>NC_137629.1:26328809-27643388 GCF_963383615.2 Lipophrys pholis | reverse complement strand
GTCCAGGCCGTTCCTAAGATGTGAGCCAGCCAAAACAACAGAATCCCACAATCGTACTGCCCTCATAAATGCCTGAACGGGGAGGCGTCAGCTCGCAGGTGGTGGGAGGCTGAATTATTTCACTGCAGGGACTGTGTCATCTGTTCTGGTGCCTCAGCAGTGAAACTCCGCAGTGGAACTGGAGCACCGTCCACATTTGAACAACAACGCCACAGGAGGATCACGAGACCTCGGCGACTAAGTGATAGAAGTCGATGCGGAATCAAGGACACCTTTCATAGTTTGACACAAACTGCAGTTTTTTTATTTTATTTTACAGAGTGAAACTTTTTTTTATTAAATCAAATACTTGCGCTCTTTTCACGTTTTGTGACTTTAGCCTCGCAAAGTTCTTTTGCTTTTGGTCCATGTTCAAAACAGCCTGAAATCCAATTCAATAGGCACAGATTCCGCTCAGAAAAGAGAAATTGAAAAGAAAGTGTGTAAATTATACGAAGCAGTAGATTAAAAAAAAATAAAAAATAAAAAATATATATATATCTATATATATAGATATATATATATATTTGTTTTTGTGGCTATAGAAACACTACGGAGCTTGTTGAACGTGCAGCACTGTTTATGTCAGCACTTCATAGTTCTAGTGTCTTAAAGCAAAAGTAATGTGGCTTGTTCAAGCATGTTAGTTTGAAGCTGAGACTCATTAAGAAAAAGAACAACGACTCTGTGTTCCACATCTAAACACAGATTCAAAAACTCATAGCTTCCATCGTTAGTGATGATGCATTTATTAGTAAACGGGAAAGTTCCAACCTCGGAATGGGAAAAACACATCCAAATGCTTTCAGACTTTAAACACCATGCAGCTCTGGACATTAAACTACAAACTATTACAATGGAATACTTTGTCTTTATAATATTGGTTAGGGAGCCTTGACCGAAAACCCAAACGCACAACACCGGGTTTCAAACTAAAACAAAACAGGAATTAAAATAACCTAGAAAGAGTACAGGAATTCAAACGCATGGGAATAAAAAATACACAGGGACAAACAGAAGGAACCTGAGGGGAGGACACATAAGGAAGACACAGAAATAACAAGCGACAGCTAAGAAAGAAGCATGAGACCAGTTTGTCTGTGATGGTCAACCTGTTTCTTGTTGTCCTGCCAATGTTCCCGACTCGGGAGCGGGAGTGTCTCACCTAAGTTGTAAATGTTTGATTTACTAGCTTCACGAATAAATACAACAAATTTCTTCATTTTTGAATCACAAAAATGGGACAACTGTAGTTTTTTTTTTTTTTTTTTTTTTAATTGACTAGCCTGTCTTCATCAGCTCAGTTAGGTTATCATGTTTCCTGTAGACTCCAAGTCTACTGCAGCGAGATACAGTGCTGATAAGACCCAGAAAGGAATTTGATGCTGGTTAGTTGAGCGAGAGATATGCCATAAAGCAGATAAGGAGAGCGCACAGCAGGTGGCACTACAACTGTTTACAGTTTAGCATTTAGTACAGCATGTAGTACTTGGCGATAGAAAATACCCCCTATAACAGTGATTTAAACTACCTTTTTTACAGATATTTTGAACCAAGCTGGTGGAAATGTTCATCAGCAAGCTTGTGTTTATTTGAAGGTTTGGCTTTTGTTTCATTGTCTGTAGAAAGAGATACCTGTATGTCACTGCATGACCACAAAGATTTTCATTTTACCTGAACCAACCCTGATAGTTTGTGGTTTATTTGGGGATTGGAAGGAGTAAAATCTCTTACCAAAGAAGGCAGTGGGTGTTTCCATGTGAGGAATGAAACCCGGCTGGGTGCTGAAGCAGGTATACACAAACACTGCCCCATCTACTTCTCAAACTGATTGCTTAAATATCCGATTTCTGCGTGCAGGCACCCGGCCGCAGCCCGGCGTGGGCAGGATGAAATTTGGTCCGTCCGCGGAGGCCCGAGGCAGCGGTCCCGTGTCAAACGGAATATCCAAGCATCGGTTCCTGCCAGCCCAAGGAAGCTTCGCTTAGATTGGAAAACCTGGAGGGGGTCTCTGATTATCTCGGGACCCTGTCACCGACAGACTCCTGGTTGGCAGAGGCCCACGAGGCAATGTCGCCGTCCTGAAATTGAATTGGGGAGGATTTAATGGCTTTAAAGGCTTTCTGCTCTCACAGTGATGGAATCAGATAGTAGTGAAAATGCCAGGAAGTTGTGACAGGCAGAAGATTTGATCGTGAAACACAGAGTGACGGACGATAGAGAGATAGAGAGAGAGAACGAGACCCAATGAGACAAGTTTCTCATTAACTAAAGGCCAATTTAGATTTGTGCCTTTGTCTGGGTTCATCTGACATAACCGACACGTATTATATTGCTCTGGAGGTCCTAGTGCATTCAACACATGAGATGACAATAAAACATCTGCTATACTGTTGACAACACCTGCTCTTGCACAGCAGAACAAAGAGCCCACAACTACTCACAGGGTATTATTATTATTGCTGACATCGGGGGTATGAGAAGCATCTGTGACTGTAATGAAAAGATCCAAAATGTCTTTCTTTTTTTTTCTTTGTTAATGCAAGTTTCAAAAGTGTGTGGCTCATTGCAAGGCGAATGAGAGGGCGGCGTGGTGGGAGAAAAACACAACAAACACAACAAACATCGCAAATGTGTGAGACCTGCAGACACGTCCGCCAACTTCCACCAACCAACAGGAGGAAGGAGCAGCACATGTAAAGAGGAAAGGCTCACCGGAAGGGAATCAAGACCACAGCAACAGTGACTGTCCAAGGAGGATTTAACTGCTTTAAACAAAACAAATCAACAGTTATCATGAGCACTAAATTCAGTGATTTCAAACTAAGTTCTAACATGCAATGGTCTTTTTTGTTATTGTCTAAAAACGAACATAACTCTTCCCTTCAGGATGATAACTAGTGCTATTATTCTTGGCTCAGATCACTCTGGACTGTTCACATATATTAGTCATAGTAAGTGCAAAATTAGTCTGGAGTTCCAACCTGGTAGAAAAAAAAGGAGTGTGTCTTTCTACTATACTCTTTTTTTTTTAACGTGCTACTCTCAGATTTGCTTGGTTATTGTCTTTCCTGTTGTACCTCTATCTATAGTACAGAGAAGGTATTTTCCCCTGGGATTAATAAAGCATATTCTATTCTATTCTATTCTATTCTATTCTATTCTATTCTATTCTATTCTGTTCTATTCTAAATAAAATCTGAACATTCCATCTACGCTTCTTTAAGTATTATCTTTTGTTGTTGTACACTTGTTTGAAAAAAATCTAGAGATTAGACTCTTTCCTGTAATATGTGCTATTTCTGAAAACTGTGGTCAGTACAAACGCTGATAAACACCAACTGATTATAAACTCTTACAATACAGGGAGTTTTTAAGGTAACAATGTTTGTGTTATTTGGTAAATTTCAAAGCAGCTTGCAGTTTGAAAAATGTTTGTGTCTGTGTATCTCTGTCTGTGGAGCTGGAGGTTTGTGCACATTGCCCTCCAAGCCATTGAATCAGCAGCTTGTCCATTAGTCTTTGTTTGTTGCTTTCTGTTCTTTTTCTCAGACCGACACTTAATTCACGGTTTCTTCCCAATGAGAGAGGAGTTTCTACGCGTCACTGTGGCACATACACACATCTAGGATTTTTGCTTTTAATGTATTTTAAGTGAATGTGAAGTCCCACGAGATGCTAAGTTGCAATTGTAACGTGTGAGAAGGCGTTGGTCTATGAAACAACGAGATTGGCAGAAGCATCGCCTTCAGATTGGAAGACTTATTTCAGCTCTTGGCGAACAGTGCCAATGCAGAAGCTGCTTTATTTTTAAGCTCTTTAACTTTCTTTTATTCAAATCAACCGGGCAAACATGTCAAGTCACAAGTGACTCTTTAGTGCCGGCTGCAAGCTGTGTCTGCCTTTCTAAATAGCACACTTGAAACCTCCTTGCAGAAAAAAGGCAAAGCTTCTGAAGTGACGCTGTTGTGCTCGATTCACGATCGGCTTTGATGTCTGCTGCACATGTCTTTGTGATTTTAGTGTCTCTTCTCAAACAGGCACAGTTACATCGCTGGAAACACAACGCGTGTTTGAAAAAGGCGGAAAATGTCAAGCTAAATCCAACTTTAAAGTCAAATTCCTGAGAGGATAGCAGCTCCATGCGCAGCAGATGGAAAATCAGGGACGAGTTAAAACCTTTGGGATCTCACTACATGCATGTCGTGTTACCTTCCAAAACGGTGCAGCATGTGACTGAAGCGGTCCTTCCAGGGACCATCTGCGGAAACCTGAGAGTCCGGACCACTCCTGACCGTCAGGCGCTGCCTGCTTTCAGCTGGCCACAGACTCAGCCGGCCTCCGGCGTGACTGGAAGACATGGCTCAGAGGCCGAGCTGTGGGGAGGAAACAAGGAAATGTGCCTTTCATCCGATGAGACAAGCAGAGGAACTGAGTGTACATTTTTCGTATCCAGATGAAACGCACGGAAGATAAATACTCTTTCTGGCGTCAGGGAAGATTCCACTTGGAAGTTTGATTGATCCTGCACGCCGCAGCATCAACCAGTTTAGCTGAGAGAGATTTAAATCAACACAACATGAAAAGAGTGACATTTTGGAGTGAGTCACAGTTTTGGATAAGATGGTGGAGGGCGTGCACGCCGTGCAGCCTGCAACCAAACCATCAGTGGTGCCTGAGCTCACAGATGAAGCTCGTGCTGCGTTGTTGGACACAAATCAGAGACACGGGCCTCAGATAGTTTCTCTGTCACACTGTGTGACCCAGCAGCACCTCACTCTCTCCATATGCCCACTGACCGGTTGATATCCGTACAAACCCATGCACACCCACACAAACACGTTGCTCCTGTGCACATGGTGCAATTGCATGGCGTCGTTAACCACACAAAGTATCTGGTGTTGCCCCGCTCTGGAGGAAGTGGTTATTTTATGTCGTTCCACAGTCAATTAACTCAACACACCCAGCGGGAGGAAGGAATCTGTCGCAGTTGTCTTGACCTTTGATCTGGAAGTCACTGAAAGCCGGTCGTCCGACTCCGCCGAGCTCATTTAGGCGCCCGGGCTGCTTGTGTGGCATCTGGGGGAATGTCCACCAGTGTGTTGGTCGCTATAGTTAGAAAACAAACCACACAGGGGGAAGGACATTTCAGAGGTGTATAGTTAACAGAACAAACAAAAACAAGATAACACACACACACACACCACACACAGATAATGCTGATAATTCTGGAAAACCTGCTTGAGGGCATTTATACGAGAAGATATGGATCTAATTTGTTCCAGTTATAGCACGCTGATATGATGGAATGAAACATATGCATTACTGATCACAAGCTTTGATTAACAAACTGATTATATATATATATATATATATATATATATATATATATATATATATATATATATATATATATACTAAACCTCCACTGGCATTATGTGAAGATTTTAGGTAATGTCTTTTTTTTTCATCAACCAAATAACTTTGCTCAGGGCTCACAAAAGGATGTAGAGCAAATATATTTAATTAGAATTTTATGACTAGTTTTCCCAGTAATTGGCAATTTACTTACTAAAATTCCCTTCAAGCCAAAAATCCTCAAAGAAACTTGATTATTCAACTATTTCTTATTCTCTCTTGTTTTGGTATTTCCCTGAAATGACAAAATAGTCATACTGCTGAGAAATCAAACAATCAAACACGCGCACGCACGCACGCACACATTTACAATTAACGATACTCATTTTCAACTGCAGAGTGATTATTAAAAAAAAAACCTGCCACAGCCGGGACGAGTTCGCCTCTCCAATCCCTCGACACTTCATTTCAGACAAAAAGTCTCATGAGGAAAGAAAAATGAATTTCACTGAACAGATGATTTTCTTTACAAACTCAGCAGTATCGTGCGAGTGGCTGTACTTCAGGCCACCTGCTGTTGATGATGTGCTTTAACTAATAGTGTTTGTCCAAAAGAAAATATAAGAACCTCTCCATGGAACCACCGCCGGGACTTAATTAACAGTGAATGACAGGCTGAGTAGCGACTACGTCCTTTTTTCTTTTTTTTTTTTTCTCCCCTGAATCCTGTCATGCGAGATGGAACTCTGCTGCGTAGCACTGGAGGTTTGCAGTGGGGAATTACCCGAAGCAGTTTTGAAAGTGTAGAATTACCAAACACAGTCTGGTATCCCATATTAATGTGTCAGAGCTGACTGTGGATTAGTGCTGAGTCACACTGAATATTTAATTTTTTTAAGCCCTATTGACTGCCGATGACTCATCATGTAGATGAAACTGCAGGTGAAGTGCTCTTTCATTGATTTCAGGACATTCACAATCAGTCTTCCACTAAAGACACACCTCCCCTCTGACTGATGGTGCAAATGGTGCCACGACAAGCCTCAGGAATCTTCGGCTTCAATGTCAATCGGTCTCTAACTTGTCACATTACAGCTTTCGGACTTGATTTTTTTTATTTTTTACAAACGGTTCAGATTATCTTCCACTCAGCAATTAGTGGAATATGAGTGCAACTGGAATTCAGTTAAATATAAACACTTTGAAGTGCAATCTGCACGTAAACAACACTTGAAAATGTAAGTCAGAGCTACAAGCTCTCAAAATTTCAAGTGACAACTAATAAAGACAAACTAACCACCGCCGCTCTTCCACGTAGACCCCCATCTCACACGGTGGAACCACTGGTCTCCACTTTCAGCCAGTTTATCACAGGACGTCCGAAGGCCTTAACACTACCCCGGGAAAAAAAGTTCCTCATGCCCCAAACTGAGACAAAGCATCTGCACACAGTTTATACACTCCCTCATCTGAATTCAGCCTATTCAATCTGTTTTGGCTCTCTTCAGCAATACGTTTCCTGGAGGCTGGCTCCTAAGAATTGGGATAAGGAGTTCACTGTATAGTACTGCACTCTCCCAATCCTCAAAGATAATATATCTGAACTCCATCTGTAACAAACAATCATCAGTGAATTCCTTCCAGCTTCTCTCCAGAATTTCTTCAACAACTCCACATACCTTACAGGAGAGAATTGTGGTTAAATGCCGGACTTCTTGTATATTCACAGTGAAATGCAGCGATAGCAGCTGTTGGGATTTAGCCAGAATAAGAAGGACTGAATGAAGCGAAAACATGTCAAATGCATTTACTCTAAAAATTCAGATATATCCTCATAAATAAAACGAGTCAGCACTGGACCTGTGACACTTCTGGTTTAATGCATCCAATCATCTCCTTTGTCCAAATTAGGGTCACATGGGGGTGGGAGCTGCCTCTGCACAGTTCACCAGGACTGTGTACACGCCTGCAGGCAAATTAGTGCCAACAATGAACTTCTAAAGTATACTTCTGGACTTCAGTACCTGGAAAAAAACTACATAGAAGGGTTTTTTGTTTTTTTTTAAATGATGATAATCCATCTTCTATCCCTTCACATTACATTGAGGCTTAAAATGTGTGTTTTAATGAAGTATATGTAATTATTCCATTGTTTCCATTGTTCTATTGTGTTTGAAAGCTCTGGGCTGTAATTAACAAAGGGAAGGTCGACTTTAAAAGCCTCAGATGGCCAATCAATGCGGGACAGAGAGTGTCAGAAAGTCCTGTTAAACACAGGCAGCTCAATCAGGGAGAGTGCTGCTGCCTTTTCCAGCGTGACCAAAGTCCAACATGCAAGATTGAGAGTAGATGGAGTGTATACTGTGTGTTTGGTATACTCTCATCTGGTCCCATGAATATATTCATATTGTGCCATGACCAAACCAAACTAATTTCCTTGTGTTTTATATTTCACCACATAAAACTAGCCCCGCTTTGTAGCAGTATTTTGTTTCCTTAAGCTTCCCATTGTGAGAAATCAACCTTTTCATCTGACAACACCTGCCAAGCTGCACGTCTAAATGATGCCATCGTCACATAATCCAGTGTAAAGGGAGTAGACATGAAACACACACACACATGAATAGTTTATGTCCACCTGTGGATGTGCTTCTCTTGTTTGGGTGTGTCTGTTTAAGGTTTGTGTATTGGTGTGTGTGTGTGTGTGTGTGTGTGTGTGTGTGTGTGTGTGTGTGTGTGTGTGTGTGTGTGTGTGTGTGTGTGTGTGTGTGTGTGTGTGTGTGTGTGTGTGTGTGTGTGTGTGTGTGTGTGTGTGTGTGTGTGTGCATGCCTGGTTGAGCAGGACACAATCAAAGACACAGGATATGATGTGGAGAATACCTTCGCCTCGGTTTGGAACTGAGCTATCTAAACTGTGCGAGATGAGACCATTTCAAAAAGATGACAGACGCTCTATCGCGCGCTTTCATCTTCGGTCATTTCATTTAGTTTTCCTCCATTAAGGTTAATCAATACTTTATTGATCGCCATTACCATTTTTGCCCCATTTCGTGGGCCCTTCTCACACACACTATCACGCTGACGGCCCGTTCACCCGCTGTGCGCAGACGCCAATATGAACGTGGTTAAACTGCTCTCACGTAACGGAATGCCTCGGATGTCATGCCTGACTCCCTTGTGATCGTGCTTGTTTTTCCTCCACGTTTCCTCGCGCACAGATATATTTGTCACCGCTGAAATGAACGTGCAGTTTTAGGTTAAGAGATTTCCAATTAAGGTGAGCGGGATGCGGCGTGTTCGGCGTGAGGAACAAGGTTAGTCTTTGGTGGAACCTTTCATCCCACATGTTGCCATTTGTGGAAACCGAGTTTTCTCCCCCCCCCCCCCCCTCATTGGAAACAGGCATGTCGTGCTGGAGATGAAACTGTAAGTGTTGAGGAAGCTAAACATACGCTTTTTCAGTGCCAAGTGCATCGGCAATTATGTTTATGTAGGCTGCAACCCAATTCCCGTTTCGTGGTAATGTCTCCCAGAAGATGGCAGGAGTCGAATGAAAAAAAAAAAATGCCAGTGCTGGGAGATTATTAGAGATGATATCTAAATGCTGCGGTTGGAAGTACATTGCCTGCTAAGCAGAAACCCGTTTGAACTTCAAACAAGCTGGAGACAAACGTAGTGGGAAACTCAAGCATATAAATCAAAGTAGCAGCACTTCAAACACTGACTACAGGGACGAGTGAATCATAAATGGGAACGCTCACATACATATGTTGGCTTTTTAAAAGTTGTACCCAGTGCTGTTGTTTTTTTTGTTTTTTTTATTCTCTTAGAAAGTATATTTTACATTGCTCATGTGGAGGAGATGCACAGCGGTGCAGCGGTGAGCATAATGAATATAACATCAACATTACGACGAGAAATCATGATTCATTCACACAAATGTGTCATTCCTTCAAAGACTCTCCTCATCGCTCTTATGTAATGTGTCTGACATATTTTGTTCACATGTTTTTTTCTTATTCTGAGCTTAAAGGTTTTTTTTTTTGGTTTTTTTTTCCTGGCTTCTATTACCGAGACGAGTGTGAACAGTCTGCAGTCTGACTGAAATCACCCCAGGTTCATGTGGGCAGCTGCAGAAACATGGTAATTAAGTTATTTTCAGTCAAGAAAGGAAAAAAAACCCAATACGTTTGGAAAAGTCACCACAGAGAAACTGAAGATATGCGGCCATTAAAACCTTGGTATCTGACAGAAAGCTGGAGAAGACGATATGAGGGGTAAAAAAAAAAAAAAAAAAAAAAAAAAGGTAGGAACTGACTAAGTTTATACAGGTTTCTTCAGGCAGGAAGACAAACTGAGGCGGAGCGGAAAATATGTTACAGAAAAAAAGAGGAAAAAGTGAAATTAAAGTTGAATAGGGGGTGAACTGAGGAGTGCAGAGGAGTGCGTGAGACCGAGCTTTGACAGTGGAGAGTTCAGACCTCAGTTTCCTGACAACGGTAATTACTTCCATGGCTTAACTCGGGGCCTGATTCTCCTTCACAGCCAACTAAAGCTCACCACTCGGGCTGAGGCTGTATGTTCCCATTATGAGCGATTGCCTGTTAAGAGTCTGAGCTTTACTCTTCTCACATCCAACCCTAACCAGTCGGGCCAATTTCTTAAAGAAGGCTGGACAGTAAATTTAATCCTCAGAGGGCGAGAGAAGCTTTAGTGCCGTATCTCACGAACCAATGACAGAACTTGAGCCTGTATTTGTCGGCCAATCAGAGCCTGAGGCAATAGGATCAAATGCACATGGAAAAAAAGCCGCAAGAAAGGATTCACTATGATGGCAATGCCGAGTTCCAGCTCCACATACCATATCAAAGATACATCTGCTCTTATAATACCCCAAAATAATCTGATATATTTTGTTTGACCCCCAAGTAAACCTTGCTTCCAGAACCTCATTTTGGTGGCTCATGTACGACTACAAATATATGTATTATTAGAAGATCTTTTTTTCCTACTTTAGTCTTGATCAAATCTCCACAATTATTCAGGATTTTAATCAATTCAATGCTGTCTTTGTTTTCCAAAAGGCCAATGTCATTTTTATAAGAAACAATTTAATTTAAAAAAAGATACTTGAATGCAAAGTGGATTTTTTTGGCAAGGTTTTTCACTGCCTGGTTTAAATCAATAACAACAACTTTGAGTCAGATGCTTTTTAATTTTTTATACAGTGTCAGATTTATGATTTAATCCCGTTGTGTTACCATAATACACATTTTTGTGTATCGCATTGGAATTCAAGTAGGAATATTATTTGAATATATTTTTCTCAGGGTTTTTTTTCTCTCTTTTTCTCTTTCGACTTTTGATGATAAAAAACAATTCCACCATTATTTTCAGGATTTTAACATGTTAGGCTGAAACAAGGATTAAAAGGTTAAAACAAGCCAGGTTTAAAAGAAGAGAGAAAATAATTAAAAGTAAATTAGGGAATGCAAAACTGATTTTTTTGTTGTCGAGTCTTTCACAGTCGAGTATTTGCCAATAAATAATAATTTACGATTAATTTGTTACAACTTTCACCTGGTGGTGCAATTTACCCACTGTAGTGCACCACAAACGATTAAAGATATCAAAGTTATCAATTTAATACATTCAGTGATGCTTGATTAAATATAAAATCAAACAATGATTAAAAAATAAACAATAATAAAGAAGCCATTGAAAGAGACAAAAAGCACATGACTTTTTTCTATTTGCATTCACTGCCCTCTAGTGGCCGTTTACAGATATGACTGGTGTTTATCAGCTGTGGCATCACGAGAGGAAGAGTTTAAATTATTAATAGTTTTTTTTAGTATTTCAAAACTAGAGTAGCCTGATTTCCACTCGCCTGTTTTGAACCGTTTCCTCCCATAATGATCATAAATACTTCACTGGGTCACACACAGAACTGGAAACATATTGATGCTTTATAATAATTGATCTAACCTACAAATGATAGGACGATTCAGAAACAAACGAGGTTTAGTTTGTAGTGTAAGCGATAAGATAATATATGTAAACAAAGGAGAACGTATGTAAATATGTAACCACAGATTGAGGATATAATGTTCTGTACACCAGGAGGTGGGTGGAGCTTATCTCACCTGCAAACTGGGTCAACTCAAAGATTTGTACCTTTTTTATGGATTAAACTGCAAAAAAAACCCAAAACAACCTTTCTTAAATTAGGATTAAACAGCTGGGTGAACTTTAAGTTGTTACCCTTCGAACTTGTGATTTATAAATAAAGTTTATGTTGAGGAGAAAAAAAACGATTGTTTGTTATGATTCAGGACTTCAACACGTCCTCACCTCGCGCTGCCTCAGCTTCCTGTGTGTGAACGAGATGTTCCTCGAGCTGCTCCAGATGCTCGCGACACACGTACACACGTACACACACACAGCTCGCCAAGAGATAAGGAGGGCTCCTCCATTGATGATTGACAGGCAGCGGTGGGCCAATCAAAGGTCGGGACTGGACACAGGTACAGACACGAGACAAAAACACAAGACAGTAAAGGAAATGTTCATTATTTCCCTTTTCCGTGAACTTTTGAAGTTCAAAACTTTAGCTTATATGCAACTGATATATTTGTCAAGTTGGAAGCATTTTATGCCATTTTAATTAATTTTTATTTTTTTTATTTATAAAGCGATGTAAGGAAACAGACGTGAAATTTAAAAAAAAAAAAATAATCCGACATAAAACACTTTTGTTTGTAAGACTTTTGCAGGTGTTCGCCAAGATTTACAGTTCGAAAGGGAGCTTTTTTCAGTGGCTGAAAAAGCCTTTAATCCCATTTTAAACACGTTCAAATATGTAATGAAGACTTTTAACATTCTGCTTTTTAAGAGGCTTAACTATGAGAGGAGTTGACATGTTGTTGACGGAACATCTTCAAAAACTACGATACTAATTGTTCACTCTAAAATGCCCCTACATTTGATTGTATGTGCTGCCCGAAGTAGTATATAAGATGGATGGTTAAGATTCCAGTGCAGTTTGTGATGTTGTAGTGATAATGGTTGCACCAGGCTGAAGGACTTCGTGTAATTGGATATAACTTGTATACACTGTATACTAGTGCAGCTTCAGTAAAATTACGATCAAATGAAGGGCTTGAATTCTTATCTGAAAATCAATAAAAGAACCGTAACAGCAATGAAATGTTTTCAGAAAAAAACATTCATAATAATAATAATAATAATAATAATAATAGCAATAATAATAATAATAGTTGTTATGTATTTGCTCTATAACTTAACATGTTCGTAGAGCTCACTCAGGGACAAAGCAGAAATAATTAATAAGAATAAAGCTCAAACATAGCCTTTATAACACAGTGCAAGTAAAAAAAAAACAAGTTTTTCTCAGACCTTCCGAGTTTCCAGACTATCTAAAAAAAAAAAAAAAAAAAAAAAAAATCAGGAGTAATTACACTTCTCATAACTCTTTGCTGCTGGGAAATGAACCAAACACAACTTTTCCCCGGTTGGGGGGGGATGAACTCACTTTGACCACTTTAGGACCAACGTGTGTGTGTGTGTGTGTGTGTGTGTGTGTGTGTGTGTGTGTGTGTGTGTGTGTGTGTGTGTGTGTGTGTGTGTGTGTGTGTGTGTGTGTGTGTGTGTGTGAGGTTTGATGGTTTGAGTTTCAGCACACTGGCGAAGCTTTATGGGGTTTGTGGAGGAGATTTGAGCAGAGGAAGTTTGCCATGCAGTACAAACAGTTTAAAAAATAAATAAATAAATACTCACCTAAATAAATTGGTGGAAACATAAAATTTTGAGTTGACATATTAATGGAATTCATGTCCAAATGTCTTTTAAAGTCTGTTATGTCTAAAGCTATAAGGTAATTGCAAGTCTGAGAATAATTTCGGGATTATTATAATTTTTTGGGTTCAGTTTAAAGGTGAGAATATGATATTTAAGTCTGAATAAGCGGTTTCGTACAGGCTTTGACATGATTGCGATCCTTATCGCTTGTGTGCCTTCGAATTGCACGTGAGAACAAATTGTGGTCGAGTGTCCCTCGTCTCGGCTGAACTTATCTGTGTTATTTGAACAGATTTTAGGAATGTGCTACTGATACCGACTAGCCTACTTTCATTGACCCAGTTCAGACAGCTGTGGGAGTCTTGTCTGTAAAAGGCAATTCTCCTCAAATTAATATTTCATACTCACTATCCACATCGTTTAGCGCAGTGCAGTCCATGCTTGTGGAAACACATCTTTTTCACCAAGAAGGGGCTTGCAGAAAACTGAGACGTAGTCCAGATTTGCAGGTGGCTCTGGAAGTTAATCCGAACAACTGTTTATCAAATGAATTTAGTTTTAACCTGCACGGCCTTTAAAAGGCACATGAAGATCAACGGTGAAAGTGTGTTGGTTTAAAGTCATCTAATGTGAGACATTTAAGGTAAACGGGGGTTTTCTCTAAACTACTAGACTCAGCAGGAACAGGCTGCATTGTAATCTCACTGGAAATGATTTAATCCCGTTTAAAATGAATACTGTTGATAGGACCATGAGGCTTTTTAGAACTCAATGTGGATTTGTAGTTTGTGTTCCCTAATATAGTGTTAGTGCCTCATCTTTAATGCATTTGATGCATTTCCCTTTAAAAACGTTCTAATCTGAGTTGACTATAAATTTTATTTTATTAAATGAGTACTCCTTTTAAGTAACAATCTGTTTTGCAATGATTTGTATTTTCCATTAGAAACAAAATTCTGAAATATTTCAGTACGTAAATGTTGCAGTAAATGAATCTGGTTATCCACACCCGCAGCTATAACTTGTCCCATTTTATTTAAAAATCACAACATTAGATGGGTAAAATCAACCTGATAGTCTGCTTCTAACCTTTTCCCAACATGTTTTTCCTTTTTGTCAGCTATCTTCCACATCTTAAACCTGACTGTGTTAATCATTTTGTGTTTGTTTGCCGGGGTGTTTTTTTTTTTTTTTTTTAAAGTTTCACTGCTGATTTCAGCTTTAATTAAAGGTGTGATTACCATACAACATAACATGAGTGAACTGGTCATATTGATCTGCAGTAGGTCTGGGTAATGGACGGCCCTTTGCCCGTTTCTTAACGGCCCTTTCCGGGAATTATGAATGCAATCAACTCAATCCAACTGCTTTGCTTATTTTGACGATGACACCCTCATTTCTATTGTCCTCATAGTTATTATCTGTGGCTTCAGCTTTATCCATCTTCTCTGTACTGAAAGAGCTCACAAATATGAAGCACCATTAATTGGCAGAACATGCAAAGAAATACAAAAACCTGACACATTCAGATCAGGAGCAGTAGATTATAATTGACATATTTCATGTTGAATCAAAATGTATTGATTTAGCTTTTCATGCAGCCTCCTCAGCTAAATCAAGTGTTTACGCTTGTACAGGATTGATGAACCAGAAGTGAAATCACAATATCAAACATTAGACTAAAGTGGGTGAACATAAGTGTTTGTGGGTATGTTTTCAAGGCTGAACGCAGATTAAAAAAACAAAAAACAAAAACATTAATCAGAAGATAATCTTCATTTGGAAATAGCCGCTCAGGGTCTATACTACCATTCCTCCACTAGATGTCAGTCTTGATCCAGAAAGGGTCACCCCTCAGTTCTTCCACCAGACAAACTGCAGAAGCCCTGTTGCCCGAGGACATCATTACACACTCAATAAAGCAATAGTCAGTCATTTTCTCTGCTTAATTGATCCCTCTGCTACCCAACAATAGGTGGTGTGACTTTTTTTTTTTATTGCAGTGCAAACAGCAGCATGCCTCAGAGTGGAACATGTTATTTCTAATTGTCTTGTTGTGTTCTTGGGTGACCGGCCATCTGTAGACAGCATGCTGTACACTTGTTGGTCGCTGGCTGAGGTCAGAAGCCCGGCCGTCCTCCCCGAGCGCCTGTATCGCTGTAATGACATTGTCCTGATCTTCACCGGGGCTTATGAAACGCTCGTCTGGAGGACAAAAACACAGCGCACTCTTGCACAATCCAGAACTATTTGGGAACAGATATGGAAATTGGCAAAATCTGTGATCAAACACAGGGAGGGCTGATAAGATAGTGTTTATGTTTACTGTACAACCTGAAAGCACACAGTCCCCCACCGTCGCTGACAAACACACACAATCTCACACAAGTACACACAACAGAATTATGCCTTTCGGGAGTTGTACGTTGAACTTTTAACTTCTGCAAAACTCTTCTGGTCTATTTCTTTCTGCTTATCTTGATGACTTTCAATGCTCTCATTAGGCATCTTACAGATTTTAATGGATTTAAAATGCACATGTTTGGACTGTGCAATTGAATTAACATCCAGAAGGGGGAAAAAAAGAACAGATAATCACAGAGGCAAGATTAAAAAAAGAAAAAATATATATTTTAAACAAACTTGCTGTAATTGCTGTGACTCTGTGGGCTCATGCTTTCCGCCCATCGGAATCTCAGACATGCTTTGTTGTGTAGTGAAAAGAAGAACCCTGCTGGATGCATGCAAATTAATTGGAGGCCAAGCAAAACATGTTAAAGCATAAAAAAAATAAATAGAAGTTCAAAGGAGCAGTGACGTTCTGCATTTAAAAGCGGTTCAGGCGCGTCGCATCAACTGGAAACATCAGTTTCTATCGTCTTTCAACAAATTATCACTCAGACAGGTTATCATGGCCGCAGCCTCCTCCGCTCTCAGCCACTCCTTGTGCTGTCAGCATGGCAGGGTGGAGCTGGCTTCACTGCACATGTTTCAAGCATGCTCCGAGGCTGCGCCCCTCCTCTGTCTCTTTTCCCTTTCCTCTTCACAATGTGCACACAGCCAAGCAGTGAAAAGGGAGGGCCTAATGTGTATAGCCAGCAATGTCTTTTACCAATCACAGGAGTTTCCCCTCCCTCTCTGTCTCCTCTGGCCCTTCCTCTCTTCTCTTTTGCTCCCTCCCCCTGTCTCTAGGCACGCCAACCAAAGAGAGAGAGAAAAAAAAAAAAAGTCCAGGGGAAAAAGTAGTGATAAGCAGCAAACAGCTTCTGGGTTTTGCTTTCAAGCGGACTCCCGCTGTAATGGTGTGAGTGTGTATGAGTGTGTGTGATCTCTTCACTCTTTCTCCTGCCACAGTGGCAACACAGTGCGGCAGCGTCGGCCCGAACAAAAGGCTTAACGCAGCAGAACCGCGGGAGGGGAAACTCTCAGGGACAGGAGCAGGCAGAGTGGCTCAGCGTGACTTCGCTTCTCAGGGAGGAACTCAACCTGCCATACAGCGCTCCTGCACAGGAGTGGAGACACTAGGACACTAGGCTGGCCCCGTCTGCCTGCCAGCGCCTCTGTCACAAGTGAGGAACACACCCTGTTGCTGACAGTCTGCTTCTTACACACCTCCGCCTGTGTCATCCGCCACTGAAATACCAGGACGTCTTCTCTCCCTCATCCACCTGGTCTCCAAGATGTCAGATGATGACTGCCGCTCGCCCATCGGCCTGGACTGCTGCAGTTGCTGCCTGGACCTGGCCAATGGCTGCGATGACTCCCTGTCCAGCAGTCCGGGCCTGGGTTCTACCGGAGGCCTGCCCGGCAGCCCCACCAGCCCCAGTGTGAGTCACTTTCGCCAGCTCCGAAGCCAGCTGATGTACGAGAACTTGAACACGGACAAGCTGAACAACATCATGAGGCAGGACTCCCTGGAGTCGGTGGTGAGGGACCCCTGCTTCCTGCTCAACGAGGGGATCTGCAACAGCAACATTGACCAGACAATGCTGTCTATATTGCTCTACTTTCACAGGTATGTTTGTTTCACTCAGTCGGTACCACGTCAGCAGCATTGTGAAACTTAAACTTAAACTTAGAGTTATTACTTCGCCTTTCTTACGGCAAGTTTAGTCCAAAACTCATCATGTTCAAATGCTTTAATTGCCTTATCAAGTTAAAATCAAAGTCTGGGGAGCATATATTGGTTAAATGAAGCAGATGGCGAGCGCAAACTAATCAGGTTTCTTGGATCTCCAAAAATGCTGACACATGTATTTATAGCGGTGGATTAAGTATAGGCTTGGGTGAGATAAGTCTGTCTGGCAGGGACGTGTAAGCTTCAAAACAAAAGTGAGGAAAAACATGAGAAAGGATTTGTTATCACTAACTGAGTGCTGAACATTTTTTAAGACACTTCATATCCATGTAGTTAGAAACCACAAAGCAACGACCCAAGGATCTGTTAACATCCGCACATCCATGTAATTCAGAAGCATATACTACATGACAAACGTACTGCATGCACTGTACAGTGTGAAGATTGTGGCGTACTCACCTCATGTGAGGCTATACAAGGTAAGAAAGAGAAATAAATGTTTTTATAAAGGTAAACACCTTGAAAGGAAAGACTCCCGAAACAACACGCTCGTTCTGAAGCACCACTCTGTCGTCATGATGATTCAATTAATATAATCTTTTATTGGTAGAGGTCAATTAAGACCTGCTTGACAGTTTTCTTGTTTCTGCCAAGCGATGTTTATAAAGCGGGAGTTTGGCTCCCAGTTATTGTGAGGAGGAGCGTGTCCTGCCTCAAAGCGGCTGCCAGTTGGGGAGTTGGTTTGGCAGCTTCTGTCAAATGACTTCAGCCTCAAATTAACAGTTCCCATCTTTCCAGTTAGCCACAGATTCGACTGTTGCTGCACTTCTGAACTCGAGCCAACCATATGTGATTACATATGGTCTGTCTGGTTATCAGAGAAGGTAAAAAAAAAAAAAAAAAAAAAGCCCTGTAGGGGGGAAAAAAAACAGTGAATGTGTTATCACTGTAAAAGTCACCTTTGAGTGCGGTTTATGGCGAAGTTGTCGTTATATGTGTCAGTAAATCGGAGATATACGTTAAAAGACCATGACATGTAATAAGGATTGGACTCACATTTGGAGAGAAAATGGCAAGAGACATTGAGCTCCTCTCTTAGCTCTTCCTTCATTTGCCCTTTTTTGCAGACTTTTATTTTTCCAGAGTAGTAATTATTCTTTCCTGAGTTGATACTTTCAACTTCAGTCATCAAATAATCCACTTTCTGTTCAATCAAAATAGCAAAAATAAAGGAAAATCTGAAAGCCAACTGCTTTACATTACTGTTAATTTGATTTTCTTAATGAGATAAGCCGGACGTCCGTTCAGTATAGGTCATCCTACAGAACGTGAATCTTTACACAAATTACATTTAAATGACCTTAAAGCACGTCAGGGAAAGTCACATTACCCGTGCATCCAATAAAGTGACCGTATCTCTTCTGATGGCGTTCACTGGGAATGACCACAACAAAGGTAATTATTACCACTGACTCAGTTATTTGCGGGTGTTTTCGTATCAGTAATGTTCCTTGGCGAAGAGACACGCTATCAGTATTTTATCAAACTCCCACAGAAGCCAGGCTGCCTCAGTCGCTCCAGATCAGTTAAATCTTAACCTGTTTTTATTTTTACACACACTTTGTGAGTGTTCTTTTCTGCTGGTTTGAATATTTACTCAGCACGACGACAGAAAATGAGTGAAAGTGTTTTCACATTGCAGTCTCGCCACGGCGTGGCTGGTCACATCCACACAAGTCAAGGCAGAGCACACACTGACGACAGGTCACCGGTTCCTCACTAGACAAACAGAGGGACATGTTTCTTGTTTTCGACTCTGTTTTGGCGGCTGAGCTGCATAACTCAAACTGAGAACAATCTGTTCTTAATTCATTTCTGATTGTTCGGGTGTGTCTTTATGAAAATGCTGGAGTCATGCAACGGTTGGAGAAACTTTGGTCTAATGATTGAAGCCCTCCCCCCAGCTGGTGCTTCTTTTTGGTTGTTCTATTAAAGACTGTTTGAATAGTGAACGTTGTGTTCAATGTGCTTATTATTCACTGTGCGCAGTGTTTACTCTATCATACATTGAATAATGACTGCTTGTCAAATGTGGTACGCAGATGTATTTTTCCATTTTGATATTCGTTCTCAGCCTCAGCATAAAGAATTTACTGACTAAATCAGACATTATACTTTTATTCCTTTACAGTACGTCAGGATTGCACAAGTGGTCAAATTTTAGCATAATTCAAATCTTGATTGCTCATCTATTCAATAGTGTATGCTTACTACACTCGAGTGAATTACAGGAAGTGCTGGAAGTACAATATAAAGTAGAATATGTTTTTGACATTTCTGGCTTCGAGGCAAAGTGTTCACCTGTGCCATTGGCCGGCGCGGCCATACGCCCATTCTGTGCCAGCGCCACTGTTTGCCTGACAAACAATCTCCAGCCAGAACACTTTGTCCCTGAACCGTTCACTTCTCAAGAGGGAATCATGGATGTGGATCATGTGCTTTTCATGGATATACTTCCTGACAGGATTAAAACGCCATTTTCCAGTGTGCACCCTTGCACTTTATCATGCGGGAACACAAACGCACCCATTCATTCACACATGTACTAAAAACTAATCCTGTCAGTTGAAACAAGAAAGCTGCACACTGAGCTGAGGTTTGCACAAATTCGTGCATTTTTCAAGTATTTCACTGTGACCGGGCCTGGCTTCTGATGAAAGCCTGCCTGAGATTTACCCACTGACCTCACCCTGGGTGGTCAGTCTGCCAAGCAGCAATCGTTCTTATTTGCCTCTTGTGAACAGAATGAAATGTCCAGTGTTGCCTGAAGGAGCATGCCAGGACATCTTTAGGACTTGTTGAATACCGGTAGTCGCAGCAGCCCCCCCCAAAAATGTGTTATGTAAATGATTCACGAGTCACAGAAATGTGCTGAAAGGAGAATTTAGAGAGATAAGTCCCATTTGCCGTTTGAACTAGAGCCAGGGAGTGCTGACGGGGGGAAGCAGGATCTGTGATTTCCACAGGATAAATCCAAAGGAAATGTGTTGATTTACTTTTAAGGCTGAAAGGGCCGCAGCTGGCTGGGATGAGAAAGCTACTCTCGCACACCTCCACCACAGGCAGTCAGTCAGCACTTAACAGCCACTAAACGCCATCACATGCCAGGGTGAGGCAAGGTGAGGAGCCTGCAGCGATTACAAACATTTCTTTATCGCAAAACTTCAGGTCTGTGACCAGTCAGGCAGCTGGGAAAATAACTTCTGAGCGAGCGCCTCGGCTCAGAAGGCATCACTTTGTGTCAAAGACTTTTCTGAAGAGGCTTTCTCCACTGACATATCTAATGCTGCTCCAGAAAAGTCCCGAAGAGAAGATTGCATTCTTGAACTGGAATCTATGGACAGAATAGCACGTCGGGTATGCAGACTAATGTTCTTGCCGTAGTTACTTTGCTGCCACTGTGAAATGCATTTAAGAGGAGCTACATTGTCAGTGTAAGAATGGGAAAAAAAACCAACAACTTTCATCTTGACAGTTGGGCCTAGTAGCTGAAAAAGGAATATGCAGCCTGGTTGGGAAAGGCTGCCACTTCCTCTATCAGAGTGATGTGATGGCGTGCAGGACGAAGTTGGAAGGACGGCTCACAGATAGTATTTTTTTGCTTTGTGGAAAACACACAAAAAGCAATGAGACAAAAGACCCCTGACCTCAGACTGAGTTAGATTTCCTGCTCTGACTCAACAATTTGTCCTCCTGACAATTTGTTGCCTCTGTAAATGAAACCGCATTACAGCGGTGGCTGCTCCAAACGTTGGCCTGAGATGACCGCTGGCTTTTTGGCACCGGTCCAGTTGACTACTGAACATACCTTTGCCCCACCACAATGGACTGGAGACAGAATCCAGCTGTGGGATGCCCCGCTGGGCTTTAAAGCTCCACTCTGTGATCCAAATATAAAACCACAGAGCAGCTCTGCTACGAGAACTCCCAAGTTTTTGGAGTGCAGGCCTATATTCAGCGATCCACCGAGGTGGTTATGGAAAGTTTCTCGGCCATGTGTACTCCGTTCAAGAATACAAACAAATGGACATTTAACAGCCCTTAGCATTCCCCAAACCAGGGTGTGGCGATGAAACTCCTGATAAACTGCTAAAGAAAGGACTTTATCGTTCCATAACAAAATGGTTTTATACTTTACTTTTAGTTCTCAGTGAAGAATTTAGTGTAATGCAAGTGAATAAGCAGTAAATGCCACTTTAATCCTGGGTGTGCCCAAAGGAAGAACCTTTTGCAATTCATTTACATGCAAGTCACACCAGAGAAAAAGTTGTCCTATCAGAACAAAGCATTTGACCGGGCAGCATTGTCTGTAATTTGCATCGGTTTCATCCCAGATGTTTATTTTTCCTTCGGTGTGTTTGCTTTATCACATTGACATTCACTCAAAATATTGTCTTCTTGTCATTTATGCAAGTCCCTGAAACAATTTCAAGTTTACATCCATGATCCAAAAAGGCAAATCACATATTTCCTTATGTTTGAAGGACATCTGCTTAGTGTCTCCCGATTATGTCTGGGCCGGTTTTGCAGATTGCACTGCGATGTCATAAAGACATACAAAACTGTCAGGGACGTAACAATGCAGGACGAGGTTTAGCGAAAACATTGTTTCCCCCTTCATTCTACACTCTCGTATAATTGCCTTCATTTGCAGGATCAGTGTTGCATAATGACAAAAAAAAAAATGTTCTCACAGTATAGCACACGTTCGTCACAAATTAGGCAATTACAGCTTCATTGTCTATGAATTATCACAAGCTGCGACAAGCCGTAACAAGCATTCGGATCAGAGTGAGACAAACCACTGTGCCCGTGTTAAAATTCAAATTTCATCTCTCTTCCATTCCTCCAAAGAAATTCCTGAGAGAGAGAGCGGTGTAATCTAAAGTCATGCATAAAGGGAAGACAATACACCAAAAAGGAGGAGAAACGCTTGTCTCATTGCTGTTATTAACTACCCCTCCACAGCCCACATAAAAGGCTTATGAATGTCAAACACATCATTCCTGAGAAAGAAGCTGTATCTAATTACATTCGTTTTTCCGAGCTCTCATTTTAACAACAAAAACAAAGTGCAGAGCAAATTGGTGTCTTTGTTGAAAAGGGAAGAAAACGTGTCCTGTGGAAGTCTGAAAAAGTGTTATAACTAAATGGAAAGCAGGTGGGAGATGTAAACAAACAAAGATGTTAAAAAAAAAAAAGCTCAGTAGTTGAGTAAGGAGGCAAAAGGGAGGATGAAGTGGAAGAACAGTTTCATGGCCAGGCAGGTTTTATGAACCAAACCTCACAAACAAAGGCTGATGGGGCGAGGTCTGAGGGAGTATGAGAGGCTGCCATAGCGAGGCTCGGAGTGTGTCTTCAGACACGAGGCTGATGCTGAGACAAAACATCGTCAAGACCGCGCTGTTGACGTTTGGTTGAAGTAAGATATAGGAATTCTGCAGCTGTTTGTGAAAAAAAGTTACTCTGTGAATGAACATTTTCTGTGGCCGCAGGAAGTCGTGAAAGGTGCTTTACTGTCATTTTTATGAGTTCACCCTATAGCGCTTATGTGTTAAAAAGAGACCTTCAGGCAGCGGAGGGCCGATTCACTGCGCTACAAAGCACTCGGGCTTCCGAACACATCGGCGTGCATTTGGGCCTTCTACAAATTAAACGCTGTGCTTTAATTCTATTACTGAAGGACTTTGTACAGGGAGATGAACAATAATAGCTTTTTAATGGACCTCTTGACTTAGTACCTCGTTGTGTTGTGACTGTGTGGATAGGGCTGGCCTTGGTGATACGCCAGAAGATGTCTGGCACCGCGGCTGAATGGCTTGGTGTGCAGGTGAACGGGTGTTTGTCTGTGTTCTTTAAAATCACATGAATGACCTTCAGTGCCGCTGCCGTAGTTGACATTGTCTGTAAAACGATAATGAACATACATCCCTGAGGGGAATACACACAGTTTACTATGCACACATTTACTTCCGCACACAATGGACGCCTTTATGACCAAACTCTCTGGCAGACAGAGATCTGGAATCCACGGACACACCCTGTACCGCAGGTTGATGTAACCACCACGGCTTTCTTTACCAATACTGCTGAGCGTCAGCTGCCCCGAGCAACACAACGTGTTATTGTTGATGGTTGTGGAGGTTCTTGTATCATTCTCATAATTTTACATTTCATGGCTACTGTTTTTTTAAGCCATTTTGTTTTTATAGGAGCGACACATTTATATTTGCATAATGTAACATTCATTTATTTAAAAAAAAAAATCTTTCTTTAAGAATGTGAGATTACATACGCTTTAATGATTTTAGTGGAAAATCCTTGTTAACATTGACTTGTATACCTTAAAACCAATTTTTATAGAAAAAAAAAAAAAGATCTAAATTCATACATTAGTCTAAACACAGTGAATAGTTTTAGGACTGTAATTGATGTGAATACTTTCCATCTTCTGTCATCGTGGCCTGAGGCGTTACATCAGATGTAAAGATGCGAGTTACTCCAATAACACCGACACAGACATACTTGGGGGATACAGACACACTAAGGTGACCCAGAGCATTATAGCGTTGTTGACACATCAACACAGCACAGTCCAGCTAAGCCCTTTTGTCCTGATAGACAGCGCAGACATACAGAATGTCCCAGAGGTGGATTACAAATCTCTAAGTATCACACATTGTCACCCGAGTCAAATCCTCAAAATCGATCTGCTCGTTATTACTAATATCAGACGAGACAAAAGACCCTTAACTTTTAGAAACAGTGAATGCTGAATAAGACATGTGTACTGATTGTATCTCAACTTGTATCTCCGGAAACCCACAAATCTAAAGAACAAGAAAAGATCTTGATAACTGATTAAAATCTTATGTAACAGCTGTGGAAGGCAGAAAAAAGAACCCAGTTTGAAATGACAGTTTTACTTTCATTATTTATGAAATAGACATTATTTACAGGGCGGGAGTGTAGGAAAGTGCTTGAATGAATGAATGAATGAATGTTCTAATCATGAATGTGACCATGTAGCAATTAATTATTAAAACATTGAACATGAAGAATAAGACAGTGAATTTTGTGGGTTTCCTTTCGCCAACTCTTTCTCTGAAAGCCCACAAGGCTTCACGCTGTTGTACTAAAAAAACAACAAAAAACAAACACTGGAGACATAGTGAGGAATGAATGTTATTAGGTCCATAAAAATAAATTAGGAGCTAAAATAGAAACGAAATAGGAGAAACTCCATTACAGCAGCCGAGCTCTGGTTTCCATATAATGACTTGATAGAACTGTGAAATATTGCAGCAACAAAATGGAGGAAGCTTTTTAAAAATTCCAAAACAGTTTTAAAAAAAGGGGAAGCAGTAACATCCACCTAATAAGATCATTTCTATTATCAGACTCTGTTCTTCCATTTTTTTTTTTATATGTGCCATTTCTCTCTTTCCTTGTTTTTCTCTCTCTTTCCGTTCTTATTCCTCATCTCTTCATCTCTGTTTTCCAAGTTGGCAGCATTTGGAATTATGTAAGTGTGTGTGTGGAGGGGGGTGGTGGTGGTGGTGATGGTGGGGGTGCTGGGGGTGGGGTGACCATGGCTTGTGCTTGCTGCCTTATCTGTTTGGACCATGACCATGGCGCCTAATTAGATAATAAGGACGCCTGTCAACACTTTCCATCACACACATTCCCTCAGGAGGACTGCACACACTCAATACAAGACTTATTACCTTGTTTAAACACACTTTAGACCGTAAACCATGTTTTACAATGATTGATATTAGTGGTGGTTTGACCTTATCAGATTTTAGCTCGCTGCTGTACAACAAGTGGTTCGTGCCAAAGAGTCCGATGGAGAATAAATAAATCAACAAATTATCTTTAAATGATGTGAAGTAATATTTAAAAAAAAAAAAAATGGAGACTTCAATTAAAGCATTGTGTTCTGCTAAAAAGTCATTAGATTTAAGCCGTTCAGTTTTTCATAAAGTAAAAGTTTTTAAAATTAATACAAATCTTTGATATTTAGATTTTAGTCCCCAAAAAACCCCAAGAACATAAAGCAGGATTTTAGAATCAAGGAAAACTCTTGGAAACCCAAAATATGAAATTCAACTTTTGATGAACTGATTCAAGAATATACTATCCTTGTACCGGCCACAAATATTTCACCCTCACTAACATCTCATTCAACATATAACAAATCTCTCAACAAGCAAATATGTGAATTATGGCTGCTAATTTAAAGAGGAAAAAAAAGGTCTAATTGATCTAGTTTGGTTTAAGGTGTCAACTTTGTAATTCGTTCATCAATTAAATCAAACTGATGTTTGCAATGTAAAATTGTTGAATTGTTCAAAACATGCAACAGCTGACTCAAAACTCACTCTTTGTGATTGTTGGATAGATTAGTTGCTGTAATTCAGTGTCAAGACATTAAAAGCCATCCAAAATCTTAAATATTTTGAAGAAAGCTGTATCAGTCCCTGTAAATTTGAAATAACTTCATCAATTGTTCAAAGCTGACGGGTTATCATGAGCAGCACTTGTTTTCTGTTTACCGAAAGTCCTTTTGTGAAGTCAGAACCCGAAGAACGTACCGGCGACATAATTTGCATATTGGTCGTCAGCGGCGTTAACGTCACTCAAATGAAATTGGAATTTAATCCAAGATGATTGTTACACACAGAACGGGCTCTCCTTAACACCAGTCTGAGTGGGACAAGCTGCAGGCTGGAGGACAGTAAAAATCTTATTCTCCTCTGTTTTCATGAGCACGGCAGTCCGATTCTTCTCCTGACTCTGCATGGTAAGCGACCGTGTGGTAAGCGACCCTGCTACCAAGCGTTTTATATATTCATCATCGGTGAAATTGTCTGTATGTCGGTTAAGAGAAACAATGAATTCCAGAGGAATCCCGCTGCCTTTATTCACTCCTAAAGACTGTTTCATAATCGAAGTGTTGTTATCCCACCCTGGATCAGTTTTTTCTTTCTCCTTGTCACAATAGTCCGCTACACAATGCTGCCAGACATTTCTTTTGTGGAGTGGGTCTGAGCCAGGGCTATCATTATCCTATCTGATCCTCCGTGGGCACTGTTCACACACATCGGGACGCATGCTGTAACCTGAGAGAAAGTGTTCCAGGCACAAACACACTGAATTCCTCTCAACTAATACATAGTTTGGATTTAATTAGATTTATTAGGCCGTCAGAAGCGACGCCTCTGTTCACCTCCAACGCTCAAACCTGTAGCGAGTGTTTGGCATATTTAAGGAAAAGTGTTGCCTCGAGTAATTGTTGAGAAATGTGCTCAGAGTACTTGGGAAAGAAGACGTCTACTTCTCTGAGGTTGCAGTGCCAGGGCCGATCACATGGTCTATTTCTGCTTCACGACTTTTTCTGTGTTCGCCAGAAAACAGTTGCTACAACCTAAGAGCTCAGAGTTTCCCAAACAGGACGCTGAGGTCATGCAATTTTCAGAAATGGCTCTGAGTTGATTCGTAATGGGAAGCATAAACGTACATATTTGTCCTCGGAGTTAATGTCAAACTCATTTGAGCGCCACTTATTCGAGTAAGCATTTTGTGGTCCTGGCACTTTGAGCCATTCTGTAACGCAGGTATTTAAAAATACACGTTAATTAGATTTGTACTTAGCACTCTGACATCTGCTTCCTTTTTTTTTTTTTTTTTTACATCACCTAAGCTTTCTGAAGTGTTTTTCTTCATTTCGAAAGATGTTTCGCACAAACAACACCCACTTCACGTCTCGGAACTCCCGCGTCATACTGTCATCTCAAACTGTGTAAATAAGTGCAGCCTTTGCATAACATTGAGAGGTGTACCAAAGAAAATAAACAACTTAGACATTTTACACGGTCGTTGCGTGAGCAATCAGTGGAGAACGCGTTGGGAAAAGTTACGTCAGGTAGATCTAACCGAGCAACGTCTTCTATTTTCCCTGCAAACGTTAAAATTGGGCTTGGCAGAAGGGAGGCATCATTTTCCGGACACAGTGAATAAAGTGTACAAACTAAACCCCATGAACCATCAAACTCTGACTTTCGTGTAATAAATCTGACTTCCTGTTTGTTTCTGGTGCTTCCAATTTTTTATTTATTTTTTTAAATCAGTGACTTGGAGTTTTCCACTGTGACTTAAAAAAAAAAAAAAAGCTGAAAAACAAGAAAACAAAGTAGTGTGACGCAACAGAAACTTTGTCATGTTCTTTTTTTGTTGCATGAAGACAACACTGTTGTCTCAGCAAAACCATGACAAAACCCTTGTTTCTGAGACTCTCGACTGAAGAAAAGAGAAGCACGCAGCCCCGAGGACTGTTTTGAGTCCACTGGCAGATCACTGCTGTGGAATGAGAAGTTGGACCTGCGCTGCCAAGCCCCTTTTTCTCTCTCTGGACGCGTTTCTGGCAGATGAAAGGCAGCGAGCGAGCGAGCGAGGAGAAAAATGAACTGGCGTACCCGAGTTACATTGAGTCGTGATGGTCTCTGGCTTCGCCCCAGCGGAGCGCGAGCCGCCAACAGCAACGCAAACGAGCGAGAATAACAAGATGCGTCCTGTCCAAGAGCGTCTTGTCTTTGTGTCACCGTGTGTCAAAAAAAAAGGGGGCAGTTTGCAGCAGACGAAGCCCCCGTGCCCCCCCGCGCTCCGCCGCCATCTCTCCGTGCCATGGCCGGGGTAATTAGCAGCGGTGGCATTAAATGACCTCCTCTTGCATTCCTTCCAGTGTGGTGTCATGGACATGAGTGAGTCACAGGTTCATTGTTGTGTTTACATGCTGTTGTTTACACAGTGTTGGATTAGGCTAACCAGCGGCCTCCTGAAAACATGTAGGCCCCTTTTTTTGAAGCGAAGTAATCAAGCTCAGACTGCCAGTACGGTGTCGGAGTGGGAGGAATGTCACCGAGTTCTGAGACTCTTCTTTCCTTTCATTCCCCTTCTTCATCTGTTCCTTTCAATTATCTCTCTCTGGCGCGGACCCATGCGCACCGCACGCACTCAAATTCCATCAAGGCTGCCATCCACATCCCTGACACAAGTCTTTCACTGGGCTGCAATGCGCACAAAGACCTATTTATTACCGGACTGAATGCAAGGTGTCATACAAGTGGAAGTGAAGCCGGCACCGCTCTGCCAAAAAGAGAGAAAGGAGAGGAGTTTATGTAACAGTGGAGGTCGCAACCTCTGAGTTCTAGAGAATCGATGGTGTGGAAGTTGGATGGTGTCAGAAGGGTTGGTGGGTTTTTTTTTTGGTTTTTTTTACTTTTGTGGAAGAGTTCTGCAAAAAAAAAAAGAAAAAAAAAAAGTGGACCTATAGCTGCTCTTCTTTGTCTGTAACTGCAATATTTACCTGAAACAAGTCAAGAGACTTCAACTTGCAGCTGCGCGGTTGACGGTTTTCAAGTATTTCCAAGGGGAGGAGTTCTCGACTTAAAGCTACGTTTATAAAAGCAGCACGTTATCTTGTCATTCTTGCTGCTTTTAAAGCGGCACAATTTTACTCTCCACGAGTTGTTCTGTTAAGTCGCCATTTCACTTCAATATCTCCAGGAATCCGACAGGATAGCGCCGTCGTCTGAGTGATGCATGGCTTCTTTCCTTCCTTCTCCTACACATAAACATCAGTCAGCTCCACTCACTTGCTCCGCCTGACCTGAATGTTTTCGCTGGCCCATCACCCTGAGGCTTGTTTAGCATCATTTAAGCGTTGCTTTACTGCAGGGTATTTTCATACGGCGGGTCCCACAGGTCACGTGTGGGAGGAAATAGCACACATCCACAAGAGTGCTGTTACGAAACTTGCCTTTATCTTTTTTTTTTTTTTTTTTGTCTTGAATGTTGAACTGCTGTCAGATTTCTTGAACCAGGATCTAAAAGAGAAAAAAGGAAACTGTCGCACCTTACTTAGCAGATGTGCATTTTGTGCGGACATGCGAAAAGAAAGAAAAAAAAAGTAAACGTGTTCACTGAAAGCAACACTTAAATAAACTAGAAAAATTCACCGTTATATATCTGTCAAAGTGCGCCTTTTCCACTCCAGCATGTCTGATGTGATAATCAAATGAGGGTGGAGACAAAACACATTGTCGTCTCCAGTTCTTATGAGTGTGACAGCGTGATAAAAGTCTGTATTGAAATCAATTAATCTGTTCGTAGGCGAAGGTTGTGCGACCTCAAACATCTGTGGGTTGCACAAATATGGGCAAGTACCTCTACTGAAGACAGCTTCCTGTTCTCAGCCGAGCTTACATAACAAACAGACACAACAGTGTTAAAACGTCTGGCGTGACATCGGCTTCTGCATATTTCTTCCTGGAATTTATAGATGTGCTCATTTATGTAACTTTACTTTTTCCCCTGAACAAATAATATGATGAAGAGTATTCAGAGTTGGCAAAAGTACTTATAGTTTTAACATTTGAAGGAGTCAACAGTAAAAGAGATTTTTGGCAAAATGTAGTCAAAGTAAACAGGTCAAGGAAAAATACTCCATTGGAATACAGATACCTGTAAAACCTGCTTAAGTACAGTGATGAAGTTCAGATAGTTAGTTACTCTCCGTCTGCTGTAGAATTATGAGCTTGAATGAATAATGAATGTGTGGCGATCTGATCCACCCGGTGGTCTGACTGAGTGCTTTGCTGTTTGTTCTAGTGCTCCTTTGGTTCCCATTTCCCCGCCCTGTGGAGGGAAAGGATGCTATTGTAGCTCATATCAGTGGGAAATTTGGAGAAACACCCTGATAAAAAAAAAAACAACAAAAGTGATCCTACTGTTTTTCTATAACAGCCAGTAGAGGGAGGGGATGAAAAGAAAAGAAAAAAAAAACTACTGAAAGACATGCAAGACACTTCCTTCGATTCATATTCAAATGGCCTTTCTTTAAGGAGATATCAGATTCAGACATTCTGTGCTTGTCTCGTGAGTGTTATTTTTTATCCATGTGATATTAAGTGGCAATGAAATGTAGGCCATCACATTGAAAACAGCATCACTAAGAATCTCTCCTGGGTGTTTGTTTGTGTGAAAGTCTCTCATTTCCCTCTCACTGAAGCAGATGGAAACAAACACACTAGTTTAGTTTCAGGAGCATTGTAAATTCCTCCTGATCAATCGTCTGGGAGGCCATACTTTAAAATTCGTGCTTACATTTTTTTATTTTTTGCCTTAAAAAAATGCTTCTTTTGAAGCCAATACATCTTGATTTAAATTCTTTTTTGGCAAATCTTCCCATTGTGGAGTCCTGAGATGCCAAACTTCCTATTAATTCATAATAACAATTTAACCTTTAGGGGTTTGGACCAGCAAAAATATAGTTGTCCTCTGTTTGTTATTTGAGGGGGAGATCTTTTTCATCCCCGGTATATTGCTATGTTTATTAAAGAGGGCAGGGCATTCACAACTACTATTAAAAGTAATGTTTTTAGGGATGTAGCCATGAAACAAAGCTTAATGGAATGGTGTGGAGGGGTGGCATTAAATAATATATATGACATTTTTTTAAATAAATAAATAATACTACTACTACTACTACTACTACTACTAATAATAATAATAATAATAATAATAATAATAGTAATAATAATAATACCCTGGGGCAATTCAGTGAAATGGCTAAAATTTATATTTACTTTATATTCTCTATATATCTCTATACTTTATAATTTTGAACAAATTACTGTGTTTTTTTTTTCATTTTTGCCCTCCAGATTTTACTCAGAGCGCAGAGATCCTACCTTCCACAATGTTTCATTTCATTCAAAGATTGACAAAATCCTATTGCTCCTTAGGGCCCATCATGTCAGCAGGATGTAGCATGCATGTGTTCACAAAATCATCCCCACAGATGGTAATACTGCTTCACTGCTGCAGCTCAGATCTCTCTGCTGCGCTCCTGAAAACATCCCAGAGAATAAAGTAGTAACGGCAGCGTTGTTCACTTTCAACCATACAATACATTTGACAGGCCAAAGATAACGTTAACAAAAGAATAAAGTAATTATAATAAGTGTTGGCATGTGCAAACACCTTCAAGAGTCCAAGGCACCTGTTTGAATACAAAGAGATGTGCACAAGGACAGATTAAAGACTTACACTGTTCTTATCATATTGATCTCGTGATAAGAGGCTAACGGGTTTTGCAGATGTCCGCACTGTTACTGCCGCACAAAGTCCTTCTGAACAATGTGGGACTTGTTCAGACGCCACAGATCATCTGATTTACACACTACATGTTTTTGATGACGTTTTCTATTGTTCAAAATGTGTATTTAAGCTTGACAGCTGTGCATTTTACACTAACGCCAAGCAAAACGTGCACATATACTGTATTTGACGCTGTAACTCTCAATGTATCCGGGATTTGAGAAACGCATGCCTTTTTTTAAATGATTATTTTGAAGCCAACCTCCCTTTTATCTCAAGGTAATTTTGTTTTTTGACAGTTTACCTAAAGAACTGGGAGTACAGCCAATAGCCGCTATCAGAGGAAACACTGCTCAACAACAGCTGTAAAAGCCCTCTCCTCCCTCCCTCCCTCTCTCCCCTCCTCTCCTTTTCTCTTCCTCATTTTTGCATTTTCCTGTTTTGGTGTTTGGTAGCGCTGTGCTAAGTCTGTAACACAAAGCGAGGGGCTGTCCTCAGGCAGCACTGAGCAGACAAACAGTATCTGGTGAGCCGCGCTCTGACGAAAGGTGATACCATGGATTGTTGTTATTCTGCCAATTTGTGTGCCTGTCTGTGCCGCGGTCCTGCTTCTTTCTCATGTTCAGAGAAAATGCATGTTGAAACAAGAAGTTATATTGTGGGGTTATGTATTTGTAGCCCTGAAATTATTTTTTTCATAACATGTATCATAACATATTACCTTGAAAGGCGGAGCAACAAGGTGTTGCACTTATCTGTAATGCTTCTTCGCGTATACAAATATCTATTTCTGGCCGAACTTCACCAACATTCACTGTCAAAAATAAATATTTTCTTACCTCATATGATCACAATCAAAATATATGCATAATGAGTGTGAATAATTGGGCTGTGTGCTGCAGTTTCTAAAAAAAAAAAAAAAAAAAAAGCAAGTTACTGCATGGTGCTATGATTTCAGTAATGGGCCCTGATGCCTTTATTATTTTTGCTTTATCTGTCTAACAGTGGGATGGCAGGGCAGGACCGGGCAGCGCCAGTGTGTGCTTAACGTTTTTTCAGAAACTCAGATCAGACATGGTACACTTACAGAGTAAACATAAATATCGAAGTTCAGCGAGCACAAGGCCAAAGCAGTTCCACCGTAGCCACTCCCACCCCGCATCTGTTGGCAGTTGCACATACATACCTGAGACTGGCTTGTCCTCTCATGGCGCAATGATAACACCTGTGCCAAAAATAGGCCAGTGTGTACCAGACAGCTAGGAATATGAGGAAACAGGTCAGAGGAGGGATGATTATCAAGTCAGGGTTAGGCTGTCCTGAAGCATGCCGCTCGGATAGGATTTACTACTCGGAGACGGTGTAAAGGTCATGAATAACAATGGCTGTTAGAGTTTGGAAGTGCACGGTGCACATGAGGAAGATTAGGAGGAGGAGGAGGAGGAGGAGCCGGAGAAAAGGCAAGGGAAAAAAAGCAGACGACTCAGGCAGCAGGACAAAAGACTATGCACAAGGTGGCAGACAAGACACAAGATTGCAGCAAGAACCAATATGAGACTGTTATAGATACAAAAAATACAAGGATTTCTCATTTTGTTGATGAGTTGAGGAGTGTTTACATTCCTAAAAGCTGACAGACACCTTGCAGGCACCCTGGTACATGCCCTGCATTGTGGTCAGACTGTAATTACAGTTGTTAACTAGAAAGAACATCACAGTCATTAAACGAGCGCGATGATGACAATCAGTCACATCTGCTGCAAAGCAAGCATAATGACATGTCGCTCCGTGTGTGTGTGTGTGCGTGTGCGTGTGCGTGTGCGTGTGTGTGTGCGCGCGCGTGTATATAAGCAATTGTCACGAGAACTTGTGAAAGAAGTGATTTCTTTTTCAGTTCTGCAAATCCACAAATACATCCTCAAATAGAGCCTATGTAGTTTGACTGTCACTGGATTACATCTCATAACTCGACTCATCCTGTACCAGCGCCAACGTAAAATGTCACATAAGTACTTGTAGATTTATTGAGATGTATCAACAGAGGAAATCTCTAAATACACTTGCAGGGTGCCAATACACCTGCTCTCCACTAACACTGGATCAGATGTCAGATTGAGGAAGAAGATGCGTCAGCCAATCATCTGCTGCACATGACCGCTATGGTGATTCCTGCCACACAAGAGCAGACGAGGGGAAGGGAAGCGAGGCAGCTGGGGCCGGAGGGGTCCCTCTGAGTCAGAGGGGCAGACCAGGACAATGAAGCCAGCATGCAGGGTCACCATTTAAAAACAGCTCGACTTCACTGAGCAAATGTTTTTTCCTCTGGAAATGAAATTTGTCAGCCCTTCATCAATCAAATCATCAAAGTTTATTAAAGCAATGAACTGGAAGTGGAAAATAATGCTTCCTCTAAGAACAATTTGTGTATTTTTAGTCAAAGTTTGGGGCGCAAAGCACATTTATTAAACACTTTTAAAATGGAATATTATGCTGTGTATGAAATATGCACAGAACTATCTACCTGCACTCTCCTTTCATTATGTTTGTATTTCTGTCCATCTCCTGGAAGCTTACAGATATGGACTAAACCTTGCAGGACCATCTGGAATTCTTGAGCCAATGTTGAGATCAAAATAAGCTTCTTATAATCACTCCAAGATTTACACCATTTGAAGCACACAGATTGGTTTTTGTGTGTACGTAAAGCAAAAAACAGTCATAATGCAACTATGGCACAAGAACTCCATGCAAACAATTCAGAGATCATAAAACTGATTTAGTTCACAGTCTCTTGGCACATTTTTTACTTTAAATGGCATTATTACTGGAAAAAGGTTTCAAGGACAACTGTGTTGTGTGTGTTTGCCTCGGTGTGTTGGCACTGTGAACAGAGTTGAATATTGAAGATAGATGAATGCAGGAGATTGTGAATTATTTTCTTCAAAAAAATTATTTTTTTTTGAAAGCATGCCATGCAAATAATCACAACAAAAGACAGGTTTTACCACATGATTGTCAATTGGGCCATATGTTTTTGACACATTTGCAGAGGTAACTTTTCCAAACTTGATGGAATTGGGAAAATTACTAAATACTTTTCATCAGTGTATCAGTGCATGTGTCTAAAAATCTACCTGTCATTTGGCTCATATCTGCTTTTGTGTGCAATAAATCTGTAACATCAAGGTAAAAGTGACCTATTTCTCCCGCAGCACGCCTGTGTGTTATTGCGGGGTTGCAGCCAAAGACAACCCTGATTCCGTGCGCTTTCCCAGGGTGCTTCACATTATTGTTTGACCTTGCTGATATCTGGCTGTCGCTTCCACTGAAACATCTTTTCTTTAGATTACTTCAATTGCTGTCCACAACTAGATGACTGTAAAGCAAAGATATGAGAAGTGGTCAATATCAAGCTGAATTAAAAGCAATCCAAGCTTTATAGTTGTTGTTTTTATTTTTTTTTACTCTCACTGCACTGTTTTAGTGTAAATTCTCAGAATTTTCCATTTCGGTAGGAAACTCACACATCAATGGCTGAAATCTGACAGAAGCGTGAAGATAAGGTGACAGCTTTCTGGCCCCAACATGCTGCTAACGTGGGCAAATCTGGCCGTCTACACAACAACAAAAGGCTTTCACGCACTTCTCCTTGCTGATAGGCCTGATCTGATTAGCGATTTGACGTCAGTCTCAGATTTCATTGCAATAGATCTCAAGCGAAGCCATCATCACCATCTGCTTGTTCTCTTTATCATGCACTTTTCAAATGGGTTCTTATTTTGATAGATGCCAGAGAGTGACATTTTCAAAAGTGACTCTGACATTTTTGCTCGATCTCAGCTTTTGGCATTTTCAGTCTTGATACTTCAGGTGACACTTCTTTCCACTGTGTTTATAATCCAATGTAAAAGAGAGAGAGAGAGGGGGGGGGGGGGGGGGGGGGATATTTGAAAGGTGCCAAGTTGATGAAGAGTTCTCCATTTCAGCGTCTTAAGAATGTGAGAGGTTGCCTGCCCAACACTATAAATCTACGTGTCCGGACAGAGACACACTGAGCCAGTGGTACGTGTATCAGGATGTGTGTGTGTGTGTGTGTGTGTGTGTTCGTCTGAGCTTTGTCTGCGTACATCAGTGACCTCCAACATGTGTGCAAATGCGTGTTGTTTTTCTGGGAATGTCTTCCTATTTGTCCTGATTCACATTCATCACAGTACATTGATAAGAGTCTCTCTGTGTTGATGGCACCCGCGCGTGAATGCACACATTCACTTGCACGGCAGTATGACCAGTGAGCGTACCTGTGCGGCGTGCGCAGAACAGATACAACAGTGTTCTCTGGTTTCATAAGTGAACTTTGGACCCCCCTAGATACACGCTGGAGGCAGGCCAACTTAGCCTATATTGTTTACCTGAGCTGTTATACAATGACTGGGGCAGCGCACTGTGTTTACTCACTCTTCCGTGCAGCTCCGAAACCAGGAAAATGACATCTCCGAAAGACAATCTAAATTGTGTACTTTGACAGACTCCAAGTTTAAGAGTCACTTGAAGTATTTCTTGTTTGTTTCCTTAAAAAAAAAAAAAAAAAAAGAGCCCAAACCTGTCAGACAGTCATCTGCTGAAAATAAATAAATAAAATATCCCTTTAATTTAAAGAATAGTTTCAAAGTTTCACTTTGCTTTTGCAAATTGCAAAAAAGTGACACCATTAAAGTCGTCTCTTACATCTACAGCCTGACACATTAGTTCAAACCCTGGGGTTCATTAAAAGTTGCACGCTCACTGAGCTGAGAGGTGCCTTTAAGAACGACGGTGTTGAATAAACACAAAGTTTCCCTGTTCACTTTTTCACAGTTACTCTCAAAGTAGGTTAAAAAAAAAAAGACACTGATGAAAGTATCATCTTTGAGAGATTTATCAGATCAGTCTGTTAATTTAGCTAAATATCCTAAAATGAAAAGTCTTATATGAAGTGAGGACTTTTTCAAAGGGGCCGGTCTCCTGACTTTAAGAGAGCAGGATAGGCTGGAGTTCCTGTACACTCCCAAACAGCTTTTCAGGATATCTAAACAACAGCCCTTCAAGTCAAAACCTTTGAAATGGCTGGATATCTCAGTTTTCCCTTGAATACTTGGATCACACAGCGGGGTTAATGCAGATCCGCCTCCTCTATGAGTCACTCCTGAAATACTGTGAATCTTGTTTTACAGAATAAATACTGCTGGAGGATTTGAGCGTATCTATCTGATCAACATTTGCTGTATAGGCGGTGATGTAACTCAATTCAGAGAGTTGTATTGTCTGACGTATAGAATGATGGAGGTCAATCTTACATTTGTTTTGGTCTTAAAAGCCCATTTGTGTTTTGAAGGACACATAACTGCATTCAGCTCGACTAACTCCTCTTCAGATGACTCGGAACAGACGCGAGTCCCAGCACAGTTCAACAGCACAGCATAGAGGAGGCAATTCATTAATCAGTGGCCATGGACAGGCATCTCAACACTTGAGCCTGACTTATATAACCCGGTCTGCGCCGTGGCCGATATACAATTGTATAGGTACCTTATAGTCTGTTGTGTAACAGAATGTAATTAGTCTTGGATGGTTCAATCAGCAAAGAGCAGAGATCCAGGACAGATATGGAGAAAAAGCTTGAAAAACATTCAACTATGCCGATGTCTGCTGCAGTGATGCATGTCTGATGATAAGAACTTGCTTTTATGTTTGGTGTTATAAAACAGAAGCTCATTCCTGCAACTGGGATGGAAGAAATGCCAGATTACTTCTATAGTAACTGACTATTCTTAAAGGTTGAGTGGGGAAATACAAGTATGAGACATATGCACATACTGTTCATCACTAAAATTACACAAGCTGTGGGATTGTTGCATCATCAGTGCAATATTGATTAAGCGCTCTAATGTAACATCATTACAATATTCACCCATCTATTACTTTAAATAATTAGAGAGATACACATCTTATCAGAGACTTCACTAACATGATTATCTCTTCTTGAGACTGCAGTTTTCATTAGAGGATTATAAGAGAAATTGTCCTTAACACCAACACATCCTCATGAACTCTTCGCCCTTAAAGGGAGAAAATATCTATTCTAAAAAGATGTACTCTGCAATGTATTTCCTTTCAAGACTCGGTGAGACGGGGGGGCCAGCACATCTGGCCCTGTCCTGGTCTGTCTCGGGCTGTCTTCTGTCAGTGGGGGACTCTCACCACGTAGACAGGCTGAGGCAATATTATGCACACGGCGTTCTCGGAGGCCTCAGCTCTCCCGCCTGTGTGCACTTCACACTGTACCTCTGTGGGACTGTCGAGACCTATTGCCCCGATGCATTTTCAAACTCCAAACTTGAATGGTTTTAATCTTTTGAAAAGGGGGGGGGAGATATACGAGGCGCTTAAGACATTTGCACCGCTTCACAATGGGGCTTTGAGTTATATCAGGTTCCCCTTTTGAGAGACAGTAAATGCGGCATCTCAGTGAAAGGTTTTAAAACGTCTGTGTGATTTGGGTAAATTTATAGGAGCATTTACATACGAACACAATGGAAAGTGTTGTGCTGTCGCACAGACTCTGTTTCTGGAGCTATTAATCAGAGTCCTCAATAGTAACTCCTTCACTTCAGATCCCTGGAGTGAACGTTAAGAGATCTGCAGTGTACATTCAGTACAAATGGAAAAGTGGTCCTCATCCTGTCTCTGTTTAGATTCCTGTTCCTGCTTGAAACACTTAGACCAGTATTAAGTATTCTGTTTGTGTGCATATACATGATACATTGTTCCACATATGCATGACCCAGTTTCTTATGTAATTGAGATATCGTATTAATGTAGTCTAAAGTCTTGAGTATACATCGCAGTAGGGCTTTTTAAACAGAGTTCCTATATGAATGTGCGCTCAGAGCGCTTTTGTTTGATCTTAGCCGTTCCTGTGGTTTTGTTGAAGGAGATTTATATTCTTTGTTCAGCTTGTAGAAATCAGTAAAAAGCATGCTAATGAAACTTCCTGAGGCTACTATGAATAAGTCAGTATCCCACAGCCCTGATCGCTGTCATCAGTGACCTGGAGGTCATCATTTTTTTTTCCGATTTCAAATAATTTTCCTTTCTAATGAGGACCACATAACAGATTTTTCTCCTTTTTTTTTTGAAAACAACAGCTGAATGCATGATAAAATATGCACGTAGCTTCTTGTTGCACATTCTGAAACTGCAGAAGTCGTCCAATTGCGCTTTCCCTCACAATGACCGCGGGTGCCTCGTCTGAAATGTTCCATGGGAACTTAAGTCACTGCTCGATCGTCATCTCGCAGGTGACAAAGGATTAGCTTTAGTGCTCAGTGGAAAAGCCTGCTGGAGTCTGTGGGAACGACTCGTTGTTTGGATGACACTGACAGAGAAAGTAGGCAGGGTGCCTATCGTCCGGTTAAATCCAGATCGCGCTGACAAGGCCAGACGCACACAGGCGCGCACGTATGCGAGCGTGCGGCCAACTGCACGCATCAGCATACTCACGAGCAAGCGAAAACACAAGCAAGCACACAAACACTCAGTGGGAGGCTGCTCATGGAGGGCCAAGATCCCTCCACAGTGTTGTCCCAGTTGTCGGTGACTTGGGTCACACAGCTGCACTCACAGCCAGACGCTCATGTGAAAAACGAGGCGAAGGACAGATGACAGTGAAAAATTGATTCAAAAGTAAAAGGCGATGGCAATGAAATAGTGAGATGCTTTACAGAAGAAGATAAATGTGGCCAGAAGAAATGTGGGACACGGTTATTTAATTATTTGGACGTAAAATGCGGACTTCGTGATGAGAGAGAAATTATTTAGGTCTTGGCGATTTCATCATGTTTTGCACCAGATAATATCAAAAAATTACTTGTTGGGTAATTATCGCAGAGGAGCTGTTGTTTATTCATACAATTTTTTATTTTTTTAATTTTCCTCATTGTCTGCTCATTTAAAAACTTTTGCTCTCTAATTGGGGGTGATTAATTTACCGACTGCCTGAAGACTCATTTATTTAGCAAACATTTCAAGCCATTTTTATGCAAAGTGCTACTCTGAGTATGATAAACATAAACGCAACACACAACCCATGAAATTCTTATTGTTGCGCCGACAGATTACCGAGTTTCCAGTAGGAAAGGATCCCACCATGTACCGTAAAGGCGGCTGCCTGGCATCTTGCCACGGTTCCCGCCATGTAATTCAGCGGGGGTCAGTTCGCTTCATGGCACATCCCTGTGATGAATTTCAGTGCAGTATGGATCCATTAGTATAATGTCAGCATACCATAGGTAAAGTCAACTCCGATTAGACATAGATACTCATAACCACACCAACTCAAGACAGCTGAGGTATACAGGACACTAAAGTAACCATAGTCGGATGAATATGCACAGATGGCACTGAACTCTGTAACCTTTTGTTCTGGGACATGATCCAGACATGCAAAGTGTCAGCCATTGCAACTGCATGTATTTTGGATCCGGCCGTGGAGTGCCATTATTCATGCCTTCCACTGAGTAAACACAGGTGTCACAAATTATATTTCCACCTTAAAACCCACTAAAACTGGAATTTGACGCGTGTAGCATAAAATACCGAGAAGACGTTTTTCCACAACGATTGATGCATACTTCATGATCCAAAGCGAATCAGAAGGGAGAGACGCCGCTGACGTCAAAGTTCACTGCTATTTAACGCTGCGCGGCTAATGGAGTGCACAACTTCTGATCTTTTATAGAACCTCTACGCAACAATTAGTGAGATTACTTAATTGCACCCAAACTACTGAGGGAGTCTAATCCCTCATGTGTCAGAGTGGACAATACAGTGTGTAAATCTTCCCATATGTTCATGTTTGCACTGAAATACAGAAGGGATTCCTGCGTGCTATGGACCAGAACATACAATTGCTTTTAATTCATTTATTCAGGAGATGTTGGGGTTGCTGCATAGAAGTAGCCTGACAAAGGTTACAGTACGGTCCTCCCTCAACACTTTTCTCAATCCTACTTCAGTATTTTCAGAGCAAATTCAGCACGAGCATCCTCCCCCCCTCCCGTTACAACACAAGGTAAATCTTTACATTATGGCCCAAAGCTGTCTGACTCCTGCTGAATTGCTGCCTGATGCCAGATGCTGCAAAGTCCCCAAGCTTGTTAACTGCGATGTGCAGGGTGAAGCAGCAGCACCGCTCGTCCTGCTGTTAGGTTCCACAGTAAATGAACTGTATATGATTCTGTTTGACCCCAAAGTAGAAGTCGTTTTTAAACATTAAAAGGGGACCGTCTTGTTTTAACCTTGTGCTCATGAGGATAATGAACAGAAATTAACATACCGCCGAAAGAGCTGTAAAGGAAATTCTCCATAAAAGGACTGATCGTAAAAATACAGCTGAAGGTAAAGGACTTTACAGCAATCACAAACATATTTGTAGTGTACTCTGATTCTGTAAGAGGCGCCTTTGGGGGAAAAAAGAAATGGGCGGAAATAAGCCTATGTCTACTGCAACACAAATAATAATTAAAACCTTTCTGATAACTACACTCTATTAAACGCTTGTGTTTTGGTGCCTATAAGTGGGCGTAGGAGGTGGCTCACACTTGATTTATAGCATCTCCGTTATCATGAACAGTTTTTCAAATTTAGGAAATTAGATTTATGTTGTATACCTCCTGACATATGCTGAAGGGTGTGCTGATAGTCACAATTAATTAGTTATTTAATGTTGTCTTGGATGTTTGGGAGTGTCTGACAGTATTTGTACGGATAAGTATTTGTCATTTCTGTGAAAAGATCCTTATCACAACACCTGTAATTACATGGCACCGTATGTGTGACTGAAAAGCAACAAACAAGAGGCTCAGTATGGTTTAGGTCTCAGTAACTGTGAACCTATTGAATTTTTAATGTTCCCAGCAGGTTGATGGGACAGACGCTGTTATCTTGTACCTTCTGCAGGTATTAAGTAATAAGGCATCATTTTGTTATATGAAGATGAACGTAAGAAGACAAAATAAAATAAAAATACATAGATATTACGGAAAACATATAAATCTATCTAACCTTATGTTTGTGGCCCTTTTGATTTGTCCAAAAGAAATACATTAAAAAAAAGGCATTTAAAGTGTATAAATTCTCTATAAACTCTAGAAATGATTATTTGAATTATATATAATGTATTTTAGGAAGATAAATTAATTAAACCAATTTTAAAAATAACTAACATCAAGGAAAAAAAATACTGAAATTCAAACTGAATTTAAAACAGGTATATATAAACAGTGAATAAAAATGCAAAGTAATTGAGAGGACTGTATATACTGTAGTATAGTAAGTAACTCCAGAGCAGGGGTAACAATCATACAGCCTGTGGGCCAAATCCAGCAAGCGGGAGACTCCGGCATAGTATTAAAATCACAAAGAGGATTATTCTTCCAGAAAAAGTAACTGCTGTTGCAACTATGTCCAATTTTGGTGAAATTAGCAAACATACCACAACACTTAGACCCAGAATTAAACGGCTCATTGCAACAAGTGGCTCCAGTGTTCAGTATCTGCACTAAAACAACGGGAAACATTTGGCGTTGTACTTTTGTACTTATTTATAGTTTTCCATGCTCCCATCGTAAATGAGCTTGGGTCCCCCAGAAAAATAGAAAACATCTGAACTAATGCGGTTATATTAAAATCCTGACACGATGAGTGAAAACATGTTGATGACACTATATTTTTAAGTCATGAGTACATTGACTTAGGAAAATCACAGAGAACAATGATCATGATCAATGATTGTCAGACTCTGACCTGAGTGAACCTGATATGCCACTGTAACAAGGACATTTTGTTTACTTAAAGGGTGTGCAGTCAAATTCAGCCTAACTAATTATCTCAGCCAACATCAATTTAATCTGAGTCCCGAGAATTAACAATTACATTTTTGTCTTGACGCTACAGTTTCTTTTTTTCCTTTGTAAATCCCGTGTGAAGCTGTGGACAGAAACTGGTTCAACGCGCCTGTCCATCATGTGAAACCACACTTGTTCACGCGTCACAATCCGAATACAAACTGAAATGTCAAAACTCTCGACTTTCCCGCAGACACGATTAAAGACAGACAAGAGGTGTGAGAGAAACGCCGAGCTGAAGGGTGTAATTAGCCACGGCAGGAGCAGCTCAATATTGTCGTTTCACGTTCAGCGCCAGCTGAAACTCTCCAAAAGAACAGCACCCACTGATGACAAGAAATTAAAAAGAGATTTTCTAAAAAAAAAAACAACAACACACGGGTAATGATTAAATGTTTCACGAAATTCAACCAAGCTAATTCATCCATCTCAGCCTGGAAGTGGCAGTTTTATCACAGCATAAGCATCTCATACAAGTGACCATTTGAGTTTGTTCTTGTTTCGTGAGCAGCTTGGCACTGGATAAATTCATTATGTTTCTTTCACAACACTTGAGTTATGACTTTAATGATACTTATTACCAACGATTGAATTAGTTTTGCACGAAGGTGTGATGATTGTTCCCTTCAGGCACTCTTAGAAAAAGAGATGTTTTCCTTTCTCTGGCTGAAACAAACAGGTGAGACTAGTGGCAGCATTCCAGGAAGTTGTCATTTCACCGACTCACAGCACATTGTACTCAAGCCAGTGTCAGGCTGAGCCTGGCACTCGCAGCCATCGCTCCCTATCCAGAAGTATTGTCTGGCTTCAATTGTCGCTTTGTGCTCTGAGAACACAGTTGTTGAGAGCGAACAACAGCCGAGCAGTGAGCAGTACAAGGGTCGGCGCTTTTCGGGCAGCCTCTTCATTTGGAGGCCGAGATGGGTCAGTCTCAGACGTGTCCTGCAGGAGTAACCCAGTTCAGGGCCATGCCGCCGTCCCCCAGGACGGTGTGCGCCCTCCGCCTGGCCGAGCCGCCCCAGAGACTCTGCTGTCACCACCAGCACTTCATCTATCCCGAGAGAGCTATGAGTTACTCGCCCCCTTACTCACCGAGTCTGTTCAAGAGGCCAGATCGGCGGTAAGTGGGGATCAGCGGACGGTCAGAGAACTTGGCTTGTGAATGAGAGAACATCCGACATGAAGGAGATATGGGCTGTTGACATAAGTGCACATTAAACAGTTCGGGGGAAAGGTGGCTTTGGAAGGAGGGAGACTGTCTCTTCTGGTTTTGTATCCAAGGTTTGCATGGTATTCCCTGTGCTTGCGTGCTCGCTTTCTCCAGCTGCCCAGAAACATGTGTGTTATGGTTACTTAAGCAATCTTGGCTGTGGTTTTAAATGTGTGTGTGTGTGATCGATTGTACGTTTAACACTGGCAACCTGTTCAGAGCGTCCCCAGCCTTAACCTGATTATCAGCTGAGATAGGCTCCTGCCTCAGCAACTGGACCAGGAAAAAGAAAATGGCTAAAGAAAATAATAAGCCAGGGAAGTTTACAATAATGAGGTGCTGTACTTTTCCGAGAATAACACTGACTGTATTTCCAGTCTAATGGAATTACTGCAGTTATTGTTTTTTGAGCAAAACATCATAGTAAATTAAGCGTTGACCTATTTTCAAAATATGAGGCATTAAATCAGATTGTATGTCGCTGTAACATGTTAATTTCTCTGGTGCAGTCGTGAGGCTGAAAGTGCTTTTTTGAATATTGATTCATTAAGTCATAAAAGCGATACTTGTACTCTTCTTTATTATGCTTGCAGAACTGAAAGGAGGCAAAAAAAGTGACATCTCCACCAGTCCTCAGATGACAATGTCAGTCTTGCCATTATCCACTGCGTGCGCTGCATACTTTAACAGAGTAGATCACATAAGGAAACATTACATGCAATCGAGGGACAGAAATTGACAGCCTGGCAAATTCATTCAAACATCTCTAGAGAAAGGCCAAGGCCATCCACCTAGTTGCTATTCATAGGTGATGGAGACTGGAGGTGATGTGATAATAATGACTACCTCTGGGTGTCCTGGCGTATGCAGAGGGCTCAGTATTCACAGGATGTAACCCGTCCTGTTGCCCACACGGACAGCTTCCTCTGAGATTGCCTCTGGCTGCAGCCTATGACAGGCATATGTATTTGCAGGCCACACTCTCTTAAAAGCCATGAATTTCTAATTGCGGGAGTGCAGATGGAACCCACACAGTAAAAATAATAGGAAAACATAAATTTGGCCGTGAGGTGACCCTAAAATAATAAAATGAATTTGCATTTCTTATTGGATAATTTTAGTGTGTTATAACCCCCCAAAACATGCTCATAACAGAAGTTTGGTGTTTGGCGGCATGTCTCCAATTCGTTCCTCCTCAGCCAATGGTGCAGATGAATCACAGCGTTATATAATGTGGTTGGCTATTGCACAAGGGACATCTGATGGAAACTGCGGCCCCATCGCTTCAGAGTGACTCACTGGATTTGGCAAATGCCAAAAATGGTCAGGCATTAAAGCGTTCCAGAGAAAGAAGGACTTAATTTTTTTGAGATGGCAGGACAATGTAATTTCTGTGAAATTTATATTGTTTACGAATATATGCACATGATTGAAAGGAGCTGTTCATGATTGTTTGTGAGTCTTTTACTGTCAATTTGTCTTAAATCAGCTCTGGATCTGTGAATGAAGCAGGGAAGTCAGAAACGATTGTGTACAAAGCCATTATTTTACTGCATGAGGCTCAGTGAGTATGCTTTACTCTAACAGTACACGGAGGCACCCCACTGTCTGGACCTCCTCTGTGCTTCTCAGCTGAGCCAAAGGCAATGGTGTGACTCTTGCCTCTAAAATGGGACTATCACAGCAGGGCAAGGTAATTCACCTGCCTCTCATTGCTGGAACAGAGCTTGGTATTAAACCTGGCAGTTGCACTGTCACAGCACGAAATCTGAGCCGACAGGCACTATGGGCCCTAATACCCTGTCAATGTGGTCTCTGCTTAGCCGTATTAGGCCAAGCAAAAGTCAGCCCGTCCACTCTAATTGTTTTGTTACATAACAGAACGTTTTTTTCTTCCTTTATCGAGGAATCCAGTTTACAACACAGCAATCTCAATGCTTACAGCCCTTTGTCAATTTTAATGCACCTCCAGTATTCCACATCCAGTCCACACTTGCGGGACGTTCACCTGCACTGGTGAATATGATGCAAAGATAAAGACGTTCATAAGCCTTTTGATTGTTTACAAGCAAACAATATGTATATTTCTTTGCATGTTTTGTATCAATAATCATACAAACTGAGATTGTGGAATTTAAGGAATAAAATCTAATTGGAAGACGAATTGTAATTTGCTAACAATCAGTAATCAAAAGCAATTAATAGCAAGAAAATGTGAAATGTGATGTGATAGTAGAGAAGCAGTGCTTGGGCATTCAGAATCAGAAATACTTTATTAATCCCTGGGGGAAATTCTTGAATCACATCAACGCCAATAAACGTGCATGCATACTACAGCAAAAACACAGTCTGTTGCTCAATAATAGACTCAGTGGTTGCTCGACGGAAAGAAACAGCAGCAAGGGTGCTTTCTGTTTATCTTCTGGAATCGGCTTATACCACCAATTGTTTATTGCACTTCGCAGGAGAGTCGGTACAATTGCATCACGAGCGGTAACGTGCAAGTCCAAAAGACTACCTGGAGTGCAGGAGGTCATACTCCAAGGGAGCACTGCCTCTTCCCTGGAGCAAGTCTGATGCAATCATGATAGTTTATTTTGTTAGTGGAACGATAGGCTGCAGATACACTGCAGATATACTTTACACTAAAACAGACTGCGTTTCAAAGTCCACACTACTGCACAAAGGGAGGGACAAATTCAGTTCAAAATATGTGAATGGTATATAAGAAATAATAATGGAATTAGTTATTATGTTATATGATGTGTTCATGAACAGCCATCTTCAAGTTTGGAAAAACAACCTGGAATTCCCAGGAGGAGTGTGTGGAAAATTCCTTCCCAAACAAAGGATCCATGTTGTTCTTGTGGACCCTGCAGTGTCTAATTGTACTTTTCCACCACTAGAGACCACTAGAGTTCACATGTAGGCTGAAGGGAAATTTACCAGGACTGGATATGGAAAAACACCTATTCTGTACACATGTTCATATATGCTGTGGTGCGGGACACTGTGTCACATATACTGCCATAAATAACTTCACTTATGGGCAGAGAATGCGGCTGTTGTCCGTTGTCAGGGCACACAAACAGGAAGAACACGCGCAGACCAATTTACAGGTTTGTGTTACACTTGTGCTACACAGGAATGAACAAGTAAATGTGTTCAAATTACATAAAATAATTCACACTGAAAGTAATCCCTCTGGTAAACACCTACACCGCTCCAAGAAACAATTCACGTGGAAATCTGATCATTTGTGTTGCCTGATCCACGTGAGTGTTCGTGAACAATAACAGGCATGTTCTGCATGCAGTTTGGCAAAGCATGTTTGGCTGTTTTCTAGTGTTTGTCACATTTTCTCCAGTCAGATTTCGGTTTGTGGGTTAAACTGCAGAGGGAAGCAGGAGGAGTTCAGAAACAGGGCAGAGCCGGTGCTGCATTCAGGGCTCATTCTTAAAGTCGTTTTTTTGAATGCTTTTGTTTGATCGTGTGTATTGTTTGTGCAGTGGTTCTGTTTTTGACAGTCAACTTGACGAATTCAAACTGACTTGACTTTGATATATTCTAAAGTTTGAATAAGGACGTGCAATCCATCTAAATGACCAATAACATACATTTAGTTGTTTGTGGCTTTGGAATAAAATGTTCTTGTTGACTTGTAAGAAATGGGAATTGACCAACCAAAATAACAACAACAATTACAAATGTTATGAAAATAGTCATCCACATTAAACTACACATGTGAATTGTAGTCTTGTTAGGTTGGCGTTTCCACATCTTGACATAAATAAAATAACATTCAAAAAATATGGCAATGGTATATTTGCTTTGAGTTCACCAAAAAATAAAAAAGAAAGAAAAATGTGTTTATTGTGCTTATTAGAAAATCATGTGAAATTAAGGCATAATAAACTGTATTGCATTATGCTTTTTCTTTATCTGAATTTTTACTATGCATAATCAGCAGTCAAACACATAAAATATCTGTCTTATGAAGTGTTATAAAGCAGTGAAATAGGTTATTGAGTAGTAATAGTAGTCTAACGGACACCCTCCCACTTTTTCTGCGTTTATTATGTAAACAACTGTTATTGTTGTTTTAATCAGAATCCTTCATGACCGAAGTATACTTTGTCCTATGACACTTGAAGGCACCATACCAAAACTGAAGTCCCTGCCCCATCGGTCAATTTGCATAATGTATGCACGCGTCAGGTGACGTCAGCAGGCGAATGATTCAAATAGGCGGCTGTGGCAGAAATAGCATCAGACAGTCGCTCGTAACAAACGGCGAAGCTTATACACACACACACACACACACACACACACACACACCGACACACACACACCGACACTGCACTGCGAGTTAGTGCATCGCTGCTCAAGACGAAACCAATCCGGATCTACATACTCGGTGACCAACCAGTCGCAAAGGTGGCGAGAAGCATAATCCAAACGAGTCTGGTACTCAACATGAGCACGGAGATGTTCGCTAAAACGCCAATGGAGGTGGCCGTCTACCAGTTGCATAACTTCTCCATCTCTTTCTTCTCCTCGCTTCTCGGAGGAGACGTTGTATCCGTCAAACTTGACAACAGGTAACTTTGCGATCCAGTAAACAGTGCTTGTTTTATATTCTCCTAATTTTAATGTGTTTAATATGAAAAGCTCGGGTTCGCACTGCAGTTCAGGCCTCCGCTTTCAAAAATGCATACTGTTTATCTTGATGGAGTGATGCGTTCAAATGCCCTGTGGCCTGCTGGTCTTTTGTGCGCTGTGGTTTTTCTGCACTTTGGACGCTTTTTATTGTGACCCTGTGCTTCGTACCTCCATTAAAAAAAAAAAAAAAAACGCGAACTAATCTACAATCAACACACTATTTACTCCGTACAAACGTACACCAAATAACAACAGAGTGAAGAGTTTTCCTTTCTGTTTCTGAAGCTCCCAAAGTGTTTCTGTTGCTGTTCATTCTGAAAGTGTGACGAGTTCAAAGTTGTTATTGCAGTGCACTTTTGATTTATGGACTCTTCTTCTCCTCTGCAGTGCCTCTGGTGCTAGCGTGGTGGCCATTGACAACAAGATCGAACAGGCAATGGTAAGATGACATCACAAACACACCACAGCTTCCTGCTGCAGCCTGCATTTACAAACACAGTGTACACATCTCATGTGAAGGACTTGTGCTGTGCACACTTACCTTCAGTTTATATGCAAATGTGTGTGCCACTCTGGTTTGAACCCCCAGTTTCAGCCGGACGAAAACTGGACAAGTGCAGTTTGCAGACGCGACATGTAAAACACTATTGTCTAATGAAGTGAGCAAAGGAGCTTGTTTACTTGTTACAGTAGCTTGTAACAGATTGTTTACTAGTTTCTGCCCGTGTTTAACAGCGTGTACTTAGACAGTTGGTTACCTCCAAAGCAACTTCCTCCCATACAATCGGCACATAACCACTTCAAAGAGTGCACGGGCAAGTTTTTATGTAACAGCCATGTGTCGATTCATGTGACAAGTGCATGGAAAGATGGCCACAACGCTGACAGACAGACTTATTTATAAGACTCCGGATTGTTGCAAACAGGCCAAGTTTGCAACATGCGAACATGTCCCCACGTTTCATAAGAGATCCAGATAGATATTTTCTTCATTGCACAACAAACGATTTAGAAAGAAAAAAGACTTTGTCTGGTAATCAACAAGCCAGGCGAGCGCTGCAAGTCTTAACATCGCCCTCACGATTTTATGTCTTTTCTGTGCCATGACAGGATCTTGTGAAGAACCACCTGATGTATGCCGTGCGTGAGGAGGTGGAGATCCTCAAAGAGCAGATCAAAGAGCTGGCGGAGAAGAACAACCAGCTGGAGAGGGAGAACCACCTGCTGAAGAACCTGGCCAGTCCGGAGCAACTGGAGCAGTTCCAGTCTCACATCCCCACAGATGTGCTGTTACCCCTGGACAATCAAGGCCACCAGCTGACCCCAGACCACCAGCAGCATCTGCAACTGCAGCAGACCTGCAATGCTGGCTCTGCTGTATAAGTGGCTCTGCCTTGGGGCGGGCAGAGCCACTATCTCTCTCCAGTAATGGACCTCCGATTTAAACGTAAGCGTTACTAAATCGCCGCCGCTGAGAACCCTTCGAAACAACGAAGGTGACGCTTCAGGGCTGTTTCTGATCGATGGGACACAAATGAACTGTTGACTCTGAAAAGCACAAAACAGAACTCTGACTGGTGCCATGTCAGGCCCGTCCTCTGATACCGTCCAACTCTTTGTCCTAGTCCGTGTCTGTAGACTAAAGTTTTAAGATTAGAGAGGAGGCCGACTAGACACAGACGAGTGCTTGCTTTCAGACAGAGGGGGCTTTCCCTGCCTAGCCGAACCCTTCAAACAAACACCCTTCGCTCTAGAGAGAGGGGGTGAGGAGGTGTTGATTGGGCTGGCCCTGCAGGTGCTAACTTGGAGAGTGGGGAGGCTTTTCACCGCCCCCCCCGCTGACCCAGAGGAGACCCATCCGAGACGGTCCTCCAAGTCTCAACGAGAACAGCCCCTTCATGTGGATTTGTCCCATCGCAAAATGCAAGTTTCGAGGACTTCCAGCTGCACATTTCAGCCACGTCACAAGGACTTTCTTGTACCTACAATGTATTGCTCATGTACATTAAAGCATAACAAGAATAATCAAAGAGGATGAGCTCAGGCAGCAGAGGTGGAGGTTAATACAATGTAGTGTAATAGAGCTGGTGAAGCGCTGCAGTAGACTGATGGGTATACTGTAATGATTGATAACATGTAATCTTGTATTGTCTGCAGTTGGGGCTTGCTGCTTTCGGGGGAAATTAATTGTGCTATATCTTCTGTTTTTGTTAGTGATTCGAAACAAAAATCAGTCGTTTGTAAAATAAGAGCACTGTACAGTGTTTTTTTTGTTTTGTTGTTTTTTTAAAAAAAAAATTCTTAAATTGTTTATGTAATGGGGCGTATCTGCTCACGCTGTTTGCCTCTAACTCCTCACAGGCCAGTAAATGTCCGGAGGTTAGCCTAATGGAGGTGGTTAGTAAGCAGACGCCTGCATTTCCTGCTGCAGATGCACTCCTGAGTTTAGCGTCGTCGTCCAGCCTCTGGTCCGTTTTCTCACTCGGATGCCAATTTGAAAACAATGGCATGACAACAGTGCCTGTAAGAAACGAGAGGAACACATTTTTCCACACTGAGCTCAGATGTTGCTGTTGTTTTCCAGCTACCAAAGACTTTGCCTTTTTTTTTTTTTTTTTCTTCTTTTTTTTCTCCTTCCTTCTTTTTTCTCACAACAGAGGCTGAGAATATCAGGACCATGTGTAAAACTTCACAGGGGGAAGTTGTTTGTAGGTAGTGCTAAAGTTTATATGTTTTGTAAAGATAACGGTATTGTTGCTGTAATGTATCCTCAAAACAGTTGTTCACTATGGTGTTTGGATACAACTGCACATTTGCAATAAACCTTATGTTTACATAATACGCCATGTTGGTATTTTGTCTTTTCTTCACTCAGGGTTGATGTACATGAGAACCGTGTTATTCTCTAGTTGGCAAATATCTTGTACTACCAAATTGGAGGTAAAAAGCTGAAACTTTTAGTTTTCTCTTTTTTTTTTTTTTCTTATTTATTGGTACAACATCTGTGAAATGAAAGGATTTATCCATATTTGAAATCCAGTCTAAGAATTGCGAAACGGCTGCAACAATACCCGGCAAGATCTACAAAACGTCAGAAGTCCCCTCTCATGTGGAATGTCATTCAACAACCCCTTTGTTTATTCTCAACACGAGCTTGATATTCCTGGAAGTCGGAGCCACTTCATAACGATATCCGTGGACATTTGCCGCTTTCTGCCTTGTGAGCCTTGTTTGTTGTTTACGGAGCGAGTCTGACGAGCGGCATGTGATTTGGTAAAAGTTCAGCGCCATGCTGCAGCCAGCCACGCTGACTGCAGACGGAGATATGCTGAGCTCGTGTTAGCTGGTGATAGCCTCTCGGACCGAGATAAGATATAGCCCGAAGTCTCCCTCAAAAAGAACAACACTGACCACAAATAGTTTTTTTTTTTTTTTTTTCCAAAGTCAAAAACAGCCCAACCGCTAATGATAGCAAGTAATGAGAGCAAGATTTCCTGTCTACCGGCTCTGGCAGAGAGTAAAAAACAGTTTGTCCTCGTAGCGTTTTTTCCTTCAGACGGATTGGCAGCCAGTCAGTGCAGCCTGTGTGTAACCAGATATGTTGTGGCTTCCCTGGCGCGCAGACTCGGCTCACATCCATCTACTGTTGAGAACAAGGAAACTCGGGTCTGGCTCGGAACCGTGATCACAGATCAAGTAGCACCCGAGTAAACATGAGGCCGACCCCGATGCCTCTTCTCACACATGAAACCCCGGTTTTCTGTTGTTCTGTGTCAAAACAACCGATCTTATGTGATGCTGAAGGCCTCCGTCGATGAATCGGCTCTCAAATACATTCTGCGTTTTAATTACTGGTAGGTTAGTGGCTGAAGAGGATCGAGACAAGTGCTCATTGGTTCCTTCAGGATAGATACTTGCAGTCAGTCTTTGTTGTTTCTATCTGGATCCTTGTGTACGTTGTGGAAAAGAGACTGCGGGGTCAGCTTCATCAAGAAATGGAACGTCTGTTTATTCACACTCATGTTGTTGGCTGATGCACTCAAGGGAAGAAAAGAAGACTTGAAAAGCTTTGTAGGAAGAGTGAAGCAGCACGTAGAGTTCACTTACTAGTTTGGTTTTAGTAGATGGATTGTGTTTTGGTTCTGGATTAGGATTAGTGAAGTTCACTACTTCACTCCAGAGCAAATGCAGAGCTACATCTGATGTTAGATTTACAACTTGGCAAGAGCGTGTTTTATTATTGTTATACACGGTAGGAGATTGAATCTCACGCCATGTGGATTATATGTTTTAAATCAGAATAGCTGCATTTAGTGACTTTTCTGTCAGTCTGACTGAATTCTCCTCCTTTACATCCATTCTGAATATTTGGTCTGATGGATTGTACAGAAAATACTGTTTGATTCTCTGACAGTGGTGCGCTATAGTGTTGGCCATTTGTGACGTGTACACATGAGTCCACATGCAGTTTTATCCGAAAGCCTGATAATGATGATGGAAAGTGTTTAGGAGCATGTCGTCTCCAACAGTAAGATGCGCTTCGATGTGCCGTTTCACATGGACTCTGATCGGAGCTGCGCCACCTCCTCCAATCTCCTGCTAATGTCCGTCAAACGGTGCCAATCTAATCAGAAGTATTTATACGACAATTAATCACTTTAATTAAGAATCATGTAACCGCAGCTAGTGTAACACATTCACTTTCATCCATTCGAAACTGTGTGAAGGAAGCAACATTATGTTATCAAAGGGACTCAACCCACACTGCCAGTCTTTGAATGATTCATCTCAGCCGGGTAAAAAATCAACCAGCTGAGAAACAAGGTATGTTCTCATTCGTTAATGACTGAGAGATCACCTCCAGATATTCTGAATCGATGCAGAGAACACAGAAAGTCTGACTCAATACGTCAGTGGTCCCACGTCACCCCCGGAAGAACAGTTAAATATTAAAACCCTGGGAAGAGCCTAAGGTGTGGGATTCACTTCCAGACTCCCTGAATGCAGGCAGCTCAGAGAAGTGCTTGTGTTGGATTATGCGTGTTATGCAATCCAAAGCAATGCAGAAAGAAAAAAAACCCAAACATCTGCTTCAGATGGAAATTCGGGGATGGTGTGCTGGGATCAGAGAGCTCCGGGTAACTGCGGTTGGGTTTGCATGCAGGGGAACAATTTGGTCAGACTGATTTTCATACAGACATACTGAACACAAGTTATATTCCCAGTGAATACCAGCGTGCCAACGTTAAAGTCAGAGCTGAAAGAAAAACAAAAAAGTCCGATTCTGGTTTTATGCAACGTCGTTATGCAGGACCATGCACTGCCTATTTCCATTAATATGAACAAGAAGTTCCTCACCTTCATCCAAAAGGGAAACAGATTGAAATGAGTTGCAAACTGCAGATGACAGATGGTTATGTAAGGTGAGACGAAGTGCCATTAATGATCTCAAGACTGTTTACGAGCACGGAGGGCACATTTATGTCAATTTGAAAACATGATTTCACTGACTTCTCAATTATTTTTATTACAATGACACATTATTGTGACCTTTTTAAAAAAAAGTGGGCGGTTCTGTTGACCTCTGGAGGTCTCAAAGAGCACATGCTCATTCACGGGTTTATTGGTCACAATGAAAATTTGTGGTAAAGATTTGTAGTCTTGTAAAGACATACGTGTGTGCTTAGTTGACCGTACGCTACATTTTCTGCTGAGTGTGGGTCACTACATGCTTTTCCCATTGTTAAGTCTACTCAGTCCTGCCCAAAGCGTGAACCTCCTCAAATGTGCAAAGTCCAGCCACGCAGACGGGGAAGGTATTTCACCTCTGACAGGCGGGACACCAGGTCGGTTGGTTAGTTACGCCTTGAATCACGCAATCTTTGACTTTGATTTTGTTTGTTCCCTCCCACCTTGCATTGTATTTACCAACTTGTGACATGACGGGGCAAAGCAAAATATCCACCAAGAAGTCATCATTAGAAATGAAGTCAAAGAGTCGACGTGAGTGGGCTTTTGTTGATAGAAATGCTCCTTGTTTCCCCGTCCAACAGTCACGACTGCCTGTCATTATTGATAATGAGGAATGTGTAGCAAAAGCCATTGCAAATTTCCCTGGGATAGTTTGTTCGCATCTTTCACAACACATATACTGAAATTGTGTGGTTCCTGGAAAGGCATTTGAAAGGTCACATGTGATTTGGTCCTTTAAGACTTTAACTCTTCGTGAACCCATGGGAATTTCACACAGGCATAAAGCATGTGTTGTAGGTCTTAGACTTGAAAATCAAGCCGACCTGTTGTATTTTCACCAAATTAAGTTCTATATTTTGAATACATACGTACATTTCAATGAGAAATTGTAGGGACAAAAAATATACATAAAAAAGATAAATATAGACATACATATTAATACATATTTGAAAAGAAGTGAAAGAAAGATAGAATGAAATCAACTCAAAAAAATCAGTTGAAAAGATTTTAACTGACCAAAAACTTGCATTCATACCATAGATAGTCTCACATTTGGAAACATTTCTCAATGGATTTCTGTAAAAGACCCAATACAAAAATCCTTCTTGGTCCTGACAGGTTACTTCCATCTAATTTGACTCAATTATATTGGGAAAACAAGTCAAATTGAGTCGAGTATACCGCCACTACCACTTCTTTTATGAGCAGAGAGCATACATGAAAACACTCTTTTGAAAACATAGAAGATCATATTTGTAAAGCAAATGCATACATAAGCTGCTCTGAGTGAAAGGGAGATAATAAAACAGTGAGCAAAACTGTGTTGCAGCTCTAGTTTAATCATACGACATTCAAAAAAACAGAAAATTACTATATGTGTTCATTAACATTCTAAACATTCATAAGTATTTTAACTTGACATTTGTTTCTGTAACTTGCTGTCATTTACTTTTCAGTTTGCCTTGGACTTGAACATTTTTAACGATCAAAAGAGGGGCGGGGGGGGGGGGGGGGGGGGGGGGGGGATGGGGGGGGCATTTTTGTTTTCAGCCACATTTATGTCAACTGTTCCAGCTGATCAAAGTCACTCCAGGAATGTGGCGAGGGCAGGACAACTTATTCAGAGACAAAAGGTCAGAAGTCACGGATTCATGGTGATACTGCAGTTCATGGCACCGCCGCACAGCAGGAGCGTGAACTTAACTTAAAGCCCCGCCAACCCTGCACTCCAACACATGACACATGCGGTGTAATACCCGTGTCCATGGTTGCATAACATGAACAATATAGAAAATGGGCAGTGCTAAAATCCTCAAGCCATGTGCATTTACACACGGTCTGACCACACAATACAAAATGGGTGATTGTGCAACAATGTTACTTTCAATATTCCTCGTAAGACATTAAGCAACCTCTAACCTCAATAGGTGCGGTAAAGAGTTTACATTTACTTGGCCTTCATTGGGTGCTGGGTGGGGTTATGTTTACACACATTTTATCAAAAGCTCAGTAAATAGAAATTAAGTTCATTGAAGTGCACAGCGTGGTGGAAAAAAAAACTGTGGTATGCAGTTGTAATTATGAAAAAGCCCAGCTTTCATCTATATTTATTTTTTTTATTTTTTTTTGTGCAGACGGTGACACAAGCAGTAAGAATATATGCAAACATAGGGATGAATGTGGTTTTCTGGGTGGGAGGGAGGAATTAACAACTTCGCTTCAACTCAACAGTGAGTGAGAACACCAAAAGGTTTTATTGAATATCTGCAAATGTTTAAAGGCAGCGAGGTAGCTCCCAGTGCAGAGTGGATGAAATTCTGCGACGGATCTCGATTTAGTAGTTATTTATCAGAGTTTATGCAGCCTTACGTAACACTCCATCCCCCACCTTTGCACTTTATGTTTGCGACGGTTCCCTTTGTGTGGTAAACATCCTTCATCCTCTGTTCTAGTTTGGGCTCATGTAAAGGAAACGGTCATTGGCTTACAGGAAGTGTACAACAGATGGAAACAAACTGCAGACAACCTTGAAAATGATATGGGAAACTAAAAAGGTGTAAAATGCATTAGTACAGTAAAGATATAAGAGTTGGGTTAATTATAAGTAGTGTAATTTAGAATAGCTCTTTTTACACTTGGAAAGATAAGCTTATGTCATAATGCTGGAGAAATCTTTTATTTTTTTTATTTATGAGCATGGGACTTCTAATACCTTTGATACAATGTGCAGGCTTTCGTGGGATTGTCTTTTGCATGTGTGAGTCAGATCTGGCTTTAGTTCTATGGGCTGCTGCTCCGGCTGCATGTCATGTCAGGCATGCACATACCACAGCGGTCATTAAGAATTAAGATCAGTACGATCTGGTTTTTTGTCATCGGAAAAGGCGAACTGGTCAATTTCCTGAACATGATACTACCATCCTCTACTCAGAAGTTAACCTCGTCTCCACTAAAAGGGTTACCGGAGAAAAAAAGACAAACTCCTTTTGACATGACACATCTGCATGGTTAAAAACAAATGTATTCAGAAGTACTCAGTTATTTCTACACTGACATCATCCATCTATCTTCTATACTGCTTGAGTCAAATTAGGAAAGTAAGAGCTTTAAACAGTCCCGGGTCACACACTCACATTCACGCAATACTGACAATTTAGAGACACCAGTCCCCCTCAGTGTTTGAGATCATGTATTTTGGATTTCCATGTCAAATAAATGAAAGTGTATTTGTGTATTACATCATAGGGAAAATGTACTTTTCCATTGCATTACGATTGTTCTCCGATGCACCAGTGTTACAATTAAAAGCACAAAAACACTGTCCCACACACGTCTGTAAAAACTTTCAGCAACCTGGTCGCCAATGAGGCTGAGATGCATCCAGCTGGCGGGAGAAAACCACTGCACACATCGGGAAAACATGCAAACTCCACACGGGAAGGCCCCATTCCCAAGACCAAACTCATACTTGAGACATTTTCCCTTTATAACATGTCAATACAGAAGAAGCACTTCAGTTCATAGCATTAGCAATACGCTAGTAGATGTTTTAGTTGGAAAAAAGACAAATACTGGATATTATTTCTCTCTGTATATATATATAGATATTCTTTTTTTGAAATGTATAATAAAACAATGCAACTTTTATACAGGAAATGCTATATGGACTTCTTTCGTTTGTTAGTCAAGCGGACACACTGATCATCTCATTCCACCTTGAAAGTTTTATTCTTATTTCTATTCCATATAGGGGGCCAGACGTCCTCAAAGAATGCAGTACAGGTGCATTTTTTATGCTTCTGTGTTTACATTTTTGCTTTTCCAACCGTGATGGGATGAACAGCCAGGAGGAATAAACGGCGGGGTGCTGATTGTGAGATGGTTCAGCGAGGTGTTGTTCCTGGCGTGCCGGTGTTGTGGAGCTGTCAGCGATGACCTTTTGACATTTGGGCTTGTCAAAGCAAGAAAAGCACAGGTGTGACTTACACCACTAATGATGCCTTCATTTCATTAACTGCCAATGAACCAGACTGGAGAGCTGGAACGGGCTCACGCAAGTGTAATGAAATCGGTACTGATGTTGTTCTTTCTGCTGTTACGTATCCAATATCACCTTTGACATGGGGTGTATACGCTTACACTGGAGCCTGTCTGACATGTTGACGTGGCTGCTGGATATAGTCTCCGAAAAAAAAAGCAAGCTAACAACTAGAAATCAAACTGTTGTCCATGTAAACAGTGAGGTGAACAGGTGGGATCGTCATTATGTTTTCTGCATGAAAAAAAAAAAGGTTTCGTGCTCATAGAGACGAGTCACTGTGGGAGAGGCTTATTGCCAGTCTTTATCACTGTCACATATTTTCTTCGTTGGCCAGACTTCAATAAAACACCTTTGGAGAGACTTCTGAGTGTGATGAACTCTTCTCATCTGTAACGAGAAGACAAGTCCCACGGTGGTGCGTGAATGCGTGAATGTGTGTGTGTGTGTGTGTGTGTGTGTGTGTGTGTGTGTGTGGGTGTGTGTGTGTGTGTGTGTGTGTGTGTGTGTGTGTGTGTGTGTGTGTGTGTGTGTGTGTGTGTGTGTGTGTGTGTGTGTGTGTGTGTGTCACCTCAGCTTTTATTCTCATTACATCCCTGTGTTTTTCAGAGGTTGACAGTAACAATGTCTTTCCATTTCACAGTACACACATGGCCTTACAATAATAATGGTAATAATGTTTGTTTGACTCCACCCGAGAAAGACAACTTTGATCACTGTCCTCACTACTAAACTGTGACCCGAAAAAAGGATGTAGAAAGATAATTGCTTCTGATTTCCCCCAAAAAGATTCACACTGTAAGTATTTACTCTAGGTTCATTCACGGAACGTCTTCGCATTTCACACCTTTCTCATTCTAGAAACTCTGGTGTTTTTAAGGTGACTTTGAATATTAAGGTTGAAAGAAGACGCCAAACTGTTTTTCTCATATTCTCAAATACATTTCACAGCGTTGAAAATATATATTCCCTGTCACTGGTTAGATTAGTACAAAACAATGGCGTGAGATGGATAGAAAGTCACCCAGTAGGTAGAAAGTTCATTAGTGAAACTGTTAAAGAAAAAAAAAAAATCTCTTTCCTTTCTTTTCTCAGACATGTCTGACAAGTTGGTGTCCCTAAAACAGAACAGGAGACAACTTGTAAAACCTTACATAACGAAGCCGGTCACACCTCTTCACTAACAGGATTCAACAAAATGATCCAGTTAATCATCAGGCAGGTGTGACTCAAAGACACCTGAGGAATGTATCAATACAAATCCTCCTGGCACATTAACTCAAACATTATTGTTGTTCTTAATACCTGGTAAAGAATGCCTTCAAAGATCAAAAAACACAGTCAATTAAATACATATAACTGAATAGTTGTTTAATGTGAGTAGACGCAGGTATAAACCACAGAGGCCACACCTGTGCTGCTCTGCGTCCATGTTGGGAAGCTGCCTCCTCTCGGCTCCCTTTTGGACGGCAAACAGCATGTTCTCTGATGGTTTATTGCCTTCCTGTGGTTTTTCAGGGGTTGTGAACTTTATGAGGATTGCTTTACAGCCGTTTAACCTATCCCCAGCTGTGTGGAGCTATTGTGGATCAGAGAGGATTGTTAGTGGGCCGCATCTTTATGTTCACATATTGGCAGCTACGGCGCACGATTATGTTTTTCTTAAATTACAAGTCAGGCCACCCTTCAGCTAATCTAATCCCACATTCCAGCGCCTATTTGCTACAGATCCCTCGTCCGTTTGGAGCTAAAACACTATAAAGTTCTCAGGGTTGAACAAAACGTGTTTCTAATTTTCAGGATCGAGACGTGTGTACATCCTCCGATTGCCGTCTATCTCCCACTTCTCACCATATTCAAAACAGGTGAACACAATTCAAATATACACTGACAGGAATTAATAAGACACTGATTAAAGCCTCTGTAATTAAATGCAATTACATCCGTTACAAGCGAGTACACTTAATGTGGCTCACGTAGACCACAAAAAAAAATAATATAAGTCAAAGTTTGCATTTCAAAATTCTAGAATTTGTATTTTTGATGCATAGAGACTGCAGGGAAAGTGCATTTAACTGCCATTCAAAATAAAGCACATTAAAAAACAGCAGAAAACAAAGTAAAGTGCAGTTGCAAAAGATGCCGACATTTCAATAAAGCAAGGCATATCAGAACAGTTGTGATAAAAAACACAGAGTACAACTGCGCGACTGGATGTGATTTGAAAACAGGCAGCGTAGGGGCCAGCCTGTCATGCAGAAGTAGTCCGCGCCATCACCACATGCAAACACACTTTTGTGTTTGTAAATCAGCAATGAGAGCAGAACATTATGGACAACTGTCTGCGTCTCCCCTCAGGTTGACTGACATGCAGTAGCTGCTATGTTGTGCCCTCCAGCCTCTTTTGGAGACGTGACATGTGTTGTGGGATATACTTTTCACTCGAGACTCAAATATTTAACATTCAGTTCCGTAAGTACAGTGAACTGCCCTTTGTAACTGATATAACATGAGCTGCATGAACAGGACAGCGCATTAGTTTCTGAATATTAAGATGGAAAACTTTACACACTAAGAATATGGAGAAAAAAAATATGGAACATGCATTTGTGAGATGAACAGAAGAGCTCATCCCACAAATGCATGCTTTGTATTAGTTATAAGTCTCTGTTACAACAAAGACCATTACATACTCTTTGTGGTTATTTTGTACTGACATGATGCATTCCAAAAAAATGTGTAAATGATGACTTTATAGTTTCATCACATCTGATGTCCTCAACTTATCTTGGTTATTACAAGGTTGTTATCCAATTAAACGTGACGAAGCAGGTGAAGAATGAGCATGCAGTGCAGTGAACTTGTCATAACTGGATTTGGTGCAGCCGAAATGAATGCAACAGGGCGCCAGTTCGCACCTCCGGTTTATTACATAACACGTTTTATTGCCAGCCACAAACATGAACACCCGCTCTCACGTTTTGAGCATCAAACCTCAAAGAGCAAGAGCAACAACTCATATAATACCCTCTGACAGTGCTTCACATGATACTTCAGAGCCATTACGCCATCATTTTACAGACAAACACACGACCTGCTGAGCATTAGGCACTCTGGACATAGCAAATCGATTGATAGCAGTACGTGTACACAACAAAGATACATAGGTTTTATTTTTTGGGGGAATCAGGCACGTAATCAATATGTGACGTCAGATGGCACAAAACAGTGCGTGCAATTGGCTGTGCCTATCAAAACATTTGCAATGCGCCAAGCACATTAAAATGAAATCAAATACAGTGCTGAGTCTATCAATATAATTTATTAATGGCAAAACAAGTGCGTGTGCACAGCCTCTTTGACCTGTAAATCCTTTGCCTGGGTGGAGGCGAGCTTTGAAGCAGCGAGGTGTCGATTTGCAGAGGAGATGCATCAGCCAACAGCATTCCCAGCTGCTGCGCTTCAGATGACTCCATCCAAGGGAAAGACGCTTCAGCAGATAGTCATTGCATAACAGAGTGCGAGACGTTCAAAGCCATGCTTTAACGAGTCCGACAGGTAACTAGGTGAGCGGGAATTCATGTTTGTGGAAATAAAAACACATATAGTTGATATTTATGTTTATTCTTTATATGCAAGAGTGTAACTTGACAGATTAATATAAAGTGTTCTATAGTGATATAATATAATATCATTTTACAGGAAAACACAGGATATCATTATTGCTGGGCCATATAGCCTCGTAAAGCAGCATAGTGGCCAGAAGTTTATCTTTACTATTTAAAGGGTGTTGAAAAATCTGATGTAATACTTGGCATCAATGATGTAAGAGTTTAGGCATAACTTGGCTTGGACTCAAGACTATCACCCTGCATATCACTCTGCTGCATCACTCTGCAGATAAATGAGAGCGGAGGTGCTATCAGGCTGGCATAGAGGAAAAAGAGGGGGCAGTCATACTCACGCAGACTCACATGAAAAAAAAAGAAGAAAAGAAGTGTACCCGACACAAGTAAACAAAAACGTCCCACCACAGCCAAACCAAACACACGCAGCCGAGCAAATACACAAAACTGCAGATAAGCACACGTCTGCAGCCCCGTCTTCAGTGCACTCATTATGTTTAATGTAGCAGTCGTGTATGCAGACAGAACTGCAGCTCCTTTATCTGTGGTAACTGACTTTCACCTCCGACTGTAAGTATTGATTGTCAAACATGAACATGTTCACCTCTTTGCACCCTGCCTATTGCTGATAAAGGGGGGAAAAAAAATGTCCTCTCTGCAAAAAACATCCAACAAAACATAAAGTCTCTGTTCAAATTCACAGGATCGGTACACACACATTCTGCATGATCATATAGTGTCGACGCTGCAGGCGCTTCTTCAGCGAGCGTCAGTGATATGCAGACGATCCCCTACAGGACATTTTTCACACCTTGAGAAAACATATGATCGCTTTGACTGGAAACAGGAGTTGTGAGTTTTGCCAGCAGGGATTTGTGTCTGGGAGTCAAGTCTAGGTTCAGAACAGCTTCTTCAAAGTCCCCCGATAAGTCTCGATGAATCTGTCACGCACAATGAACGCAAGACAAACGACGGTCACACAAATCATTTTCAGTGACGCTGAAAAACCGCAAGCTGTCGTTGCACTGTTCAGAGCCGGCGTGGATTTAGTTTGAAATAGTGGTTCGATTATTTTTCTTCTTTTTACTGTTTTGTTTTGTTTCAGTTCGTCTTTTTTTTCATTGTTTCAAACAGGAGTTTTCGTGTCTCAGGAGATTTCAGATATCTTGCACCGAAAGCACACTTCCACCTTTTTGTGGTTGCCATGAAAGTGATCACATATCAATTATTTATAGGAAATAGCTTTAAGTGTGTAATAAAGGTTATATACAAGTTCAAATCCGATATATCCATGCGAGAAACTACTAGAATAATTAGCATCAAATGTGTGTTTTTGGACTGTGGACAGAATTTTGTGCATCAGGTTTACACACATACACCGCGAAGAGAAGGGAAAACATAACCCAGCGGACACAACCACCATGGTGGGGGAGCACACGACCACAAACACATGCAAAGGAATGAAAGGAGACTGAGATGAAGGTGTGACATGAAAGAATCAGGCAGGCTTGACAGAAAAGTGCTGAAATATGTCGGCGTGAAGGTCAGAAAAACCCAAGATAAGAGCGCACTGAGGCTGATAAGGAGAGCGTTTCTTGGTGGGAGTGTCACGGGGAGTATCGAGAGTCAAGAATGAGACGGCCACCCAGAAGTGGTCAGAATGAACGCTGCTTCTTTTTGTTATTTAAGAGAAGATAAACTTTTTATTTGATCAGCAATTTACTCCTGCTGAGTTCATTATTTCTCTTTTCCAAGAGGGTGCGAATCCTCCGTATAACTCCTCGGTTTTCCACAGAGCTGTCTATCTGACCACATTGTGGCGTGGTGTTTAGCACTGTCACTGTCTTATTGACAATATCCACTGTTAGAGTCTCGGCTTGAGGCTTTATCTGTGTGGAGTTTGCATCTTTTACTTTTGCATGTGTTGGTTTCCTTCCCACAGTCCAAAAAAAACATGTGTTTGGTATGAACAGCGTGTGACTGTTTGCCTTAGCTCAAGTCTGCTGGGATCAGCTGGAGAACACCGTTACTTGGATAATGCATGATCAGAAAACGACTGGATGTCCCTTTGGTTACCTTCACCAATGAAAGCTGGACGACCAACGAAATTGAGTGACCAATGAAGTTGGCCGAGAAGATGGTTTTCGTGTTTTTTAATTTCTTGGTTTGTATGCATGTATTCTCCCAGTTTTTTTTTTGCAAAAACTGCTCACTCAAATGGCATGCCATTTTCAGGGATGATTTGTGATCATAAAAAGACCAATTGATCCGATTTTGGGACGTTAACACCAACCTGTTTCTGAATAAATCCTATATCTGCGAACAAACAATTTCCCATACAAAGAGGATGAGAGAGGCACCTCATGGAGGAGATCAAATGAGTTGGCATGGATATGAGCTAACGGCTATCATGCTGGAGATGCTAACTCAGTTCCACAAACAAATGTGGCGTTGGTGAAAGTATCGTATCTTGCATTTTTTTTTCAACATCTGCTTTTGTTTTTGTGTTGTTAGTGTGCTTTTCAAAAGAATTCTGAGCAGCTTCGATGACGCACAACAACATTGTGGCGTCACATAGTGACGCAATGTTTCACTTCAAGCACATACAGTTTTAAGTCTTGTTGTACACTTCCTGTTTGATTCACATGAGGTGGCAGGTTATCATCCTGAGTGGCACGTGACCCCAGTGAGAATACGGCAGCTCTGGCTCTCACATTTGTTAGGATTAAACGGAAAAACGTGAGGAAATCAAAACAAAATGAGATGTGGCTCCACTGGAAGCTTCCCTTAGGATCTCTTTGGTGATCAAGAGACTTCAAACTTGGATCCTGACAGAGTCGTGACATGTACAGTTTGCTGCAGTCGATGCAAAGTATCACATGGACATACAGCTGACTCTGACTCTTGCCGTGCCACATGTGACATGGCTTCTAATGCACAGAACGTACAGTGACAGACCAGATGGCGCTATATTTAGGTCGCAGGGTCAGTAGTGCAAAAAAAAAAAAAAAGAGTTCAGAGCAAACAATACTCCTAATGTACATACACACACATACACACACACGCACACACACGCACACACGCACACACACGCACACACAAGCTTGGCTGCAAACATGCAAGAACTATTTCATGCAACAGAAAGGTCTTGGCTAAGTTTCCCACTGGGTCGCCCATAACTCAAATTGACTCCACATCCTTAAAACATCTGTCAGTGTGTGAATTTATTATGCCACTTCATAATTACATTCACTCAGATATCTTCAGGCTCCTGATAAATTGAACCACTTGAAGATATGATATATGGCTTGACGTGTGCTATATGTACACTGCCTGAGAGTGGAAGTGTTCCAGCTCTCTGCTCGTACTGAACGAGGTGGATATAGATGGCTGTGTGTGCAGTCGTATGTTTGCATTCCTCTATAATCACTCACCCAGAACTCTTATTCAACCCCTTCACTGCCGGAGTGCCACCTCAGCATGTTTAGTTCAACGGCTAACGAGATTACAGTGATTGCAAATGTAAGGCCTGTAAACAGCTGTCATTACGAAAACGTACACGCTTCTTTTCAAGTCAAACTTCCACATGACTGATCGCCTCAAGAACTGAGTTTATTTCTTGCAGGTCTGCTTTTGAAGAAATTCTCCTTCATTTCAGGTCACAACTTGTGGCATCCATTATATTAACTCTAATCACTCTATCATTGTGGTATTTGAATAATACTTCTTTAGATTTTTACTTTCCACAGATATGCAGCTAAAGACGCTTCAAAGGAAACAAATGAATAAATAAGACAGAGCAACTCCGTGACCTGTATTTCATGAGAGCAGCCGGATTTCTATTGGAAGATTTCGAGACAGACTTGTGATCAGAGAAAAGTTCCAGGAAGATGAATGGCTGACACTGTAAGTCTAAGGCGCTGGGAATTGATTTTTGCAGCTATTTCTAAGAACAAGGACTCACTAGTAGACAGCCTGTACAAGGAGTGTTGCCAGGCCGGTCGCTGACCTCAGACTTTATCACATACAGTGTTTGGTATCATGTTGATGCCCTGATGGCTTTTGTTGTATTTGTTTTCCTCGGTTACTCACCTCTGGACCAGAGGGGCAGAGAAAATCAGAGCTTCTGATTGATTTTGTGTCCTTGGGCTATTAATTTATTTTGGCATGTTGATCTTTGAGAGGACACAAGATCAGATAAGATCGAATAGAGGTGTATTAACAGGTCACATCTATTTTTCTTTTCGTATCCAGCTCCTCACCAGAATGGATGTCTGTGTGTGTGTTTATATGTCAAACTTAATAAAATTAAAAAAAAAAAAAAAGCAATTTGAATTCTTGGTAACAAGGGAGATGGATACAAACATTCATCATGTGATTAATCCTTGCTGGTCATGGGCGTCCAGGTGACAAAGTGCAACCTCGCAATAAAGACTTCACACTTTACTGAATGTGCAATCAATACATGGGGTCTGTACAATCTGTGTCAACGTTTTGTGGTTTTCCAGGATTTTGAACCGACGCTTCAAAGCTTGCTCTGAGGCGAGCGAGGTAACCACCACGCCGCTGTGCAGGCCGCCATACTTAATTTTCTTGACTTGTTGACAAAGAGCACCGGAATAAGCCCATAACCTGACAAACAGTGTCACAATGAGGAAGTAAAATTAAATATCTAAAGTAAAATTACTGGACATTGTAATTGTTTGATTCCCAGCTCCGCCTGTCCATGTGTGGAAGTGTCTCGGGCAAGTTGGTCCTAAAGGGGATTGAGCACCTTGCATGGCAGACATTTTTCATTAATTTGCAAATGTGTGTGTAAATGGGTGAATTTGACCAAAAAAAAGTGCAATATAAGTGAAGTCCATTTGTTGAAATACATTCAGCTTGAAAAGGCTCATTGCAGGTCTTTTCAACTTGGGTGGTGGTAACCTGGAGCCAAAAGGTTGGTGTTTTCTTTGTGTTGAAGGTATAGCTTGGAAGTCTGGGTTCAAGTCTGGGTTCATCATTGGCAACTCTTTTTTTTTCGAAGCCCAGCAAGCAGAATGATACTTTTTGCAACTGACGGCAGGCATACCTGGAATTCAGATTCTTACATAAGACTGGCTTTTCCAATTTTGACTTGTCACGCTTTAGAGGTGCGCTGCTCTCTCATGTTTGATTACACTGTGGAAAGCAGCAGCCAGAGCAGGATGAATTTGTTGCTTTAGCTTCAAGTTTCTCTGCATTATCCTCCCCACAGCTCACCCACTTTCTTCACTCACATGGAAGCTCAAAAGCTTATGATTTTCTCTTCTGGTGTCTGGCTGCCCAAAAAAAGATGAAAAAAAAAAAGAGCATGCTTCTGGAGGGGATTATTCTCAGCACCATGACTGTTAATTGAAGTACATTCATTCAAAACAGCCGTCCCTACAGTAACTTGAAGTGCAGACTGAAAGGGTGTCAGGGGAACTGTATTCAAATCAGGAGGGTTTACTAAACCAATCAAAAGTGAGCATGTGGTGAAGGCAGGGCTGTGTTGTGTAACGCTGAGGCAGACGGGACTCAGAGCAGAGACCGTCCAGCTCTGCAGACTCAACAAACTTCACACGCAGCACTCAGCAACCAGAGGCGTGCGCACACACACTATGTTTGTGTGTGTGTGTGTGTGTGTGTGTGTGTGTGTGTGTGTGTGTGTGTGTGTGTGTGTGTGTGTGTGTGTGTGTGTGTGTGTGTGTGTGTGTGTGTGTGCTTACGTGTCCATGCTAAAGTTTTACCTGCTCTGCTTTGATTCTCATAGACAACTGGGTCATAGCACCAAATCCATTTTATTTTTTTTACATCATCATTTTTAGTTCATTAACATTGCTGTCCCCAGGTTTATTTTAATTTAGATACTTACGGTTAGCATTCGGTTACATTAATAGGGCACTTTTCAAAGAGAAGAGCAGAATCAGAAATGAATTTATTGCTGCTGTTTGGGAAAAAGGCCTGCACTGTGGTCTAGTGGGAAGCACTCTGCTCACACAGTGAGAAAGTCCCTGGTTCAAGTCTGCATGTGTGTGTTTTATCCAGATAATCTAGTTTTCTACCAACAACTCACAAAATGTGTTTTGGGCTCATTAGTGCCTCTAAATTATGGATCTGAAACTTTCATCATTGCAAGGACCACAAATATGTAATTCACACCCTAATTGGGACAAATTGTGCCAAACCAATGCTGGCACAAAGATTTGTGATTTTCTGGCAACTATAATAATTAAGAAAACAATGTAGAGTATGTTAAATTGTTGGAATCAACGTGCATGCAGTTGATATTTGTCACCAATGACTATAATTAGCGTACAGTAATTAAAACTGATTTCTTGACCAAATGCAGTGAATAGCAAAAAAGTGCTTGAAGATAAGGAACCAAAAAAGCAGACAGATAATCTGTAAAGTGATGACACAAGAGGATTGGGCTAAATGTGAAATGAAAGCGGGTAAACATGTTACAAAACACATGACTAAACCATCAAAACGGGAATAACTGGTGCGACTTAACCGACATCACGATGGAACAAACCACACAGGCTGCTAAAATACACAAGAGGGGCGAAGTTAACAAGACTCCGGTGGTCACGGGCAGGATGAGGGAGCTCTAATGGGCAAGCGGGGACAAGACATCGCAGGGCAGCCAGGAACAAAACGACACACAAACAAACACAGTCGCTCGATATTATTAGCTCTAACAAAAGCAATCGGGCATTACAAGCAGCTTCTTTAGGACACTTTCTCTTATTTACAATAACCAAATGTCACATGAAGGAAAAAATAAATAAAAAATTGCTCAGCTGTGCAGGATTGACTTCTTTTCATTGAAGTAGATATAACACAGATCAGTGTAGCAACAAATGCAGTAGAACTAATCAATGCCACATACACAGGATGTGCTCCATTTTTCTGCTGGCGATCAAGGGCAGCCATTAAAGCCTGCACATTTGAAATACATTGTTGTAATACATTATTGATACAAAAGCTCTTCCATGTAACTCCCAGCCCTGAAATCTACCCAACAAATACAGATACCAATTGTTTATCACATACAGCCGAAGGTCAGATATCAACAATGCCACACTGTGATAAAATACACACAGTTAAGAACACTTTAAAGAAACACATCAAGGCAACATAAACAGGTTTTGCGACCGAAAGGTTTTAACCTTGCTTGAGCTTGACCTCAGAGTAATTAGAAAATTAGTATTCCCACAGGGGTGCCGATCAGTAATTACGCTTTTCTAGTAGTGATGGTAAATGGAATTCACTCATATGGAACATTTTCATTGCTTCAGCAATTTCACAGCACTCGGGAGCAGCTCGGGGGTCGGTGTCTTGCCGAGGGACACTTATAAAAAACCATGAACCTTGAAAGTGGAAGCCAGCCTGCTCTCATCACAGCCACAGCTGATCCTCCAAACTGGAGTCAGTTTGGAGGATCCCTTCTCTCAAAATGCACTCGAGGTCTCACTGAAACTGGAAATACTGTTGAGCTGCCTATTGAAAAAAATAAATAAATAAAAAATCAATATGGAGCCAGATCTTTTCTCTGAACTTCTCAGGTCTCCATGGATCTGACCTTGGACTTCCACATAGACGAATACAATCGAGGCAAGTTATGATGTTTGTGAGGCATTAAAAAGAGAGGAAATGGTTTTCTGTCTCGCACAAACAACATATGGAGAAATACAATAGAGAATCCCCGAGGAGCTTTGTTTGTACGACTGCATTATACAAGGCCAAAGAAATGTTAAGGGTCTTTCACCGAGTGGTCCAAACAGGACTGAGGCAACGTCTGCAAGAATTGCTTCTACACTTTGGTTCAAAAGGGTGGAAAAGAATGATGTTTAATATGTTAAACAGTTAATACAATTCCAGTTTTCAAAAAAGTGTTGCTGTTTTGGGAGAAGTTAACTCAGATGCTTTCTCGCAGGCATCAAAGGCATACCGAGTGGGTTTCAGTTGCGCGATATTCCTGTTTTTTCCTGATATCAGAGCTATCTATTAACAATGACGTCTGGATGTGAAGTTAAAATAAACCGAGGAAAGATATGAAGCCCTGTGGGCTTTTGTCCCGATGCTGCTTCAGCTGCAGCGTGTGCTTCACAAAGCACTATTCAGGTCTGACTTTGCATTTTCATGGAGTTTCCTGAAGGAAAGCTGTTCTGGCGCGCTGACAAGACAAACATGCCCGCTCTCTTTCTGTCCTGTGGCCACAGGGACTCATGGGCCGGTAACTTGGAAAGGAAGGATCAGTAGCCTACTTCACAGTCATTTTCTTTCAGCTGTCAAAGCACCGGTCAGCCAGTGCAGAGTAGGTTAACGCCAAAATAATGTGAGGGTAGAGCTCTCCAGGCTGTTTCCTGTATCCGATAACCTGTCCTTCAATATACCGCCTCTTACAAAATACAGGGAGAAACAAACAAACAAAACTGAACTGAAACAAGTTACATAAAGTCTCCATCCGTGCAAAAGGTCAAAATGAAAGTTATTGCTACAACGTAAAAAAAATAAACAAAAAAACCCAACTAGATTTATGCCTTATAAACTAAAGAAAAAGTTATCATAGAACGTTTACATAAGAAAATAAAAATCAACTGACAGTGATACATATTTATACCCAATAAGAGATGGTTCATTTGAACGTGCTTGCCGACTGCAAACAAGAAAGAACATCTTGAAAGAGAGTGAAAACAAAGATTTAACTTGATATATCTTGTTTGTTCAATCCATTATTTGAGAACAGGAGGTTTGCTTTGCCTTGTGGTACGTTCTTGTAAATGTTTACTTTCAGAAAAGTACAAAAATAAAATCAATATGAATGGAACGAGATGTTACTTTCAGGTTGAGAATCATGTGATGAGATATTCTTGAAAAAAAAAAGAAGTCATTCTTGGAAAAACTAATTTCTAATGCCAGTAATATAAATATATTTATAAACAAACTAACAAAAAGAAACACTGTTTAGTCCAACAGACATTATGGTTTCAAAGTTTTCACATGAATTTAATATTTTATGCTCGAATAAAAAAACGATGTTTCTATGGTAACTATGGTAACAATTAATACAATTCTCCTTCTGGTTGCCTAGCTACCACACAATTAGGCCCAATCTTGAGTCCACAGTTCGATCGTTCTGTCTTCCTTAAAGCACAGTGCAAGCTTCAGTGAAATCTGACAAGTCAATGCAGTAAAAAGTTGCATCTATGAGAAATTGTATATTTTAATGGTGTGTTTGTAAACACTTCCTTTATCCTTGTCCTAACTTCTACTCCTATCATGTCTCTGCTGACAGGATAGTTCTCATATCTCTTAAATCTGTTATGATATTTAGAAAACTACCAGAAAGCAGAGAAATGGGGCTTTGCACCCATTCGTTACACTGAGTGGTGTGTCACTCGTTGGTGACATGATAATTCCAATACAATGAAAAACACTGTGTAATCTTGAAATTGATTGAAGTTATCGTTTAAAAGGGGCCAGATACATTCACTCATTGTACTTTTTTGGGGGAACGATTCTATAATCATACAATCACTTAAATCCAGGTGAAAAATGGTTAAATTTAGACAAATCATGATATAATTAATATTTACTTATATAGTAAGTCTGATAACAATATGTCAATTTTCTGCTGATTTCTGAATTGTAAGCTATTTCTTTCCGTCATGAAGAGCTTTCAGCTACATTTACTGCCCTCAGCCAATTTATGCACCAATTATATTTCAGCAAATGTATGTATATATTATTGTTGATTGAGTCATTTGCAAACATGATCTGCATTTATTTCCCCATTTTGTGCTTTAATCTCAATATAATCTCACCTGAGGTTCAGGCCAGTCAGACGCCAAAAAAACTAAATAAACACCTGATATACTGTTTGTTTTGTTTGAATTACTCTTGAGTGTTTCATAATTACATAGATGTATTAATATTCAAAACCAAACATGACTAATGTATAAAACTTGTGCAAAATGACAACGATTGACTTTGGCGGTGGGCTTAAGTGGGTTAGGTGCGAGTGGTTTGAGACAACATCAGTGACACGGCGGGCATGGTACACGTGCACCTGGCTGTCCATTCTGGAAAGCATGACTCCATACAGGAACACTCCAGATAAACTTTTGCCCTTCAACTTAAAGGTTTGGCATGTGCCACTTTGCCGTGTTGGATACGCTGACCTACATTCGCGCACATGCTCACCTCGATGCTAATCTCTGGCTCAAGTTGGGTTTGTTTTCTAGGTCATGTGCATCACAGACGAACATTCCCACTGACCATCGTTAGGGTAAATGTGTTTGAAGGCTGCCGATGCGGTGTGAGCGTATTTCTTCTCTGAAGCACAACTACAATAGGCAGATTAAGGTCATGATTTCATAAGTTGCCCTCGCTTGTCTTCCTGTTGTGTCCCTACGTTAGTTCCTCACCCCACTGCTCCAGTCAAACTTTATCTGTGGATTTAGAGTCTGTGCTTGCTCAATGCCGGCCCCCAGACTATAATAATCCATTCGGGGCAGAGGTCAGTTTCTTCTTTAGCCTGCCACACGTTACGTGTGAAAACAGTGACAAACCAGAACATTTTTCTCTTGACTGATATTCCCTGGGAGCACAGAGTACACATTCTTTAAGAATGGGATCTGCACTATACTTTAACGAACCTTTTCAGTCAATAATAAACTTGCCTACGTAACTCTTCAACTTTGGTGTTCTATCTCACTAGTGAAGTGAAATCCCCTCTTCCTCTCTGTCGCAACGGCGTTTGACAGCCGCTGTGCAGAAAATCCAATTATTGAGCATTTTCTTTCTGGGAAAATTATGTCCGCCAAAGGTGAGAACCTTTTCTTTGAACATAATCAGTGACAAACTAAATAAAGACACCATGACGTCCCTTCCGTCCTTGTTTTCAATGTGTTGACACAGCACTTCTGATTGAATCGCAGTCAGTCACTCACAGCGCCTCATAATGAAAAACAGAAACTGTTTATCCAGACCAGGCTTTGATTTAAGCATCACTCTGTAAAAGCGGTTATGTTAATTTGAGGGGTAAAGAAAACATTATGGCTGACTTATAGGCTGTTGATCAGATATGCATTTGAACTTCACTGCCACTGGGGACGAACAATTACAAGCTGGCACATTAGAGTCCATTTTCAATCTTGTGTGTTTGTTTGTAATCTGATCTGAGACTTGAAAGCGGATCAGAGCAAAGTTTGCTTCTTTTAAGTCGGGGAAATGTGCTTATCACTGCCACCAAGTTCAACTGTGACATTTTCCCATGAGGCTAACAAACAGCCCTGGGCAGCAGTCACTCTTAAGACCTTCCAGCCTCCTTTATACGCCATGAATGAGCTCACGGATAAATATTGTTGATGATGTGGCTCTGCTCACTTTCTCACTCTGCTGCTTTTAATTGAAGAAGAATAGAAAAATCTCTCCAACTTAAGACCTCAGTGGTCTTAAGTCAGTGGGGTTTTTTTCCTTTGGTTTCAGGCATAACAAATGTCACTGTGCAAAGGAGAAACATTATTGTTTAATTCAGCATAAAATGCATGGGCAGTTTTACACTTCTGATTGAGTTTTTTTCTTTTTTTTTTTTTTTTACTGCTTGTGGGGAATAAAACAGCAGATGTTCAACGATGATACCGTGCCTTTGGATTTAACTCAAATAACCTCAAACTTTCAAAATCCTTAAACACACCGACATGGCTCTCATTTACAAACCTATAAAGTCACTCAATGAAAACCGCTGCTGAACTGGCAGAAGGCGTTTTTAATGAGTCTTAGACCCGGCGTGTGCAGAAGGAGGCATTTGTGTGCAACTTGAGATCGAGCAGTACCCAAAGAGCAATTTCTCATCAGCTTCAGAGCTGTTTAATTGTCACCCATATAACTAATTGTCACGTTTAAATTAAGGAGCAAACCCTAACACAGACTGCTCAGGAGAAGAGAGGGAGTGTGTGGAAATAAAAAAAGACGCTTGTAAAAAGTATATGCGACCTACATCGTGCAGCAGAGTTGCTGCAGAACAAATGTGGTCACAGACTGCGAGGACAAAGAATGTCATCCTTGTTGAAAATGGCACTGCATGTTATTGGACTCTGCCCATGTACGAGTGCTTTCATAACCCAACAGTGGAGCCTCTTGTTCTCACTGGCTGCCACCGCATCGTTGGGATACGCCGATGATGTCGAACGCTGGCGAAATTGTCCCAGTGCGTAAACCGGGCCGAGTCACTGACTGACTATCCCTGAAGTGTAGCTTTGTTTCGACAAACAAATGCATAAACGAAACACACAACAAATTGAGGACGCATAGTCATGAAGAAGTGTACGATTCGGACGCAACATCAACCAGTCAGAGTGTGGGCAGTAATGGTGTAGGTGTGCGAGAACAATGAACCAAATCTATTTTACAATGGGGTGCTGTTCTCCACACTGTGCAGTCTGAACTCTGCCTTCACCCACAGTCAGCAGGGATGGCCTCAAGTAACTCTTAGTTGGATTAAAACAACAAAACTGTAAGAGATGGATGGATTGAGTGGCTCTTTGGCATGAAATGATCCTGCTATATCATGAGCTGGAAGGCCATCAACTGTCCTGCATCTGAAAATCTGCTCTTCCTATGTGAAATAGTTGCTCAGAGGAGAATATGGCCATGTTCAATTATATAACAAGCGCTATTTCTGAAATCCAAGCTGTAGGATTAGTCGAATTTGGACTGGTTATTATACCAGTGGCGTGCCTGTCAGTGGCTGGTGGTGTTGGGGTTTTAGTGCTTTGGTCTTCAGCCTTTGAAGGAACAACTTGCATCATAACCAACTGCGGATAAGCTTAACCTCCTTCACTCAACGATGGCTGCCAGGTCCAGATCGGTCTGGGTGGCTTTGGAGAGTGCCATGCTGCAATAACCACACCTGTAAACAGAATATATCGCATTACATGTAACTTTTGTTACAGTGTACGGTGTACGGGAAATGTAAGAATAGCTGCATTCTCAGCCTGAAACGTTTGAATAACCTGAAATGACACTCAGGTCCACTTTATGTGTAAGGTTACAGGCATCAGAGATACTGTGAAGACAGAATGGCAGGAACCCAAATAAACAATATAATATCCAGAGTTCTTGCTGTGCTTTCTGTTGTTTCCTTTCAGGGGGAGCTCCGCGGGTTTCTGCGAGAAGACTCAATCACGAAAGAAGACACTGCGATTCTTGTTCAATAATTCACAAACACGGATCTGCATGTTGTGTTTGGTTCATATTTTCCAAAACAATATCTCTCGACAATAATACAATAAAACCCAGTGCTTGGTTGGCACACGTCTACCACTCTGATGTAACATCTGCTCGCCTGGAGTTAAAGGAAATCTCATAATTCCGTGCAGACGAGAGCGCCCAACGCTTCCTCCGGGGCTTTGGTTTGTTGAGCCAACACGGATTAATGTTCCCTTAAGGCAGGCGATGGTCTGTAATTTAGAACATCTAGTTTCAGACGTCACTTGTGTTTTTGCATGTTGGTGGCCCAAACAAGAGTGACAGTTTGATTATTTACAATTTGAGACTTTTCAACCCTCAAAATCATGTCCTGTCACACCGCTGCAGTAAATTGCACATTGCACAGACGTGCTCACAAACCTGTCTGGACTTTGATCTTCCTTTTAAATGGTATTTTTTCGCGCACATAACGTATGGCTGGGCAGCATCTTTTCGATCGTAGCTTATAACAAAAAGCTCTTTTTCGTTCCACTTCTACGATCTTTGCACTGGCTTCCTGGCACACAGAGAATTGACTTTAAAAAGCGTGAGTCTTCAAAGCTTGACCTGCTTATGATTGGTGCGTGTGAAAACGAGCAGAAAATTGATATTGCATGCACACCATCCATTTAGTGAGTTGCAGAATATAGGCCATGTACTTCAGACGAGATATAATAGTGGGAGGAATTTTGCTAACGGATAAATGTAATATACATTTTTTTTTACAGTTTATTTTTTTTGCAAAATTCTTGTTTCTCGTCACATTTAATTTGCTTGTGGGGGCTCAGCACAAGTTTCCAACAGATTGTTTATGTGTAAACGGGGCTTAATGCACACGAAACCCTCGTTTCAAAACTCTCGTTTGTGCATTAAGGGCTTTCTTCATAATTTAACATCTGCAAAACTCACACAAACTGAAAAGTGCAACCTATTTGTGTGCAATGCCAGGATCACATAGTGAGTCATAGGGTGGATGGTTTAGGCTCAGCGGACATTTCTGATTCCTCTGCTCTGTTATGAAACATCCAGACCTCTCAGGCCATCTGGATCAAACCTCCTTTTCCGTTCCCACAGTCAGAACCAAACACGCACAAACCGCTTTTAGTTTTCGTGCATCAAATATTCAGAACAAGCTCCCACAAACCTGCGGGATGGTTTCGACGTTGAGGTTTTTTTTGTTTGTTTTGTTTTTAAACGAAGCTGAAGACCTTTCTGTTTGCTGCTGAATTTCAGGAGAGCAAACATGTTTTGCTGCACTCTACCTTTAACTCTTAGATTGCATGTACGTCTCTTCTGATTCTCAGTTTATTCTCAGTTTTAGGTGTTAGTTTTTTTTTCTGCCATTTTAAAGTACTTTGAAACGTATGTTGCTGTGCTATCCAAATAAAGCTGCAATGCCATAAAATAATGTATTAATGTTTTTCTGTTTGATCTTTATGTCTGATATAAGCTGACGGAAATACACAAAAGTACAGATTGTCATAGTCATCAACTGCAGTAGTTCCTCTTCAAGCTCCTAAAAGCAGAAATTGCATTTATATCCTGTGAGGTAACATGTCTTTTCCCATGCGGACTGCTGCTCAGTTCATTTCCCCAGAGTGGCACATGGAGGGAGGTTGACATCTCTGACTGCTTCAAGGCCTCTCCGGCTATTTATACAGCTGCATCAGCCTGATCTCAAACTTTGGGGTTATATCAGATTAAATAAATCCATCACTTTCGCTGAATTTATTGCGTAACAAGTACATGATCGCAAACAGGACCAGGTTTTATTGATCGTAGGCCCATTGCAGTAACAGAAATAATCCATCTGCTTATTTCAAAGAGCCTAAGTGGAATTAGTGTTTCTGGCCACCAACACGGGCCTTACCGACACACTTTGGACAATAGCCACCAGGCACTGAGCGTGGATCAACTTGGTCCAGCTTTTCTATCAAAAGAAGTTGTGCCAGGACTCCTGGTGACACACATCTGTGCTGAGTTAGACTTTTCACAGCCGACCAGGGCGTGACCCAATTCTATGGCTTCTTTTTTAAATTTCTCTCTGTGAACAATCGTTTCATGTCCAATCACGTTCCATGACAGCGTTATTTTTTTAACATACAATTCACACCTTGCACCCTTCCCACGCCGTGCTTCAGTCGAGGAGGGAACAAACCAGGCCTTGAGGCTCAGGAGCGTCTATTTTGGGATACCGCTGGTTTTGCTGTCATGAGCACTGAGGGAGTTTCTTAGTCATATTTTGTTTGCTGATTACGGGTTTCCCTCAACCGCTGTTACCATGACAATAAGAGCAAAGCAGGGACACAAACACAGTTGGCGACAGTGACTTGTGAGAAATGAAAGGAAAGGACTCATCCCTGCCCGGGCAATTAGTCTTAAAATAGCCCATCCCAGGAAGGAGTAAGTCATCCATGTCACACTACTGAAACTAGGTGCAGACGAAGGAAAGAAACAGTGGTACATGCGCTCGCCCCGGGGGTAATTCTTTTTCCCCGGGTGTGTTTCCGTGATGACTTTGCCCCATTTCGCCTCGCCTCTTTCGTTTGGATATGCAGACGAGAGGTCGAGAGTGGAGGAAACCACCAACCCATTCTAAGTGCTCTCCTGGGATGAGCTACAGATACCGAACAGGAAGAGCAACCAGCTCAGAAGATTTCCTTTAATCTCCAACTTGGATATGCTCACATACACACACAGACACACACAGACACACACAGACACACACAGACACACACAGACACACACAGACACACAGACACACACACACACACACACACACACACACACACACACACACACACACACACACACACACACACACACACACACACACACACACACACACACACACTCTCAGCCCAATTGTTATTTCATAATCTCACTTGATGTTTCATTGATGTGCTCGTTGTTTTAACAGTGAAAGCCCAGACATGCAATCTGTTGCATGCCCAAAAAAACAAACATGAATGAAATGGTATGAGTGGGATAAGATGTGCAATATGCGGTATAACACAAATAAATGCGTCATGTAAAAGACATTTTAAAAGACACCCCATTCCAGATACTTTTAATGAATGTCCATTTCAATAACAAAAATAAATCCCAGAAAACAGGAATTAAAGTCATTCATAAATGACAATCGAGTAAAACAAATAAATCCACATTGTGCAAAACAACTATCTGTTCATTTTAGGCTTATATGTTGTGAATAATATTTAAAGAGTGAAATTGTTTTCTGATATGTGAATCTGTAAATAATGAACAAACATACCATTACTATGAAAGATGGACAGATTACTCTTGCCAATGCAGAGAACTGAATCAATAGATCACATTTTCACTATTCAGTGTGTTTAACCATGTATTGGGCTTCCGTCAACTGAAGACTGATGGCTATATTTTTATTCCACTTTGTCCAGTTCAGGATCCCAGCTGATCTGGACAGGTTCTCCAGTCTGCCAGTGACCTTTATTTAAATGAATCTCAATAGAGGAGTCAAAATCTGATCTAGAGTGACCAAACAAAAACAAAAGAAATAACATAACATTTAAATAATGACTCTGCCCCTGTCTCTTCATTTTAGTGCAAAAGCGTAAGTGTACAGTGTGTAAAAGTTACTGACAAAGTTGAACATTTCATAGAAAGATCAGTGAAATTGAATTATGCCATTTTGAATTACGCCTCCTCGTGCAAATTCCCCTGTAATGCCAAAACAAACCTTGACCTACAATTGTATTTCTTCAGGTTCGTTGCAACTAAAATGCAACAAATGACTCGACTGCCGAAAGATCCGCAATCCTTTTTATCCTGGTGTTTTTCCACATGACTTCGTCAGCGTTCAGCATTGTGGTTTTCACACATTCACCTTGAAAAAAACATCCATGCTAATGTTATTGCTGCTGATAATAATGAACTTTCTTTTAGAACTAACACACATACCACTATATTTCTCAGTTGTGCACATGTTGCTACTCACAAATATTTAATAGCCCCCTCACACACCCAAACAGACCTTGGCGCACACACATTTGTTATCACATCCTTGATGCCATTTTTAATGTATCAACTTGCATGGACATCCTCATCGTAAAATGTATGTGCATGCAGTTGTCACATAATAATAAATCATTCATTTCAGTTGTTTAGATGTGATCCTGCATGCACATAGGATTCATTCACATGCAAAATTAATTTGGCAACACAAACGATCAGTACGCTAGAAACACTTTTGCGACTGTTAGGTTGTTTTTGCAAAAGCCACAAATTCAAAAAAGCAAAAGTTAATCCTGTTAGGAAACACTTAGTATACACCTCTTCTTATCAGTTGACCTTCATGTTGTTTTTCAGCAGCGTGCGCCCGACGCTGCGAGGCTGGCGATCACACACAAGTGTGTATTGCGTTGACTCGCTCAGCCTGTCACACTGCCTTATAATAGGTATGTGAACAGACAGTCTGCGCTTAAGTCTTAAATGAGGCAGAATGGCATCTTCTGCACCGAACAAAATACACCTGATCCAGCATGATGAGCGTGAATGTGTGTGACGGCTGCTTGGCGTGCCATTAGTTATGCAACAGACACACTTGTCAGAGTACATGGCCTTGAGCAGGTCTTTGCCTGTGTGTGGCGTGTCTGACTGCAAACAGATGGGAATGCAAACACACGAGGGTAATGTCTGGTGCTAAACACTCAGCAGGAGAAAAATAGAGGGTTTGGAGAGGAGGTTGCAGTTTCAGGCCTTTTAGTTTTGCAGCACTGAGTGAGTCATTAAGTAATGCCAACCACACAAACAGAGTGGCAGTTAGCCACATAATCTGCAGCCACTTTGGGAGATCATTGTGTGCGTCTGCCCCACTTTAAGATTCCGCTTTTGTGACGTTCACAATTACCTATTTTGTGTTTTCCTGCAGTACTGTTTGAACTTGCCATGTAGCAGGTGATCACTTGAGGACCTGACATGTTTAGCTCGGTCATTAAGTGGTTTAAAGAAGAAACACGACATGCAAAGAAGAGCAACAGTTGCATGAATGAGCCGGAATACGACAAGCAAATGCAAACATGCATTCAGCTTATTCCGGAAAGAAAACAAAGAAAGAAACCCTCTGAATTTTTTTTTTCTTTGAAAGGCAAAACAAAACATTTCTTCTCAGTTACGGTTTACGAGACAATATTGTTTCTATTATATTGCGTCTTACGTAACCCAGAACATTGCCCCTACATTGTGGCGAACCACAGACATTCAAACATCCTGGTGAGTCCTCTTGAAGTGGAAACAAAATGTTTGCAATAAATAACAGGCACACTATGAGGCAGTGATTCCACCAGTGTTATAGGTGTGAGGCCATATGGCCTCCGCCTCGTCGATATGCATGGTGACACCCCGACAAGCACTTAGTAAACACGGTCGGTGCGGCGTCCCGGAGAAAAAGTGGAAGCAGAGGGTAACAACATGTGTTCAAGTCCTGTGGATGCAGCTTTGCAACAGCAGTAACACAATGTGACAAGCTGACCTACGTGTGCGAGAGCGTGCATCCCCGGTCACGTCTCATTTTGTTTTAAGTGTTCTCAGTGCTCGTCGCTGCCCATGCTGGTAGTGTGTTGTCAGCGCCATCTGGCATTGTTTACCCTGCCGAGCGCAGGCGGCTGACGTTTAGTGTGTTATGTTTTGCTGGTCTTTTGTGAGTGTCTGTACATGTGTTAAGGTTACTGTCACAAATTGGTTGTAATCATTGGCTCATCAACCAGCTGTGTATCGCATCGTATTCCTTGAGCAAGACTTTAAACCCGTTGGATGGGTTTTGTGCCTTGAATGGTAGCCTCCATTTGTTTTTGGTTTTTAAAGAATTAATAAAGTAATTCTGTTGTATTTGGTGAGACATCCTGAAGAGTTCAGCTTCAGTGTGTAGTATTTCACTTAATTCCCCTGGAGGCAGGACTCTTCTATACTTATTGTGTCATTGCGTAAACTGCAATGTGATATGAGCAGTAAGATCAAGAGAAGTGTCATTTCATTATCGCCACAATTTGTCGAGAGTTTTCGGGCAGGGAAGGGGCGAGACACTCTCGAGATGAGTCACATACTCTTCCCTCCACGGCTCGATACTGACACCAACAACAACAGTACTACGCTGTTTCATGGCAACTGTGTGTGCTCAGGGTGTCGCCAGTTTATAATGCAAATGCAAGGAGGACGTGCAAAGGAAGACACACATCCTCTGAGAAATCAGCCCGGTCACTGTCCTCCGTGACTCGAGGATTCCCTTATCATATCTGTGCTTCAGCCTGAGACTGAATTCTCAGGACTCTTGCCCTTACACTTATCTTAGTCCCACAGCCCCACCCTCTTCAGCTGCACCACCCACTCCACTGGTTTGTTTGGCTTTCTAGTGAGTTGTTGAGAGCCCCACTCCTCTTTGCCTCAGGCAGTTTCTGGTCATTTCTACTGTTCTTAGAAATGCGACTTTGAGTACTTTCTTTATTGTTTCAGACAAACAGAAAACTATTTTGTTTAACAACTCTGGCGGGCACAGAATGAATGATTTGTAAAACAAGGTCAGCAAACGTGATTTGAATTCACAAGCTTGAAGGACTTATCTGTTGATCAAACACCAAACAAAGGTGCAATGTCTTTTTGTTCAGGTATTTCTTGTTGGCATCACTTTTCCTCTTCATGTAGCCGGTCACAGGTACACGGCAGGGTCGCGGTTCTCACATTACAAAGTGATTTAGCAGGCATGTACGGCATCCGGGTGGAAGAAGTCACAAAGTGAAGGTTGCCTTCATCAGCTGTTTGAGATGCTGCTATTGTCACAACTGGGTCATCCTCATCCACGTGAGAAGGTCAGGTCCTCTCTGTGGATTTTCTATTTATTACAGTAGATTAGGCCCAGCTTTCATCCTCGCTCGTTAAAACTTAGCACACCATGTTACCTTGAGAAAAAGAGATGAGAGATAATTAAGGGGAATCAAGGGATTTCCCAAGGGGCTCTTGTACATTTAGTGATCCATGACGCCAAGCAATATTCATTACATGAGGCACGTGTGTGTAGTTCAGCATGCCCAGGTTTGACCATGGACTAATTGAGAAAAAAAAAACAAAAGGTATGAGCAATGGAAGTAGTGCAGTTGCTTTTTTTTTTACCTATAGGAAAATACAGCATATACATTTCATTTATTATCTTGTTATTCTGCAGTTCTGTTGTTCCCGTGCCACGATTGGTGTTTAATTTATGAGACAAGTTTTCGTTTAAAAAAAATAAAAAATGCAAATATAAACTGTTTGGCGATGATAAAGTTTAATCCAAGAGGAAGAAACATAATACAAGAACTGAAGAACCACATCAAAAATGTTAAAGATGCCAAACCTGTGTTCTCTAAAGAGAAACAGAGGCAGAAGAAAAAGCAAGAAAACACGCTCACAATCACTCTGCTGACAGAGGCACATTCAGGCTTAACAAGTTTCCTCCTTCAGATGGCCGTAACAGTCAAAACATCACTAAACTCATTAACCCATGAAAAGTCCAAAAACGGGCGATGATGTCAACTGCAGGAGCTCAGCGCCTTTTTTTTTTATCTGCTTCCTGTTTACCTTCTCCTGTGTCTGTCAGTGGGAAGGCTGGGAAACACCTACTGCTCAGCTCCATAGGAGAGCCCGGGCAAAGCAGCGAATGTCAACAGCAGATATTGTCACCAGAGTCCTTATCAGACCTTATAAGGCGAGACCCCATGTTGGCTCCCACCTCTCAGGGAAAGCACAGAAGGGAGAGGGGGGGGGGAGGGGATGGCTGGAAGAGGTGGTACACATGATGAAATAGTTAAAGAATGACAGAAGGAAAGTAAAATTAACATGAAGGATGAAGGGGGGGAAAACAAACAACAATCACAGGGTAGACTGGGGGAAACCCCCTCACCCCCCACCACCACCACCACCACCACCCCCACCTGAGTCACCATCAGGAAGAGAGCCAGACCTAGACAGCCTATTCAACTAAAATGCCCCCCTCCCCCTTCACTTTTAAAACCGTCAAGGCTGTCTGGGCTATAAAAAAACGAAACAAGCGCATGCTGCTCTTTGTATCCAGAAGACACACAAACAACCGATTAAGAAGTGACTTTTAATATCCAGTCTGAACAGTTTAGGAGGAATGCTTTCAATTTCTCTATGAACAGCAGCTTCAAAGTGCGATGTTTGGGTGTTTTTTTGTCGCGTCACTGTTGCATAGTTTCTTTGGCAACAGTCGTAAACACCAACATGAAAGGTGGAAGTGAAACGACACAGAACTTTCAGAACACAACAGATATTGTGTGACTGACGCCAATGTTGCCAGGCAACTAGTGTGTAGCGGCACGGCCGAAAATGTCCCGTAGATCCTCTCTTTTTGGGTTAGATTTTATCCTTTAGGATGCAGTCCCTGAATTTAGACACCGTTTTTGATTTGTCAGACTGATAACGCAAGCAAACTACAAAACAAGAGACTTTTTTCACATGATTCATTGGTTATTTTTAATTACTTAATGTGCAGGAAATTACTGAACTGAGAGTGAGGGAAAGTTCCTCTTTTGCCTCTTCTGACTGGTGAAATCTCTGTAGCCCTGCCCTTCTCCTCACGGTTGGCCATATTGGGTAAGAGAAAAAACAAATCGGGGAGAAATGACTTGCCGTCGTAGATGTCATGCCACCCTGTCGTCACCGTCGTAAGCTCACACTGCACTTTCTAAAGTGGGTACATTACGTACGGACTGCGTCTATATTTGGCGTTAAAATCAACACAACTGGTTGTCAATGATGCTGTTGATAGAAAAGTACTGGCACAAGCGCTTCATTCATCTGCTCACCCTGCAACAACTCCACCCCTCACCACCAAAATGACCCATTTCATCGTCACCGGAGGTGAGGGGGTTCAGCCTAAACATGCTGAGTGGATGTTCATTTCAGCGTTGCTGCTTTGCCCCCTCACAGGAATTCTCCTTTATGTTCGCTTTATAAGAGCCTGCTGCTTTTGCTAGAAAAATATTTCTGTACATTTTTTAAACTGGGGATTTTATGTCACAGACCTATTTTTGAAAAAATTTAATAAAATAAAATAAAATAAAATAAGTAAATCAACAATTTTTATTATACTCTTTTCAAATTATTGAATGGATTATATTAAACTAGTTGTTTTCTGCACATGGTGGAAATATTATTGTCATGATAATGTTGCTCAATTTTCCTTTAGAGAAATTAAGAAGCAGCAATTATAATGTACCAAGTGTGTTTGGGGCCCCATATTGACTTTTATTTTCCAGTGATGACTTCACTTCAACAGAATGGACTTTTCTTGGCCTCAGCCTCAACTTTTCCCCCCATTACCCGAGTCAGCCAGGTCCCAGATTCACGCGCTTCTATTTTTGGTCTCTTATTTCCATCGTTTCCGTGGTCGGCAGACCTATATAATTGGGCCTTCTTTTTAAATGTGGAACAGGGAAATGACCAGGCCGTAAGTATGATGTTTTATTTCTGTTCCATTTCAACAGAAGCACAGCCAGCCTGAAGAGGTCCGATGAAGAGGCACCAGGTTAAACCACACAGAGAAGGCTGAAGCTGCCTCAATGTCAGCAGCTTGAACTCAAAAAACTTACTGTAGCTCACAGGGTGTTTAAAAGACAAGCCGTGGCTGAATATCTGGGTCGATGTCAACACTTTAAATCCACACACACAAATAAAATAAAAAGATTTTTCAGAGATTCCATGAGCACACAAACGTACATTTTCATAAATTACAATATATGTAGCAGTGCCCAAATTTTGTGACACTGTGCAAAGTGATTTTCCATCATTGGGAGCAACTTGATTCATCCTGTTTCCATGAGAACGAGTTGCTGGAAACAGAACTGAATCATTTTGGAAAAGTAGTGCAGATGGCAACGATACGATGTCTTACTGTACACACGGGAACACAAGAAACATTGAAAAAGCTGTAGTTTTCATGCCAGGCCACCAGTTGGTGGAGTGTTTTTCTTAATGCATGCACACAGAAAACAATAAACATCCAAGAGCAAAGAGCTCTGCTTCTTCCTCATATATTATACTATAGGCAAACTTAGTATTGGCCACATGTAAGAGATGCGTCTCTGCTGGTCTAGATGACGGCGTAGTGAATGAACACTTTTGTCTGAGCAGTGTTGTTAACATTTCAAAAGAGTGAGCAGTACAAACACCAGTCTGAAAATCCAACATCACTATGTTTTAGTCATCCACCTGCATGTGTGCACAAAAATACTCCACATTTCAGAAGAAAACTCATTCCCCAAGATGAATTTAGTCCCTTTTTGTGTCTGCCAGATACAACAGTTACTCTTAATCAAACAGACAACAACATGCCTCCTTTCCTAAACGCACTGACTTCTTTTAGCTCCATTTATCAAGACGGCCAGTCACGGTTTGTGTGAGACGACCAGAGCCACAGTGACACAACAAGCTGGCAGGTAAAAGGTCTGCTTCTTGACAGATGGTTGTAGCTGCAGCAGCCAAAACAAGAGCTGGACCGGTCCCAGTCCCATTACCTAAGTCATGAATGGACGCTTCACTAAATAAATAGTGCCATTTTTTTCCTAGTATGGGCGGGGTTGTTCCACATCAACATCAAAAACAGCAGTCGAAATCCTTTGCCAGGAGTGACTGACAGGGGGGAAGGTCAGGCACACGTTTATTATGGGAACAGTTCTGCCCCCACGAAGTGTTAATTACAGGTTGTTTTTCTGCCTGAGAAGATGCTTCTGAAAAATATATGTGTCACATGAGTACTCAAGAGCAAAAACACAGACTGTCAAATTTAGCTCAAGTAGGAATAACACTTCATGTAAAAAAAGAGTGCCAAATGGTTTATATCCTCGAGTTCCTTTCCAAGCCTTTTTTTTTCTTATTTGGGTTTGAATCTAAATATCAATTAAATAGAGCCTAATACTCACAAAGCACCTACCACAGTGTTCCTCCTCTGAGTATTTGAACCTTGACTTCAATGTCCTAGATGATCTACATAAAGAAACCTGTTTAAAGGGAGTTTCTGAATTGGAGAAAAATACAGTAAGTAACTCAGACAAATGTACGAGTCGATAGAAAACCATCCCAACCTCTTGTGCTGTTGGTACTGTTTCCTGTCAAAATAGCACTGACCTACCAAGACATGAACTCTGAGACCTCTGAAGGTTTCCTGTGATACCAGGAGCAAGAGCTCAGCAGCAGATCCTTTAAGTCCTGTGAGCTGCAAGGTGAAGGTGCCTTTTATCAGACTAGTTTCCAGCACACTCTTGGCTTGGCCTCTGTCAGACCACTGTCAGTACTCGCCACAGCCGACTGGAAGCATCCCACGGCTGTTTTGAAGACGCTCTAACTTTGACTTCTGACCACAAAGCTTTGTCCAGCATGCACACCTGCCATTTCTCCTGCAGGCTTTGTGAACGGATTGTTCACTTGTAAATGGAAAACACGTATGGTGCATGGGTTAGCCTTCTGTGGTCTCAAAGCACAACAGCGTTGTAGTCTACTTCATAAGAAGACATACACAGTAGAAATAATCAAGGTTTGTTGTATTCCCACTAAACAATGCACAGTGGTGGCTTTCATATAGTTTATGGACATGGTTTCAGTGGCTCATGGGATAATATAAGCAAAGTTGCCAGTCTCATATGTTTGACACTTGTCTTGAGGTGCATCACGATAACATGATGAACAGTATCAGACCGGGGAGCAGAAGGTCACAGGTTTATGCTCTGTTTTGGTCCAGAGATGATCTGGTTTGCAATTTTTTTGTCGAATAAACTAAAAAAAACAAAAAAACACCATTACAGTAACGTCTTGGCCAAAGGCGTTTTGGTAAATTGACATTTGGCGTGTGGATTGACCCTGCAGTGAATGAGAGACCACTCAATACATAGGTGCTGTGATTTTTGTTTCTGTTTAGATTAGACTTTATGGCCTTATTCATAGCATGATCTTACATCATGAAAACCTCCAAAACTTGTGCTTTTAATTTTATTTTAAAAAGTGACTGGAGCAATATGAAAACAGCGCCCACACATTGTCATGACCATTGACAGTTATAATTGCTCAAAATTATTATAAGATATTGTCTTTTAATTTTTGTAAGTCAAGCCTTTCATAAGAAGAATTTACTTGAAAAACTAGAAAAAGACCAGTTCCTTCTTTCATCACTTCCGTCCAAACTGCTTTGATCCACTGTCTGAATCTCTATTTTTCTGCACAGCCTGTTGATAATTAGTTCAACGGAAAGCCTGGACGATCTCAGATTAACAACAACCAGTTGTAAATGTGTCTTTAAATAAATGGCAGCAGTGTACAGCTGCAACTCCTCTTTCTGCTTGAGTCAGCGAGATTTATAGCAAAAAAACAAAAAAAACAGGCGGTGAGCAAGATGTATGGGAGTGGGAAAAGAGGAAATCTGGAGTCCATTAGTGGCTATTTTGTTTAGGGGAAGGAGCAAAAGCTATAATTAGACTGAGAAGTCAGGAGGGGAAAACAACAACAGAGTTAACACAGAACCAAGTATACATCTTCTATAAATACAGTTAGGATGTCATTGTTCCAGTTTTAGCAGCTAAGTTTAGAACAACTAAACATTCTTCTTGACAGTTTAAAGATTTGCCATTTTTTACAACCCCTCCCCCCTCATAAAAAAAAATATGAGCGATGAAAAAAATACTTTGAGACAAAGAACATCCAGACATAAGCAGCAGGAACCCGCTCCTCTGAAAAATAATGTCTATTTAGAAATACACCAATTTCCAAAACCTAAACGCCAGGGGAGTCTCTGAGTCGCTTGGAGTGTTTTAGAACGGAGTTCAAAGGAAACTCTGAAACATATGATTGACAAGCTTTCATGGTTGCACTTATTAATGTCTGGTATGAAGCGCGGCTGAGGGTTAAAAAAAAAAAAGAAAAGAAAAATAGGTCAGAACAAAATGTTTTTGGCAGGATGATATGTCAGAACTGTGGTTGTGAGATACATAAACCTACTGGAAGAAGGTGGAAGGGATATGCAATTTTGCTTTTGCTTTTTTTTTGGTTCAGTTTTGGCAGAATTATTAAAATGCCGTGAGAAGATGATGGAAGGAAAGCACAGAGGGAAGGGTGGGGGGAGAGAGAGAGAGGAGAGAGAGAGAGAGAGAGAGAGAGAGAGAGAGAGAGAGAGAGAGAGAGGGGCAGGTTTTTTTGCTTCAGCAGCCATCTATCTTTGGCTGTGCTCACGCCCCAGCTGCTGTTGGTTCAAAGTACGGTCATTGGCAGGGAACCAGCCAAAAGGCTGCGAAAAACACCCACACAGCCACTTCACATACAGAGGAAAGCAAAAAAGAAACAGAATGTCTTTGGAACAAACGGATATGTCAGACTCAAGCCCAGAGTCACATAACTTGTGCATCAGAAATACGGGGACATCCAACTTGGACTGGATGACTAAAGTCTCCCATTGGCTCGAATGGGACTGATGGAAAAGTTAATGTTTAATCAGCCGGTTGAGCACGGTAACGCCAATGCTGGAGAGGGCGCGCCATATGGTCAAGCAAAAGTAGGTTAATATTGCTAACTTATAACTTTCCCTCGTAATACATGCTGGAATTGCAACAACTGAAGAGCTCCTGCAACATTTAGCAGCAGTTTGCCTGCAAGCTAATAGAGTGGGACTTCACACACGTGCATCTGTGTCCGTCAATCGCACGAGGAAGCTTTGAGTTATCTGAAATGGTCACGTTTAAGCAATTGAATTCATGTACTTTTACTAATTCGGTTAGGTGTTGGTGAGCTGCAACGTGACATAGCGTGCCCACAGTCTACTCCGTCCTCAAATAAATCCATAAAGTAACCTAAAGCATTAGAACAATTTTGCAGGTTGGCCTGGTTCCATGGTCATGCCTCTGAATTACCAAAAATTAAAGGTACCCTTTCAATCATTTGTTGGACACTTTCTGGACCACTGCCAAACTATCTAGGCCAAGGTCTGGGTGTTCGCGTGTAAGCGACTGATGTTGTGGAACAAATGAGCCTACAAGATCTGTGTCCGCATGGCCTTTAGAATTCAGAAATAATTTATACACACTTCATGCTATCATGTGTATTCATACTATGGAGTCCTTGAACCTTCCAGTGTGTGTGTGTGTGTGTGTGTGTGTGTGAGTGTGTGCAGATTTCCCCATGCACGTGTTCCCACACATGCCTGGTGAGCAGGTGGGCAGAAAGTCATGTTCCTGAACCATGCACAACCTTGTGCTGCTGGGTGTAACAACATAAACATACACACGCACGCACGGGAGTCAAAAGTCAGATGATTTCCTTGTAAGGATCGGATTGTTCCTGGAGTGTGAACGTGACTGCGCCTGTGTGGCTCCGACTATTGTCTAAACGCATCTGACATGTCGAGGTCACGACGGATACAATGATGAGTTTTGTGCTTCTTTGGAAATGTGGCTGGTTGAGATGCGAACAAGGAAACATGACGAGTGGGCTCGTGCCAACGTTCGGGGTGTGGCGATCTGCAGATCGGCACTAATGAAGGGAGGCTGAGCCAAAAAGAGAGATGATCTTGGCGCCGTACCATCGAGGGCAGGGCCTCTTTGTCCGTGGCATCCATTTCTGGAATGATTAATAACCCAACATGCACTGAGGCAATGACGTGACTCAATGCCAACAAACGCTGATTATTAGATGTTCTGTATTGTGTTGTTGAGCTCTGGAACATCAAATATGGCACACGTGTGGTAATGTTCGCAATAAGCAAAAAAAGTCTGAAAATGAAGGTTTGTGAAACATTTTGAAAAACATGCCCTTGCTTGATTTTGCCATATTGTGCAAAAAAGTCAAATTCGGTATGTAATAATTTTGTGACAATTACCAACATTTATATCATAATTATTGAAGTTTCCTCGATATATAAAACATATACATGTTGTACGCTGTCACTATCTGTGCTTTCCAAAATATGATAGTCCAAAATATCAACTACTGCCACTTCTACATTTACAATTATAATTATTACCACCAATATTACGACAACTACAACTAGCACTTCAGCAGTTAATACTACAAGATTACAACCACAACAATACCATTTTTTTAACACTATAACAACTGCAACTATGATTTCACCATAATTAAAAAAGAATTCTAATAAAATACTTTAACATCACGACTATTACTACTATCACAATATCTGCTAATATTGTTACTAATGTAACTTCCTATTACAATTACTAAAGGTTTTATTATTAATAATCTTCCCCACATTGCGGCACATGCTCTTCTAGTTGCTTCATGTTTAGAAGAGTGCCACATTATTTATACCTCCTGATGCATGTAATGGACCTTATTTCTGAGACATTTGTGAGAAATCATCCGGATCCACTTAACAAGAATTTACTTCCTGGGGGCAATCACACACACACACACACACACACACACACACACACAAATTGAGAATGCACTTTTTAATTAGGTGTGAGATCTTTGCATCTCTAGTTGTCATTCAGGCTGATTTATGACCGTGGTTATAAAACCTGTGCAGTTAAAATCAGTTTTTCTAGCTCAGTCTGCTCTTGCATAGATTCGTGGTAAAAATATGTCAAACAGCGTAAGGTGTAATTATCTGCAGGGGGAACAAATGTGTACATATGTTTAGGCTGTACTTTAGTATGTTAGAAAACCTTGAGTTCTACGGGGAAGAAACACACCCTCTCACAAAAAGGAAGCAGTACGTGAGCCCTGCCCTGCTACTTCCTCCAATAAAACAGATTCATTGATAGCATTAGAAGTATCACGCAGCTACTGTACACACACACACACACACACACACACACACACACACACACACACACACACACACACACACACACACACACACAATGGATTACGTCGGGGACCAAATCCAGCTATAGCACACAATCTGGCCACTTCTACAGGATTTGGTGGCGATTCTTTCATAATAACAAAGAAAATAAGTCAAATTAGGCACAAACAAATGGAAAGCTGTAAATCCAGAACAACGTTTAGCCTGTTTGATGGTGAAACATATCGGCATCGGTTTTTATCTTCAGTGGGTGACAGTGCAGGAATCAGAATGATGTGTCGGTCCTCTGTGACACGGTGAGGAGACATAAATCTTCCACAGACAGAAATACGCTTTTGTGCTGTACAGAGCATATTTAAAGCGGAGCAGACTTTAGGGGAGGAAAATGAAGAGGCTTCTGACTGTGTATGACGCACTGCATTTCCCAGCCAGGTCCAGGGGAGCTGAGCAGGTAAAGTGAGCCATATTACAACTCATCAGATAAGCAGCACCATGCTGCTGCTGCTGCAGCTCGGATTCACGTCTGTGTGTGTGTGTGTGTGTGTGTGTGTGTGTGTGTGTGTGTGTGTGTGTGTGTGTGTGTGTGTGTGTGTGTGTGTGTGTGTGTGTGTGTGTGTGTGTGTGTGTGTGTGTGCGTGCGTACACAATGAGGGCACAGGAAGGAGCCCTTTCCAGTGCCGTGCCCAGGCCTTTTCCCGGTGACGCTGGCATATTGGCAGAGATTACATCTGACTTCCCGTCCTTGGGGATGTGTGGTCTGCAGGGGGCAGGGCAGCTGCACCTGTACCAGGATCCCATATATATATATATATATATATATATATATATATATATATATATACCATATCTCACCTCTGTCCTAACTGCTCACTTACAATCAAGGGATTTTCTTTTGGATAATATGACACATAATAATTCATCCTAATATGAAAGTGTAATAGAATAGCTACACCCAGCTTGTGTTGTTTTGGTGGACTGGAGGGAAACACAATGACAGTCATTAGTTGAGATTGGAGCTTAATAAAATGAAGAACAGCTCAGCTTCCGCATAAAGCAGTGGATAAAAACTGCCCCGATAATTTACAAAATATACAAGAAAAATGTCATTGTAATTTGTCTATATCAAATTTACATGATATGTGGATCTAAGATGTGTTTAAAAAAAGAGACAAACATAAATTGTTATAATCAAGCAGGCTTTAGAATATGGGTCTGAGTCAGCTTGTTGAATTAAGCTCTCTACCACAAAATCAGCAAGAATGAATACGTCCACCTTGGACTTACAGCTCTCAGAAAGTGCTTATCTCTGCACTTGCACTGGCCAGCTGTTAGGTAAATAGGAAGTTTACACTAAGTGAGCTAAAGAGTTTTTAAACAACTCGTTTCCCATTGTGGTTTCATAGTCCTGCACATTCATTTAGGGCAAACTACCAGGACTCAAACCGAGATGTTATTTGACCGTTTAGTCACTTTAATACAATTTTATGACGTTACATGAAAAATACACCATTTAATACAAACTGTTTCTTTTTTTTATTCTACTTTTGCTGCTGCTTTTCCCCTCCTCTTCTTTAACACACCACATCTACATGAATGACTTTAACCGACTGCCACCCGTCGAGACCATTTTTCCTGGATCGCAGTACGAACACATGACTGTATGCATGCTCTTCCACGTTGAGCCCCATGCTGGTGTGCTGTACTCGCTCCGTGTGCGTGCCCACATGTTCGGCTGGGACATTCTTCAACGCTACATCAGCCTGACCGGGACATTCAAGCCCGGCCTTAGCAGACAGTCTCCCGCCTCTAAACCCTTATTAACTCCTCGCAGCTCATGGATTAAGTCTTGCGACCCAGACAGCTAATAGCCCTGTATGTGTCTGGTAAAAGCTGCTCACCCATTCACAATGCTTTATGACTGGCTACAACTCGCAGCCTTCCTACATAATGTCCTGCAGAGTGTCATTTGCAAAACAAGTACTTAGTGTAAAAGGACAGCAGTTTGGAGGACGGGAGGTGGGGGTTATGTTTACGTTTCACAGATTAGCAGGAGATGGCCGAGTGAGGACGAACGAGACTGAGCAACATATTTAAAGTTAGGTGATATTTGTGGTGGAGATGATGATATAGGAGTTTCTACCAGAGACGAGGGACCAGAGGCATCGGGGGGGGTTTACACGTGCTTCAGAGGCACGAGCTCGTCCACATGAGGCCCTCCTGCTGTCAGTCCATTTTTATTTTTTCTGATGAAGAAATGGGAGATTTACCAAATGAGGAAAGCACTCATGAGAACCTCAAACTGTGTAAGATGTAACAATGTTCTGAATGTGACTGCTTGGTGCAGCACTGATTAAAAAATATTAACAAACCCACCAAGAAAAGAAAAAAAAGAGAAGAAGAACACTCGTACATTAAGTCACATTTTGTTTTGAAGTCTGTTCCAGATAATCAGTTTTTTTGCCAATGTTGGAGAATGTGCTTCTACATGCACTGTCACTTTCACACTGGCAACTATCTCGCAACATATTTCTGGGCGTGGAGAGATACTCAACCAAAAGACTTGCGTAAGTCTGGGTGGAGATTCCAGAGAGTGAGTGCCGAAAGATAACCTCTGGTGAGTTTTTTCTGGTCCAGATGCACTGATAAAGTGTGAGGATACCAGGGCAGTTCTCCAGCAAATGGGTCATCTGAAAAGATGGCGCAAACCATTCCGGAGATTTCACACATGTATGGGAATTAGAGTAAATCATATTCGACAAGGACATCGAGCACAATGTTTGAAAGAAAACCACTTTTTCCTTCCACATGTTGAACGTCACCTGGAGCACACACTCTGACTCACATCTATATAAGTGTTGTCCTCCAGGCAGCTATAAACCAGATGACCTTATTTTTATTTGATTGGAAAGACCAAATCAACCCTTCATCAGGCAAGTGACCATATTTTTAAGTTCTGTATTTCTTTCAAAACAACAAGGGTGAAATGGTAAAAAAAGTTCTGTAAGAACATATTTGATCCAGTTCACTTTGTTATTATAAACTACATCACTGCTTCTGCTGCTACTTTACCTCTTAATAAGTGATACTTTTCACAAAAGTCCAAAAAGAAACACACATGAAAGTTGACGTCTCAGTGATAATTGCTCAAATATGTGTGAATTTAGTCGGTTTTATACTTAACATAGCATTTGTGCAAAATACGTCACATAGTAAGGGTGCAATTGAAAGTATTTTTGCTTTTTTAAACAAAAAAATAACTCGAATTTAATTTCTTTCACAGATTATTTCAATGTACTAAGATAACTGTTATCAGGGGCGTCATCACAGTATTATTGTTATTATCTTCACATAAATGTGTCATCGTTTTTGAGGTCACAGAGATAAACACTGTGTTTTTATTGCACATTACATGCCCAATTGACCTTGAGTTGGTTTATCTTTAGAACACATACATGTATACAGTATTCTGCTGTTACAGTGTTGTAAATACTAAGACAGAAACTAATACTTCCTATAAACCAACTGCACACAGCAAGAGCGGCGTTTCATAACAACATTAGCAGGCTCATCTTGATAACAGCAGGTACATTCGGGACTGATTGCCCTCGCTTGAGAGTTTTTGACCTCGTGCCAGTGTGCCGACGTTATATAATGCCTCCAGACAGGTGAAAAAACAAATGAGCAATTATCAGTGTCTCCCCGGAGAGTAACAACACAGCCAGTGCTCTGACGGGTCCCGCCAGTCCAGACCAGTGCAGCTGCAGGTGAGAACATGGTTTGTGCTGGTGTATGAAGAGCGCCATTCAGCCAGAGGTTCACTGTGTACACTCAACTCCAAGTGTGTTAACATTACGTTAGTAATGTAATGAGAAGGAGTATGCGGTAAACATGATTCGACTGACAAATTGACAAAAGCATTGACTTGCAGTACGCACTTTGTCACTTCGAGGGAAGTCAAAATAAAGTCTTCTGTGATAACCTCAGTTCATATTATGTATTAAAGGCAATACTGTGACATCCACATACTAGTTGAGACAAATGTCCTGGGTTCAGTGTGGAGTTTGCATGTTCTCTCCGTGTGCGCACGTGGATTTCGCCACAGTCCCATTACATGTGTTTAAGGTTGATTGGTGACTTTAAACTGCATCTCTGTTTCCGTCCTGCCACAGAATGGTGAGCTGTCAAAGGTGGATCCAGCCTCCCCACACTCAGCTGGGATGGACTCCAGCACCCTGCAACCCGGAGCTGGATAAAGCAGTAAAGAAGATGGATTCAAACCTGAAGATATTTCAAGATATTTTTAAAAGGCTTTTTAGTTACTATTTCCTTAAAAAAAACTTTCTGAATGTCTTGTTTTATGCATCACAACGCCACAAAAGCAAACACCACAGTAAAGTTAGATAATCCGTCCTGATTAGAAAAGAACGGGGATCATCAACAATACTATTTGTGTATTCATACATGTGTCCTCGGTGTGTGAGTTTCTGTGCGATGGTCCTTATTTCCCACCCCGGCTGAGCTCGCCGCAGGACTTAGCCGACGCCCAGCTCAGGCAGCGGTAATCCTGAAGGTGATGACATTTCAGTCTGGCTCGTCAGGTATGGCAGCAGAGCTTCTGCACAGGTGTGAGCTCAAGCAGAATCACGCAAAATGGCGTGCGCACAAGCAGATGGCTTCCTGTTTGCTCACGATTACGAACAATATGGTTCTCCGTTGTTTGTGAATAAGCGCGGCGACCTGGAGCGCATGATTAAAACGCTGCTGTTTGGAAATGGCGAGAGCCTACTTTTCAGGAAACTATTCCCCATTTCTTATGAGGGGTAAACATGCAGTCCTTGTTGGATTGTGGTCACCTTCAATATGAACAGGGCAACAAAAAAAATAAACAAAACTACTTTCAGCGTTGCCTTGAGGGTTCATTTCATGATGTACTTTCTCAAGCATGTAATGCAACATATCTGCCAGCTACTCATAAAAGCCAAAAAAAAAGAAGAAAAAAAAGACATTTTATTTAATAATCAAACTTTTTTTTCATTGGTAAATCTGTCATGTTTTATTAATACACTTTAGGCGTTTTAAGAAGACGCCAGCTGCATCACTGTCTAACAAATTACACCCTTTCACTTCTCGAAAAGCTCCTCTGGTACAAAGGTAGTGGTTAAAATTATGCAACAGCACAGTTTCCTCATGCTTAACTCTAAATCAGGCCCTCGGCAGTGTAGTATATGAAAGATCTAAACTCCATATAATCCACACAGACAAGAACAATACAAAGGGGGATTTGGGTTCAAGAAGCTGCTCTAAGAACATAAAATACTTTCGGGACAACTTCATGAAAAAAAAATCAATAACACTTCAACGATTCAGATGAGAAGAGTACTGAAAAGTATTGTACTCATATAGAACGATCTTGAAGAGGAAGTATCTGTTTACAAAGCAAGACTCTGCAACTAGGATTTGAAACCCCACGTCTAAGATGAAACCTATTCAAGTTAGACTCTTGTGATACTCCTTAAACTGTCCTCCATTACAAGTGAAATTAATGTTTAAAAAGATACTTGTAATATGAAGTAATTTACGTCACTTATAATGTGAGTAATAATTTAATTTATTTGTGCTTTCAACACAGGTATGTTATACATTTCAGTGACGAAAAATAAAGAAAATGAAAATATAGATGTGAAAAACAATTTTTTTGTCTATCTAAATAATCTTGGCACAACAAATATATACATTAATTCAAATTGTGAGTGTTCTCAGTAGTTTATGATGACTTTACTATTAGCAATATAGATTGCATATAAGTATCAGTGAAAGTACACACTCACAAGAAGTACAAGTATAAACAAGATTCTTAATTTGTTTTGGTTAAAAAAAAAATCCCATCCTAAAAATGAATGAATCAATAGTACAATCTAAAAGAAACATTTTTGGAAAAAAGTTACTTTCATTAGTGACTTAGTTTGACTTACAATTGAAAATTGCTAAAACTACAACACAGTAATCACTTACTTAGCAAATTCCAAAGTATACACACACTGGGTGTCCTGTTTAGCTGCAGCACAGTCGCTGCTGTGAGCACAAGAATAACACCTCGGGGTTTTATACCTCAGCAAAATGCAGAAGGAGACCACGTGACAGTGAGGTGACATCTTAAGAATTGTTCCCATCACACCCTGCAGATGTGATGCGCAGTATTAAGGCCCTGATGTAACTTTCGGTTACCACAAACTTCCTCTATCTGTGGGAACAGTCAAGACGGGTGGCGAAACGACCCCAGCCCAGGGACCCAGCCCCCGGGTGGCTCCGCTTCCTGTGATGAAAATACCTCCAGTGGTACATTGTGAGTTCCTGAATGAAACAGCGGAGAGTTCATAGGGAGCAATGCGCTCTTGCCAATGATATTTACCTGAAAATCAGTTTTGAATTCATAGATGTACTCTGTTATGGTTGGATGAAATGCACGGCAGCACTCACAAAACACTTTCAAACATGAATCTTTGGAAAGGATCAAATGAATCGAAATGAACAAGTATTTAGCTACATCGAAAATAAGTCATTTGGTCTTTCACAGTGCGAGTGCTGAATATATAGGACATCTCCACCAGTAGTATTGCAATATGCCTTGCTCAAACAACATAAAAAACATAGACACTACTAATATTACTACTACTACTAATAATAATAATGAGATCCCACCAAAAATCTCCCCAAAATATGTGTGTGAGGTTAAGTGTTGACTGTGACGGTCTGTTTCTGTGTCCCATGGCGCCTGTCCTATGCTTCACTGGCGTCCTCTGACTTCAGACACAGTCGGCTACAATCGGCTCCGGCATGACACGACCCTGAGTTTGATAACGCGGTGCTGAAGGTGGATGGACGGATAAGGAGTTTGGGTTGCTGAGTGCGTGTTTTCCCCATGAGACTGACCTAAATGATCGTTCAAAAGTTTCAACCATGAACCCTGAAGTGTTCCGTACTAGAATGCAGCAGATTGTTTGAGAGTAGCAAAGGTAAAAATACAATCAGCTGTTTACTTAGTCATGTTTTTATGCCGAGCTCAACTCTTTTTTGTTTGTTTGTTTTCTGTGACATTGCGACAAACTGTGTGTATGGATCCAGGTCAGTGGAGAAAGGATCCTCATGTGTCCTCATACAGTATCTGCTTCATATCCTGAGCTCCAGTGGAGAGGGTGAACGTCCATTTCTGGCTTTTTCTTTTAATGTCCTCCTGAACTGGCATGGAAGTTACAATTTTTTCACACATGCATTTCGATCGCTAATTGCTGAAAAAATTCCGTCTGCCCGGAGTTACTGGAATTTTAGGGGATGTTGGCCAACATGGCTGTAATCGCCTGACATATCTAGCGGCCGGGTGAAAATGAAACTGAATCCATGGGGTTTCCCAGCAGCTCTGCGCTAACTGCACCGCCGAGGTCTGCTACGTGTGGCCTTCAGGGAAAGGATTTAGCCTCATAGCGCACTCTCTTTTTCAGCATCGACAGAAAGATATTTCCCTTTGAGCAGTTTGGCACCGTCGAAATCTAAGCAGGGGGCTCATTCGTCTGCCAGCAAGAGGAGAGTCCCGAGGGAACACTAAAATCCAAACAAATTAAAAGACATTGGGTGATATTAACGTCCCTCAAAAAAAAAAGAAAAAAAGAGCAGCTTTATATGAGAAGCGTAAAAATCAGGGCCAGACACTGTTTGTCTACGAGCTAAAGAGCTGCCGACAGCTGGTGCTGGGTTGTTGTGGGGACGCCGGCCAAGCATCTCTGACACTATGGGAACAAGCAAATATTAAAAACCGCACACAACAAGCATCTATATTTTTTGTGTTCCGTGTGTTGCTGCATGCGTGCCGCTAGAGCACGGTGCGGCTAGTTTATGTGTTTAATAAATGTTTAAGGGTCAGCGTGACCCGAGCTCCTCTGCCAGAGGCGGAAAGCTGGCTCACACAGGAAAGGAGGCAGATGGACACTGGCAATAGCATGTTTGGCTGTTCTTCTGAAGGAACCGAAATGTCACAGATTTCTAACACCACATTCAACATTCACCTCTTCTCACACATTAAAACCTCCAGGAAATTGAGTTCAGGATGCATGTTTTTGCCAGAAACTTTAGTTCCCCACCCCCCCCCCTTTTTTTCTCACATTCACCCCGGAGCTATGACCAACCTCCTGCTGCTGCTGCTGACAGGTGTGAAACATATTTCTCCATTTTCACCAGAAAATCTTTTTTTTGCATACAAAAAAAAAACAAGCAACACACTGTGACAACAAGTGACAAACAAAGGTACAATCTGTAAAACGCAGGTGGTGGAGGCAGTATTAGCGGGCCACCTAGAGGTCCTGGCAGTTACATCTTCATTTTGTAACGTTAATGCTTTAGCTTGTTGTTGTTTTTGTTTCCAGCCACTTTGACTGCGTTCATCAGCATCAGACATGTTCAATGTTCCGCACAGGCCGGCAAGACTGTAAAAAGAAACAAGTCAAGGAAAACAATAGTTGTCGACGGTGCGTGCAGTTTGAGTCAGTGGATGGCGTTTGTGCTTGTCGGCACTTTTGTTAGCTGCATGATCCTCATTACTCAGCAAGGGAGACGAATGCAGAATGTTGACTTTTTATTAAGGACTTATTTATTGGAGAACAGCTTGCTGTTTTCAATGATTAAATGTTATATAAACACAATCAGACTAAACACAGTAAGAAATTCTACACTGATGCCGACCAGAAACGGCAGTTTATTAAAACCATAGAACAAACTGCGATATACTGAAACTGAGCAGAACCAAAAGGTGAATTATGGCTCAGCCTTCCACACCTGGTTGAAAATGAAGTGCCCACCTGCCCTGAACCTGAAACTTTCCCTTATTGAGAAAACAGCAGAATTCAGAATCTTAATTCAGTCATAACATCAGCCCTGATGTGGCAGAGGTTGCTCCATGTCTGTCTGACCTATATGTTTGTATGCCAGCAGCTATACAGGATGAAAGATCAATGATTCATGGTTTATGGAGAAATGACTGGGGAATCTTGTCCCAGTGAGCCCCCTAGAGGTAGAAATCTTACTTGCATTCTGGTTGATGCCCTGAGGTTTTCATCTGTCAGACGCAAAATATCAATGCTGTCAGATGTGACACACAGAACAAAAGCTTCAGACATAATAAATACATCCCTCTGTGAGAACCCAAGTGCATAAGCGTGCACTGTCAGTTACCCATCACGCCGTTTTATCTTGCAATAGTTTCTTTTTACCTGGTACTTTGACATGATAATGCGAGTCGTCTGCTCCTTCTTACAGTTCACACAATATCAAGTCATTGCATTTTGCAGCATAAATAGCTTGTTTTCATCCTGATGCCCTTAATGGCACAGCCAGAATTCATACCTGGGTCAGGATGTTCCACTTACTTAGTAATAAATTAAAATGAAAAAAATAAATGAAAAAAATCTTGGTGGTTCTTGATCCCGAAGATTGTTTGTGTCCTTTAAAGGGGCAGCTCTGACTCAACCCAAAGTGTTGTAACTAATGGACTCAAGTTATTATTGCCACCATCAAACACTTTCCAACCCTCCCGGCGGCACTGCGAAGCTCATCTTAAAAGCTCCTCCTGCTTTCTTTGGGCGCTGAGAACACGAGCAGCTTCTGCAAGGACCTAAATGCTTGACTTCATGCCAAGAGACAATTTTCTGTGTCTTCTTATTATTTCTATTTTATCCACAGAACAAATGTGGCCTCTTTTTTAAACTTGTGCCTGATAAACTTGCTGAGTAGTAAAACAGCACGACCTGCCTGTCCCCACACTCCTTTTTTTTTTTTTTTTTTCTTTCGTTTTCTTTTTTTTTCAGACTGGCACAACGCCCAGACGGCTGCTGCTTGCGTGCCACCACTGTTTGGGGAGATTTGCATCTGGGCTCTGGAGACAACTGCGATGATTCACCAGTCTTTGTGTGTGTGCGCGCGTGTCTGTGTTCTTGGATGAGTGTTTCGTTTCACTAAAAGTCCTCTCTCTCTCTGCCTGCTATTTCTTGGTGGTTCTCTACTATTTCTGTCATATCTGCCACCAAGAATGATATACATTAAAACAGGCGGTCACTCCAGTTAGGTGAGGTGAGAGAACTAACCACTACACCGCTGTGTGGCCCAGATCTACTACCAGCCGCTGATTATATGCAGATGTGCAGAGGACCTACCGTAAGGCACAGCAACAAAAAGAAATAGAGAATACAAAGAGCAGCAGACACATAGGAACATAAAATGTTCTTATTGTTGCCACACACTTGCAGAGTGGTGTAGTCATATATTCTGTAATGTCAAAGCCTACCCGGGACAGTGAACGGGCAAAAAAAAAAAAAAAAAAGAAATAAAATAAAATGCTCCCATTTATCACGAGGGCCAATGCATGTCAGAACCTTTTTATGGAAAGTGCAGTATGTACGAGTACATGGATGAAGAAATCAACGGACCGTGAGCGCCCTTTTTAATCGATTCACGGTGACGGCGTTTAAGCTCCGGTATCACATAATGACGTGTAGACATACAATGCGGCACAGGGCAACGACTGGATGGAAAATACAGACAATAACAGAAGCAATCCGAGCCTTTCTTATTGCAACAAAGCTTAACTTTGCCCCGGGCAAAACAGTTTTCCAGGAAAAGAAAAACAAACGCTGCCTACATATCAAAAATATTTTATTTGACATTTGTTTTTGACCCGTTTATTTGAGTTTATGTCGACTTCATAGTCTGATTATGTTCAAATTTTATGAGTCACATTCAGGTAATTGAAAATGTAAATTTACACCTGCAGCTTAACTCTCCACTTGCTCTCTCTTTTACGCTGCGACCTTCTTGTTTCACATTAAGAGGATTTGTTCTTGGGGTATTAAAATGTTACAACAGAGTTGAGCCCCTCCTGGGAAAAACTTGGTTGAAACTCCAAGAAACTCCTGATTTCTTAAAATCAAAAACTACAACTCTCAATTGAATGATTCCTGCGACATCATGAACTGTGGGATTATTTGGGTTTCGTCCCTCCGATGTCTCCTGTTTCGATGGTTCAGACAGCGCTCTAACGCCAGCGGAGGGAAAGCAACCTTGAAACCGCACCGACACCATATTTTAACTCATACAAATAGAAAATACAACTAAATACATATACAAAAAGTGAAGATTTACACTTCCCAATGTATTATTAAACTGAGTGGTCAATCTCTTTTCCTTCTGCATTCACAGTTGCGCTTCACACACTAAAGTGTCTCGAAGTCTTCTTGTGCGATATATTTAGACCGGCTAATGAGGACTAAACATACAAACATGAGAGCCACGGCGTTGCTGCCTTCATTGTATGGCCCTCACTTTAAGCTGTGGCTGCATTGCTCAAGGTTCAATATGTACCAAACGAGGACAGAGTTTTAATCAGGGACCAGTCTCCGACACCAAAATAAACCATTCAGGCATAACATTTTGACTTTCTGTCTAATATTGTTTTGGCTGCCTCTTTAGTGTGAAACCACTCGAGTCGAGGACTTCAATAACCCGCGACTCGCTCAAATCCTTACAGGACATTTATCTGCTTTGAAGGCATTAAGATTAAAGAAAATAAACATGTTGATTTGCTGCCTAATAGAACCCACCCACCACTAAAAATGTGCCATAAAGAGATGATGGGTTTCACCTGCTTCGTTGGTCATGATATGACTCATCAAAGTGCAAACTGTACTCAGATGTACTTATCAACGTTTCCTTTCAGTGGCCTGCCCTGTTGGTTAAAACTCAGAGTTAAACTTTGCCTGTTCACAGAGAAAACTTTTTTAAAATATTGAGTGCAGATGGTTTTATGACTAATCTGAAGACATCTTTTCCATAACAAGTGATGACTTTATTAACTGAAGTTCATAAAATATGAGACATTTGCGATAAAAAGACTTTTCAGTTTTGGTTCCTTTCTTTGACAATAGACACATGGCAGGCTGTTATAAATGAAGACTGGTGTGTGTGTGTGTGTGTGTGTGGGGGGGGGGGGGGGGGGGTGCGTGCGAGTGTGTGTGTGTGTGGTTTTCAGCCACTTCCTTTTTTCAAAAGCCTACCAAGGACACCATGTTCTGAAAATGACTGCTTTCACTTCACAAAGCAGCCACAGAAAGGTTGATGACGACTGTTTTTCCTGCGAGAGGCATGCACCTTCAGTAATGAGCTTCAAGGTGATCTAAGACAGCAACACGGTGACCTCTGCTCACTGTAGGCGGCGTGCTTACGCGATTGTGCACGCTTACAGTCCACCGAGATGTGTGCGGAACAAAAACAAGGGGCACGGGAACGCATGTCCACAGACAACACAATGTGTTCACCGAGACATGGGGCCCTTTCCATCTAAATTCTGTTTGTCACTTGGCTTTGTTAACACAGGCTAGTTAATTTCACATCTCGTCCCGCATGCTCATTCCCCTGATGTCTCCTCACTGCATCGCCACCGCAAGGGTGGTAAGCACAATGTGCTTCATCCTAACGGTTTGTGGAAGATTAGTGATCGGGTGAACAAAGGGAGCTGTTTTGGCTGACTGGCAAGGCCTTTCATGGGTTTAGTCGTGGCTGTTCTGTACATTTTGTGCAGCTATGGGATGTGTCTACTGACTGCTCTGGCTGTCTCGCTGGTGGGATGTCGTAGACTCTCCCCTGGTGCTGCGAGGACATACCGCTGGAGACCTGCTAAACCTGGACGTCCTCTTTCAGAGGAAAATGGGCGTCTGCTTCCGGCTCTGTCTTCATGACAATTAAGTGCCGCGAAAGTAAACAGTGCGGGGCAAGTTACTTAAAAGGAGTACTTCATTCAAGTTCCTGGTTGCTTCTGTTGCTAAAATTTAAAAAAAAAAAATGGATCTAATCACTTGGGATAATAATCATCTTTATCATCTGATTAATGAGCGACAAAAAGAACTGAACAATTGAGACAAACAAGCAACAGCAGTAGACAACGCAGCGATAAATTAATGTCTTGGTGGGCCATCAATACATTCTAGGTACTGTGGAAACTGTGGAAAGGTAAAATATTCAGAAGGAATGATTCCGCTCAGAAGTAATGAGGTGTTTCTCCGGTAATCTAGAGGTTTGACCAAAAAAAAAAAAAAAAAGGTTTGGGGCAACATTAAAGTTACAGCCTGCAAAGACTCCAACAGTCTATAACCAGCATACTTCAGTAATTGAAACTGAAGTTTTAATTGTATAATAGCAATCATTTAGAAGCACATTATTGCAGAAGTAGCAGTGTTAAGCAACACATTTTATCATAACACATTTATCCCAACACAGCTTATCAGCTCTATGACGACTTCTCCCTTATTCTTTGTGCCTTTGATGAAAAGCTGTTGGCTTTAAGACTTTAGGATTTGCTTGGGAAGTTGGTTAAAAACTTCACATTGGTGGAAAAGCACACACTCCAGAGGAGGAAGAGTATATTGCGTGAGGTGAAGATCACCAAGCGTTTCTCTTTAACGGTCGGGTACATGCCTTTGCACAGCGATTTGCAGATCTAAAACACGCATTAAACACAATAATGAACGTATTTGATATAGGATCAGACACCAGACAGGAGTGACTGAGCGTTGTGAGTTTTCACAGCACGGAGCAGCAGGGCACAACAAAATGTCCCACTGAATAACAGTTTGTAAAAAAACCATGGACGCCCTGGCACCAGCTCCTCCTCACGTAGACACCCACATGATCCGACTCCTGTGTTATCACCGTTTGATCAGCAGCACTGATAAAGATACCTACACACAGATACATAGCGACAACAACAAATGAAAGAAAAAAGCTTTTACATAACATAATCCTCTTAGCGCTGAACTTTAACAAACTTTTGCTCCATTTCCTTTCACTCCACTGAGCTGCAAATACAACGGCAGTGTATCTTCAGCATAATAGTGCTGTGTGTGCGTGTGTGAGTGTGTGTGTGTGTACACATTGATATGTGTAATGAATTTGTTTCTTTGTCACACGTGTTAGTGCACCCCCCCTGCCACACACACACACACACACACACACACACACACACACACACACACACACACACACACACACACACACAGATCTCAAACACATCGATTAGTTTTCTTGACCTACTGTACATAAATGAAGGTGTTTGAATCCTTTAAGTATAGAAAATGATAAATAACTTATTTTTTTTAAAATTGCATTTGAAGGGTTGACATGGGAACACACGCTTCAATATCACTCAGCTTAACAGTTCATACAACAACAACAGGAAACTACACATCACTTTTTCTTGTTTTTGTGGCAAACTTTTTTTTCTCCCTGAAAGTACATTGACTCGTAAAAGTTTTAATTCTTCAGGAAAAGTTGGTACAACCCTGCCGTTCACGTGAAAAACGAACATTCCCCTGCAAATAAATGTGAAATATGTGCTTTTTGTCTGGCCTCAGTCACCTGAGTGGTTGGCCTTTAAGCTACTTAAAAAGATTGACCTCATGTGAGAGCATGGCGAAGGATGGATGAGACGAGAACAAAATGTTCTAGACGCTCAGAGTTGAAACTAGGTCATCAAGTTTGGAGGGAAAGCGTGTGCTTCCTCCTACTGGCTGATATATGCAGTGTAGGCAGGGTGGCCTTTAAGGGTTTGAGGAACTACCAGACAGTAACAGTTCAGTGTCACAGTCCCAGTCGGTCAAGCTGTTGTAGTTTGTTGCACCAGTATACATCAAAAATAAAACAAAACAACAAACAAAAAAAAAAATATTTGGATTAAAAAATACATCCATTTCTGTCAATGAGCTGCAAACTAATTATTTGAGCAAACATAATACCTGCTCCTTGACTTTCTGAGAAGTTTTATTTGGATGGTGGTGATTTAATGGGATATCAACAGACATCGAGTCTGTTTACTATTTTTAATTAAACTTTTTCTTGTGTCAGTCTGTCGGGCATGACACTTGTTGCATTCTGCAGGAACTGTTACTCCTGGATAAACGTTGATAACGCTCATAGAATGTTTTTATAAACCAAAAACCAATCAGTCTTTTCACTACACCTGAACCACTACGTTGCATTGTCTGTTATTTCATTGTCTTGGCATAAAGACATGATACAATGACCTCACAACGTTTGCGGAAAATCCATGAATCATTAGTTAAGAACAGTTTTATTACGTAAAGTTGAAGTTCTGGTGCTGTGGATAAAAATATGAAGCATCAAACCTCTGCAGTTCAACTCGGCTACGCCTTGATGATGCGGCCCTATACTGACATTTGTACTGTCAAGTGAGTCTTCAAATGTCAGGATGTTTGATGTACTGCTGCTTTAGTCCGTCCACTCCTGGATTTGACAAGCTGTTGGAATCTCATCCACACTTTGCTGTTGCACTGAGGCTCGCCCCAGTCTTCACTCGTCCTTTGACCTGTATCACCACTGAAAGCTTGTTTGATTTTTATTTTTTTATGTAATGCAACCTGGATTCCTATTGCTTCAACTGGTAAGATGTGAGTGGTGTCAAAGTCCCTGCGGAGCAGCACTGTTTGAGATGCAATGAGTGACATGCCTGGGAATCACCATTATACCATATATAAGGCCTCTTAGATCACTTTACGTGCCCATTTGTAGATCGAATCCAACTGCCAATGAGGAGCCGGGGAACAGGCTGTACAAGTAGCCTTAAAGGGATCGAAACACCAGCAACACAAAAAAAAAAAAAAAAAACATCCCACAAGCGTCAGCATGTACTCATGTTTGCTGTTGTGTGCGTTGGAAACAGGAACAACAAGAAATATGGAGCTAAACAGTGAGTATGGTGTGTGTGTGTGTGTGTGTGTGTGTGTGTGTGTGTGTGTGTGTGTGTGTGTGTGTGTGTGTGTGTGTGTGCATGCGTGTGTGCGTGTGTTTAAAATTAACATATATATATATATATATATATATATAATTAGAATCAGAATCAGAGTATTTTTTTAATCCCAGGGGGAATTCTTTTTACATGGCTCCACATAGAAAGGTTATTTAAATAGAGTTAAATGAGTTACTAATTAATGGGTGGTTTCCATTAAAACACCTTAGGAATTGATGCAATGATGAAAAAAAAAAAAAAAAAAAAAGCTCATTTAATTTGAAAATTATTTGGATGAATTAAAAAAAAGATCTGCCAGCAATTAGTGAAGTGATTTCAAACACATTTCAAAATGGGCTTGGAAGAACATGCAGAGTTGGGGTGTGTGGAGGGATTTCTCTACATCGCCCGAAAAACATTTGAACTCAAGTCAGAGTTGTTCATCGCTCTCCGTTTGCCCCGGCATGGACTGTTCAGGATGTACACTGGATGAAGCTGTGAAGAAGATGGATAACAAATCTGGCATTGGGCTGAGGAGACCAGTCGACACTCAACCTGTCCATCAATCTTACCTCGGGGCAGCGAAACTGTTTGAAGCGAATAGACTTGCTTTGTTATAGAAAGATTTCAAAAATGTGTTTGATTATTAAAGACTTTGCGCCTCAAACTTCTCTTTGTTGTCGACACGAAACTCCCAAAACTCAGATTTTTGCACATGTGGCTTCAACCAAACAAATATCAACTCTTTGTCCAATGACAAACAGAACGTGCGTGTGCAAACATTTAAACTTTATTGTGGCTACCTTGGTTTTTATCTCTGGTCATTTACTCCAACAGTAAATTGTAGGTCACTGTGTACTTTTGTTCCATTAAAAAAAAACAAAAACAAAAAAATTCAGTACGGTGTCCAAACTGAATGCAATATGATGCCGTTACGATGCATTTCTGGGCTGTGGTTAGTTCATTTAATGATCACATATTTCATCTCAATGGCAAAGAGAAGCAGTTGCTTGCTGAGCTTGTGTTGACTGTATTTGAGGTCAGATGAAAGACAGCACAATACAAGTGTCACAGTAAATCGGATAAATGATGCTTATTCTGGGCTTTAACCCCCAAATTTAACGCAGCAGAGACACTGTACATCACATATCGCAACGTGGGAATAACAGTCGGCGTTGCAGATTGACTGGAGTTTAATATCTGGGTCCCGATACATCATCAATGTTGGAAAGCTCAAAATAGTTTGGCTGCACAGAGATGACGATGACTGTTATTCGAGAGAGCTGTTGTCTGCCTTCTGTGATCATTATCCTTTGAAACAAGGTGCTCCGCAGGAAAGTTTCTCCTCCCTCCCCCCCTCTTTTTGTCTGTGGAGGAAACGGCGAGGGAAGGAACCTGACAGAGGCGGCGGCAGAGATACGCGGGGAAGAGGGATGAAGCTTTCCCCGCACTCCATCCAGACACTTTGTAGTCCTGACCTGCCCACAAACCAGACGCTGAGCTTTAGAGGGAGGTTAACAAGGGGAGTAATTAAGGAATAAAACTATCTGCCAGCACTTTCTTTCTCCCTTTCTCCCTCTGACTTTTCCCTCTCTGTGGCACCGCGGCCGCTCCTCCATCAACTCGACTTCCTCCCTCCCAAAGCCCTTTGTTGGCTCTGTGCTCCACTTCTAATCTGGCAAGCCGTTCCCTCCTAATTTGGGGACTCATTACAGGAGTGATTATCTCACCACACATTGCACGAGTTTAGAGGGAGAGACAATAAAGGTGCTGCTTGTTGAGACCATCCGCGTGTGCAGCTTATAGGCTGAGATATAGCGTATATGTTACAGTGAGTTCCTGCACAGTTTAGTGCAGAGATTATCTGTAAGCGAGACAGACATGGTAATATGTGACTTTGCTGATCCTCGCACTGCACCGTGTCCCTTTGTATTCCACTTACTTTTTCTTTACCCTGTTCAGAGATCATCCCTTACGTCAGCACAGGATTTGCTAAATGAACTACTATATAGGAAAAAGGATCATAACTTAACTCATGATTTCACATAATATGCACAGATTATTTTCCTGTAAGAGGGTGGATTAAAAGCAATGATTATTCTTTTATTATTATTCTTTTTTTTTTATTATTACCACTTCTGGGAGAGTGTCAATTCTAACAGGTTGTCGCTGACAATGCAATCAAAGCGACACATTCGAAAGGATGAAATCAGGTATAAATAGATTTTCACTATTATGCACTTCACCAATCCCAAAAAGATTAGATTACAATTGATTCCTGATTGAGTGAAATCAGTTTAGACGGTTGGAATCCTGTTCAGTCTGAAACGTCCCTTCCTTTTGATTGAATAAAAGGGCAAATTGTTGCCATCTCTGATTCATTTAAACACATCAATCAGGATGATGAGTTGTAATGGAGGAGAGGATCCATTAAAATTATTAATGTTCAGAGATGACAAAACATAATTTTGAAGATGGTAATAAAAGAGGAATCTACATGATCGATGAGAGGAGGAAGAACGTGCGCTCTGCAGAGAGGAGCCGGCATGTGCCTCAGTGATAATTCTGGTGTGACTCCAGATTAAAACCCAAAATCCAATCAGATGTGGTTATTTGTGCATATGAATGTGAGTGAGTGTAACAAAGCAGACTTTTCTCAGCCCAAACAGTTGCACGGCTTCACGACAGAGCCCTTAATTGTGAAGCAGATTTTGTGGAGATTTAAAGTGAATGAACTGCAGTGCATAACGCTCCATCATGTCATCCCTGCAGTGATTAGACAAGAGTGATTGTTTTGCATATTGCCACATGGTGGCAGTATGGAGCAACGCTGGTTGTATTTTTTTTTTTTATTTCTTTCTATTTTTTTCCTCTGATTTGATTCCTGCTCTCATCAGAGCCATGTCCACCTCCAAGAAAGCAAAGGGAACTGGGTTGTGCTGGTTACTGTTCTGCTGGAGCTGTGCAGTGTGAATAGACTCTAATTCAACCAGAGCAAACTGACCTGAAGAAAGGGACTAACACAGCTCTAATCTTTTGGAATAACGGGTCCTGTTACAGCCCAAAGGGGTGTTGTTGGATCACGAGGCTGGAATTGAATTTCAGTTTCACATTCACATTCACATTAATGAACAGCTGAGATATATTTTGGGGGATTGTGTTGTTTTAAAGTTATATTATACATATATTATGTCGCGAAAAGGTACAAATTTGAACTTTTTTGAATAGCATACATAATGTGAGTGACTTCAGTAACATTTTGTTTTCTTCATAATTACATTATTGGAGTACACAATTATAATGAGCTAAACAACATGACTGAATGTGGCGTTCTCTCCGTCAGGTGTAGTTCATTATCTTCTTGCGACTGATAGCGAGGATTCATGAAAGAGATGGGCGTGGGAGGAGATTGTGTCAGAGTGTGATGGTCACAAGAATGCAGCTAATTAGTTGAATTCCCCTTTGAGAACACGGTGTCGCCCTCAGTGTGTCCTGAATTAAAATACATATACATATAGCTGTTTTTTCTCCCCAGTGGCTTCAGGAAAAAACCTTTTAATAATCAAGCATCTGCGTGTGATAAAAGACTTTTCTATTCCTGCCCACTCAGGAATCCCATCCTCTGGCTCTCACCGTCTGCAAGCTCGACATCGGGCACCAATCAATTGCTAATTCACACACAAGTGGACAGGAGTCTTCAGTCAGGCCAACAACTCAAAAGCACTAATTCAACAACTGCTCGGCCTATTTGTATCCCAAGCGGCTGTTTGTAAAGATCCACAGTGACCACACAAATACTAGGCGCTGTGATTAATGTCCCCCCACACACAGGGCTGCAGCCGCATATAAAGAGACGGGGATCAATAGCAACTTTATTGATAGGGCCCGCCAAATAAAGATGACATTTGCTCTCTCCAGGAGATCTTTTAATTTGTCATCTTAAGTGAAAAAGTATTACACTCTCAACACTGGTTTGCCTTCATGAGGTCACATCGGGGGCATGTTAAGAAGAAAGAAAAGGTCCAGAAGTAAGACAGAGAGAATGTGATAAGGAGATAAAAAATAAGAAAAACAACAGGGCCTATAATGGTAGAGATAAAAGGGGAGAGGGATTTTTTTTTTCTCTCTCCAGTGTTAGAATGTTTGCGTTCCATACAATATACTTGAGTCCAACCATTGTTTTACCTCTCTCACGCATACACACACACATACACAACCACATAAAGACAGGCACATACACACTCTTTATTCTGTATTTAGAGGAAAAGCCTTCCGTGTTTGAACAGCTTTGGTATCAAGTTTGAGCTGAATAAAAGCGCAGACCTCCCTTTGAGGCACTACATGTCATGCAGGGAACATTGAGCCATCAAACCAGGCGGCCAGAAGCATTGTTGGGAAATTACACACGGGGGCTTGTGATTTGGTTTAACAAGGGAGAAAGGGGAGAGGAGGAGAGGATGGAGTATTCAGATTTTTCAAAGCTTTGAAAAAAAAAAAAAAGATTCACACATCCGGGGGAGGTTTCTCTCCTCGTCTGCAAACAATTTGTAGTTTATACAGAAGATAATGCCCACTTTCCCTTCTATTCCCCTCTATCATCCCGTCCCATTTCATCCTTTTTTCTTTTTTCTCCCCCCCCCGTCCTATCTCTGGGCCTTCACTGGGCTTTGTGATCTGGGCGCAGTGTGGGAGCCTCCCCTTGCCAGCATGCTGTGATTTGAGCAGCTTTACTGCCGACGACGTGCTTGTCGGAGGCCGGATCAATAAGCAAGGATTCCACACACAAAGCTGAGGTGACAGGCAGAGACTGTGAGAAAGGGGAGCGTGACCTTTGGAGAATACAATTTAAAACATCTCTCCGACTCTGGCTAAGTTAACTCTGGCACCATGCTGTGCCTGCACTTGCAGATCGTTTATTTTCCTGGACAGTACCAATTGAGGGAGCGGAGGGGAAGACGAGGTGGGATAGGGATGGAGGTGAGACTCTCGGTAAGGTGGGAGGGGACGTGGAGAGGAGCACCAATTTCAGCGTGTTGTGCCAGCGAATTTACTTGTTTTTTCTTTGGTTTTATTTTCCAGCTCTGCCTCCACTCTAACCTCGCTCTGTTTTATCATCCTGTAGAGGTTGTTTAAGGAGGCAGCATGCCTGAATGCAGTCTCGGGCTCAAACACAGGGATCCCCAAAGCTCATTTACATCCTTTAAACCTCACACATGTCCTAAGTCTGGACGCCAACAATAATGTCTATATTTATCCACTCTTATTGATTTATTTTTATTTTTTCCTCCGTCCTTTCCTTCTGTCACACAATTTTCCATGGTTTTCTCCCAGCTTTCAGATTCCCGAATGTAAAGTGCAATACAAAATAAAATGCATCATTATCATCTACTTTGTCTGCTGCGAATCACTGGACAATGTAACCCGCTCTCGGAACGCATAAAAGTGAACGCTGAAGTGCCGAAGGCATTTACACGAGCCAGACAGGAAAGATGTGAAGGCAATTTTTAAACCATCAGTCGATCAAATGCTCATGACTAACAATTTTATATTTTGTCAGTTTGTATTGATGGATTTAAAGTGTTGACATGCTGCATACTTAGGAAGCCTGTATTTTTCATGTTGTAGGACTGGCATTTTAAAAGCATGTAATGTATGTATTCATGAAGCATTTCATGAATAAGTTGGTGTCTGGATGGGTGGAGGTGCGAGCAGCGCGACTGCAATCCCCGTTTTTCCTCTCCTCCCGAGCCGCTTGCGGTTCCCGTGAGCAGGCAGCAGGGGGCAGTGTTAAACGAGATATCTCTTTCAGCAGTGACTTTTTGTCCTCTTAGACTGATGGGGCTGCTGCAGTCTTGTCTGGAGAAAGAAGGGGGTGAAAAAAAAAGAAAGTGTTGGGGTGGGGGGGGTCGAGAGAGGAGGAGAGGGAAAGATAGAGCGGAAAGAAGATTGGGGGGCTACTGCATTGCACAACACAACGGTGTATCAGGAGGGCCACTGAGAGGACGCTGGTGGATTTACGTCCGCAGCCTCCTTCTCTTGTTTTACATCTCAGTTGTGTTTGGGCAAGCACCACTCTACATGTGTAATTACCACTGACACTGTTACTTTTTCCAGACACAAGTTCAGGCCTCGCATGGGTGATTAGTATGCTCTGTGTCTCCGGGGCACTCGTAAATACAAAAACCAAGGGCCCTCAGTGTGTTCGCCATATATTTGTTTTGTTTCACTTTTCCTCTCCGTCCCCATTAATGTGAACTTACTCATATTAATAGCTCTCAAGGACAAAGGGGGATTCATATGCAAGTCCTATTTTCTGTCTTACGAAATTGCCAAGTGGCGAGGATATCATTAGATTTATGAATAATTCTGGGGGATTTGCCTTCTACATTTCCTGGTTCTGGCGTTTTGGATTGAAAATAACACCCTATCATTGTAATCACAAATCATTTGATCTCCCTTTCAGCTGGGACAAAAGGGAAATGATAACAGCCATATTCCCTCCAACAGAAGGGTTTACACTAATGTGTATAACAAACCATTCGTGGCAAAGATTACATCTTCTAGGAAAATTAACATTCATTGCCACGCAGTTGAAGATTAAATCAATTTCCCTGCTTCCGTCACATCATGTTATCGGCAATGAGATGGTAAACAGACAGTAAAGTGAGTCTTCCTCGTGGACCAGAGGCATTCTAACACACATCGTAATTTTCCCGGTCTACGTGATGATGTTTACAACAGAGACATGTCAGACATCAATATTCACATAGTCTGAATTTATTGGGAAATCAGTGCGGGCATACATTTAGCCAGCAGTTACTCGGCCTCAAATGAGAATCAAAAGCTCCTCTGATGATGAGAAATACTGTTTGATATTTCAACGTCTATATGAGATCACACACACACATGCAGAGGGGGTGTAATAAGTCTGCAAAAATAGTGGCAATTTATTTGTGGTCGTCCAACTATTCTGGCGACACTTTTAGTGTATTGTTTGTTGGGTTTGTTTTTTTTTTGCCCCCGACTTCAAATCCGACCGTCGTTTCTCTCATTAGAGGCAAAGCGTCTCATTGAAGTGGCGAGGGGCTTGGTTTGTGAACATGCAGAGAGTGACCCTTATCTTGCCCCTGAAACAAATACATCGCTTCTTCTGAACAACAAACAGCCTTCTGGGATATAAAACATCCTTCCCGCTCTCCATGGTTTTAAGTCGACTGCCCTCAGAGCCGGTGACACATATGGTGACAAAAACAGACTGATTCAAGAGACCCTTGGGAGGTCTTGCATTTCCTTCCCTCCCATGAGTCCTCCATTTGGCCCCCGCCACAAAAAGTCACCCCGCTATTTGATGTTCCGCGAAAAGCAATTAGCTGGTCGTATTTCCGCATGTAAATGAAATGACTTGTTTCCATGGAACCTGCAGGACCTCAAAGACATATTCCCTCCGCTGGTGCTTGTGACATGTGGTCTGCCAGCATTAACATTTGATAAGAAGGGTCGTTTACAACTCCCAGCTGCTTGCCAGCACCAGACAGTGACCTTTCAAACAACAGTAAATTTTACAGACCTTTAAAAAAATGCACCCTGCCATGCCCACGCTCAGTCTCATCATCTCTAATGATTTCCTTATTTTGACCGAGGCACGTAGGTGTTTCTACTCCCTTTACATAGTCTAACCCACGCACCAATATTCCTCCGTTCCTCCTGCTTGATATTTCAATTCAAGTCCCTGCTGTCTGGATTATTACTCCTGAGGAGCTTATTTATTTATTCTGTTTTTTGTTGTTTTTTTTCCCTTTCCAGCAGAGACACATTCTTCACCAAGCTCTATTGGGTTACATGGTGAGGTGAGGTTTTTTTTTTTTTTTTTTCCCCTCTTTCTTCTTTTCTCACAGATTGCCCATCTGCCTCCACGGTTGTCAAAACACAACCTCTGGACACATTCCTTTCAACGCGTAGAATTTGACGGTTTATTGCAGTGACTGATTTTCATCACTGGTCAGTAGTTTATCGTTGCTGTGGCAAAAAAAAGAAAAAAAATCCTCTCTTAACACAATTTAGTCATGTGAATTGCAAAACATGCTTGCCAATGATGCTCGATAGAGAACAAGGAGTAGATTAGCCTTGGAGGGCGAACAGTACATGGACCCTTTCAAAAGACCGACTGAATAATACATAAATACTGCACAGCTGCAGAGACTGTTGAAAAGGAATAGGATGGGCAGCGCAAATCTACAATGATACAACAACCTTGAGAGGCAGGAGACATCGATTGAGAGAGCCAACAATTCTGATGCACGAGGGTTAAAAAAGCAAAGGAGCCATTGTATAAGTGCGGCTCATTCTCATATGCTATCTGTTTGCCATGGTAACTGGATGTTCGCTTCTTCTTCTTTTTCTTTTTTGTTTTTAAATCCTTCAATCTGTCACTGTGTCTGAACTCCACCGATAATCAGTTAAAAGTTGTAAGCCGCTTTATGTTGGTGTCATAAAATGTCAACCATAAATCTGTCTGCCGCCGCTATCGCATGATTATGATGTACTATAACCCCAACACTGGGAATGTGACATAAACTGTGCCTCTGATCTCAGACACCGCTTTTCATCCACCGCGGCTGTATTTCACTCTTCTCCGCAATTAGTTATTTAAGACCTATCAATCCACGGTGGACTTTTTCAATTTATAGAATCATTGTTAAGTACTAAACCTTAGAGAAGTTGTAAGAAAAAAAAAATAGCCTAAAGGGAGTTTTTTTTTTATTTTTTATTGAAGACATATTTTATAAGAACAGGATATTTGATTCATTGTGAAGTAAATCAGAGGAAACAAGTCATTCCATCAACTTTTTATGCTCAGGTAACTGAAAAAAAAAATCAAATGCTTGACACATTTGAAACGTTTCTGTTGAAACAACGGTGGAGCCGACAGGATCAACGATTCTCTTTAATAAAAGATTTTAGGAGTGAGTAAGTTCAAAGAGCAATGGAGGCAAAGTGTTGAGATGTTGCATAAAGAACTATCAGAAATGCAAAGCATCACTGGTAATCTTTGAGCTAATGCTGCGTTCATGCAGCTGGATAATTAATTAATTACTAGTTGGGTTAGTTAAGTCCCAGTTTGCAGTTTCAGATGACAAAGCAATATGGCTGCCTCACAGCGCTATAGTCCATCACATATTCAACCAAGAGCAGGATGTAAATAAAAGCGGAATACGAAGGTGCTATTTATTTCTGCACACTTGCAATACAGTTGTTATTTTTTTTTTTTTTTGTGATTGACATAACCATGGCTTGAAAGCATCGCAGTAACAAACCGTATGTTTATTTCAGTGATACAGCGAGGGGAAGTGTCATCATTTGGGAACTTTCATCGCTGCCGTGTGGAGTGACATCAGATCAGACTGGCTTCTGGAACCCTCCCAGTTTCCCAGTGGGAAACTCCCAGTCTGCCTCAAGTAAACTTTTCCTGGGAAGTTAGATCTTTAACTCGTTCCAGTTATTTATAAATGCGCCACATGAGTAGTTCCACCATTTCAGCGCAGTCTCTTTCTGAAATGCTTCCTGCTTGCATTAACAGGTTCTCTCTCGTAGTGTCGATTTATATAATAATCGCCAATAGAGTCAAAAATTTCAGTTACATTTTCCACGATCAGGAAAAGCACAGGCCTTTATGATCAACTTTCCTGTTTCACTTGGGTCAAAAACATTAAGACCTATGTTTCCTGGCTATCAAAAGTCTATTTCCAGGTGATTTCCTTGCATGCTTCCCCTTATCGTGAGGGCTGCGAGCCAGATACAACCAGATCCGGAGCATGCTCACACTTAAATAAAAAATAAATAAAAAATACATTGCAATAGCAATCCCTATATTTATTTTCACTTTAACGTTTCATGACTTTGTCAGTAATGCCTCCACAACTGAAACACATATTCCTAAAAAAAAATTAAAATAAATAAAATTAAGGTAGATACTTAATCCACAAAAACAGATACATTTGTTTTCTTAAAGTATCAAGAATTCAACAACGACTATTATTTTGTGATTATACTTTATAAGAAGCCTACGGCCAGAACGTTATAGAACGTCCTTTTCCATATTAAACAAGCCCGCTTTAGATTTCTGACCAATCCTGAGCAGCTGCGTCCAGAAGATGGTTCCAGAACAAGTTGCAGAGAGGGAACAATTTTCTCTGTTCATGCGGAGTACTACAGACCTTAACGGCAGAACTTGAATCAGAAAATCTTTTTTTTGTTGTTGTTTGTTTTGTTTAAAAGGAGCAGCATTCAACACGGAAAACCAGCCAACTCCAAGTCAGTAAATTGTCATGTCTGATAGCTTTCAGTCATTCAAGCCATTGCATTTTTAACTGTATCACCAACAATTTGAACATTTGAGGGATTGACGGTGGGAAATGTTTCCTCAGACAAGTCCGTTCACTTTTAAGAAACCACTAAAGACATAGAATACAATGCAGACACACAATTTTTTGACAGTAGTTCCATGTGGGTGCTTCACTGAATGTGCCACGCTCTGCATCCTTTGAAACATGCTGGCAGATTGCATATTAAGAGATTCAGCTTGTTCGGGGGATCTCCAGGGTGGAAGGAGTTAAATCACATATAATTCTGTAATGATAGACAATCTGCCATCTATTTCCTCAAGTCTGTTAAGCATCATCTCACATCTGTCTTTTTATTTTTTTTTTGGACTGGAATAAACTGTAACAGTCTAATCTGAGTAAGCAGTTTAAAAAAAAAAAAGAAAAAAAGGTGCAATACTACAAGAAGAAAAATTCAATACATTATGCTTTTATTCCATGCAGGTTCTGCACACTGTTTTAGAGGACACCAAAACTGTCTAAGCTTTAATATAAAATATAAAGTAGACAGCAAAATACTGCTGCAAGCATTCCAGTTGAAACATTTCAACTGGAGAATTTAATAAAAACACAAGATTTGTTTTTCATTACATCAGAAGTGAAGTATATAGCCTTTGAATGGACAAAAGCACTGTAAATGTGTCTTCAGAGTTTGAGCTGAAATGTGACATTAGGCTGGTTTCAAGATGTACAAGTGCAACCAAACACTTTTTTATGCAGCGTATCGGTGTCAGACGGTGGATATTCAACCTTTTTACTCTGCCTTTCGGTCACAGCAACTGGGGTATTGCGAGAATCCCAAAATAAATAAAGTAGACTTCTCTGGTAGTTTGTGTATTTTTCCCCAATTAGAAAAGTTCTTCCACTTTCAAACTATGACTCATTACAAACTTCCCGATCCACATTGTAGATATTATTGGAAGATATCTTTCCTGACCCAGATTAACAGTTTGTAATATAGAATAAATGGCTTTAATGAGAATGGAGAGTGTTCAGAGAAGAGCAGAGAAATCCTCCCTGAGTCTGAAACCAGACATGAACTTTCATTCGTTGCACTGAAAATAGTCCTCAACTCCAAGTCGCATCTATATTTCCTTCTTGCCGCCATGTGATAAACATTGTAAAGGAAGTGATGCACGGGGCTGACCCAAAACTTATACACTTGTTTCCCCGCACTCTGCAGGAACTCTAATGAGCAACATGATGTGCGACACCAACATAAATTGGTATGAGGCACCAGAACCGGGCGCTGCTGACCCGACCGAAGGGCCCTGAAGACGGGGAAGATCATGCTTAAGGCTGTGCCTCGGGGTTTTGTGCAGTGTTTACCGACGTTTGCCAGTGCTTGCATAATGCATTGTCTAACAAGTGTTCCCCCTGAACATGGCAAATTACCAGTGGTTAGCGCGACTCTTAAGCAAAACAGAAGTGGAAAGTGTTTTTGGTTTTTTTTTTAATAATGTATTTTCTGGCATGAGGCAGAGGGATGATTATTGTGGGATTTTCTTGAAACTGGTGTGATTGAAGTTTGGCCTTCTTAGAAATATGTACACAAAGCATGTAGGCATAGTAACCTATTCAGACATGCCTGCATGGTCTTAAGTGTATCCTGGGATAAGTCACACCCCCACTACACAACCGTGATACATGGTCGCCTTGTGATAACACCAATGTGAGTTAGTGTACCACAGAGCACATGCCTTGATAAGTGTGATGTAGAGGGATTTGGAAAGGATTTGGATAGATGTGAGGACTGTATGTAATCTTTGTCACCCTCCTTCAAATGAATCCTTTATTCCTTTAAGCCACATCTGATGGGACCTCGGCGGGCACTCAATCAAAAACTCCCTCTTTCTCCTTCCCTCTCAATGGACACGGAAATTCATCCAAGCCCCTCAACAACACTGTTTGTAAAACGACCAAGGAACGCAGACACAGTCTGGGATTCAGCCTGTACACATAAATATGCCTGCCACAGGGGTTCTTCCTGTATCTTTTTTTTTCTTTCTTCCCTCCCCCGTATCTTCTCACAAGCACGCGCCACACGCACGCCAACGGTCACATTCCGCAAACAGCCAGGTCATCACTTTTCTTCAGGTGTGGCCGCGGTAACAAATTCTGATTCCACCTTCTCCGTCTCCCCCGCTGTCCTTGTTCCTGCAGTCTCTAACATGTTGGCTTAACACGAAAGGAGACTGACCTCTCGCCAGACTCTACTGAACAATAAAATAGAAAAAAAAAGAAAGAAAAAAAAAATACAAAGGTGAATGTGCATGAATGATTTGAGTCTTAAAAAGATGAGTGTTTATGATAAAAAAAATAAATAAGAAATTCCGGGGGTTGGCTGTGTCTTCTGTAGCAGGTTTTACTTTCATGATGATTCAATTTTTGATTCCTGTTTATGATTCATGAAGTGGGCTACGAGGCAGAAGGTGGAATCCTGCTTTTTCGTGCTCCATCGGTGTCGTGTTAAAGAAGTTTGGACCGAGAGTAGATGTTTACAAATCAGTAGTGGCAGTTATAGGACCGAGGTGGTGAACTGTATATGGTCTTTTGGTATTTTAAAGTCTTTTGTGTGTGTGTGTGTTTGTATTTTTTTTAGGATTGTTTACACCTGAAAGGGTAGGCAGAGCTCATACCTGTAGACCGTTTCCCTGACATGCTGTGCATTCAGTTTATATTATTTGCATTATGCTGGCAACCATTCAAGTACATATGGGTTTTTTATTTGTCTGTGAGCCGTCAGATTTATGAGGCACTGCAGCAACAGCAAACTGCTGACATCCCTTCAGCTTTGTCTTTCCAGTAACATACAGGCCTTTAGCTGGTCACTGCTGCCCGAGGGAGAGCTTTAGAACGGCATACATTTAGTGATATTAGTCTTGTGCAATTGTGCAGCAACATTGCAATTAGACATGTTGTACTTTTGAATTCAAGAGTTTTTCCGCCCGTCGTGTTTTTGAATTATCGAACCTCATTGCCGAGTTAATGATGCACTTAGAGATACTTTTATTGAGAAAATGTGTTGAAGAAAACTCGACACAAAAAATATTGTTTGGATTTTCCGGGCTCCCCGACCAGAGCGGCTCTCTGCATGTTCCTGACAAGGTCCTTTTTGTTCTCCACTTACAGATAATCCAAGGTGGACACAATATCTCAGTAATTTTGGTCTTTCGGAAGTTCAATAAACTACATTTGTAAAGGTGTTTCTTTTTCCACTTGTTTTTGTCGCTGCAGCTTTGCGATGACAAAGCCCACTTAAGATAAACACTCAAACTATTCAATAAGTCAAGTGACTGGCACAAAGGACAAATAATTAATATGTGCTTTTCTTACTGAAAGTGTTTGTGCGCAAATAGTGAACTGAGAAACTCAATTTGTAACCCAACTAAAGAACAAGTGGCTTGAATAGGAGTCAGTTTAAAAAAGAAATATATATATATGGGAGCGCGAAGTTCTGCTTGAGATTTGTTGATTTTTCAGTGACATGATTAGCAGCATCAGAGAGAGGTCTTTCTGCTTCAAGTATGCATGTTCTACCTGTGCTTTCAAAATCCAGACTAACACAATTTCATTCAGAAAAAAATGAGGAGAGCAAAACATGCAGACATAAAATGGTGTCGAAAAAAAAATCGAATCTATAAAAAGGACTATTAAAATAGATCAAAAGCATACAATATGAACTATATCATATACAAAACTACAGCAGAAAAGTGAAATCTGTCAAATTTTAACCTCCACTGCAATTTCCAACAAGTGAGGTGAAACAAGCGAAACAAAAACAAATTAATAACAATCGATAAATTAAAAACATTTACTTTTCTAATTTGTTTCATTATTTCTTTTCTTCATACATTGTGTGATACATCGTTGCCCTGAAGATTCCTTCAGTGAAAAGCTTGTTAAAGGAGTCATATTATGCAAAATTGACTTTCTGTGCATGTGTGGGCGGAGCCAGTCCAGCTCACACAGACACAGCAGATTCTGAATGCAGCTCCTATGATCCAATATCAAAAACGCTATATATCAAAGTAAAAGCTGGATTTTGGGCAATAAACTTTGAAAACAAAGTTTTGGGACAAACGAGATCCATGTAAAAGTGTTGAAAAGCTGAATAATAAAATGTTTCCACCGACACATGAAAGTAGGTGTGAATGGGTGAACACGACTGAAATTGTTTGAGACAAGACAAAGTGAAACTTTGCCCCCGACGGAAATTATCAACAATTTTAGAGTAGAGGAATATAAATTCAACCAAGAAATGTTGATTTATTGCAGTCAAGTCATGTATCAAATTCTTTGTACAGTAAAACTATTACGTAATTGAACTTTGGCTGAAAGAAAAAAGGAAAGCAAATATTTAGTCTCAAAATAACCACAATAAAGCGAATTGGAGTTTTAAACCTCAGAAAAATCCGCTCTTCCTTAGTCATTCCTAAGTCGGTCTTATTGATTTTCATTTTGAAGATTTATGAACTCACTTTGTGGGATGGAGGACAACATTTTTACAGTGCAGCCTCTCAAAGTTGGCCGTCTATTTATGGAATGATTTGATGTGCATCTGGCCGGGGGCCTAAAAACAGATTGATCCAAAGCATTAAACACTCTTTGTGGGCTACACTGTCTGTCTTTTTAAATCACCATTTATTTTATATTCAATTAAGCTTTATTTTGTGTTGCAAAGCCTGAGAACTCAATGAATAAACACTAAACCCGAGAAAACAAATCTCGATCAGTTTGAATGGGGGACACAAGAGGAGCACTTTTTTTTTGTTTGTGCATGTGTCCTTAGGCCTGTTCTTCCACTTCATTGAGCACATCTGTAGCTGGGTGTGTCAGGCTGTGTGCCTCTATATGAGTGCGTTTGCTTGCGTGTGAAACATCTCCTGGCTGAAGAGCAGCTCTATGACTACTGCTCCCAGGGCAACAGAGGTGCAGGGAAGGTAGAAGACACTCCACAACACCTACACCCACCTCGACGACACACACACACAGATTTACGCGAACTCGCCGAGTTGCGAGCGGGAGACTTTCTCCTCTCCTCTCTCCGTCTCCTCTTCTAGGTCTTCCTCTCGGTCTTTCCCTCACTTGTCTGCTCTCCAAGTTCCCCCTCAACAACAGCCAGGCCAATTAAGAAATGGCTCTTGAAAGGGTAGCAATTATTCTTTTGCAAGACATACATGGCTCCTGCTTGCCTCCACACATTATTATCTCTCTGGTATCCTGCAGTGAGGTGCCCGGCCAACCATTCACTGCAACCCCTTACACTTCTGCCAGCCTCACTGCTTCTACTCTATATCTCGCTGTCTGCACTGATGAGGGCCAGATTGCAAAGCATGGCAGTCTGAGGCCCAATGGTGAGCAGAGAAACACAAGATAATGGGTGGATTATTAAGGGAAGCCCTGTTGAGAGAAAAGATTTTTTTTGATATCGCTGCCACCACCCACGCAACCTACATTCCATCTCTTTTCTTGCATCCCCCCCCCCCCCCCCCCCCCATCCTTCTTTCATAGCTCATGTCATTTTTTTTTTTTTCCCCCCAATGATCATCGCTGCCTGCCACATGCAAATGAAAGACACCGCTGTGGGTTTAATGCGAACCAATACTGTGCAAATATTCATTTAAGGAGATGACTGCATGGCGAGGGAGAAACCTGACCTACTTGAAATGCAACAAGCTCCATGTTCTATTCACACCATTGTTATGGGAATGCACGTGCATGCTGTGCACCACATGCACATCGAACGTCGCTAAGATATGCCTCAGCAAGTCAACCGGCAAAGACAAAAAAGGAACGAGGTGGTGAAAATCCCGGATAACCAACACGTGGGGAGTTGGGGGGTGTCAGGTGCTTTTAAATAGCCTTTCTACCGGTATAAATAATTGAAACCTCTCTCTATCATTATATAAGGCTTTTGTGTGAAAATTGTGTTGCTGTACCCAAGAAAGAAGTGCAAATGGAAAAAAAAAGGCAAAGGCTGTCGGTGCCACAGACATGGGCTCAACGTTGGCTTCATCATCCATAAAAGCACATAAGTAGACATCTAAAGGGCTGGATTAAGAGCTCCACTATGAGAAGAGCACCATGGGACATGTAAAACATCCTGCTAATAAAACCTTGATCTCCACCAGTCAATCACTCTGGATATTTCGGTGAAGAAATAATAAGAGTGCATTAACTCATCAGAAAAAAGGCGAATCGCTTAAAACCAGAGTCCATATTAAAACTTAAAATTAAAATTAAAATTGTCAGCAAATATCGGTTTGGATGAAGGATACAAATGTTTGTGGATTACCCTTGGATGATTATGAATAATAGTCATTCTACGGGTTTAAAGTAGTTGATGGGGATGTTAAAAAACCTGTTTTCCTGCTTTTTTTTCCCCCGGAGATGAGCTCATTTTAGATGATTATAAATTCCTTACAGTACACATATGATTACTAAAATGTTGTGGGACATTTTAGTTGAGAGAATTTGAAGTTAGAAAGTTTCACCGGGTGTTTGAGGAATGTAAACCTTATTGAGTTCAGATCCGGTTTATTTTAGTCTTTTAATTTATTTTTCTCATTTTTCATTTTACATTGTAGTGACAAAGTTTTATGGATACCTTATTGGAAATTATTGAAATATATTGATTGTATTTTAACCCATTCATTTCAAAAGAACAGTCATTTCTGAGCAGGAACACAGCTGTATAAAACTTATGTAAAACTCCCCAAAAGTCTAAACCAAATTCAGATTTTCCTATGTGTTCAGATGTCCTACGTGGACAACTTTCAGATGGAGATTGTATAAATTGGTAAGAATGGTTCAGGAGGGTTACATTTAATGAATGTTAAATTTCAAATTATATAGTCACTATATTATTTCCTCACTATAGGTGAATAGGATGTATAAATTACCACCAGACATAAGTAATGACTATGTTAAAGTTGTCATATTCAAGACATATTCATGGCTCAACACTTTTTTTTCTGGAAATATGTCTGAAAAAGTGAGGTTGTCTTATATTAAGGATTCAGCTCCAATTTCTGCATAACAGCATGGGGGTCCCAGAACAAGGGGAACGCGCTGGATGCAATCAGACATCTGACTGATTCAGTCAAATGTCAGATGTGTCCAATGAACAGTGACTTGGTGATCATACCGGGGGGTGACAACCCAGCTACTGGTGTTGGACGTAGTTGTTCAAAAGGCTTTAAAATGCTGCGTCTCAAAGACCTTCGGATGGCAGTGCATGTGACACGCTTTTGATATCAGCGAGGCAGGAGATCTGTGAGAAGAACAGGCTGTATGTAAAACTCTATGTGGCCAGTAAAGGTGTGGGAAATTGAATCAAAGTTGTGCTTTTAAGCACATACATGCGCCCATATCGGATTACTGGTGATTAAAAATGTTAACAGCGGCTTGATTTAGTGTGTTTTGATTATTTCCATTTTAAAGATTTAAATGAATGGCTTTGTGAAAACAAGCTTTTGCCTGAAAAGTCTTTGAGCTTCTCAGTTAATACCATCTGAACAAAGGATGCTGATGTTAATATAATGTTTTTACGTTGGACAAAGAATGAAAGATGACCGATGCTTCGGTAAATTCAGCCCATTTCATTTCAGCTCCATCATAATGTCCCTGATCTTTCAGGCCTGTTCCTCAACAGACTGTTTGGCCGTATCACAGTCCCTCACAGAAACTGTCCTATTGCCTGGATGCCCACCCACACCCATGTGTCTCACACACACACACACACACACACACACACACACACACACACACACACACACACACACACACACACACACACACACACACACACACACACACACACACACACACACACACACACACACACACACACACACACACACACACACACTCACTTAGATGCTTGACTCTTCCATGAAAATACTTCATCCTCTGAAGCACGGGAGTGTGGTTACTCACTCCGACCCTGAAATGGAATCATAGCAAACAAAATCACAGCTGAGCGTTTCTCGTGCTGTCATTTACAATAGCCACATAGCTTGGAAGGACCTTGTTTTACAGTTTACTCCAACCAATCAATGCATGGCTTTCGTCGTCACTCTGCTGCCGGAGTTGCACTGAAAACATATTTTGCACTCGCCTCCACTCAGCCTCCCTCTCTTTCTCCTTCATTTACAGTCTTTTATGTTCTCTTTTTTTTTTCTTTCTTTTTCCTCATTGTCTTGGGAAGTAGCCTTCTCAAATAAACTGATTTTCCTCTTGCTGACATTTGATAATACGGAAACCATGGAGGAATTGGCCGCAAGATACTCAATCAATCAGCGTTTTGTACAGCCCCAGTTATCCCTCCCCGAAGTTGCTTTCCCCCCCTGCACGTCCCACTCAGATGATTGTTTATTATGGAGCCTAATGTGGGGATTGAATGCTGCCAGCCAGCATGACCAATTCAGCCTGAGGATGAAGACAGTTATCCGCTAAAGCACACAGAGGCCGCTTAAACTCCAATGACTAAGAAAGGTCAGATCGAGATGCCTGTGTTTCTTGGTGTAACAAGAACGGACACGCACTCGCACACGCACACGCACACGCACTCGCACACGCACACACACACGCACACGCACACGCACACGCACACGCACACGCACACGCACACACACTGAGCAGGGCGGAAATTTGGAGGCAGCAGCTAGCTGTCAGCCAGCAGTTTAAATGAATGGGTGCCTCCTGCCCTGTCCAACGAGCCTGCTAATTGTATTTTCTCTTACTTGGTGGCATTTGTCAGGCACCATCAGTCTTCTGTGGCATGTATAAAATGACAGTCCACCTAGTTGACATTGTAAACGGCAGTCAAGTCAGGCCCCTGCTCTCCTTTGGGGCCAAGAGGTTTGTTCAAACATTTTGCTTTGCCTCATTAATTCTCCCAGAAAAGAGGAAGACAAGAGTAAGTCCTCCATTATTTTTGGCTTGGTGCCATACCCTATGCTTTTTGTGAGGCTGTGGTCTCGTTCCCGCGGTTAAGATGTGGTATGGGAGCGAACCCGAGAATGAAACGTGATCGCCAACACATTTCAGAGGCCTGACAGTGTCAGCTGAACAGTGGAGCGGCAGCATCGCGCTGAATATGTATCCAGCCCTTCGAGACTCTTACATTTTCACAGCTCTCAGTAACACTTATTAATAGATAGCAAATGTTTCTATAGCCATGTTTTAAATGTGCCCTCTTCTGTGGCTATTAGGAAGAAAAGTCCTGGGTGACATTTGGTTTCCGAAAGCCCGCCTAACCCCCCCCCCCCCTCCGCCAGTTCTTTAAGAGACCTTTTTTTTCTTTATGATGAGACGTTTCCAACATATCATACATTCCAGTTTGACAGCTCTCTGGACAGCGAACAAAGGGGAATAGGTCTTTAGACACTTGGATGATTGTCATTCGTTAGCATGTTCACAAACGACACGTACGGGCCCGGAAAAAAAATCACCCGGCCATACTCTCGCTTCTTGTTCTCAAATGTCAACGCAGCACTGCGCGAATATAAACGCTTAACATTTAGTGGCAAATAATGGAATGTGGACAAGGCATTTGTAGTGCTGACATTTTAGATCAGTGCTCATAATGTGTTCGGGGGAAGCTGTAAAACAGCTAATGTGTTGGAGGGTCTCGACGGCTTCGGATGCCGCTAAATTGGAGAGAAAAGCAGAGAGGGGAGTCTGGGAGTTGGAAATCAGCTGAAGGAAAAAGTAGCAGAGGGAGGAGGAAGAATGAAAGGGAGAGGAAGAGAGGAGAGGAGAGGAGATGAGTGTTTCTTTTTTTAACATCCTCGGCTAAGAGAGCCACAAAAAGGGAGAATTACACTGGAAGAAAAATTGCCATTGTCGCAGGCAGAGACAGTGGTAAATGGCGCGTCATTTTGCAGTAATTTACAAATCGTCGAGTGGAAACAAAATTAGATTAAGTGGGTCCGTTGAAATGGACCCGCTAAACATCACTATTAATTATGTGGCTGTCAAGGGTAGAGATTATTTATTTTCATGAGAGAGAGAGAGTGAAATCATGCCATAGGTGACTGCTTTGGGGTTTTTTTTTTTAGGGGAGTCATTTTTCATGTGCACATGCACCTCGAAACAGAACAACAGAAAAACAAGGACATTCAATCAAAGCCCCCTAATGTCTACATTATTGTTCGGGGCAATAAATGGCTTTAACCTGACTTATGGGAAATAATAGGCACAACCAATGTTGCAATGTCACCGCTGACATTAATGAGGGAGGATTTGTTCGCCATGCTCTGAATGGTCAGATAAATGTTGTATACACAACAAAAACTTGAGGTTGGCAAAAGAATAAATGTTGTTTTCAGTGGTCAGTGACATGAAATAAGTCAGACTGCAGGATTTAGCTACAGGGAAAAAAGAAAAAAGGGAAATGGAGAGGAAAAACTATGTATTCAGTGTGTTGTTACAGTTACCCCCTGTCAGGCTTTCATTGAAACTACTGTGTCAAGTTTTCTACAGTGAAAAATGTTTACTGAACACTTTGGTCTTCATCACGTGTGCTTGCTGTCTTTTCCAACCATGAGTCATGAGGGCAAAGCCCCATCAGAGCACACAGTAATTTCACTCACAGAGCTGCATCTCCACCTGAAGAGCCGCTGAGACGAGGGGGCAGATATCCACAGACGTACACAAGCGAGTCAATAGACAGGTTCAAGGCAACACACACTGTCACACTATGATTTCAATTGGATGGGTTAACATCACTGGATGAAGCATTGGAGACTAAATAAATGCTCAAAATAGTTTTTAAATTTTTATTTTTTTTTTGGATAAGGAGTTGTTGTACCTGCAACACAGAGAAACTGTAAGAAATGTCACTATGAGTGATACGTCTCCAAATAGGAAAATCTACACAGGTAACTGAAGGAATGATGCATGTTTTTTTAGACTTAATTAGACGAGATGTAAAACTCCACCACGAATAACTAGAAATAATGTTAATAGTCATTTAGAAAAAGAAAAGCAAAGCAGATCAATGAACAGCAATTTCAGTTTTGACAATGTCCATTACGTAAACATAAAGAACTGTCTTTTAGTTCCATGTGTTGTACAAGGACACTGAACATTCAGATCTATACCATTTGACATGCTGTACAAGCCAAACACGAAAAGAAACTCACAGTATAGAAAAATTTAGATGAATGAAGAACTTTAAAAAGTGTGTGTATATATATATATTTACACACACACACACACACACACACACACACACACACACACACACACACACACACACACACACACACACACACACACACACACACACACACACACACACACACACACACACACACACACACACACACACACACACACACACCGTATCTATGATTATGGGAATAATATGAGGCATCGAAAAGCTCACAGAGGGTTCAGTTGTTTCTTTTCAGTTGGATCCCAGAAAGAAAAAAAAAGGAAATAGGGAACATTTCAGCAGCCAAAAGCAGGGATGTAATTAATAACATTAGCAATGAGTCAGATTTGTTAAGAGTCCCACTAAGCCACTTCAGTGGGCCACCAGATAGCCCACCACCCGGGCCGCCGCTAAGTGGAATGGAGCCATAATTGATTTGTCATTAAAATACACCTGTGATTTGTGGGGTATGTTGAAAAGTTTGCTTTAAATATATTTACCTTCATCTTATCACAGTAAAAAGAGAAAGCATATGCGGAGGCAGATTGGGGATGAACCAAATGTTACAGAAAACAATGGGGAAAACTTGAGTTTGAGAGACACACAACACAAACAAAAGGTTTTAAATGAAATGTGCACATAGCCTTTGTGTATTACGTTATGTCTTCATGCACATGCAGTTTGGAAATGACTGGTGACTTTCTTTGTGGCCTTCCCAGGCCCAGCCATCAGACAGCCCCGCTCACTGATCGGGTAAGCCCCTGTTCCACTTTCCATCTGCTTGGCAGCCTGTCCCCACGTCATTAGGCCCCTGCATGGATACCCAGCTGGGGGGGGGAAGCAGAGCAGGAGGGGACAGGGCTGGCCCTAGTATGCCTGGCACTGGACATCCAGAGGGGGGCATCTGGCAAGGCAGCACCTCGGGTCAGGCTATCTGAGGAAAGAGCATATCGGTGGGCGCTTCATGGATAGCTCACTGTCTGTCCCTGGCAGCTTGTCATTTATCACTGCTGAGCAGTGATGTCAGGTGGGAACGTGATTAATTTCACTTTACCATTCTCAGAAATAAGCCCTATAAATCATCCTAAGCCTGGCTTGTGTGCAGGTTTCCTTTTGGACCAGTCTGACAAATCTTTAGCTGGTCCCAATGCCCCGCTCAGGCCTCGTCTCGCCTTTGATGCTATGTGTCACACAGGAAGTGTCCACGTGGAGACAAAATGAAGAGAAAAAGAAGAAATACACATGTGGACTGTCATAGTATAGAATAAATTAACATGACTGAAATATATTTACAAGCTGTATTGAAATAAATTGGGCTGAAATCTGTGAATTTCAATAAATATTAAAATCAGCTCCGTCTGTTTGATTCTCACACGTTGGACCGTCTTTTTTTTTTGAGAATGAATGACAGGAGGAAAAAGAGGTAAAGGCAGGATCAAAAGGAGCATGCTGATGATGTGGACCTGTCAGTGGGCACCATGAATGCAGGAGGTTCTAGTTTATTATGAGAGCTGCAGAGCACATCTAATATGTCAGAGGTAATAAGGACACTCTGGTGATAGGTGGCAGACTGCCAGCATGTCAGACAGACACCCTGTTATGAAAGGCTTTTCTATTAATTTTACAGATGTGCTGCTGTTTTGTGAGTGATTTAACTCATCCTTAACGAGACTTCTCTCCTTTTATTCTCTGTATCGCTCCCTTTTTCTCTTTGGGGGATTTGACATTGATGGAAGGTTAAAAAAAAAATGTAAGTAAAAGGAAAAAAAAGTATTATAAGCAACTGTATACATAAAAAAAGGTGATGATGATTAGGTGATATAACACAGTAGAAGTACACATACCAAATAAAAAACAAATAAAGTACAGGCTTTGAAATGCAACAATTATTTTTTTTTTAATTTAAAATAAGACGTTTCTTAGTGTTTATACACCAGTTTAATCATCGTCAATGTTAAGTCAGGAGCCAACTTGTATTAAAGTTTCAAGTCAGGAGTTAAAATATTTTCAAATGCTAAATAAACAGAAATAGGAAGTCTTAGCATCAAATCAATATTGATGTAACTCAGTCACTTAAACTTGCCACTTTCGGTTCGGATAACCATTTGTCGGCCGCTTTAGTCACTGCAACGTTGGTCATCATTAGAGTTTAAAACAAGGAGCGAGCCAGTTTTAACAATGTAAAGACGAGAGAGTAAACACATTAGTGTTCAAATGCTGGGTGAACACTCAAGACGCATCTGCAGAGTAACACAATATGACAATATGCATTACTGATCTGATGTAATGTAGAAAATCCATTGCAACCTTATTTGGTGAGCTAAGCTTTGCTTAACAAGGAAACTAGAGAAAACAATGAAAATCGGAATAAACTAAATGTGGAATAATTTAAGGTGCCTAAATAATTCTCATATTGAGATCAAATCATAATCCAGAGATTACAAGGATGCTCACGGAAACTGTGTATAAATGCAAATGTATTTTGTTTGACTGTCAATATGAAAAAAAAAAAAATGGATTGAAAAACAAAAGCATACCGGTGTAATGTCATGCTGTCCCTTACAAAACCATGACTGAAGCCCTTCTATTATTAAATTATCTGTCCATTACACTAAACACAGGATGTGAGAGTCGGAGCAAAACACACGGTAAAATAATGCCCACTGTCACTCAGTGTTGGTGGTTGGGGAGCTGGTGAGCGATCATGCGCTGTAACTGTTGAAAGGCGGCCGAGATGTCGGACGAATATGAAGGACAGACGTGTACTTGTTTGAACATCCTGAAGGGTGAGCGGAGGGAAAAAAAAAAAAAAAAAAATAAGCATACGCAAGCATGTGGTCGTTCATACTCTATCAGCGACCATGTATGAGCTCCAATTAACACAGACGTCATGTAGATAAGTGCAATAATTGTACATTTTTCACACATATAGTTCGTACAGTATTACACCTCTCTGTTCTACTTTCTCTTTTTCACTGCTTCTTTTTTTTTTTTTGAAGTCTATAATTGATGTCTACATCTCAGTGGAAATTACCTATTCTCTTGTGAGATCTCCCTCTTGTTTAACCTCCTGATACCAATCTTTTTTAATTAAGTAATGACTTTCAAATGAATCTCAGATCATGTGTGAGAGAAGACACTTATCCTTAAAAGTATCTGAGGCTTGATGGATTAATTCATGAGGAAGTAGGCCATGTGTCCTGCACATTAACAATCCGGCTCCGTTGCTGTTGCTGATGAGGCATAATGGTGTACTACATGGAGGGAAAGCTTGAGCGGACACACTGACTTCTCCTCTAACGCCATTAAAAAAAAAAAAAAAAAAAAGACTGCAGTGACAGATAAGGTGCAGTTACCTGCGGTTAAAGTGACTCCACATGCACATCTGATTGCAATGGGAAAAGTCAGCCCATTTTCAGCTGTGACCAAAATCCATATTCACCCTAACAATACCGCTCTTGACTCCCTGGTGAGCTTAACAAATGCCACACAATCAGCCCTCTCCAGCCGTTGGCAATGCCCACAACATTTATTCCTGCACTAAACCAAGTGAGGCCAATCGATTGGCCTATACTGCGGCCAGGGCTTCTGTCAAAACGAAACCCCGACCTTGTTTCCTTTTTTTTTTTTTTTTTTTTTATTCTTAAAGGGAATATGAAGAGAGAGGGGAGAAGAAAAAAAAGAACCCGGAAAGAGCAGATGAGGTGGTGAAATAAAGGATTCTTTTGCTTCACAAAAGATCTGAGTGTTTCCACTTCAATTTCCTGATCTTCAGCTTCCCTTTCTCTCTCTGACGTGCATGGTGCAGAAGCCAGATTGCATGACTAAATAGTCATGTAGAGCTTACTCTATTTGATATTTATATTCCCATTGAAGTGTTCTTGTTCCTGAAGTTTTAATTGGGTGCTAATAAATAAATCATCCGGTCTCTTCCTCAACAGATGTGCGAGTGAGCTTTACGCTGCATAATATCTGGCTGCTATGCAGGTGTGTGTGCTTGCCGCATGTCGCTGGTGCATGGGATGAGATGTACAAGCCAGGCCCCCTTAATCTGGTGAGCTGGGGATCAGTGAAAGACTACATAACAAACAGAGGAATGTGACAGGCCCCGGAGATGGATTTCTGTTCACTGTGACCTGTTTTATGCTTTGCACATCTGAGAGAGTTAATCTATAAAATACAACACCAATTTACGATTGGAAGTCATTTTGCCTAATTTCTGGGACTCATTGTGTACACAACAAGTTGTTCATGAACTGCAATTGAAGAACATGTGATTGTACGTTTATATGCTTGAAAAAACAAACAAACGCAATATTGTTTTTTTCAAGAAATGAAGGCTATGAAAGACACTTTATGCTACGTCTTTGTCTTCCACCTGCTCATTTCTTTGGGTCACTGCAGTCCCAGCTGAGGAGCCAGTGAGAAATATTTCCCCAAAACGGACGAATCCATGTAAGACAATTCATTTTCACTCTGGAAATCCACATTTCTGCATGCAGCCACAGATTAAAATCCATTACGTGTAGCAGCTCAACAGTATCAGGAAATGTGGGAGGAAAGACATCAACTATCTTTTAACCCTAAAAACTTTAAGGTTTAATACATTTTTTGTCAGCTTTAAGTAGCCCATACCCTAATATATATACCACAAAGTGTGTGTTTCTACAGTCAAAAACTGTCAACAGAGAGATTACTTCATTTGTTTCAGTGAACCTTTCATACATTTAGTTGCGGAGGCAGGGAGGCGCTGCACCACAGCATTTACAAATGTGTTGTTTTTTTTTTTCCTTCACCCCCCCCCCAGACAAAATAGTGGCAGTGAGCCCGCACACAACTGCCAGGATAAAAATAACTGCTTGATTTGTTCACCTCAGACAGAGTTGCTCTTTCAGTTGGGCTTTAAAATGTACAATAGGTTTAGAACATGACATTAGGGGCTCAGTTAATCTTGCTAAAGCTAGAAGGGAAACACAATACAAAGAAGAGAAAGCAGCCATTTTGCTTCTGCTCACCTACATCAAAAACATGTACGCCACAAACTACCAAAGGGCTGCGGAACTACAAAGCCTGTACAAGACAATATGGTATCGCTGTGCAGCGAAACAAGAATGTAGCCTCATTCAAAAGAAAAAAAAAGAATCATTCTAACTAGACAAGCAGCATGTGTCTTTTTTTTTTTTTTTTTTACTATTGTATTCATTATAAAGTATTCAAGACAAAATATTAACACCAGAATCTCCAAGCAATTTGCATGGCAAAGAATGATAGTCTATTGTTGCGTCTTGCTCCTGAAGAACCAATGGAAAAGATTTCCTAATTGGTCCGTGTTGGTTATTGTTTGCGTATATTCAGTTCACAAATCTTACCTGACATACCAGTGGTGTGTGCATTTTGGTTAGTGCCACCATGTCAAAACATTGCTTGCTTTAATATACAAGTGACAACCCCCCTCTTTCTACACTTCCACTTCCCGTGGCTAATGCTTCTGCATCAAGGAAACGAAAAGGAAAAATGGGTTTAAACATCATTGAAGTAATTCACCATTAACCTATCAAATGAGTGCACAGCACCCCGTTGTTGTGACTCCAGTTGTCACATCGGCGAACGACTTGAATCTATACCAATTAATTCCTTTTTCTGTCGTTCACACAGACGAACACAAAATGTTCCCGTTTGAAACTCCACCGACTGAAATGGAAGAAACAGGCACAAGGAGAGGAGCTTGTTTGTGCATCTGCCTGAAACGGAAAGAAAAAAACTTTGTTTCATCTGGTGTGGCTCAGTCAAGGTCGCTGATCTGTTTTTGTGGCATAGGACTTTAATTCAGTAGTTTTCATCATTTTGAAAATACTTTTATGAACCTAATCATTATTGTTGAGTTATTGGGTTTTTCTTTGTCTGTTGAAAATACTGTTCATTCACGTGTAACTTTGTTTTTGTTACACACACACACACACACACACACACACACACACACACACACACACACACACACACACACACACACACACACACACACACACACACACACACACACACACACACACACACACACACACACACACACACACACATATATATAGTATGAATACTTTCTGTCCTTTATTTGATCATTTGGTGATTTTGTCTTGATTACAAGCTCAAATTTTTGGGGATTAATTACAATCAATTAGACAGTTTGGAATATTAAGTCACTTTTATTTCATTGATCCTCACCTCTAATATTAATCAATTCCACCTTTCAGATTTCAGGAACCTGGCTGATAATTTAGCTCCAGAAGCATCTTGAAGAACTCACTGTTATTTGTGAAGTTGCAGTATTTCACTTCCTTCTGTCTGGTGATAATTCACTTCTGATCAGGAGATACAAGACCTTAACTGAGTTTCAGACTCTTGGATGTGTGCTAATGCGCGCTAATGAACATCCCCCTTAGCAACACATGCACAAACACACAGAAAGTCAGAAGAGTTCCAACAAAGAGTGAGAAAAATCAAAAGCAGAGAATGCGGATTGGTAAATCGGATCAAAGAGATTTTCACAAAAGAGATCGGCTTATGTGCGAGTCACATTTTAGTCCAAATTCTAACTGATAGAAGCTAATATTTATTTGACCCACCATGTGCAGATTGTGTGACTTATCTAAAGAAGGATCTTTTCCTAAATATCCATTCTTTTACACCCTAGAACCAAACGACATTCCAAACAGCTGCTTGTTTGCACATCTTCAGACGGAAGCGGCTTTGACAAAATGTTGGTATTTATTGATGTGCAAATGAGAACATGTAGCGGCATCGCTCTATCTATTGCGGAACAACTGGGCTTTTGTCATTATAGATAGGCATTAAACAAATATAAATACAGACCTAAAGTATGCAAGTTGTCTTCCCTCAAAATAAGAAAGGAAAAATAAAAAAACACCCTGAACTGCTGATAATTGGTTGACTGCGATTTAAATCACAATAGCACAGAGAATGGTGTTAATCCTTCACAGTTTAATCATGGCAGCCAAAAGCTAACATTTGAATAGAATTTGATCGCAATGTGTGATCTAATTGTACAAACCAAACCATAAACAAATGAAGTATTGTTTCTGATCTGTTATCTTGACCCATGACAGATTGTCTGATCATCACTGTGGGATTGTCAATATCCAATGTTGTAAAGAAAACAGGGCTTTTTTGGGGGGGTCATTTCTTCGTCCCTCTGGCTTCTGGCCATATTCCCTGTGCCTTTCTAAACAAGACCTTCCTGTTTGTCTTGGTCTCCTCTGTGTAGCTCAACATGGCTTAGGACAAAAGTAAACTGCGTAGCGTTTCTTTATGACAAAAATGAACTATCCTCATTGGCTACCTGCCGCAGGGTAATAGACCCCACCACAAAGTGAGCATACCCTGATCAGTATGTTTAGTCCCTCATTGAATTTATTCAGTAGAGATTGGAGTATACCAATACTTTTCTGATCTGATAGTTACATTCTCATCATACATTGACTTGCAAAGTGATCTTATGGTATACAAATGAAACTGGTGTGTTGTGGATAGCAGTGTATTTATTTTTAGTACATTTAATACCACAATGAGTTGAATTTATGCCACAAATAATGAAAGGAGCTCAGAAAAAATGATCCAACTCAATAAGAGCAGTACTTACTTCATACTGTGGCTGCTGAGTGTATACATCTACAACATCAACAACTTTTGGGTCAATATTTGCAATTTGCATGCGATTCGGTATGCACAAAATAATTTTACCTATCTTGTGAACTATCCCACCATCTGGGAAATTTATTACCAATGAACAAATGTAGACATGCGGTCATGTTGAATTATGATTGTGAACATGGTAATATAAAATCTGTTTAACCCGCATATGTTGTTATACCCACTATCAGTTCGCAGTGGAGTTTACTTTATATTTTCAGACAAGGATTAGGAATATGGAAATTACTCCAAGAAAGTTCGTGAAAAGTAATTAATTTTGAGAGAATTAACTTCTCAACTTATATTAGGCTGTAGCAGGAAAATATAATGAACAGTCTAATGAGATTGTTCTTGTCTTCTGGCAAATTTATAGTAAAACACTGGAGGTTGTTTTCATGGTTGGAGAAGAAAAAGAGGTTGCGCCTGTGCATTTTGAAATTAGCGCATTTTCCGGACTACTGTTTTATTATTTGTGTTTCGATCTCTCTCGCCGCGCAGCCAATAGGGCGGCATAGAAATTTGCTTGTCAGTCATCATGGTCGATAGAGCTCCTTTTGTATTCTTTCCTTTGAGTTCAGGGGCCTTCATGTGTGTGCAACCTCTTGTGTGTAGGAGGACTTGTACAATGCAGGAATTATATTTCCACTAGTATAAAGGCGTCTTGCCAACCAGAATCCAGGATGGCTGAGGGCGTTGTATAAAAATGCATGCACACATGCTGTTTACTTCAGCCTCCCACCATGCCTCTCCTCTGACTTTCAACATCCGAACACCTGGAACTCGGAAAGGAACGGCCCGGTCACGGGAGTGAGCGGCCGTCATTGAAAAGATAAAACCCACCGACGTTGTCAAAAGCCAAACACTGCCAATAGGCCATAATGAAGGATAGCGACCTGCTGAGTGTGCCCACGTTCTGCCTAATTACCGTCGGCTAATAAAACAACACCAGCACAGCAGTACTGTATGTTCACTTTAGCTGCAATTTCCAGACTTTCCAGAGAAAAAGAGAGAAAGTTCAACAAGGGTGCTTCGAGATTCAATAAGCCCAGATGTCATATTTGTATAAATGCTTCGAAATGTGGGCCAGGTTCTTCTGCGTGAAGACAGCCTCCGATTGAAAAAAAACCAAAAACAGTTCTCAATATTTGTTGAGAGACTGGAATTGTGGCTTACGATGTGAACAAACGGCCACGAAGACAGGTATGAGAAGCTGTGCAAGTCAGTGTGGCACAACAGATATAAAACTTGACCTAAACTGCTCATATTAAAGTTTAACTCTGAATATAAGCAAAAAGACAGAACATCGCTGCCAGGCAAGGCTCCAAAATAAATAGAAAAACAAGAGAGACACCAGGGTCCAGGAAGAAACTATGAGAAATAGACAACTAAAATGGCATATTGTTGTTTTTTTTCAGATGTTTCTTAGTGCATTTTGGTCCATTAGCTCACACACAACTAAGCTTGGGTTTTAGGAGATTTGTATGAACGCAGTCTTGCCAAAAGATTGTTGTGTTTATGTTTTTCCACGGATTTCTAGTCACTGTGAACACTTTTTTTTCTTTTGTCTTTGTAAGACGACAAATGGCTGCACTCAGGAAAACAAAAACATTTAACCCTATGGATATTTAAATGTGGAGTAAGACAGAACGTAAGGCCTCCCTGCACACTGTGCAGCCAGTTATTTATCTCGCGCTGTTCAGAGCCTCCTATCCCACCACGCGCACCCCATCCTGTACTTGCTTATTAATTTAAAATCATTTGCTGTACCTCCGGGGGAAGATAAATGCCAGGTGCAGAGACAGGGCAGCGGTGAACCTATAAAAACTATTACAGAGGAACCCTTCCTCGCCCCTTTTGCCATGGCCTGATAATAACCTCGCACAACAGCAGTAAAGTCAAACCATGGGAGAGTAAGGTGCTTCTCCCTCGAACTCTATCTGCCTTCTAGGCTGTACTACTGAATTAGGGACACATGCACTGACGCCTACAGAGACGCACACGCACACGCACACACACGAGTTGCATGGAGCCTCCACACTGCCCAAGGGCCCGCCCACCCGCCCACCTATGTCAAAATGCCGCTGCAAATGTTGCAAAGGCTATGAAAGGATGGCATCAAAGTGGCATTATCCCTCTGGATAAAGAAATGGAAGAATAAATGCATACAGTAAATAACAACTCCATGAAAGAGCTGTAAACGTGCAAGCAGGTAAACTAGGCTAACCTCTGTTTTCTGTTCTTAACATATTTGTGTTGTAGAGATTCTGCTTTTGGCGAGGTACAAACTAACAATGGTCAGCCCTCCCGGAGAACTGCTTTCCAAAGACCGTTTGTATGATGGTGTATCTCTCACACCTCGCAGTGAATAGCAAAGACTGAAATGTCATTACTATATTTAGACAACAATATTTGAGATATCAATACAAGTACAAGCAGTGTTGTGCTGATTTAACACGTTGCCATGTGAACATTAATTTTTTATTTCATTGCTGTTCTGCAACAGACAACAGGGACTTTATTCCTGTACTATTTGGCTCATCTGTCATGGTGCAGTCCGCCACTAGTCGGATCTACAGAGCTGTACCTCCCGGTGGTCAAAAGACTTTTGAAACGGCATGATTACGTTGGCATACAGCTACTCCACTGAAGTAATCTTTTTAGATATCAACCAACACAGGATGACGGTTGCTGTTGCCAGCCACAATTCAATAGATGCGGTGGTCGTCACTGCTCTGCAAAAGTAATGCATCTCATCACAACAATGACCTCGCAAGATTAAATCCCGCTGCAGTTTGATGAAGATAATGGATTTGGGAAGTCACAGGGGCCGAACACTTTGTGCTAAATATGGACGATTCTGTTTTCTTTTAAAGATTGCTTTGACTAGCCTTTTTTCGGAATGGAACTATTGCACAGCGAAATCAATCACTAGGAACAAACTACGAATGAACGAGCGAGCCTTGCTCGTCGGCACACCGGAATTTATAAACTGGTTGAAAAACAAGTCAAAGAAGGTGGCGGTTTCAAAACAGCTTAGTGGGAAGTTGTGTCAGTGTCCTCTAAAAAAAACCTGTACGTATTGGCTGTGTTTACGACTAGAAAATGAAAACGACATGGTGGCATGTAAGCAAACGTGCAAACGACTACAGCTACTATGATGGCGTTTACCAATAGACGGTGTAATCTCTCCTCGCAAGATTACTACTCAACTCTGGTGAAGTTAATGGAATATGGTGAGCCTGAATGTTTGTTGTTTTTATTCATTTGTAGTCCAATCAACTAGTCTTATTATATCCTATTTAGACATGATGCAAGATCAAAAAGTATTACAAATATTGTCTGGGTCTACCGCAACATTTGAAATCAATTTCTTTCAAGAATCCTATCATGTCATTTATTCCTTGCTTAACACAGCAGCTGAATTCAGACTTTTTTTTTTTTTTTATGTCAGTTTAGAGGAAATAACATTTTAAACTGACAAAATACACCAAACAAATCATCCAACCTTGCGGCTGTCAGAGTAGAATGTATTTCAGTCAAACCTGACATTCAAATGCATGGTTTTACTGCTGCATGGCTCTGAAGCACTACACAGATTTGTTTTCTTCTTCTTTACTTGTGTGAAGAGCCTCCCAGCCCAAGTTTGCTCAAGACCTCAGGGGGCATGAATTGGCACATTTTGGATTCTGCCGTCGATTCTGCTATTTTATTCACGATGTTGTCAGAAAATCAAACTTAGAAGACAAAACAGTAAGCCAACATGCGCACCATGAAAAAGATAATGTAAACCTGGCAGTTCCTTGCACAACAAATTTAGCAGTAAGCAGTTTTGAGGAGAATCTTGTCCCTCAGCGCAACAATGGAGGTTGGCATTAAAAGGGAATCTACTGTGGTATGTTCTCATCAACATAGGCATTTTAAGCTCTTTCACAGTCTCTAATATAAACTTTAATCGACCATCAAAACCAGTGGCTGTTAAGGAAGTGAGATGGAGTTTAAGTAAAGCATTGCGCTGGTCCTGGTATTTGACCTTGACAGTCACATAATGCTTTTGCAACACTGCACTTTTCTACATGGCGTTTGGAAGATAACAACCAAATCCAGTAAACAAATCGTCACGCGACAAAAGGCAACATGCTGAGATCACTCCGTCGGCTCTGTTGACATGCACTAAAGGCTCACTTTTTTTTTTTCAGCTTATCCCAAATCTACCTGTTGGAAAAAAAAAGTACAATGAAGCAACAAACATTCCTATAATGGAGATTTACTGAACCCCTCTGAGACAAACATAAACTCACATGTAGAGAGATAGGTAGAAACTTGTTTTGGTGAATATATACATCAAAGATGGCAGAAACAAAATAAAGAATTTCCTTTTTTGTTGTTGTTTTTTTTTGCCAAGCCTACACGAGAAACACAACAAGCTGCATACAATATTGATGCAGCACGTTTTTGCCTCAAGGAAAAGAGCAAATATTTTAGCAAACAGCTCCCTATTTAAACACGGACATCGTGGGCATAGGCAAACATGAGTTTATATTTTGAATAAGTCTCTCTGTCCTCTGGTTATTTTAAGTCCAGTGCTCACTTTCAGTTTTACGGCACCACCGACTAACTCCCTGCAGGTTCACTATATCAAGCTCCGTAATCTGCTAAGTGTTGAATAATAAGTTGCTGCTGTTTGCTAATGAGGCCTCACCCACATGAAAAAGTAATAATTTGAAATATTGGCAAACTTGATGGACCAAAACATTTCCACTGTATGACAAACATATCCAGTAGCAGTGCTGGAGCCATGGAGCTTATTTTCTTGATTATTCATGTCTCCAGTCATGTTTTCACATCACACTGCGAGGAGAAAAAAAAAAGACTTTTTCTTAATCACTCCTGTTTACTGAAATGTTGGATTCATTCCACATTTTATTACAGGTATTGCCTTCATGTCGTCACTATTAAAATGAAAACTGAAATGAGCTCTTTTCAGAGCAGACTGGACTTGCTGTCTCTTTCACTGCTGCTTGCCAAAAGTAAAATCTGCTTTTACATCCTGGCTGGAACGGAGTGATAGGTTGGTTTTTGTTTTTTTTTCTTTGTAGGAATAAACATGATCTTTTTGTGTAGAGTTGTTAGCCATCCACTCATGTGCATATATTACAATGCTCTTTGAAATGAGAAAATACTGCACTACAGCCCTAAAACTCAATTTCAATAGGCCAGTAGCACAATTGCTGTTCCCATGACACAAACTATCAATGCATTCCTATTAGGGTTGGACAATTATAACACAAATGTATCATTATTGAGACGTCAACATGTGCAAAACATAGCACAACCATGATAAATCATGTTTGCACGCCCTGTGCATTTGAAATCTGCTAATTAAAAAAAGAGTGTGAAATATGAAAGAAAAGTGTAATTATTTATGAATTATTCAAAAAAGCGTGCAGTTAAGTGATTAAAAACTGTTTTATCAACCGACAGAGAAAGACAACTGTTATTCATTTATTATTCATATGTACTAACAAATCTGAACATTAACATCATCTGCCTAACAGTTTATATGCGTTGCAAATCATATCGTCTTTGCAATGCTCAACAACATCATCGCCTGTACACCGAATATATCCGATTTTAAGAAAACTTCACTGCCAGTTTCACTTTTGATCCAGCCCAACTGTATGAAGGAATCATTGGGTTTATTTAGGGATAGTTTACACTCATAAAATTGTAATTTCAAACTAATTTCCTTTGTGTTGCATGTACACAAACACTTTGTCTAAGCAGCCATGGTTATTTCATCTTAGATTTCTGCTTTCAATCTCAACAATGTTGCATTAAAGAAAAGAAACAAGCCACTGTGCCTTATTACATTTATATCAGCCTTATGTATTAGCATAAGTCCTGCTGATTTTAATGAACACCTTTCAACATCAGCACATGTTTTGAATTTCACATACGTAACATTTTCTACAATTTTTATTTTTATTTTTTATTATTATTATTCTTTGCACCCATTGTCTTCTTGTCAGCTTCTAAATAAGATTATTCCATCAGGGTGGACTCATTACAAAGGTTTACGGTCTCTATAGAAATCAAGAGATAACAACAAAGATAACAACAAAGATAACAAACGCTGCAGATGAAATGCTGAAATCTGGACTCCATACCCTCTTCAGTTATTAGCATGGGAATTGTGAGACCAGTGTATTGAGGCTCCCACACATCTCTAATTCATCACATTGGGAGAGAAAAAAAAAAGAAAAAAGCTCTGTAGATATGGCTTTTTCTCATTCTCTCTCTCTGTGACTTATATTGCATCTCTGCTTTTTCTTCACGCTTCAGAACCAATGTTTCATGTTTATTTTTAAGGGGGGGGGGGGGCATAAACAAGAAAAAAGCTTTAAGCACTAAGTTGAAAACAACTGGCCACAAAGTGCACTGAAAATGAATAAACCATCCTCAATGTAATCTGGGACTTTTCAAAGAACTACAAGAGTGTCGGTAGAACGCACTGAAACCCTGAAACACCCAAATCCCATTAAGCCTTTGTGGAAGAAAAGGCTGACATTTTGTGGTCTAATTAAAAATTTTCTGCGATGTATTGGTGAATTGTTAATATTAATTAACAACTGGCAAGGGATGCTACAACTGGGACATGACCACATAAACTAGCCAGCCCTTTCAGCTTTTGGATATTTTTCTTTGACAAGCCAAACTGTCAAGAAGCAAAAAAACATAAACCCTCTGTGATATATCATTATTCATATAAAGGCTATGGTTACATTTTTTGTCTGAACTTTAATTATTCAAATGATAAAAAAAAAAAAAAAAAGTGTCACTGCACACTGTGCATAAATGAGATTAACACAGACATTAATTTATCAGTTGTTATCATAATCAGCCATTTAACCACATTGCTCTGTGTGGCTGTTGTGGTGCCTGTGTTTGTGTAACTGTTTATACAATCATGCAGTCCCTGTGATTCCCGCTCATTTGCATTTTCTCCAAATGTCTCCAAGCAACAAAGTGGGAGAGGAGGGGCTGGAAGGGCCTCAAACATCTCGCCAACACCCCCATGGACGTTCTTTTCTCTCATGTCCGTTCCTATAGCAGTTCTTTCTCCCACTCTGCTGTCAAGGCACATCCTTAGAAACCACCCGGGTGTCGCCATACTTCTTCCTCCAAAGACACAAGGAGGGCAGACGCTCTTTTAATCATCGTTTTCTCGCCTCTACTCTTCTTCTCGGCGGTCAAAATAACAAAAGCTGTCACGCAGACTCATGTCGTCTCCCGGTGATCATAACGGATAATTACCCTCCCCCCGGGGACTCCAGTCCAGCCCCCTCTCTCCCACAAGCACTATTTCACTGTGAATCCACAGCACTTGTGAAATGGCTGTGTCTCAGTAACAAGCTCTGAGTGGCAGTGATTCAGTCAGAGATATAGCCAAGTCAGGCCAACCAAAAGTACATCAACCTTCAACCCTTATCCACCATTTCCCCGATAAAAAACTCCTTCTTTTCTCCCAAAGAAGATTTATAAATCAATGAGCCGGGGTGAGTGTCAGAAAATGTTGGGTGCAGTCGTTTTTCAAGTGGGACATCAGCCTGTCTAAGTGACAGATGAGTGTGGCCAAAAGGGGGCAGTGTTGTTGTTTTAAAAGAAAGGCGGGACTGATGGCCTGCCTGGCTGCTGCAGAGCACGAGGGAGCGAGCAAGCCCAGTGACTGAGTGAATGAGTGAATGGGTTATTGAGTGAAGGGCAAGGGCAGATAACATGCTCACTGACTGACAGAGGGAAGCTACAGCGATCAGCATTGATTGCTGCCACACAGACCCATCGCCTGGGCCGGCTGTTGCTCCGGGGCACAGCCAGGTGCTGGATTATCAGCCTGCATGATTGCATCTCTGGGCAAATATTTTATCTGATACAATGCAAAGTGTTGGTTTTTGAACTATCACACAATATTTTCTGCAGCGTGCAGCCGTGCCATTTTCCTTTGAAGAGGATGTCTTGGATGAAGTCAGAATTTTACTGGCAAATATCAAAAGATTCAAACTATATCCCTCACCGTAGATATGTGGAGTGAATTTGAAATATGTTTGAGGACTTTCCTTAAGCACCATAAAACCATCCAACTGAATGAAATCTGTCGAGTGGAAAATATTAGGAATATGCAGATTAGGGAATACGAGGGAGAATATCTGAACTGCAAAACAGCTGATGAAAGCTGCTGTTTGTAAAGGATTTTCTTTTTCTGTAAAGATATTATTTCACCTGACTGATGTCCAGTTACAACCGAGACACGGTGGGACTTGTTTGTAGGCTATTCAGATATGTGTGCAAGGCTAAGGCTTATCTACATTCAGATAGTGTAAGAATTCCTTTTCTTTTAACTTCGTGGACTACAAAAGAAGAAAAAAAAAAAGAAAAAGAAAAGACAAGTGGGGTTAAGGAAAAGATGTGAGACAATGGAACCGCTACCGTTTTAAAACTATTCGGCACAAATAAAACAAAGTAAATTGAGATGTATGAGTTTCAATTGCAGCGACCTGATTTATGGCAGAATATAAGAGTCGGTAACTATCAAACTCAATTTGTACAGTTTTGTCTCGAAGGGCTTCAGACCTCAAACTAAATCCTCCCAGATCATGCGGAATCACAGAGGCGGGAGAAATCGCAGGCAACCCTATGATGAATGAAGCTATTCCAATCCCTCTTCGCCTCCTCCTTTTTGCTTCTCTCTCATCTCTGCTGACATACCTTGTACCTACACGGCCAATCATCGTATAGAACACAGTGAAATCATCTTAGAAAAGCAATTCACTCCTTCCTGTGCCTGCAGTTTTGGTGTCAGGATTGCAATTTGTAAACCACAGAGAAAAACTTGAGAGCCCGTCCAGAGACCTGCTATTTAAGATCAGTAAACACCGACACGATGACGCACTGGCTTCCTGAAGTATTGAAAGTCCACTTCTCCCCCCTTTCTCCTTCAGCACTCTTCTCGGCCTTTGGATGAGAAGAGGAGGTGAAAAAAAAAATGTTTCAAGTGAAATCTATAATCGAGATCCCTCATCCCACTCCCCCCTGGTGCGGCCAATTGGTATTCTGCAGGATCCGCCGGCCCCCTATGGTGTTCCCAATCTCCAACTAGGAAGGAAAAGAATAGTGAGTTGCTAAGCCCCTGGATGGAGGATGCCGAGCTGTGGATTAATGAGTAGAAGAACAAATGAAGTCCAGGAGAGGGTTTATATATATCAATATAAAGTAGCAGATCAGGCGTAGAGATGGCCGTGTCTGTGTTTTCATTTGTCAAAACTGCTGGGCCACATTACTCCATCACCAGAATCAACATCGTGTGATGAAATTAGATTAGGATCAATGGACACAGGGGCAGCACAGCATGTTTTGCTTGTACTTGCAGAGGCATGATGCATATTCTTCGGCGATACATACCATGCGAACTGAGTGAAAACTGAGCTCTGCTTGACGTTACATAAAGAATCTGTTGTTTCCGTTTTCTCATCACAGCTGCCTATTCGTTTGACATTTACATGAAAGGAGTTTGTGTAACCAAGTGCTTAACGTCTTTAAAATTTAGTTTTAAGAAACACAGTATAGAATGTCTAGTTATAGTGGATTTCTGGTTATTGCAACAGTTACAGACCTGAAATGTAACTTTCACTGAGTATAAACAGCAATGTTTCCAGTTTAAATTTACAATCCCTTAACCCAGACACAGTAATATTAAAGTGTATTTTTTATAGTAAAGAGTCACAGTAGCAGTGAGTCTGCTCTGTTTTGCAGGTTTGGTTTTAGTGCATTTTTCCTCAACATTGGAGGATTTCAGGGAAATTACAATATCTCTGTCAATGAAGACATACCTGAGGCTACTAATAATGAGGAATTCATTTTTATGCCAATCATGGCACTTAAAAGGCGGAATAGGAGCAAGGAAAATGACAAAGCTATTCAGAGCATGTATCAGATAACACACATGCCTCTTTTCTTTTCACCAGCTGTACCCATGCAGGGTGATACAATTTTCTCTCTAATTCCACGCTAAAGACAAAATGAAGGATTTTATTTGCTGACCATTCATCTAGATAAACCTCGGCTGAGTTCAGTTTATGAAACCCACATTTGTTGGAGCCAATAGCAAGTATAATCACAGCTCAAATGAAGGAAACCAGAGTATATAATCCATTTCCATCCGACTGCTTTTTTCCTTGAATCAGAATAATTTGATAAAATATAATCACGGTTTTCTGCCTTTATAATTTCTTGCATTCGCGGCTCGGAGCCTTCAGAGTGTATTTATTTATTTCCCCTCCTCTTTTTTTTTTTTTTTTAACCTTTCAGGTGCTTTGAGAAGCTTCAACCTCTGTGTCCGTCTCAAGCAACCTTGGTCGATCCTGTAATGAATTTAGCCAGCAGCAATAACGGTGCCAATCAATAGCAATCCGTGGTATGTCATTGACAGGTTAGACACTGTAATGTTTGGCCATGGCGGCTAGTCAAAGGAATCAAAGGAAGTCCAGCAGTTGTTATTCAGCACTTCAGACAAGTGGGCACATACTGGTAACCTCACCCCCACTGACATCTACAGAAGCATGAAAATATCAATACAAGTAACATTCATTGATCAGCCATAAATAGGATTTTAATGCCATATGATGGGAAAGGCACACAAGTGACCTATATCATTTCAGCATTTACACAACCAGTCAAAGCTTCCCAATGAGTCTGTACTGTATCTCCAAACAGTGGAAAAAAAAAAAAAGTTTTACTCAATAACAACAACAACATCCCCCGCTCACCAGCCCACCCACACACACCCCACATGGCGTAAACAGACTGGAATGAAACTTCCGCTCTCAACATTTACTTCATGCAAGGAAGCAGGAATTGGAGGTCATCGTACTCTGTTAAGTAGGAGCCTATAAACCAAACAAGCATTAGATGATAGTCTCGAACATTCGTATACTACAACGTGCTCCTCTTCTTCAAACCCACTCTGATATGCTTGTCTTGCTTCAATCAATCTTGTTTTCATCTTCACTCGAAAATCATCTTCTACCCAGGAAGGCCGTCACTGATGAATGCAGTTTTATTTCTTGTAAATACATAATCACATTTACACAAGGTAACTTAACACAAATCAAAAATAGTTGCTGCTTTTTAAGATTCATTCTTCTTTTTTTTTTTTTTTTTTTCTTTTCCCATTTTCAAGCCTGAAGTGATGTATTGGCTTGCCATCGTCTTTAAATTTGTTGTTGACAGCTGGTAGCCTACGGACGGCAACGGAAGTCTGGTTACCTGCTTGATTTGTATTTGTTGGCATAGAACAAGATCAGGATGAGGATGCTGCTGTAAAGCATCCAGACCTCTTGGGGGCCTCTCCTGACTTTGTGTGTTTCGGCCCAAATATCAGTGGTCGGACAAAAGCTGAAAAGCTCTCGGCCTAACAATAGCGAATGTAACTCCTCCACATGCTCTCCGCTCGCTCTTTCCATAACAAAGCCATCAGACACATTTGCAAGGTTGGTTATGTCATGTTCCTTTTACAAAGCAATACCCTCCAGCTAGGGATTGGAATTTTAGTTCCCTTCATCATTTGTATGTGTCGAGGTGCCCGCTGTGGCAAATTGCAATTCCACATCCCATAAGGTCAGCCCTCACACTTCCTCCTTGTTTCTCTTTCTTTGGGCGGAAAATGACACTCAATAAGGACAGACTGGTAAAATGTAAGAGGAAGGCCTTAATCCCCTCAGGAAGTTCAAGTCACAAAGCTCCGCTATTAGTTTTGAGTCTCAACGCTCTTCACGGGGAGACGAAATTCAAACGAGCAAAAAAAAAAAGCAGGGCACCGAGATCTCTTTCATGAAAAGGAGAGGGGGTGTGCGCATTGTTTAGAATACACATCAAAGGAGGATTTAACTGAAATTGTCAAAACAACACATAAATGCAGCTCGTCTGTAATGCAATTTACCATTTCAACATAATGTACTAAAACTTATATATTGTGGAATGTAAACTGCATGCAGAGGCAACCAATGCTGGCCTTTTTTTTTTTTTTTTCCAATTACAGTACACATGTTCATGTTTCTTTGTAATAAAGTTGTTTGAGTAATTTGTTAATTGAAAGAAAACCTGTCAAACATTTTTGAATCAAACATATGACTATTTTATATCTAATTATATATGCATTGTAAAGCAATAGCAAACAAGAAGTCACACAGTTAGTGCAAAATATGGTTTTCTCAAGGCTGGACTTAAACCAATCATGAAATGTATAGTAAAGGAAAGTCTATCTGCAACTGTTGCAACACTAACATTTATGGTTTTGCACTGAATCCTGATTTCCTATTTAATTGTATAACACAAAGCATTTGGTTAAAATTAGCTTTAATAAAACGACTGCTACTTCGCCATGACACTTGAAAATGATGCGGGAAAAAGTCATCTGCATGACGCCCAGATTTGTCAAGACATGGTGGCTTCTGGTGCATCTCAGCGGCGGCCTACCATAGTTTGTTAACCACTCCTCCAAAATAAAATAAAATACGTTTTTCTTAAATTTGTGTCCCTCATATGTGCGTGTCCAGGTAAGTAATTTTCGGTAAAAGTAAGTAAGACACATATATAACTGGTAACTATACAACCTGTATATTAAAACACTTCTTTCTTGGTTGTATTTTTTGTATCATCTGTTGCACAAAAATATACCGTCAAAGGATTTTCTTTTTCTTTTCAATTTTGGAAGCCTAATTTCAGGAAGAGCATCATGTTGAACTGAATATGCTTACATCAGTTGAGGTCACAAACTACATCCTGCATCTACATAAAACTGTGTATAGTCTGGCCAGTCCTACAACACATGACAAAACAGAAGAGAAATCTACAATCCTTTCCTTTGGTCAAAAACTTCCATCACAATCCACCCAAAGGTCAAATCCGCCTCCTTAAAAATCAGGTCATTTGGTTTGTCCTCTTCTCTCTCACTGTCATCTTTGCCCTGCCATCGTGACTTTTTGTTTTTCATTTCCTCACTTTTATGCTTTTGTTCCCCCTTTCGCTCTCCCTCTTTGTTACGCCGTCACACACTCTCTCTCCTGGCTTGGGAGTCATGAATGCGGGCGGCAGATGGCTGGGATGTTTCGCGTCTCGGAGGGATCGTGCTCGTCTGATTCCCCCACCTCTCTCCCTGCCAGGAGGTCAGCAAGGTGGGCTGAAGAGTAATTGGCAACTGGCAGGGATAGAGCTGACACAAGGGCTGCTCAGGGTGGCATTAATTGACAATTGTAAATAACAAATGGAGCTGATGATTCAAATTACCTGTCCACACGATTCCCCTCATTAATTGTGTCCTGAAACGTGACCCAACATAACAAATGATTTTTAAAATTTTGTTGCGCACCCCCCGCCCCCCCGAGAAGAACAAACAGCCAGATGGAGGGAAGAAAGTGGGAGAGAGAGGGAGACAAAAGTGGAACTGTGTGCAAGAGTGAGGGGGAGAAAGAATGAGAGAGAAACACATCAAGGAACAGATTGTTAATATCAGCCGTTTCATCTGGCCGATTGTGAAATAAATGGCAATGGGGCTTGCAGTAACATGGCGCGACATGCCGCGGCGTCTAATGGGACAAGCAGCTCTCCACCAGCAGAGACCTAATGAAGTGAGACATCGTTTTTCACCCCACGACCACGACAATGTCAAGGTGCCGCAACTTGCCATTTGTGAAACGATAGTGGCAGGACATCACCTGCTCAGCTGATGACGCGTGAGGTACCGGCGGGCTTCAAACCTTCCAAACAACACTTGGATGACTTTGGAAAATCAGGCATCAATACCATCAATCGACCTTCTGTTGACCATGAAAAAGACACCCCATCCTCCTCTACTCCATGTTGTTTGGACACACACCCACAGGACAACACAACTCAGATGGGAGACACAGGAGGCGACCTTGTCGAACATAGTGCACTGGGACATGTTTCTATTATTACAGGTCTGGAGGCAGTCATGCACCAGAACACAAAGCATGTTTTATGGGGAGGGCTTTTGACTGATGATGGGGGGGAAAGCTGGAGAAAGGCTGCAGTGGCATTTGATTTACTGGTTTCCCACTGCACTGTAATGAGGAGTAATTCTGTCTTGACACCCCAACGTCTCCCTTTCCTCCTCCCCCCATTCTTATCTTTCCCCACGTTACCTTTGCCTGTGGCAGGCCCTCCTCCTTTAGCGGGGTTTGTCACAGTTTGGGGACTTAGCTTCAGCTCACGCTGAAGTTTTAGTGCTCCTTCCGTAGGCAAGAAAAAGCCTGACATGTGTCTTATTAACCAAAGGGATTCTGCATGTATCTTCATTAATAGGCTATTAAGAAGAAGACATGCATATATGAGAAAGTGACTTCCCCTAACCAATATCCGCCAGGGAGATTAAAGATAACTCAACGGATTTATATATTTCAGGGAAGATATAATGTTATTTAGAGGGAGTTCAGAGGCCAAGCAAATAATTTGTTGGAATACGTAGTTCACTTTGATAGAGAGGGAAATGCAGCGAAATAAATGTTGCCAAAACTTGCCACATAGAGCTATACAGTCTGTCATGAGAGCAAAGAGAAGAAGCTGGCGAACATGAAAGAAAAGACAGAAACACAAACAAATACGTAACTAGATCTATTAAGAGTGACCATATAATGGAGGGTCATGATTATAACTGTCAGGTACGATCAGTCATTCGTCTGATAAACAAAGTTAATCAGAGAGAGCTCAAAGAGTGTGAGGGTTCAAAGGGAATGCAGAGTCTGTGTGTTGTGTGCGATTAATGAAGAGAACTGCATCGGAGTTTCAAAGCTTTGCTGCTGTTGTTTTTTCTCCTTCATATCGGTTTGCTTTCCCACTAGAGTGGAGGAGTCAACTGTAATTTCTCTTCTGCAGATAAATTCGAAATGGAAACAGACATAACTCTCTCTCTCTCGTCTCCACTCACTCCTTTCCTCACTCCCTCCCCCCATTCATTCAGGTCTTAATTAGCCAATGCAAAAAGCAAAACAAGCCCCTCTCTGTTCCATGCATTTACTTGTGAAGGACATGTAAAGCCAAGGCTTCTCGGACGTTTTGTGAAAAACTGACTCTCCCTTTAAAATATAAAAATCAAACTATCTTTCTTTCATACATATATGTGTTCACATTAATTTAATACCTGCACACCCAGCCATTATCTTCATGGCATGGACCAACGCATGCTCGGAAAAACCTGTGACCGTTCTGTGCTCATTAAAACTTCACACTGTGATCGTGGGTGACTCGGTATCATGGATACCACACTCCGACTCTGAATACAGCCAGTGTGTTCAATTGCACCAGCATCTCCATAGAGTCCAAAGCAGCTAGAAAATGGTGCATGTTCACTTTCATGTGTGTCTTTGAGCACATTTTCCTCGAGCACAGTAAACATAGGCAGCCACTATTTACAAGAATATGCTTATCCTGAAAAGAAAGTTCTACATGTACATATCTAAACATGTGTTAACTTGTAAGATGGAGCCTTCAAGCAACTATGACATATCTGAAAGGTGAACTCATCGTTAAAATGCCCCAAAAAGCACCACTGTAACCATATTAAGGAAAGGCAATAAAAAAAAATGCTTAACAGTGCAATCTCGCTCAACATCTCAGATGTTTTCTGGCTACCTACACTTTTACATACAGTTTCTACTGCCCTTGGTCTATTCCATCCAGCTATCGTCACTCATATGCTCTGGTTCTGCCTCCGCGTCCCACAGCATGTCATCCTCTCTGTCTTCCCAAGGATTTTGAGATGCATTTCATAAAGCCTTTGAATGGCTTGTTAAAAACATCCAGCAACCAGCCTGTAGCTGGACCGTCATCTCCTCAGTATGATCAATAAGTCATTGCGCGTACCCAATGTTTGACTCGCTAATGATATCCAACGTAAGCATGTTCTTTTTGTTTCTCATACCTTTGTGCTGTCATTGTGTAGATCTTGGAAAATAAATGATGCAAATTACAAAAGCAAGATACCCCACTTTTTCATATATTAGGACCAATATGACATTATTGAAAGTAATGTAATTGATTTGCTTGTTTTCATTGTATTCTTTTGCAAAATTTCAAGTTATTATAACAAATCGGTTTATTAGGTACACTTGTACAATCGAATGTAATCTGAAAATGCTGTTTTACCGAAGTTAATCAGGTTCAGTTTTTCTTTTCTTAACGTACTGGACAGGATTTGTTCTTATGTGATCCTTTGTGAGGGTGTACTATGTCATTGTTTGACTGGAGGTATTTTTATATTGTGCTCTTAACTGGAAAACATGGTCTATTGTGTAACCGAATGAGAGTGGTTGTGGTCATTGTTCCAATAGGTTCCACTAAAACGATCCGGTGGTTAAGATAATAAAGAAGTGGACATTGGCTGCAGTTTTGTCAGCAGGAAATGATAGTCTTAGATCTAACAATGTCTTAGATCTAACAATGTGTGGGATTTATATCAGATGTCAATATGTCCGTTAGCCAACTGGAATGGATCTAAGATATGCTTCATTCTCAGGAATATAGCGCGCATCACACAATTATTAGATTAGAGGGAGAGACTGTGTTAAACTCAGGCTCTGGTCAGAAGGCTTTGGAAAGATTGAAACAGCGACCGGTTCACCAGTTCAGGTAAAATTTAAATCTGCAGTCAGTTAACACAAATTGCCCTCCCAGCAACCGTAATAAAAAATACTTACAGACCTGTCCCTGTTTGACTTTTGTTTGAAGAATCTCTTTTGAACCTCCCCCCAAAAAAGTGTCTCCCACGGGTCACTTTTTTCATTTCTCTAACTGAAGGTGAGGCTGATCGTACACTTCATGGATCTAGGTCTCTAGATAAAGGCAGTGTGCAGCCTGGCTATTTCAGCATAATCCTTTTCCCCCACAGGTGGATCAGATCCCCGCGGCACAACCCTCACCCCTTCTCGACCAGATGATAAATATTTCAGGAAGAGAAATCAGTGAATGTACGGGAAGCTGTAAAACAGCACCGCATGACTTGGTCGACTCGAGTTCCCTTTACAGGGATGAAGAGGAGAAAAGAAGAAAAAAAAAATCTCAGGAGAAATAATCGTTAAAATATGAATCATCGGAAATACATCCGACAAGTCATGGATTATACCGAAAATGTCACTTTTCTATAACACATTCTTGTATTTGAGGGAGTTTAGGGGGTCTATGTACAGCCCACCCTAAAAAGGTTTTGGACAGCTCCATCATTTTTTTTATTTTTGCTTTTATAAGTACAATATCTATTTGGAAAATCTAGATTAAGTATAAAATAAAGGCAAATTCAACAGGAAGCTATGGTTTTACAAAATCACCCTCATAGCAATGCTCAGAAGCTTGTTTGTTAACAATACTAAAGTATTCCAACAAGGACGTGCAAATCAAGTGAATATATTCACAGTAGTATTTTACTGAAAAATACAAAGGCTTTACATTTTTAAGCTCAGCAATGTCATCTTGTTTTGCCCCACGGGCTATATGTTTGACGCCCCTGAGCAGAATCAGGAGCGTGTAGTGGGACGGCTCATGTTGGACAGTTTGATGTTGGTCATGTAGGAAAGAACATGCATGGATACAGTGATGGGAGGACATCCAGATGATCCACTGTGATAAACTTTAGTGAGAAAATGCTACAGGGAGAAGAAGTGTGATTTATACATTCATGCATTATATAAGAAATTAGTAAATGGTTGAGATTTGCCCTTAACATTAAGTTTTTATACAAAGAACTGACTATTGACAAAGTTCTTTGCCATCCTTGAACGGCTTCATGAATACAGAAACGCTGGCTTGCTCCGAAGTGATTACAGGAATAATGACGTATCGTATAATTTATCCTTTCCACATTTTATTCAACTCCTCCATAGGAATATGTCAAATACGTGACAAAATAACCCCAGCATGCCTGAATACAACGCGGCGCATCCATAAATTTTTATGGCTCTATGTATGTGATTCACCTCAGCATTTCTTTACGGTCATTAAACAGGTTGCATGTGCAGGTCACAGGAGCTTTTCCCTCTGTCACTCTTTGCCATCCAGACAGTGCTGTTTTATTACAGTTACTAGAGCGCGAGCTAAAGGAGAGCGCAGGGAACGGACCATCCACCTTGTGTCTCCTTTGGCTGCTTCATGTGGAGCAGGTGAAGGTCAGTCTGAAGCTGAGGGGAAATCAAAGCTACTGTGTCTGTTAGCCCTCTCTGTCATTTTATGTTCCCCTCAGTAAAGTCTCCCTCTCTCTTTCTTCTTTATATCCAGGCTTTTTACTCTGACCTAGCTATCTTCCCTCTTATTCTCTCCCCCCCCCCCCACTCTCCTTCCTCTCTTCCCGTGTCTCTTTCTCACTCTCTATGCCTGCCAACTTCCCCCTCGCTATCTTTTTTAGCTCTTCCTTCCTCTTTGTGTGTGTTTTCTGATTCAACATAGCCTCGATACAAGTCACTTTCATTTCCCTGTGGCACAGTCAGTTCAAGCGCTGACTCTAGATCTTCACATTCAATGAGTCCCATGCATCCCGCACATCTGCAAAGCCTTCACTATGCAGCACACACCACCTGTACTCAGGAAAGGGTTGTCATATCGCTATTTGATAAAGATATCACCAGGGGCAAAGTGATGTTGAAATAAGGGGTATTTGTAATCACCACTGATGCTGAAGATAGACCTCATATAAAGAATTGGAAAAAAAAACAAAAAAACAGGCATGTCCTACATGTCATACAGTTTATATCTTGATTATGCATTAAATGAGGGTTTGTGGTAAAAACTGCTTGTAATACTCATATCAAGGTATTAAAATATAATTTTATTGTGGTGTTAATTCACTGATTTACACTTGATTTTATTTCATTGGTATTTATAGGTATAATACTCAAGCACTTGGATGCTATTTGACAAGCAGAATGGCAACTGCAAAAGCTGTTACAGGCTGAATCACTGTTGCATAGTATTGCCTGGTATTAGATTCCCCCCCCCCCCCCCTCCTCCCCCCTCCAACCTTCCAAGTTTACTAAGTGTGCCTTTTCATTTAACTCAATGACCTAGGGCAGCAGTGGCAGAGAGGGAGAGGGTTTTCCACTCACACACCTAGCAGCTGCCTTCACGGGCACGTGTTTGTAACTGCTGGCCACCGAGCATATCAACCGCTGCAGTTTGGGTTTAGCGGGTTTGCTCTGGAAGAGTATTTTATGGTGCTTTTGAAGAGCACTTTCTTCGCAGCAGTTTTTTGGGGGATTTGACTGGTGAACGGTCTGCTAGTCGCAGGATTTCGCAAAATCATGACAAATTCACATTCAGGCACACAGCTGGCGCTGATTTGACTGGTGTTCACGCGCCAGCAGCCTCGCACATGAGCGCCTGTCATGTTCGGAAACGCAGCGCAGCTCAACAATCACCGCTTTACCTTAGAGGAAGGCATGCGCTCGGAAAATTAACACCGACAGTGAGAAAACAGCCACACTCTGTATAGTTCCAGCACAATTACTTATATAATCATATCATACTTTTGCGACTAAATCTTGTCGCGCATGTAAATCCTCGCCAGTCGAGGTTGCGTTGAAGACGGGAGCAACAGATTTTGGCGTCGCATCTTTCTGGTTGACATACTTTGTGAGACACTGTATCAGTAATGTCACACTCTGGCACGGCGCCGGAGGAAATGAGGGGAGAGCACATATGGGTTGTAACTAAAAGTGAGTTTACTTTACATAACTAAAAAGGAAATTATCAAAGACAAATGAAATGCAACAAAACCAAACACCGTGGAAGCCAAGGGAGAGAAAAGGACTGGCCGACTGCCAACAGCTTCCTATATAGAGGAGCCAGACCAGGTGAGCTAAATCTCCTTGACAACCAGGCTCGGCCCACCAGGCCCCAGCAGGGAGAAGACTGCCCACAGGGGTTTGACAAAAGCCCTCTTCACACAGAGACTTTTGTTTTGGGGCTGTTGCACCTTTATTATACCTCGACCTCCACGTGAGTGGAACGGAAACGAGAGGGCAGAAAAAGGAAAACGCCTCAGAATTGACTCTCCTCCGCCTTCGGAAGCAGCGTGAGAGTCGCAAGAAAGCCGTGATGGCGTCTGTATGAAAACAAGCAGGGGAGCTGGAAAGAAACCCGACAGCAGAGTGGGGCTGGTCTCAGGGAGGTCGCAGCAGTAGGATACATCTGAGGGTCAAGGGCAAGCCTTTTTTTTTTTTTTCCCAAGCTTTGAAAAGAAATCATGAAAAAAAAAAAAAAAAAAAGTAGAAACAACATTTTTGGAGCTGAATTCACTATATTTGTAATAGAGCTGATTTAAAAAAAAACAAAAAAAACATCTAATGTGAAGGGTTCTTCACAGCCTGTGGATCAGACATTGTCAATAATATCTCAGGATATAAAAAACATAAGGAAGGCCGACCTTCAAAAATTACTTGCTGTGTGAAGTGTGTGTGGCATGAGATGTTTGCTTCCAGCACATTGTGAAGCTCTGCCCTTGAGCACTTTTACAATAGAATATCTCAGTGAATGGGGCTAGAGACACTGAGTACAATAAGTAATGTGTGTAGCGCACTTTTTTTTTTTTTTTTGGGTGAAACTGTGGCAAAGCGGTCCCCAGACAGCTCAAATCCAGAACAAAAGCATTTCCCCAAAGAAACTAATGTCCTTGTGCGAGAGGTCCTTAACAGCCACAAGCAAACAAACGGCACCCTCAATTCAACTGGCACCGGAGGAGAAAACCTACGTTTCTCTGGTCCAGGGAGAAATGTTAGTTACTTCATGGCAAAATGCTCTGTGACAGGATACCAAACTGAACCACATAAACAAAGGCCACAAGAGGAGCAATCTACTTGTAGATCGGTGCCATGTATCACTGAATAGTACAATAATTTCCATGTCAAACAAACAAACTAGATTTGACTAATCTAAAAACTAAATATTTGCACCGTGTATTCAGACTAAACATATTACTTCACCTTTCTGAACTTTTTACCTATAATAAAGTGGAAGGACATCTTTCACAGCAGCTGTTGCTGAACAATATGAAATTGGCCTTATTTATTTATTTTACTTGTGCAATTGCTTATATCCAAATACATTTGTTATTCCTCAAAAGAAAAAAAGAAAAAGATAATTAGATGTAAATAGCACAACTGTTCCGGCTGTTGTAATCATTAGTTTTATAATCTGTCCAATGCCATCATCCTTCATTCCTTTAAAGTTTACCTTTTTTTTTTTTTTACAAATTGCAATGTCATTTCTTATTAACCAGTGTCCTTCTGAGTCTTTCAAAGAAATAAAGCAATGTCTGACAGTGATTCATCTCAAGATGGCCTATTTATAATTCCATTTTTACTTCCACCACTACAAGGAACAAAGTTTTGCGTTTACTTTTCACCAGATTTTCATCTTTTTTTCCCCGATTGAAAACTTAGTTTCATCAACAGATATGACGTGAATACGATGGGTGACTATCATTTGACCTACAGTCATGGCTTTATACGTTTGTTTTGTAACATAAGAGTTACCCAGCAAGTAACCGTTCCTCATAAATGACCAAGCAAATCGCCTAAAAATCCCGAAACATTACTTTACCGTGCTGTTGTGACTCCATTTAATCAGGTGGGTAAGACAAGGACAAAGTTGATGATCCGCATCACCAAAAATCCCACATGAGGCACATTAGCACCAGATCAGCGCATCGAAAAGATTTGCTAAATTTGGCACAGATTACAAAATACTCTATTCTCCGGTCATGTGAAATGAACAAATTAGCTCATTTTGCTCACTCCCTTTTGATCGGATTGATTGCTGGTTGCTATTAAGTATCCTCATTCCTATTAACCACTGCTGAATGGGTTGAGTCGTTTATTCCCCGTGCTTGACTGCTTAACTGAAATAAACCTTGAGATAATTGCTATAGGAGTGTATGGGGGTGGCAAATTGAGGCGGTGCGGTGCCCTACAGCCTATTTATAGATGTTCAGCCAACTGCTTTATGAAATAAAGTGAGAAAGCGAGCGTGTGCAGTTGTGTGGGTGCTAATGTGTGGGTGGGAACCTTAATATCTGGGGGTGTAAATAGGTGTGTGCCACCATGTAAGTGCAGTTGCACTTGGACTTTGCGAGTGCAGGTGTAACTGGGAGCGTGTGCTCAGCTGTGCGCTACTGGATGCGTTTCTGCCTGATGTGTTTGTGAATTTGTGCTGCGTACATTGCCTGGACTTTACAAGGTCATGTCTTTCAAAAGCTACATGAAAACTTTACTGCCTTTGTTCATCCGTAGGCTATAATGGACATCCATTTGACATTCTTCTCCTGTAAAAAAAAAAAAAGAAAAAAAAGAATTAAGTTTAAAAAAAGAAAAAAAAGAAAAAAAGCCTTGTATCCCGTCAGAAATTTCATCTTTTTGCATCAGCTCAGAAAATCATCTGTTTTGTGTGATTGAAAAATTGCATAAGTGTGTTTAGGATTTCACAAATCAATAAGTCATTTTACATTTGTGATGTTCAGACGAGGGCTAATCTTGAATCGCTGGAATCTCAAAGGCAGCGGTGAAGGTGGATTTTTATTGTAAACACTCAATAGTTTATGAGTTGGACAGAGCTTCTTTTTAAGTTATCAGCAGTTATATAGCTCATTTAAGGCAATAAAACTTTTTTTTCCTAATAAAATCCGTCGACACTGCTATCTCTGCTACAGCTACCGTAGTAGCATAGTTGACATGACTGGATTGTAACTTGACCGTCTTGACTTTGCGTGGTTTGCTGCATTATGCAACCCGAGGAGCAGCTTGTCTTTCTCCATTGTACACAAAATACAAAGTCTAGAATCCCAGCCTGACCCCATGAGGTTATGATGACACCCACCCACCCATACTTCACTTTTCACCTGAACACTACCTGACACAAACACATAAAAGTAAAACTGCAGGTAAACAACTCCTCTTACTCAAACTTCTCCTTCACCGCTGCGCACTCGGCATCAACTATTACTGAGACCAAACTAAATCAACAATTTCAAGGGCAAAGATAATTGTACATTCCCTCAGTAAAAGGTGCTTCTTATGAGAAAAAGATAATATTGATGCACTTGTGCTTTGTTGTGACGTATCTTTACGAGTGAGGTTATTTTAAATAAATCAAGTTGATCACAAACAACAGGAGACATCAAGGAAAGCTGTTGTTGAACAAGCCCTTTCAGAGTATGCTGCATTTTATTCAACAAAAAAATATGTAAATTCACCTGCAAGAGGTGTGTATGTATGAATCATTACTTTATCTAAACACTTTCATGTGCAGGAAAAACTATTAATAAGTCATTTATTTTATTATGTCTGCCAAGGACAAATTAATTGACATATATTCATCTGTAAGCTTGTCTGTTAGCAAGATTACATCACAAATACTGGACAGATTGTCAAAAGTTTCACCACAGATATATGGGAGAGCCCATTCTATGTTGAGGGGGATCCAAATCAGGATTCTGGATCAGCATTTCATTTTATAGACTTTTAGGGATTAAGTCAAAACTACATGAACCTTTGCCGGACGTCAGAAATCTCTCATAGCTCTTGTTTGAATATGTCACACTGCACTCCGCCATAATAATAATAATGATAGTAATAATAATAATACAAAAAAAAATCCCAGGGTATTGAAGCTGCCCCAAGTGTACCCTGGGAACACCAGCCCCATTAGGGTGGGGCAAAACAACTGAGAATCAAGTGGTTAAGCAACAGATTTGTTATTTCATATTGTGCATTATGTGTCACATTAATCAAAATGTTTACACAATCATGTTCTTATGGCCAGATTATGGATGCCAGCACTGTCAGGCAAATAAACAAATCAAATAAATTGAGACTCAATTAAAAAAAACCCAAAAAAAGCAATTAATTACAGGCTTTGTAATTAATAGCAATTATTCAGTCAGATGTTACAGCAACGCTGAAACCAAACAACGTCGCTAACTACCAGCAGGTATTCCAGCACACACTATTACTCCACTTCAGTTCCCTGCAAACACAATCCCCCTACTAGATCAACATACTGTTACTAACTGGATGCAATGCTGAGCCACTGAACATGTTAGAGTCGCTGTGGGGAAACTGAAAGGAACTTTCTCAGGTGCACTGAGAAATGTTCTGTGGTGGAGCCTATGTGACACTTCAGACAGTATGCTGTGTGAGAAGAATGGAATGACCAGGACCTAAATTCTTCAGCAGTAAAGTGAAGAAGAAGAAGGAGAAGAAAAAAAAAAAGAAAGGCTGTATTTTTTGCTCAACAGCAGCACTAATGTTACAACTGGCCTCTTCTCAGAGCCTCTGCAAAGGCAAACCTGTCTCCTTGTCCTTTTTTATCCCCCGTGCTCCTGATTGGCTGGACAATCAGGAAGAGCTCTGCGATCAGCTCTCAGGTGATCTCAATCCCCTACTTCAAATGGAACTGAGGATGACCCAGCTTCAAAACAGCACAAAATAATCAAAACATTCACCCAACATTCAATAATATATTGTCTTTTTCATAAAAAAATAAATGTGAGTGTAATATTCTGTGCATGTCAAAATTAAATAATAAAAAAAAAATGACAAAGCAACAAACAAGGTGATGGCGGATGGAATGCACAGCTTGCTTTCACCTACACATCAACATTTATCTAAAGGAAAAGTATCATGAGGCAATGGGGGGAAATGGATTCAGTATGTAAAGTAAGTCACAGTGCAATGTGTTACATGATTCATTTTTCTGTAAACAGTCAATACAATGTTATTTTTCTATTGTGTCCTTCATGCAGGTCAGTGTAATCCTAAATTCTGAAGATGAGTGACAAGCTGGTAGCAGTTAAAGACAACTGAAGAAGGGATCAGCAGTGATGACAAGCCTCAAAACAAACAAGGGTAACCATATGAATTTTCCATTGTCACACAGACAAATTTCAGTTTAGATTTCAGTGAATCAGCCAACAGCCACAAAACAAAGCAATAATAAATAGCAAAATATGCATACACCAAATCACGTCAAGCATCAATTGAAGGTTACTGAACATCTGCTGGAGTCTGTTCGCTCTCTTGTAAGGGAGGTTGAGAAAAACAGCAATGAAAGCGACTGTTCATCTGACGCTAATTGATCAAGCAGGTCCCAACGGGACATTTAGTGAACAAAAGGAGCAACTGCATTATTCAAGTCTCCGAAAAGGTTGAAACAATTAGTTATGTATCAGGCCCAGTGTTATCAAAGATAAAATGGATGGGAACTCTTGTACCTAATGGAAATAGACACTGTAGATCATAGCGATAATGGGTAACTTTGGCACATTGGTAAAGCATTACTACCTTTTAAGTGATTCAGACTGTGAGGAGGAAAATAACTGTTTGACCCATATTGTATTTCTGTCACAGATGCGGACATCACAACAGAGCAGTTTCCAAATCTCTTTGGCAGGGAGTGTATAACTGTACTGTGTTTCTCCTAAACTGTCAGGGCATGGAACCCCATTTAGGATTAGAGTTTAATGGGGCTTTTGGGGCTGAATCTGCTCTCAACAAGGCTGTTTCTGAGCTGAGCCAAAGCACCCCCAGCTAAAACTGCAGGTGATTATGCACGGCTGTCAATTCCATTCAGCCCGCGGTTCCAAACTTCAAAAAATGGACACCAAGCCTTCTCGTTTGTGTTTTGCCCTGTCCATTCAGATGCTGCTGTTTATTTACCCAATACAGGACACCGGCGCGTGTCTTGGTAGTGATAAGGAGTAATCTGGCGGACACACATTTGGCAGAAATCATTAACTGCTTGTGATGGTCTATGGCTCAATTCATATTTCATTATACCCACTTCATGACTGGCATTTTCAAGTTGGGAATATGAGCGATCCTATGGAGTGACGCGTCATGATGCTGTTCCACAATTTTCTCAACCTCAAACCGAAAGCCTCGAGAAGCATTTCCAAGAAATCATTGTTTAAGGCACTAATTTCTGTGGCAAGCCTTGAAAATCTTATCAGGGTCCGCTGTTATTTGACATTGCCTTGGGCACTGAATATTTAAACAAATCCTCTCCCTGCTGCCCTTAGACAAGAAATGTGTGAATAAAAAGCTTGAGTGGCTCTAACCAAATTAATTTTTATCTTCCCCTGTTGAATGTTAGCTGTCCTCAGAAAAGATCAGGCCAAAGTTGTCAATCCATTATTATTGTATAATGTGTGACTTAGCATGGCATGTCTATCTTCCCAATTTTTTTTTTTTTAAATAAAATATCAGCAGATGATTTGTAAAAAAAAAAAAAAGAACTAGATAGGTTTTTTTTTCCACAATGTACCGTAATGGCTGATGTATGACAGCTTTCAAATATGTGTCTTAATTTTCCAATGAGTTTTTCTTTTTAAGTGTGAGATTTCAGGTCATAATCACTAAAATATCAAATTCTGCGAATAGATAAAAAACTTTATTAGCATCTGATATGAAGCTCTGGGAACAACAAATTCAGATTACAACTATGAGATATAAAGACTGAGACTGCTTTTTTTTTTTTTTTTTTTTTACTTTGTAGTTAACGATAAAACAACAAGACAACAACAAAAATTCGCATTCAAATTAAATTTCGGGCCATTAAAAAGTGTACATAATTCAAACCTTCCATATACACATGAAATAAAACTTGCCACCACACACCATCTCGTACCAGAAAGTAAGCACTCTAACGATGAGCTTCATACGGTGGACACCCCCTATAGTGTCATGGCGGTGAATTACTTCACTGCACATACAACCTCAACGCAGTACAAAAGGTAAATGGCCGACTGCAATCGATATACTTCGGCCTTCAGAGTGAAAAAATTTAATTTACAACCCACATTTTCTTTTTTCATACCTCCAAAAAAATTCCATAAATGACTTGATCTTTTTCACTAATTCTTTTGGGGGATAATGCCAGAAGTTTTTGAAGCATGTATGTTTTCACAAATACAATTACGTTTCGATTTTAAAGCTAACTTGCTAAGGGAGCTAGCATTTATACTTGCGTCATTGAGCTCCTGGTTCATGTCTCAGTTTAGTGTCGTGTTCACTTCTATCATTACAACAGTGCGATCCCCGCTCCCAAAAAATTGAAAACACGTTTTACTTTGCTTTTAAGAGTTACGTGTATGTGTGGTGTTTGCGTTATCTCCCTGTCTATGTGCGGATTCATCCCACAATGCAAAAACATGCATGTGAGGTTAAATTATGACTGTAAATTACCTATAAGTGTGGCCCTGAGTGTGTGTGGTTGTCTGTCTTTCCATTTGTCCTGTGATGAACTGGAGACCCGTCCAGGATGTACGCGACCTTCACCGGTAATTGCATGGCATCAGCGCCCCACAACCCTGACCTGAATAAAGGGGTATATAAGATGAATAGATGGATCGTGTGAACGAATCACACAGGATCTTGTTACAAGTAGAAAAAAAAATATTCAGACAATCAATAATAATTTGATATACTAGCTTCTTGACTTAAACTGAATGAGACAGTATTTATTTTTTATTTTTTTTATGCACGACTCGATGGCAGTGTGACTGTCGAAGCGTAAGAGCTCTGCAGCGTCGCTTGGGCTCGGACCTCAGCAACAGGATAACACACAATATGAATAGTATCAGACCACAACTCCTCACAACCTCACTTTATCTCACGAAGAGCTCATATGAGCTGAGAATAGAGGAAAGAGAGCACCGCCTATGAGCACATACTTTGGCTGTATTAGCAACGAGTGCATTGGGCATCATTTTCCTGATAGAGCGTCTTTCAGAGTCTCGAGAGACAATATTGTACAAAGAAGTGGGTGAGATTGTCCAGTCCAGACCGTGAGGCAGGAGTTTGTCACCTTGCGGAAGGTGCAGAGAGCAGAATTGGGCTAGTAAAAATAAGAAGTGACAGGATATTGATTTGCTTATCGCGGCTGTGCAGACACACAGATGTGAAGGGCAAGAGAAGGGGGGGTTGCGGTGGGGTGGCAGTGGTTATCAGGCTTTCACGTCTGATAGGGAAACAGAAAAAAAAAAAATAGAGAGATTTATCAAGTGATTGCTTCGCCTCAATTTTTGTTCCACTTTCTTCATGTGCTTTACAGTAAAAGGCAGACACTTTTTGAAAGTAAATAAAAAGTCTGCTCAATTTTTTTGGGGGTGGGGGGGCCAGGTAAATGGACGTTGCTATCTAAAGTACGTATTGATGTGGCACATCAATATTCCATGTACTGTAATTGCAAAAGACTGATAGACATGTTAATTAAATTACATGGCACAATCACAGTATGAAGTTGACAAAGCCAATTTCATGGTGTTTCAAATAACTAGCACTTTGAGATTGGCTTTTCAGACATAGTATAACGCTGATACTGTTATCCAGAAGTTATAGTAAGTCCATAATTAAAATTAAGTTGAATTTCTGCTTCACAGTGAGCAATACGAGGGTCATGATGCCGCTGCTGTGAATATATTGCCGTAGCCACAGAATCATCACATCCTCATAAGAAATTTTGAGAAAGGCATAATGAGAAAAGAAGAAAGAAGTTTTCTTTTAGAACAATTTAGAATAAGTGGAATGCAGACGAAGGAGCGGCGACATGATTCATATTGGAGAAGGAATGGGGCGTTTTGATGAAAAGTCTACATACATTCTTGCTGAATTAGCAGCAGCGCTGAAATGATTAACACACGATTTGAATATTAATCATGTGTGTTAACATTTTAGTGGAACAGCTGATAGCAAAATACGATAAAAGGCAAAAGTTAGTCATCCCACAGTCTGTGATTTAATGCTGAAGACCTGTTACACCAAAAGCCCCGCCAAAACTCATCTACATTAACATAAAAAATAGGAAGAGGTTTTGCTCTAACCCAAAAAAAAAAAAAAAAGGCCCCGTCATTAGTAATAAGCCTGAATTTTAGCTGTGACTGTTTATACATCTTGCTCTGTTTCTTTATTGTGCCTTTGTGCTTCAGTCACATTTTCAGTTGCATTTACAGCTGAGAGCCTGACTGTTCCGATAGCAGACAAACCCCACTTGCACGTGCCAAATTGTCAAAATACAGTGAACATTTTCTCAGACATCATTATGACAAATCCTCCACCTGTCAGCTGCTTGCTGTGATTAGCCTGCAGAACCTGCCTTCCCTATCAGGATTATAATGGCAAAATGAAACGTATTATTGCACGTGACAACAGGCACCGAGCAACGACAGGAAAATGCAAAATAATAAAGGACTAGTGAGAAAATAAATGTGTAACATCTCCTCAGTTATAAAAAATATAAAAGAAAGCTAAACGATATTATTTTTCAACCAACCCTGATCAAACAATGCAGAGAAAAAAACCCCAAAAAACTATTGGTTTTGAGAATAGTGAGGTCTTTCATTGTCCATCCACCCTTTCATTTCATCAACAGCTTTATTCCATTAATGGTCACATAAGTGCTGATGACACCAGATAACTATGAACACCCTGGTCACTTGCTGATTATCTGGATTTCATGGTGTAACAATAAAACATTTAAAATGTTCTGATTATAAAGAATATCTTAATTTGTGTGTGTGTGTGTGTGTGTGTGTGTGTGTGTGTGTGGGGGGGGGGGGGGGGGGGTTCAGTTAAACTGGCTGAAAGCTGTCCATGCTAATACCAGATGTCATTTTGTCATTCATATTGTCTGGTAATATTGTATACCTCCCTTATCCAATTCAGGGTCAAGAGACATTTTATGAACGCATTCTTTCATTCATCGATGACAAAAGAGTGTTTTTTTTTTAACTTACACGTGTAGTGGACCTCTGTTGCTATGGCAACATCAATATCTGATGAATTGAATATGGACAAGTTCTTTAGTCTGCGGAAGGAAACTGGAGGACCTTGAAAAGATATACACACATATGGCGGACATGCAAATTCCACACAGAAAGGCCTCACAAATACTTTGAACACATCAGTACATTTGCTGATTTATTATTTCATCTGTGAAAAGCTTTGAATAAAGAAAGAATTTCCTTCACATATCTTTCTCTTTCGAGTCAGTCGTAACTCCTTGAGGCGTCAGGAAATGTACAGTCGAGATTGTTTTTCGAAAAGAATTACACTTTTGACAAAATGAGATTGTGCTACTATAACTACACAAAAGCCTTCTTTCATGTCTTAATTGTTGAATAATTCTGGGAAATCTAAGACTCGTTACCAAGTTGGATGAAACATCTTCTGTTCTCAAGCTGAATGAACTGCATGTGAAGGTTTTTATCTAAACACTACTTCTTATGCCTGCTTTAAGAGGAGCCATATCTATGAAAGTTATATCAGACAAAGGCACAGAAAAAAAAAAGGAAAAAAGAAAACTCTCCATAAGTAGTTATGACTTGCACAGCTATTCATTGGCGATACCCCCAGGATTTTATCCGAACATTCCTGACAGTTTTGTTTTCCTGCTGAAGCGATCTAACAGCCCCTGTGAGGCTAATTTGAAATCATCAAATAGGATGAATAAGTTAGAATCTTTGGAAAGTTCAATTAACATTTTGTACTTTAAAGAAATGACTCGCCATTGGGATTTTAGGAAGGAAAAAAAAAACCCCAACATATTGTCTCCTGTTCAAGCTGAGTCATCTGCACCAGTGGCGAATGATCAAATGGACGAGGAGGTGGAAAAAAAACGTTCAAGAGCGGAACCCGGCGCCTTTTGGTGAAGTTCACATTCAGATCAAGGCTAATGTTGGCGTCTTCTTCGACTGCGACAATAGAGTTGTCAGCTCAGTAAGACGAAATAGACAGTCTGAATTGATCTCTCAACTTCTCTTTTTAATAGAAAGATCACGCTGTCACATGGGAAACGACAACACAAGAGAACCGACAGCGACGGCACGAGAAGGGTACTGATTAAATTGTCTTCATTTACTTAACTGGCTGCTAATATTTCAATTAGAGCAACTGCAGGCAGTGACACTGTAGGGTTAAAAATGGAACAAGGGAAGAATTAGTCCAACTGATTAATAGGAGGAAATGACTTCTGTGCACACAGGAGACGTCCCTCTGGCGTCGTTCATCACTGACATCATCCTCGTCTACATTTGCATCAAGTGGGAGAAAAAAAAAAAACCCAAAAAAACCAAAAGGAACGTCCGTTTCCTCTTTTTGTCAGTACTATGTGTGGACATCAGAGAGTTTGTGTTGCACAAGTTGTCAACTTGCTCCCAGTAGAAGAGGCCAAGCTGAGGCAGACTTTGACCGAAAACACGTTGGAGACTTCCTCTCCCCTCCTCTGCCTTTTCCCATTACCATAAACCCACTCACTCATGATAACCATTAATGTAGCGTCTTATTAAAAACCTATCAATACAGCCACTGCCAGTGTGCTAATGGCCAGGAATCCCTCTCAGTTAAATCTCGACTTTGGTCTCCACTCTGGACTAATGAGAGCCATCGCTCAGCATCTCTTTGGGCTAAATCACCTTTATTTGTATCTGCCTTTTCGCACTGTTGGCAATTTATAGAACCATGAGAGATGCATTGCGGTACAGCCCGGGGGCTGAGGTTCGAGGATGTGGGGACGGCGGGAATTGAGCTAGCAAAGGCGAGGTGGAAGAGAGAGCCTGCGCTCACTCTGTCCGCTCCAGTATTTCCTGCTCGGGACCATGTTGTGCCGTTAATTGTTCAACATTGGAGCTCTGGCAATAAAAGAGGGCCCCATTGCTGCTGCCATTGATGAGGCATTGTTGTCTGGCAAAGTTTATCTCCAGTGCCGAGTCACAGGGAGGGCACGCTTGATGCAGGAGCGCCACAGGAGTTTGCCCTTCCAACTCAGGGGAGGAATTGAACATTGCTCTATCAATCTGGGCATTTTACAGCTCAGGCCTCCCAGCCGTGAGAAATGTGGGGGAGTGTTTATACTACTCCTTATTGTCTGGGATCTAAAGCAAATACTCAGCATGGTTAGGAGGGTGTTAGTATGACAGAGGCATATACACACTGGACAGGGACTTTATCCAGTGAAGAAAACATCTTGTCGGTTTTGTTCTGTATTAAATTGAAGATTTCATCGGTATGCATTGAAAGAAAGGACAGAAAAAAGTCAGCCGAGAGAATATTTGCACAACAGAATAGAGACAGGAATCTTTGCTCTGTCGCGCTGCCATAAGAGTAAACCATTGTGTGGTACTATTTATTAGCCAAGCTCTTGATTGAAACATATGCCATTTCTTCGTCAACACAATCCTTCGCGCTTGCTTACATTCACACCTTTCCGATTCCAAATAAATAAACAACCTCACAGTTTACTGTGAAGGTTAAACACGTTACCAACAACTCACACCAGCTCCATGAAGCTGGTAGTTTCGCAGTAGCAACTGACAAAATACTCACTATTATGAAACTACTGCAACGCTCAATCCTCAGAAATGAATGGAACAAGCTGGATGTGATGCGCTGACACCCGACATGTCAGGCGTATGCAATGAGCGGTAACTTGTGACAAACCAGTCGCATTGCTGGTGACGGACGTTGTACAGAAATTATTCAAAGGCTTTGAGATGCCGCATTGGAATTGTTTGGTATGACAGCGAAGATGAACCACCTTGGGAGCAGGAGGCGGGACTGGGGCATCAGACTAACCACATCCGATTTGAATAATGTTACCAAAAGCTGATCTTTATATCTTCAAAAAATAATGTTCATGTCTCTATGAAAACAGATTTGGTTTTGGAAAATATTTTCCAAAAATGAAGCTTGTAAAGAAAAAAACTCGGGTCATCCAAATACCAAGGTCTTGTATTCAGACCAATATAGTTTGTGAATGTGATCCTGTGTGGTTTAAACGTGTTAAAGTAGTGCGAGTATTAATGCTCTTTTTTGTTATCAATTGCAATATCCGGTACAATATTTAAATATATAAGAATTCATTCAACTTTCCAGATAATTATCAGATACATAGCATAAAGATATATATAAAAGTAGTTCATAGACTGGGTTCTATTTAATCATAAATGAACCATGTGTACAATTCTGAGTGCATTACTTTCGTCCTCACCACTGTTTGCTGTGTAGTTTTCATCCACCACCAAAATACCAACAACAGTGATTGAACTACAAAGGTTAAGCCCACAGGAGATATTTATAGCCTAAGTACTCATGAACTACAAACGACTATTTTACCGCAGAGATTTAAAATCTTCAGAGGTATCTCATTTTGAAATGTCCCCTACTGTCACCTCTGTCAATAAGCGAAAACCTAAACAGCTACAGTATACATGACAAAGGCTCTGGCTGGCAGCAAAGGTAACCAAGGGCAGAGAGCCATTTAATATTTATGACACATGTCGAATCACTGAAATCACCTATTCATTAGTGCCTCTATTCAGCTACAGCCCCGAAGAAGTGTGGTAGGGCGAGATGTATGCAAGGTTTTCTTTTCTTTTCTTTTTTTTTCCTTCTTTTTTTTTTTTTTTTGATACACTTGTAATAACCATCACCAAACAAGGCCAATAACAGTTTTTATGTTATAGCCATCGTAATCATCGTCAGTCTGGGAGGCGCTTCAGCCTTAACCACCAGAGAGGCCTGCCTGCCAAGAGTGCTAGTAATATAAATGCACTTTGAAGAATGAGGGGGTTGGCATGCTGCTGGATAGGTGCCAGCTACACATCCAAAGCTGCAAAATCACAGCTGCGCTGACTCAGGCAATGACACTATCTTCCTCCTTTCTTCCTCCCTGGATTGGTGTGTAGAGTGCATCCAGGGCCTGAATGCCTCTGTTGCATTATGGAAAAGGTACAAACAAATCATGTCACTCAGTTTAAAAATCAAATTGGAGCCACAGAAGAGGTGCCGCTCTATTTTAAAGGGCAAACCACAAATCTCATTTGTTTGATGACGGGTGTCAACTGAGGCATGCACTGGGGGGCAGCATTGCTGTGTGTGTGTGTGTGTGTGTATGTGTGTGTGTGGGGGGGGGGGGGGGGGGGGGGGGGGGGGGGGGGGGTCATCGCTTTGTGCATAAAGACTTCAATTCAGCCATATTGGCAAAAACTCAAGCAAAGTTGGTAAACCGTCAGCCACAATGCATAAGACCCACAGATGAGCAGATGTGAGGAAGGGGGAAAAACGTGTTTGCCGACAGCCTGAGCTGACACTGTGATCCACCCAACTGAAATGTCTCTCTAAGTAGCTTCCCTGGTTTGTCCTCCGCATACAATAGTACACTCAAAAGAGATTCATCCCTGAATAACAAATGAATGAGAGTGTGAGAGCCGCTCACAAACAGTAGCAGGCACTCATTACTGCTGATGTGGGCAGTGTGCTTACAAAGACCAAAAGAGAAAGAAAGGCAGATTCATGTTATTATATCAAGCTAATGATAGACTGCATGAAATGCACTGGACCGTGATGATAACATGCTGCAACTAATTATTTACTCAGCATACCAGGATTGTGGAAAAGTGAGAGGTTTCCAATGCAGTTGTTTTCCACATATTTCTAATATCTTTTTTCCCTCCATAGTTTAAAACTCTTTGACTTGTACTTTTTGGCCTGTTTATTCAGCTGCGTGTTTAACAAATCTAACATTTTATGGCCTTGTGTTTAGTTGCAGTGAGGAGAGTTTGTCTTGAGCAGCGATGATGACGGGACTCTGACAAACTGAGGCTTCTGGGTATAGCGCCGGAGCAAAGGGTCGTGGTGTCGACAGATGATACGCCCAACTGCCAACTTGACAATAAAAGAGACGGCTTTGTGGAGCCCTCCTGGAAGCCAATGAATTTTTTTTTTTTTTTGCCACTGGAGATCAGTAAAGCAAATTACTCTACCTTGTAGACATTTAACTACCTCTCTCAAGCTTGCCAGTCATGTCTGTGGTTTACCTCTTGCTTACGCCCCATTCTCTGAGTGATTTCAGGACACAGTGGTTGTAGTTTTCATCCATCACTGCATCCTCGGGCCAGTAGTTGTCTGAAGGATGCTGAGAGAAACTCCTGCTTTTCACTGCATTTCATTGAAACCTTTAAATAGATACCTGAGTGAGAAGCAGGTGTATTAGTGTCAGAATATTACAATTAAGTATTCATTGCATTCATATATTCACGAAATATATAGTACTGTTACCAGCCCATGTGTGAGTAATGTATACATACATTTTCCTAATAGCAGTATGCTGAATGAAAATTAGACAGGAGGTTGTCATTTTCCATGTCATTTACTGGGAGCATGCTGTAGTCATCGTCAACGCTTAAAACTAGAAGCCGTGATGAAGAATTGTGACCTTTGAGCTTATTGTTACAATAACACGAAGCACTGCAGATGGATGGCCTGTAAACAACCAGCGTCGTGACTGGATCTCGACCTGAGGTGACTGATATGGTTGTTGTTTTTTTTTTTGTGCCAGCCATGTTCAGAACATTTCAGACCGAGACTAGGGAATATGACAGACCACGGTTCTGCAACATATGAATTCAAGCTTGTTTTGAACTGCAACAACGAGCCAGCCACCACTGTTGTGAGCGATAGTCGGGTGCTTCATTTGGCTGACTGACGTCACGTGTTCACCCTGCATCGGCAGCCTGAAATTAACTTTTGATTGAGCGGTGTGAGACGCACTATCAGAAGAGAGCACTCGGCGATGAAGCATAAATGACATGATGCAGAATGCCACAAGAGATCTACATTTGGAGGTTACCTGTTTAAACAGGAACAACAACAACAAAAAAAGTAGTGCTGGTAAAATAGCAACTTTCTTGCAATACTTCAAAACTTTTTACTCTGGCAACCATGGTACTGTTAAAGTAAAGTCTGAGGTTTTCACCCAACGACCGTCCAGACTGGATATAGAACAGCAAGGAGCTCATTGATCATTCCGAACAGATTTTGCATGTTGCTTCACATACATGTAATTGCATACATGCCGCATTGTTGCTTAGTGAAACGTATAAGAAAAATCTACAATTCTATTTTTTTAGATGGAGGTCATATACTTTTATGTGGTGTAGCAACAATAGATCTAAAAGCATTATACAGCAATTTTCATTGTTTAAGTTTTCTTCAAATTAATTAATGATAGTGATTAATGATCATGATTTTAGTATTGATTAAAATAATTGTGATTAGTATTTTGGCCATAATCGTGTGGTCCTACTCAGCAATGCTTCAATTCTGCTGCTGTATTAATGCATAAGCATTTTTGCAGGGCAAAATTCCAGCTTGGACGCCTCAAGATTTTGCCCACTATCAGAAAAGATTCAGTCACTGGGCCCCGTGTCGGCGGTAAAGAGGTGTCATCCGTTCATTAAAAGAGTAGACCAGAACAGGGTTTTTCTGATCCAAAATCTGAATTGCTTCTTTTAAAAACTCGCAGATTTCCATTTGAATTTCCGTTGACCGATGCATCATTCACTGTTGACACGACTTCAGATTTTGAAACAGGAACAATTTACCATTTTTCAAAAAATGAATCAATAAATACCATTTTTCGGTGTCATTGTGTCGAGACAAATGTAAAACTAAAACAATTCCCTCACGAAAAAAATCCAAAATTGAAATGTTTTGTGTCAGCTTTTTTATATTTGTTGTGACTAAATCTGTCTTCCACGTCAATACATTCTTATTATATGGCGGTGTCACAAATGTAACCCACATTTTTAAGGCTTAACCATCTGCTACTCAGTTTGCTAATCAACCCAAGCAGCTGTTCCAAACCCCCCCAAAAATCTAATCAAAATCACACAAAGAGGAAGTGTCTGTCTTTACCAACCATATCCCATAACTCCTTACTGTAAATACACTCTGTAAAAATAATGAGTCGAATGAGTCTTTTGTCTGATTCAAAGTGTATTTTAAAAAACACACTCATAGTTTAAGAGTGTATAAACTTCAATCAAGATATGTTGATTCAGAAATAATCCTACTAATTGGAAATTAATCCTGACCTGTGGCCATTTCGCTTCTCCAATAGAGGTAAATAATTCCAATTTCAGGCCATCACACACACACATTTTATCCAAGAAGAACTTGTGGTACATCTTGTAAGCTCACTCGCCTTGCATAAGAAATAACTGTACCTCACACATCCCTGTGCTCTTGTGCTGTAGAATGTCCAATCGTCTTTACCTGTAGAAATAATATCCTTAGTGGTACAAACACAGGCTCTGCATTATAAATAGAGATATAATTCATAATTGAAGATAATTTAATTAAGGAGGAATGCTAATGCCTTTACATTGTTGCCGGCATCTAAAAATCAGGAGAAAAGACAAACTCTGTCAGATTTTTCAAGCTATTTTATTCTAATGTAAATCATCCAAGGTTTATATACAAAATAACACACACACACACACACACACACACGCACACGCACACGCACACGCACACGCACACACACACACACACTGGAAGGACAAGGTCTACTCGTGACAAGAAAAGCACCTGATTACCTTCATTGCCCTTAAAAGCTGCAGGACTATTCCCAGTTGAATGTTTGCTGTGCTGCATGTGGATGAGAAAGAGACAGATCCGGATGTCTCCTGCGAGTGTCGTTGCACCCAGTAAATGTCACGGAAGTAGACAATATATGGCTGCCATGGACAGCCGCATTTAAAGGAAAAACCACAGTGGTTTTACTGGACAATGTGGTAAATTGACTGTCAAAAAATGTCCGTTGTCATTTACTATCATCATCCCAAGAAATTACGACCCGGGATTTATAAGCACAGACAGATATATGTCGCCTTGTATGTTTCTCTATCTGTGAGCGAGAGAAAAAGAGATATGAGAGAATGATGTTTGGCGAGAAGGTGAAAGTGATAGAGCAGGTCGAATAAAAAGGAAAAGTCAGGCAAGACAGCGCAGTCTCCATCTTTGTGTCTTGACCCTTGAGTCTGCATGTGGGCTTAGGTGTACGTGTTCAATTCAATAACTCTGTGCATGTTTGAGTGTGTCAAAACAGCGCAGCGCTCCCATCCAGCTCACATTGCTCTGGGTTTGTATCTCTCCAACTGCAGGTCACAAAGTGACATTGTGCTTTTATGGCCGCTCTCCATGGTGCTTCACATAAGCTCTGAAATGACTAAATCCCTCAGCCAGTGTCCCTGACCCACAGCATCCCTGTTAGAGCTGCTGCATTCACACTCTTTGATGTGGCCCTGAATTGGAATCGGTCATCGGCCTCATTCCAGGGATTGATACCGCCTCTGCTGTTCACATGCCTACAGGTCTGCGGCGCTCGGCGGTCAGCTCGTGTCTGTCTGACTGTCCGTCTATGTCTTCCGTCTTCACTTCAGCTCTTAAATGGGTGGAAGTACAATAACCTTGAAAGAAGATCTTCTCATACTGTGTTTCAGCAAGAACTATAAGAAGAAGAAAAAACTCCACAAAGCTAAAGAAAAAAAAGAAAAAACGTCATGAGAAAATGTCCAGCTGCTGTCCACCCACATTCCTGAAGATGAAAGCCCTGATTTTACTTCATGAAGAAAAGTGAAATTAGATTATGCAACAGGCAAAGAAACCACACTGAGAGAAGTGAGAAGAAAAGTAGGGTGGAATATCATTTTCAATAGGATAAAGTCACATTGTAAATACGGGAGGAAAAAAGAAGCGAGGAAAACTTCTGTTCCGAGAAGTGCTTGTCAGTTAAGGTACAATTACTTGTTAATGGTGTGTGTCCGTCTAAGCGATCATGCATTCATGCCCACACCTGTCCATGCTGTGGTGTGTGTCCTTGACAGAAGACATTAAGTAGCGGCCAACTGTGTGTTATTGATATTTTCAGCCACAACTAATGTATCCATTAATAGGGTCACACTTAAATCTTCCAGCACACACATGGAGTTGCTTTAAATCTAACAATACATGGGACATTTAAATACTATGCGAAAATTAATTATAGTGTGAAGAAAGTGCCCATTGAGGACTATTGCAATTATTGCTCTCCACTCTATTATAACTTTTTCTCTTTTTTTTTTACCCTTGGCTGATAATTGAATTTAATTATTCAGGTTCTGTCTTTTTAATATGTTTTCCTCATTTCCTAGCAAATTGATTATGTGTACCAATCTCCTCTCGTCGTCTATTTGCGTCACCATTTCTTATCGTAGACTCAAATACGCTGTCAAAATACACCACTTGTTTTATTTTTTGGCCTACATAGCTGATATGTTTAGTGTAAAATGGATTTTTTTAAAAAAGAAAATACATCATTGCGGACAAATTACACTGTAAATGTATAGTGTGCGCCCAATATGCATTGTGTGTTATAATCACTGACACATTAACTGCAGTTTTTTACAGCTATCAATAACTCTTGTTTCAACCCTGTCGAAAATTTGAATGAAAGATGAACAAATTGCTCCAAGTGATTTTCGTCAGTCTTCCTCGCGCGTGTTTGTGCTCGACCTCGAAATAGAGGACCAGGTGATATTGACCTAATTTTTTGTTTGTCTAGTCTAACCTCCTCAGCTGACCTGGCCACGGATGACAAATGCATTATTAAACAGCAGCTAAGCCAACTCAAACTTCACATTCATGATGGAATACAGTCTAGGGGGAAAGCAGGTGGGGATGCTTAGCGAGCCGGTAAAGACGTCTCAGAGATTTTAGATAGCTGTGAAACAACTCAAGGGGTTACTATATAAGGCACCATCCCCTGAGATTTGCTGTGGACTCAGGCAGGGATGTTGTACAGGTACTGTGTTAATAAGAAGATACCTTTTACAGCCAGTGGTCTGATTATTTTACGATACTGTAATATGTTGAAATTTCTATTGTTAAAACAGTTTTTTTTTTAAAAAATGCCCCGACTTTGACATGATACATCCGGATTGACCAAATTGTGGCCTTCTCAACACTAATAGCGGTATCATTCATACGGGTCTCTCTATATGGAATACTTTAGGGGAAAACTCTTCCTTGCGACCATGCCCAGGTATATTTCTTTGACTATCATGGAACGGGATTCTCCTAAATGCCACCTTTCAGCAGATCCCTTACTAATTGTTTCTGTCTCCAAGGTAGCATGGCTGCTCTTTGATGTTCAAACCTTTTCCTCCTCACAAAGGAGACTGACGGCAGGAGCAGAGAGAGAGGCAGATGGACCGCGACAGGATGCTGTGAACCTGACGTCTCTCTCCCTCTTTCAAGTGCTCTGGTTCAATCAGCCACTGCCGCACAAGCTGTTGTGGAGCACCTTTGAAATCATGGTGTCTGCACAATAGTCTTGACTGTTAATGACTTCTTGTAAAGTTCCAAAGCAGCTCTGATTACACATGCTTGTGCACACGCACATGTACCAGCGAGCACAGCCTGGCACAACAGTGTCATGCATAACCATGTGTGCACTCACGCACACTCTGTCAAACACATTCACCACTCAACGCCCGTTGAGCGGCGCGTGTATGCTGCGTAACATGCTTCATCTCTTAGGCAACACCTTGGAAACCAATGTTAGGACACAAGTAAACAATTAATATGTTAATTAGACTGATCAGTGCAGTCGGCATCCTTTCATAGGAGAAGGTGTGCACATTAAATGTTCATGTCGAGAACGAAGAATCACATTATTCCAGTGATGCACATGTAAATACATGTGATTTTATTATTTCTCCTAAAAAGAAAACTGTCAATTTAACCGAGGGTGGACTAGGAACTAAGACTAAAAGTAGAGAGTGCGAAAGTAGGAGGCACATTTGATTAGAAACTGTGTTTCAGAAGCATTCTGCACAGGCTTTGATTTGATGCCATGTTACATCTTGTTATAAGCTACCAGACTTCTTGAGCCATTTTGGAAAAGTGGAATCAAACGATACAAGATGTCAAACATGCAGGTGTTCACCCCGGAAAAATATGGCACTGCAGCTATCGGGGAGCCTTTAAAATACAACTAACGTATTGGACTGCCTTGAAGGAGAAGGGGGCTGCAGTCCTCTCTGGAGCTGAAACTGCAAGGACTGGCCCTAATTAGGTGGTAGGCAAAGGGAAACTGGCATGTTGAAGTGAAAGTGTGTGTATGTGTGTCTGAGCAGTGAAAAAGTGAAATATTCTCTTCTGCTTAAACTAGGGAGGCTTATTAGTGAAGAATTTCAGTGTTATCTTGCTGTCTAAATCATCAGAGGAGGTTGCACCTTTGTAAGCCAATGTCCAAAAGTGATCAGTAAGAATCTTGCTGCACCAGTGGCTTTTGTACCTGTGCAGGCGTTCAGAGCCTCAGACTGAGATGCTGTGCTTCGGGTGAATTAACTTTGCCTTCATAGAACATTTTTAACGCTTTAGCAATTTCAAAGTGTTTTGCTGTCAGTTCATTTCGCCCGCCCACCAAAAGGTGGGAAAAATTACACAGGATATATTCTATGTATTATATTGTATTGTCATTGGGATCATAATACCAACTTTGGGATGACGAGCTCCAGCACCTCAGCAACAACTATCTTATTTAAAATCGATTTCTGAACAAATATTTTACACCCACTGCAAGGGATGTACTTCTGAAGTTTGTTGCGCTTGTTAGTACTTTTTGCACTTGTCTGTTACACGCTGCTTTTCCTGTCAATACAAGACTAAACCTGACTCAAACTTAATGGTCCTCAGAGGCATCTATGTTTGCTGCTCCTCCTCTTTTTTTTTATCAGGTAGAAGAATCAAATGGAACAGAATTTATTCCACAATACAATATTGATATTATGGAAATAAAATCGAAGGGCTCTACCTTGAATTTTAGAATAGAAACTAATTCTAATGCTAACAGGCATTAAAGATGAGATTTCTGAAAGGTTTGCACGAGCTGCAGAGTTGATATTTATCACTGTGAATCAAGTCTGACATACTGCAAAATAACACACTGTCCACTAAGCTCTTTTGCCACAAATAAGCAAAATCAGGCACGTCGATCAGATCACGCAAAAATACTGTAAGGAGTTTATGCAAGAAGATCAAGTATGACTTGCAAATATAGGGTTAGGGTTTTGTAAATCACATTGTATATTCATTATTGCAGCTGTTTAACACGATTGGAAAGGAAACCAAATCTGATGCAAATGTACTCAGGATTTAACAGAAATGCTGCTCTTCCTCAGCTGGCCCGCCACGACTTTTATTTGCAGACTTTGTTGTAAGACTTTTCAAATCTCTTTTCTTTTCATTCGCACAGTTTTGACTTTGTGACTGATCACGATTAATATTGTGTTGTCTTGTTTTCACAATCCCTCCACGGCGAACAAAGGCAAACATATGTGGAAACTATTTCATTTACAGGACACTGGTAAACACACAATCCTTGTCTGAATCCTCCTTGTCGAGCCTGATATCACTAATGGCATTATCCTAAGATGATCACATGTAAAATGCATGCAAATTGGAAGTGCAGTACATTTGCAGGAGTCTGCAATGCAGCACTTTCAGCAGGATGCTCATAAATCAGCCTGCTTGATGGTTCTGAGTGGGTTCATATAATATACTATTCCAAACTATAAGTTAGGCCAAGTCGATTTTGTTTCAATGTGGCTTCAGTGTCTGTTTCAGTTTTAGTTTTTTTTGTTTTTTTACCAACATCTTGAAAATAAATATAAATGACCGTGAAATTTTAAACATAGTACACATACAGTATCTTGAGCTTGAATGCTACTGATTAGAGATCAAATGACACTCCTCTTGTGGCTCTATGAGGGTGGCAATTTTGGTCATCAGTGACAAAATTAATAAACAGATGGTCATGAAATCTGGTAATGATGTTGAAATGTGTCAGGGGAATAAGGGCCTACTGACTTTGGTAATAATATTGCATTCCCTTTAGCCTCCCCATCTGACTGGTACTCTCAATATTTTAAAGCATACCTTTAAAAAAAAAAAAAAAAGCCCTTCTCTAACTGCCATGGTGGAATTGTATGAACTTGAACTCTCAGTGTTCCCTACACTTCATAATAATGAATAGAGATCAACATGCACACTTGTGGGGTGAGGAAACATGCAAGTTTAAATAATGTAAAGATAATCTTTAAGGCAAATGCTCATGCAGTCGAACTGGCTGGTGTTGGACAAAAAGGAAAAAAAAAGCTCACAAAGCAAAGCAAGGCTTTGTCAGACAACGGTTGCTGAGCCTCATGAGTCTGGGAAAATGATGTGCATCCAAGCTCCCTGCTTTGTCGTTTATCTAGATTAACATGTGGTAGATCGGTACATATCATTAGAAGCGCATCTTGCTCCTTTCACCAGACAATGTGGAAGGCAGTATGGACCCGTACATAAACTACCACGGCACCCCTTGCAAGAAATCTTCTGATCACAAACTGTTAGCAAAGTCACTCTTTGTGTAATTAGGCCCATGTTTGGTCTAACAAATGGGCTCAATGAAAAAAAAATCAGATACTTGACTAGTCTACCAGAACCAAATTAGTGTTGTAATTACTTGTGGGACATGTCTCCATTAATAATAGCTGCATCTTTTGTTGTAACAAAACATCAATAGAATGCACACCTTAATTTAATGAAATACCAATATGAATCACTCTCAGGCTCAGACTTCAGAAAGAGCATGTACATATTGTGTGTTTCAAATTGTGTTTGTAGGAGTAAAAATAAATGATTATAAACTCCCGGCTATGCTCCATGCTATCAGAATTGCATTGCCCAGTTGCATTGCCATATGGTCCCTTAAATAGGACTGCATAGATGAAGTCTAGACTGATGTCAATAGCAGTACTGAGCAGTGAAAGCATCACACAACCATAATATATGACTATATATAATATTAGATTCAAATTGGAGCGTTTTCTTTTTTTGCAGAGAATAAATATTTCCTCACATTTTAGCATAATATTTCATAATCTACAATAAACATGTCAGAGAGTCAACACGTTTCTCAAACTGCGGCTAGAAAACAGACAATCTATGAATACTCAAGTGGGCAAGAATGCCTGAAAGCATTTAAATAGATGTTCAGCTGTTAAAGGACACGTATGTTGCCTTTTTTTTTTTTTTTGCGATGACAAACAGGTGAGTATGGACAACCCTGACCATCATTGATACGTTTCCCTCTTTGGGATTAATCCCCCATGTGCCACTAAGTTTAATTGATTTCATGTCCCAGCATCATTGATGAGGCTTTTGTTTCGTTTACGGTCGTCTTGGTAGTAAATATCCATGAACATTCTTTTAATGAAGCAATTAGAATAATAGATTCCGTTAGAGGCAAAAAAAAAAAAAAAAAAAGGCTAATAATTCATGTTGATTTGGATGAAAATCATCTGCCAGCTCAAATAGCTTTGTGCCTATTTGAACCTGTTGTATTCCCTATGAAATGAAATATATATTTACTTAACTCTGGCTCCCCTACAAAACATTAATTGCATAATTTGGTGCCACAAGCTAAAAGCTGCCTGTAGCTTTTCCACACATAGATTATTTTTAACAATCACTTTGAAGCTTGCTTCCACGTCCCAGGGATGCCTTGGTTTCAGACCGAATGTGGACTATGGAAGGATGGCTCACATCTCATTAAGGGTCTGCTTTTATATGATGAAGAAAACTAAGAATCCTCCTCAGCATTATTACTTTAGCATAAGCCTCGTGTCAGACTCAAATTTGTCAAGTGATTCATGTAAAGTGTACTTTTGTTTGCAAAGTGAAGGGAAGTTTTACACTCTTAACCTTTTCAGTTTCACATAATCTAATTTATCCTTAATACCAATTGGCTCTACTTCCAATAAACATGAGATGTAGATTGATTTTTTTTTCAATTGATCTTTATTCATAGAGCTCTCAATGACAGAAGAGACCTGTACCTATATTCTTACTGACTGTATGCTTATTAGGGGTAAACACAGGCATGTTGGAATATACCAGAATCTATTTTTAATGAGCTTATGTGCTTTTTTAACTTGTGGAGTGATGTGTTTTGATTATACGGTGTTCTTTGGGTTGCATCAGTTGGGAAACATCCATCAACTAAGTCTTTGGAGCCTCCCCTTCTGGAATTAAAACACAGATTCTTCTTCTGTGTTTGTTTATATAGGTGCTAAAATATGTGTGTATATGTCAGGGAAAAGCCTTTGATTACAGAACTGCTTTCCTCCCAGTCAGTGGTGAAGACGGAAACATCTCAGTACTAATGACAAAATGAGGTTAACGTTGAATCTCAGCGATGATGCACAGCATCCCACCGGACATCCTCAAGTTCTTGCCTTTTTTTTCTTGCCTTTTTTTTCTTCTTCCCTGCTGTGCCACAGGAATAATGCAGACAAGCAGAAGTGATTGTGTTCTGTGTCAACATGATGTGACTGCAGCCCCACAAATGTTTGTGGCAATAGATGGACTGCAACACCATGGGAAATCAACTCTATTAGTGTCAACATAGACAACTAAAATGGCCATTGTGACGTGGGAGTGGGCTGGGGTGGGAACGTCTGCATGTAGATGTGTGACTTGCTGGACTGTTAATAGGCATCTGTGCATATTTCTGCATTCGCCCCCTCCATTTCCCCAAGCATGTGACTGATGGGAAATCCAATGACTGGACTGACTGATAGCAATCTGCTTATGTACACACAGCACTTAAAAGAAATAAATGAATAAAATCCAGTGTTTATATACTGGATGGTGTTGCATATCTATCTATCTATCTATCTATCTATCTATCTATCTATCTATCTATCTATCTATCTATCTATCTATCTATCTATCTATCTATATATCACCAATTCAATTCTGGGCTTTGGGGTGTTTCAGTGCAGAGTTTGCATTTTCTCCCTGTGCCTATGTGGGTTTCTACCAGGTACAGTTTTTTTCCCACAATATGAAAAAAAAAACATTTGTTTAAGTTTAATTAGTGAGTTTAAATGCCCTGTAGGTGTGAACGTGGGTACAATTGCGATCGATTGTGTCTCCTTTTAAATTTTCTTCCCGCTGTGACGGACTGCTGACCTCTCCAGGTTGCACCCTGCCTTTGGCCACAGTCAGCCAACATTGACTCAAGCGCCCCGCAACCACAAGTTAGATCAACTGGTACAGTAGTTGGACGGATGGATAGATACATTTCTCTTTTCATGATACAGATACTTTTTGACAGATACGTTTAGACAATTGAAAATAAAGTGAATTACCGTGTTGCTGCAGAAACTATATATTGAACAGAATAACTCCAAAAAGCAGTTTTAAAAATAATAAAATAATAATAATAACTGATCATTCTAAAGTTTGAACTCATGAAATGTATTCAGGGGGTTAACATACCATAACGTATGATATGCTACAGATAACAGTTTTTCCATTAAAGAAATCTTTACACAGATAAATATGTAATTGCATATATAATTCTTTGAATATTAATCAATATTGGTTCAAATACACGTTGAGACCTGCGGTTATATCCAAGAAACAGCAGAAGTAATATTTCTGATGAATTTTTGAAACTCTCCCCACTGCTAGTGTTCACAAAATGTATTTTAATAAACCAATTGAGTGTGTGTCTGTTTTTGTGAGTTGGACTCTTTTTCCTTGCTCTGGTGTATCCTGCCCTCGCCCACAGTGCCAGGATCAGCTCCAGCGCCCCGCGATCCTGAACAGGAAGATGGATGGATGGATTTATTCATATTTTTAATGAGGGAGTCAGCATAAGCTCATTCTGCAAATTTGGCCTAAGAAAAAGAAATAAATCTATAGGAACCTCTGAGCCATATTTGAGATATTCTTTCTTCATGTATACAGTCTTGTTTTCTCTGATTATGCATCAGATGGAGAAGAATCACATTTTATCATCTCACAGTGATAATGATGATAATTAACCAGAGTGGCATAAATGAATCCAAGCAATCAATCATGATTTTATGAATTGCTTCCATGAAAGGCACGAAACACACTTAAAAATGCAACTAAGACATGAATAGCAGATGTTCCTGCAGCTGTAATCTCTTCCAGCTTGAACATGTGTTTTCCATTTAGCTCAGTTAATTGAATACCACAGACAATATTAATTGAATTCCGATGGCCTTCCATTGAATTCTTGCCGCTCACATCTATGAGCACATGGACAGGAATCAATGCGTCAGATACGCGCCAATATGATAGATGTGGGGATATGCACTACCAGGCAAAAGTTTTAGAATGGCCCCAATGTTTCCAGTGATTTCCAGTGATTGTACTATTTCAAGCTTGAACAACTTGAATGGCAATCAAAGGAAAGTGGTGTCTTTGGTGGAGATTCAAAAAAAAAAAAATTTAAGTACATTTTCAGGCTTTTACATGACGGCTTTTTTCAGGGAACAAGAAGGCAAAGCTCCTCCATGGGTCCAGTTTTCCATACCCAGACCCACCCACACTCATAAAGATCAATACGAAACCCAACCCATTACCCACAGTTACCCCCCAATGTGAAATCCACCCGTTGTATAAATATCATACTCTCAATCAAAAACCTGATTAAACACAAGGCCTCTGCCATAACTCACTTCTGATAATTTTTTTTTTCAACTTCCTACAGGTGTTCAAACTTTTCCAGATTACTTACAACCCAAGTAATATAATATAATATAAAACACTTGTTATGGCGCGTACGATACGTCTTGATATAAAGTATGCAACACCTGTTACATTGCAGCTGTTCTTTCAAACTTTATGTCAACTTCAGGATATTGGCTTTACTTTAACTTTAGGCAATTCAATTATTCTTAACTCCCTCCTGTTACTTTTTTTTTGTTATGACATCTTTGCAGTCACAATAAAAGCTCTCTGGGAAAAGGCGTAATGTGGAAGACATCAAGGGTCAAGTTTTTACCAAGTGGACAATAACGCACCATGGCAGTAAGAGGCAGTCACACCGAGATTTACCCTGCCGCTATGACACTTTAAAAACATTTCTTTTTTTTTTTTGCTTTTAAGTTACCACAACACATACTGTATATTGGGGACAAATAGAAAACAAAAAGAAAAGAAAAAAAAACACCAACCCATCACCTCGAGCACTCTGAGAGAGACAAAAAGAGCAAGGCCATCAGGGGTCAGCAAACTGGAATGGAATTCACAAACAGCAAAGCAAAACAAGAACAACCCCTGGCCTCAATGCTATAGACAAAGCAAATAAGTAGTACCTGCTTTATGTGACCACTGATAGCACTTTAAATACCGATTAACATACAACACATGCGCTTGTTACTATCTAAAATAAGTGGATGAATCACATTGAGTTAATTTTATACTCCCAACTTTATCATATTACTTTCTGATAATATGTATGTTACGTATCAACATGAAACTTCATTTCATAATTGTGAAGTAATGTGTTTCACAATATGTTTATCAGTTTATATGAAGTATATTAAAATAGACAGAAAGAAATAAAATGTAAACATGTCCATTTAAATTCAAAGAATTACCTTGAAAGGTTACATGGAGTTAATCTAATCCCATTTTTATTCAATCAATTCTAAATTGAATCCAATTTAAATTGTTTAAGTGCGCTAAATCGTCTTGAGTATGGTTAAGTTTGAGTGCAGGTGAAAGTGGTTGATTGCAGTTAAATCCTGGTAAAACCACTAAATATATTCTATATGTGGATTTATATCACAATCATGCTCGTAAATGATCAAGTATTGTGTGACACATGATAAACTCCTAAGAAGTTGAACCGTAAAACAAATAAAGTTTGTTGGTTACTGAAGTCTGAAGTGTGTTGACATCACCTGCTACAGTATTAAAACCACGACGCACACAACGTACGTGTCAACAGACAGTCTGACCCAAATACTTGAAAGTATTTCATGAGGCTATGAGCGAATGTGTCTGCCCACCACCACCACCCACCACTCCCCAACCCCACCACCATCAGTAGTATCTGCCAGCAATTATTTGGAGCAACCCCACAGGAAGAGCCATCTGTAGCTGATTTCAATTTACACACACACACACACACACACACACACACACACACACACACACACACACACACACACACACACACACACACACACACACACACACACACACACACACACACACACACACACACACAGGGGGATGTGTGCCTTAAAATCTTTAATTGAGATGGATTGGGTCATCCAATTAACCCTAACACACTTGGGTGTCCTTTGTGCAGTTGAAGCCTTTGCTTTGGGGTATTGTCACAAATCTTTAAGTCACTACAGAACTACACCTGTCCTCACTGTCTCTATAAAGTTTAATTGGGTTTAGCTCTTCCTCAATCAACCAGCAACTCTTTCCCCTGGCACCTCTTTTGTATTCGTTTTGAAAAGAAAGGATGCGAGGATGCGTGTGTTAAGATATGTGCAATTACAAAAGACCACTGTAACGTGTAACCTTCATCTGATGACGGAGAAGAATGAACAAGTCGTACAGTTTTTTCTTTCCAGCAACATGACAATTTCAGCTTCTATTTTAATTGTTCCATTTTCTACTTGAGGATTAGATTCTCTTTCTGTTTTGACTTTCAATGTCACGTCTGTGTTCTGTTACAGTGCAGCTATGAGCGGTGCCAGGATGAGATTTACATTTTTTTTTTCATATTCGTCCTGTCGATTCATACAGGGTGCATTTCACATTATATTCATTTAAGAGTAAAATCATTTCATGACTCACTGAAATCTGAGTGGGCTTGAATCCGCTGCTCAAAAGCCAGACAGTAATGTGGCCTTTACCCTGACCTGCGTCTCTTTAACAATTCAACAGCAGCTGAGGGTCTCTGTAGATTCATTAGAGAGAATGGCAACACGGAAAAACAAAAGAAATCCAAATAAATAGAGAAAGAAAGTTTCCTACTTAGTCGAGAAGGGGGGGGGGGTGAAAAAAAAACACTTGATAAAACAAAAGGAATAAAGTTTGAGTCACCACACATCCATTTTTGAATTATAGATAATAAAACCAGCCATATTTAATTGTTGAGGGGAAGTGCAGCGGGCTCATCTTTTGGGGCAATTTAATTTGAAACGCGCCTCTTCAAGGCAGAAAGAGCAGCTCGAAGTCATGCAGGGAAAATAGTCTTAATTGTTTAATCCATATCAGTTATACACCATATGGGAGAAATTACAGGTGCTGTGTGGCAGGATAAACAGTACGACCAAACAAATGTCTAAGGGGCAGTCTGCACTAGTTTGTGTCATTTAAGATCAATTTGTTTCAGCACCCACCCCCCCACCCCTCCACCCCCCCATCCCTCCACCCCCTCCTCACTGACACAATGTACATGGATAAAAGCAAACGTTCCAGTTTTGAAGCCTAAAATAAACTGTCATTGAATCTGTGGTTGTAAATATAAATTTGACCATATTTTAAAAGTGTTCCAAATCTAACAAACTCAGGTAAGAAAAATGATGTTTACTCTTTATTGATCACGTCGTATTCAGCGACTACTTTTACGACACCGCTGCTATCCAGTAGTACTGTGCTAACGGCGGGTCAACGTTCAGCTCAGCCTGCAATTTTCTACATTATTAAATTAACATCATCGTGCCACTGAGACTTCCGCCTGGATCTCCCATTATACCCCGACACTTGTTCTTTACCCCATGACAATGGACACTTCGATGGCTGGGATTTCAGAATTTTTAATCAAAAATGATTTATTCTGACCAAAACCCAGTATCTCGTGAAAGGGTCGCAATTACCATGCCATTAATCAAAGTATAATTAGAGTCAATGGCTTAATTATGACACATAACCTCGATTTCCTAAAGGAATTAATAATAGTGGTGTCATTTTATAGCGGCAAAAAAATAAATCTGAAGAATCGTCTCAGTGAAATTGTGACGGCTTCAAGACATTGGTCAGTTTGACTCTTGAAGTATTCATGTAGAAATATCTATTCATATATATATATATAGGCATTACTACGTCGACATTACTCAGTGATGCACGAGTCTGTAACTGTAACAGGATTTGAAAAATGAATGTTATTTAGTGGAGCAAATCAAACACATTTTTTAGAAGTGAAACTAAGAAGATTAAAGCACTGATATTACTGTAATTAAGCAGGGTTACCAAGTGTTTTCTGTAGTATGTGTCTTTTTCATACTCTGAAATTTCTCTTCAAGGTATTTTTGCGAAACTTACATGGAACAATTGGAGGGACTGTCACTGCATGCTACGCCGACCATTCCATCCAGGGTACTATGCCGGGAAACCCAGAAGAGGTGTGTGATGTTTTACTTTTCAATAAATGACTCTCCTCACTGGACCCAAATTGAACACACAGAGACACAATAAAAACAAAAAGAAACACAAAACAGAAGGAAACAAACAGAAAATGTAGTTGTGAAGCAGATCACTCACCAGAAAATAGAAAAAAAACAAAAACCCTGAAAGCTTGGAAGGAAAAGCTTCCGTTTGAAATATCAGACTGGTTGGAAATAGATATATGCTGATTTATGTGACGTCAGTGGAACTGAACAAATGTAACAAAAACATGCCAGATAGATGCACAGAATGTATAAGCATTGTTTAATTTCACGTGTCAATGCATGTTGCTTTTGTTTATCATGAAGCAGCAAAGTTAAGTAGCGGTACAAAAGTTTAATTAAAATAAAATGCTTCTGTCTGGGACTACAAATCGAATAGTCCAAAGTTTCATTTGTTTATTGAAGCAGTGCAAACCAGCGCTTCATATCTACATTTGTTTACCAAACAAACTACAGCCCACTTGGAGTCAAGTACAGTTATGTAATGTATCAGTAGTGGATTTACACTGTTTTACACTCCTGGATAAGAAGTGTAAAACATGTACTTTTACCTGCAGTGTACAGAAATTGCACATTAAAAAGAAAATCAGCATAATAAGTTGAGTTTATTTCCAGTCTATCTAAAAAATAAAAGTGTGGAACCTTTTGTAGTTTTTCCACCACTTTTCTTTTTAATTGTTCCTACGGGCATCAAATTAAAAATATGCAAAGAAATGATTTGTCCTTGCAGTATTTCCTTTAGTGTACACATGAATGGTCACTCCAGTTTCCTCCCATTAACTGCTCTGCGACTCCAAAGTGGAGCTTTTTCGGCTTTCTAATACACTGGTGGAAGTTGCAGCTGGCTGCGTTTGGGTGATCCTCCGGTTTGCGGAGAGCTTTTCAGTTTTCACAGAGTGACTGAAAGCAACAGATATAGGTAATACATTCAAGCTCGCTCCGTCACCAGACATTCTCAAACCCATCAGTTACAGGCACTGAAGAATATGATACTGCTTGCTTTTTCACCGTCGCTGTTGTTGTTTTTTTTTTTCTTTTAACCAAAGAGAATCATGCAATCTGCTCATCAAGGCCCTCTCCAATTCTTTCGCCTCAAAAGGCGTTTCGCTTGATACGGGCAATCCTGGAAAGGTCACAGGCATCAAGAAAATAGAAGGAATGAGCCAAGAGGATTTCAAGTTGTATTAATGAGAACCCTCTTGGCCAGGACCCATCATAGAGGTCAGGCCATCACCTAAAATGATAAAGATTTATCATGGAAAGGCAAGGCTGGTCAAAGCGCTCTCTTATCTTGGGCTCTGCCTTTTACAGCAGCAACCACTGTCAAGAGTCTCACATGGATGAAAGACTTTGCTGCTATCCACCACTGTTGCAAAACCTCCAGAAATATTCTGACGTCGGTAAATAATTCATCCCCTATATTTTGTACCCTTTGAGAATTTTTGAGAAGGTGCGGGTATAATATACTATGCTCACTACTAGATTGAGGAAACCCTGACGTGCAAGTGGCGGCGCCCTTAAATTAATATAAGGTTTATTTCATTTTAAAAAAAAAAGAAAAAAAAAGATGTTTAAGATTGAATTAAAAAAAATAAACTGGTGAGAAAAACGTCATACATAGTTACTGCCGGGAATAACATAGATCTTCAAATAGAAGCGTGAACCCTAAACATTAACTACTGCGTGAAGTGAATAGTACTGCTCGTGTAGCATCACAACAACACAAAAACAAAACCCTGCAGAAGAGACGCTGAATTTATTTAAAACCTGTTTTTGTAGTTTACCGGGAAATTCTGGTCACTTCTCTTATTTCTGACTCGCTACCATGCGCATGCCATTACAATTTAACTGTGAGATTTTCCCTCGGTTATGGAAACTCCGTGGTACTGCAAAGCAACTTCAAATGTATACAGCAGGTCATGTATATGTATTTGTCTGTACCAAAGGATGCCTATGATGTTGAAACACCAGTGATCCCCGAAGAGAAAAACATTGTTGATATGCCAGCCATGATTTTTTTGTTTTTCAGTTTGAAGCCTTTTCTGTGGCTAGTCCTGTGTACTCTAGAATTTTGTGAAAGCTGCTTTAGAGAGAAATGCCAACAGCAATCATCAGGTTTGCCACAAATCCAACCACTGTGAGAATAAAGCAGGCCGATGTATCCTGGATGATCTGCTGAACAAGTAATATACAGAGATCCCGGGTGTCTCCATACATCAGTGTCCATTTACATTTGTTGGTGCTTTTTAGTTGGGTTTTTTTGTGGGTAGAATTAAAATCTGCATTTGTCTTTTGGTGGTTTTATTTGTGTGGAGTGGGCCTCCCCCAGGGTACACCAAGGAGCTTCAGCATGGATATCTGGGGGCGCTGGGGGGGGGGGGGGGTTCCCTTTTGATCTTTGCGAAGAAATCATTATAAAAACAAATTAGTTGACAGAAAAGCTTTAGATATTTTTTTAAAGCATACTATAAGTTATGTAAAGACCACATATATCAAATACATCATTTAATTTGCAAATGATTTTATATGGTAATTTGTGGATTTCTTGATTCATGTCATTCCCATTTAGAGGCTGTTCTTACAAATGGTGGTATGTTTAATGTGTATGTGAGTTTCACACTTTATTGAATTTAGGACTCAAAAGTAAAATAAATAAATAAATAAATAAATAAATAAATAGAAATATGCTTGAACAAATTGTCTTTTTGGGAGAAAATCCCTCAGTATTTCAATGGATGGAAGGTATTGAACAAGCACATGGTGAGCACTTATGTCAGGGTTGACAACATGAAAAACCGGATGCAATTCTTTGGTTTTGTGAAAATCTTCACATTTTCTCGTGTACTCTACGCCACAAAAAAAAAAAAAACTTCAAATTGAAAGGTTATTATGGCAGTATTTTACCAGTCCGACTCACCTCAGACAAAACTGGCCTGTATGTGGCCTTGGAACTAAAATGTGTTTGACTACCTATGTCGTCTTACTGCCTAGGGAGCCCAACTGCTATTAATCATATGTATTAATTCCAATTTAAGCCAGCATGTCACTAATGTGTTAAAGGTTGAACCGTATGTAACATGTATATGTGGAATTCTTAAAAATTCCTAATCCCACTTCATCATCAGTTACCACTGTCACCTAAATAAAAACATTTACACGATATACAGGTTGTATATAAAGATCGGCTGAAATGCTCCTTTCAGAGCAAAATCTATTTTCAACATCAGGCTTTTTTTTTAGTATTCTGCAGCGATCCTGGCTGTAAATCTTAAATAATGTAAATACTCTGTAGGGAATGGACCAAAGTCTCACCGGGCAAAATCAAAACATCACAACTTAATGATTATATGATGGTTTCACTGACAATAACTGATGTCACCTCTCCCCACGAGACCTTTTTCAATTATGATTAAGAATAATGGAACACATTCAAGTGACAGTATTGCTTTTCAATAATTGCAATGCTTTTCTCTAGAGACTGCGGTCAATATAGGATGCCATTGAAACTAGATAAATCAACATATATATTTTTTTTCTTTCCAGTGATTCATTACTTGTATGGGGGTTACTGTTATTTAAAAAAAATAAAAAAAATGTCCTTCCTGATGCCAAGAGTGACTGGGCTACATGGCTTTAAAATATGCTTGGCTCCATCCTCCTGCTGCTCCCGAACCGCGTTTGTCTTGGAAATGGAGTTCAGAGGCAAGGAGCAGCCATTGCAGGCCACACCATCCGCTAAATGTTTAACTTTCCTCAAGGAGTCATTCAAAACAAGAACGGGAACTTGTCTATTGGGAAATACCTCCGGATTAGGGGGGCTGAAAGATTGAAAAAGTAATTTGAAAAATAATGGGCTTTTTAATGACTAAACCTATGGGACACCCAGATGTGCTCTTTGTTAATTTTCACTAGTGTAATGTAAAATTCCAACTGCTTAATTACTCTAGGACACACAAAGCAACTGGTTTTTAACGAAGCAATTATGGGAACAGCTTCCACTACATTGCACTGCAGCTTCCATTCCCCACCAGCTCCTTCCTTGATGAACCACTACTTTTTGGTACAAAGTTATCAAGCTTTTCATGTCTTAAGCATTTTGACAGATTTTTTTTTTCTTCTTCCCAAAATCAAAGGCATGTTTTGGCTCTTGAGACCTGGAATCATTTGAATATGGCCTAATTTCTAGAACAAATACAAGGAATCGGAAATCAGTGAGAAAGCGGTTCTTTTCTCCCCCCCAATAAATGGGGAAATGTCAGTTTTGTGTGTGCGTGTGTGTATCGTGATATAAGGCAGTCATGTTATACATTGCTCCATAAGGCCATTATTAGTATTGGAGCCAAATCTGACCCCGGAGCACAACCAGTGTTTTAAAAATGTCTAAAACACCCATAATGCAATGCAAGCAAGTGATCATCAGTGGTCTCTGTGGAGGGATCCATCCATGGTAATATTCAAATGCAACTATTTGAACGATGTCGTTATTGTCATACGTTTGCGGTAATCAAAAATGCTGGGAGGTCAAAGGACCCAAAGACAACTTGACTGATATTTTCTACTTTAAAATTGATTGCGAAGGAGCAACCCTGCCTCTTCAGGCAGATACTCACGGAAGGGCCCAGTGATGCAGTGGACTTGGGGTACATTGGCTCGGCCTCAGGAGGAGGTGCTGCTGGAACAGATGATTGTCTCCTGTTGAAACATTTAAGTTTATGAATATAGGAAGTCTCAGAGATAGGAAGAAGAAAAAAACCCCGGTATCCTCAATGGACTTTTATAAGATGCACTGAGGTGAAGTTAATATTCTATATCATTTCCACATCACAACACATCTTCACATTTGTGATGGAGCTCAATCTTCCAAAAAATGCATCCATTTACACAAACAACACATTTCAAAGCAGCCCTGACTTAATATTGTGATGTGAGCGTGTCATATTGTCCATGTAACGGCTAAAAATGATTTTACTCCCATATTTACAAAATAAAGCGTCTCTCATCTATAATGTTTGTGACAATATGAAATAGAAATGTTTGAGTTTAGGGAACAAATATTCTGACTTGGTTTACTGCCCTACAGCAAAGTATATTGTTGTTGTTGTTTTTTATTTATCATTTTCGAAATAAATTGTTTTAATGTATTGTTTGTATCTTTCATCTCCTTTATTTAAACATATGAACTGGGCACTTTTACTTCTTATTTATATGTTTGTACAGTACTTTGATACATTGTGGTGTCCTAGATTTATATGAATAAAGTTAGTTGGTTGGTTGGTTGGTTGGTATGACAGAAAATGTGTTCAACAAATAAAATCGCATTTATAGCACAACAACAACAACAACAACAACAATAATAATACTAATAATAATAGTCAGATAAAAGTGAAATGAAAATAACCAATAAAACCTTAACATGCATAATGACAGCCCTTGAATTTTTTTAAATGTATCAATTATGAGAAAGTCAAAGAAATATAAGAAATATATCCAAATCTGTGTATTGCTTTGTGAATAAGTGCAGTACCTCTAACAGCAGCTTCAGCAACATACCTCATGCCAACCATGTCTTGAGATGCTACAGTGGTCTGTCCATTATCAGTATTAACATATGCTTGTAGTCAGATTTCATATCAGGACCTGATTGATGATTTTGCTGCTAAGAGTACCTTCCTGCACTATGATTGGAAACCAATTTTAGATTTATTTTTATTGGAATTGCACGGGGGAGCAGTGGTTTGCACGCTCACCTCACAGCGAGATCGCAGTGGGTTCATGTTCTCCCGGGTGTGTGTGCATGTGCATGTACATATGGCATAAAGAGAAAGTAATTTGAACTATTCCCATGATTTAAAAATCCAAAGTCTCTTGTGAGTGCCATATAAAGTGTTAACATTTATTGTCAGAAACGTGAAACAAGACAATGTTTTAATTTCAAAAAGGAACAAATAATATATAGTTTTTTTAAAAGACTACAATCAGTGTAAATCATCGTTTCCAACTAATGGTGGCAGTGCTCTCATTGTCGGTAGCCTTTGCGCATGCTGAAATGTTATAAAGTTATGGAAAATACCTTGTGATATGCACCCCCACCACCACCACCCCCTCCACAGATCAATAAAGAAAACGACCCCGGTTACATTACACCCCTCCACCCCCACTTCCCTCCCCCAAAACACATGGGAGTAGCTAAGGAACAGCTGTTGGTAAATATCACTACGATATTACATGTTTTATTGGAGCTTTAATGGTGAAATATCAGATGTCCCAGCTCAAAAGACATTAACATTTAGAACAATCAATAGAAGTTGCACATTTTACGAGGGACATTTTCAAGCTGACTTGTGAGGATGCCTGAGGTGTCATTCATTAATGGAGGCTCTAAAGATCAGAGTGATTTGTTGGCTTTTGGAGGCATTGTGACCATTTCCCTCCCCCTACATGCACTTGTTGTCATGTTGTTGTCTGATCTGACTTGCTCTCTCTGGATTATCATACACATTCCTGCAGATGAAGCGGTGACATGATACGCAAACAATGGGGATGACAAAGTCAGTCTGTCCGAGTTTGTGTTTGTTGTAAAGTTGTATTAATTTTGTTATTCATATGCTCAACAATCAAGAGCAAATAGATTTATATTCAAATAGCTGTGGCATCAATGAAATTAAAATTGCATTACCATCCCTTTGTTTTATATCAATAGGAATGTCAGTGTAACCTTTTTTATAAATTATACAAAAAGGTGCAGTTCTGACGGATCATTGTATTTTCATTTTTTTTTTCTTCATTTAATTTCCATTTGTCAAAATACAATATGTTCACACAGTTTCCCAGAACATAAAAGTAATAGAACGCACAAAAGAGAGAGAAAGGGGGAAAAAAGAAAAGAAAGAAATCAACCCACCTCAGCTCCAGACCAATTTCAAAAATTAAAATTGCGCCTTTGAGATGCAAATGTTCAAACAATATTCTTCATGTCGGATCTAAATTGCTAATGTACACAGTATATAAGCCCAGTGTGTCCCTTTCAAGACTGGATATCTTGGAGACATGAACACGATGGTATTGGTGTTGATCAAAGGGCCCGGCGATGTCATGCCTCTCCCCTGGAGACTCACGAGTCATTGAGATGCATTGAAACCTTCCACCATGTGGAATGTTTATGTTGTTTAATAAATCCTAACTTGCACTTCTTCAATCTTCAAGGACGGCGAGACAATACACACACTTTGAATGAATTAAAAACAAAGAAACCAAGACTGATCGCAGCCGCAAAATCATATTAACCAGATAAAGCGATCATGTACATCCTAATATCACACCCAAAATAAGACGCTAACACAGAAAGTGCTGCAGATGATCCTCATCGAACATGTGGGTAGAAATCCATATTCATACAATGAAATAATCATTTTAAATTCAGGAGGTGTTTCTGTGACAGCAGGCGACTCCTTTTGATCCCATACAGTGTAGCACCTTGATAGACCAGCTATATGGATTAATAGCACTGGTTACAACACAGCCTTAGGCCCCCTATATCCACGTTAATAGAGCCTATCCATTCCTGTCAGCGACCGTGGACTGATGGAATTGCAGGGGTGGCTGTGTGTATCTGCACGGCCAATCGTACAACCTCTGATACCGTTTGAGCTCAACGACTACAATCTTCATGTAAAAGCAAATGTATTATGGGATGATCGTTCGATCACAGTCAAAAAGTGTTTCTCTGAGCTTCTGTCAATAGTGAACACGACTTGATTGTCTTCATTTACAGTTAGGTGGCCAACGAATACGCACAAAATAATTCAGAATCAAGCAATTACCCATGGGCACCGTGTAACAACAAACATACCCGCTAATTATTTTCATCGATGACCGTTACCAGTGAAAAACTAGTTCAGCTCTTTTGCACATTATTGCCCATAGAATAGTAACTGTGTCAATACCACATCGATTTAAACCGCCCACAAAAAGTTGGGGATATTCGGCTTTCGGGTGAAATTTCAGGATGAACCTAAAATGCAGAATAACCTTCTACAGATGAACTTAATGTACAAGTTTCTGTTCTCTAACATGGAACGTAGTATGTTAAAGTATACCGATTAGTGTGATATAGTTAAGAAATGCCAAATAATGATCAAGTTGTAACCCACTTCAATGAAATGAACGTATTTGCATATCCAACGCTGTAACCACAGCACTTACTTCCCCTCTACACTCAGGTAATCCGAACATGCTGGGGAAATTTATTTCTTGCAATTCTCATGTGTGGAGTTGGCTTTTTAAGTGACAATGTGCTCATTTCACTATATTTCAGGAGACTTGGCACTCAATTTAGTCTGTCGTATTGCTAGATCTGATATGCAACGAACCTCTTGCTGCCTCAGAAATACCCGCCTCAGCAACGTGTTGAACTAGCAGGCATATAAGAAACGGATGCAGGAAAAGCACAATGTGATTCCGCTGAACTTGGAGCCAAACAAGATTTCTGGATGACAAACATTTTTTTTCCCATTCCGAGCTCATTAATAATTACAACTGTTTTGTATTGCTTTATTTTCCCTTTGACAGGGAGAGATGGTTCATTGAGTCATGTTAAGATGAGAGATCACACACAGTTCCAATTTTAACACAGTGACAGAGACACAGCTCGGTATCCATCTTCTGTGAGAAGGTTCAAAACACAGGGCGAACATTTGGGGACTGCTTTCAAGTAATGGGAGCAATGTGACAATCCCGATCCCGGGGAACTGACTCCCGCAGTGCTAAGAGCACGTTGTATCTAACAAAATCCCAATTAAAACAGTTACATTAATATACTTCAAGGCCTGTACAGTGTAAGCATCTTGATAGAGAAAGAAGGACACCTTGAACGAAGAAAGCAGAAGACAATATTCACTTCTGTCAAGTTGCATATTTCTCCCTCCACAGCTAATAATGAGAAGGTTGCTCTTTGATGCAGGCGAGACAGTTTTTCATTTCCCACTGCCTTCAAATTCCAGGTATTTAATCCTCACTGGAAATGCCAAGCTTTGAGGATGTTACCCCAACTGTTCTTCAGAGTTCAGTGCCTCAGGAGAGCCGAGCAAATATGAAAAACAAAGTGTTGGAAATTATTTCCTTGTTGTTGTTGTGGGTTCAGCTCTTGTTTTCTCAAAAGTTGGCAGCTGGGGCTTATGCTCACCTCGCAGTGTGAGCGTGACTCAAACCCACAGCTGGGGCGTGAGAGGAATCCAGAATGAGGCGAACCCTCGTCCTCAGCTGTGATTAGGGAGGCGCACAGTCGGGGGAAACCATAAACACAGTGGCGAGTGGCCATCGCACACGTTCCTCCTCCCACGCATACATGTTCCGTCTTCTGCATTCACATACGCACCGCACCGACGACAGGCGACGGCATGCACGTGAACAAAAGACGGCAGTGCGAGACCGTGGCACAAAGAATAAAAAGGTTCTCACAAAAAGCATTCCCATGTGCCCTCTCAAGAAGCTGCATTTACTCAACAGCCGCATTTATCGTCTTCTGAACAATACAGTACGCTCTATGTGACAAACTGAGTTTTCTACATACTGTATAACTGCTAAAAGAAAACTCAAGCAGCATTCACAATGTGACTGTAGCTGCAGGGATTATTCTGATACACAGAGGAATGCTTCAAGGTCCTTCATCAAAACGTCATTCAAATTAAAAGCATTTTTCAGCCTGAAGAACTGCGTGGACAACTCTGTAAAAATTACCAGTGGGGAACTTGACACTTTTCTCATAACTTTCAAGGTCTTCTGGTTGCCCACAATGAAAGTTACCTTTCATTATTGCCACCACATGCCTTCTCTTACTGCCAAATATGGTCTATAACACGATTTGAAGAGGGATCAGTCAAACCTATATGGCCGTTGTGATGGCCAATGAGACTTTGATTTAAGAGTTGTAATTGGTTTCCAGTAGGGCACAGTGTCAGTTTCCCATTCCCCAGCAGCCTGTGTGTACAGTTTCAGGACATGGCTGCTTGTCACAGGAACAGGCTTGACTGGACAGGGAAGAAGATATTCACTGGAGACACAGCGGCTCTTCTGGCACAGCTCCCTGTCTGTAATGGCCTCCATTCACAGGCTCTTCATGAAAGGTTTTACATGGGAACTCCAAAGGCTAATTGGCCCATGGAGATCAGGCTTATTGTTAGTTCTGCATGGCTTCCAGCAGCCATGGCTGCCATATGAGTGCCTAATCACCACAGGGCTCCACACCTGACTAAACAAAAGAGCACTTTTCTTAATTCTTAAAAAAAAAAAAAAAAAGTGTCTCTCATCCTTTTATCTACCCTCTCCTTGCTCCACCTACTTTCTCTCTTCTCCCCTGTCTCTTATGTCGGAAATTATATAACAGGTCAGGAATTAATGTATTAATACCTATGGATTTTATTTTTAATTAAAGTCCATCTATGCTTGGATGCATAAGTCAATCATCAAACGACTCCACTAAAACCCCCCCAGAGGTCAATTCAACTTATGCGCCCTGAAAACGGTGTAAACATTCAGAGGCATATTTGACTGCTCAGTTAAGAGGCACAACATATGAACAGCTCCACATTTCTATTTTACCAATAACACGTCTAAATCGGTGCAGAGAGGGGGACTCTCGCACGGCGAAAAACAAACAAACTTGTATTTCCACTGTTTACCTAAGTGAAGGCACAATGGCACGAGCTGAATTTTGGCACAACGTGCTTTTGAGTCGACGTGTGCTATGACTCAAAACCGGAGAAGTTCCCTCGAGGTTTGCATTTAAATCCCTGAATGTATAAAGAAGCCAGCCGCAATATCAAAGGTTTTCAAAATGTCATTGAGCTTTAATAGCCTTGTCTGTCATTTTGATTTGAATACACACCTGATTGCTTCAGGCTGATAAAGCATTCAAGCGCCACAGGCTCCTGTTGTAAAGACTCTTAAGCCTGCATGAGCTCTGTTTTTGAAGTGGGCAGCAGCATGTTTTGTGCTCCGTGTGTTGATATGCCATCGGAATGTTTCCAACGCCTTCAATTTCATAGTATTAAGCTGCATGCCTGTTTTGATACTTAAGTGCCCGTTGAAGTTCGACAGTACGGCATTGTTGTTTGCACCGACTTCACTTTCTGCATGTGAAAAGATATTTTAAAGGAAAGCCCATCGATGTATTTCTTGACCACAGGGCCCGAGTGGAGATCCAATTATAACGTTTTCACACAGGATCCACAACACGAGTTAGAAAAAGAGAAAAACAGCATTACACTTTGTGCAGTAACATGTACAAAATGTGCAGGGCATTGATGTGCACTAGGAGGTGAATCAGACTTCTTACTAATTAATGAGAGTTTTGTTGTCTCCATACGGCATGTCAGTGGATCATGAGACATGCAAGAGACAGGGGTCGTCCTGTGCAATTAAGTAGCTCATTATGTGATGAGGCTGCACTTAGAAAGGATACAGACTTTCTGCAGGAAGAAGTATGTTTAGCCCATCTTTAACTATTGATGACTCACTCACTAACCCCATTGATCCATGTATAATTTAATCAGCGCCGCTCTGATAGCTAATCATTAATATTTATCTCAAACGTTACTTCAAAAAGGGGGTAAAAGAAAGTCCTAAATGTGACATGTGAAGCATAAACGCGACTTTTGAAAATGAAAAAAGTAAATAGTAGAGAATACTTTTCATGTTCCTGGTTCCTCGTGTTTTAAAAAAGGAAGTTTCAAATGGTCTTTTAAAGTAAATCTCTTTTTGTTTTCAGCTGGCCAAATGTTTTAAAACCTAAATTCTAAAAATGTGAAGAAAGAAATCATCTCTCTGCCTTTCCCATCCTTGTTTGATCTCCTTTGCTTGTTGGCTTGACTTTCATTAACTGCAGATGTGCGCTGCTGTGTGGCTTGCTATGAACAGCCTGATGTCCCAGTTTGAACAAAGACTGTAATAATGAGAACAGATGCTGAAGGGTCACAATCTATGTCCCTCAATTCCATTCAGTCCTAGGTTAAAATAAAATAAAATAAAAACAAAAACCTATATCAAACAGCATAAAGCATTTATCAGCTCGGCTCACATCAGTAGCCACAATAAATCACAGCTGTATCACTGTTGCATTGGAAATAATTGGATAATGAACAGAGCGATTGAAATGCTAATCTTTCTCAGACTCCCCCCCCCCCCATAAACAGAAATAAATTCAACATGGTTGGCAATTGAATACTTCATAAGTTCAAGTCATTTGTGACCTAATTGCTACTTACCGAACAATAGTCCCAGAAAATTACTTGAACTTGATTGAACAGTAGCATTAAATTAACACTTAAGAGCAACAAGGCAGATTAGTGCAGTTCAAAAACAATGCATTTAAAGCTTTATTAAGAAGCGATTTTTCATCTTAATTGTGCAGTAATCTCATTAACGGGTGCGATGATGACCTACATGTGGAGGAGAAGAATATTTTTGGGAGACGGGGGGACGGGGGAGGGGGGGACTTCATTTTAGAAAATGAGGATAGTTCTTTGAGTAACCTATTTAATCAAAGGAGATATTCCATCAAAAAGTAAAAAATAGTTTTCAAACACAATATAAGGATGTAAGAAAATATTTGTGTGTCCTGTTGCAATACTAATGAGCTGGAAACCAATTTTTTTTTTTTTTGCTGTACTCTTGAAGAAAAACCAACTCTAAAAACGGAATTAAAAACAAAACAAAAAAATAATGTAATTTTTTTTTTTTTTTATTAACTAAAACATCTCGATAGGCTTTTCATAGGAATAAACTAAACCTTTCAGGTCATCAGTGAACACAAGCAAACAGAATAATTCAAGTAACACTTCATTTTAAAGCTCAAAATCTTGGCATCGCACAAAATGCAAGGACTATATAGCACCCCGTCCAAAAGGTCAGAACGCTATTTATACATTTCCTGAATAGTTGATGCCAAACCATCAGGGTGTATTATCAGTTTTGTTTGCCCAGTGCAAAGTACACAGCCGGGGCTCTATCTGATGGGAACGCATATGCAGTGATTAACTGATCTACCACTGCTGGTGCCCATTTCCTCACAGATAAAAAGGCCTGTTAGACCTATTTCCTCCTTGTGGATAGAATGAAATATTATGACTTTTAATGGATAGGCCTATTTTAATCCCCCATATTAATACTTTAGCATGCAGGATATTATTGTTCTGTACCAATGACTATAATTAGTTTTGTTTAATAATTTCTGTCAATCCTAAAATTGTTCACTTGCGTGGTGCTACGTCTTGCTGTGAGGATCATCATTAAAGCATGGTGGGAGGAAGATTGCCCATGAATAGGTGAACTGTTGAACTTCATGTCATGGTTTAGTCATGAGATAAGCAACAAATAGATTAACTGCTTCTATATATATATATATAAATAAAAGCAAGGTTCCATACAGGATGGATGAAATTTTATTCCTCACGGCTGTTATACACTGTATGACCCTGGAATGAATCAACCTGAGGACAAAAGAAGAGTAAAATATAAAAAGATATATATATAGAAGAATGACAACAATGAAGCTGTGACAAAGTGTATTGATCTACTTTATTAATTATATTTCTATATTTATAAATTATATATTTATGTATATATTTATAGAAATAAATACAACCCGTGTTTGTTGATGGACTGGGTTTTCCAATCACAGTGACAGAAGCAGAGCTAATTGAATTTACAGTTCGAGGTTTCAAATAGCAGACTTGCTAAATCAGCATTGTTTGTTGTTCAGGATGTTATTATGCTTCAATATTTGTCCATCATTACTTAGGAATAATATCGAAGCAGCAATTTTTTTTTTCTCTTTGTGATTCCATCAATGGTATTATTTTAAAATGCTTTTGACAGGAGGGATTCCTCATCTTAATATTAATAACTACAATTTAATTAATAGTGAATAAACCTTAAATAACTATGATCATAGCCATAATTACAGAGATCAATAATAATTTGATCCGTTGCGTCATGCAAACACTTCTATTCGATTAGATTTCCGATGGAATTTACAATTGGATCAGATCAGTGTTCATGCTGCGATCATCAAATTGGTTTTCGCCGTGACGCGTCTCTTCTGAACTGCTACCGCATGGTGGTGTTTTGAGAAAAAAACGGCAAAGCAAAGCTAATCAATGCTGCTCTTGAACATGTTTATTCCTGATCACATTCTGAAGAGAAGGAATGTTTCCCTGCAGTTTCTAGAGAAGTTACAAAAAGAAACATAACCTCAATTAGTCCAGCAGACAAATCCATCTCCAATCCTGGTGGGATCCTGGGTAAAGCTGGCCATGGGATCATGTGTGCATTGCCCAAATGGCCAACATTACAGTGCATTTGGGGATTTATCCACTGACTGAATCCTAAAATGTTTTTGGTGCATACAACCCCGCAAAGCAACCTCATCACTCGACTCAGTGTTCTTGGAAACAGGACAACCAGAAAGAATGCAGTCGTATTATGACTATTTTAACGCAGGTGATGATAACCATTCTGCAGAAGTAATAAGAAAAAACGATGCACGCACCAGTGATCATATTAGTAGGCAAATGTTTTTAAAACCAGTTTAATCTTGTTCCTTTTCCAGTGCCAGGTAAAATGGCTGCATTTCTTTGTTAAACACGTTCTGCTCATTCACGCAGTTAGAACTTGTGCAACAGCTGCAGTAAACAATGCGAGACATGATCCGACTGTTCTCAACACTTCCTCACAACAACATTAATGCTCTTTTTTTCACCCCCGAATCCCTTTTTCCTTCCTCTCTCCTCAATGGCAAAGTCAAAATGGCGAAGCCCTCCAATCACATTACTGTATACCCGGGAACATTTAAATGCTAATGTTATAAGCTCACATGCCTAATATGATAAGCTGACAAGCTTATTATAAGCTCTGAAGTTTTAAGAGTTTCTTCCATTAGTTATCACAGGAGGCATTAAATTGCATCGCTGCACTGTGCCAGAAGGTATGGAGTTAAATTCCACTGCAGAAGAGATTATTTTGGCAGGCCTCTGACAGCACTATACAGTGGCAGGATTGTACATAATGGTTTGTCAAGAGAAGGGGAGGTGCACGAGGAGCGACTGGAGCTCCATGTCTATGTGTGCGCGCACGTGTCTTATCTGTTGGTTTGTTCAGTATATGTGACTATATGGAGGCTAGTTTATCCGATGGGGAGCTGCACCACCTCTGCAATTCCTGTCATCCTTCCACTCGACGGCGATAACCCATACACAGCAACAGACAGCATTCGGGATGATCAAAGTGCACAATTAAGCCATGTCGATCACAGCACAAAACAAACGCTACCCTTACTGACATGTCTCTTTCCTAAGTTGATTAAAGATTAAAAAAATAAATAAATGCTGATGTCATCTGCAGCCTTGCAGCTCTGATCGATCTGCTGAATTTTCAACAGAACTTTTCATGGGCGCAGCTGTCGAGGTCATCCCAGAACTTCTTTGGGTTGTCGCTTTATTAGGTTTTCCAACACAGAATTCAAAACACTACCCAGGTGCATATCCATCCTCGGCTTACATGTAGGAGTCTTCCAGGACATCTAACATTCTCACATGGCAGACTGGAACTGGTATTTCCCAAATGAATTAAAAAAAAAAAAAAGAAAGGATGAAACAACCGCATGACAAGTCAAAGGAAAAGTGAGGTTGGCTCAAATTGTCCTGAGAAGCCCTTGCTTATATTGAGAACAAAGTAGTTCCCTTACATTTCTGAATATGTACAAATGATGATGAATTAACAATGACATGCACCGTTAATCTCCAGGTTCTAAACCAGGAAATGATGTGAGAGTTCCTTTCAAAAAAAGCCTTCACGGAACTGAAAGTCTAGGTTGGTGCGGCATCCCGAAACAGCTAGAAAGTCGACAAGGGCTCAAGAGGAAACCATGTAATTTCCCATGATTCAATTGAGTCATTTAAATTTGGGGTATTTACATTTTAATCAGGTCCTCTGTTTCACAGCAGTCCCATTGATTAACCTTATCACCGGATGATATACTTTGGACGCATTATGAATGACAGGATGTGAACGACTGGCATGGGCCTTGCTCCACGAACATTCGCCGGTGTCAATTAGTCAGTGATACTGCATCCGAGTAACAGCTGGCAGCTTCTGTCTGTCTAATCTCTCAATGCAGCTGTGCTGGAACAGGCAACATGCTAGCCTAATTAGCCATGCTGTCTCTATGGGCAAATGAGGCCTTGGGGTCCTAGATCAATGTTGCCATCCGTTATTCACTCTCCTCCTCTGCCTTGCATTCGCCAAAATAAAAGAAATTTCCAGCACTCCCAGCTGAAATATACAATGAAAAGTCATTCTTGTCACTCAGATGTTTTTTTTCTTATACCCCCACCGAGGAACTGTAACCATGTGGCTTCTGTGTTAACTTAAGCAGATATCAAGATAGGAAGCAAAATTAGACGCTTGCGATTTCCCTATCTGCTGCTCCCGTGTCAATTTTCTGCATTGCCACAGACAAGATTTTTTAAATTGATTGGACTAGATTGCGACTTTATCAGGTTTTCCAGCTAATGATTTGTTTACTGCACCAACAACACCAGTATCAAACACACAGGCCTATACATTTCTCCACCAAGGTTTGGGAGGCAGTGATGGGGAATGTGGTTTTTTTTTCTTGTTTTTTTTGGGAGTCATAAATTGAAATCCAGGGGAAAAACTTATTTAACCGGCTTGTTTGTGTAGTGTCACAAGTACTGAAGGGAAGAGCAATAGAGTCAAGGATTCACCAGTTTTCTTTCAGTACAGAGCCTGCAACAGAACATCTTTAAGATAATGTACTTCTTTAAGAGGCCAATCGAAATGGTGCTGAAACACTTCAGGACCGGCGTCCAATGGTAATGGAAAGGTTGAACCGAAAATAGGCCCAAGACGATGTGTGAAAACTTAATTGTTTGCAATTCATGGTGTGTGAGGGATGAACATCTTTGCAGTAAGAAATAACACACGATCCCCTACATGCTGCAGACAAAAGGGGTTTGAAAAATATATCATACTTTGAACACGTTTAACATCACAGCTATTATATTAGGCAGGGTGCAATATCATCGGCTTCAACACATTTCTGGCACATGCATGGCAGCCTGATATGCTCAGTGTCATACTCTCATTTCCTGGTGGTTAAATGTGGAAGGCTCCTGTAGCACCGAATATTTTAATTGCGGTGATCACTGCTGGAAGAATAAAGCCAGATTAGTTGGTAACAGTGAGTGGATCAGTTTCATACTGATGTAGTTGATTGGCTGGGTTGTCTTCACTGCGGCCCGATTGGCTGAAACATGCATGATGCATTGATTTGTGAGATAAAAATACAAATTTATATATTTTTTTTTTTGGGGGGGGGACTTGCTGAATAAAGCTGTTGCCTGAGGGAGTTTACAAAGTTTGACTTCCTTTAACGGGTTTCAGACGGTTTCATTTGATGTGGAGATGCATGGTGTCATTGCTACGACCCCTGTTTGCTACAAGACCCCCCCTTCCCCCTTCTGCTCAGCAGGGCCCTGCGTAGGTCACAAACCTGTAATAAACAGGAGGGGCCAAGGCTCGATTTGGGGAAAATGGGCACTTTCCGCGGGATCTGAAAATGTCTGGAGTAATACACTAAATTATTGGGGTCAGTGACTCCACCCGCTCTGTTGATTTGTCTGTGGACACAGAAGGCTCACACTGACATTGAAGGACATTTTTCCTCCGCCAAGGACTGTAAATTAAGAGACATGCCTGGACCAGAGCTGCTTATGTGAGGCCACAAGATTTAAGTGTTATACTACACAGCACCCTACATTGCTGCAATACACATAAACAAAACCCTGACAGGGATTAAGGTTAGTGGTGCTGTAGTGTTACTAAAAAAAAAAAAAAAAAAAGAATGTGCTAAAGGAGTGTTATCACTTCCACATCAATAACAAAGTGGTGTGTCAAGCATTCAGTCACTAGGCTTTCAGAGTATCGTTGAACCAAAAACACACAAGGCATCAGGAGTGTATATTTAAACACCCGGCATCCGCAGAGTTGCACAATTGCAGTTAATCAGCCTAATGAGCCAAAGATTGCAGCAGTAATCAGGCGTCATTAGGTTTATGAGTATTTATTATCTGTGGCACGGAAATAATAAAGAAGAGCACCTCTTGTTGATGGCACACAAAGGAGTGAAGCCCTGCAATCTGTTTATTAATTTAGATCTGTCACCTGGCCACCACAACTCAACAGGCCGGGTCATTCATCAACGCTGGGCCCTGACACGGAGAAGACAGATGCACTTCCCTGTTCTGACCTGAATGTTAGACATTTAAAAGCTGGCACAAAGAGCCAGGGTATCATGGAGGTGGCCTCAGGCAGAGCTGTGTCCCCCCCCACCGTTCCTCTCCTTGTTGTATTTCTACGTGCACGTGGGCGCGTCCCATGTCCGTCGCAGGGAAACACAACACATGCAAGTGTGGCGAGTCGATTTGTTTGCCTCCAATTCCAACCACGCCTCATCTCGTTTGCCTGTGAGCAATGTTTCACGCTGGTTCCAGCCAGTTTGAGTGAGTAGGGATGAAGCCTCCATGCAGGTCTCGCCAGCCATGTTTCCTCCTTTTATTTTTGCGGCTCGCAAGTGACGCTCATTATAACTGGAATGACAGTCATACTCAAACCGCTCAGTCCCTTTTTTGCTTGCTTTTGATTCAAAAGCTATTTTTAAACTTTCGAGTGAAAGTGGATTTATCACAGTATTCTTTTCCCCCCTTTCAGAGGCGTTTACCGTGTTTGCTGAACATATTGGAAGTATCGACAGCGTGTGGCATAGGGTGGAGAGAGAAATGAGGAGAATTGGAGACAGAAAGAGGGTGGAACAGAACAAGATAGACTTGTCATTTTGTGTGAAATACAACCTGCCCTTTTCTTGTAGCATTTGATTCCTCTTGGGACAGAAGTACACAAAGATTAGAGGGTTGAAACTCCTTTTTCTCTCATTGAGAGAAAAAAGGAGTTTATCTGTGCCTGCTTGTTGCTGTACCACTTGGATTAGTGTTCTCTGCATCTTCTTAACCCATCGTGAAGCCGACATGGTCAAGCTCCATGTACCGCGCATTGTTGCTGTTGTTGTTCCCCAATTCTATGTCTCTTGAGTGAAGCACTCTCACCGCAGAGAGCCTCAGAGTCATCTCACTGACGGGAAAACATCACAGAAAGTAGAAAGCGAGAATGTTTTGTGTCTTTTCTAGTGCATGCCACTCTGAATACAATTTACCAGTTCCACACTTTACATTTTTACATAAGCATACGTCTATTAAAATGCAACTTGTACTGCACATTCTCTCCCCCGACCCCGCCAGATCAGTGTTTGCGGGCAAAGCGGCGCTGCTTCTGTAGCCACAGATCCAGCTCACTGTATCTGAAAACAGGCTTACATTAGCCAAGAGCTATTTCACGGACACAGCCAAGCAGAAAAATAATTCAAAGGTTTGCTTATCAAGAAAGCCAGTGTGAAAGTTCAACAAATGATTATTCCTGAGTCAATGTTCACATAACTGGTGGTCTGAAATGGGAATGGATGTCGGGCAGAGATTCAGATTCAATGAATTAATTGTTATCAGAATCAGCTGGGGAGGATTGGAAGTTGGAGGTCATCGGCGCTGCAGCAATTTCCCCACACAATGTTCAGAAGTGAAAACACAAACAGAATCAGTGGGGAGTGTGAAACATTGCAGAGAAGTATTCCCTCCTCGTTTTGCCACAAGTGAGCAAATTGGTGTATCACTTCATACGGATGCTGGCTAAACAAAACAGAAAGCAGGAGAATTCATCATGAAAAAAGGCAAATTGATAAAAAAAAACAAAAAAAACTGGGTCCTTCTTTGTGTATTCCATAGAGGCAGATCAACCTCCAGTTCTTGCTCAATCTATCAGAAGAAAGTTGTCATTTAAAGTTTTTTTTCTCATTTGCATTTCATTAATCTACTTATTACAAAAAAAAAAAAAAAAAGAAGACAAGAACCCCTTGGTAATAAGTCCGCCTGCTAAATGTCTAGAAAACTGCTGCTGAGGGAATCAGAAGACACATTTGCTGCAAAAACAATTTTATAATTAAGTGCTTCAAATGTATCGAGAGTGGGAGATGAAGTCAGTTCTGCTTTTTACCCTTTAAAGTCAGCGTGTCGGTCGTCGCACAACTGAAATAGCTGCACTTTTGAACACTTTTCCCACTCCCTTTTAAAAGTTAGAAACCATAACGAAGCCCAAAATGTTACTATATAGGGTTGAAAACAAACACTTGTTATCAACAGAGAAACTTTCACAGTTACAAAGTTAGTCGTTTTGATTCGCAATTAATTTTAATTAGACACCATAATAGCAAGTAACTTAAATTTAAAGCCATCACATCCTCATTTCAGGGATGTAATGGACCATCGAGATCAATATTGATTTTGTTTGGTCATTTCAGGAAAATGTAGACATTGAAAAAAAATATATGTATTTTAATAAATATATATCATCTATAAATGGAGGCATACATTTACATACATACATTGGACAAAATTTAATAAAGATTTAGAAATAGTCTCTCTGCCTTGCTGGGCACCGGCTATACATGCACTCGCTTAGCTAAATGTGCCAACATTTGCTGAATCGTGGAAAAGAAAACATGAGTGCATTTATTTTGGTCAGTTCCTACTGGTTTTTGACGGAGCGGCTGGCTGGATCATGTGAGCATTGTGGAGGAGTGGAGGTGCATGTCAACATGGACTGACTTGTCTGAACAAAAAGAAAAAGAGACCACTAAACCGTATAAATGAAAAATGTTTAAGGGTTCTAATGTGCTATATTAAATGTTAAAAATGAAAAAAAAAAAAAAAGACCATATCATTTACCAGCATTGGTGTGCTGAGAAAATATCTTTTCTCACTAATTTCTATCTCCTGAAATTAGTGAAATCTCCATGCACCCCATTTAATTAACTTGACCTTAATAAAATGTGGATCATTATTATTATTAATAGTCCTGCCATCTCTACTTTCAGGGTCTTGGCCTGTTTGGGGGGATACTATTATCAACATCATAATCCAGATTCTTACTTTAAAACTGTTCAATGCAACAGTGACCGTTCACAGTAATATATTGGTTTTTAGTACAAAGAACCTTGAAATTGCGACATTTGGCTGAGGGGAGATGGACCCAGAATGCCAAACACTGTCGCTGTTGATGAAGAAACTCATTTTATTGCCAAAAAACACAAAATTGTGAAACCAAAAAATTCTTAGAATCAAAGTCCACTAGTTCAAAGGAGCGATACCCCCAAGCGATACCGAGACACAGAAACAGGGAAGCAGTGACGTACAGGAGAACAGCCACGCACACACACAGACGGGCCGACAACCAGAACGCAGAACAAAAGCCCATTATAGCCCAATGCCACCAGGTGACGACAATCACACGCTCAGGCACAGGTGAAAGACATCAGGGCGGGGAGCGGCAATCAAACACCAAGGAGCCTGAAACGAGCAACAGAGTTAGAATCTCACAAAAAACACAAGCCAGAACATGAACCCTGACAGAAATGTCTTTGGATGAAGCTGTTGTATTTTAAATTTAGCTTAATGAGCCAAATGCTCAATCATTACCTACTCTGCTATTTGCAGCATTTAGATTTACCACACATGCACAAGCTCTGTAATGAGTCAAGAATATTTTTTTTTTTGCAAGAGCCAGGGAGGGATAGCATTGTTTTGTATTTTCGCAGCTCATATTATCTATGACCTTTACAAAACTCACACGTCTCCCATCTCCCAACAGTGGATGACCTGGCATGTTACAGTACTACAAGTTACAGCTGGTGGTCATGGGAAAGAAAAAAAAAAAGAAAAGGCCATGAGCATTAAAAATTAAATCAATAGGCTGCAGTCAGATCAACTATTTGGTGCACGAACTGGACCCAGTGATACTGAAAGAAAGAATGCAAACGTTGGAAAATCAAATTTTGAAACTGAAAAAAAAAAACTGCAGGAATTCAATATGATCGAATGAGTTTAAAATTACCTGGAGGGAATCAAAAAAGTTAATAACAATTGGCTAGCTTTTAATGAAGTATAAGAACTATTTAATCTGTCCGTCCTTTAATTCAGGCACTGGAGGAAATCCCAGCGGATTGTTGGAGTATTTTAACTTGATGTAGTCTGCCAGTAAGTCCGCCTCTCTCATTCAAAACTGTGGGTTTCCTGAGTTTCAGCCCTTCTTTCCTACCTTAAGTTGGAGAGGGCACACTGGTGTCCTGTGCAGCTACCATGTGGTGAGAATGTCTTTGTTTAATAAATCCTGAGATGATATATCTAATAATAGGACAAAGGGCCAAAGCAGGTTAAACACCCTGAACAAGTCACCAGTCCATCGCAGAACAAACAAGAGAGACATTGCTCACATTCACACCTACAGCAAACTTTACAGTCACATCCTGTCAACCTCAAACATGTGTTTGGACTGTGGCTGGAAAGCTACGCATCCAGAGAAAAACCACGCTTGACAAAACATGCAAACTCGAAACCATGTGAGGCAAGAGCGTGCAGCCCAAAAAAACATATTTATCAAATATTTATCATTAACCCATTCAATCCACACAGCAAACTTGGAGCAACAAATGGATGCGTTGAAGAATTATTGGTAATACTATCAAACATGGCACATATAAAGATGACTTTTACAGGGACTTCAAAATGTGATAATGGAACACAATCTTTCATTGTCAGCTCCTCCGAAGTAACTGACAGCACAGCCAAGACAAATGTCACAACTGTTTTCTGAATTGATTGTCGCCAAAGCAAACATGTTCATTTCAGGTGAAGAGCAGAGGAGGAGGGGAGAAACAGGATTAAGGGCCCTGGGCTTGATGATGATAAATGTCACACTTTGAATCATATGTTTTTACTAAAATTATCTGACAGACCAAAGGAAGATTTATGAGTCTCCGGGATATTTGAGTTGTTTTTTTTTTCTTTTTTCTTCAGCTTCACTGTGGATGTGCCTGGCGCAGTCAACACCAATTCAAACACAGCTGGCCTGCTCAGGAAAATTCATCTACCTTCATTAGGAATGCCAAAGTGACTCTGAAGATGCAATTCATTAATCCTCAGCAGTGAACAGTGTTCTTCATATTGTTATGGAAAATCAATGTGATTGAGCTGGAGGGCTGCCAGCACGGGCTTCTGTTGAGGTGCCATGGAACACGCACCTCTAATTTATGCAGGCAGCATCACCAGATCAAGGGGGGGGAGGGGGAGGGATAAAATCCCAGAACACATCACACAATGTTAGCCTTACTTAACCACGGGGTCAGCGTCATCACAGAACAACGGTGTGTTCACAGTGCAGGTGGGCATCTGACAAAGTGTGAATGAGGATGATAGATGATGTTGCAGCACTTTGCTTCATCCTGCAGTTTGCGCAGTTTTGAATCTACAGGTCCTCAGCTCAAGCTCATGCAATAGATGGTCACAAGTCGTGGCTCGCAGGAAACTTGACGCGACAGGAGCAACGACATTGGCTTTCATCACTGGGAGATAAACAGTATCATTGCTGCTGAGCATACAGAGAGAAAACCATTGTTAGAAACTCAGAAAGCTTTAGCGACAAAGGTTTCAGTGATTGCTACAGCTCTCTCTTTTTATAACTTTTCAAATTAATAATTTTTTTTTAGAAATGTATCATTATGACAGATGATAATACCTCAGTCCCAGTTATCTGCTTTTCTTGAAGGACTTAGGGACTGCGGCGGTTAACATGACCAAAGAAACAAGGAACTTGTCTTTGACAGGTCTCAGGTTTAATTTGCATATAATCTGCATATTGTGCCAATAATGAAAGTTCTTTGAAGAGTCCGAGTTAAAAAAAAAAAAAAAAGGAGAAGAAGAAGAAGAAGAAGAAAAAAAAAAACTCACTCACATTAAAGACTGAAAGTTAAGCACCATAAAGGCTTATGTGGAGGTCCGGCCTGAGCGAACTGCACGACTAAAACTATCATTTGATATTCAGGAAACTATACAAAACTCAAATTTACCAATCTTGAAATGTCAAGAGCTTCAGGAGCCTGTGTGCCATCTTTATTTGAGTCTCTGGTGTCTGGTAGACATCAGTTTCAGATTCTGTTGGTGTTTCAAGATTTTTTATTTTTTTTTGTTTTGTTTTGAGGATTATTTTAAAGTATTTTCAGGGCTTCTCATGCTCCTCTGAATATGTCACGATAACTGATGCTGACTGGGAATCACATCATAGCTTAAGTTTTGACATTCAGAGTATCGTGTAAAGACAGGACTGTGTGCTCTAAAGTTTTCTTTTTGCAAAGTATATATTAAGGTTGGTAAGAGCATTTGTGCTATAGGTAAAAAAAACAAGAAAAGATGACGATAATGAAGAGTCGGGCGTGTGAAAAGAAAAGCCGGAAAGGAAATGTATTCCTGGTTGATTAAACGTGTCGATAAAAAAGGTGCTGACAACTCACTTTTAAACTTATTGTGAGACGAACAGGTGAAATTTAAAAACAAAAAAGTGTAACTTTGAGTGTGCAGTTGGATTCAGAAAATCAACCAAGTGAAGGTGTACTCCTAATAGTTTCCAGCTAGTTTGCTCCAGATTTAGAAACCTGGATTCATAAAACGTCAAAGCCGGCAACTATAAATGGTTTATGACCCATATGTTGTTCATACCGTGTCACAGCACCGCACATCATGTTTACAATAGCTGGAGAGCATTGGTGGCTTGTTAATAGCAATGTTTCCGATTGCATCTGTCCTGCATGACAATGCCAATAAAGTCTTCCCGCAGTCATAACTGCCACACTGGCACTGATACAGTTACTTTATCATCACACAGCAAGATCATCAGCCTGAGCCCAGTGCTGTCATACAACACCATCACAATTTGCAACGCTAACTAAAGCTGCAATAAACCCCTCAGCAGCAAGTGTACCACATTTGTGTATCTGACACCATCTCTGCAGTTTCTCACTTCTTAATCTAACAATGAAAAATTCACGTCAAGAAAAACTACAGTCACTTTTATAATAGCAGCAACGTGGGTTGGAGGGGTTTCCATTGGTCTAGTGCAGGCGTGTCAAACAAAAAGCCCGTGGGCCAGAACGGTCCCCGAATCCAACAAGAAAATTGTGAAAATTTCAAAGAAAAGATGGAATTTTTTCAATTAGATTTCATAAAGGTAGTGGACACGACACAACATTGAAGCCCATGAAGAATTACCGTCAATGTTGCCATGAAAGCTATCAAAGTAGCTTCAAAGTCAAGTTGACAGGTTGAGGTTGTAAAAAGCTGCATAATGCAACAGCTATGGGACAAGTTTGGTTTTTTTCACATTTCACTCTAGTTTGCACCAGGAGGTGAAAATATAATGAAATGTCATTGAAATTTGCACTCATGATTGGAGTAATTTTCAATGGGAACTTTAAAGTTTAAATTCGAAGGTCATTTTGGCACTGTTTTGGCCCCTGAACTGAAATGTGGTTGACATCCCTGATGCTGCCAGGTACTTTTTCAGTCCCTGCTCGGCCGAGGTTCCAAGCAGTCTGAATCAAGCTGAAAATAAAACATCTCCAGACAGCCGGCCGCAGACTGGCTTACAGAGTGACGTCACTGTTTGACGACAAGCTGTTCACGAAAACCCACCCACCATTCTTCAAACTTCTGTAACTGTGCCTGTGCGGTTTTATATATCATACCAGTGAAACGACTACACACAAACCACCACCATGTTTCAACGATGAGCTGGAGACATTAATGTTTCCTAAAAATTGCAGTTAATCACCAATATACTATCGGATCACCAATCAGCATGAGGCATTTATGGTGCATTGATATTGACCAGTTACATTAAAGATTCACGATATATCCTTTAAAATGCATGAAAGCATGTAAAATCAATTTCATCATATATTTATTGATCCTTTTTTTTTTCTTCTCCATTATGTTTTTTTTTTTAACATAAAGACGTGATTTTATTATACAGGCTGAATGTGACTTTGAAAGCAGATATTTAAAAAAAAAAGTCCCCTGGGTTAAAAACAAATAAAACACCAATTAGCCACATTCAAAAGACTGAATTCACAATATAAACCTGACTCTGGCACATCATCCAACTATTTAGAGTGCAAACCCTGAGTTGGCTTCTCCCTCCCTTTCTCTCGTCTCCACTTTGACAATAACACAAAAAGTGTGACCATGTGACGCTGCTTTCACTCAGTGCTGCACTTCCTGCTGTGAACTTCTATAGTTTTGGATGAAGATGTACCGCCACTGCATTCTAATGAAATCGACGCTTTGCTGTCACAAACAGCGGCGACGACACGAAATGAAGCAATGAACCGGAGAAATTCACACATCCCCTCACCTCCATCTGTGCACCTTCACCTTGATGTTTGAGATAATTTATAGCCACTTAATAATAAAATAAGTTCATTGGCAATTGGGATTTGAAACTTATTAAACACCAAAGGATGTCAGCCTTTGCCCTGCTGGCATCATATCACTGGGCTACTTGTGTATGTTTAATTAGTGTTGAGAACTGACAGGCCCGCTGCTCCAAGTTCCTTGATGTTTGCTGGTTGCCTTTGGCACCACTGACCACATAATCATTGCTGGGCACATCAGGGACAAGGCTTGATTTTCAAAGCCTTTCGCTCCACTGATTCGCTGCGCATCCATGAGATTGATCACAGTGGTTTATCTGTGGCAACATGTGCTTCATCCCTTCAGATTTGGGAGGTGGTTGCCTGAAGGGGTTGTGTCCTTGCTCCAGCTCTGGCTGAGGCGCCGCATGAGCCGAGAGAGGGAGGGACACCGCGGCAGCAATACAGCCACGGCCCATCAGAAGCTGCCTGTGGCCCCCTTGTGATTAAAGCAGCGAGAAGCCGAAAGAGGGACAGAGGGACCGACAGAGAGGAAGAATGGGAAATATAGAGGGGGAGAGAGAGAGAGAGAGAGAGAGGGGGGAGATACCATCAACTGTTGCTTCAAAAGAGGATAGATAAGTGCGAGTTAACATTCATATAGGTCTTCAACTCAATTAATCGAGAATTATTTCTTATCTCTATTCTGTAAACTGCCTTCATATCAAAAGAGTAAAACACTGCTGCAAGCTGGATGGCAACACTAATATTGGGAGGCCTAAGAAAGGAAAGAAAATAAGGTTGTGTTTGGCTGTATAAATTGTAAAATGGTTCCCTCAGATTTAAGGGGAGAACACAAAAGCGTCTTCACAGCGATTACAAAGCAAGAACGGAATATAAATAGATGAAAAATAAAGTGTAGCGGCGCTAAATCAAAGCAGGAGATACATGCGACTGTTTTTGGTATTCAGAAGATGGTGCTATTTGTTTGAGTATGCATTGTATTCATGAATCTGTTTATTTGCTCCCCGTGGCTTTCACAGCTGCCCTCCGCAGCGAGATTACGTTCTATCAACGCGGCTTGACGCGGCCAGGAGTCCATATTAAAAACATATGCACATTGTATATTAATTAGTGTGTAATCAGTGTAGAAAGGAAAAAAAAAAGCTAGAAAAATAAGAAAGAATGATAGAAATCCAAGTGTCATTCATCCCAGATTGGGATCTTTATTCTCCCACTGTCTAAAACGCATGCCAATCAAGAAATCATTGTCCAACTTGGCGACAGGCTCTAAAACCGATTCTGTCCTTAAACATTTTAAAATGAACAAGCACGTCCTGCTTTTGAATATCTGTTCTACCCAGTGCGACCATAAGCCCTGTTTCCGCGGTTTTCTATAATTAAGACACACTTGATCACCTTTTCCCCTTCATTCCCACAGTGGAACTCCGAGGGGCTGAAGACTGAACGGTGTGTTGTGTGTCACGGGGAGGTAAAGAAAAAGAAAAAACAAAGCACCTGCAGCTGGGACCAATCACGCCGCAATGATTCGGGGGGGAAAATCTTAAAAGTTTTAAGTGAAAAGCGCAATCAAGGGAGCAGCGATGTTTAAGCTGATTGGCTGTGTGATCTTGTCTTGTTATTCTGCCTCACTGCAGCACTTTACACTAGTTTCAGAAAGAGGGGACTTTTGACTGAGGCAAGAGAGGGAAAGGTTGGGGTAATTTACACTAATTTGAGCCAACTCAAATCTCAGAGCCTATTCCACAGGAGACCTCAAGAGCACTTTTAGGCGGTCAGAAAACTGTGGTAGTGGAGCCAGAAGAACAAGATCATTATTTCCATTGCACTTGTTCCATATACTGTAAGCCAGAGACAAGCCCAGAGGGAAGGGAATTGGCATTGATTTTTCTTTAGAAATTGATTTTTCTCTTCACTGACAACAGTCTGAAGGCTTCAAAAATAAATCCACAGGAGTGAATATGAACAGCAGTAGTTCATGAAGGCACTTACTCCAACATTCAAACCTCTCATTTGGTCATACGTTGGACTCCTAAGGGCAAAATAAGGTGACACTTATCATTGTTTTTCAAAGTTCAATCCTCACAACTTTATAAAATGAACAGTGTGAAATGGAATCAATTTTTTTGCTGCCATAGAAAATACTTCTTTTTCTTTTTTTGTTTTCCCCCCGATACAGAAATACAAACACAAAGTCAGAAAAATGTTGAAATAAACTGCTGAATGGGCTGAGATAAGATTGAATGATTTTTTGAAGGCCAGAATTAAATTTAGGGTTTTTGCTGATTGAATCCAATAAACAAATTGAAACCTTAGATTTGCTGGCAGATTTCATGACAAAATAACTTTTTTTTTTTTTCCTGAGGATCCATTTTCAGCTAAATTAAACAATCACACGGAGATAATGAATAAGCCCTCCACCTCCAATCATTTTGATCTGACTAAATGGAGGGTGTTGACATCCTGAGTCATGGTGGAAGTGATATTTTCGGTTGGAAATTATTTAGTTGTTTTTTTATTTCCTTCAACCAGACAGACCAATGGTATCAGTGGTAACAGTGTAGTAAAATACACACCCATTCCAAAGCTGAGCATTTCAGCGTGTGAGTGAATCCACTCCAACAGTGAAGGAGCAAATAAAAGCCTTGGGGTCACAATGAAAGACATATTCACAAATATACTCATCTCGCTAAAGCAACCTTTACATTGTTGGATTCAACAGAAACCCAGACTGCCGCTGTTAACCCCTTGTTTGTAATTAAAAGGCCGTGCCACATCACATTGTTGTTCCCGCCACAGTGTTGTTCGCTGTTATTGGAAACACTCTCGCCACAACCGACTAAAACCCAGGCAGAAGTAATTCAGGGGGAAAACAGTTCATTTTGATGAAAAATAACACCTACGACACAGGTTGTAAGAAAACGGATTATATCGGAAATGAAAAGCTTCTGAGAGGGGAATTCTCATTTAATCAAAAGTCTCTCCCCGAAAGCTTAGCACAAATAGTTCTATAAGTATTTACGGTGGCACATTGCGTGCCAACCTTTTCTGAACCTCTCACAGTCATGTATATATTCAATTCTACCTTCTGTTTTTCCTCCTATATACATACATCTCTGACTTTTTTTTTTCTCTCCCCGCTCTAACTTAGTGGTGTCATTGTCACGGTTGCCACAGCTGTGGCTGGGAGCAGGGGGAGGACGTCACATCTCACACATCATTCCTCAGTTTACAGGTCAGCTGACTGTGTTTGACAGCGATAAGTGCGCTCAGTCTCCTTGCGGTGACAGCCCAGCATTCTTTGACTCAGGTCATATAAATATGCATCACATTAATGGAATTATGCAAAAACACTGGGTGAAAATGCTTTTGAAAACTGACACATTCCATTCAATTAGCAGCCACACTGATGTAACTCGTGTATACTTAGCTCCCACCAAGTGACACACATTCTGCAACTGATTTTCATCGCCGTGGGCCAATTTGATACACTTCCAGAGAGAGCATGTACTGTATGCAGTGACATGCAGCAAAAAAAAAAAATCTAGTGCCTTTCAGAGAAAGCATGAGATTACTGAGGGCTTTTTTTTTTTTTTTCCTTTCCGTGCCTCTCTTCCTAATATATCCATCAGGGTGCAGGGTAGGTAATTATTCCTGAAAGGTGGAACAAGGAAGTGGCTTTTACGCTTGCAGAAAGCATTTCTCAGAATGATGACCGAAGGAAGTGAGATCAGAAGTAATTAACTACTAAGGGGAGGGAAGTCACAGGGCTCTAAATCTTATTGCTACACAGCACACGGTTTGTGTTGTTGTTAATTACTAAAGTACCTCAAACAAGTGTAAGGAAATCAGCATCGCTGGTTCCTTTTTCATTCTCTTGCCGGTGTTGTGCGGCGGTGCACTTTACCCCCCCCCCCCCCCCCCCCACCCCAAATAAAAACACAAATTTAAAAAGAAAATGCTGATTTTACTCGTCTTTTTTTTTTTTTCTTTCTTTCTTTTTTTCACTTCCAAGCTTTTATCCCAGACATGGACACATTGCAGTCGGAGGCGGATCTAAACTCGATGGAAGTTGGTCATTCTCAAGCTGCCAAATGAAAGATTTTCAGGAATGCTGTTGCGGCGCTCTGTGGTTCAGATTGACAAGCGTTAAATAGCTTAGCGGCGGCTCCTGTATGCTCTATTATCACAAGAGGACATATCGACTGTTCCTGTTTAATGCATCAAGACTCTTCCTGTAGCACCCTGTCTCTGGCCTTCATCTATGATTCATTTTTATTACCCATCATTCCCGGGACACTGGCCCCCTGGGGCTTCTACACGGCACGTGGGGTGGAGCGGAAGTTAGCCGACACCTAATCTGCTGAATGACGGGCTGGTGTTATTTATTAGATCCCTCAGTGAATCCTGATTTGTTGACGAATGGGGCCAGGAGCAGATCAAGCATTCAGTGTACATAGACAAAACACATAATGTGGTGAAAGCAAGGTTATGGGGCAGCGTCTGTGCCCGTGCTATATCGAAGAATACAGTAAAAATTAAAATTCATAGCTTCGCCAGCCAGCCCCCCCCCCCCCCCCCCCCCTTCCCTCCCTTACCCTGTGAATACATCTAAACCAGCCGGTGCCTGGAGACCGAGCAATGCTGTATTTCTCAGATTACTTTAAACAAAATCACTTTGACCAACATACAGTGATTTTCTATGCTGACAACTCCCCTACAGATAATTTCCTCGCATGCCTCTGTGCACATATTCTCTTTCTTCGCCCTCTATCAAATTTAATCAGTCTCAGCTCCCCTTACAAGCAGCAGCAGTGTGGCCAGTGAAAATACAACAGGACTGACAACACCAGAACTCTATTAATTCCTCAACCACCAACCCTGTTGGTCCTGCGTAATATTTGCCTTTGCATGGAAAGAGGACCGCTGCATGTAAATTGCAAGGAATATGTTTCTGAATAACAACGATTAGAGACGCTTTCCCCCGTGGCAATAACCTCCCTATCTGTACTGTATGTGTGTGTTCCTTTTGCTCAGCATATGATTTGATTTTATTCAACAACAAAGATCAGCAGGAGGAAGGGGAAGAAAAAAAAAAAAGTATTTCAAATTTGCAACTCGTATCTGGAGCATCCTCTAGTTGCTGAATATTGACTAGATATCCTATAGGACGAGTACTGAATATTCCATGTCCTTCCTTTTATGTTTTGTATGTCTTTTTAGTGTAGCCAAGACACGAAGCTATTCATCAATCAAAAATCACGTCTGCGGCGTGTTTATTAGTTTGCAGTCCGCTCTGTCAGGTGTCATACCATACATCAGCCGAGGCCCTCAATGACACATTCCTTCATTACTTCGTATAAAAGCACCCTAATTAATTAGACATGGTCAGGCATGTGGTCAATGAGCGGCCTGTGATGGCGAGCCAATCTCAGAAAGGAAGCGCACTTTGCTGGCGTGGACTAAATAATTAAATAAAGAGAAAGAAAAGAAAAAAAAGAATCCCCTTCAGATGTCCCCATCCTCCTACTCCGCCTCTCGCTCAGCACATTTGCTGACATAAAAACTACCACTAATTTGTTCAGTTGTGGTATTTATTTCATTCCCAGTTTTATTTATTTAATTTTTCAGTAGTTCACTGAGTGCATTAATTAATTGAGTGTTGTTGCAGTCACTTTCTCTAATGGACACGCACCAAGATACAAAGAAAATAAAAAATCTCTCTTTCATTGGATATAATGGCCCACACATGTTTTTTTTGGTCAGAAGGCTCATATATTAATGTCTGTCAGGGTGCATGTATAGCATGTACTATGTTCCCCAGACGGTAAGTGCATTTTGGGATTTGATTCATTTAATGGGGGTTTAGAATAGTAAATCTGTAAGTAGTACTTAGATGGAGGGCGGTACTGTGTGAATATAGTGATTGAGAAACCACAATGAACTTTAGAAAAACCAAAGCTAATGCATGCACCTGCTCACTAGTTCTTTCACACTGACTGCGATGTGACCTAAATCAAAACAAATAAGATAAAAAAATATATATAAAAAAAAACAACCTTTCTTGAGTAACTGAATTATGAAGGTAACCCCATAAATTCACCCATCAAAGACACACAGGTCTATTCCTCTAATAGTCCCTCTAAGATCTCACCATAGAGCAGAAAGGGCATACATCTGGAGGATACTGTTGTCTCGAGTGTTTCAGGCCTGTCAGCTTTTGACAGCGGCAACAATGAAAACCAACTAGAATAGGTGCAGGGTGAAAAGAGCATTTGCAGGTTTATATCTTCACTCTATCTTCCTCCAGCAAACCGAATGGAGGGATGGTGTCTCCTGAAAGGTGGCTCCTCTCGCACCTTGCATTGTCAGATTAATAAATAATCTGTGAAAATGTAACGCCATTGTAATGGCTTTTAAGGCAGCCCGGCTTTGATACTGCGGCTGCAGTGGCAATCTATCTCTTTAAAAATGAATATGCGAAAGAAACTGGGTTCCATTAGCTATCCTTTGCATTTCCATCCCACCTTGTTCTCGAGCCTCGGGCTAAGTGTTGTGCACACCCAGTAGCGCCGAACGCACGGATCTGTGGGAGTGATTGTGGAGCCATGAAAGACTTCATGAAGTCTACATTTCACTCCAACTGAACTCGGTCTGAAAATATAAAGGTTTTTCTTTTCCTTTTTTTTTTAAGCCATCCTTGATAAAAACCAACTTAAACTTGTTATTATGACACCTTTAATTGCCATTTTATTTAAATATACTGTCATGTACTTCATGTGAAAAAAAAAGTGAAGCCCACCAAGCTGCTCGTAATGTTTGGCGGTTTTTTTTTTTGCTTCGGCGCAATCTCCGACTGTTTTGACTGATATAAATATCAAGCTTATGTTTTTTGATGGGGATGATGTGCATTAACTAGCGTGAAAAGCCAGTAACAATAGCTTTCTGTCAAGAAAACAAGAATAGAAATGTCACTCCTGTCAGGGTGGATACTAACCAAAGTTCTCCCTCTGTCTCTCACAGGCTGGCTTTTTCCGTCTCCCTCTTGACAGAAACTCACTTTGACGATTTGAAAGGAAGACTCTGTTTCTTCCATTATTCAAATATTTTAGAGCTTGATATTAGTGTGAGGCACAGCCAGCCCCTTATGTCAGTGGTGGCCCTGCCTGGGTGTGCAGAAAGTAGCACAGAGAATGCACTGAAACATTTATGCTGGGTTATTTCTACTTCAAGGAATTTTTCCTTCTTTATTTCAATTTTTCTGATGCAACAGTGTGCAAATTTATAAGGCTGAATTATTTATTAATTGGAATGAAGCCAGTGAGCTTAGATCAGCGAGGGCTTCATCAAGACACCTTCAACAGGACTGGCAGAATATCTGTTTAGCAATTTAAAAAAATATATATATCTATTAAAATATCAAAAACCAGAAAAAGAAAGCAGTCACAGCAATAATCCATGTACTTGATTAGAATTGGAGATTGTAACAGTAACCGTTGTTATTATTATGCTGAATTTCAGTGAATGCATGCAGGGATGGTGTAATGTAACTTATATTACACCACTGCTTTTAGGGGAATAATAAAGAAACATGATTAGTCCTGCCCCGGAGAGCTGACTTGGAGTTTTGCCTAATTCTCCAGTATGCTCGTACTGCATAGTTATCACCTTAGGGAAGATTGGAAATGTTTCCTTTTTCTCTTTGGGCATCACAAATCACTTATGTTGTAAATTAATAGAACAGCGGATAGTGAATAGAAAATGAATGTGGTGCTGACACTTTGCATATTCATTTTCAGAATCGTTTAATTGGACCGTGCGAATCGTCACTCTAGGATAGGTGAAAATCTTGCATTTACTTATTGTTTTATTTTTTAAAACGATGCATCAGGCTCGCAGTCTGTCGATCTGATGAGTGAACATCAGATAGGTGCGCTATATGGTTGGTATGGAAACAGCAGTAGGCAGAGAGGAAACCCCCTCAGACCTGACAGGAGGCTGAATTAAGTTAAATTTAAGCGTATCAAAAAAACAAAAAAAACAAAGAAAACTAAAAAAATCAATTTTGTACTGCGTGAATTACATCAGATTCCTGCAATACAAGATTAAATAGAAATCCCTGTCGGTTTTTTTTCCATGAGCGTTTTTTGTGGCAGTGAGCATTAGTTTGGACAGACATTGCCGCCCCTCGTGGCATTTGCTTTACACAGTCACTTCCTTATCTGTCGCCCTTTTCATCATGCAAACGCGCACACGCTAAGAGCACGCGTCTGCTTTGAATGCTCCGGCAGGACAGGATAAGCTGTGGTTTCAGTCACACATATCAAATGCCTCAAACCGCTGCAAAGGCTTGCAATATCTACTTTTTAAGTCCTCAAATAGGGATTTGACAAAAAAAAAAAAAAATAAAAAACAGAAAAAAAAGAGAAGCACAGGGAAAACCTGAGATGGATGGATGATTCCTGGAAACATCTTTAGCAGAAAGAGCTCCCATTGATGAAGGAGATAATGTAAATACACTGTTTTACACACGCGTCGTTGGATGGCCGCATTTAAATGTCAGCATTTATTTCTGATGTTTTAATCTCTGTTGTTAATTCAACAGTCAGGAGCTTTGCTGCAATCTTACATTCACACAACAGAACATATAACGTTGCTCGTTTCTTCGTTTTTCTGTATTATTTCTCTACTTGAAAGTATTTATGCTCTTTTTTCAGCATTGCATTATAGTGCAAATTTTCTTTACCCTACAAGATGTTATGAGTTGTTAAATTTCCCTTTTGGATCATGCAAAACGAACGCCGTGAAGTGCAAAGCTTCAGAGCTTCAAAACTATCACACAGAAATACTTGTGTATCGTAGGAGATAGTTATTAATGCCAGCGAATTTCAAATGACCCTGAGTATTCTTGCGCGGAGCCTAATGAAGCAAAGTGCCAGTGCTTGATGATGATGATGATAACTTCAGAATTGAGCTAAAACTGGCATTAAAATTGAACTGACTTACACATCTTTCACATTAGCTTTCAGTCTCAGAACATTACCATAGATTTAACGTGCGATGGCGGAGTGCAGCTTACAGTTCCTGACCCTTTGTACACTGCGGTGTCAAGCCATCGGCTCACATCAGCCTGGATCATCTCAAGTTCATTTCAGGGAAATTAGCGGCAGTTTTAATAAAGCTTGTTGCCCACAAGGTCACTTAACTGTCTGGCCATGCAAATGTGATGAATTTGCTGTCAGTGCTCGCACGTTGAGGCATAATGACCATGTATTACGCTCAGAGATCGCTAACTAGAAAACCATCATATGACACCTTTGATACAGCCACATATTGATTCATGTATTAATGGATTATTTCTAAAAAAGATCCCTTTACAACATCCAGTATAGATTTTCATCTATGGCAGCGATCTAGTTTAATATTTTGTCATGGTGCAGGGAAGTGATTGCAATTTTCAAATGTATAGCTCCTCATTCACAGAAAATATCACAAAGCAATGAAAATATGCTGCATTGAAATAAGGTTTCACCAACAGTAAATGTATCCCAGAACTGACAAAACAAATGGAAGCTTTGAGTTCAGTTAACTTTCAGTACATATTACACATTATCTTTTTTTTTACTTTTTTTTGAACATTTTATATCTTCAGGCTGTTCTGAGCGCTCCTGTAACACATTTTGCTGCCACTGAGAAAATTCATTTGCGACTAAATAAAAAAAAAAAGAGTTCTTAGTATTTTACCAGCTGAAATAAATGTGGGAGAAAATCTGACAGTATCAGCCCACATTTTCAGCTGTAAGCGATTATAAAGTGATAAAAGGTACCTAAAATTGCAAACTATTGAAGAAAATGCTTCTCAGTGGCCAGTAGAAGAGAATTAAAGCAATTTATTGATGCAAAACACAAACTGCTGCTATGATGGGATTGATATAGACAGCATACAGTTAACATAAGTATGAGTACAATTTGGGCCTTTTTAAATTGACTTAATGATCATCCAAGTACAAACGTATCTAGTATGCGACTAATAAGCTAAACCATTTGAGTTCCTCTTTACTCCAATGAGTCTGTCATCTCGCAACATCACAATATCATAATTGCTTAGAAAATCTACCTCCATCACAAAATTGATGTCGTTATTTTTCTCATTTAAAGCAGATTTTCCTCTATCACCACGTTCAAGTTTCAAACTGTTGTTGCCCCAAAAAAAAAAAAATCTTTCTTTTGCAAGCTAAACTCAGATGGAATTAAAGCCTTAAAAAATTCCACGACAATTTTTCCAAGGTTCCAATTGCGGCTACATTTTGACTGGTTTACAGCCATTTTCCTTTTTTACACTCAAAGTCTTAATTTAATTTAGTCCAACTATCGCTGGTTGGATAGCGTATATTACAGAGTAAATAAACATCTAATAAGCTAATAATGACTATCAAAAAGATTTTTGTTTCAATATGGGTTGCTTTCTGTTAACATGCATGGCTGCTTATAATAGAGCGGTAAAAAGAAAAAGAAAAAGTCTTAAACAGCTGAGCGCAGGCCATCCCAGTCTCCTCTCTGCAGCTGCAATATTTTGTCGCGTTATCTGCAGTAAAGCCGACCAGTGCTGTTCGCCCATGTCCCAGTTAGACGACTGTGAGCGCAGGCGTTCTGCCAAGTGCGCTGCTGCGCCGACACAAACTTTCCAAACACGGGAACTTCAGGGACCACTTTCTTGTAATTTAGTGGACAGACTCATGGTGGGAGTCATGTTAATACTGGACCACACATCTGGCGTCGCAGCAAAAAGTAGACGCCCCCCGTGCCGTTTTCTTTTTTTTTTAATAACATCCTCTCTACCTTTTGCCTAAATTCTTTTACATGATGTTGTGAATTCTTAATGCATGGCATGCCTACCTTTTCTTTTACAGTCTGAATTATACTTTTGAATAATCTTAATAGAAAATGGAGTTACTGATCCTGAGCGAGCTTTTGTGAAATTATTGATTTTACACATATTTAATCCATGCATATGGAGATTTATTAATAGCATCAATATATCTCCTGGATGACCTGCACAAATAAAAACAAATAAGAAAGTGACACCTTTGGAGATGACCAAATGGCTCAGGTCAGTTCATTTTCTCAAGAAAGCCGTCGCGAAAAAACTTCCAATCATTTGCAATGAATGGTGTCCCTCAGGTGCTCCAGGATTTACAGCATAACTTGCAACAGTTTGCCTCTCGGTGAGAAATTCATGGTGCAAAAAAATAAAAAATAAATAAATAAATCCCATGAATGGTGAGGAAAGCGACCAGCATGCTTCTGGTTGCACTCCTGCCTGTTTGATGTTGAAGTGGCCACTTTACCTGGTTCTGTGAAGCCTGTGATCTGGCTGGAGTGTCCAAACTCGCTGGCTAACAGTCAACTACTGCATTTATTCACTGAGCAATTGGGGCAGGCCGTACCATGCTTCAAATATCTCAAAAGTTGAATTGACAGGACATGTAACTCCTTCAAGAAGCGCCTGTTATCAAAATTTGGCACATATTTAACCATATTTTTACCAAACCACAGTAACTTGGCAGGAGCTGGCAGGCAGAAACTAAAGTGTGCAGGTTGCAACTGAAGTGGAAGTCAAGGAAAGAATTCTTATTATGATTATTAGAAAGAGGAAGAGGAAGAAAACTTCAACATCTACGTGTCGGATATCATATCATCCCCAACTATTTGTGAGTGTAACATGAGTAAATACATTTAAAAAGCATTATAAACAACAGATTTTCATGAATTTTTGTGGGCAACTATGAAACAGGCCATGTTTACACAACAATATTTCAAGTGAAAACATGTTTTTGCATTTTTGTTTCGGAATAATTCTGTGTTTATACACTACAGCTGAAAATGATGTAATTTTCTCTTTGGGCCACTAGTGGGTGCTGTCTGTTTTTTGTAACGGCACCACGCACACACGGAAAACAATACGCTAAAATAACATTGACAATGGCGAGTAAACAAACATTCAATGGACAGAAGTTGGATTGCTATAACGGGTGACAGCATTGTATACTATTACACAAAGAAAGCAGCTCTGCATAGCGAAACATAGTACAAAAACCAATATGGAGATTTAAAAAAATTAAATATATAAATGATAATAAGGTCAAATAAGTTCCTATCTGTGATTTAAATAGTATATGGATTCAGCATATAAGGACAAAACAGGCCCGAGCCACTGGTTGTAATATATGTCTTTGTCATGTGTTCCATGACATGATTAGATTTTTGCTGTTGGAAAAAAAAATAATCTCTCATCATAACTTAAAACAAAAAAAAGCCCCATTCACAGTTTGTAGCTCAGGTCATCGTAAAGTAGAAATGTTTCTCAGGTCACAAGGTTAACAGACACTAACAAGTGATGAAGTGCTGTGTCATCCAGAATGATGTGTTTTGTTGTGTGTATCTGCGAGACACATGACATGCTGTCATCTTTATTTTTTGATCTTTTGTTTGCTGTCCGCACAGCAAGACATTTTGTCTTCGTGGAGACACCCGTGAATCTGCCTGGGTGTTGGTTACATGTCCCTTTGGACACAACACTGCGTCACTGCTACACAGTAAATAATCAAAATCATTTGAAAAGCTTTATTTCCTCAAATTTGCTATGAAAGCGGGGTTAACAAATGACAACTCAGCCATTGCATTAAACACAATAGAGCTCCAGTGGCAAACACATTTTACTTCAGGGGCCACATAAAGCATTATTTCATCTTCTCTGGACCAGACCGGTAAAATTGTGCCATAATAATCTGTACATTTAAACTTTAAAATTTTTCTTTGTTGAGTATATGTGATGAAAACATCCATGTTGTAAAAAAAAAAACCTGAATAATTACCAATGAAAATGACTATTATCGCAACCTAAAACCAATTTTAATGAAACCGTCTGGTGCAAAATGTATCCACTACTCTTCTTTGAAATTTTGAACATTTGCTTGGTGACTTGGCCGGCTGGATTGAAGCTAATTGTGCGCCAACTTTGGCCCACGGGCCGGATGTTTGACGCCCCTAAAATAGAGAATATATATATATATATTTTAAATTATTATTATTATAACAGAAATTTGTAGAAATTAATTTATTGTAATTGCAGTATCAACACATTGAAATTCAAAAATGGGTTTTCATGTAAAACCACAGTTGTGAAATGCATAAAGACTTGACACGTATTTCTAATTAGAAACATGTAACTAGGACAAAAATAGTTCTCTCAGCTCACTGCTAGGATATTCTTTATTCATTAATTTTTCTTTTGGATGTATTTATACATTGTGTGAGTACCTCAAACATTTGTATTTAACAGCCATGAAAAAAAAAAAAAAAGCCTTAATCCCTAATCTTGAAGCAATGCCCCCTAATGAAGGTGAATTTCAAAACAAGTACACAAGCAACACATTTCCTCGCTTGCCTTTTGCCGTAGAAATTAACGACCTTACAACGTCAGATATGATGATTATAGATGATCGATAGATGATTCTGGAGGTGATAATACTGATGTTTATAATGAGAGACAGCTGTTATTATATATGTTACTATCCTCACTTCACTGTAATGTAATGAAATATTCCTTGTAGTTTAGTTACTATTTTAGGGGGCGTAAAGCAAATCTGAACCTTTCTAACCTATTGGTCAGCTTTCTGTACTTGCTTTTTTTTTTTTTAAACTCAATATTCAAAATGTTTTGTTTAGTTTCAACATGTTTCACAGTGTTTTTTTTACACGTCTGTTTGAATTGAATGGAATTACCACGTATTGATGTTCAAATTGGAAAAGCAGCAACATGCTTTGTTATTCTACACAACTGAAAAAATGGTTTTGTGTATGTAAACAATACATTTGATGTAATGTATTGCTTTGACTTACCCTCAGATGAATTACCACTGCTTTCTTTTTTTTTTTTGAGGTGTCCTGCTACATGCCTGCCTGACAGTCTGTCCAAGGTTGTCGCTCTTTAATTTGCCACCGACTGCCTAATCAGATCATTGTGTGAGATGGCTGTCACTGATGTCAAGGAAAGGACAGCTGACGGGGACACAGAGGTGGATAGACAACAAGACGGAGAGGATAAATATTAGAAGCTTTTAAATAATATGAAAAGGACATTATGCCTTGGTGAGTCCTTGTGCTTTTCTGGTATTTGTGCTGAGGGTCTTCAGCACGCCTTTAGGATACAGCTAAAAAGAGCAATACCGCATTTCTAAAAGGAAGGTTTTGTCTCGGCTTTCAGTGGAGAGAAGGACAACCTATTAAATTATTTTACCATCTGAACTTGGAGTCGCCTCGCTTCTAAAACCCTGCAGTTCTATCACATCAGCAGACCGTACCACTATCATCTGAATCATTAAGCCAAATTAATGATGTATAATATTCAGTGTGCCTCTCCGTCCAAGGTTCTCTCTGATAGAGGTTAAACTCTTGGAATACTCTCTCTGTGTGTGTGTGTGTGTGTGTGTGTGTGTGTGTGTGTGTGTGTGTGTGTGTGTGTGTGTGTGTGTGTGTGTGTGTGTGTGTGTGTGTGTGTGTGTGTGTGTGTGTGTGTGTGTGTGTTTAGTTGACTTTTTAAAAAATGGTCAAATCACAGATGGGGTTTATTAGATATTAACCTCAGGAAAGGACTAATCTTAATTATATCTATCAAAGCAGTTCAAAGGATTTTAAGTTTTATCTTGTTTGCTTACCATGGCCTTTAGCAACCCTGCCGTACGGTCAGTGTTTTTTTTTTCCTCAGTCAGTGACATTATGTGTACGTGGTTATCTTATTTATCCATATCTGGTTATGATATTGCATTGACAGGTATACTCAAGTGACCTCATTAGGAGTGCAGATTTAGCGGTTTTCAATGAGACAGGCATGTAAGTGATGTAGGACCTAGAACCCCACTAATGTATCATCAGCACAGTTAACTTTGGAAGTGCCCCCCTTGATTCATGTCTCAGTCTTCGCTCTCAGTCAAGGTCATGTCAATGACAGATGGGACGGTGCTTTTGTGTGTGGATTTGGCCCTTTTATCTCTTTAAATCACCGCCTTAAGGCTCCAAATTGAGAAAACAGCCAGGGTCTCATTTCCAAAACCATCTGAGCATAATAAGTATGAGCTGTCCAATGGCATTTACGTGTCGATCTGCTGGAGTGCAGAGATGGAGTGCAGGTGCCGCCAAGGACCCATTATTTCAGACCCCCACAGTTCCAGGGAATTGCAAAGGTGTCTATTCACACAGCTCAGCACATTTTCATTCGCAACATTATCATAAAAAGTCTTTTAACCCGTTTGCTCTATGGATGTAAACATCTTCAATTATGATCAGCGATACAGCTGCCCAGTAATAATCTCCCTGAGACATTAATGTAGGATTCCCTATTTCATAAAGCACAGTATCTATGTTGTAATATAACATGTAAATTTCACTTGTGCTTGTGTTTTGAGGTAAAAGTCTAGAATTGGTGATTCATAAACATAACAGCACTCTGTCGCTTGTAGCTTTTAAGACCATCCACGATGGAGCAGTTCCAACATTAAAAAAGTCTGTGGCTGCTGAGCCTCAAAATACAACAGAAAAAAATCTCCAGATCTATTTTGGGTGAGCCAAGTCCCTTTGTCTCTTCTATTCTACCCCTAGTAAGGTTGGTGAAATCCTTTTCCATTATCCATGGAGTGGTGCAATAATACTGACAACCCCAGATATAATCTTGGTTGTATTTCTTATCCCTCGACAAGTCATTGCACCTCCTTGAACATCAATTCAACTTTAGATTTTGCTCAGCTTTCATTATGAGGGAAAGTGCTGTTCGGGTTACAAAGATGTATTACAATAAAGCCCTGATACAAAAATGTCTCACACATCATGACAAATGGGCGCGTTAATGACCACGATGCAGGCTTCTGCTCTCCGACATAATGTACACTCTGAACTGCTTCCTATGGCTGCTGCAGGACCTCTGACCCGCTCTTTGTTTTTGCCATGGCGGTACACGGTTCTCAGGTCGCTTTGTCTCACATCAGCGGGTTTCTCCATGTAATAAATGACAGGCTTGGCCTAGGAGAGAGTACTTAACCAACAACTGGTATTTGGCGCTCTTTTGTCATTAGACACGCATGTCTTTAAAACGCAAGCACCAAGGAGCAGAATAATTATACAGACCAATTCTCGCTGTTGTTAATTAGACAGATCGAAGTGTCACCATCGCAGGTTGGAAGATGCTACGTCCTGGTGGAGGTTGATGGAGAATCTCAGCATGCTACTAAGAGGCTGGTAAGTGCTTCTACAAGCCCATATGCTTGCTGTAACCATGTCTGACTCATCATTGTCAAAACCACTTTGCAGGTGCATGTTTTGGCTGGTCTCATGTGGCTTTGGACGCTATAAACTCCCCTCTCAAACAGTGTGGAAATGAAATGTTTTGAACAGTGAGAAAGGAAGTTCATGAATGCAAATAGGATCTTTTTCTTTAAAAACATAAAATCCTAAGTTTGTATGTTTTAGAAAATGCAAAAAAAAAAAAAACGTTTTTTTAAATGTGATGATGGAAGCTGCCTACTGACCTCAGTGTGCCTGAACCAACAGCCACTGTGATAACACACACGCACACACAGTACACATGGAGAGCAACACACACACACCATCCAATTTATTGTTTTATATTCACTAATGTTAAATATTGTAGAAAGCTTTGATATTGTATTTTTTTTTTTTTAAATGAAGTTATGACAGGTGTTTTGTTTCAGAAACAAAATAATTACCTCTTATAAGAAGCTCACAAAATATGTTTGTATTCTTGTGATTGCAGGAGAACACATTCTCTACACTCGTGTAATCAGGGAACATAATCGTTCTAATTATTGTATTTCTTTGTTGCGGCTCACTTTGTAACAAGTCAATGTCAGGCATTTATGAAAAAAAATATATATATTTTGAGCTTAAGATCTAAGGAATTCAAAAGAGACATCAGCTTTAGGTATAGTTTTTGACACTGGTGCTTCAAAGCTCGCGTCTTGGGAGATTTCTGTGTGGCGTTTGCATGTTCTCCCTGCGCGCGGGTTCCCTCAGAGTGCTCCTGTCACGTCACACAGTCCAAAAACACACGTTTGAGGTTAAATAGTGACTTTAAAGTTTGTGTCGGTGTGCATGTGAGCGTGTGTTTACTGGGCCGGTGGCGTGTCCTCGGTGTACTCTGCCTTCATCTTTAGTCTGCTGGAATCTGCTAAAACTCCCTTAATATGGATAAAGCAGTATAGAAGATGAACAGACAGCGAGATACATTTCACTATCCACACAGCCTTCTTTAAAACCAGATGTTTGTTAACCTCGTCTTCACCTTGAGCTTTACTTGAGTTGTTAAACCCTGTATTAAATAGCACATGGACATTGTTTTGCCATGAGTCTGGCTGACAGTCTGTCCATTTAGATAAAGTACAAAAAGTAACTTTCCACAGACATTTTCTATCTATTCACATTAGACATCTGAATGGCAACCTTGGGACAGTCTGTCCTATTCACCTTTCTTTTTTTTATTATTATGAATTCAAAGCCTCAGTTGCTGAGCTAGTGTTATGATAATGCATGGCAACCCGCTGTGATATACAAAATTGGTTTTGACAACCGGCTTGCTTTTAGATTCACACTGCCCTCAGACCACAGATTTAACATATAACACACATCTCACAGTCCCGTCTCCCCTGGTAGGAGTGGAGGAGAGTGCCGGGGAGGCTGTGGGGGTAAGGGGGTGGATGGGGAGGGTTGGGGGCTGATGGCCAGACTAACTACTGCTGAAAGATGTGAGTGGCCAAGAAATTCATAAAACACTGTCGTTTTTTCCTGACACACACACTCACTCGCTTCTCCCCGCGGATCTCCCCTCCAGTTGAAGGAAATGTGCCCTTGACAGTTCCAATGTCAGCTGTGATTTTGTCACTCAATGGGCAAAATACGTTGTGGCGCTGCAGACCACATGGGTGCTAATAACTAGACGGGGGCCACTCTAACCTCCTCATAACTTCAGTCTGGGGAGACTTACCAGCTCTTTAACAACTTTAACAAAGAAAACCCTCAGTGTCTTTCAGGTGATGTTTTTTTTTTTTGGTTTTTTTTCTTGCAGTGGGCGTTTGTACATCCAACTCTCATTATATCATCTGTTATAGGCCATATAGAGAGCCACACAGAATCTCAACTAGCTCATTATTTCAGAGGTGCAGAGAGTTTCCTCTTTTTAGCTAACACAGCTGTGTTCTGAAGGAAATTAAAGCAACAGCTCTCAAGTGCATACACAAATGAGGTTGCTGACATCAGTGGGAGGGGATGTCTATTTCACTGAGCGGCAGAGGTGAATCAACAGAGTTGGCTTCCGATCGAAGACTGGGAAAAGACATATACAGACACACCAACCTGTGAGAGGACATCAGTAATGGGCTCACATTTTCCTAATCTCCTTTGATGGATTCAGGCCATGATTTTCATTTAGTCCAAAAGAGATAACCAAACTGTCAGCTGTGCTACTGCTTTGCTTTAATCTCCGCCTGCAGCCAATAATCACCCTGCAACCCGCAACCCTTTGTCAATTGTTAATCTTGTATTGAAGACATTTAGATGCCAGGATGGTATTCTGCATCCTAGGATTATCCAGGGGACCACTGAGGAGAAGCAAATTGGATTCATTATTAAATATTGCATTATTAAAAAGACAAATGAATTGAGTTCTCCAAAGAATTTATGAAATCAATTTAAAAAAATAATCATTACCATATCGGATGCATATCACATCTCCTGGAGACTGACAGGAGGATTCTAGCCATCTATGTAGCGGTGTCTTAAATTGCTATTAACATGTGGTTATGTCTTCATTTCGACAGCACACTGGTACTTCTCTGTGCAGCATGTGTTATATTGGGTTGTTGAGTAGTGGCAACAAACGCTGAATTAAATTTATCTAGCATTTGGCCTCGACTATTTCAGTCTTACAAAACAGAAGTAATACAATCATAATACACCCTACTTTTAAGTTAAACACATATTCTACATTTTTAGAGATGATTCACCATGCGAGTTAATCATTTCTAGCAGCAGGAGGGCGAAAATGCATCAGTTGACTGCACAAAACATGTAAATGTGTTTTAAAAGCTGAACGAAACAGTACATTTGCAATTGTAACAAGTTGTAAAAAAGTTGTAAAACTTTGTGTTTGAGTGAAAATGTCTTTTTTTTTTCATCCACTGTCCATCGTGCTTCATCCAACTCAGCTTTGCTGAAGCGGATCCTGGCTTTTGGACTACAGGTGGAAACCAGAATATCCAAAGAAAACACTTTCTTGCTTGAATTTAAACTTGTGTCTCAAAATTAAACTGTAAGGCCACAATGTCAAAGATAATTTAAATTAATCTTTACATTTACAGATAATGAAAAAAAAAAAAAAGCACATCCACAATTTTAGCAGTGTGTGCAGGTGAATGCAGTGCTTCAGTTAATGGAAAAACAGACTATGGTTAAAATGAATCAAACAGAGATTGATTGGAGGGTCACTCCTGGCAATTTCATGATGGTGATTATATTAGCAAAGGCCTTCACATTTAAATGAAAAATCTTAAATAACCTCCCATTTGCTATTTGCCTTCACTGTGAAGCATACAACACAGGATATGCCGCGGCATACTCAAACAGAAGAAAGGCAAAGGAGCCTGATTAAAGTTTATCTTCCAGGGCAATAAGTCTACTGGCATTCATTACTGCTTGTCAGATTGTAAATGGTCTCTGGGAAAGACATTATGCAAGCTCACACACGTATGTTAAAGCGAATGATTTAGTCGTGCCGTCCAACCAACGCTCTAACCTGTTTGTCCCCCAGTATGTCAGCGATCGCTTTGACAAAAGACAACATCGACGCCAGAACAACATTATACGCGGCTGTTGTCTGCTCAATGAGCCACGCATCGTGTCTCTGTGCTTGATTCAGGAGGGGAAATTAAACAATCTGGTTTTAAATAGGGAAAGCTTCAAGGAATTAAGGACTCATCCCCAGTGACCTTAAAACAATTATTTTGAAGTGCTCCAAAGACGGGTAGCTTTAATATGATGGGATTACGACAATGTCAGCCAAACTATTAGGAAGCGCAAAGGGTATTTTCCGTATTGATCCCAGGCAAAACATGCAAGCCACACCAGTAAGGTAAATACCTTCCTCTCAAAAGTAAGTGCTGCACCTAGTAAATTTAATAATCTATGGGATGGTAACTACAAAGAACACTCATTAGAAGTCAGTATGACATCAAGAATTTAGGTTCGAGGCTGTATTGATTCAGTGATGTTGAGTATTTCGTACATATATCTTATTTACATTTTTAATGCAATTTGTTGCATAATTGAACATTTCTATTTTAAATCTTTAATTGAACATACGCTGCTCTTGTAGAAATGTAAACAATGTCACGATCATTACCTTGATTTTAAATTTTTTTAACTATTAATGTTGTACTAATTATCTATTGTTTGCATTCTTTTATTTAGCTACTGTTCAAATTATTCACTGCCCGCTTGCTGCTGTAATGGTGCACATTTCCCCATAGTGGTACACATAAAGGAATATCTCATCTCATCTCATCTCATACGTACATTAACACCAATATCATCATTATCTGCTATCTCCAAAAATACATTACTCGGCTACATAAACATGAAGGGTGTAACTTTACACCTGCATGTTGGAGTTGATCAACCATCAGAATTATTAGCTGTGACAGATCAACATTCAATGTGCATCATTGATTATAGTCAGAAACGGAAATATTTTCTAAATCAGATAAGCATAGCTGGATTTTGTTAGGAAAACAATATTATATCTATCTACAGTGTTTGAAACAGAGTGTTACATCAAACTTCATGGCTCATTGACTAGAGCCTAAAACATGAAATGAGCAAGTTTTAACAATATGAGGAGCAGAAAGTACAAATAGTTGTGCTCAGTCACCTGAAAAGTCTACTGCAGTTCAATATTGTATTCTTAGCCACTTCACAGCTTTTCTACTGATATGATTAGTAGAACGGCGTGTGTGGGCGGAGTAATTAGGCTCCCGTGGTGTGTGCGTTTACTTAAAGCTGGCAAATAGAGTATGTGCTTCTACTCAGAGGAAATCGTACAGCAGAAGAATGTAAACTGGCAGTATGTGTATATTTTCAGCTGCACCGACTGGTCGAGGACAGTCATAAAGTGATTCCTGTCTTTTGCTTTCCGCCAGCTGAGTGTGGCAAAGGGAGTCAGCTCTGGATGCTCCGTACCTGGAGAGAAAGGTAAAGTCTCCCGTGGGCCTGCTGACCACAGTTTGGAGGCCGAGGTGGGAAAGGTTAAGAAGTGGAAAAACACTTGTGGATAAATACAACCTCCTAAAGACCCACGGCTGTGTCCTCACGGCACTCCCGACACAGCTGACCTGTTTGGAGAGTTCATCTTCTTCTCCAAGTCTCACAACCGATGTTACATTTGAGGCGACCTCCTTGAGCTTCCTGACTGAGCAGAACTGAGGTTTTAATTTGAAGAGGCGCCGCGTTTATTTGTCAGTAGCTTCAGCTGAAACGGACTGCACTGATCCCCAGTTACTCTGCTCCCGTAGCTACTTGCTTACTCTCCCATGCAATGTGTTTGAGCGAAATGGGCACAAGAACGAAGGTGGGTTTCTTGAATAACACTCTTTTCTCCTTCAGATGTCGGTCGAACAGCTGTGAGGACTCAAATCACTCGCATTGTTGTCTTCTAAATAAAAATTACAGCCCAGAGCAGCTCAATGTGACATTCCAACCTCTCGATATTTTCGTCTCCTGAGTAAAGCAACAAAGAAGGTTTCCAACATAAATTCAGCTGCGGAGCAGCGACATGAAGGCAACTGTTAAAGATGCACTGAGCAAAGAGTGTGAATACAATCCCAGACGGTGGCTGCAATACACACAGCACCGGGTTTTTTTTTCTAATAAATTCATAGTTTTTTTTGTCACGGGTTAAGTTGTTTTTTCTCCGGGTAATGTCGGTGCCTCTTTCCACAGAAAAATACAAAGAACAAAAAAGACCTGTGGTTCAGCTGCACCAATGTTGATCTTTTTCTCTAAATCATGAGTCACACACTGTTCATTAAGTATTTATTTTGGAAAGTTCCTGTGAGGAAATGTTGGGACCTCCAGAGAGGACCACTTTTTATTTCTTCGTGCATTTTGCCATTTTTGAGTTCACGTGGATTCGCTTTTTCATGATCTGGGTTGTTTGTATGTCCCCCTTCACCGGGGTGAGAACAGTAGCATATCATCACTCTCGTACCATAATTTGACTATGTCATATTTCTACACAGATTGTGATATCTGGTCTGCATCATTACCTCAGTCCCGATAAGGATCGTCGTACCATCACAACTCACATGAAATTAAAGGCTCAAGTTCAACCAAAGAAGACTCGGGATGAACAGGAACTGCTTTGAGTTGGTCCAGCAAGCCAAATGAAACAGTCAAAAAGTCACAGTTTGAATTGATGGCTGCAGGTTTAGAATTTGCCGTCATACCAAAAGAAATATCCACTCAGATCTGACCAATGTCGTCTCTAAACATCAACAAAAACAATTTGATCCTCAGCTATTACTCTGAATCTGATATATTCAAGTTGCGCAATCCAACAAAGAAGAAGCAGGGTCTGAACAGGTTTCTCTTCGTCGCATCCAGAGGGCAAATTAAAATGCATTAATAATCAGTTTTGTTCTGTTGTTCCCGACAAGCTATGTACACAAAAATACATCAACGAGTTGCACAGCTGGAACACACAGATCCGGCCCGGTGACCGACAGCGTGCACGGCGACCCTGAAAATGTTGGATCCGAAACGTCACGTTTTCTTGCTGTGTGTGAACATAAGTTACTTTGGTTCCTTCAGGGAAGAACAAAGTGAAGGAAATTGCAAAAACAAGCCCGTGTTGGTTTGAAGAGCTATGTTGTCTGAGAGGAGAGTGCTCCTCGAGTAGGGCTGCTCAATAAAACACAATTTTCCCGAGGAACATAATGTGGAAGTTTACACAGCACTCAGGTTGTCCCTCTCTTCCATAGATTCCGGTAATGTAATACATGTCGCAGCAGACACATCATATTTGGCCCAGGGAAGTGACTCATGCATGTCGTTCAAAGGCAGTCGTGCTTTGAACTTGTTTATGACTGTTGCCTTGTGCGCTGCTACCTCACAGGCTCGGGACAAATCTGCGATAAGTCTTGTGGGTGCAGGAGTGTGAAACCCCGCTGACGACCCTGGAGCAAGTCAATAAAGCATACAAACAACAGGTCTGCACTCTGATTATCGCTCCCTTGGCTTGAGGGGCACACAGTACAACATGCTGAGCAAATGTTTTGGTAAACATTCATGGTGGGGGGAAAAAAGAAAAAAAGAACTGTGGACACAAGATGTTGTAAAGAGCTTCACCTACGATTCCTGTATTTTCTACATGTCAAAAAAAAAAGAAAAAAAAAAAGGAAAATAGATGTGGTACTGAATGTTACGCCCTTGAAAACATCTCTAAGCTATCAGGTTTGCCCTTGGTGTTTTCAGAAAAAAATATTAAAAAATGTTGTCATCGCCTGTTTGATGTTTAGACTTTACAATTAAAAACATTTGCAAGTGCGACATTTAAATGGTGCGATGTGATCTGGGTGACGGTGCTCAGACTGTCACCCCCGCGACCCGGAAACGGATAAGCGGAAGAAAATGAATGAATGAATGAACATTTGCAAGAAGAAATGAGGGATATTTCTTTTTTTTTTTTTTGCATGAATTAGTCAGAATTAGTCTGATGTACTTTGGAGTCACACGTACAAACAAACTAAGTGCTAAAACTACACAAAGAATTATCATATGTTATGGCTTTAATAAAATCATCCAGACTAATGACTAAAAAAAAACCCTAATTGCATTGAAACAAAGTTGTGTACAACAACTTTGACCCCTCAAAACACTCAAATCTCGAACAGTTTATCAGAAACATCGGCTGCTGTGCCAAACTTCAGCACCATTACACATCCCACAATGCTCCTGGAAAAAAAATTTAAATATTGTGGACTGATGTAAACTAAGTGTGAATATGTTTTCGGAAGGCAGACAACTGGAACTATATGCCAACTTTTAAACTTCTTTAGAGTGGACAGCGTCATTGTTTGTGGCTGATTCGCTGTCTCTGGGCCTGGACAGCTTACCATCATCAAGGGCAAAACAAAAATCAATTCTCAAGTTTGCCAGGACATCCTACAGGATGGTGTGAGGGTGGCTGTCCGTCAGCGGTAGCGCAGTAAAAGTTAGGTGATGCAGTGGGACAACAACCCTAAACACTGAAATAAATCTACAACGGAATAGCTCCAAAAACAGAAAATCAGCCTTTTGAAGTGACCCAGTCAGATCTCAGACCGAAATCTAATAGAGAAGCTTTCAAAATGACTTGAAGAGAGCCATGTGCCTAAAATATCCAAAGAATACGGATGAGCTGAAGCAGTTGAGGGAAAAATGGTCCAAAATCCCTCCTGAGTGCTGTGCAGGTATGATTGGCTCCAAATAAACACTCTTGATTGCTGCTAAAGGAGGTTCAATCATTTATCACTCACCTTTTCAATCAAAATTATTTTTGTTTTAATGGTTATATTTATCAAAAACACTACATCGCTCATGTTTTTTGAGGTTAAGTACTGTGTGTTTATTTATACCTGTGACTTAAATGGAGATCAGATCAGATTTTAAGCCCAATTAATGCAGAAAACTCGGAAATTCCAAAGGTTTCACAGACCTTTTCTTGACACCGTAAATTTGAATTGCTGTTTTTACAAAGATTCTTTTAGATTAACAAATAATATACAAATGAAGGAAAGTTATGATCTGCTCTGCATGTTAAACCACCGAGTATCAGAAGTAAAAATGGAAACTTTAAATCCTGAACTGCTGATCAAAGAGCAAACAAACCACCCAAGGCACAATTCCATTATTTATTCAGAGCATATCAGTATTTAAACATCTTCTTCACACATTTTAAAATCAACAGCAGTACATAGCTGGACATCTCGCATGAAGGAAAGTAAGTTAAAAAAGTTGTGTGTTGGGAACATCATAATGCATTTAAATTTTTCATGTAAAATACACGCTAAACTACTTTAGTCTAAAAGGTATGAGGACGTCTTTTTAAATCGAATCTCTGAAAATGGAGCTGGGCTTCTGACATGAAGCTACAAAGGAGTTGCAGAAGCAGACTGTAACATAATGCATTTTTTATAAAAGGCCAATGTCAAAACACTGGAAATGTTCTACCCGGCAGCCTCGGTATGCAGCACGTATGTTAGCCTCCAAACAGTGTCTGAAACCGATTTGCAATTGGTGAGGAGATAACCTTTGAAACTTAAAGAAACTAACATCTTCGCCACTCAATGTTCTCCGTCCTCACCTGTACAGTTTGCAATGTTCCACAAAGACAGTTGTGTGAGATTTGAAGAGGATACACCAACTGTCTTCCTCGATATCTTGTAGGAACCCATGTACAGTGCCAGAATTTAAATCAGTTCATGAATATGGATTGGTCCAGTTGGAATTTCCGTATGGTAAAGCAGCTTGTCACTCAGAACGTCAGCATCAACTTTTGCCCTCACAAGCCTGAAATACAAAATTCAGAGACTATGATAAATCTGGCAGGCCCGGCACTCTGACAGCTATGTGGGGCTCCAGAAGAATGACCTGCTAACTGCGTACCGCATGTATAGGGGGTTCTGATCCACTGCACCTCAGACAGAAGACAGAGACACACGCAGACAAGGGAATTGGGAGGGTCTACATGCGAATACAACAAACCAAGCATGCGTTCAACTGCATCCCCTGGGTTTGGAGGTTGTCAATGGGCTTGTTTTCTACCCTTCAGGACTATAGTTTACTTTTTAAGATTAGAGAGGAATAAGATGGTGCACACAAGAAAAAGAAACTTGTGTTTTTGACTTGGTTTTAGTGTCAGTTACACTTCATGGCTGGATTATTTTTGTATTTTGGGGTTTAAGAATAGGACTTCCGCTGAAAGAAACACATTTAAAAATCTGACATTTTACCTTGATACAGGCGGAAGGATAACTGTCAAAACTCCACATTTTAACTGATAACATCCTCCCTCGAGTAGAAATGCTCCTTTAATAAGATAAAGCCCGACATGATCTCATGAAGGGAAATTATGTTTCTTCCTTCTCCCCAACTGATGCAGATTACTGTATTCCGAGTTTAGTATGTCATCGTGATTCCTTATGTCAATAAGATTACAATATGCAGCTGATCCAAGTTGATCCAGAAATCCTAATCCCAAAGCCCTGGAATACCCAGTTCCTAACACCCCCAATCTTCTTAGGAGTAGTGTGTACGTGTGTGTGCATGCCAAAGAGAGAGAGAGAGAGAGAGAGAGAGAGAGAGAGAGAGAGAGAGTGATTGGGGTAGGGCATCTGTACCCCAATAATTACACTCATTGCACACACCACGAACTCGCTGTGACCTGTTTTTGCAGAGGGAATCAAGGCTGTAGGTTGTTCTTGGGATATATCCAATCCAATTGAGTGGATGAGAAGTGACAGAGGCATAAAAGCCCAGAGAGCCATGCTGCTGATTCTGAACACGTAATTAGCCCTCTCCCAGGAGGACGTGCAGTGAGTCTGCTTATTCCAGACCATACATTAGCAATGACGTCCTCCTTCAAGTAGACAGTGTTAGAATGAACATCGTTCTACAGTAGGGGGTAATAAAATAAAATAATTAGCAGGTTTTTGCATGAAATGCTCTTCTTAGTGCCATAAAGCTGAGAAAACTTGATATGAATGGTTTTGTTTGATTCTTTTCTTTCCGCGGTGCTCCCTCGTAAAGTGGAAAATGGTGCCCGCGCTTCCACCAAAAAATGTGAAGAGCATAACAGATTGATTAACTGAGTGAAATTAAATCACTGCCACAGGTTTGACAGCAAGCTTACCTCAGAGATATGGCTCATTCTAAAAGCAATCAAACCTTAATTGTTCCACTCCATGAACACATAACAAAAAAAGAAGTGCAGATTAGCATGGCAGCAACAATGATTATGTTTTCATTAATTTTCTCTCATAAAACTATCTGCTTAATTAAAACCACCAGGATTTTTTTCTTTGACAATCATCCATTCTAAAAAAAAGAAAATAAAAATTTAAAAAATCATTTACTCAGGGTTTGTTTACGTTAACTGTATGTTACATGCAATTTTTCCCAGCACAGGTCTATTTGTAAAAGGCGGATGAAGAGGTTTTTTTAAATTTGTTACTGTGTCTCTGCTCACTTAGCTGTATGTAATCTGTTTAACCTGTTGTGCTGTGATCAGGAGGCTGCTTCTTTCACTCAGCTGAAGGCTTTGGCCAAGCTACGGCAGCATCTCTCAGTTGGAGATTATCCTTTACCCTTGAGTGGGATTCTTCACTGGAGGGACTCAAAGATGGGGCTTGAGGGACACAGATTTCCATCTCGTTTTCTGCTCTCTTCAGCCTCTCGTCTCCCTCACTTTCTCACAGCTTTGACTGAATGAGTTTATAGTTTTTCTTCTTTTTATTCAACCCATGTTGTACGTGGATGTTTAAACCAGTACGCCTTTAATAATGAACATTAACAGCTCCGGTAGCATGATACTCTATTCCGCTGAAATCAAAGACCTTTATATGCATGAGCCATATCTCATTTACATACTTGTTTGGGTCAGTGCCACTGAGCGATCCAGGCTGTTTGCCAATTCATAGCAACAGAATTGTGTTCTTTTTTTTTTTTTTTTAAAGCTAAACTAACTGAACTAATCATACTTTATTAATCCAGTTGGGGAAATTCCTTTTTTCCAATTTTACCCATCGGTGGGCGGCCACATTACATCGATCTGGGGATCTTATGGAGGTCAAGGGTCTTGCTCATGGACCTGCGGCAGTGGTTTGTCCACTGTGGCGATCCTGATCCAAAGTCCGTCTCTCGGGCATCTAGTTCACCACTGCCTCCATAAAACCAACGGTTGTTGCTGCCCATTCAATGGGAGCAGTTTGGGGTTCAGAGTCTTGCCCAAGGACACTTGGACATGTGGACGGGAGGAGACGGGGAATCGAGCCTGCAACCTTCCGACTGAAAGACGAGCCAACCGAGACACAGCCGCCCCTTTTCGTGTGAATGGCGTTGCAAGAGAAAGCAAGGGTATCAATATGAATGGTGAGACATGCTTTAGCATTTCAAAATAAGATGCCTGCAGCCCCAAGCAACTTCAAAACTGCTCCCATGTCTCAGTAAAGCCGTACAGTACAACAAAGCAGGTTTCTCACTTTGTGTTGTTGCTTTTATGCTCGTGGTCGAGGCGACTCTCTTTTGTGTTGACACTAATGCTAATCCCAGGCATCAAACAAATTCATCTTACTGTCCACTGTACAACGGAAGACCGCAGAAAATGATCTGTCGGTGTTCATCAGTGTGAGCTCTGCTTAAATATTCAGCCCCCCCCCCCCCCCCCCCCCCCCCATACATACTGAGAACTGTTTGATGTCTATGTCATGATCACAGGATCAGTGTGGGTACAGCTCAACAATAGACTGTATTGATTATGAGTATTTTGGTCACAATCTGAAATACAGTGTAGGCATGTTTGGAGTTTTTTTTCCTCCAGAGAAGAGACATCTAAAGGGAAAAAAAAATAAAAAGTGTACATGATGCTAAGGCAGTCTGGGTTTTGCACAGCAGGGAGTGAAGATGCAAGGAGACTTACAGGGATGGAAAAATGCAACAGCCATGTGTGCACCCTCACAAGACTCCAGCTTGCTTCTAAAGCCATTTTTAATGTGCATCAATCTGTGCAATCTCCAAAAAGTCCATCTCACCAAGCAAAGAAGATGAATAAATGAGTGTTTCTGACAGAGCAGTCATAGTCAAGATCAAAGGAGAAGGAGATAATTAACAGCAGACTAATTGGTAACCACCCCGAGTTTTCATCAGATATGAAGACGACTGCAGCTTTACTGGATATTAATTGGAGGAGAATGTGCATAAAATATGTTTTGGGGTGAGGCGTTTTCAGTCGTAGATGGCTTGACACAATCACACTGCACAGCAAAGCTATCAGGAATAATGAATGAATACAAATGAAGTGAAAAAAAACCCCCAAAATTTCAATGAAATATGCCACATTAAAAAACAGTCAGCGGTATCAATTTGAAGCGAATGTGACATTTTGTGTACTGTACTTGTTGCCTTTTATAGGCTCGAGAATATTCTGATGGCCACGGCAACACAGTGGCATGGCAATGAGCTGCTGTATCTCCGCGCGTGTGCGTTAAAAATCATTCTTCAGAAACGTGGAGTTTGACAGATCAACCTCTCAAAACAATTTCAGTCTAGACATGTAAGGAGTGGTGCTGTGCCAAAAATTCACAGACGATGTCAGCTGTACCATGTATAGCATCATGAATAATTGATCCACAAACCTGTTAAATGTTAATGGACAGATGTTAATGGATCACGTGACATTGTTTACTGGAATTATAGGTTTACAATACAATGTTATACAGTGTGCATCACATTTAATGTGTGTAACAAGGCTTCTATTTGTGTTTGCTCAACATTTCCCTGCATGACGTACCATGGAGGGCAGACAAATTCATAACACACATGACCCATGGCATAATTGAAAAGTGATGTGGGATTTTTGATGATAGCACAAGGAGGGATTTCTTTTTGTGTGTGTGTGTGAGAGGACGTTTTACATGAAAGGAAATATTGAGTATATATAAGCCTGCAGTATTAATGAGCCAACACAGGCCTAATAAACAGCATGTATCAATTTATCATTTTATCCGGCAAATACAGCCGTAGAAATATAGCCAAGGGGACACTGAACAGCAGTCTCAGGTGGGACATTAAAAGCAGTATTTATATGGCTGAAAATGCCTCATTCTGCTATGAGATATGGCATTGTTAGAGGCTCACAGCAGCAGTATGCCCTGTGGTACTATTGTGAAGTAATACTCCGCAAATAAAAGGCTTACATACTAAAATCTTTTTAATCTATTATTACACCGCAAAAGGAAAGCCAGGAGTGTAACTTCATCATCTTGAGGACACCAGTAACACACTGAGCGTCCCCCACTGCTATATATCACACTGCGCTTACCACTTCCTTTGTGGTGTTACGAGTCACAACTCGAGGATTATCGGTTTTACCATCAGTTGTAATAACAACATCGGCGAAAACGTAAGAATTACACACAATTTTCACAGTTCCTTGCTGGAGCTTAAAAACCTCATTAGCAGGTAGACTAAAACAGGCCACATGTATCATATTTCTTTCACAATTGAAACAACTCGGGTTCACAGGGTGCCGAAGCCGATCCCTGCTGGCGCACAGTCACATTCACACCAACGGCCATTGATAATCACCAAAGAGCCTTAAAATGCATGTTTGTGGAGTGTGGGAGGAAACCAGAGCGCTGGGGGAAAAAAAAAATCCCACACACACAAAGAGAACATCCATCTTTATGGAAAACAGCCTTGCAGCCCAACCCGGACTCGAACTTGCAACAAGCCGAGGGTGCTTTACCACTTCTTTAAACTCAATATGCAAACCTAACTGTTACACTATATTAATGACATGCCTCCCAACTAATTTTGTTAAGATCCCTCTTTTTCGATCAATTATGTTAATATTTACTCCAAATTGTGTTCATGTCATTTCATCAGGCAGCACTGCCTGACGATGTTGACTGTGAGAGCGACACAGAAGAAAGAAGTGCTTCAGTTTCAGGCGCAAACTGAACTTTGGCCTTTTGAAGACGACAAAGTCACAGCCTTGATGAAGATGTCATGAAGTGGAACATTAATGCAGCAGTTTTGTTTTGAATGAAGTGCTTAACATACATAAACATAAAAAAATTTATATAAAAAAAGCTGATGAATGTCAAAAAGACAGACAAAGGTATCTCTCCTTTGGCACAGCGCTGGAATGCAAGATAACAAACCTTGTCTGGATAACCTTTCCGTGATTAAGTTGACAGATAGTTACATCTCCTTCACAAAAAAATATCTATATCGATGGAGACATGCGCTATTTATGTGTACTGTTATGAATCTATGAGCCAATTAAATGGATGTTATCAGCCGTCAGTGACTTTGTAGGGATGGCGGGCAGGCCATCTACCTTCTCGTTTGCTCACTTGTCCATTAGTGAGACATGTATGAATGACGCACTGACATATAGCAACGCTACAGGGTTAACTCACCTTCAACGTCAGAGTAACATATTGCAACAAAGACACAGTTTCATTAGTTTCAAGCGAAACAAAGGTTTTTTGGGGGTTTTTTTTAGGACAAGGTCATTTTGGGGGGTTAAATAAATGTATTGAAATTGTGAGTCGAGCGACCGATGGATGTCACGTGTTTTTAAGTAAGGCACAACTTAATTCAATAGAAATCATCATGGAATATGCTGTAATCCAGGATTTAAAACAGCAGCTTTATGTGAAAGTTTAAACTGACTTCTCAACCTGCTTCTGCACTTGAACCAATCATTAAAAAAAAAAAAAAAAGCCCCAACATAAGTTCCCCTTTCCCAGCGTACAACAAAACTATGAGGGCTTACTAATTGATGTCCTTTGCTTAGACACAGGCATAATTATAGCAGTAATAATGACAGGTAATGGCCATGTAATGGGATGATAATGTTCAAATCAGGAAGAAATGTGACAACGTAAACAGAAGTGAGGCTACACTCTCGGCTGCTGGTGTCACAGGAGGGCGAGGACGACAGTAAAAATGGTTTCAGTATCCTTTTTCTTATGGTCCTACCAGTCAAATACATGCACTGCATCTCACCAACACTCGCTTTTCCTTGAGCCTGGGCGTTGATGTGTTTCTGAGGTAATGTTTGCTCGTGCAACACATATAGGACAGCTGCAACTTGTAAACAGATTATTGCTCTGTGTTCTTTGAAATGCTTTAATTTGCTGAACAGTTGCTCACAAGCCAACGGTGTAATAAGTCCCTCGGGAATCTTCCTGTGCCCAACTGGAATGGTGCAAATGTTTAAAAAGTGAAATAAGGTGTGTAGATTGCACAGGCAGATATGTAATTCGGAGTGGTTTGTCTTGACAGTGAGTTATTTCATTGCATGTACACACAAACACGGTATTACACGCTTACAACCCCCACCGGGAGCACTGGGTCTAAAAATAAAAGGACTAACAACACATTTTTAAATCTCAGAGGGACACAGATGTCTCCAGTCTTTCTTGAGCTGCACCAGGTCTTGTTACATCCTCTATTGAAGTTATGCAAGTCGCTGGTTTGTGTGTTTATTCTGTTGTTCACAATATTGTAAAGCGTATCTGTGCTGTGATCCCTGAAGTCCTGGAGACATTGCGGAGATAGGGCCTCTGGGACCTTATGAACCGACGCACAAAAAAAACAAAAAAAACATCTGCTTGTTTGCACAGCTCTATGTACAAATTTCTTTCCCTGATGTACCCTCTGAGATCGTCATAAAGGTTGAGGAAGGAGAGGAAGAGGAAGAGTCAGAACGATTGTTAAGACTAGATGCTCCCCCAGTTCTAGCTGGGTCAGACTCAGTTCTCATTACCAGCAACACCTTTCACTACCTGATTACGCACTAGTACTTCCTGTTTCCGACACTACACCAAACCTTTTCTCCCTGTCTGTATTTCACGAGCAATAATGACTGATATAGATTTTTTTTCCCCCCCACCTGTCTCTTTGACAAGGAAAAGGAGAGGCTTATTTTCAGAAATGTTATTTAAGTAATGTAACCTTGACACTCCCAACACCTCAAGTGGTTGTCTGCTGTCCTGGTCTGGGATTAGAACCGCCCGTTTCCCTGTCTGCCCAATATCCGCTGTGATATTTTCTTCCTCGCGACACTTTATAAATACCAGTGTTTCGCCAAACACGAATTTAGATATTGAACACAGTATGCAGCAAATAACGTGGCTTATATCGACGCGCTCACAGTGAATCTTCAGCTGAAGTCCGTGTGCTGTGTTCCACTTTCATATCCTCACAGTTTGTTTGTTTTTCTCACCATATACTTCAACCAGATGAGCAGATATCATACTGAACAACACCTGCTGTCCTAAGAGTAAACAAAGGAGAACAATAATAAAGTGCTGGGGTAGCTGATCTACATCCTCAGCTACAGCTGGAAAAAAAAAAAAAGAAAATAAATATTACTATCATATGGGACCAACGTTTTAATTGGCAACTTATTGCTTTAGCAGCGGACTATAATATTATAACTGATTTAATATCAGTGCATATATGCAGTAAGGGCTCAGTTGGTCGAGTCAGTCGTCTTCCAGTTGCAAGGTTGCTTTTTCTGAAGTGTCCTTGGGCAAGAGACCGAAACCCTAATTGCCCCCCAATGGTTTGCAAAACCTTGCACTTGCAGCCTGACAGACGCAAAAAATGTACACACACTATTTTTTTAAGCATGATTGTGGAATTTCGGGCGTGTATCCCAAATCCCACAAAACGTTTGTAGTAGTTTATGCTAATGGCTTAAAATAAAACATCCAGTGTGATTTACTACCTCTGAAACTGGGCAAAGCACAGGAGGTGCAAACTGTCTTCAGCAGACGTGCTGTTTTTATTGTGATGGGAGTCATTCCCACTGCTGGCTACTCACAACTTCTTTTTGCAGACTTCATTATTGTATTGTATTGTAGTTTATTTTGTGTTGCACTACCTATTCTGACTCTGTGACCAATCTTTTTGCATATTTTGGGGGCAAATTAAAATTTATTTGCCATGAGGCTTTAACAGGACCATGCCCTGACCATACTGGGGCTGTAAGCAGGGGAGAATTTTAGGGGCCCTACTTTGCCATGAGTAGACAATTAAGAATACAGTAAATCAGACAATGTATGCAATTAGAAATGTGTACTAAATTTATACCTCTAATAATATGATGAGCCGTAGTTTACTGCTGACAGGCCACACTCAATAAAACACTTTAAGTGTTTGCACAGTTAACTTAATGTGTGAACCTTGAACCCATTTGGGGGCCCCTTAGTGGCTGTGAGGTCCAAAGCACCTTCAGAATTAAATTATAGGGAGTACCTGCTCTAGGTGTCGATATGTTGGATAACTTTATCCACTGCACCATTTTTGTGCTTTTTTGTGCATTGCAGCTGCAAAGCATCTATTTGGGTTTCTCGGCAGTGTCGCACTGACCATTGCGTCATTTCATACTGCGTTGCCATGGGTTAGCTGACGTAGGTCACATTATCAGTCATGATCACCCCACATTACGACGAAGGACCACAGATTTAGAACCAAGGCCAAATATATGTTCCCACGATTTTTATCTTTCCCCGTAACGGCTGAATATTTAACTGTATGTCGCGGACATAAAGCGTTCAAACCCCTTATTTAATTGCTCCTGTTTGCACTTGATGTCAGTTATGGTGTTAATCTTAGTAAAACATACACACAAACTGAAAGCACAACTTATTTGTGTATGAATGTAATATTGTTCAGGACGTCCTCCTTTGTCCAGGTTGGAGACATCTTAAAGAAAACCATTCAAGTCATTTTGCCCCTTGTCCCAAATGGAGGCATTGGCTAATTTAACCAATTCAAGCCCATTTTCACTTATTTGATCAAAATTGATTGTATTTAGATAAAATAACTAATAATCCACCAAATGACCTCCAAAAAAAACAAACGGTCCTTTAATCATAGGAACAACAAATCCACAGCTGGTGTTTTTAGGGTCTACGTTATCTTATACTGTCAAATAAATGGAACGACACTAAAAGAGTGCACAGCACAACGTGAAATAGTTAAATATTTCCCTCATGTGTTGGTTTGAACAGTGCAGGGGAACGTGCCAATGTTCATAGACAGAAGACAAACAGTCCACCGAGGCATTGTTGTCAACAAAATGGCAGCAAAGGCTTTAGCTTTTCAAACGCGAGTGCCACGGTGAGGACAGAGCAGAATATGGCATTATAGCACAATAATACAGATTGGCTGGTAACAAGGTTAGGAGCTGATAGGATTTGAGGAGAACCTTGTGCTGCATTTCTGCGCAAGGGTGACTGGAGTATCAAGCCCTGGTTAAGAATAATGGTTTCCCTTCAGGAGGATGTGAAATTGGATTGCTCATACAAAGTGCTTGCCGAGGATAAACCTGTGTTATCCAATTATCCACCTAAACTACATAAAAAAAAATGAAAGGTGTGGAGTCCTGGCAACATTGTAGTGCTAGACTGAAAACACACACCGGATACACTAATAACAAAAAAAAAAAAGATAAATACACAGGCATGGTTGCAAATCAAAGCCATAGTGCTTTTATACATAGTGACAAATTACCTCAGGAACTATGTGGATATTCACTTATCATGGAGAAAAACGACAGTTTGTCTCCTCTGATAACCTCTTCACTGCATGTCAAAGTCAATGTAGATAGCACTGTTGCCCAACAGAGGGCAATAGTTTATTGCATAATCCCTTTCACACTCAAGCACAGATTTGTAAATTACTATATTTTTTACTTTAAATCACACTAATCTTCACCACCACAAAGGTAATTTTTGCTGCTGCCATGACAATCTGTGCAAACCAGCAATCTTTTCTTTTTTTTTTTTTATGATTGTTAAGCTGCCGACAAAAGGTTGCCACGTGGTATAAGAAGTGGCCTTGAAGAATCTGTAAATGCAGTAAGAAGTGTTGCTTTGCTGCATTCAGAAGCACACAGATGCGATGTGACACGACCAGAAGCATTGTTTCCAAGCCATTCCTAACACATCCCCATGATGAAGTAGAAATGTGTTCACAGCCCCTTCTGCTGTTGCTGTGTGCACTTCCTGACTTCCTGCTCAGAGTCATGACATCAGCTGGGAAAAAAGAAAAAAAAGAAAAAAATCCAAAATAAGAGTTTACGTGACATTTCCTGCCCGGATCAATTCAGATCTACAATGAAACTACAGGCATACCTATCTGCATAGTTTCACTCTGATCAAATGAAGTCTTTTCCTTTATGCCAATTATGATAGATCATGCAGCCTGAAATTTGCAAATGTGGCATAGTGATGATGTATATAGCGAGGCAGTTGCAGGTTGCATTTGCAGCTCATTTACGGGAGGAATTTCTACTTCCTAATGAGAGTGATTCTCGATAGGAAATACAAAAGCCTTTCTACTTCTAAAAGAGTCAGTCAGCACACATTTGCATAAAAAAGCCTTTGATTATGATAGATATTGCCTGCAGTCTCAAAAACACTGGCCTGGGGTGGCTCTCCAGTCGGTTAGCCTCCAGTTACGGCTGATATTGTTCTCTGATATGAAAAATTATGCATGGCGGTGCTCTGCTTAGGAATGAGGAAGTGACTCGCCTTTCTCATGTTAAAATTATTGAAGATTACGTGCTAATTAGATACCAATCCAAACACAAACACACACATTAAAACTTTTTTGTTCAGCATTTGCATTCTACCACTCGGGAATGCTAACTTAAGAGAAGCAATGAGTTCATAAAGACAGTTTTATTGTTGGCAGGATATATAAAACACCCAGCATGGGACTCGGCATCCAGACAGACCGACTAAGTAAAAGATTAAAAGTGAAACTTCTAAAGTGGGAAATAAGATGAAAACCACTGGGTTCTGAAAAAGAGAGAGAGAGAGCGAGAGAGAGAGAGAGAGAGAGAGAAAGAGAGAGACCAATGAATTAGTTATCAACCATTACTGACAAACCCAGCCGACTTCATGCCTCTTAAAACGCAAAGAAGACGAGAGCGAGGAGGGGAGGTGGATGGAAAGGGTGGGGGTTGAGGGAATTAAAAAGTATTCAGCATTTGCTGTCATGCTCTTTGAAATATATTATTAGGTACAAATAGGGAGGGTAAAGGAGTGCAATCCAAGGACGGCATCACCAAGGCATGGTAGACCGAACACTGTAAGTTTTTTTTTTTAATCTTTCTATGTGACAGGAATGTGGACCTCCCACGGTAAAACGAATTGTTCCTAAATACAGTAATTTGCGTGTCTGACGCTGTGAATACACATTTATTAAAAGCAGGAGAGCTGGGTTTCTGGGGAGCAGAAGTCTGGTCCTACCTAGGCCTTTGGCCCCCCTGTAGCAGTGTAAAGTGTCGGTAAAAATGCTCAGCGGGCATGAGAAACATCCTGTGCCAAGTGTGATCGAGTGGAGAAAGGCAGCAGCACAGCGAGGAGCGCTCTTTGAAGGGCGCGGCAGTAATGACCTGTCCTCTCTGTGTGGCCTCCAGTGGCGCCGAACTCTGCCACTGCGATGGCGCTTTCAGATTAGGCCTGCGAGTGGCACCAGTGCAGGGGAGTAGGGATCACAGGCTCTGGGTCACTTCTGTCACACTGGAGGACCAGGATTGTACTGGACCCCGTGACAAGTCTGGTGGTGAGGGAGGACATGGTGAAGAGTCCAATCGCCCGTTGGCCCCCTGACACCCACCACCATGTATGCCCGTGATTCCCCGCGGCAGAAGGATGATTATCTGCATGACAGAGCCTGGTGCATTTGCAGCCAGTGACTATGATAGTCCCTGGCAGCAAGCATTTTTTAGTTCACTGTCTCATGCTCCTGATAATTTCATGACAGAGTGTCCTGCACAGCTGCAGGAAAGAGTGTGCGGTTGCATTTCATAAATAATCACTTATTTAAACCACTACACAGGACAGATATAATGCGGAAAGAAAAGGATCACAACGAAATCCCTTGGAATATAGAAAGGTGATTTAAAATTAATGCGTCTCTGTCTGGTTTTCTTACTCTGTTACTTTTAGCCCAGTGGATAAGGCAGACAGAAGGTTATGTGCTGTTATGGGAAAACTATCATGATCCAAGTTCCAACAAACATGACATGAACACTTCTGAAGAGTGCATGGCATCTGTGCAGAATGAAATTACCATGTAATGAGTCATTTTCTGCTGGTGGCATTGTATACAGTAGGTCTGATGCCGTGCCCGTTCAGTGAGGGACACTGGTGGGGATTCTGTGTTGATCAAAATAGTTATTCTTTTAAAAAGCACATAACATGGGAATGGATAATGTTTGGTTTGCAATAGCCACATTCGTCTGACACTCTGCGACACATATTCTCTGATGAGACAGAATTCATAGTGGTGAATCATCAAAAGTGAATTGAACAAGGAAGAAAAAAGATGACATGCTCTGCATAGTTATTCTGTCAGAATAAATGATAGCAATTAAATTATAGATTGTTGAATCTGAAAGGAAATGGGTTCATTGTGGGGAAGACTCTCTTTGATTACAAGGAGATGAAATCTTTCTTTACATGTAATGAGAAGTGTTGTCACTTTTGCCCAGGCGACAAATCCTCGACAGGTCATAGCTGGAAAATTCATTTCCCTGTGTTCCAATTAGAGCCCAGAGGATCCCAGAGCCTACTGTGATGTGACATGGCTTCATATGAGCTCAGAGGCGAGACCCCATACCGCACCACATTATGCTTCCTGGTATTGCCCTGAGACAATCTGCGGCTCTTTTGAGGGGTTTTCGGGCTATGCAGATGTTCCTGTGCCCATGAAGCCTGTGGTGGTGGTGGTGCAAAAGAGGACTGAGCTGCCACCAGGGATGCCGCGCGCTTCCTCAACTTTACTATCTGCTGCATTATTTTGCATCCCCACCACAGAGGTAATGCTTTTTTAGTCTCGCATTTAAATTCAAGACTGGGGAAATCAACATGAACTGGACAGAAAATGCCCATGAGCACTTCTGTGTGTTAATTTCTGCTCCTCTGACCCGTGCAATGCATTAACTGACATATTCCATAAGCAAATAGGGTGACAATTTGGATTCCTCATTGGTGTCAACATTGTTAGTTTAACAAAGTGAATCATTTCTATTCTTTGAGTCCACAGCAATAATAAGATTAGACTTCTGGTTCATTTGTTTTCTAAACAGTGTCTTTAAAAACACGGCACCAGTGACGGGTAGTTTTCATTTTCTTCCAATTGATCCGTATCACAGAGAGTAACTCAGACGACGTGCAAGAACAAAACATGAAAACAGAAACAGCAGCAGAAGATCTGTAGGACTGAAGCTCCTGCAAACAGCTGCACTGCAATGTGCAAGTACACCGTTCTTTGTCTGGGAGCCATTTGATTTACTGATGTTGTCTGTGCTTTTTTAATTGCTGTGGACTGTTGTCTTTATTAATTCCCTGTTTCAATTTTGTTGGAACAGAGCACAAAACAGTAAATGAATTAATTCAACAAAGATCACAGCACTAACAAAACATATTCACATCTATTATACAAAACAAAACACTGTTGTATAATACACGTTGAAAATACTGTACTTTCAATATGTTCTATCCATTCTTTATCTGAGGGTCACATGACGTTATATTTTCAAAAAAAAAATGCTATTTTAAAATATAAAACTGACTAAATCAAACTAATTTGGAATTTATAGCTTAGGTTAAAAAAAAGCCAATGTATTTATTGTTGATTTTTGTGGCAGGTTATTGCATTTCAAAGAACTGTGATATTTGAATTTGTTATTTGCAAAAAAACTAACAAAAAAAAAAACAAGCTCGATTACAACTTACTAGCCATATTTTTTTACCACTGTGCATGTAATCATATATTGTGATACTATTTAACATCAATCCAAAGAGGCAAAACACAAATGTGTTTGTGTTATTGTAAGTTTAAAGGAGATGTTTCATAATTTTTATGATCTATTAACTTTTACCCAAGCTGCAACCCATCCCAGGGTCTGTTATTTAACCAGTACTCAATCAGTATATAAAATCTGCCTATATTTGTCATTTTATTATTATTAGAAGACATCTGAAGCAATGAGGATGTAATCAAATATGTAATATCAAATAAGAACAACATAAAGTATCCAAGAGAATGTGAACAGTCCTGATAGACACGCTTGCAATACCACTTTGTACCTCCAGATGGTGTAAAGAGTCACTGTTCTGTCCAAACAACTGACATCGGAAGAATAAGGCCCCGTGTGCTCACGCAACACTTTCAAGTGACAATGTTAAACTTTTGTTGCTTTTTGGTGTCTGTTTACAAGACAAATGCTCTGTCTCCATGTAAACGGGATGAATGCAAATTTTCTGAACCGCTGGTGCTGCACATGCACGTCGCGGTCTTAGCAAATGGTTCTTCTGGACAAGCACAAGTAGATGGACATTAATAACAATGGTGGCCTCCGGATTGGCATGACTCCAAGGTGATATTCTCCCAGGGCTTGGTAGTTGTTCAGTTGAGAGTCACCCCTAATAGCGATTCAACTTTGTCAACTTTCCATTGATATATATATATATATATATATATATGTATATATGTACACCAAATTGTGGCCTGGCATGCAAACTGCATCGTTTTCACCCCATCACTCGAAACATTGTTTTGAAAACGACAGCAAGTGCTGATGACAGTAGATCGAACAAAAAGCAGAAGCATAACATGGTTGCTTACTGTTCCTGCAGATTTACTCTAAAGTCATTTGGTTTTCTTGTGCACTGGCTTCATTGACTGTAAAGAGCCTTGCTGGAACAAAGAAATCAGCCGATAAAGAATAAAAACCTATAATAATAGAGCAAAACTATCTGCCTATTTCTTCGAATGACAAACATCAGAAATCATAGATGCAATGGAATAGAATGACGTATATAATACAGGTCATCTGTGCTTTCAACAATCATGGCATTTTCAGCCAAGCAAATTACCGACAGGGTATAATAAAAATGACTGAATTGCAAATGTCAACGGATTTCTTTTTTTCAATGACCACTTCAGGAGAAGGATTAATTTGTTTTTCTGCTCAGTTTTCTGTGGGATCTTCACCGACTCACAAAGCAAATATTCAAAATACATACAGTTTATCATTTCCACTCCAAATGGTTGATGAAATAGTAAAAAAAAATAAAAAAAATAACCTGTGGTTAGGAATTTAGATCCTTCAACAAGAACAACAAAATTGTGTCGATGATACCATGTTTCAGATTTACTGGCTCAAGGAAGTGGAAAAACAAACCGTGGTGATCAAATAAAAGTTTTATAAATCCATTCTCTGGATTTTCTCTGGGAGGAGGCACGAAGGACAACAACCGAGCACAAGGCAGGCATTGTAAATCCAGGACAGTTACTGTTCGATACTATCAGCAGGGTCAATGGAGGCATAAATGGTCCCAATAAAGGTTAAAGCTTTTTTTTTATTTTTTACAAGTTGTCTATGACAACCAAGTGGCTTCTGAGCGAAAAAATACACTGCAGATAATTTCATTTTTAGCATGCAACATGCACCTGCCACTATCATATTGTTACTTTTCATTTCCATCAAGCAGCAGATAAGTTGAAATAATTCTTAAACCTCAGCAGTGAGCCACTGAAGTGTATTTCATGGCTTGGCGTGTCAGTGCTCTCAGACTGTTCTGATGTATTGTCTGGCAAACTCTGCGGGATAATCTGGCGCTCCAAGCTAGCTATGTGGAAAATGCGATACAATAGCTAATATTCGTCCTCGGGGTTTAAGTGGGATTTGAAAGGTTGGGGAACACTAAGAACCGCTGGTGGATGATGCAGCAGGGGAAAAAAATGACTTACCTGAAAATAACTGCCAAAACCTGCTCTCAGAGTGATATTTGACACTTTCCTAAAACGTACCCTGAACATTCAGATTATTGTGTTTATTAGAGCGCGAGATCCAATGTGATGGAAGAAATGACATCCTGAAAATTAGAAGAAATGTTTGTCAGTATGCTGCTGTTTAGATCAATCTCAACAGTGGTACAGAGCAGCATAGCATGTTTTAGTCCGTCGTTTTATAAAGAGTGCCTTCATGGAGTAGCATTAAAATCCCTTTTTTATAGATAATCTCTCTGTAATACATTACAATCTAATTGAATGTGTACTATATGTATATTGACAAATTATTTGACCACAGTTTTTTGACACGCTGTTGTTGCAGGTCCTCTGTTTTGCCCACCAGCACCCACGAGAGGACCAACATGAAATCTACACAGTTTTCAGAGTTCCTCGTATTTCGGCGTAAACTTGAAGCGATGTCACGTTAACGGGGCCTAATATGCAGGGTTGCTTGGCATTACCTAGTTTGTATACATGCTTTCACATTTCTTCAAAACCCTAATCCTTCAATCATATATCTATATATGCTGGTTTTAGCTTCATGTTTGATTCTTCCCGTTCAGTCAACATCTGATTCGATAGTATATCGGTAAAAAGCGGTAGATTCAGTAAAAACTAATTAAATTGAACAAACGAGCAGTATTAACGGGAGATCTAGTTTTCTCCGCATAGTTTACAACCCTCTATCTTATTTGTACATGAAAGTTCACAAGTGAACAAATACCCTAAAATGTTGTGTAATTTCATTTTATCCGTCTCTGTCTCACCCAGAGTTTACAACCTAAACTTGCTGTGTGCAACGGCCGCCAAACCAAATTATGAAATGCCTTGTGGCTGGCACAGGTTGTCACTATTGTGATTTGCTTTGCGAGTACAGTAGCCAGAAGCAAATCTGGACTCCCTATGAACAAAAAAATATATGGGGGGAAAAAAAAAAAAAAAAAAAGGAAAAGAGTGAGCCGGTAGTATATATGAAACAACCCATCACATTTTATTATATTTATTAATCAAAAGTGTCAGAACCGCAACGGAAAGAAAAAAAAAAATAAATCCCACTTGTTTAAGAGTAAAGTTGCCTCGAGGCTGCACACCCGTGTGTGGATTGCTTCTCGGCCCTTAATTGCCTCCTTCAGATTGAAAACCGATGTTCATGTTCAACCTGTTTTAAATGGAGCCCTTTTCTGCTGCACATCAGGCTCCTCTGTACTTTCCATTCTTATTGGTTTCATTGTGCCTGCTATTACTTTTCTGCAGTCTCATCTTGATAGCCACAGCTCACTGCAGGCTATGTCCCTATGACATGCTCTCACAGCAAATGGCCCAAAACAAACCCGGAAACATCCCCGGCGCTATTAAACCGACAATTCAGGCAAATGGGGAAACTTTGGCTCACAAGGTGGTAATCAGACCCAAAGTGCTAATGTATAATAATATTTTGAAAGAAAAGGAGACAGCTTTACCTATCTATCTATCTATCTATCTATCTATCTATCTATCTATCTATCTATCTATCTATCATGATAGATGTCTTGCACTGTGAATATGAACGGTTTTTTTAGGAGACATAAACAAAAGCTATCAATATTCATAATATGCCTAATAAGCAGCTCGAGTGAATAACACGACTCATTAGCCTAACAAGACCTGAATGGTGGAACAAAATCATATTTATTCGCAACACCTGGGCTGGTAAATCGTAAGAGCACGAGTCCCTCCGTCTGGATTATGCATGACTGTTAAAAACACCTCAGTCGCTGCACAGTGCACACTGCAGCAGTGGATTTCATCAACATGGTCTGCTGTAAATCCTTGGCTCAGCAGAGGCTACAGTTTATCACAAGCACAAATCTGCTCCCCTTTCTTACTTGATCCATTCACTGATACGCAAAGGAATTCAATCAGGCCTAGCTTCCTGACATAAAAAGGATTTCTCATTGCAGCGGTGGGACTATAGTCCTGAACTGACTTCAATGGCTCAGTGGACCTTTACGAATAGTCTTTTGTTGGACAACATTAAAGGTGACCTCTAAGCCTTTATCCCGGGTATTGAGCAAGTGCTAATACTCATCATAGCTTTAAATTGAAAGATTGCTTGGTGACACCATGCTTCATTGAGAACAAAATGGGCAGTATCCTCCTATTTTCTCTGGTTTCCTGCAAAAATGACTGCAACAATGTGTCTTCCCCGATTTCAATCTGCAGAATCATCATGAAGGCATATTATTGTAGGGGAAAGACTTCTTCTTCTTTTTTTTAACACACCATGAAATAGGCATTTTATGTTCAAAGTATTAAAATGGAGGAGAGTTCACAGACGCAAACCCCCAGTTTTTAAAAAGTTGAGATTGTACAAAGACCTGCAGTGTTAGATGTTTCAATCTGTCCATGGGAAACGGATGATTGTAAAGGCCATTGGAAGTTGTGGATATTAGCAATAGTTGCCTGTTACTTACTCATGTTACTTATTGGGAGATTTTAAAGACTCTCTCCAGACTACAGATCTTCGGTGGCTGGTTGTGCAAAAGCCTAAAAGTCCTTTCTTTTTTCAACCTTGTGATATTTCTGTCTGTTAAGACGGCCTGGTCAATCCCGAGCGTGACTCAGCCATTTATGAAATGCTAGATGGCTTTTAATGTGAAACCAGTGTGTGTAATCAGCGCGGCAATTTCATGAGTCAGTCAAAGCTGCGTTCAGCCGACCAGCCACCAGTAGCTGGATTCATGGATGTACTTTCAAGTGGTTCTCATGTCAAAGTTAATCGGAGCTCATCACCGCATATTGGCTGTCCAGCTTTATAAATTGGTTCATTTTATTCATAAATTATATTGGGTTTGTTTTCTTTTTCCTCTCCAGGGCGTACCCAACCTTAATTCAGCTGAGATCTGCTGCCGCATCCAGTCAACAATAGTTAGTTATTGTTGCGGTATAGAAGATAGATGTTTTCATTAAACTTGACTATTTTCTTCACTCTGGATTAATTTTTTTTTTTAATTGTTTCTCATAGTTGAATTCTTTCTCTTTCCTTGTTATTCAAAAATGGCATTATTAATAAGACCACTCATTTGCAGTATTTTCATCATTCTTTGTTTAACCTTTTATAGGTAAATAACCGACGCCAGATTATTTATTGTTTCACTAAACTCTCCCGTTTACACGACAAAGTTTTTAAATCAGAAATTATTAAATTTGAATCGTGGCACACAGCCACAGGAAATGCAAGTTAAAAAAAAAAAAAAAGTAAATACAACTTAAAAATAGCGATTATAAGTTGATAACTATTACTGAATAAATCTTTCTTCTATCTTCTTAGAAAACAAGGACACTAACGCCATATGTTGATAAAGATTAAACTGTGATTTCTGAAAACATCCTTTGAAAATCTTTGCCTTTTTGACATTTGAAATTAATTCAGTTGCGATATACAATGTCATTTTTGTCTTTTACCCAAACAAAGTAGGTATTTCAGTATTCTTTTTCATTTTGAATTTCCTTTTTTTCAAGCTACACCTGTACACATTAGGGTTAAAGTCTGCTTCAAACTTCAGTGGTGACTTTTCCTTTTGAACATAAATGACTATGAGAGCAGCCGCTGCCTGTTAAAACTACAGGATAATTAAAGGGATGAAGAGATGTGACGGTGGTAAAGAAGTTGAGGTTGAGGAAACTTGAGTGAATAAAGTTCAGAACAGCAACAGGAGTGCTCGGCCATACTTTACAAATTATCATCCAGGGTTTTTCCTGGCCTTCTAACACATTAACACATTGCCCAGGGTTTTTTTTTTTTTTTTTTTTTTTCCGCAGTACATAGGTTGAATGAATCAAAACCAAATAAATAAATGATACTGTGCCTAGAGTGCACAGTGACGGCTGTGCAGGCAGACAGATGAAGAGAGTGAGATATTACATAACAGTGATACTGGAGCAGAGTCGTCTATGAACTTAGCAGCCAAGCTTTTCTTTTCTACAGAAGAAGAATTTGTACTGTTGTTGTAAGACTTTAAGAAAAATAATTGTGTAGGGTTGTAAATTATATGTATCCCTTATATTGGAAGTTATGTTTTAATGTTCACTCACTAAAGTGCAGTGCAATGGACTTGGGATCCTGGGTAACAGTGATATAAATGAACAGTGAAGGACTGGTTAGCAGTTTCAATTCATAGGAAGTTTATCCTTCAGGGCATTTCCACGCAGAGTTTGCATGGTTTTTTTTGGAATCAGACAGTAATGAGCAAACCCCCTCATCAGGCTAAAGCAGGAGGTCAGCGGATTGATGGAAAAACTAATGACGTCAAACTCTAATCGACCACATGTCAGTGGATTTTTCTAACATTTCATTTGTAGTTTGTATTTTAATGATTTTGTTTTTTTGTAATTTGATGTTAACATCTTGTCAACAATTCAATCTGTTCATAGACTCTTAGTGATGGAAAAATGCTAAAAAAAAAACAACCTAACAAAATAAACACAATAATGCAATTTTAACAGATTTAAGCTAAAGGCAAACAAACAAATGAAATAGAGAAACACATGGAATCTTTGTCGGTGACTTTGATTGTAAATGATTCGTGAGCTTTAAAGCCACATTGCCTCCAGGCTCTAGATCAAGGGTGGGCAAATCATTTTTCTCAAGGGGGGGGGGGCACATGAGAAAGTGAGACTACCGAGGAGGTGCAGAGGTATAAGTTCAACTGAATTCTATCCAATATGAATAAATCCCTTCATTAAAAAGCGGCATTGTTACAAGTATTGATGAGCTCATGTTTCTGCTCTGAATCAGCCCAGACGCTCCCGTCTGCTGTCTTCAGTTTAGAGAAGATGTTAAGCATGAACTACGTACGCTGGATAAACAAAGCTTGTCATATCAAAATCAAAGGAAAACCGTTTACAGATACTGCTCAGACAAAGTAGTGTCTATAGCCCTCAGACTAAACAATAGAGTTTCTCACAGCCATTAGTTTATATTCAATGGATATACAGAGAAAATACAGAATATAAGGTGAAGAACACTCTGGAAACACCATCTCATGACCAACCAGAGAAACATTCATACCTTCAGCATATTTGTTGCATCCTTTTTCAATCTAGCAGAAGTATTTGGGTGAAACCACTTTCACTTTTTTCTTTTTTTTTTCCCCTTTTGACTGATGTTGTCAATGCCAGACACAAATTGAAATTGTGATGAAAGGCTTGAAAAACATCGCTGGGAGATTACACAGAGATTAAGACTGGAGTAATGCGCCGTGATATTGAATCTGTGATAAAGTCATAATTCTGTGTGTTCCACTCAAACATGCAACATTCACCGGCGTGACAACTCCGGGCCGAGCTCCACCCGTGGCAGGAAGACGGGATGCGCCCATGCTTGTTCCACTATCAGTCTGTATCTGTGTTTTTAATATGGGCAAGTGTGTAATGCCTTTATAATGCTTTCTTTCCCAGAAGCATTTCTGTCAGGCAGGAGGGAGGAGGAACTTCAAAACTGAATCAGTATCACAACAAAGGGTGGAGAAAAAAAAAACAAAAAAAAAAAACATGCTACCTTAGGTATCGATTCTTTATCTTCTGAATTCCTCAAATATGATTTCCCTCAGACAAACAGGAAATGAACACCGCACACGAGTTGGCATACATAAGCGTCTACATGGACGAGGTAGAAGTGGAGTTTTCTAAGTTAGTTTAAAGAAAAGTTGATGTGATTTTAACACGAGGTCAGCACAAATGTAATGTTCTTTTCAAAATCATAAAAAAACATGAATTTTATTGTACGGCCGGAGCTAAAAGATAGTTCGACTTGAACTGACATATATAAAAGTGCTGTTGAGACTTTCTTTATGCGCTTTCAGCTTCATATATATAGAGAGATTTTGTTTTTTCATGGGAAATAAAACAACATTAAATCCCTAACATTTTTTTTTTACCAAATACAGTTACATTCATTTCATGCCTTACAGTTAGATTGTGCATATAGTGCTTAGCAGCATTATAGCACAGATCCCAGGTTCACGTCTGAGCTTTTGTTTGTCAGTGTGCATGTTCTCACTGTGTATGGCGATTGATGGCAATGTTGCCTGTAAGAGTGCACGTGTGTGTGTGTGTGTGTGTGTGTGTGTGTGTGTGTGTGTGTGTGTGTGTGTGTGTGTGTGTGTGTGTGTGTGTGTGTGTGTGTGTGTGTGTGTGTGTGTGTGTGTGTGTGTGTGTGTGTGTACACTCTGCCTTCTCTAATAGTTTAGTTAGATGTATATAGACAATATAGATAACAGTTGGATTTAAAGACTATAATGACAGTCAGTGACATGATCGTATAGTTTTGGTTGCAAAATCATTATTTTTTATTTCCCTGCCTTGAGAGTTACTATCAAGAGCATGTTAAAAAAAGAAAAAAATCCTCTATTGTTTGACTGGTAATGAATTTGTAAAGACACCTTTGTCCCCCATCTTTAAAAAAAAAATAAAATAAAATACAAAAATCATGTTGATCCTTTGAACAGACTTTTGTCATTGAACTCGACAGTGAGCCAGGTCATTAACAACTGGCAAGCAGTGCGGCGGACGCATTCCGAGGGCACATGCTGCAAAAGAAAAACTAATTGATGTTGATTGATATCAACTTTTGGCTTCAAACTTTGCAATAATGTACAATAGATTCACATCGGAGCAGCTGCTTGCTACTAAATAAATAAGGATAGTTATTCCCTATGTGTCCAAGGCCTTGAGATTTCCCTGAGCCTGGAGCGTTCTTCATGTCTGCCAGGTGATGCCAGAGTCTACAAGGTGGACTCTTCGTTTAGCCAAAGGCAGAAAGCCACATTATCACGCAAATTTATTCAATGTGATTATACAATATAACAATGACAGCAAGGTTGTCGTGATGATTTGCTTTCTATCACTGTTCTAGGCGCCCATTCAGTGAACTAGTTGGCCTTGTTTTGAGAGAAAGAGGATACTGTCTCGAAATACATGAAAAAAAAATAGCACAATGTTCTTTTTGCTTTGACATATTGCTTCCTGTGCTTCCAGCTGTATTGGCCTCATGACTTAAGACAGTAATCATGCCTTTTTTTTTTTCTTTTTTTAATTGGCTCTATTAACATGTGATTCATTAACACACCATTCACAGAGTTTAGTGGCTCTCCGAGGTCACAGCGCTGACAGGGAAGGAGGAACACTGACGGCACATGAGGGCGGCACAGGCGTGCGATATAATCCTTCTGTGATCTGCGTCGGAACAAAAAGAAACACGAGAGGTGCGTGTTGGGACTGAGGGGGCTACTAACAACAGTGCAGCAGCCCCAGCAGTGGCCACCATGCTGGCTTTATTAGTTTAGCGTCACAAGCCTCCCTCTTTGGAGAGTGCGTATATGGCAGGATGGAGGCGAGGTAATGTTCTGCCTGTGCATATGGGTGTGTGTGTGTTTCTGTGTGTGTGTGTGTGTGTGTGTGTGTGTGTGTGTGTGTGTGTGTGTGTGTGTGTGTGTGTGTGTGTGTGTGTGTGTGTGTGTGTGTGTGTGTGTGTGTGTGTGTGTGTGTGTGTGCATCAAGCCCTGTGATGTTCCCAGCCCGTTCTGATAGACATGATTCGCCAAGAAAATAAACAGACGGTGAAGCAAAGCCCTCGCAAACTAACAGCCTGCGAGGAACCAAATAAACAGTAGAATCCTTTAAATGGCAAAATCCAAAACAATGCTTTATTAAAGAGGGCTGACCTACTGAATTCTAATTATCGCCTTTAAAAGACCTCATTTGAATTTTGTGCAACCCAGAGGCTGTTTTCTAAGAAATGTGGGGACTCGCTGCGGTGCTTTTTTTTTTTTTCTCCAGGTGCATTTATCTTAAGGCTCGAGACAAGGAGCAAGGTGCAGTTCTGCAGGCATGAACACCAAATAAGAGCAGGGGGGGAAAAAAAAAAAAAGTGTGGTTGGTGTTGCAAAATTGAACAGCTGCAATAGTAAATAAGGTTTATGTGGCAAGAGAAGAGCAGTCTCTCATCGGTCACCACGGTAACTGTGAATGTTGTTGATCCCTTGGGGAGGAGGAGGAGGCGTCTCTTTCTTCACACCGACACACTCACCTCCAGTACTCAAAGTAGCACCGGCTCCAATGTGTTAAACTAAGATTCCCTCCATAAACAATGAAAGGCGCTCGTGCTCAATTAGATAAGGACTTTTTTTTTGTTTGTTTTTGTTTACATCTTTGCTGTGAGGGGAATATAACACACGGCGAGATGTGGCTGTTGACCGGGCGACGGCAAAACTAAAGAGACCTTGATTCAAGTGAGCTTATAGCAGTCAAGCTGATAGTTAAAACACAGTATTGCTGCCAGCAGTAGCAGAGCAGTGGGGAGCCAAGGCGCTATCTTTTCGAGGCGCGTGCCAAGGAGCCGGTTTTGGACTGGAATCACATCCTTGCTATGAATCTGAAAAATGGCAATTATTTTCAGTTTGCGCTGCGTTTTATCATGCACGCAGTGGTGTATTTTCAGCAAACACAGATGGAGTAAAATGAACTGTTAGGATTTTGACTCTGTTTGTTTCAATGACACCTTCTTCACTGTGATTGTGGTTCTAATAATAACTGATTGTCGAGCAACAAAACACTCGACTGTGTTATCCTTTATGGCAAAGAAGTACAAGGAGCTGAAACAAATTCGGGCAAAGGGGTGGGGGGGTGGGGGGGTGATGTTGTTCGGTAGTCAAAAAAGTTCTACTCCGAGAGACAAATTTGACATAAAACTACGTCAAGTTCCCTTTCATTCATTTCGTGTAACAGTGTTTTGGGGGAATCAGCATTGACTGTCAAATCAGTGCAGGGGAGAGCGGAGGATACTAGCCAGTACAAGTCCCCGGGGCGGAAGCGAACGCTCCTCTTGTTTCCCTGTTGATCGCTCTCTGGTTGACATGTCCTGTTTTCCTCTCCGGCTCGTTCAAAGGCTAACAGGCTCATTTGAGCCATTTCTACAGGGAGACATGGATGTAGTCATTTGAATAGAGTTGCTTGGACCAGACTCACGGTGGCATGGCTTCCTGCGCATTCAGGCCAACTCTTGATTGCTGTGCAGGGAGCCATCGTAGATTTCTCCACTATCTTTTTTTCCCCTCCAGGACAAATCAGCCATTCAGCGAGCGTGTGGTCCCGAACTTCATTTACCCTTTGAAAAGAGAAGATGCCAGAACAATGTGCCACAATAAAAAGAGCCTGCTACGCCCTTCTGAGTCAAATGGTTCACGTGTTTATACGATTTTATTTTTTTTGATAAACCTGTTTATCTGAGGATGAGCAAGTTTGAACTTGTGAAAAGTTAATCGTTTAATTTTTCAGTTATCGTCACAATCAAGCATTTTAAAATATTTGATTTGATACTTATGGCCTCAGGTTGAACAAATAAGAAAAAAGATCTTATCTTTAAAGCTGTTCTACTATATTTATAACTGAGCTCTAATTAGAAAGAACACAAATATGAAACTATAAACCAAAAAAAAAGAATTTCCATTGTATTTCAATTTCTTGCATTAATAAATTCTGGATACAACATCAAAATCACTTGTGTCGCTTCCATGTGGAACAATTTCGCAGAGAAATGTCCATTACGAGTAAACTTTCAGAGACGTCAGCAGTGTATCCGATTCCATTATTTCAGCAGGGAATGTCGACGCCACCTTCACACTGCGTGAACGTTCTCCATCAGTTTGCATTTTATCAACCGCCTCACATGTTAATGTCATAATGAAAGCTTTCAGCATCAACGGACATCCTGCCAGTCATTGATGAAGCAGATTCTCTATCTTTGTCGTTGGAACTGAAGGCGATTTAGGGTCGCTAATTAACACTAAAACACATGTTTTTGGAGAGTGTTGTGAAACAGGAGCACCTGAAGAACACACAAACTCCATCCAAAAAAGGTTTTACAAACTCAGAACATTGACCGCTCTATCGTGTAGCCATCCTAATTAAAGAAAATCATAATTATAGAGATTTTTTTTTTTAAAGTGCTTCTCATGGTTCCATTTTATTGAATTTCACACATTATTGCACAACAGTGACTTCATCAACCATTTGCCTTTTGTGATTTTAATCCCCCCTAAAGGTGTTATTGACCATTAAAAATGTAATTAAATGACCTAGAAAGTCAAAGCCGCTTTGTTCCCATCGCACCATCTGTGAGGTATCAAGTCAATCCATTGATCGATTATATATTATTAATATTAGCATGAAAGACAACAGAAATTTGTAAATTGCTTTTTCAATGAATTTGGATGAAAATTAGAGATTGAAGTCTTTTGTAATTCAAGGATTAAGAAGTTGCCAAGCTTAAGGTCGGTGTTGGTATTGTATTTTGTTTAATCCCCGTCTATAAATAGGTGAGATTCTTAATTTCAGAACTGCCGTTTCATTAAATATCCATCTGTGAATGTCCTGAGGATGTGATGGGGGTGATTAGATGGAGGGCGGTCTGGAAAGCTCAGACACATTTGGAAAGTTGAGTGCTCCGTTTGAATAAAAAATCAAGTACTCTTAAGGTCATTCATTCATTTTCAAATGCTTTTAACGCTTTACTTAATAATCCTTTTCTGAAATCTTCAAACTTTTAGAGCCCGGAGAAACCCCGCTGTCTGAATCTTGGAGTTTCGATTTGTTTCTCGGTACTCGGTTCTTCGCCCGTTATGATTAGTTTGTTAATATACTGTGTGGCCGTCGTCTTTATGCACAATATGACAGAGCCATACTGAACATCTGATGCTCCGTCAGTCAGAAATGTTGCAGTTAACATGCCGGAGCAGTTTTCACTGATGCATCTCAGTTGCTTTGCATGCACATCAGGGTGTCCTATACAGATTCAACAAACTCACTGGAGCGTGCCGACGCTTTCATTATCGGTCTCAAATGGATTGCTGGAGAGAAATCTGGGTTTATGTTCAAACTGAAATGCAGAGTTGTATATTTTCGATGTATGTAAGACTCGCTATATGTACATTAGCGTGCCACAAGACTCAATCCACTTCTGTTGAGTCTCGTTCGCTTCATTCTGACCACAGGGATATGGGCAATAAAACGGGGATTGGGGGAAATGAAATGAGAACTTTTAATAGTTTTGACTTTATTGCCATGTTTTAGCAGTGAACTTCAGAGCACAGTTCCTATTGATGCCATGAAATAGCTATGAAATATTAAAGACATAATGATAATTCAGTCTGCCCATGACTCACTGCAGCTGTTTAACTTTTTAACTTTCTTGAACAAAAGCCAAACTACAGCAGCGTGTCACGTCTTTCTTTGAAACACATTTCACCTTTCAGAAACTTCAAAGGGGAGATTTGGCTTGCTGATTCACCTGCGTAGACCCTTTCATCTAAGATAGAGAAAATATTCAGTGAACAATTGGTAAATATTAATACAAACACTGGCTGCTGAAGTTCATTGTGGTTATTGTTACTCTCCTGAAAAGTGATGAATAAAAAATCACAGCATTGTTAAGCGTGGCGCTTCCTTCTTCGTGAACTCCGCAGGAATCAACTCAACACATATACAAAAATGCTCCTGACTGTTTCCGCAATATCCTTCAGATATGTCGTCTGCAGACGCACGCATGTGTGTGTGTTTGAAACTGTATACTGTACATGAACATATTCACATCTATCAATGCGTTTTAAGTTCATATGCTTTGATAGGGAGGTTAAATTAATTAATATTATTTCTCTTGTGCATATTGTTTGAAAAGTGCTATAAAAATAAGGTTTGACTGGTTGATTGAAATGAAATTGTCTGACATTATTTTCATAATTGCAGATGTTATAATGCAGACATCCTTACATGTGGGGATAATAACACTTGGAGTGTTTGCATAGCTAATGGTGTGTGTTTGTATTTAGATATGTTTTTGTGTTTACACTCGTTTAGCATGACAATAGATTTTGTATTTTCCTAGCAAAATAGGAATATATGCATTCAATTATCCAATATAGTTGTACTTGTATTAGTACAGATTCCAAAATTGTAAACGAAATTCTTAAAAAAAAAAACCAACTAGATTTCAGAATATAATAATTTTACTTAATCTTTATCACTCATATCACACAACAAAATGAATTGGCGACATTTATAACTCATCGTATACACACAATTAAAAATGACCAGTAGCTGCAGTTACATGAAACACAAGTAATCTGACTTCTGATCTGATTAAAACGGTCTTTGGAGAAAGTGCTGCTTTGTGACCTGAGCAGAGTCTACGTGAGCTTTGTTTTTGTAATGTGTCAAAACGTGACACTTTGCACACTGTGAATTAATAAAAAAAAATGTTAAATGCTGCAACGTCAAGCAAAAAAAAAAAAACAACCTCTACTTGCAGATTTTTTTAATGCCGTTGAAATGAGAAAGAAAAAAGAAAAGACAATAAGCCTGATTACTGTTATAACTAATAAGTCTATTGAGCTTGTGAGATCATATGTTACAAACAGCCAATGTCACGGTGCAAAGCATTATGGGACTGATCCACTGACTTAATGGGATGATATCTTTCATGCATATTATCCCGCACATCAATATGATCACTTTATTGAGTGCGTATGTAAATGAGACAATCTGATATCTCAATCAGGAGGAATTCAATCAGCCTGACACAAAAGTGAGCATGTAAAGACAGTTAATGTCAGTTTGACCCGCGATTCTGAAACTGGCGGCCGCAGTTTTCTTTCTCATCGTCATCCGTCACTGTTACTCTGTTACTGCAGCTTCAAACTGTCTGAACTGAAGGGAGAAACAATCAAAAAGCAACTTTCCATTTTCATACTGTGTTACTTTACAAATAGTGTTCAAACTTTTTTTGTGGCAATATACCGTTTGTGAGCCCTGGTTTGGCCTGAACTAAGCACTACGCTGTTTTCTTTTTAGTTTGTTTGGTTTTTTTTTTCCTGGCATGACACAGAACAGAAAAGCCACAGAGCAAATAATGCTACACTGGCAGAATTGGCTGACATGCCGGGTTCCACTTCAGAAAACTCACTCCACTTGTGCCCTGAGGAAATTTTAGAGTGAAACTTTTGTTTGACCTGATTTTACTGAGAGAGGAACAACTACACTGCTTGCAGTTGGTGTTGAAAGTGACCTCCTCCTTTTCCTGCTTATTGCTTTTTTTTATATGACCCTCTCATGTGAAATCTGTTTCGGGGCTTCTCCACGGGGAGGTCAGAGGTCAGGGCGTGGGGTCAGACATAAAGCCAAGCCCGTGTGGACGGGAGAGGTTCAAGGTCCTATTTCAAGGCACTTAAGCAGAGCCGTTACAGGTCTGATTATAGGACACTTCCTTTCCTCCCTGACTGTAAAGCTTCCAATGACCTTTAGGAATGTCACATCCCAAACAGCACCACAGAGAGATAATGGGAAGCAGTGTCACACGACCCAGCTTCAAATAAAACGAAACCACAAAACAGTCCTGTTGAGAGAAGGACACAAATGTGAAAATTACCATACGGGCCTCTGCAAATGATCATCTAAAACTGAAATTCTGACATGAATCGATCAACAGTCAATCTGTAAATTATTCTGGATTAGCAAGTCTATCAATATTCTGACACTGACAGTGATCCAGACACTTGACCTTTTCCGGGGCTTAAATCTTGGCATGGGGGCTTGAGAGGGTCTGACGGCAGAGAGCACTGTGTTGCCGAGAAAGACGGAATGAATCACAATTTGGACTTTATGGGCAGGGTCAAAAATTAAAAGTGGTGCCAACAGGGGAAAAAAAAAATGAAAAAAATACCCCTGAAAGTTTAGAAAATGCCCGTGAAATTAAAAGGAGCAGAAGAAAAAAAGAACATGTCCCTGGAAGATAACAGAGATCCTCTTTTGTGTTTCTGTCCTTTCACATTATATTCACTGAGCTGTCAAGCCTGCACACGTGAATGTGCCGACTGGGTTGCTACTGGTGATCTGTTGCAACCTATAATCACATGTTTCTCCACGGTGTATTTTGTGCCGGAATAATGAACCTGCTTTTGATCAGTGGAACCGCACATAACGCACAGGTTTTATGGCGGAATACAGAGCATGTTATATATTTCAAAATAAAATACACTGTAAGGAGGATTTTGAATGTTTAATAATGTGCAACAGAGATAAAACTTCAACAAACCACGTATTCAATATGTTTACCCTTTGCAAAGTATTTTAGTGTAGAGAATACAGGTAATGGCTTCTTATTGATCGTTTTATTTTCTAAATGCCACATATCTAAAAGAACTAAATGGAGAAGATAGAGCGGATCAGAAGGACCCTGAATTGGCAACTTAGTGATCCTTTGAAATGTGGTCAGTCATTGTATTATTTCATATCTCACACAAATTACCTCAGAAGATGGACGAAATGATGTGAATACGGCTGAGACAGGTCAGGGAGAAAAAGAAAGAAAACCTTCCTCAATCGATATACACAGAAAACTGGCCCATCACAGTAAAACGCATCACAAAAGCGTTTTATTCACGTGGCAGTAAGATTTATACCAATGTCCTTCAGTCTTTCCAGCTAATTATTGTTGTTGTAGTTCTATTGTATATGATTGACTGGATTTTTGGTGTCTAATGACAGTTCAACTGCACCTACTAACTATTACGGTTTTCCAAAAAAAAAAATGTGCTTGCAAGAGAAAAGGAGGTTTACAGAGGGAAGACGGAATCAGTAATGAAAGCAGTTTTAGCACTTTATCTGTGCTGAATTAACCATTATTTTCTTTTTTAATTGCAAATTGATTATGTTTATAGATAGATAATGTGTCTATATTGTGAGATTGTGAGCCTAATCCAGGCGGACGTTGCTCTGCAGGACAGTGTAGAACTGCTGCACTGTCCGACCTGTCGCCATATGTACAAATGTAGAGTTGAACTTCCTCCTTGCAGATATTTCTTTGGTCAACATGATTTTGCACATAACACGTGTGCACGTGTCACATAATTTCCCTAATAAGCCGAGGGGCCTAATCAAGTTTGCTGCACGCGGAGAGCAGCCAATTAAAAATGGCTGAATGGGATTCATCGCAGGTGGTCTGGTGGGCTAGTGGTTAGCACTGCGGCCTCACAGTGTGAAGAACAGAGTTTGCTTCTGGGCCGAGGCCTCTCCGCGTGGACTTTGCATGTTCTTGTCGGTTTTCTGCGAGTACTTGTGGCTTCCACCCACAGTCCAAAGACACGGTTGTTAGGTTAATTGGTGACTCTGAATTGTCCGTAGGCGTGAGTGGTGTCTGTGGGTGATTGTCTTAGTGCAACTTGTCCGTGGTGTACGCTCGCCTTTTGCCCAGTGACGGCTGGAAAAGACCTGAGCAACCCAAACCTTCACAGTGGAAATAGAAGACTCATGGATTGATGACTATATACCCTGAAAGGATCATTTACGCCGCAGCTACTTCATCTCGAACATTGAAGGTATTTGAGCTTCTGTCTTAAGGACAACTGAACTGCTTCGGCGTCCAACAAAGACACGGTTCGACGGCAGTGTGAATTAAAGATTGTAGGAGGTGAAGCGGTCCAAAAAAAACATATAGAATAATCTGAATAATAATAATAACATATAATAATGATGTTTTTCATCAGTTACTGGGAAGAAGAAGGGTAGAATATGCACTCGGTGGTTTCATTTTACGTTCTGCGAATTTAGCAGTATATTTACCTGTTTATTGCTCCTTTGCTTGCCTTTGTGGTTATTTCATTTCTGAAAGTTTTTGTTCGGTTCAAAAATAAACTTGGAGAGTGGGGAGGATTTAATAACCTTATGCTTCTTCCGACTCCTTTTCATACATGTTAAGTTCTCATTTTCAGATTTCCGTTGAATTCATTGTATTCATTATTTAGCTTTTATTTATTATGTTCCAAATAGAATAAAATGAACGAACTTTCTGCTGTAAAAGGCTTCTCTGACCGTGTAACTATGACGTTAAAAGACAACGACCGTATACTATTCAAAAACCTCAGCGTAATCTGTAATATAGTGGCGGGTAGAAGTACTTCCCAACCTTTTTCCAGGAAGTTCCGTTGATCCCCTCTCTGCTTTCTTATCGGAAAATAAATAAACAAATAATTTAAAAATGAAACATATTACTGTGGAGCTGTGAAAAAAGATAGAAATGAAATCCATGTGCAGCTTCGCATGCCTGCTCTCATTTCTACAAAGTATCATGGTTTACTTTGACATCTGCAATTCTTATATGACATTCTAAGAATAGGCAAAGCCACTGTTTTATTTTCCTTTATGATTATATCAAATATATCCTTATGTCCTCTTCTGCTGATAGTGAACCTTGTTGTTGGGGCTTCTTTACTATTTGGATTAACCAAAGAGATTATTTCATAAACAGTTGACGCTCAGTTTAGATTGTCTCACAGTGAAACAAGTAAATTCACATCAACATTCCAGACAATGATGGCGTACGAAACCACATTCTCTGCAGGCCTCCACTCGTATTTTGCCATCTCTTCAGTAAAATAGTGTGTACTGTGTCCAATACAGTAGTTCAATTCTATTGCACTGTTCAAAAATAAGAAATAAACTAATTTATTTAAATAGAAATCCCATTGCACTTGTTATTACACTGATATTGATGTTTAACGTGGGGGCCGCCGTTGTTGTAGGTCATGCAAAGCATTCGCCGAATAATACCCAGCTTACAGTGCATCTTCCAACCAGTTAATACAGACAACATAAATACATAAGTTCAGTGCAGGGGGAGATGCACACACATGCACAGAGACACACACACACACACAAACACACACTGGAGAGGCACGAGACAAATGCAGGTAAAGACCCGATATGACAGATCCAATCCTGCTTGTGTAACATAAACAGGGATGGATCGGTATGGATAGGTGCGGACCAAAACACAATATTAATAAAGAGTTGTGGTTCTGAGATGTGACGAGAGTTTCAACATTGCACTCATTCATCTTTCACTTTGCTTTTCCTCCAGGCCATAATATTTCTCATCAATCAGCAAGTTAGGTGTCAAGTGAGAACAATTCAGCAGCAAGTGAATGTCAAGCTCTCTTCACTGCCCATTTTCCAATCTGGCAAATGAATGACTCTTATGCTGATGAATATGTATTGACAGAATGAAGACAGTATGCAACAGGGGCCAGCTGACCTCACTTGCTAATGTGCAGAGGACTTCTTCCCTCGACAGGAGAACAAATGAAAATCTTCTCCTCTGCAAGGCTGGGAATTTACACACGAGAAGCCTCTTGACTGCTTATGCAAAAAAAAAAAAAAGTTTTAACCCACTAACAGTGTTGTAATAATGTTTAAATGGTATCCTGACAAATAACCTTTCTTTTATAGAAAACACAAACTAAGAAATAAAAAAAAAATGATAAATAAATTCATGTTTTGAGCACCTCTCTCTTGCTCCTAATTGGTTCTACAGAATATCCATATATGAATTCAAAGCAACAGAAGCGCTGCTACTGTCCTCATTAGTAACTTTGCCCTAAAACAGTCATAAGCATGCTGTTGTACTTCGGGGATTAAATTATTGTTTGAATTTTTAAATTAGCAAAGCAGAGTTTGTTTGCGTCTCTGCTTGATCGTCACTTTTTAATTATGTTTTAATGTTAACAATTAGTCCTAAAGTGGAGTCAGCAACGCTTGATTGGAATACTTCATAAACAAGGCTGTCTTAATATGTTTTATTGTTAACAGTAGTTTGATATATAAAAAAAAAGAAAAAGGTTTGAACTGTTAATAATTATTTCCTAATAAAAGAAGGACCGATAAGTAAAATAACTTCTTTAAATGGGTCACATACATACTTGTTTTTTTTAAATTAATTGAATGACATTGATCAGGATTGAAGGTATCGCGGAAACGTGATGTTCAGCAGGATTAGTATTAGCAAAGTTTAAAACACCAGATACTCCCTATGCGGCGCAAACGACACATAGGCATGACTTATGACTACCGTCAGCACTTTGCAGAGCACATGAATTATTGTGCTGTTTACACATCGAGTGCTGACAAACATCAATACTTTATTACCTGAGAAATCATTTGCAATCCATTTTTATGGTGCTTATGCGGTCTTATTAAGCTAAAAGCTGCTGTCAGTAACATCTTCACATGAAGCCGTCCTCACGTATCTGCAGATTGAGACCTTACTGTTCCTGGGAGGTATGCTGTCCTTTTACCTATTCAGATTGTAATCGCAGCGCACTAAAATGAGGGGAAACAAGCAATAAGTGAAGGGTAGAAACAATATTAACCATACTGATACGTCAAGATCTACAACCACAGTTTGAGTGTGAACTAATGGAATAAATCTTATGATGTACTGCTGAGCAAACCGAAGAAGAAGAAGAAGAAGAAGAAGAAGAAGAAGAAGAAGAAGAAGAAGAAGAAGAAGAAGAAGAAGAAGAAGAAGAAGAAGAAGAAGAAGAAGAAGAAGAAGAAGAAGAAGAAGAAGAAGAAGAAGAAGAAGAAGAAGAAGAAGAAGAAGAAGAAGAAGAAGAAGAAGAAGAAGAAGAAGAAGAAGAAGAAGAAGAAGAAGAAGAAGAAGAAGAAGATCTAATGTAAAATTGATTTAGAAATATTTAAAGAAATTAATGTTATAGGTGTGCTGGTTACAGAGAATTACTGTAACTTTCTTTGTAAAGTAAAGCCTCTATAATAAAACCAACCTCAGTGAGGTAGAAACTAGTGTTTGTATGCTGAAGAAGTAGGTTGATAACAGTTTTTTTTGTGTGTTTGGAAAACATGTTGGTAACCACCCTCGAAGCCAGGGGCGTTAACCATAAGGCCAAAATTGTAAAAATTTCCAATAACAAATTTTAACACAGCGTTCTTAAGATTAGTGGACATACCACGACACTAACACCCAAGCTGAGAAATCGGTGATCGGTTATAGGGAAACTTTCTGAGACATTTCACTGTATGTTGCTCCAGAAAGTATCCTAAAAAATGTCTTTATGTTTTTGTAGTAATTGTTAGCAATTTTCGGTACTATAGCGTACTCTGTGCCACAAAAACTGTAAATGTTAAGGTTTAAATTCAAAGGTTCTTATGGCACTGTTTTACCAGTCCGGCCCACTCAAGTTTAAACAGGCTGTGTGTGGCCCCTGAACTAAGATGAGTTTACACTGTTAAGAAATACAATCACTTGCCTATTTATCTGCCATTGACAACAATATCATTAAATGTTAAAACACAAAAAAGTTTGGTATCCAAGCAAAGTTTAGTTTGGATTTAACTGCATGAGCTGCACTCCATATGTGGGAGTTGGCTGCTCTGCTTTACTTCTTTAATCACTGTTGGGGGAGGGATGGTTTTATGTTTTTATTTATTATAACCCAAGTCTAAATGCAATCAGCCAGCCCTGGGCATGGCTGATTCAAGCACATCTAAGAATATGTCCCGTTGTTGGTGGAGTCTACTTGAGAAATGATTTCTTGGCTGTCAGCAGCACTCCACTCTGGTTTCAGTCATCCTTTAGAAATACATACAGTGGATGGGAGGAGAGGATTGGTCATTTGATGCTGTCACTTTCTTTTTTACTCTGCCCGCTTATTTTTCAGCACGTCACTCTGCTGAATAGCAAAGTGAGTGTCACCAGTGAAGTGTGTTCTTCAAACCCAAGTACACACCCACCGGTCCACCCACCAATCCATCTCATCCATCCATCCGTTCAGCCATACAATATGTGTCGCGCAAGAAATAAAAAAGAGGAAAGTATCTGACAATGACATGTTGACCATCTGTTACTCTGTTTGAATGGAAAATTTATAGTGTGTGACGATAAAGATAGTCGTTAAAGTGGAGGTTATGTCGGACTGTATTACAAGTTATCTCATTCCATCTTCTCACAAGTCAGTCCCGCTCATTCTCCATCTATCTCATTCAGATTTAAGGCAGTGGAACAGGTTAAATCGCACTAATCCTACGGCTTTTCGGTTCAGTCCCTCTCTGCTTCTGCCCACATGCTGGAGTGTCCTCGGGCAAGACAGTGAAACTCGAGTTGCTCCCAATGGCAGGTAAGTGTCTTGCACCGTGAGCGAGAGTTTCACTCATGTGTGAGACTGAAATTGTAAAGCGGCCTGTAAACCTCAACGGTAAAAACGGCACGTCGTGGTGCAGACCACTCCGCTTACCGCCACTTCTTTCTCTCTGCATTAAAGATTATCTGATTGCTTGCATTTGCCTGTAGTGCTTAAGTTCACTACTGTCTCGGCTTAAGTATTGTCATGTCACAGTTTGTGTCATTGGTTCGCACTCTTACCTCATAGGTTTGATTCTGGATTTCTATTCTGTGCGGAATGGCTTTGCTTTAGTTATTCTACTTTCCAACTTACTTACAAAACCAAAAAAATCATGTGTTTGAGATTAGATGATGACTCTCGTTCGCCGAAAAGCATGCGGGTCTGCTGGATTATTTCTCTGTATTGCCATATGATGAATCTGAGACAATTGCCAACCGACTGCCTCAATTTGATTTCTGGTAATCTATCTTAAATAAGTGTCACAATTCATTTAATTGCAAGTTAATAAATAATTCCCAGTGATCTCATTCTATTTTTTGTTTTACAGAAAACAAACAAGCGAATAAAAACTAAAACTCAGAAACGCATCAATAAGACACACGTCATTCCCCCGGTAATTTAGAGCCACCCTTCCCCATTTAATGCCCCCATCTATATACTGTTATTTCTTCACATCTCCTAATTCCAGCCATGTAGCTGTTAGTGTGCGGTCGTCTAACATGAAATGTGGTTTAGGTGACGGGTGAAGATTAAGTGCAATGATTTTAATTCCATCTGGAAATGCTTGCTCTGTCTCTCTAACACGAGCCGAGCTCTCGATGGCCCATTTAATTTGTCACCGTTTCTCTATGCTCAGCCAATTTTCATTAGGTTGAAGCAGTGTGCTTGTGGTCGACACGCATACTAACACCCATCTCTTGTTGGCCGTCAAGTCCAAAACATAGGCGTCTAGTTTGTATTCCCTCCCTCCGTCGCGGCGTCTGCCTTCCTCACTTTCTCAACCATGACAGATCGAATCCCTCGCTTTTTGCTCTTCTTCTCCACTTAACTTTAATAGTGCGAATGAATAATTTGCATGACGGAGATCAAGAGATAAGAAAGAAAAGGCACGGAGAGTGTTAGTGTCACTCAGCTCCATCTTTTTTTGCTGGCAGTCACAGAGAAAATCTCAATTTCTAACCTCCCCCCATCCAATCGTTCTCGGCTGTTGCTGATGTGTAGCTGGACACCTCTTTATATATGTATAGTGTTGACCAAGTATTTATTAAAATTGCATACTTTTAAGGCCGTTTCAGTGTTTCCTGAAGGAGAAAGGGTCACAATCGGTCAAAGCACTTACATTTTGATTTGCAATTATTAATGACAACACAGGACATCTAATATTGGTCTATTTTTTAACTTTGTTTCTAGGATCTATTATTTATTATCTCTTATATTCCTCCTGGAGGAGACGGCTTGTGTCTCCAACCTTTTTATACTCAACCATAACCATAAAAGCTTCCACCTGAAGTCTACTAGACCGGTTGGAAAGAATTTACAATAGTGGAGCAAACAGATTGAGAATAAAGGTAAAAGTGACAAATGCTCATGTTTATGAGCCAAACCGGCCATTTTTTATTCAATGTAAGACGTGAAAAGAAATTCGGTCAAAAACTAATTCGATTTCTTTCTTTTTTTTACGTTTCTCATACAGATTATTGAGAAAGGTTATTAGCTCCTGGACAAATACTAAAGATGAGAAAATTGTTATTCAAACCAGTTTATAACTTTTTTTTTAATTAACCAGATCAAATGATGCGTGCTAAACTCTGACAAAGAGTATAGATTTGTTCAAATCCCAAATGAGAGTTTATAAAGAGAATAAAGGGAAATTTGAAAAAAAAATAAAAATTAAATAAAAAAATACACATTTTGCATGTAAACCATCTTCTAGTGACACAAACCAAAAAAAAAATACACATCTGACCGTCTTTCTGTTGGATTTGAAGTTGGATGTTTCTGGTTTTATGGCTGGACTCCAAGACCATAACAAAAACGAACACAGGTTAAGTCAAACTAATATATTCATTTGACAAAAGATGCTACTTAAAGGATCCACATACTAAAATAAATCAACGCCAGGGCAAAAACTAAACATGGCGTCAGGAGGAAAAGCCAGACATGGGCAGCCAGCTGCCTCCAATCTCCTGATCAGCAGAGGCATCCCGCAACAGAGCGAGGCCATGTTTGAAGGAACAGGAAGTCATTTGTGACATTTTGGGTTTTTTTTCCAGGATTTTGATTGACCGCCTATAAGTTTGGCATGCTCATAGTTGCTGGTACCCTGGTCTCCTCTGGTCTGTGGCCGTTTCTTAACTGTTAAAGAGACACAGGGACTTTCTCTTGATATCAGGACCTCCAGAACAGCTCAGTCTCTTTATATCATTTTTCTAAAAATATTGACACGGACAAAGTGGGTCATCTCTTGAAGAAGAGCTGCTTCACTCGGACTTCTGAGAAAAACCTGTGTGGTCTGTCATTTGTAGCCACTTCACAATGAACAAAAGTATCAATTGTTCTATTGGTTTACATTCATTTACGGTTCTGTGAGCTTTTCTCACCTGAGCTTCTACAGATATGCATTTATGAAATAAATCAATAAATCAGTGCGAGACAGAAAGTTGGATCATTGGTTACCATATGAGTGGACAAGCCCCAGAAAATGCAAACACACACACACACTCTGATCACTGGTGATTGGAAGGCACCGCAAAGGCCAGTGAACAGGCCAGGTATGCCGTTTCCCCTAGAAAGACGAACGTGGGCCTAATGTGAGGGCTGACACACTAAGCCCAAAGGGTCCTGCACAGAACCTTATTTACTGGCCTCTAAAGTCTTAATCCAGATCCACATGAAAAAGAAATGCTGTGTTTGTGTTTACATCAGTGCATCTGTGTTGTACAAGGTCTGGAGATTACAACAAGGTAAGTTAACTTTCCCAGGAAAACAAATGTCCGCATAATATTTTGATTTGGCATGGTGCTTTTTCAGTTATGTGCCGTGGGCATGCTATTAGGCAAATATCATTGGCTCTTGGTGTCTCTCCCATTGAGCACAGAGCACTGCAGCAGGCAAGGCCAGAGGCCAAGCAAATATTGTCCATCTAACATATTCACATGAATTATAGAATACCTTTTGCATGAGCACAGCTGAGCTGCCTGACATATAAATTTGATGGGTAGTCCTCACAGGTAGTTGTACAGGCTGGGAAGTGGATCAGTCATGACAGATAAAGTGATGCCTCGCGTACTTAAATACTAACTCGCTCACATTAACAGCTCAGTTCAGCTTCTTAAAGAACACTTATTTCTATCATTATGCCTAATACGTGGCATGACTAAAGATTTGTTTGAAATGTTTAATCAGAATAACACAGATACCTCATAAATGATTGAAAAGTTTTCTAATGGAGGAAATAAATCATTGAAAGCATTATGTACATGTATAGCGAACCAATCATCGGGATATTTCCACAGAAACCAGAATCACCCAATTGTACAGAGCTCTAGGTGAGAAGAGAAGGAATTGAAACCTTTTCTCTCTTTCTCCGCTTCACCGGTTCAAGATAACCACTGTGGAGACCACTGCTTTTTGAAATCACCCCAGTGGCTCTGTGCGACTCCCAATACTGGGGACATTTAAGAGCCGACAGACAGAGTGAATACAGCCAGACATCACATATCTGTGATGGCACAGACTTCATCAGTATTTGAATAGTTCATTTACCAACTGAAAACTAGAAGCCTTCTTAGATTTGGTCTGCTTTCAATGTGCTTCTTTACTTTATAGGTCACACACTAAAATTTTTTTATGTTAAGTGGGTTTTTTTTTTTAAATATATTTACTACTTCCAAGTTAATACAAAGATGTACCATTACATGCCAAGTGCATAATCAACACTCTTAATAGGCTTTAGCTCACCTGAAAAGCAACAACTAGGAATGGGAGACGTTCGTTAACACAAAAGTGTATCAAATAAGGCCTAAAGCATGAGCACAACTATTTTCCTCTTATATTTTAACATTTCATACCTTTGTTCGGGCTTATAGGGTGAAGTTTTGTAGTTCCGAAAGAATAGGATAGCTTTATCACGTCTTATTTTATTTCTTAGCGTTCATCATTTTCTAATTAACTGAAAGCAGTGCTTGCACTAAAATGTCACTGAACTAATGAGTGTTTAAGAGCTCCAACCCATGATAATGCCTCAGTTTTTAGTTTTTTTTTTTGTTTGTTTGGGTTTTTTTTTTCTTCTGGCAGCTCTCAGGTCAGCTCAGAGTTTTTTGATTTGCTTTTCACACGAATACAAATCTCGGGTGACCGTAAGGCACATATACAAAGCAAAGTGTTTACCTTGGACTTGGTATAACTTAGTTTTCTCCTGAGCATATTCATTTATTTTGATTAATTTCTATACTCCCGTCTGCACATTCAAAGGCACGGTGACATGCCTGACCCCTGCATGCACACCAACACACTCAGATTGTAGTCTCGGCCTCGCTGAATGTGGATGACGGTAAAAACCAAGGGTGTTAAAAAGCATTCGTCTCTGCAAATGAGCAAGTGGAGAATGAGGCGAGCATATCTCCTTGAATAGTGACTTTATTAACTTCATAGAAGAAAAATCAGCAGACAGATTCCAGTGAGAGAAGTGAGTATGCACAGTGCTTTATTCCAGACGGAAATTTAATAAATTCATGAGCTACTTTATTGATTTGTTCCAGTGACGCTAACCCTTGTCTGGGGACAAATGTAATAGGAAATGTTGTCATGAAACCTATTTTTGTTTTTTTAATAGGTCAGGCAAACTACAACAGGGTTGCATATTATGTTTATAATACACAATGTTATGAATGGGAATATTGCAATAATTACAGCCGGTCTTTCACAATTAGTAGCTGTCAATATATATCCAGGCATTTATGGTTCTCAGTGCTGTTGCATTTTCTCACAATGATTTCGGTTTTCAGCCAAGTCAGATTTTCACCCACAACAATGTAGGAAAATGCTTCCAGCGGTAGGATATGACTCCAGTAAATTGATAGTTTTATAGAAAGTGCATTTAGTTTACGAGTTTTTTAAGGCTTGAGTCACCCTCTGCTGTGGGTCCATGAGCAAGCACCTTCCAGCATCAAACTTGAGTCAAAACACGTGGATTACACGGTCTGCTGCGGTGAATCATGAAGGAGGCAGCTGTCACACTCTCCAGCTCACTATCTTTGTAATTTCCAAGTTACTAAAACAAAAATTTACATCTTTCTTTGAAAAGTACCTTGTGTGTTACTTTTAATTATCTCTCCTAATTAGGACGTCTTAGTTGTGTGACTGAGCTGTCAGCACTCTGTGGGTCAGTCTGATGACTGATTCACTCATTAAGTTATGCTGAAGTTTTGTCAGTTTGAAGTTACATTGGTCTGTTTGAGTTAATCAGGCATCATTAGTATTGTCCCGCGTCCTCAACGAAAGGCAATGTGGAAAATGCGATCTTCACTCACCATGGATGACTCAAAAGGTTCAATAACTAATAACAAGAAACAGCAGCTAAAAAAAAAAAAAAAAGCTATGTAGATAAACTACCAAAATGCAGACAAAAATCATTAAATCCTATCATTATGACATAAAAGGTGTGGGCAATTAAAAAAAAAAAAAGGATTCACAGTGTTTATTGATGGAAAAGGTAAAGTCAATAAGAAATATAATTGTAACCCAAGCTATACTTCCAACTTGTCAGCCAACACTTTACAACAAAATACCAAACTTCAGTAAAAATGAATTATACCAAAAAATGACATTTACATCAAATATGGGTAGATTGTTCCTTAATAAAGAACGGACTGAATATCGAGATGAAGATTGTTTCAGTTTATCTTCTCATCACATTTGTTTGTGGTCGTTCTGTCGCAGAAAAGATCACATTTTACTGGAAGCACTGAGGAAAGGCGAAATAAAGGAAACATCCAGCAAAGCCAGAGATAAAGCAAAATCCCACAAAAACAAACACAGAGAGAACCTGGAGTACAAGGAAACACAGAGATCACAGGAGCACAATCAACACAGAAATGCTGTGACCACAGTAAGAAACACAGGTGACCAGGCCAACAAGACCCACAAGAGGAGCCCAATAAAGACCACTGTCACCAGGTGAAGACAATCACACACTCAGGCACAGGTGAAACACATCAGGGCAGGGAGCGGCAATCAGTCCCAAGGAGGGGAAGTCAAGGAGCCTCAAACCAGAGACAGCGCGACACTTCAAAATAATAGCAAAACAGAAAATGTGACGTGACGCATTTTATATCTGCTGTACAGTGCTTCGTAATAATGAAAATATCTAAATAAATGAGTTTCTGGTTTCCAAATGTGATGACAATTTCCCAACGAAGCTGATTGCAAGTTTTGCTGTCAGTATAAACAAACACATCAATCAATCAATCAATCAGTCACTCAATCAATCCAAAACATGTTTATGATTATAAAAATGCATTAAAAAAAATACTAGAAACAAAACCGTTTACCATTTAATTGGGAATGTGAGCTGAGTCCAGACTGTCATGATGTTTTGTTTCCCCAGATCCAAGCTTGTACATCAATAAGGCTCATGCTAAAGGTAACAGCTTGTTTAAAGATGTGGACAGAGCTCTACAACAGTAAAACACAATCAGGAAAAACAAGCTCACGTAACTCCTGAAGCCTCTATCTGATGTCCAGGAAAAATATTTCCCGGGCTGCAGTTTATTTTTTTACCTGGTCAGTAAATGGAACTCAATGACAATTCAGTGGCTGCGTGCTATTCAGATTATTGTTATTCACCTAGATAGAATATTCAAAGCCGGACACCACCTGCTCCCTCTAGACACAAATGTGGTAAAGTGCTTGTCTCAAGGACACAACCCTCAGAATATTGTGCAAGTCAAAGCAAAAATAAACTAAGTGCATTAAACCCAGTGTACTGAAATTCACTGAAATCATATCAGGAGAGAAAAGCTGTTTAGGATCTTATGAAATAGGAGCAAGATGCTTAATATGACAAAAAAAATTACTTTTTTTTTTTTTCTTCAAGTCCTCAGAAGTGTTTTTTTTTAAAATTGTGTTGATAGGTACCAGATAACATGGTCACTGTTACCGAACTAGTTTTTAAGCTCCAAGAAGTGTTGCAAGAAAGCAAACAAAACTTCGAGGTTCGAGTCAACCCACCAAGCAAACTGGGTGTTTTGTTACCATGTGGGAATATGAAATCTTTATAGATAATCAGAGAGATATTTTGGTACTTTTGGACTGTATTATACTTTTTTTTTGTTTTTTAATCCTGTCAGTGCCGGAGGTAAAAAAAAAAAAAACAACAACAAAAAAAAAAAAACCACTATTTTATATATGTTGACTGAATCGCTTTGGTCCCAATTCATTTACTCTATCAGGCTTGTTTTTTTTTTTTGTTGTTGTTGTTTTTTCAGGAGAGACGTTTTATTCATTGGGACACGATGTGACTTATAACGTAACCACTGAAAAAAACAGTAATCAGGAGAAAGTTTTAAAATATATGGTCTTTATCATTGCGTTGAAAGTCATTCAGGATAAATTGTTATTATTACTTTACCATCTTTGATGAGGGAGGATGCATTCAACATTAACAATAAAAAATTGTGCATAAATCTGAAATTGTCTAATCTCATGTCGCGTCTGCACTCACAGTATACTATTATTTTCAAATAAGCAGGTAATATAGATCACTCATCCCTCATAAAAAAAACTAAAAACACACACAAACACACATCTCATTCTGTATTTCAGAAAACTATACTATTCTGGTTACACTTATTTTTTACATTTCATCATATACATTTCTTTCCATATGACCTCACTGACCCCTCTTCCTTATTCCCTCACGCACAACACATGCCTTCACACATGAGTAAAACAGAAAGTGACATTTTCCAGCAAGCTTTGTTAGCCATCAGTCATTGTTAGTGTGCGTCAGGGAAGGAAAAAAAACAAAAAAAAACAACTCTAAAAGCATCAAGGGAGTCTCAGCTAGAGTGAGAATCTGAGACATTTAAGTGTTGGGAGGGAACAAAAGGAGCAAGGAGGAATTTCTATCGAGTGCACATGCTAACACTAACAGGACTGCGCCTGAAACTGGCATCGCTCATCAAATAACCACCTTGTCTCATTGCATTTACCAAGACTTATTCATGAACTGCGTTTGTTTTGACATGAGGTGAATTGCTGAATTACACCAGAGAGGAGTTACTTGTGTAGGCTTGCTGGTAATAGTTCGGAATTGCTTTATAAATAAATGACAGCATTTAATCTTCAACTGGAGAAAGAAAAAAAAAACAACAAACAAAAAAAACAAAAAAAACAGTCTGAGCTTAAGCTGTGCAGTAATGAGGGAGGGCCATATGGCTTGTAATGAATTCCCCGCGGTACAAAGTATAGCAAAATCAGAGCGAGCTGTAAGACAATGTATTATTGTATAAAAATGTCCCTAAACTCAGCCGCGCACAGAAATGTATCAGTAAAAAACTTATATCTGAGGAAAACACATGCCATAAAACTATCTTTGTATTTCCCAGCATTTAGTAATACATTTAAACAAAACAGTCTCCTCATGGAGGTGGAAAAAAAGAGCCTTAGCACTTGCTGCTAGTATTGCTAATAGACCCTGAGGAATTCCATTTGCATCTCCAACAGTGTCCACAGTAAAGTGTGTCAGACTGGTCTGATCAAGACGTACAACTTTGTGAAAATTAGTCTCAAAGGCTTCGTAGTTTGATAAACGGACTAACTCTAGTCTCACTGAGCATTCATGAAAAAAAAACAACAACAATGAAAAAACATTATCTTTAACATTTATAGAGACTCAGACCCTCATAGAGAAATAAAAAGTAGGGTATGAGAAATCACTTGTAGGACTGTGTGTGTGTGTGTGTGTGTGTGTGTGTGTGTGTGTGTGTGTGTGTGTGTGTGTGTGTGTGTGTGTGTGTGTGTGTGTGTGTGTGTGTGTAAAACACCTTGCAAATTCATGATGATCACTAAAATCTCTTCTGGAGAAACACAGCAGGTGTGAGGGCTTCTTATTATAAAGCCTCATAATTCATACGAACCCCACATGGCCAGAATGGTGTGTACCTTCAGTATTATTATTTATTTATTTATTTTTATCCTAATTATAAAATTAAGTAAAACTGGTTAATCTAATTGGTGGTTTACACTAACTACCTTTAATGCATCCACCTATTCAATAAAGCGTAACGGCACTCTGACCTCTCAAAAAATGCTGTTCTGCTTCGTTAGCATCAACAGCTGTTTGTTTGTTTTTTCTTCCTCCCAAACAGTGGTGGGCTAATATTGCCATGTTACTGTCAGCAAATATTGGCAGCTTGATTGCTCTGATAGCTTTTGCTTGCAGGTTTTTCTTTGGGATGCACACACTTCTTTTCACATCTGTACAGGTGTGTTTACCAGATGAGATTAACCATCTCGGACTTCAACAGGCGCAGATGGGAAGAGTCTTGTTTGCACAATAAAATGCAGGAGAGGAAAAAAAAAAGAAGGAGGTGAAGGGAGATTGGAATTCACACCCAGAAGCATATTTGAATTTGCCCTGTCATCACAGTGGTTTTATTCATTGGTGGAGTACTGTGACTGAAAGAAACACAAAGGTCTTAGCTCCCAGTACATATACAACGCATACAGGGTATAGCAGCTCTGACTATCTGCAGTGGTACAGTAAATAACTGGCTGTTCCATGAACAAAACGACACAGATCTACTCCTATTTTTTATTATTTTTTTATTATTTAAAATAAAAGCTTTTACCTTTTTGACACTGATTGAAATGTACCAAAATAAACGTAAATATAGAGACGGAAACATTAGGTGGAGGAAATATTTCTCTTGGTCTCAGAGTCAGATTGAACAAATACTGTATACCATGTTGGTTTTAAGAGTAAATTATGTACTTGACAGCAGCATGTGTATCTTTTTTGCCGAGATGTGGTGCTGTTTTCTTTGCGAAGCAGTTTGAGTTTGTCAGATTGTTATCAAGACTCATCAGTTCTCAGCCAGTCGACTATGAGGATGAATATGACACTTGGCGCCTGTTTCCAGGACAGATCTGTGTGTGGTGGCTTTTGATGCACTGATTCCAGCTCCCACCTGCTCCTGGTGGAGCCCATCCAAGTTCTTGAATGAACCTCAGAGCACTTTTTGACAACAATCTTCTCACGGCTACAGTCGTGAATGCTGCTCTCGTTTTTCACCTTTTCCTGTCGTGCTCTGGCCTTTCATACATGATGCGGCACTGAGCAGTCTTTCAGCAATGTTCTTTTGTGGCTTTGGAGGGTGCTTGTGAGTGTCCTCTGGACAACTGTCAAGTTTTTCAGTTTTTCATTGCAGCAGTGAAGTTTGAATCTGAACAGATTTGTGGAACTGTTTTACGCAAACTTCACCCGATTTTTCTATATTTTTAAAGAACATTAAGACATGTTCATATGCATATGTCTGTGGGTCTGTGTGACTAGATTAGGGTTTCCATCATATATAGCTCCAGCATTGGTTAAAGAGGGCCCGTTAAATTAATGAAAACCCTTCAGCCAATGGGAGCACCATATTCACCCAGGTCATGCTGTAATTTAGAATATGTTCCAACATTCATGCATATGCACGCTGTAATAACTGTAATGAAAATGGACATAATAGTTCAATCTAGAGTGAAGATGGGCTTCAGATTGCTGCTGGACCAGGTCCTATCATCATTATGAAACCTACCGGAGAGCAAGATCGAGGTGATGCAGGAAAAATAGATTTAGAGAGACAGAGAAAATGAGAAAGGAACGATGAGAAGGGGGAAAGGAGATCGGCAGCACTGACATTATTGTTAAATACATACAATCCCTGCAAAAAAAATGCCCAAAGACCCGCAGGAGTGGCAGTACTTGACTCGCTGCTCTTATACCGCTCCTTCCCTCCAGAATTCACTCTCATAGCGGGTGTACTAGTGCATAAAGTCTTCCATGGCTGAGACCTGACAGCCTCAGATGCCAAAAATCCATCTTCCAATGCAATTTTGCACAGAGGGAGCTAGAAAGATGGGGAAATTATACAGAACTTGAGTCTGAGTTTTAAGGTAGCAGTAGAAGCTCACCGACACATTTGAAGTGATGGCGGGTTGCACAAATCTGACAAGTCAAAAGTTAGTGACTCCAAAAATAAAATTAAGGTCCCTCTCTTGAGACCCTTGTGACATGGGAAAGTACAGGATTGCTGTGGCACTCCTTCTATTGTTTTCATAAAATCAAGAAAAGTAGTCTTCTGGCCAATTTTCACCTTTTGGATTTTCCATTTCACGTCGAAGAGTGGCAGCGACGAAGCAATGCCAGTTGTCAAAAATTGCCTCAATGGAATGAAACCGCACTGTCAGTGCAGGAGAGTCAGTCCTCTAAATTTATTTATTTAAAAAAAAAAAAAAAAAAACACAAGTGTAGGTCTATCTCTCCAAGTTCCTTAGAATCTTAACTGGTCTATACTTCTTGAAATTGCATTTCAAATTTAGAAGTGGAAATATAAATATATATACAATATATTGTTTCCTTGGAAATAAAATTCTATTGATGGATAATGTGACATGAGAAGCACTTTCTTTAAAAGAAACTTAATTGTATAAAGAAAACAATCATATATAACCATACTCACAAGAACTGGTGGCAGTTTAAACTTTCTTTTTTGTCAATGTGGTATCAAAACTAATCCCGTGTCACCAAAGTATTTTAGCTGCAATATATGGTAAACACTAAACCAAAAGGTAGGAACACTTGCTCCTTGGATTCAAACTTTTTTGGAATTGTCACAGGAAATACAAAATGTGTTGAACAACATTTTTCACACTGACTCGTTCTCCTCAGCATGATAGTCCATCAATCTTCTTTCTCACCTTGCCCGCATGGAGTAAACACAACAATGCGGAGAGGAGAGGAGCCCAGGCATTCAAGTGCTCAGCAACTTATTCAAGCTCAGAGGTAGTTTCAAGCCAGACAAGCCAAGAAAAAAAAAAAAATCTCATCAGTGATTTCTGGGCCAAGTGGTCTTCTCTTGCTTGGTCATGCCTGGTGCACTTCCAAAGGCGGGTGACAAGAAGGCATCTTAATCTAATGCTGGAACCATCTTAATCAGCTTCTCCAAATTTGATTGAGCAGTGGCTGTACTTGGAGCTCCTTCTAAACACACCCCCCTTCCCCTTTCATGAACTATAAAGCCTGCACTTAAAACAGAGATTTTTCTACCTGACTGTTTTTGGTCATGACCTTGGGTTTATCACGTTAGGCAGGGGGTGTTGAGTAGCTTGTAAACAGAAAGCTTTATCATAATGATCATTGCTGATTTCCGGTTCGTTCCGATACTCCCATCTCACTGTGGACAGAAGTTTTTAGAGTCATTTAAAGTGATGAGAAATGGCCTTGTCCTCCCTGGTTGTACACTATTCAGGATCCACCCCGACAAGTTAGAAGGGTTCAGTGCCTCAGAAACACATGTCCATGCAGTTGATTTGATACGACTTTTATTCACACCTACTTATGTTTTGATCATTCCTATATGTTAAAGTACATTGAAATGAATGGAGGTACAACACTTGTAAAGCTGATTTGATCTTCATTGGTTAACGATGAAACATCGGAGGTGTGGTAATACTAGCAGTGTTTACAATGCTCAATGTTGTGCAATGGTAACATATTTCAATGGAAGTGAATGAAGAACTGACCAGGGAAATAAATTCATTAGTTAATAAGGCTACAAATTCTGAGAAGTGTAAAGGTTATCTTGTGTTGTTGAGTCTAGTGTGTCTCTTTTACACTTCATCATCAATAATGTTTACAAAGGAGCGGATGCCCTCTTGATCTATGATGAGCATAAATTGCTTATAACCTGCTCTTCACATCAATGTGTGGACATCCCTGCTGCGCCCTTGATGATTTCAATATTCTTTGTGTTTGTTCACCAGTTATATTCTTACAAGGGAAATTGTCTTGTTCGTGTCTTTGTATCAAACACTGAGTAATCCTACTTTTTGCAATTTGAGTTAATTTAAATACCTTTTCTAAATTCCCTTTGTTGGAATACTTGCAATAACTATTTAAAGTGCATGATTTATTTTTGTTAGATTTATTGCGCAATTTTTCTCCCTTTATGTAAACATTTGAAATGAGTTGTTTTCACAGCAACCCATTTTCTTCATAACCCAAAAAGTCCTCTTTTTAATATATTGATGATGCCTACTCATGCTGTCTTTTTGCTAGATGTACCCGGCAAACTACGAGTTGTGCCGGGTACATCTAGCAGATGCTAGAACTTTTCATGGTAGCTGTTGCCAGTGTTTTATGGTTTTGTATGTATATGGATGAACGTGACTGATCATGTGAAGAATATAGAGATTGCTTCAGCATTAAAATGTGCTCCATAAGTAAAGCCTTTTCACCACTGGAAGTGGATGAAAGTAAAAGCCAGATCAGCCGAGCTAATTAAGAAAACACATTAAAAGTACAATAGGCTTATATAAATCACGATTAACCATTCTCGATGGATACTGTGCTGTGCTTTGATGGTTAAATTGACAAGAAATCTCACCTCTGAAACATTCGAAATACAATGTAGTTCAATCCATCCATCTTCGATGGTGTTTTTTTTTTCCAATTTAGTTGGCGGCGTTGATCTCGGCTGAATTTGAGTGAAGACAGGGTCCATCTGTCCATCACAGGGTAAACACTAAGAAACAATCCCGCAGTCGCGCTTATGGACAATTTTAGTGTTGCAAGTTAACCTGAAATGCTGCATTTTTGCACTATGGGAGGAACCTGTCGAAAACTCCTGGCCTCTCCTTCACTAAAACGGCCCGACCAAAAGCAAGGAAGAGAACAACCTCACAACTACGGCTTTCACTGGATTAGCAGTGATGTAATCCGATACGAAACATTTTGTTGGATGAGTGAGTTTCTTGAAAGGAAGCTCCATACCTCCACGTTTAAAATTATGGGTTGGATTGTTTTTCCCCATCTGGTTTCTGATACTATTTACTTTGCTGGTAGTACCACAAATACATTTAATGGATGAAACTGAATTTGTTGTGGCAATGTTGTGAATGTTCCTGGTAGAAACAGCATTAACCTTTAGAATTAACAGAGCAGTTGTGAGTAATTATGCACAGAAAAAAATACCTAAATTAGGCTTCATTTGAACAAAAGCAATAGCTTAACAGATAATGGGATTAAGTTTACTGTGATGTCTAATATATATATATGTGTGTTAAAGCATTAACTAAGTTGTTTAATTCCCCCTCAGTATTCAGGAGAAAAAATTAAAAAATAAAATTATATATATATAATGAAACAAACGGACTCGCATACATCAGTCAAAAGATAATTTTACCCAATTGTAAGTTAATTTTTGGTGTATTCATTTGCTTTGTGCAGATACGTATATGGCTGATCAATTATTCCAATTTATATGAATCCGCCAAAAATGCAACATCATCATTCCCGATACTGAGCCAATTACTTTAGCTACACGTTTCTCTTGTCAACATTAGTTCCTACACTGGTACCTACATTTAATTGTAATACGTTTAACCACAGAAATTTCCTGAACTCTCGAGGGAGTCCAGATGTTATACAGAATTAACCCTCACACCAGTTTCACCATCACCTTAAAGCTGAATGCAGCCTGAACAAATTTAACCACACAAATATACATCACGTGAAATTAGCATTCACAACATGGGTAGAAACTATTTCCACACAACCCAAAGCCTTTCATATTAGGTTGGAGGGCAAGCAAGAAAAGTGCTGGTCTAAAATCACTGAACACTAAGTGCAGTTGTGTGTTGCCAAAAATACTACTGTACCTTTTTCCTCTCTGATTGATAGTAAATACCATTTAAAATCTGGATTCTTGAAGTTGTGAGTGAAAACTCACTTGTTTTGCTCTCAGCTTTTTTGACATTTTCAAAGGCAATGTTAGAGTGACTGTGGTAAAAATATTAATGTTTAATTATATTTATGGACAACCCCATCTTTGAGAGTGCAACTTGTATTCGTTCATTGTCAGCTGGGTTCAACTCCGGATTTGGAGGAAGCGGTACAAAAGACGGATAAGCTTTCAAAGAAGGGAGGTTTGTATCGTGAGCACCATGTTAATATATTCAACATCACAGAGGAACAGAAATATTGGTAGTTCAATATATTTCTAATATTTTTCGTAAATTCAGTGTTTAAAGGTACTAAAACAATATACACACTTAGCTGGAGTGAGTCAAGGCAACTACTGCATATCAGAGCAATTATAGACAGATCACTTCAGATAGTGGTGATAATGGCCCAACACAATTGGACTGGATGTATCAATGATGCAGCCTGGTAGTAAACAGATTCCACCCAGCCTCTGGAAACAAATTGATTACCTTTAACAGACCCAAACACTTGTTTCAATGGATGTTAATTTTGTGGTTTCATATGATTTGTCTTTTCTGGGGCTCAACACGGCGAGCCAAATGGTTAAAGTGCTCGTGTCCCCCAGAGGAACACATGACCCAACTGTCAGATGCCAAAATGCCACGGGCTTGATTGACAGTTGTGTGTTAAACTGTGTGTTTGAACTCATTAGCACATTAAGGCCTTGCTCCACGGAGGGCCGCCAGTCACTGTGCATTAATGTTACACCCTTTATTATTAAGTTCATGGCTCAATACGACACCCTTGTGGGAATGTGTAAATGGAATTCTGTCACTTTTCTGTAGAGGTCCTTTGATACTTTTATATAGGACTTTTTCCAACCAGAATCAGTTTTATAGTTCACATTCACTTTGTCACATGCTGACGATTTAGATTAAAAGCACAATAATTTGCACCGAGACCTTGAATAAATTGGTGCCTGTGCCCAGATAAACATACACACATCGGCACGCACATACACGTAAAGCACATCAGTCAAAAAGTCAGCACGGGTCCTTTCTTCACAGCAGCCGTAATTCCAGTCTCAATCATTGCTCAATGCTGAGAGCTCAACATCAGTCAAGTCCACCCACTTCTATTCTCACATCTGTCACATCAAACAATCATGTTGAACTTTAGGGTTCAAAAAATCTCTCAAGCTTTGAGACTAAAAAGAGGCCCGGAACAGTGAGGGACATATAAACATGTGTTTGTGTCAGACTTGCGTGTGCTAACAAAAGGTTAGCTTCAAGACAGAAGCTCAAAAATATAGTGATGCATCCTCACCGCAATGTGTCGATGGAAATATCTTGATATGACACAGGTTACACAAATGGTTTAGCTTTTCAAAGAAGAGTGCTTGCTTTTCTTTTTTTTTCTTTCTTTTTTTTTCTTTTTAAGTTGTAACTGTCACCCTAATGCATCTTTCATAAAAGTGATTGACGTATGGTGTTATCATCCTCAGTGGCATTCTAAAGAGGGCTAGTGGCAGTCTCAATGCACGCTTCATTTTTAACTAATAGGGACAGCACATGGCTGGAAGCTGTCGCCTTGTTGGTCTCTATTTGACACTGATGCATTTCTATGCCAACTGGAGCTGCTTGGTCAATAGCCAGCCTTGGTATGTTGTGCATATGGAAGCGTTTTTCTTTTCGTTTTACGATGAGGTGATCTGTGCTATTTTGCGTGTCATGTCTGGTCACGAAGCACTCCTGCGAAGAAGCAGTTGAAACAAAACGCACGCGCGCACTCAGACCTCCCGGGGACGTTTCCTTCACTTGGAGCCCTTTATCTACAGAATATCTCCACACTTAGTCCTAAAAGTCTTACCTGAACATACACAACAACCCAGGAGGGTCAGACATTTGTCCGTCCGGCTAAAACTGGCCCTCAAGAGGGCTCAGTCCAGAAGTCATAGTGCAACACTGAGATCCGGACGTGAACAGCAGAATACCGCAACGCTACCAATGGATGAAGCAAAGGCTAATTGTCAGCTAATTATTAGCATCACCATTGGCACATTACAATGAGGGTGGATTTGTGAAAACATACATTCTGCAGAAATCCTGTATTCTGGTAAGCAACATACTTCACTCTGAAGAGGAACACTGTGGCGGGGTTTCAGATTTGTTGAACACACAACCTATTTTCTGCACATTGCACCATATTTTAATCAAATAAAGCAGGTATTTCTTCCATTAACTTGTGTTTTTATTTTCATAGTCCAGCATACAAAACAAACTTTTTGTGTATGTGCTTCTTCATTTGAATAGATGTGAATAAAATACAGCACTAAAGTAAATGAAAGCAAAGTCTTTTCTGACTGAATTCCAAATGATGTATTTTAACCTGTATGGGGTGAGGGGGGGGGGGGGGGGGGGGGGGGGTGTCAGAGGTTCACCACTGATGTTGTAACTGCAGCGGGCATGTCAGTGGGGGAGTCTGCTTTCCTGTGCCGGCTTTCTTGGTGGGATTTTTCACCATAGATACAAGTTTTTTTTCCCACGCAGCGTGCACAGCGGGCGGTAATGTTTTTTCACCTTTCACTGAGTCGAACTCAAAGATATGTCGGTACGTCCGAGCATTAAATGCTGCAGGTCGTCCTGCTTTCTCCTGCGGTCCATGTTGTCACCTTGATCACGACACGTCTTTGTTGTTTACGCTGTCAGTGTTACGAGACAGTCTCACCAGACAAGATAACGGTTTAGTAACGCAGTAATCTAATTACTGTTTTTACAAAAGTAATCCCTCACTGTACTTGTTACGAACTTACTAAAAAAGGTAATCAGATTACGGCAACATGTTACTGCTTATCAGTGTTTACTTCAATCTAAAGGACATTCCATTGACTTACATTGGATTCCCGTTGAACTACTGTAACCTAAAGTACAACTACCGATGTAACTACAACTACCAAACTAGAGCACGATAATGTAAAAATTTGGGTATAAGCTTAAATTATGACGTCACTTACAATCATTTCTGTCAGAAATCAAGTGCTCAAAGGTTTCTGACTGTGCACACATGCGCGCACGTTGCATTCGTGTTTTTAGCCATGGTGAATATGCTGATGAGCGCCCTCAGGAGGACGTTCAGAAAATGCCCTTTAGCTTCATGAGACTATAACAATCAGATTCCATGCTGGTACACACTCTTCCACCCAGGTTGTAAATAATTCAATCGAAGAAGTGAGCAGTCAAGAGAGTGTCACGTCTCATTTGGTCGCACCGGGTGACAACGGCGAGGAAACATGTGTGCCGTGTGAAGGCCATCCAGACAACATGGTGACACAGATGTGGGACTAAATCGCAGAGTAAAGACAAACTTTCAAAGCACTGATTTCACTTTGTTAATTATTTCACATTAAGCATTTATTAAATGTTTCAAGTGGACTCTTGAGTTTGTAAATCAATGAGAATATGTAAATATGCCACCGAGGATGCTGGAGGAAGCTCCAAGTAGTAGAGGGGCGGATATACTGTGGGCGATGAGCGGCTGAGTGGCTACATGCTGTCAATTGTGCCTCAGTGTGCTGTGATACAAACAACATACATCGTTTTGATTTTGTTCTACATGCTGTCTAGATTTTGTTCTTTCAAATAATATATGTAGTCAAATGATAAAATGAGATGGAAATCAACACTTCCAAATGGTAATAATCATCATGAGAGGCTTGACAGCTTAAAAAGGGAGCTCAGAGTCTTATAAAATGTAAATTGCTTGTTTATTCTTGCCTTTTCTGTTGGATTTTCCCAAAACTATTCCGACCATCATTCTTTGAAACAATCCTCTTCTCTGTGATTTTGGCAGCAGCCTGGCTGTATTGAACCTTCAATATAGATGAACATCCGTCTAGCCCTCCATTCAAACTCTCCGTATGATGCAAGTCAATGTAAGTCAATATTTTACGGGATTTCACTGAAATTACCATGCATGTCTTACAGGGTCAACATACTTCCAAAAAATCCTGAGCTTTTCCTGGCTGTGTGAACTGAGGATTCTGTCTTCCACCCCCTGCAATTTGGTGATGGAAATGTATTCCTTTTTTCAGGCTGACATGGAATATCATACAGGTCATATCAGTCTTTTGATCCAGCAGCCATTAATAATCATGGGGCATGAAAAAAAAAACTAGACTTGCATATAGTCAGTCCCATTAATAAATGATAGCGCTGATCCAATTAAAAGGCCTTGCAAAGGAGGGTTTCTGAGGGTGTCCTCACAGAACATTTTTTGAAGGCACGCAGGACTGTAAATAATCAAGCCTGGGGCAATCCCGCCCCTCAGTACCCAGGAGATGCAGGCTGTGTCAACAGCGTGGCACTGTGCTGTCACCACATATCACTCCTGAGCCTTCTCACAGCCCTCAGCCGTGTGAACACACCACGGCCCTTATCTTTTTCTTCCTTACCACTGCACCATGTTAGCCGTAGAGCATACACACTAGAGCCAACAGACTCCCACTTTCTTTCTTTATTTCATTTATTTCATTGTTTTTTTTTTTCTCCCCCCCACACCATGTTTACCTGCTCCATTTGTTTTTTCTTCTGTGGCGCTAGAGCTGTGCAAACTCCAATACAGAGATATAGATTGGCGAATACAACAGCGGATGCAAAATAAATCTTGCCTCTCTCTATTGCTATTAATCCTTTTTCAAATGTACAGTAAAGATTTAATATTCCAGCCAGTCGCTTCTGAATAAATACAAAGTTGTGACTGTGTTGAAGCCAATATTCCTGCTGACACCACGAAGAGCTTTATCTCAAATATAAGCCACTGCTCTTGCATGATTATAAAAGTCTTTTCATTAGCCGTGATTTTGTATTTAATGAACGCATCAGGATCCTCATGGCTAACCATTTCTGTCAACCAAAGGATCTGCCGCTGGGAACATTCGAGGAACACCTTCCTGGTTTTTGTTGGCTACTCTTTCGCTTGAATGCCAGGCACTGACTAGGCAACGCAATACACAGAGATATGAAGCCTGAGACTTAAATTTATGTGACTTGCCATCATTAGTGAAATGGACATGCTCGTGGCGGTTAGCTTTGTGCCTGAGGCTTGATGATGCCCTAAAATATAAGACAGTGTGCATGGCTGTGACCCTCTTATACAGAAGTGTTAATCCTCCAGAACAATATGATGGGACATGGGAACAAAATGATCTTAATTAGGAAGGAAACTCGTTTTGTCTGACACCAGCCCAGCCACCAGGCTACCAGTCGCTTCTCCAGCACCTTATTACCATGTGATGACTTCCATTGAATTAAGCATGGCAGCCTAACTTTAAATGCAGACGGAGAGACAATGCAGCAGATAATAGATTGGTAGGGAGGCCGCATGCATGCTGAAGCTGGGATTGAAAAGTGTTAGTTATGAGCAGGTTTTGTGAATAATGAACTGTCTCTCTGAATGAAATATTGTGTATAACGTTGCATTTATTTATCCACGGTCACATCGTTAGGATGTCCTCACATGAAAATTCAGATTTCGAGCTAGATGGGCTCATTTTGATATTGCCAATACTACTAAGAGTGGTCTTGACTTAATTTCAAGTATTTGACACACCGGCTACAGAATAATCGACTTTAATATTTTGTACCTCAGAAAGTCTTTCATTTCTGTGAAATCTCACAAGCTGCTAATGTGATGTTGAAAACTACAATGAGTCAGTTTCACAAACTGCAATATTTGCTCATCGTGACAATAATCCGTGGTAGAATAACATTTCAAGTACATTTGCACCAATCCTCACAGCCTTTTGAGCATCTCATAATAAAAGGCTTAGTATGAAGAGAATTACAAGTAACTCTTCTAAATAATTCTAACGCTTCTGTTATTTTTTCAATTATTTTGGTGTCAAGGATGTGAGGATTGCAAATTCCTTGCTTTTATAAATGACCAAGTCAGACCCTGAGTATTACAGTGACCAAGGCTGGGGTTAATGAAAACTTATACTTTGTGCAATTCAAATAATAATAATAATTGAAAAAAAAAAAAAAAAAGAAGAAAAACCCTCAATGTCAAAAACTTTCACTCTCATACTTATGGAGATTAGACTGATGAGCACGCTGGCAGAGCGGCACAGTGGTTATCACTGTCGCCTCGCAGCAGGAAGGTTTGAGCGATCTGGCTCGATGGGACCACTGTGAGTCAAGTTTGGATGTTTTCCCACAGTCCAACAACAGCCGGGTTAGTTAGATTCTCATTTACTGATTGGTATAAATGGAAGCTTGAAAGGTTCATGAATGGAGCATAAAAGCTCAGTGAGTGACTGGTTGATTATTTGCTGTGCACCTTGGTTCTACTCATCGTTCTGCTGGGATGGACTCCAACAGACTTTTAGTCCTCGATGGTTAGGTGGACAATGCCAGAAGATATTTAGATAATTAATGTGCATCACATTTTGCGAAAAAAAAACCTCTAAATCAGATAGATCGATAGCAGAAATGCAATGATCATACAAACATACATGATATCTAATGTGTAATATCAGTTTTAATAGCAGTAATTACCGCATAATACCTATAAGGAAAGGAAGAAAGACAATAATAACACATTATAAAATATTAAATGTAAATATTTTAAAACAGAATTGCTACTATAGTATATATATAAAGGTATATAAAAGCAAACAAAACAAGGGTAATGAAAATATGTTCAATTGGTATCAACCTATGCATTTACTATGGCCATATCTACATATATACTGTATATAAGAGGCAAAAACAACACAGAAATAACTGACATGACTATTTACATAAGTCATAAGTTACTTTGTGTGCATGAAAATCTTATCAGACCTTTTAAAATCAAATGTCAGAACTAAGCACAATCATACATTCAGTTTATAATCAATCCGTTCAATCTGTAACTTCTGTCTGGTTCAAAACGGGCGTCAACTGCAAACAGAAGCTGTTTATTATCAGCAAAGAAGATTTGGAACATTTCACATGTATACAGCCTATGTACTCTACTCGTCTGCTCATCCCACAAATGCATGTTCCAATACAAATTTGGCACCATTTCAAGGAGAAATAAACCAGTGAATTCTGAATTACTGTAAAGAAGTATTGTTACATCAACACATTTCTAATTATTAATTCTCAGATTTTATTGTTTTGCCTGAGAGATTTGCTTTCAGAGTAGACAGCAGTTCTTTTACTTCTGATCAGTGTATCTGTGCTGGAATGTTGTTTTCAGTACCCTTACCACCTCAGGTTATCTTACAGTGTGAAGTAATGTGCTTCCCCTATACATTCTTAGTACAGCCGCGTACACATCAAGCATTTCATGTGATGATATTCCCGACTCTACGCACACCTATATACATGCTGATATCCACTGTAATTAAGTTGCTTGCTCCTAATGACTTATTTGACATATCCCCTAAAGTGCAAGCGAGGCATTAACTCGGGGACAAAAATAGGCACGGATGTTATGTATTTATTGATGAAATAATCATCAAGCTGCAGTTCATTAGATGCTGCTTTATGTTTCTGTTTTAATTATTGGCCCTGGAAGATGTAGCATGATAAGATCTTTAATCAAAAGAGACAGAGGCTTGCTTCCAAAGGACACCTTGCAGACACGCTGTGCAGGGAATGTGTCTACAAAGCAGATTCACTGATCTCTATGAGTACATGTGTCACATCACCTTGATAATTAACAAAGGGATGTGTCAATTACCACTGGGCTATCAGGGAAGCCGTGCCAGCAGGTGAGTTCTGAGGACGAGGGATTTCAGTCACAGCTCAGGCATTGCTGCTGCTGCCAGTCAAAAGTATGCTCACCTCTCAGTGTAGATGGGGAGGGGGGAGGAGGGGGTCACCACAGGCAACATTATTCCTGCAGCAAGTATTCAAAGAAGGGCAAATTGGACTCAGCTCAGCAGAGCAAGGAGGGCACAGAGAACCTTTCTCCTGCCTTGTTGTGCACATGCGTACTCCTGTGTGTCTCCTGTTCCCACAGAGATAACCTGAATTTCAGTGATCATATGACTCACCTCAAACTACAAGGTATATGCAGCAAGACTTTTCACATTTTCACCATCTTTCAGGTTAATTGCATCACACGCAATTGGTGGATTTCACAGAAAAAGACTCTGTTTTTGTCTGAAATGTGCTTGCGGCAGTGTTTATTCTTGTCACTGATGACCCTGCTGTGACTGTTGATGGAGAGAAAACGAGGATAATCCAACATACTGTACGTAAGTGAGCTTTGCAAAGGAGAGACATTTACACATCTCAGTTAATATCGTGTTTTAAATGCAAACAAGTTATATCTGCACTCAATCGCTAATCCTTCCTGTGACAATGTTTCTCGACCTCGGCTAAAGCTGGTGAAAGCTTGTCACTTTCAGTATCGATGTTTTCACTGGTGCTGGGGAGCGATTGAGATTTTTAATCATGATTAATTGCATTGTCACAAGCAAAATTCCATAACAAACGCAAAAATCTTTTTTATTCCAAAGGTATTACAGAATAAACAAAATGGCAATATTATTTGGTTTTCTACCAACACGAGTAAGTGAGTTGTCTCTAAAAGAGAGAGATGATTGGACTTTAGAAAAAAAAGTAAAAACAGTCAAGTATTTCCAATTACACCTTCTCCCTTCTTGAGAATAAATCATGGCAAATAAGTGCAGAGTATAATTGATATTTATGTTTAATCAAACTAACTGTTTTGGAACTAAGTGTTTGAAGTAAGATGACTATCATAAATTGAATGCAGGCAAATTAAAGACTATGAAGTGAGCTATGATGTAAAACCATACAAGTGGTAGGTTAGACAGTAAAAGAGGAATGAGCATCACTTTCCATATAAAAGCCTGGCAATAATGTACATTAGATTATCAACTGCTATTCAACATGCAATAAACTTGAGGCACAAACAAAGAAACCCACTGAAAACACAACTTTCTGAGAACGCCCAGGTTCCGTCTCCATGGAAACCGCTGTTACTGTGTGTGCACACCACGGCCGTAGTAAATTGTTCCTCTGCACATGTGCAAGTAGACAAGAACAACAATGGCGGCCTCCAGGGTTTCATGACTCCCAGTCGATAAACTCATGGGACTTCATTTAATAGTCTGCCCATGCGAATGTCCATGTACTCGACATTGTTAATGTCAATAGCGCTTCATTTTCAGCATGTATGTGATTTCATTACAACAATGGCACCAACTGGTAACCCTACATGAAAACAGTTATTTTAAGTGTTTCTTTCATTTCTATAACAAAAATGCCCAAATAATATGCTTTACTTAAAAATTTGTTGAATAAACAGGGTTTAAATTTTAATATTTCGTTGTAAATATCTTCTTTTTTTTCACTGAACATAATGAAGGACCAGTTTGGACCAGGTGTGGTCAGCATCAAAGGTGTGGGAATATCTATAAAGTGAGAAGACAATTGCTCAGGCTTTGGCAGAATGACTTGAACTTTTTGTTGAAAGTTGGACTCTATCTGCTCAGCAGTCCTGCGCCTGGGTAATAACTTGAAAAGATTCAGCACAATTTGATTCTGTGTGCACCTTTCATCCAGCAAATGAAAGAGCAACTCAACATTGACCCTTTACCTCCAGTCAAGGATGACCTCATCTCTGGGTCATATAATCGGTAAGATCTGTGTATATTGGGTGCTCGGCTAACTTCCTTCACTTTACAGTGAAGTAGCTGTGGGTTACAGAGGGCACGCTGTATCTTTCTACCAGCCGTGATGCATCGTTACGGTGCCAGGAGATTAGAGTTGTAGCTGTGTGATGCCGCGGTCATCAAACAGCAGGTTGAATGGTGTGGGATATTTTTGCCTCTTCTCATGTCAATAATGAAAAATTGAGGCAATAGCTGCATCGTAAGATGCAGTGGAGGTTGGGTTTGTTTGAAATAAGAGTTGAGATTCATAATTTCGCGTGAGATTTATCGCAGGTGACGCACGCAATCTGATCTTCATAAGACTTTTGCCCTTCCAATTTTGCTGTGATCTTTTATGTTAGCCCCTTGTTCATCTTTCTCTGTACCGCTTGTCCAGTACCGGATCATAGAGGAGGCAGAGTGAAGGCAGGGTATGAAAAATGTATAGTTTCGTAATTATTCCTTGCATTAATGACAAACAGCAGGAGGCTAAAACATATGCTCAGGCAAAGGCTTAACCCAAATTGTACAGAAGTCACAATCTCAAGAGAGACAGTTAAGAGGCATATATTTATTTAGGTATTTTGATGATGAAGATGTTGCAGCTCACTCTAAAAATATTGTAATATTAATATATTAAAAATGATAAAGTGATATGATAAATATTATATGTGCAACTACAGCTTGGATGTTGTAAATGTTATTACCAGCGTTTGAATTAAAAAAGTTAATAAATGTAAATACTGTCATAGATATACAATACTAATACATCAATTTCTGAATAACTGTAAAATCTATACAGTTTGCATTCAAATGTCAAAAAAAAAAAAAAAGTCCTAATAAATGATTTATGAGTATCACAGCATTAAAATTGTAATAATATACAAAGTGTATACGTCATGTACATACATGTAATAAATACAAAGACTGTGGTTATTACTGACTTTTCTTACTACCAAACTATAATAATAAGGTACACCCCGTGGCACACAGTGGATGTTTTGGGGTCATCTTGTTTGACATACTGGCTGAACCGCAGCCTCTTGCGAGCAGGTTTTAGCCAAATGTCCTTTTGTTTGACACCCAAGAAAAAAATATTCCATTATCGCATTTATGTGTTGTAATGTGTACATCTTCATATTTCTACAGCTTTGGTTCAAATAACAAAGGTACTATGAAGGGCAGTGTTGTGTAAGGTCTCATGCTTCTATGCTGCTTGCTTTTCTTTTCTTCTTTTTATGACTTCACTGAGGAACTGAGGATAAACCCGTTTGAGTGAAGAACATGTCAAGTCTAATTCTTGTCATCTTTGGTGGCTGTGCGTTGACAGAGCTGAAATACTGGATCAAGTCAACTACTTTTGCCTTCACTTCTCAGTGACAAAGTTTTCCTCTTGCTGTATTGTCTCATAATCAGACTGTGATGTAATGATGAAAATACAAAATATGAAGTGACATCCACATTCGTTTTTTTTTGATATTTCTAATTCCCAGAATATATGAAATGCTGATTTCTTTTCTCAGGTGCATGTCTTCATGATCAGTTTCATCTTTATGCATTTTGTCACTTAAATAAATTTATTTCAATAGAGGGATCATTGAACTTCTGTCTCGATCCTCCCTTCCTTCACCTTACCCTCTTCCTCTTCTCATCTCCCTCTATCTTTCTTTAAAACACTGTTTAATATTATTAGTTTACTGCCGTGGATTTTTATGCTGGCACTGAATATAAATCATTTTTACGAGTGGGCTCTTAACAAAGTCTTGACAAGTGAGCAGTCCAAATTAATTTACAGTAGCCAAGCCTTTAGCGGCTACATAAATGGATATTGCAAACCTGAACTCTGCCTGCGGAGTTCATGATTCTTATTCCTTTCTCCATTTTTGTTTAACCCTTAAAGATTTTATAGTGAGTAAGGAAATAAAAAAAAAATGTATTTAATTGTGTGTTGTTTTTTTACGACGATATATTGTCATCACCATAACATATTTCATTACATTATTGTACACTGCTAAACATTATTTTGACTAAAACTACAAATGGGTTTCAATACTTATTATATAAATCCAGCAATAGGTCAACATGTACAACATACAGGAGGTCTTGGTAGCTTTAATACAAGTCAGTAAAACTAGGTGGAATATTTCAGATTTTAATGAAATGTGGTTTTTTTTGGGTGTTATAGAGTGAAATCAATACATCATAATACATATTGGATTAGCTTCCTGTCTTTCAGGTTATTCATCACAAACATCAAGAGATGACGAACAGGCAAACTGGGCAAAAGTAATAAGTTAAGCCGTTAGATAACTGTTCCTTTAACTGTAGGAATGATGTCTAACACCTTTTCATTTTGTGAAGATGTGACATACAGTATCGCATGAGCATCCGTGTGGGAGGACATTTCTCCTTGATAAACCTTCGTATAGACTATACTATCAGCACTCAAAAATAATTGACTTGAACTCTATAAACAGAAAGAGAAAGTGTTGGCATAACAACACATTTTCCGAGGGCTGACTACATGTGTGGACGAGCTGCCTGATAACTTTCAACGTGTGCCTGCATTAAAGACTCAAACACATTATGACCACCTGCCTAATATTGTTTTGGTCCCACATCTGGCATGCCTCCACCGAACCCTCTGTGCTGTGGCGTCTGACACCGAGATACTTCAAGTCCCAGAGGTTTCGAGGTGGTGCCTCCACAGGATCCCGTGCATCAAGGAGCCTTTGGCGCTCATGACCTTGGAATCGGATCAGTGCATTTCCTTCCTGGGATCACCTTTGATACAACCTGGCCATCGACGACTGGGAACTGAACTTGACGTGATCTTCTGACTTATTCTTCTCTCCATCACAACATAGCCCCTTTCAAACAAACTAAAAATCATTATGTCTGTCATTTTTTTTTCCTGATTTGAACTCATCATCTTTGTGGACAAATGTTTCCTCCCATTTACAGATGCCAAGATAAGGACAGTCACTGTTATTTATTTCACATGTCACAATGTTATAGCTGATAAGTGTATAAAACAATTTAACGCCATTTGTCCCCACTGCTTGACAAGATAAAGTGTGCAGATGGTTTGGGGATACTAATGACAAAGAGACAGTTTTATCAGTTGTGTTTAGACTTACTTGTCATGATCTTGTTTGAAAAAAAATTCCAAATAGTTAAAACATGTTTGGTCCTTCACATCATTTACATTTCCATTAAAAACAGGAGCAAAAATCACCGGGTAGGTTTTGATGCCGAGAGTCAGTGAACCCCTGTCATCCATCACCTTTACCATAACAGTCTGAATAACAAGTTGTATGTGACATGCTTGATCTGTGTGGAGATATGTGGAGTTATTTTATATCATCTTGGTATCACACGCTCATGATTTAATGCTGTAACAGAGCAGACAGTTGTGCATAGTGTTGTGCATTGGCACATCACTTCCCATCAAATCAAAGACTGCACATTTATCAACATTTCTGTCCCTTTTTGCCTTTGGAGGCTGCTGCTGCTTAATGAACTAAAATAAAGTAGCTCAAAGCATCAAAAGCATAAAGCATCTGAGGAAGAGACATACTGTATGAACTTCTTACTTTTTAATGACTGTTTTATCTGTCTTTTCTGCCTTAACCACATTGAAAATTATTAATTATTATCGTTGCATGCAGATTTGCACCGTTTAAACTGTAGTCACAGCAGTTGCGCATTCCTCCATGAATATTTCATTTGGTTTTGTGGGTAAAATCACCAAGAAACCAACAGAGTAGCCAAAAACAGATGTAGTTTTAAGATATCTAAGACCCATTTCTGTCAAAATATCAACAGCCTGCTTTGCACTGCCTAAACGGAAGAGAGCTCCCACCTACATCACCAAGCTGTTTGTTCCTCTCCAGCGCTTGTGCATGAAGGAACAAAACACCACACTGGCAGGCAAAACAAATTTCAACTTGTAAGTGCAACCACTGTCAGTCATTTTATACACAGTGTACACATTGGGAAGATAGGATAAAGTGTGAAATGGACTGTAGGTCAGAGGAACTACAGAGGAAACAAAGTGACGTCATTGAGTTCTCGTTATAATTCATCACCTGCAGCATCGGAATTGCAGGTCCTGTGAGACAAGATACTAGAAAACTGATCATGACAACATGGAACAGTCCAAGTTCGAACCAACAAAAAAAAAAAAAGCAAAGGATAACCCTGATCTGAGTGACTTATGGTTTTTCTGTGTGATTTTCTTGTGGGACGTTGTAGAAAATGAGAGACACTCGAGGTCAGACGAACAGGCGGGGGTTTGAACATTTCCACCATCCGGCACCGACTTCACAATGGCGTATTGGCATTTGTTTTGTTTGGTTAGTTGCAGTTTTTTCGAGTTTCGGTTGCTATGGACTGTGTGATTCTGTTGTGATGCAACAAAAGACCTGCCAACATATCGTCGGTATCTCAAGGATAAACTTCGGCCATTAGAGTTCCCAACATGCAGTGATTGGCAGCTGGCAAAAGTAACCGAAAAAGTAACTTGTAATCTAACCTAGTTACTTTTTAAAACAAGGAATCAGTAAAGGGACAAAGTTACTTTTTAAATGAGTAATCAGTAATCAGATTACTTCTTCAAGGTAACTGTGGCAACAGCTGTGTGCAACGTGAGACAGTGTCGTCATGTTGTTTTTAACGTTGCATATTTGGAATCTTGGAATGAAAAGTTTTTATTCCTCAAAAAGAGCTTGAGCCAGAACAGCTTCACTGTACGCATCCAAAATGCACTGTTGTCATATATCTCTGTTCTAATCCTTTTATTATTTTTTTTTCAGGGAAGCAGCATTATTTTTTTCAGTGGATGATTGTTTCTATCTGGTGACATACGAGTATTATTACCAATTCCAGTCAGTAATAAATCATTAAATGTAAAATATCTACATGATTATCATTGTTGAGTTAAATGAAGTACTATAAAAGTGACATTGTGATTTAACTCTCACTAGTTTGTAGAGGCCTTTGTAAAGTTACAGAGCTATAATACAAAACCCAAAATAAATATGCAAGTTTCGCCTTACAAATTAAAGTGTTCGGTTAACAAGGTTTCATTATAAGTTAAATTCTAAAATGACTTAAAGAGACTTTTCTCTCTCTCCACTAATAGCGATCATTACTAAGTGCTCCACTTCCAAACAAATCTCGCTCTAAGATACATTACCCAGAGTCCCCAGCAGAAAGCCTGCCTGGCTTAGATGTGTTGTATCTTTAGGAGAACACGGTCTCCTGTACTCATTCTGCTTTAGGGGACAACAGTGAGTTGATGCAGCTCCCCATCTGAAGTGACAATCCTGGCAGAATAAAAGTAATGGCTGCCCTAAACAGGAGGCAGTGGCTCTGACAAACATTTAGATGCTATCTCCCAGTTACACTGACTAACTGCGCTGCCACTCCTACCGCACCAGTGTAGCCACTGGCAACACCAGCCAGACATGTAATCCCTCTGGACAAGAGAACACCTCATCAAGCAGAGGCCCAAATCAAAGTAATTGACAAAAGTGGGGATATAATGAATACACTACAAGTGGATAACCAAGCATGTTCATGAGAATAAAAGATGGAGTTGAGTGCATTGTGCTCTCTAACCGAACAACAAAGAAGGCTATGATTAGGTAATGGAAAAAATAAAATAAAAATGTGTTTATCCTTAGCACCTCACACCCCTTAGAATGCTGGATAGGCGAAATGTTTAATGCATATGCCGGTGATTTGAAAGATAATGCATTTTTGATTCTTAGGATTTGTTCCAGCGTTCATTTTTATAGTCTGCAGTCATGATGTACACAAACAATCAAGTATATGTGTCAGACGAGGAAGACTTTATCACTGCATTCTTTACTTTAAGTTGGCTTGTTACCCTTTTTGTACTGAGCAGTTGTAAAGCACAGTAAGCCAAACAATATTTCCTCATCTCATTTATGTCCCCTCTGGGTCACATTCAGTATCTGGGCAAAGACTTCATCACATGCACGGCCTATTTACAGATGCAATTTTATCCCAGCTGCTGCAAAGATAATTCTATGTTGCATGCTTGATCGTGTTTTCATATCCATTTGCAAGTCTGCCAGTGTCACCCCTCCTGTGTGTCAGCAAAGGCTGAACCAAAATTTTAATAAGGTTAAAAAGTGCGTCGCCTTTGAATAGGTTTCTGGGGGTCCTACCCCAGAGACATTTTGGCCATTTAAAACCAATTTTCTGCAATTCTACAATGGATTTGCATATGTTATGTTCATCTCGACCTGAAAAATTGAATTTTTTGCAAAAGTTGTAATCATCTCAGCAGCTCAGTGGTTCAGTAATTACTGTGTCATTTGTGTATTGAAACTATTCTTTTTTTTTTTTTTTGGCACCTCTGAACATTTTTCCACGGTGTGGCCTTGTAATTTTCACAATCAGTATTTGTTGTTACCTGTTTTTCCCCATGATGTGAGTGGATGTAGTATTGAGCCCCCTCAAGCACAAAATAAATGTGCTAACAGCGAGTTTGTGTGTGTTGGGAAAGGAGTTATCAAATATGTTGAATCATTACAACAAATAGATCTGAATTTGCCCTAAAAAAAAAAAAAAAAAAAAAAAACCGGTCACAAAGTTTGAGATATCAAAAGAGAAAGTGTTGTATAATACAGCCTGCAAAAAGCTGAAAAAAATCCCTCTCACCATAAAAAAGAAGCATCATATCTGCAATAAAAATGTACGCAATGAAAAACAACACAATTATATTTGCCTTTATGTACTTCTTTGAAAGCAAAATGACGCAATTATCTTTAAAACAGATGTACGGTAATCATACGTACGAGTGGACAAAGCCAGGAGAATTGCAGCATCGTGAAAAGCTGACATCTGTCTTTGCTGCTTTCACCTCGATGCTATATTCAGAATACATCACAGCAAAGAAAATATAATAGTATAATTGCAATAAGTAGCTTGTATTAGAGAGAAAACTTGAATATTCTCCTGCATAATGGCTTACATGAATGCCAATAACTTTAGTACAAAATGCAGGAACATGACGGTGGAAATGGGGCACCTCATCAATATTGCTTAGTCTAATGTTGTACCCATATTAGGATATTAATTCCAAAGTGGACAGATGGCACCATTTGCATGTCTACCAGTACACTTAGGGATCAAGCAACAATTTTGCACTTCACTGCAACTGTCTCATAAGAAAGTCATCCATTAAGTTATGCAGGGCTTTAAAAGCCTTTTCATGTATTATGAAATCAATTTAAAAAAAATTGCATATCACGTATGTCTCAGTATTTACTGGACGAGTTGCAGAATTGCCACATTTACTTGTTTTTACACTGACAGGTAAACTCTTAATGTTATAGAACACTTTAGGAGCATCGCAGTTGTTGGATCCAAACCAGGCTGGCAGAATATGAACAGGGAACATGGGACTGACATTGCCCTGTCCTTCTGGATCTATGTAAAACCCTCTTTGACGGAAATGTGAAGGACTTTGGCTGATTGTCATTACAGTGGGAAAAAATGTTTGGGGGATCATCTACATCTCTGATTTAATGATGCGTAGTGAAATCTTATGAGAGTCACTTATGTCCCATAAAATCCCTGGACAAAGCTGTAAAATCAATGACCTGTTTTGTTACTTAATGAGTAGCTCAACTGTGGAAAGGTTGGACCACTCTGATTCTTTCACCCCCACCTCCCCCCAAAGGTATAACCTTTTCCATGCCTCTCTCTCTCTCTCAAAAAAAAATACAATTTAATCTGTTTTTAGTAGCTTTTTACCTTCTCATAATCAACACAGGTCTGCTAAATTTTCATCTGAAGTTAGACGATTGCCCAAATCTTCGTGTTCTGATAATGATGTGTTCTATTCTAATATACTACATGCAAAACTGAATACTTTGCTGGTCATTGTTCTCCCGCACTGTGGATGTCTCCCATAATATTGTACCTGCTAATCTCGGCGGGGTATTAAACCTGGAATGATTGGTATGCAGCTTTAATGTGGGAGAGTTAAGAGTTAGGGGTGAGAAAAGGGATATAAAACCAACCAGGGGAAAAATTAATATGAGGGAAGGTAGTGGAACTGATAGTATTCTATAATGTGTTGGCACTGAGATTGGAGGAGGGGGGAAAAAAAATACCAAATATAAAGTGATGAAAGTTTGGGGATTGTTTTGAACATTTTCTTACAGCACAACAGAAGATGATATGAAGCTCGCCATGAGAGAAAGTCCTGACTCTCCAACTGTTTGATGATATCCAGTCTGTTTACTGAAAACACTTTAAAACAATGCATTAAGTTTCCTTTTTCTAAACTTTCCCAGGAAAGCCAAATGTATATAGTGAAGCCATAGATCCAGGTGAGGAGTGATTATGCATTCTCCCCCATCCTTGTAAATCCATAATCATTAACATCTGCTCGAGCTTTCTTTATTGAACTATTTTGTCCATGTGTGGTCCACTTATCCTCGTTAACTCCACTTTGGCCACCTCAGCACAAAGATCGAAGGACGGATAGAAACGGGGAGGAGGGGGCGTACACAAAATGAGAGGAGAAAACAGAGACAGAGGGGCACGCTTTTAAAAGATAAAAGAATTAACTTCTGCCTCTATTTTGGGCGTTTAGACTCAGGCGTGCAGTCCAGGCTTACACACCTGCATTTTGTCCCAGGAAGTAATTTCCTCTGCCGGTTTATTCTGTCAGCATGGATTTAATGTCTGGTTGCAGGATGTCTTGAAATAATACCTGTAATTGCCGCTCCATAATATTGATCCAGACAATGACAAAATAAGATCACAGCATGAATATTGAGAATTTGTTGACTGTTGAAATTAAAAACTCATTAGAAATCCACCTGACCTTCAAATTCAGAGTAAGGCCATCTTTTAAAATCAAATACTCGGACCACTTTGACAGCAGCAATATCTGTAGTATTAATAGAGGCATTTGTCTTGGATCTTGGAGAGAAAACTAAATATTTTGTGCTGCGGGGAGCTGTTTGGCTTTCTGGTACCTAGAGTAAGACTCTTTTCTTTTGTGTGACTGTTTCATTTAAAATCCAGAGACGAACTGTGCTTCCAAAAAGATTTAAAGACAGTCTTGGTACTAAAGGGCCACAGTCCTGCATGTTTGTAATGCCTCCCAGCTTCAATACATCATAATTTATTGAATGTGTCATCATGAAGCTCTGCGGAAAGAAGGTAGATACCAAATAAATGCAGGCCTGTGGCTCCCCCTTAGCACCAGGAGGGCCCACCGGCGGGTTAAACTGTAAAAAAAAAAAAAAAATGTCAACGGGTGTGTGAAATGCTATAATCAATGAGGCTTTTTAATCATAGCTTCACCAAAAACATCAGAGCCATGCAAAACATCAATACGATCATAAAATAGTAACACAAAAAAAAAAAAAGAAAAGAGAAAGAATTGGAGCTGCGCGGTGGCCAGGTGCCTCCGCTGTGCCCAGGAAAGCTGAGATTATGGGGTCAACAGTGTTGCTTCTGACAGCATTCCCCTGCTCACATTGTGGGGCTGCTGGCAGTGACGGCGGCGGGTCAACAGGGACAGACGGCCGCTATTGACAGTCAGGAGGTGAACGCAGGAAACATTTGGCAGTAGCGTTTTATTTCCTGCTGGCATTAACTCTGTCAACAGAGAGCGCTTTCCTCTGCGACGCTTCAGTCAATCAGCGCGGTTTAGCTCCGCTAATGCTACCGCTAACTGAGTAAGAGAGCGGCTGTCGCAGATCGTTACCTCGGAAACGTTAGTCTTAACTAGAGTTGCCTTGGTGGGAGGGTGAATATAATTTTTGGGGCTTGAAAGGAGTCTTAAGATGAGGCTGTCCAGCTTGACTTCATAACAACCCTGCTCTATCACTACCTAAAATTGTCTAATATCATATTGTTTCAATAATCAGCGACTATCAAATCACACTAAGCACTGGCATGCCTACTAACAAAATAATAACATTCACATTAAAGACAGTGGCAGAAGTAATTGCCCTCCTAAGGTGGTGGTGGCCTCAGGGATTGTATTTAAAATATGCAATCTAAATTTTCTCCATGTGTCCGTCAATTGCGCTGAAGCATCCAGATCCAAACAATGAAGACATTAACAGGAGATTTCTTGTAGTGAGATGTTTCCTACAAAAATCACATCTATTTGTGGCGTATTTTTAACCAAATTGCAAAATCATATCAAACTGCATGATTATGCTTATTAGGTAAAGGGTTACCATGTCAGTGGCTCAGGACCTTTACACAGCAGGATTTATTTTTTTATTTCAATTTTGGGGAAGGAATCATGGTAATAAGACAGAAAAGAAAGGTAAAACTACTTATCATTTTGTTAAAACACACATTCTCAGACCTGATTTGACCGAAGTTAATGAGATAAAGACTAATTCAAATTACTATCCATTCTGCTCTGACAACAATAAACTAACAAACATGTAGCACTCTACCTCTAATTAAAGCAGCACAATATCCGCAACAACTACTATCAAGTTCTATTGTCTTCAAATTACACTTTACTTTAATTAAATGATGTCTATTTAGATATGGGTGTTAGTGATTAACTGTATGTTTAACCAATAGAAAAATAAATAAATAACTGACATGAAATATTCATCGATAATTCAGTATTCTATTTTTGCATTTTCACTCAAATTCTGGTTCAGAGCAACCAAAATGTTTGAAATGCTACTTTGTGGTAGGTGACACTGCAGTCGCAGCTCTGCCTCAAAGACAAGTAACAGCTTTGACTTGTTAAACATCCAGTTGTTGTTTTATCGAGAGGCATGATAGATTTTTTTTTGCAGATACCCATTACACCGACATTAAAGGCCAGTTGTCGCTGTCAATACTGTGATCAGCAGATATTTTTCCTCTTAACCGCAGAGGAAAAGCAACTCTCCCTTTGCAGTGAAAATCACACATTACGTCTGTTTTTATTGTGATGGCTTACTCACAGCTGCAGACACAACGCATCGTGATTCTCAATAGAAAAGGGGAAGTTTTGACTTTCATTTAGTTTCATTCAGTTGCGGAAACTTGTTTTATTAGCCTGTCAAGTCGGCAGAAATGTTAATATTGACATCAGAAGGTATTTATGGTGTACTATTAAAATAGTCCCAACCCATCTATATATACTTCAGCTATTGTTATATGTTATGCAGCAGTTTCACTGTGGTTAGAGATTCCTATCAAGAAAAATACAGGCTGAATCACCTTGGTGTTTTAGTAAGTGGACATTGACATGCATTAACACAGAAAAAAAAGTCAAATAGTTTATGTATCGAAGAGATGTAATGTATTCCTGAATTCTTGACAGAAAGGAGTGGTTCAAAAAGTGATATATGGAAGTATTTATTCATTGCAATGCACAATATGTTAGGGCAAACGTCCTCATTGCAGTGCAATTTTCTATAGCAGAAAAAAAATGTAACACCACGCAACCAAAAGGGCAATTTCCATATTATTGCGCTTCTCTTAAACTGTTTCTCAATTCACAGGGGAAAAAGAAAAAAAAGAAGCTTTGAACAAAACACATACATGCGTTCTCTCTCCCTCTGTCTCTCTCTCCCCGTCTCTAGCAGGTGATCTCGGCTATAACTAGAATATTATTTACTGGATTGGCGACATTAAGGTTAATGTTGCAAAAATTCTCTTTCTCCAGTCAGATTGCGGCTCTAATGAGGCTCTACTGATGCCGCCATGATGGCTCTGCAAAAGGAGACGAGCGCTTCTGGAGGAATGTCAAACACCTTCCACCACATTCTTGTGCACCGCCATTAGGGTCATTTAGTGCTTCCATTGAATCGCACGGCAGAACCTGGTGGCAGCAGAGAGCAAAAAGTCCACGAAAGATCGCCCTGCGTCCTCCACACATAAGTGTATTTGCATGTTTGAGAGTGAGATTGCAGACTGCATCTGCCTTTTGGGCTCTTAGTGCACATAAATGTATTGATTTTAAAGTACTTCCACTGTCTGCAGTCATTCGTAGAGCAATATTATATACCATAAAAAGCTATTTTGAAATTGGCTGGGAGCAAAGGAAGGATTCTCTCTGGGGTGATGTTCATGTTTTGTAACTACTGGTTGCTTTTAGTGAGTTTATGTCCGCTTGTCATTCTGGTCTGCTGTTGAATTTTGCTCCATGAGGAAACCGATCTGTCAGGTATCAGCATTTATGGAAATACCCCACTTGTCTGGCTTGAATTTGGTTGACTTGATCATGTGATGGCATTTTAGTGTCCTCGTGGAAAGCTGTGCTTTGACAGCTCAGGTCATCTGGACTGTCCTGACATTTGCTGCTGACAAGTGTTAAACCTGCGAGGAGGATTGTGAGACTGCTGACTGGTGCTACAAATGAACAGTGACTGGAAGAAAGTTGGAAGAAAACACCTCTTGATCAAAAAAGTTAAGTTCGCAGTCAAGCACTCCACTCCAAAAGTAATATATTCTCCATCACACCTCGCCTTTTTTGATTGACTTTGAGATTTCATTTTTCTATCCACTTGCTTTTCATCAAATCAGTTTGAAGAGGGGAATGTCTCTGAATGTCATGCTGATTTTCTGTCAGTGTATGACCCTGGGACTTTATAGTGCAGCTGTAGTACAAGAGGGATTGCTGGTTGTCATTGTTTGACAGCGAATACATTATACGAGTCAAGCCATGACGACATTTTCTCAATAAGAAACACATTAGAGAAAAACATACGGACCACGAAAGCGTCAAAACTGTTTGATAATAATAATAAAATGTATCCTAAAAAGAAAGAACAAAGTTTATAGCAAGCCTCAGATCTCGTGTTCATTTAGAAGTGGAGGACCTGTGAGCTAACACCGGATGACCCTCATATCCTTCACACAAACACATTTTCTAAATTGTAATACTCCCACACCTCACAATGCATTTAATTCTGCCTCTGTTCTGCACTAGAGATCGAAACGCTCATTCCTGTTGAAAACCCGCAGCTAAAATCAAACTAAGGAATCAGGGTATCAAATAATACGAGTCACAAATAGCAAGTGCTGATGAAACTAAGGTTCATAGAAAATTTCACAAGCTTTTTTCTTTTCTTTTTTTTTTTTTTCATTAATTTAATTTCACAATCCACAATCATAACTTTTCCTCCAGCTTCAATGCAAAAGAGGAAAAAAAAATCTTAATAATGATGGTGGCTGGTCTCTATGGATATAAAGCTTGAGCTCATGTATTTCAATAATGATAATTTTAGAATATCAGAGGATTGTGGCTCTTCCGTACGTGGAGCCCTTTGATGGTGTTGGAAACATTTGCATTATGATCCAGTCTGGAAATGTGCCACCACCTTCAGCGAGGCTGCTAAAACCCACATCCACAAGCTCTCCAAACTTTTACCTGCTGGGATGTGTCAGAAGCATTTAGAGTTTTAGCTGTTACACTTCACAGGGAATTATACATGGGGTTTTCAACAGTGCAGGCTCAACATCATACAGACCTAATACATCCATGTTAAACAGCTGTCAAGATTAACACTGCCAAATATGTTTACATATCTTGCCTTCAGCTGAAAGAGGAACTTCTAAGCTCAGGTCTCACTGTGTGACTCTGTGATGTTTGAGGGATATTGCCCACCACCCGGGGAACTCCCTTTGCTTGCTGATGAAAAACTGCCAAATCTTTCATTTTTTTCCTCAAGAAATTCACGGTCCTGAATTCCCCACACCCCAGTTTCTTTTCTTTTTTTTTTTTTCCTTTCTTTTTTATGATATCTGGGAGACTTGTGGCCAGAGTGAATGATCTTGCCTCCAGGCAGCGTCTGACGGAGACGTTTGAAACTTTTCAAAAGGGCAATGATTTTGTTTTGGACTGGTTAATTTATATCCTTATAATCAAATTTAAAGCTCATGAAAAACTGTAACTGTCAGCAACAGTGTGTGCTTAAAGTGCACACACGGCTGTGTGAGCTTGTGTGTATTTACGAACTGCCTGCAAACACAATTCTCCATTGTCTCATATGCCCATAAGCCATAATCAAACTCCTTGCGTGTACTGTATTGTCCCTGTCATTAGTCATACATTTCTATAAATATTCAATCAGCTTGACTAGCAGCAGAACACCAAGTTTCCAAAATACAATCTCACCACCCTTTACATTATTTATTTCTGTACCCTCTTATGAATTATTTTTGTTCTTGTTCAACTATCATGCTTTCATTTTTTATGTTTTACTTCCCTGAAATAAACCCCAGCATATAAAAGGCACATCTAAGGCATGCGTCAGTTTATAAATTCAGTCATAAATTCATGTTGTTGGATTTTTATTTTTTTTTGCCTCTTAATGGAAATTTCTCTTCCAGAAGTTTACAAAACTTTCTGATATACACAGCGACATGTTTGCTTCACTGGGACACAGGAAGCAATGCCCTGCTGCGTGCATTTGATTTCCAAAGGAGCGCGTGAAAATTGAGGAAAAACAATAATTTATTGTGGTGTATTATATCAGGTATACCAAAGTAGGAGGCAAGCATTGGGCTTTAAAGTGTTTCTTAGTATTTATGTACTTGTTTACCCATTATTTCACGATTAATTTAGCAATGACTGTAGGAATAACGAAGCAAAACGCTCATCTGTCCCTCAGTTGAATGTAGAAATACCGTCAACAATATGTCAACCCTTTGAAATCCTCCCGCTCCTGTTTGCTTGTTACTGCTGTGCTCTATCTTCAGTGGACCGCAAACATCAGCCCATTGTTTAAGTCTGAAACCCAGCCTCGCAGGTCATTAGTCCCTGTCTGTGCCATTGTTCATTTTCAAAAACCCATGTTCTTTTCATCATTCAGCCCATTTAAGCACCATTTTCCCAAGTCATTTTTGGTGATGAATTGGCCCCAACAGTGGCACTTCAATCAAGCCTGATTTTCTGTAACACGTTTCGAAAATGAGAGAGAAAATGATATGGAAATAAATCACATTTCGCTGCTTGATCAGAACCACAGTCTGAGCCTGAGCTGCTCTCTGCCTTGAGTCAATTACTCATTACACACAGCTATTGACCTTTCTTCCAACAGGAAGTTCACTGAATATCTCTGCAAGGATTGTAATTGACAAGATGTCTCTTTTAATAGAAAAATGCCCACATTTCCTCACAAGTTAATTATAAATTCAATAGTGGACCCAACGGCCACAGCCGCTGAGAAAGGTTAGAACAGACATTTGTACCTGCCAGGCCCCCCATACATGAACACATAATTTATTCTGGACAGACAGCCCATTAACACATGTACTTTTACGCCATTTAATAAGCCACCGTGTCACAATTTGAAAATTCAGCTCCATATACAGTACATAACTCTGGAAACTTGCGACATAAAAATAGACATGTTGAAGCAATTTGTGCAACATGAAGTGACACGTACACCGAGGCCTTGTTGAATGTTACGCTAAGCAGGTTTGTCAGTGTAGCGCATACTTTAGAGTCTCAATTTCCAGTGTGAAAATGATGTAATCATAGTACGATTTAGCTTAGTATTATAGGGCATGATAAAAGTGGCAGCACATCCATCAACATAAGGGAAACATGACATCTTCCTGCTATGATTTACATAGATCTGCCCTTCGTTTGCCCCGGAGCCTCTCCCTGAACCGTTTTGCAAAGCACCTATGGCAACTATCAACATATGGCATATCTGAGTAAATTATTTCTTTGAAAAGAGTATATTCTTATTTGTAGTAGGAAGAAAAAAAAAAAAAAAAAAAAGAAGTGACACATTTTCACACATAATCTCTTGGGGTGCTTAAGCGCTTCTTAAATCCCATCGCAGCAGACTGTGAGGAGGCTGCGAGGAACAACATCATCCCATGTGTTTTCTTCAAAGAACAATATACAAAACTGTCAAGGTTGTTTGGTAATTTCATCTTCCAACATAGGGAAATGTGCAATCAATTGTTGATTGAAAGAAAAATTTATATTTTCATCCAAAAACATTTTATGTCAAGGAAGCTGAACTTACTTTGCTGACAGACCCTTTAAATAAACAGGAAACAATCTGATTTGGAAATAATGGAAATGCACCACAAACCTTTTTAAACACTGAACTAGTAGCCACAAAGAAAAGCCTGCCGTTAATCACCAGTTTTGTTGTACGTAGAATGAGAAGTAAAGAAAAATAAATAAATCAGCAGCAGAAAAACATGTTTGTCCACCTGTCTTCTATACGATTTATCAAAGTTAGTGTCAAGGATTCGGTCTTAACCTTAACCTGAACTATAGGCAAATGCAGGATACACCTGAGACAGGTCGCCAGTCCATCGCAAGGAAAACACAGAGAGAGACAATCACACACACTCACAATCAAGCTGCAGATCGAATCACCCCAACTGTGGGAAGAAATGGTGGGAGAACATGCAAACTCCCATACAAAGGCCTGGGCATGCTGTCTTTGTGAGGTAAGAGCTCTAATCACGAAACCATCCTAACTGACTTAAATAACGCAAACATGTGGAGGAATATCGACAATGTTATTCTGTGTTTGGATTGCAGATTTAACCTAACATTTTCCCCCATCAGCTCTCCCTGCAGTAAAAAAGCCCAGAGTACCTGGAGAAAACATGGCACACAGAGAAAACCTGCAAACTCCTGAGTAAGAAAAAGATAATAGGATAAAGCTATTAGGAACAAATTTAACCTTCAAATTTTTTCTTTAAATGTGTACATAACCCATAGATGTGCTATTCTTGCCAATTCTATAATTAGTCACAATGACATAAAACTGCAAAGGTTTAACCTTTTTAAAGCTTTTTGTTGTGACATGACATCTTTGATGTGTGCTAATTTCTCTCCATTAACCAGCATCATTGGCAGTTAAAGCAAATGAGCTTATATTTGGATTTATCTATGGTTAGCCTGGCTGAGAAGTGGGCCTAGAGACATTCATCACCTACAGTGGAAGTCAAAATGAAGGTGATATGTTAGGATATGATGCATATTTTAGATGGCAAACTATTGAATTACCTTTTATTTAAGTGTCACATCTGTCACCCCAGACTGCTGAGTTAGAGTGCTTTTGAAAGATTGTCTGCTATGCAACAAAATTAGAAAATAAGATCCAAAGTTTTATTCAAATTTAATTTCGTGAAAGCGACAGGGAGCTATTACAGGGGGGCTTAAAGAGGGGCTGACCTAGAAGGACGACAGTGAGCGGGTCTGCCAATATTATTTCTTTGCTTGAGCCTCATGTATAACATTTACTCAGCCAACGTGTCTATAGATGAGAGCTCGCCTGTAAAGTTTCTGTTGTCCTCTGCCTCTCATATAGTGTGATACCGTTCTCCTTTATCAAATATCCTGCTGATAGATATCCCTGTCAACTCTGGGGCCATAATTCATCTATGCTCTGTGAACAGTGCTCCATTTTTGTAGCCGTGTGGAACGGTTTGCCATTCAGGCAATGATTTTTGATATCTGGCAGAAATTTTCCAGCTGGCACATGAATCACAGACGGTGCAAAATATAATAATTCGTATTAGATTTGATGGCCGCACGTGTGACATAAATAATGACAAGTGAACACAGATTGCCAGCTGTCTCTTGTAAGTGTGTAAAAGTCTTATATTGTGTCACATAAACCATCCGCCGACATGTCTCCATATTTGAACGCATCTTAAACCCCGTGTAGGCCTCCCTTTGAAATACTTGGTCACTGAACATTTCAGTTGTAAGGTGTTTTTTTTGAGATGTAAAACATTTCTATATGAAATACAATCCTCACTGGCTTGCACTAAAAAGCTTAAACACTAATTATCTAAAGGAGCTAATCATGTGGCCACTGTCTAAACTACCTCTCGGAAAGACTGCGGTATCCTTTCTGACCTCTGGCTTTGTCAAAACATTATAGTGAATTCAAACCCTGATGTGCACATTCACTCTCACCAAGACACAGTAGCAGAAACCTTCAAGATAAAAGCTTCCTAATGCGCCTCCTGATTCTAATGTAATCTACATGTAAATCTAGTTTCGAAAGCCTCAGAGCTCCCTGGAGGGTTCTGGGCCCAAGGTTGGAGACCTATAAATATAACTTAATGTAATGAATTGGGTGCATGTTAATTATTGAATTGCTGTCAATTGTACTAGTTCTACAACTGGTAGAATCAGAGAGGAAGCTGTTTCAGTGGGACATTTATCTACTCACGTTCCTGCCTTAAACGGATGAATTTGGTGTGCTAACGGGAAGTAAAACATGTTTTTGTGAGATAAACGGACAAAACCGACGTCACAGTTTTCAAATTATTCATAAAAGTCAGCGAAGCATATTGTCTCTCTCAATTATTTACAAGCTACACATATCCCAACATACTGAAGCTTATGGGTAGAAGTGGCCTAAAGGTTAGAGAGGTGGACTTTGGGGTTTTACAGGTTCCAATGCCACTGCTGGTTCCCTGAGCAAGACTCTTGACCTCCAGCAGCTCCCTGGGTGCCGCAACACGGCAGCCCACTGCTATTAGTATGTGTAACTAAGGTTCATTTTTCAATAGCATGGGTTAAACGCAGAGAAGACTCCAAGAGGAAATTGTTTGTTCGCTATATTCAATCACCTGTTCTCTAAATGTCATCAACTTCTCACGTCTTTAGCGTGTGACACTACAATGCTATGATAGGTTGAATTACAACAACCTAAATCGATATTTTGTAAGACAAATATGAAATAAATTCATATATAATGAGTGTGAACAAAGTTTGTGCATGGACCCAAAGAACCGATAAAAGTGTCCTTTGAAAATCTTCAGGTTAGACTAGGAAATGATGGCGCTGCAGTAGTTAATGCTCACGTCTCAAAGTGAGAAGCTTGTGTTTAAATCTGCTGCGGAGTGTGGAGTTGGCGCTATAACCCTATCTGTCACACGGTCCAAAAACATGCATGTGATGTTAATTTGGTGATATGAATAAGCTTACTCACTTAGATAAGCTACTACAGCTACCATATATAGCGTTGTGGTTATACCACAATAGCAACCTGCCAATCGATTTGCCAACAACCTGTACCTCCGGATTGGTTCCAGCGGGGCTTTGCACTGATGGGCGACAGGAGAAAGGGAGGGAAGGGCGGCCAGGCACCAAATCTAACTCTAGAACGGTCTTGTTTAGTTCTAGTCAGTATAGTAATATGTCTTGCTGTTTCAAATGTAAAAGCAAATAATGGAATTACTTTACAGTAGTGAAATACAATATTTGGGCCAGTCTCATATTACAATTTCTAGAATTTAAGAGATTCTTACATTATTGGTTGGTTTTGAAGTGACATTTAAAAAACATTGTGATTTTTTCTTTTTTTGTTGGTAACTCTATATAATCAGGATTGTATTATGTTATTGGTTTTATTACATTCAAAATGGAAAAACACCTATCTAATTATCTTATAGCTGGGTGTTTAGAAACCCATAACTCACACCAATTTTGAGCAGATGCACTTGCCAGACCAAGGGTTCAAGGTTATCACAATATTAATTTTCCATAATCTTTTGATAAGGTTTTCTACACAAACAATAGGTTTTGACAGTATTGTATAAACCAGTGACACACTACAGTGAAGCAACCTTTCCCGTTTTTTTTTTTCTTTTTTCTTTTTTCTTGCAGCTTTAACAGCTGCTGTGGATTCAATAGACTAACTAACAAAAACACCGCTCTCGACTATTGGAAGCACAGATGAGTGCAGGTTCCCACTGTTCCAGACTGATGAAAAGACCCGAGCGTGGAGAAAAAAATCCACATGAGTACATGCATGAATCATTCCACGCATCAGGCCATGGCACGGTGACGTGTGGTCTTTTCTTCTCTGCGACACACATTTGGACCCTTGATAAAAGAGGAGCGCTGGTTCCCTGCCACAGGATCGCAGAGTGTGGCTGCCAATCAGGTGCCTCCCTGACAGCATGGACGCACGGCTGTGGAGGGACTTTTCCAGCAGGGTAATACCCCATGCCACATGAACAGAATTGTCCAGGAACACTTCCATGAACATGACAGTAAATTCAACTCGAACCGCGATAGACTGCCCAGTCAGACGATTTCAGGCCAATTGAGCATCTGCGGGATGAGATTGAACATTTGGAGTAGGGATCTACTTCAAGTCAACTTGATGCTACTTTGGGAAGCACTGAAGTCAACATTGGCTGACTTTCTTTTGTAAAAACCCTTTGACAAGATGTTGAGGTTATTACTTAACAATCTGACACTGAGATGATGGGAAAAGTAGGGTGCGACTGAAAATGTATACAATCTTCTCAGTGTTGTTACCATCCATATATCCATAGGGAGGAAACGTACACAATTGGTAGCTAGTATGGGGGGAAAAAGGCAACGGAAAAAAAAATATATTTTTTTTGTTTTCATGAATATGGATGTAGTAGCACATACCTGAATAAAATGCTTTTTTTTTCCTCTGATGGACTGAATCCAAACGAAGCTCCGCTGCTTCAGCTCTTTGTGCTAAGCCATAAGCTACTTAATCATTGCCTTTGGCTGCATGTTTACCACCCAGGCAAAATAGTTGCATCAGTGTTTTCCGACAGAAAGAATTACTCCACATATTGAGCTCTTTCATTAAGTTGTCTTGATTTGTAACATGTAAAACAAAGCGGAAAATGCAGTGGAGCAGGTAGGTGACATTTTAAGGAAATCAAACCAAAAAGCAAACTTTAAAAAAAAAAAAAAGATATATTATTGATCATGCTGAGAGGTACAGCAAAAGAAAAATCTAAACAAACATATAAACACTCCCAAATACTGATTTATTTTATTCTATTTATGGCACACATGTATTTTCAAATTTACATTAGCTTCATCAAAGATACTATCCCCATTTGCATGTTTTTCTTTGTCTATTTTCAGCACAGTTCCTTGCTGCCGCATTTTGTATATTAATATTCTGTCCCGTACTAAAGCAACTTGTTCCTCATATTCTTGTGAACACACTGCAACTGCATTATCTCAGCAATATGTGCTACACTTTGTATTACAATAATAACAAGCGACAGAGACCGCTGTACTCCCAGAGTCATTTAAGTGTGGTAAAGTGATGATGCATCAACATTAATCTTTTTTTTTTTTTTTTTTTCAATAGCATACTCTGCAAATGCATCTCTTGGGAAGTTTAGGGAACCTCTTGACATGCTGTTTCCCCTTCATTACCCAACCAGCTGTTGTTCCTAATGAGCCTAAAGGCAATCTCTCATTCTCCAACTTATAGCCACGTCTCCTGTGCAACTGGTGACATTTCATCTGCCCACAGAGTGCGGACCCAGAAAATGAAGTTTGTTGTCTCCGCCAGTTTGCCCACGTTTTCCTTGAGTATTACTGAAGCAGGCAGCGAGAGGTATGGTGTAGTCCTCGAAACTGATTCCCAGGCACAAGCGGTGTGGATTTATTCAAATGTATTCTAATTAAAGTAGCCATCTGGGGATTAGTTTTAGTTTTTAACATTCTTGAAGATTTTGGAAGCGCTTCTGATGATTATTTTGAATTAGGCTTATAACTGCGGTTTGGCTCCTAATCGCGATGCTTTATTTTTGATGTGAGAAACAATCCAGCACACAGGGCTCCATCATAACTGCACAGTAATCACTTATAGTGGGACGGGGAAGAAGAAAAAAAAAAAAAGTTAATGATGTGTGGATTTTTATACAGTGTGAAGCAGCTCACCTTGGCATATTGAGACAGAATATGTGTATTGGTGCAGAATCCCATAAAGCCAGCATAGATGTCAGGCATTCTTCATAATGAATGAGAACATAAAGTCACTCTCTGAATAATATCCCCAAGTTGAAAAAGCTTAATGCAGCATGGCCCTGTCTCTCATTGTGTAAGTAAAGAATATACGCCCTCATTACTGCTAACTAACACAAGAACAATGCAAAAGGGGTGTAGTCCCCAATCTGTACAACTTAACTTCAAAGTCTTTACTGGGAATACCACCTGAGCGGGTTATCTGTATGTAGCCACACAAATCTTTCCAAATAATCAGCATCAGTCCCTGACAGGGAGCTGCAGGTGTAGATTAGCTCCCTCTCAGATTACAGCCTCATGAATCCTCACAGATAGAGTATGTACCCTGACGCGGAGTGAGTGAAACTGCTTGTGGTGTGCCAGAGGAGAATTACTCCCCTGATGTATCACATTAATATGTGATAAACAACCTTGCATTGCCAGATTACAATAAATAATTCACTGCCCTTCAGAGGATGTGGTATGTGCCTGCGCAGATTATTTACAGCTTTGAAATTATTCTTTTAATCTCGTACAGCAAGCTGCCAAGGTGAACCTGGAGTAAATAATGCATGGTAAAAGTTTATTCCTGCTATATTTATTTCTTTATTTATTTATATATTTGTCCGGCCACATTTTCCGGCATTTCACAGGGAATGGGGGAGTGACTGTAGAATTGTGGGCTCATGTGACGGATGTATCATGGTATTTTGTTTCTAATCCAGTTTCAGATAATTTGAAGCTTTTAGGTTGTTTTTTTTTAGATGTTTTTCTCAGTCACTCCACAGCCAAAAGAGGAGTGGAAGGCTGAATACAAGTACAATCTAAAACAGAGCAGTTAGATTTATCAGGACGTGAATTCATGGCTTGATGCAGGTTGCAGTCGAGTCTTGAGTTAAATATGTAGCAAGGTAAGTGTGCGTCAGTGAAATCTATTGTTCTACGTGCTTTTTTTCCCCCTATTGCCTGTTTCATATCACGTTGCCTTATTTCCTGATTACTTTCCCTCCTCGTTAACCCCCCTATGAGTGCTGAAACCATAGTTTTGAAAAGGTTGGCTTAATGTATAAATAAAAACATGGTGTAAATGGTGCATTACTACGGAGCCCCTGAGTGGCCAGAGAGAAAAGAAAAATATAAACGCGTGGAAACGAGATAATAAGTCATTACCTCAAGTTAATAAAGCGAGGGAACGACATAATTTAATCTGTGGCCAGGAAATAGTAATTCGTTCCCTCACGTTATTAACTTGAGGTAACGACTTATTATCTCTTTCCCTCGCGTTATATCATTCTTATCTGCTGTTATGGACACTTTGAGATCAAATGATGTGGACCACATTAGATATTGCCGTTTTCTAACTAAACCATGTGAATTAAAGACATGTATTATTCATCTTGGCCAAAAAAAAAAAAAAAAAAAAGGATTTAAATCTCAGCAGCTCCAAAATCGGCCCTGCCCAAACATTTATCTGCCACTTTATTTCCGGATGTGCCTGAATCAGAAGCTTCAACATCGGGGAGGAACGGCGCTGAACAATGGTGGAACCCAGCCGTTTCCAATGGCAACCTACGTAAACACACGCAGATTGACAACAACAAAAGCTTTCACATGAAGCGCCATTAAAAGGCACATTTTATGGCACAAAAAAAAATTCCCACCTTTCATTTACAGTAGTATGTAGTCTGTTTTGTAGTTACTGATGAACCAAAAGTATCGCTTCATTATAAAGGAGTTCTGTGGGGTAGAAAATTGTGCGGCGTCTCATAGCGGAGCGCCCCCTACAGCCTGCATGCAGACCTCGGTCATAACGCAATACAGGACCTGGAAGTTACAATGATAAGCGCGGAAAAATGACAACGGAAACTGCTTCAAATTCTATATGTGACGCAGCTGACTTTGTGTGACATTATAATAATACTGAGATGGAAACAGGTGTATTTTCAGAACAAATGTTAATGCAAATGAATGCATCATTACTGGAAGACCCGCTCTTCCATTTCAGAACCCCCTCACTCATTCCCATTGATAAAAGAAAATGTTCACAATCCCTTAAGAGGTAACATTCATCCAAAACATTGTCTGGAAACATGGTCTGGAACCGGACATGTTGTCTTTGTGAGGTGAGAGCTCTAATCACTACACAATCCTGCAATCACTGACAACAACTAACTGAAATAACCAAAGCATGTGAGAGAATAACAACAATGTTTTTTTGTGTGTTTGGATTGAAAATCTTAACATTTTCTCCATGCACTCACACCATCACTCCCTGCAGCAAAAAGCCTATAAAGCTGTATGTTTGGACAAAAAGAGGAATAAAATCAACATTGCAACATTAAAATCTAAAGACCACAATTTTGAAACTGCCCATCTGCTGCATTACAATAAAAACAAGGCAAGCACACACAAAAAAAAAAAAAAAAAACACCCAAGCACATGTTAAAGTCTCATGACTCAATTTGCATTCAAAATCACATCTAGTATTTATGCTGCTCCTTTGAGTGATTATAACGTAAAGAATGATTTAAATAAATCCATAATTAATCCATAATTAAATAATAGTGATTTATTCCAACAGATTGATCCATTTCAATTGTTTTTCCCACAAAATGGAAATTTGGGGAGGAGTAGGGAGGGGTGGGGGTGGGGCGGTGTAGAAGAGAAGTGTACAAATGCCTCACTGCTGCTGAACTGATCAAATGCAAATAATAAACATGTGTCTATCTCTCGCATGACATTCTCATTGGAAAGCAGTGATGTGTATTATTACTTAGTTCTTCCCTCCTTCTCATCTTTTGGCTGAGTTCCTGTCTCAGTCATTGTCAGTCAAACCGAGGGGCCGCTTGAGCGAGAGGCAACAGCAAACAAACTAAATCGCATAACACAAAAATACATAAATGAAGCATATGTTCAAGAATGTGACCAAAAAAATGAAAAAAAAGTTGCTTTATGTCCCGAATGGTTGCCAGCATCTTCCTGTGGTTTTGTTATATCAGGGGGGTGTCAATCAGAGGTTCATTCAGAAGTCATTTAAAGCCGAGTTAAACCTCTGTTATGCCTGACCAGTAAAAATTATAATTTCACTTGTTTTAATATGACGATCTCCAAGTGTATTGTGAGAATACACTTTTCACAAAGCGAACTAGAAACCACAAAAAAGAAATAGTGCCATCTTCAATATTTGCCAGATTGTTTCTCTATAAAATTTGGTTGGATTTAATTTGCTCTTTCTTCTAGTTCTTTAACTTCTGGTATTTTCCCATTAAGAGTTGCATAAAGGATGACTGGCTTCCCTCTTTTCCTCTTTCCTAGCTGCTCCATCCTCATTATCTCGTTCCCTACTCAGAGATCTTCTGCCTTACACACGTGACCAAACCATCTCAAACTCATCTTTCCCTTTTAACTTCAGCACCTTCAGCTCTGCCACCTTGTGTTCAGCCTCTTCTATTTTGGTCAGTGCTAAGCATGCTGGTTTTACTAACACCCTAAGGACTTGCCTGGGATCCTTCTGTAGCAGATAACTCCTGACCCATGTTGCTAATCTCAATATAACAGTGGTCAGTTGAGGAATGGAAGTGACTCCTATTGAATAATTGCAGTTTATATCTCCTTTGGAGCTTTGAGACTTTGCATTATCATCAATCAGGCTGGACTAAATGGTCTCAGGGGCTGATTTTGGCTCACTCCCTGAATGTTTGACACCTCTGTCTCACATCCTGTGACCTCCATGTATCGCAATTTAACCTTGTTTTTCCAACTCCAAGCGTCACATAAGACCCCATCTAAAAAAACCTGACAAAACCTTCATTCATATGGGTTCTTAAACATTGTTAAGAACTGATTTTAGAAAGTAAAAACAACACTGACAGCACTGGTACAATGTGCAAATGCTATTTTCTTTGTTTCTTTTAAGTTTTCTTGGAATAATTTAGGCTATAGTATTGGAAGAACACTCCAATATGAAATAGAGATGATTACTATAGATCGTTTATTTTTGCTTAACTAAAACAGAATATCAAAAGGAAAAACCAACAAGTCGGTGGATGAAATGAAGCCAACGCTTTACAGCCACCAAACCCTCAGGCGACTTCTATCATCTGCCCCATGAATCTGTAAAGCAAAGCACCTTTACTATTGCCTATTTTATGTACAACCACCTTGGCTGTTAGGTGCCTTAAGGTACCGTGCTATGTTTTAACTTCAGGAAACACCGATGCCATGTTTCAAACCTTTCAGATGGGAAGATTAGTGTGTTAACGCCTGAGGATTACAGTCACTGCTTCATCAGCAGTTCTTTGTATGAAGCTATTTTACCTGCACAGACTGATTGTTCTTTACCTCTAAAACAAAAACGATTTGAAGCTTCGCAAAAGCTCTCCGGTATCTGAGTCACAGATCCGTTGCCTGTTTTATTGACTATGTAACAACTTTTTAACAAGATATCTTCATTCTGAACTTCAGAATCAATAATTATTTTGAACTCGGTTGATTTTTATTCGAGAAACGGTGAGCAAAGAATGACGGTGCTTTCACTTTGATGAAGAAGAGCTTCAACTGGTTTTCAAGCAACAGGAACATAAAAAGAATAAATGTACTGAAATAATTTCCTATGTGGAGATAAGGGGAAGCTTATTACCGGCTCAAATACTGTCAAAACCTACTTTTTCAACTTAAACATAAGCTGTTGGGAGGCAAAAAGTCACTATTCAACCTTAAAAGAACATTTACAGTTCATTTACACTGGGGTTGGACAACTTTAATGATTGCGAGGCCCACAATAATGTCATAGTCATTACCAAGGGGCCAAAATGTGACCGAGCATATGTATTAAATGTTAAATAGTGGCTTAACTTTACTTGTATAACGCATTTTAATGCTTGAGCAGTCACAACATGCTTCACATGTTCCATCAACTTCACACATTCACTCACACTCACTCACCAGCGATGATGGCTGCCACGCAAGGTGCTCGCACAGCAAGTGACAGCAACTTCGAGTTCAGTGTTTTACCCAAAGACATTTAAAATATATGGACAGGTAGAGATCGGAGATCAAACTGCCAAGTGTTGTTTCAAGTGTCAAAATATCTTTAGACTGCTAAACGTTAGTGAGTAACAGCTTTGCATTACTGGGGTGTATGACAGGCAGACAGCAGGAGCTGCAGTCTGCCTGATCCACTCACGTTTCCAACGTGGAAAAGTGGACTTGATTTATTTGAGGGAAGGGATTTACCAGGAGACGATGACCTGAACTGTGCCGTGCTCTCCTTTACAGAAACCTGGCTCAACGACGACGTGCCAGACTTAGAAGTCCAGATTGAAGGTAGGGCTGAGTGATTTGGCCAAGAAAATGATTGCAGACATCAAATATACTGTCAAAAGTGCAACTTTATTGCTGCAATTGTCCTCAGAACAATATACTTATTTAAAAGCACATAACCGAACCTCGCTAGCTATCTATCTAGCCAGATAGCTAGATAGATAGATATCAATCTATCTATCTATTTAAAAAATAATAAAAAAAAAGATTCAAGCTTTAACCAAAAGCAAAAGTGCAACAGCAACTACGGAAACCCACAAGGATTGGTAGAACAGAATGCGAAAAATGCTGAAAAACTGGGGGGGGAACTCGAATTTGCACATTGAAAATTGATTTTAGCTACAAATTCGATAAATCGATTAAATAGATTTTTTGCACAGCCCCAATTTAAGGCCTGCAACTCTTCCAGGTAGACTGAAATCATGTAGGAAGACTCACAGGGAGACTGTGTGGCTACAAAAAAACAAAGGATGGTTCAGAGACTGTTACTTGGTGGACTGCCATTGCTCCGAGGCAGTTGAACATTTGACTGTTAGGTGTTGGCCTCACTGTTTGTCTTGCGATTTCACAGAAATGTTCATTGTGATCTTGGCCCACATAAACAAAAAAACATCACTGCGGACCCACACCAATATGCCCACCGCAGGAAGGGAACCATCGATCCTCATCCACAGAGCCCTCGCCCACCTGAAGAGCAAGTACTCATGTAACGCTACTCTTCCTGAGCTTCACCTACACACTCAACACCATAATCCCACAGACCCTTATTAACAAGCTCATGGCAATCGGACAGAGCTCGCCCATCTGTAACTGGGTCCTCGGCTTTTTAACGGCCAGATCAGTCTTCTGCTAAATTATCCCCCTCAGCACCAGCTCCCTCCATGCCTGCATGCTGAGCCGCCTCCTTATCATCCCGCTGACCCATGACTGATTGGCACCGAAGTTATCATATTATGAATTTTGCAGATGAGACAGCAGTGATACGCTGTATCAGCAACAATAACAACGATGCTGCATACAGACAGGAGGTGGAACACCTGGAACATCGGTGTCTGGGAAAACAATATATCAATGTGAAGAAATCAAAGAGACTGTCGTGGGCTTTGGGGATGTGTAGACAGCCCCTCCTCTCTTTGCATCAGGGGATCAACAATGGAACTTGCCTCCAGCTTCAGTTCCCATTTGTCTGAACGATGACCTCACCTGGAAGAATACTACCTCCAGTCTTGTTATGAAGGACCACAAGCCCCTTTTCTTATGAAACCGGACTGAGGAGCTCAGACCTGCTGCCCCCTGTGGTATGGTAGCTGCTCTGTGGTGAAGGCAGAGTGGTGTAAGCTGCACTGAGAGCATTGTGGGGAAACTTCCTTACCAACGATATATATACATATTTACAACACCAGATGTAGGAGGAGAGCTTTCAACATCATGAAAGAGCCCACCCATCCTGCACGTGGGGCGTTCTGAGATACTGTGGGAGCAAAAAAAAAAAAAAACCCTTGTGGGCCTCAAATCCAACCCCATCCCCAATATGACATTCAACAAGCATTACCTTTATTCTTCCCAAATGTATAATTATGATACATTTCTAAATCATTTACATTCTTAACATTAATCTAGTGAGACTAAATAAATACACATAGATGACTATAACAGTTTTTCCTCTTCCAAGTACCTGTACAGGGTTTGTTTTTCTAATCCCCTAATGTACAATAGATCAACCATAAATGGAAATATCTAAAGCTGAATAAGTATTTAATAATAATATGTATGTTGTAAATATGTTGAATGGTGAACCTTTAAAAATATGATGTATTCAAATCATTTTACCACTCTACTGTCAACTGTTATGGGTTGAGTATCACAACTGAAGTCCCTGTAAAAGGATGTTAAAATAGAGTTTTGACATTTTTAGAATGTGGTTTTTTTTTTATAATTTTAGCATTTAGTTGTATCATTTCACTCATTATATTGACCAGACAGATGAAATAACAGTTTCAATAAAAGTAAAATCAACCGTTTTGTTTTCTGTTTTACGAGAGCGTGTTGTTATAAGTGTTTAGGGGCCGAATTGTGTTTAGTTTGGGTGCAAATGGTTGCTGAGTGTCTCCCCATCATTCTTCTAAATCACATCACGAGGATAACTACTTTTGAATGTAACAATCTTTCACTTAACCCTGTCTTGATACTTCTTCATCCTCCTCATGTTTTGCTTTTACGAGCCCTGATGGATAGGTGCACTTCATTTCTCAACTCATTTTCTTCTTCAGCAGCAGCAGCATCAGCAGGGGGGCCCCATTAGGGAGACTCCAAGTGTGGCTATGCAGTTTCTAAAGGGGTTTTGGTTTGGGCCGTTGATATTATTCCGAACGTTAGCTGTAACTGGGTGGCCCCTTCTAGCAAAATAAACAGCAGACGCCAGAAGGTATGCCCCATTAGAGGGATTTCCGAGATGTTGTCACGACAAACATTGTCCAAGTAAAAGAGTTCGATCATATTGTCATTGATAGAGAATTTGTCCGGCTGTCTCTGGGGCCCTAATTTCAGCTGAGGGCCCTAGGCAAATACCGATCTTGCCTACCCCATTGGGACACCCCTGCTTGCACACACACTGTTTGCCCCCAATCAACTCAAGTCGGAGGCAGAGGAGCATCAGGAGCAGGAGCACCAGACTCAATAACAGCTTTTTTTTTTTCCTGAAGCAGTAAGACGGTTGAACCACATATGTGCAATACAGGCCAACTGGTCCTTTAGACCCATTTACACTATAGCTCAATTTGTTGTCATGATGCCATGTTTACTAATATATATTATTTTATTATACTGTCTTTTAAAATGTTTTGATGTGTCTTTATATTCCACGGGGCTGAAACAGTGAAATTTATTTTCCATCTCATGTGGTGGAATGACTAAAATGTCCTTGCGTTTTTGAATAGAAGCTCAATTATGTTCAATTCGTGTCATTCATATTATAATAGAAGTGAACATCAGGTTCAAAACTAGTTAAAATGACTTTTCTCTCGTAAAACCCATGAAACTAACAATGGATGACGGTTGGATATTTGGGTGCTGCAAAGAATATCGAATTGGGCCGCCAGTTGCCCGTGCTAGATTTACACAGTCTAATCTTCTAAGAAAAGACAAATCCACACGGCCGGCGCTTTCATTTGTTCAAGTTGCATGGCACCAGTGAGCTGGCTGACTAACAAAATATTGTTAATTTCTTTCCTACAACTGTTGGAGAAGGAAACAAGTTTGAGCAACATTTTCAGAATCAATGTCTTTAAATAGTGGTATATGATATGATGGCCTGACTTCTACAAAATCCATGCGATTAAAGTAATAAAGCTGTGGAAAGTCAAATGAAATATTATTCTTCATTTTGATTGAAACTTCAAGCTGGGAACATTCAGGCTACAATAGCAACGATGTTTTGCCAATGAAAGAGAACCAGTTCAAGAGTTTTATTGACTGTAAAGGTTCCAAGGACATTTGATGAAGATTTTGTTCGCAAAATCTTAATAAAACATTTTATTCAGTTAGATAGAAAACTAATGAATGAAATGCATCTAAATACAAGCGAATTCAATATTCCTTCTAAAGTGTCATCACCTTGCTGCTTATGGTGGCCTCTGATAAACAAAGTCCAGAGCAGAGACCTTGAAATTCCTCAGACATCCACCACATGTGTTATTCGAGGACGTGTTGGGAGAAATATTGTGTACAAAACGCGACGGTTTGCCTAATGATCCGCCTAATTAACATAAGGACTTTATTTAATAACTGTGCGAGGATATTGCCGCCGAGAAATGCCTACGAAAGATGGTTCATTCCATCGTCAGGTAAAGAATAACATTTTAGTCAAATGCTTCACATTCCAGACTTTTATGCTCCCAGGACAGAATGTTGGAATGATCAGTGCCGTTACCAAATATCAACAGTCTGCCTTACTTTAGGGTCATCAAAGTGTACAATATTACAAGGGCAGTTTGAGGCGATAAATGGCAGGATGAGGGTACGCGCTGCAGCTTAGTTGCTCGTGTTCATCCTCATCCAATCCCAAAGCTGATGGTTCATTTAAAGGGGACATATCATGCTAAATCCACTTTTTTAGCCCTTAAATGCATTTTGTTGTATATTTAGAGTGTTTAGAAGTACAGAAAAGTTCAAAGTAGTCTCTTCAGGTGCTCCGTTGATATCTTTATATTCTGTTTTGGTCATATTTTGCGATCGGTTTCGATTTTTCTATTCTCTATTACGTTTTTTGAACAATGACGTCACAGTATTCTCAGCGGAACTGCCAAATTAGGACATCGACATTTCGAGCAATCCGCCATTTTTGTTTCTCGCTGCGATTTTGTAGTCCAACCGAAGTTACGAGAGGATAAGTCGAAATGTTCGGTTGTTGGATGTAGTCACCCACAAGTTTCGTTACACCGTCTCCCAGCATCAGAACCTTTTCGAAGTGCCTGGTTGAGTTTTATTTTTCACAGAAATGTACCCACATCTGTGGGTAAGGTCATTTTTGTGTGCGCGAATCACTTTAAGGACGACTGCTTCAACAACCTCCGCCAGTATAAAGAAGGATTTGCCGAAAGACTTCGTCTGATTGAGCGGTCAGTTCCTTCTATCTATGGAGACGACGAACAGAGCACTTCGGTAAGCTGTATATAACGCTAAAAAGTGTGATGATAAGACGTCCCTGTCATTGTTTTGTTAGCATTAGCAGTTGCACCGTCTTCATAAGTTAGCGCTGTGTGCTCGTTTTAGATTATAATGTAACTTCTGTGTTAAATAGTCGTTGTAATACAGGCAGTATTGTAGTAGTGGGCATGGATGGAGAAGTTAGTGTAAATATAGTAACACACCATTGCGTTACATCCATATGAAGACGTTGTTCTGTAGGTGCATCATCGTCATTTTCATCTCGCTCCGCCGGGTCCGACTCTGGCTCCAACATGTATGGCTGGATGGACAAATCTTCCGTTGTTGACATTTTGTAAATAATGTGTGAATATAAAGTTTCTGCGCCGCTAGATAATTGTATCTGTTCTATCAAACTACAAAGATGGCCGAACAGGGTGACGTTGAACCGAGTGTCACCTCTGCAACCTGGAGAGGAGGAGGGGTATGAAGTGTCTCATTTGCATTTGAAGAGACCGCCCCAAAACGAGTTGCTCTCAGAAGCGCATCAGAAAAGGGGTTGAAAAGGGGCCTGTGGAGCTCTAATAATGAGGAATTCAGACCCAAGCATTGCAGTTTCGCGTTGTATAGACCACAACTGTATGATTTATATGTAAAAAGGAAGGATTTAAAAGCATGATATGTCTCCTTTAAAATACCCACCTCTCTATTTGTCCTTTGGGTAGGACGCTGAACCCCAAGTTGATGGTACATGCCGGTTTGTTAATGCGCATATCCCATGATGAACCCCAAAGTAATTTTCTCGGAGCTTTCTGAAGCTTTTATAAAGCACTATGCATATGCGAGTTCGATTCTGTTATTGCTCTGAATTATTGCAGAACGTCTGGAATAACGTCTTCACACTTCATTAATAAGATATCACAGGAGCGGTGAAAACGTGGAATGTGAACATTGTTTAACAAATTTTGCAAAAGCATAACTTTGAAAAACTGAGTTAACCATATTAAATGTGTTATATGTTAACACTACAGACAACCCAGCCAAAAATAGCTAAAAAAATAAAAGAAACCAAAATATAAAGTGAAGAAATGAATTGGGTCTAAGGAATATCGAGTAAGCCAACAAATTAACAGACAACGGATGAACTTTTTAGGTGTTTAACATATAGGATCCATATGGTTTAATGTTGTTTGACTTAATTTAGGAGGAAAGCAATGACCTAAAATGAATATTAATTCTTATAAAAGGAAAGGAAATGGGAATGGAAAGACAGTGATCAGTCTTTTTTTCATGATTCAAGCATTATTCAACATATTTAAACAAATTCCTGGGCGAGGAAAGCAAACATCCTTTTTTAAAGGTAATTGAATACAAGATTAGCGGTTGTTTTTAAAGCAAGCCCGAGTTAAATAACATCACTATGTTCCCATTACAACCCTTACAGACAATGTATGTGAGGATGGCAAGGAGAACAGCATGGCAGGCGGAGGGCGTCTCAAATAACCCTGAGCTTAGTGTTTCTATAGGGAAAAGGACTCGTGACCATGAAGGGCAGCATTCAAACCAGCTCCGAGGGTTTGTTCCGGAATGTTCCAACCTCGCTCACATTAGCGAGATCTGCAAGTGCTGCACCTGTGCAAGTTTGCATAATAGGTGAGATACATAACAATTAGACATGCCAGTCTTTGATAGTTATTCATCAACTGCTGACATGAAACATTAATTCCCTTTGCCAATTTTAATTAGTCATCTCTCCGAGCGCGAGCCGCTCTGATATTGCCGTATGTCTTTTATTAATTCAGATAGGTTTCTCTGATGTCAGCATATAAAATCTTGACAGGGGAGTCATGTTTCAATTGGGAGCAAGTCAGATGGATATTAAAGGAATATCATTCAAATTGTCAAGTCGTAGGTGCTGCTAATTCGGCATTTAGTACCAGTTTTATAATGTAAGCTTAGCGACTTCCATCTTTGAAAAAAATAAATAGTGATCTTGTAGTATGTGAGATGTATTAAGAATTTATTTTTCAGTGATTGACAATACAATTGGACTGCGTGGTCTTGCAGTGGTTAGCACAGTGTCACATAACAAGGTCCCTGGTTCACGTTTAAGACTCTTTCTTTGTCCATGTCCTCTGGTTTTTAGCTCTTTAAAAATGTGCTCTTGAGGTGAAATTAGTGTCTCCACATTGACCAGAGGTGTGAGTGGCTGTATGTCTGTCTGGGCCTGATCTATTAAAGCTTTGCAGATGTGAAAATGTTGATATTGTATGCACACCCGTGTGGAAGCTGCTCTAGCTGCCGGAGGAATGAGGGTAATGTATGCAGGGAATAACACACAATATCAATTTATGATGTTTGTCCTCATGAGAATGGCATATCAGATTATAGACATGTCTCCCAGATCACGCAAAATACTGGGACAAGTTTATGACAATAAGCTCATGAATAATGCGATTTACTGCTTCTGACAAATCTTGCATTGTTCATGATTCCATCTCCTTTTATCGCATACGAAAAGGTAAAACCAGCCCTTTCAGCAGATTTGTTGCCATTAAAGACATGAGACAAATTTTTTTCTCCACTGACTCTCCATCAATTTTGTTAGCAGATTTATGTTAATGCATTTCCTGTGTTGTATCTCAAATTTTGACTTTGTCGCAGATGATCACATAAAGTGCTTTTTGTTAGTTTTTTTTCCCCCCAGCTGATCAAAATGCATGCAAAATGTCATTTCAGTGTCAGTGTTTGCACATTATGCCACTCAGTTTTTTGTTTTTTTTCTTAGTAAATGACCCAAACTGTGCATTCAAACTGAACAAGCAATCTATTTATGTAAGCATACAATTTGCATGCATGATCTCAGTTAATCGCGCCCTCTGTGTTTGCCCCGTGGTGGGCTGGTGACCTGTCCAGGGTATTCGCTGCCATCGCCAAAAGTCGTTTGTGATTGGCGCCGGACCCTCTGCAACCGTACCTCAGAAAAAAGCTTCACAGAAAATGGACAGATGGATGTGATGAAAATACACCAGCTATATTTATTGTCTCGGACTCTTTGAGTCGAACATTGATGAATCTTATACAGAATGTATTGACAACACGGTTCACATGAGCACGAGGCCTCGCTGCTTAAGAGGACCGCTCACTTTTAAAAAGAGGAGCGTCTAAAGGTTTGATTCTCTACTGTAACTCCTCAAAATGATGACACATTCATTTATTGAAAATCCCACACCTCAGCATGGTCGCCTTTCATGGTGTAATAATACAGCAATATTACAGCTGGGACGTACTCTATAAGATATGAAGGTATAAGGAGAAAGGGTTTAATGGCCTCTCGCAGTTGTAGTGAGACACCTCTGGACCTAAATTGTTGTGTAACGATAAAGTAATTCATTTGTTTTTTTTTAATGACCCTTCATAAAGACTACTTTGACAGTATATTATGAAAAACAGCAGGCTAAAGATATCCAGGAGCACCATGTAATTACATATCTGGAGCCTCAAACATCAAGTCCATATGCTGTTCAGAGTGATTTTTGGCTGTTTATTCCTCCATTATGTATTTTGACTGTGTCCCGGGCCTTAGGGTAGGTGAAGAGGACTTCTCTCTGACAGATGATTAGTGGTGTTTTACGCCCCATAAATCCATCGTTCTCTAATCAGGATGAAATGACTGCTGCACTGGTTTTAGCTAGAATCAATTTTCAGCTTTTTTTTTTTTTTTTTTTTGCAAGGACTTTATCAGAATCATTAACAAAATCTGCTCTGGTGAAAACAATTACTGAAGAGACTTCATTGTTATTCAGGATGTCAACTTCCATAAGATTATTTTGTCTTGCAGTGCTTGTGTCTGTATTTTCCGCGGTAATTCATCCACAGACGTTGCAAGTGATTTCAATCACCGGATTTCATTGAGAGAAATCATACAACAAATGGATCAGTGTTATGTGTATGCCAAAGCCAAAGTTTCTTCTCTCCTTCACAGTCACTGCCAGGATAAGACGGCAAACGGCAACAGCCATACAATCTTCAAGTACAAATACAGCTAAGCCGCTAAGCTGATGATTGGTGTGGGAACACACTATGTAAGCAAATGACTTTGAGGAAGAGGAGGAGGAGAAAGCCCTGCTGATTTCTCAATTATTCTTCCTCCTCAGGTTTTGGAAAAACCAAAAAAAAAAAAGAAAAAAAAGAAGCTAAACAGCATCATTGGCAGTCAACTGGGCCAGACCAAACTCTCACCCCGAGGTGTTTTGGTCCAACAAGAAAAAGGAGTAATGGAGGCTGTTTGGTGCGAGGAGGGCTCCTGCTGCTGTGGGACTACAGAGAGCAAGGTTACACATTTGAACAATGTGACAACTGCGCAGACTGGCTCTCACTGTAAAGACATCTTTCATCTGTTGTGGTGCATGGAGATGGAATGATCTCTGGATCTGACGCCGTTTTTCCATGAAATAAACATGCACCGATATGTATTCTGCCGTGTTTGTATTTCACAGGGTAAATACGCCGGGTGACGCGGACATAGAAGAAGAGAAACCGAAAGACATGCAATTACCACATAAAAAAAAAAAAAAAAAAGTGGAAGGAGCGCACAAGCAATTGTTAAAAATTGAAATACAATCTTTTTTTTTTTTTTCTTTTTCATTTCTTTTTGGCGGTTTTGTGTGTGTGTATGTGTGTGTGTGTTTTCCTTTGTTATCGCACCCCCTTCCCAAATGGAGGCATATGTGCCTTGAAAAGACGTGAATTTCAACTAATGTTTTAAACATGCAGGCACACTGTAATAAACATCAGCATTTGCATTCATACTGTGGTGATAAGTAGGTTACCCTAGAATAGGAATACATCCTCTGCGGTGCACCATTGTTGTTAAATACTTAATGGTGCTGCCAGTATCTTCAAGGAGCACCTGTCCCGTTGTTTTGTTAGTCTGATTAGAGTGTGAAAGAGCTGTAGGGAAAAAGAATCAATAGGGAGCTCCGTGTTAAGTCAACTCTGTGTGAACATAGTTTAGAATTGGTATATTTGTTTCTCCAGGAAAAATTGCCCACAAGAGTTTTTCTGCCATTATCTCATCAGGTACTAAACGATGTTAGCATTGAAGGTGAAAAAAAACCCCCCAAAAAACAACTATCTGGTGAATGATCTTAGTCCCGGAAGTTATTGATCCGCAGCAAAGGAAACATAACATCATCCCAGTGCTTCAAAAGTGTGGAAATAAACACATTTATTCAATTTGTGTTGTCTGCCATTGAGAGATGTTACCTGGGAGTCCTAAATGTACCTGCTGTGGGACTGCCGAATATGTTTCGGAGGTTGACTAAAATGTGCTTATTGTTCTCACTTGATTTAAACCTCGGCCGCGTCAGGCATATACAATTACACGCGCAGATCCGCAGTTTGGAGTCTGATTCAAGTTTAATGACACACGCGTGCCTTTGATATCCGGTGATGAGGAGCTCTGTTGCTATGAATAAACCAATTAACAGGGTAGTTATTTCTACCTGAGGTGCCTCTACTTGGAGAGAACACTTCAGCGAAAAAGTAGTTAAAGGTTTAGCTGATAGGATGACTCTCTGAGCGAAACTTTGAATCCTTTGAATATATTTAAAATCTTAACAGTTAAAAAAACGGACATGCTATTTTACACATGGATCATAAGCAGATATTTAAGAAAAAATAAGCAGCTTTTCATCTTCTCTACATTTTCTTTCCCCCCCATCTATGTGTAGATACTCATATATTTAAAGTTGTTCACTGGAACAAAATACAATTCAGGTGTACACAAATGCAGGTCTGCACCACTCAAACACCTGGTAGAGGGGTACCTGGCGCTCTCCCTCTGCGCAGGGTGTGGGAGTTCTTTACCACCCCGCCGAGCTCTTGTCTATTTTCAGTGATAAGCTTTCCAAGCCAGCAATCACATAATTAAGGCCCTTCATCATATTTATTCATCCTCAAAGGTTTCTGACAACCTACAACTGTTTTCCACCCCCACTGCTAAACCTTGTACAAACATGAACACCCTTGGCAGTATCTTGATAATTTGATGCAGTTTGTCTTCGTCTCGACTCATCCTTATGAGAGTGAAAACACTGTACTCTGTACTGGCAGGGCTAATAAAAAGATGAATCAAGGTTCTCACTTCTCCCCGGCAGTGCACAGTACAGTTGTGTGGCATGCATGACAAGGCTCACCCATTCTCAACTCGCATGCTGTGCCTGCAGAGGCAGCTCCACTGAGAGCCTCGCACACTCAAGCTGGCTGGAAATGGTCTCGGGACAAGATGAAGATCTAATCATTAATGTATAATTCCAGGAACCCATCAGAGTAATACACTATCATCCCGCTTGTTATGAAAAGTTTATAAGTCTGTTACAGTTGTCTGTGGCCACTTTAAAAGCTTTCATGGATTATTTAAACAATACCAGGGACCAATATAAAGCAGAGCCTATCAACTTCACACCACAAGGCTGCATGTGTCCATCTGATGCCCCTCGCATGTGAGGTATTGAACTCTGAGTTTTTATTTTTTAGCTTTAGGTTTCTCACTAGAGCCAGCAGAAACCAGCCATGCAGAAATCTCTGCATCTTTTATTCCTCAGCGCTGTAAAAACTGTGAAGGAGGCAGAAAGAGAAAATGTCTTAGTTCCATTTTAGGTCAATTTGAGTTGGAAATAAGGACATTTTATTGTCCTCGAAGGAGAGGCAAGGATAAAAGAAAAATCGGAAGGCTGTTTTTATTTTAAGCTTTTCCTATCATTTCCTTTCTCTGATGGGTGGAAATAATGTGCATTTTTATGAAAACAGCTATATATTCTCTCACTTTGTACTCACATACTGGAGATAGGACAGCAGTTTGATAACTATAGACCTGGAAGTTTGTGATCCGTGTTACTGCCTCCATCAATCCTGCAGCGGGTGGATTCGCTTGACCTCTGACGTCAAGAATTTTTAGACTTTCTTTTATCATTTCTTCTTTGCCTCTGACAAATTTGTATAAAATTAGGGCGCTGTTGCCATCTGTCCCAAACCTTTCTTAATTATAGCTTTTTGCAAAAGAAACCCCCAAACCTATGAGGTTTTGTGAACGTTTGTTAAAAATAAGCCAACCTCACTGAATTTTCATCACGATACAAATCCTCCTTGCAACTCTCGCTCTGTTTCATGCAACGAAGCAGTTTTTGGTTGCTAGACGTTTTCCACACATTATAACACAGCGTTTAAACACTGTTGAAATTCTTGCAGAGTCTAATTTTTCAACTAGATAGTCTTAATAGTCTCAATAAATAATGATGAAACAAAGAAAAGATCCTCTTGATCCCCTCCTGCTAAACTAAACTAAACTAAACTAAACTAAACTATTCATACTTATTAAAATCCATTGGATATTTTTTTTATTTTGTGCACATTGACAAATCTGATTTCTAGGATATGGACGTTCAGCCACATTTGGTAAATCCGGGGAGCTTGTGGAGATTAAGGATCTTGCTCAGGAACACAGTGTCAGTGTTGCCAGATTGGGCAGTTTTCCACCCTTTAGGGCTTTTTGGGGAGCCTGCTTGTGTTATCGTTTTTCTTTTTTTATTTGTAGCTCATGGGATGCTCCTTATTACACACCAGTTTCTACAGAGGTTGGAAACAGTGAGTCAGATCTGGCAAACCCTGCCCAGACTGGTGACCCCGTCAGCTGTGGGATTCAAACCTGCAAACTCTCGATCCCAAGTCTCCTCCTTCAACATTCGAGCCACCACAGCCCTTATTAAATATATACAGTACATACAGATATTCATATTTAGTGCTTTTCCATGGTTTGAGTGATGCCCGACGCTCCTAACACTGTTGATCTCATTCACCATAAACAGAAACATTCACATGCCAATGGAAGCGACGGCCAGACAAGATGCTCAATCCATCCATTAGCAGCATTTTGATGTTCATGAGGAACTGAACCTGCAACTTTCCGATTGAGAGACGACCACTCCAGCGACCGAGCAGCCGCCTCCTGCTGCAGAGGGTCTCTGAAGTCCTGACTTGTATTCTTGAAGCCACTACACTAACTCTGCGCGATGCGAGTGCTATTCATGACAGTTTATTTGCATTGAAAGTGCGATGAGAGGGCTCCATTGAGATTGACATGATATGAAAGAACACTTAAATGGCACTGAAAAGGAAAACCTGGAAACATCTGAGCATATATGGTTTTGATGGTTAATTACCCACTTTGATAACATAGCGTCATGGAAAAGGCCAGAGTTTAAAAGCTGTTGTACAATTCCAATCAAAGAACTAACAAAATAAATAACTGAGGTGGTGGTCCAAGACACTCTAGTCGAGCCGTGGACCTTGTGCAGCTGCAATTCAGCGCAACACTTCAATAATCTGTGAAGCCATCAGAGGAAAGGCCTCATTTATATCATCTATTGTAAACAAATTAAAGCCCAAAGAGCAAGTTTGATATAATTACTCTGAGTAGATCACAGGAAAAAAAAGCTTCACACATAGCCCTAATGACTGCTGGGTAAATGACTAAATAAATATGCACGTTTAAAAATAAGCGTGGGTTCACTTCCAGTTTTCTAGTGAAGTGCGCCACAGTTCTGGTGGCTAGGCATGCTGCCAGCACCAACTCATGAGGGTGTTGTGTCGTTAACAAACAAGCCCCGCATAGCTCCATTCTTTTCCTCCTACAATTTAAAACACAAGATGGGAGAGTGTGCCAATGACAGAGTAGGGAGTGATGCCAGAGACTGCACAATGTGGGGGAAGTACTAATGATCAACAGTCCCTCCTAAAACACACAGCTGGAGCGGCAAGACATGAGGGAACCGTAAAACACGCCCGCCTTGCTCTAATTTATCAAATTGTAGCCTCTTAATTGTGAAAATGTCTGTCTGTCTGTCTGCTATCCATGCATCCATCCCTTGGCATTGATTCATCCATCCATATTATTTGATGTTCTGTATAAATAAAATTCAAATCATCCCATTACAAATTAAACTGCTGCCCAGCCCTCTGCCACATATCACTCGTGTTTAGTCATTTCACTCTCATCTAGAACAAGCTGCTATTTAAGGCAATTACCCCAGAGGACGAAAATGTTTTCCAATACCAAAACAACGTGCATTACCATTGTTATGAGCGAGGAACAATTTTCCAAAACATTTCATGCATAGCCACTAAGTCCACGGAGTCTTGGGCCATTGAATCTCCTTATTTCAGCTAATTCATCCAAAACCCTGAGAAAACGGTATTTAGAAATATGCACCATGCACAACCATCATTCAGAAACGCTGCAGCCTGGAATGCTGGGAAATTACTATTATGCTCTGAAGGCATCTTTTTGAGATGAAGTTAATTAGGAATAAGTCTTCTGTAAACTAATTATCATGGCAGCTATGCAGTTCACAGGACAGCTTTCAGAGAAGATGGGTTTACCTCACCTAAAAGACATCAGGCTTTCACTGTTACACACTTTATTATGGGATCCTCAGCAGACCAATAATGTGCCTGGTGAAGTTTGACCTCGATGAAGTTCACGAGTTGCACCATTATCGGTGAAGATCTGAATGACATCTTGGTGAATCAATTTTCTGTCTTTACAATTCACTCTCTCTTTTTGATCCCCGCCTGCTAATATTGCATTCTAAAAGTCATTTACACAATCAATAAGAAGACGATGTTTTAAACAGGATATTAAGAAAGATAAGCTGTCACCGCATCAATATTAATAGCAATTTTTGCAGCGTCTCCATGGATACGTTGTCAAATGGTCTGAAATTCTCATCTCCGAGTGGCTAAACGTGTGCGAATGGATTTTTAAGTGTAGAAACACCCTCGCATTCCAACAACCTCAGTTTTCTGTCGTCTTGTGTGGCATCTTTCATGGGCAATAATCATCACTGGGGGTTGACATGATGGCTGAAGTCAGGTTTCTTTCTCAGCATCCAGTTTAATTAGTTGGATGTACCGAGTATGAGGAAAGAACTTGTGTTTAAGAGCGAGAGTGTAATGGTGACAACCTCCTTGATCCCTGGCCTTCGGTCATCACCTGAGGGAGCCCCTTTCTAAGACGCTGGAAGTAAGAGAGTGCTCTGTTTGCCCTCAGGAGGATCATAGCAGCCTGCCTCCAGGACCGGACATCTTGTTAAGGCTCAGTGCCTCACGCTGAAAATGAATGACTTGAGTGGGAATTTCAGGATAGGACCCCAGCTATCTAACAAGCCAATCACAAAAGCCAATTAGGTCTCAGGCGTTTCTTCAGGGACACACAGATTCTGGGGCTCGGGGAGGTGATTCTAGCCTGGGCCCTGGACAAGCACCTGGAGTAAAAATTCCTGTGTTTTTTTGTAGAAAAGCAAACTTTAGCTCTTTATCAATCTCACCAGTGGACCGAATCAGATTTCCCTTGGTTCTTCGCACATGAACTGAATGCAACAAAACCTTATTTAACTCAATGTTTTGACAGCCCTCTGAGGCTTTTCAACATTATATAATCAATGCAAACTATTTTTATTTATTTATGCATTTATCTTTAATTCCCATCTTGCCTGGATTCAGTCAGAGAAGCAATGAGAGACAGTCGGGGGATGGCATGCAGCAAAGACCCAGCCAACCAGGAATCAAATGTTTTAAAAACCGAGTTGCCCGAGGCACAAACAATTCGATGCACTTTTATACATAAGTGACTTTCATGAAGTCTCTAAATATTGTCAGCCTCTGAAAAAAACTAAACTAAAATTTGATCCAATACACTTTTGGTTAAGTGATGTTTATATCTATCGATCCCAGCTGCTTTTGAAAGAGTAGTTTATTTAAGCAGACTGTCATTGTTGCTAAAATATCTACCTGTTCAAGAAATCGATCTTTTGTAGCTGCAGCGTCATGTGCAAAAGAAATGAGAATGGAGGTGCAGTGATTGTGTTCCTTGGTTGAGTCCAGTTAGTTGATGGTGTCTGGAGTTTGTATATTCTCACTGCGCTTGCATGGCTTTTCTAAAGGTGTCTGAGTTTAAAAAAAGACAGTGTGCTACCCTATTCATGTAAACCTTTCTTTATTAGATAATGCTTGAGGCTATGTTTATGTTTTTACTAGTGCTGTCAATAATTAAGCGTTAAATCAACTGATTTGAAACGTTGAATTAGTTAAAAAAAAAACAAATAGTAATTAATGCAGTTTTGTTTACTTTCGTTTTTTTTTGCCAGAGCAGCAGCATGTGCAGCATCTCTGGGTGCAGCACTGTGACTACAGAGCAGCACAATACCAAGTGGAATAATATTAAGGCAGAAAGTTTCACTTTACAACGTTTCCTGACGGCTGATTGAGAAAGTGAAAGTCATTAGCTTTGCTTTGTGAAGCCGAATTTAACGACCACAGAAGTAGTTCTGCAGCAAAGCAGCAGGTTGCCATGTTGGCTGACCAGCAGCCACCAAACTGCTAAAACTGGAGGAAATACTTGCAGGTAAAATATTAATTTCTCCTCTTTCTCTCTTTCCCTGGCTCTCCTGTATACTGTGTGTGTGTGTGTGTGTGTGTGTGTGTGTGTGTGTGTGTGTGTGTGTGTGTGTGTGTGTGTGTGTGTGTGTGTGTGTGTGTGTGTGTGTGTGTGTGTGTGTGTGTGTGTGTGGACCTGCACTCTAACAAAACCCAGACTTATGTTAGATGTTTATTAATTAATTGATGTTTTTATTATTTTTGCTAACTTTATAAAGGTAGTGTTTGAATCTAAATATAATCTCTGTGTGTTGAGTCAAGATGAATTACGTGGTTTTCCTTGAATAAATATCCATTACAAGCTTCAGTCTTCAGTAGAAAAAACAATGCAATTAATTGTAATTAATTACAGATAATTGCGCAGTATTTTTTTTTTTAAGAATTGACAGCACTAGTTTTTACAAATACAAACGTTTTTGATGGCCACAGCTGTTTTATCCTTTATTTTCAATGGTAAGTTGCTTCTGATCTCCCTGGGTACATGTTACACCTGGTATTCTTCTCAGCATAAGCATACACAGCAGTTACAAGTGTTATTTATCCATCTGTTTTGTAGGTTTGCCATTTCATAGTCTTAAGGAGTATTTCTCTTGCACTTCGCTGCACTTCGTGGCTGGGGATCAATGAGTCCTTTTTCATTCACCTTCAGTCAAATTTTCCTTTGGCTAAATTGTTTGATATTTCTTAATTCTTATCTGTATTTTGTAAAGTGCATATATTGCATTCCTATGCATCAAGAAGATCACAAAGTTTAGGATCAATGAATGCTAAAGGGTATTTCAAACTTAGAAAAGCTTGGGAAATACAATTATGTACATTTGCTGGACAGCCGCTACATTAACTTTCTGCTGTTAGAATGTCCCTTATTGTTATAACAGTTACTGTGAAGCTTCACTCTTTCCAAGATAACTGTATTTCATTGAAATGGTCAGAGGGGGTATTTTCATTTATGCTGATAAGTCTGATTAGAAATACGATGGAAATAACTTTTTTTTTGATTCACATGGTTGTGCACTTGTTATCTCACCTCACACATATTATAAGCTCTAAAAATACTCCCACCGTAACCATATTTCAAATGAAGTATTCCCAGTGGAAAATGGGACCTTTCTATTAACTCAGAAACCAAGTATTACCCTCGCCTGAAAGAAAGCTGTTTCAAAGCATACTTGCAACTAATACTGTTTAGTGTTTTTTTTTTGTTTTTTTTCCTGGTTCTTTTTGTTATTGACTGAACTTCAGTATAAAACTGCATCAACATTGTTTCCACTCTCTCCTGGTGTTTAGTTCAGTGTTTTGCTTTGTGTCTCTGGGTGTGTGAATGTCTCCCCAGTGCTTGACTACCGACCTTGTTCCCAGTGTTCCCTGCGAGCGCAGCAGGAAACTTGTGTTGTCATTCCCCCTGCCTTTCCCGTTTCATTCTGTGCAGTAACATGTTGTCATGTTTCGATAATGTTGCTTTTTCCCATGTAAGTTACTGCTCAGTCTCTCTCTCTCTGATCACCCAGTGTGACTCCTGTGTCTTCTTCTCCTCTCTGTCCCTGGGGTCGTGTGTTTGTTTGCTTGTGTTGCTTGGCCCCGTCCTTGATTGTCCCCACTGTGTCTCGTTCTCTTCCCCACTATATACAACATATATGAAAATTCACCTTTTCCTTCCTGTCGACTGACCTGCTGATGATCCATTCTGTCTGTCCTCAAGGTCTTGCTCCCACAGTCTCTTCCACGGTTTGATTATTTCTGAACTTTGTTTTCTTTGGGGGTTTTTTGAACAATTTCCTTTATCAAAGATCGAAGTTTCTTAAGTCTGAGTCTGATCTTGGGTCATCTATCAGTGGTTTCAGACAATTGTGCTGTTATTTCAGATCAAAGTAGATTGACTGCTGAGCCAGACTCACAAAAAAGAGGAAAGGAAAGAAAAGAAAAGAAAATCACAGTGGCCAATGGTGAACTTCTGCAATGACAGGACTTGTATTTTTCTCAAGTTTTCTCTGGGATGTCTCTTGGCTCTTTGATTCACACTCTTCAGAGCAGAAATAAGCACATCAGCACTGCCTTCGTGGAGGAAAAGAGAGAAAAAGAAACCTTTTGGTCAAGCAAGGATCAAGGAGGAGAAACACTCGTTAATGGACCTGCAACTGAGAAAAAGCACCAAATGTCATGACAGGACACCGGATTTAATGAAGGCAGGACCAAGCTGGAGCTAGTAGTGCGTACCACTAATTTTACTGGTTCACCCTCTCTCTTTATAAGGCGCAAGTTTTTACTGTGATGTTACATACAAGGCTTGCAAAGGCCTTTGGTGTGTTAATGATTGATTTATGTCCATGTATGGGATCCAAGGATGCTGTTGCCGTTGCCTATTGAAGACTGGAGAAGAGCTCAGCAGGAGTCCATAGGGCTGCTCTTTTGCCTCGGTTTTTTGATGACTCTGATTGGTCTTGTTAAAAATGAAAGGTTTGTGATGGGAGGTTGTGGATTACTTAAGTTTGGGGTACACTTTCACAGTCTGGACCATTTAAGGTTGTTTTATTAAATGAGGTAGTTTATTGGCAGCCCCATTTATATTTTGAGTATTGTTCGACTGCCAGGTTGAGGGGTTTTCTTTTGTTGTTTCTTTTCAACAGCAGAAAGTCTGGGCCTTGTTTTGTTAAATTATTTTCATTCATTTGGCACAACTGCCACATCCCTTACTCCCCCACATTGTCTGCAAACCTTTTGCATTCATTTGTGCTTCGGGTTTTGTGCACTGCGTTACGGTTCATGTTGAGACAAAATAAAACTTTGTTTTTCTCTCACAGCCACCTGGTTTTGTCTTCACGCATTGATTGATTTGTGTTTTCAACAAGGTAATGCAACAATTTGCTGAGGTCTTGAGAAATGTTGACTTGTTTATAAAAAAAAAAAATAAATAATAATAATCTTTTGGCTGCTCTTCTAAAGGTCTAATATGTAAAATAATGATCACAGGACCAGGGTCCACTACAGGACTGAGAAACAATCACCCAGACACACATTCACCTTCAGCCAAATTATAATGAGCAATTATACCTGTAAATCAGGTAAAAACAGGAGACACTGGACGAAAGAAAAACCAAAACTTGCATCTACAGATCATACACACTTCATTGAGAAAGGCCCTGGTTCATATTCAAACCCAACCCTTCCGGTTGTGAAATAATGGTGTTAACAATTGTGAATCATGCTGTAGCACCTATTATTTCAGGGGTTTTTTGCCCATCTGTTTATTAGTCACTATCTTATCATACTCAACACCCTCATCCAAGTAATTACAGTCATGTTTCATATTGGCTTCATATTTTCTGTAATATTCAGACATTTGTAGATTGTACTGAGGCATTGCCAAGTCCTTGTTGTTACTGATGCCAGCAAGTTCTTGTTATTCATTGGTTATTTTCAGCATATTTGTAGATAGCTTGTGGTAGAATTGATGCTTTGTCCAGAGGTCACCGTTACTGGACATATCAGACTTTTGTGCCTTGCATTGATTTAAATCTTTTATTTTTTTTTGTTCCATTCATGACCTGTTTTGAACACAAAACACACAAGCTGGTTTCTATGGTTTCACTCCCATATGTTTCCTGTACTGGGGGAAAGCCATTTAAGAGTGCTATTCATTAGATATTCCCTAAAGGGAAGAGCATTTTATGAAGGGATTAGAAGCAATCGAGTCATCTATGCATGTTTCGTTAAGACTGGAGTAAGAACGCCTTTCCAGGATCAGCTGAACCAAACAAGATGAGCTTAGAGGCCTTCTCCTCGAAGCCACACCATATTGCAGCTGCACTGCTGCTGGATAATCCAAAACTTTATTGTTGAACATGAAAGCAACTCAATCTTGTTATCACATGTGCACCAACATCTACTTAACAAAGGACTTCCCCAAAGCCTTTGCCATGGTTCAATCCTAATAGTCTTAGCAGCATTCGACTGAGAAGAGCTACAAAAGGAAGATCACACTCTCCACCTCCACAATTAAAAAAAGATTAGGGGCATGCCACAAATCCACTGCACGTCGGAACCAGGTGAGGCATGCTGAGTGTGCCTGTTTTATTGAACAGAGGAATTTCACAGCAGCATATTAAAGTCAGGATTTCTCCGAAAGAGATGGTATTACTTCCCTGATCTTGCATGAACAGTAATTACTCACCTTAAAAATTAAAAGTCACCTTTTTTTTTTTTTTTTTCTTACAGACCGGATTACACTATGATGTCAATATGATGAAAGCTTTTGGTTGTTTTCTTTTCTTTTTTTGTGTGCGTGTGTCACAAATTTGTTGACCCATAATATAATGAGAAAAAAAAAAAATAAATCAAGCAATTGAGATTGGTGGTTAACTTGGGAAATTTCAACATTATTACTGTATTGCATCAATTAACATTTTTTTGGTTTTGTTTTTTTTAATGATCTTTCCTAACTGAAATTAACAGGCGGGTTTACAAGAGATGTAACGAATATGAAATGTCTGAAAAAGCAGACAATGGGAGAACAAGCAAACCCGACAAAAAGGTCTGTCTGTGTAGGGTTGGCCCCCACACACACACACACACACACACACACACACACACACACACACACACACACACACACACACACACACACACACACACACACACACACACACACACACACACACACACACACACACACACACACACACACACACACACACACACACACACACACACACACACAGAGACAGAGACAGAGACAGAGACAGAGACAGAGACAGAGACAGAGACACAGACACAGACACAGACACAGACACAGACACAGACACACACACACACACACACACACACACACACACACACACACACACGTGAGCAAATGGATATCGTCACTCTCATTCCAGAAAGAGGTGTGGGACTTTTTTTGAATATCTATCAACATGACAGAATCCTAAAATACATAAATAAAAAGGAAGAGCAGAAACAGGATCACCTGCACTCACAAGAGAACCAAAACCTGCTCCAATGTTAAAATTGACTTAAAGGCTGTCAATGAAACGTTCCCTGGGAGGTTTCAGAGGTGCAGCCATTTTGTGAGGCTCGCAAATAACCAAGGGACGAATCAAAAGGATGGTGTCACTTCCTATTGCATTGTTTTATCAGTTGATGTCAATTTATTGTATGTACCGCGAAGCCCGGGGAAACTGTGGTTCCTTCAGTTTTCAGCAAACCCCGTCGCTCCATTTGATCACTGTTAATTCATCAGTCAGCGGTACAACAGAGGAAAACATGCCGGAGTGAGAACAGTTCCCGTTTAATTTGACATAATTTGACAACATTTATTCAACAAATCACTCACTTTTTGTCACAAAACAATGTTTCATTCATCAATTTATTTAAAAAACATGTTATTTAGACAGTTTTGTGTGTTTGGTTCTGTTATGACTAGGGCAGTGCTGTCTAGTCATTCTGGTTGGTGCTGCTAGTTTGCAGGTCAGGCAAAATTAAAATGTGAAAAAAATCGTTCACTGTAGTTCATTATTGTAAATTATATAAACAAAAGAGTGTATTGTGTTGCAGTTCATATTACATCTGAATACTGTGTGCAGATATTGTGCTAAAGTAGTCTGAGTGGAGATGAATTGACACATTAGTGCCGGGGCTCTTTAACGATTTGTCAAAGGAAATTAGAGCGAACTGCTCTTTATGATGGTGCCACACAGGAAAGTAACTGGGGGAGAATAATTCAGTCTCAATTCATTTTATGCTGAAGGCAGGTCAGGGTTGAATTGCACCATTTGGCTTTCAAAACTAATGTCCATGCATATCTCGATTGCCGGAACAAAAGCTCAGGGTGGCCTTTATGGATCCTGGAAGACGGGCGTGGGGAGGGCCTCGCCTGTAATGCTCATTGCTCGAGATGATCACTGACAGCTATAACCTTAAGGCACTATTACCACCAGCAGCAACCATCACTTGGTTATTACGTTTAACAGTGTACTTTAATGGGTTTGCCATTGTAGCTATGCTGCCTCACCAATGAGTTTCCCCATACTTAATACTTAGTGAGTCAAACATGGTAAACGCACATGAACAGGAAGTCACTTCTAAAACGTTCCAAATTGAAATGTAATGTAACAAAACCAGAAAAGCTTACGCTGTATTATATCTCTGCGGTGCTGCAGAGCCGAGGCATTCTATATTAAGCAAGAAGCAATTCCCAAGTATTTTAACAGCAATCAGGACTTTCAGTCTTTCTGCTTCAACACATTTTATCTGGAAGATGAACCAATCCTGAGAGAACCAGTGCACCCAATGCAGCCTCCGATTAGAGTTCACCCTCCACATGGTAAAGAACAGGGTGATATTGACTGCTTCCACTTCAGTGGAGTCAGTCGAGATTGACATATAATGAAAGCACAGCAGGAAGGAGAAAACAGGGAGAAAAGTATACATGCTTTCTGTGGGCTTCCAAACGCTGGTCTTCTCTGCCATTAAAATCTCTCCGCTATTTTTGTTGGTGCACTGTACCTTAGACAACCTTGATTCTATAAGCACGGTTTACTTTCCTGTACACGTTCATGTAGAGCAGCTAATGTTTCCAGGTTGCGTTGCAAAGTAATGACACATGCACTGATTATAGATGTATAAATACTGATTTGAAACAAGAATCAGACTACACCGGGACAGTTTGAGTATATCCTGTAGAAATATTGTGATATTCAACCTTCAAAAATAAAAATAAAAACATTTTTCAAACCATCTTGAAAATCGTTGGATGTATGAAGGTTAAGAGCTGCCATTCGGGAAATAACATTTTATCATCATTATTCACTGTTTTTTCAGTATTTATTTGTCTTATGTAATTCAACTTGTACCTGTCTTGGCTTTTGTTTCTCCAGTAGTTTTAGCTGTTTTGGCAGATTTACCCGTTTTAACCGATTTTAGCCTGTCCGTCACTTGTTATTCCCAGCTGTTTTACCAACATTCAGTGGTTTTAGCCATTACAAACATTTTAGTTACATTACCTGGTCTCGTCGATTAGCATTTTCAATTTACTTGCAAATATTTGTTTCCTAATTTCCGGCAAACCAGCATTGTTGGCAGAAAAAGCAAATGAGAGACAGAGAGCAGGTGTAATATTAGGATGCAAAGCATATATTAGTTTTGTTGAAGTAATTAGTTGATTTATGTAAGCCTCACATTGGTCCGCTTGAAAAATTGTCTGCTGTACAAAGAAAATGAAAATTTGATTTTATATATATATATATATATATATATATATATAAAGTCATACATTATTTGGTGAAAGCTACAGGGAGTCACTACAAAGAAGTTAAAGAGCCACATGTGGCCTCAGTGTGGACCACTGCTTGTTCTCAGTCTAATCACCACCACTGTAGGCCCTTGAAAAAGGTCTCAAAACCCCTGAATGCTCCCCAGGCACCACGGAGTGGCTGCTCTTTCCACATGGGTTAAACACAGAGGATAAATCTCACCGGACTACTGTTTACTCAAGACTAAATAAAAGACCATCTTTGTTCCAGATCTTTGGGGGTGGCTAGAAAGTATTCACGGGTAACTCCAGGTCACTGCAATCACATCTCATCTATTTGGCAAAAATATATTAGAAGTGAATCAAAAAAAAAAAAAAAAAGAAAGAAAGAAAGAAAAGCAGTGACCATCAAAAGAAGAGGAGGAGGAGATCAAAAGGAAGATTATATAACCGTGGATAGGATTGAATAGCTAAGTAGAGGTGACTAAACACAAAAGCGTCCCCGGCTAAAAAGAAAAAGCATACACAAATATGTGAAGGTCCCTGCTGGGGAAGAGCTGATCATTTAAATGACCAGGCAGCAGATACCAGCCTGTTTTGAACAAATAGCAGGAAATAATATATCATCAATAAATGAATTCAATCAAACAGGGGCATTATTTTTTGGGACTTCATCGTGTTGCTGTCACAAAGAATTGGCATCTTTATTGCAAAAATCTCCTGCCAGACGTTTTTGTCAAGCTTCCAAAAACATGGCGATGGAAGAAACATAAAACACTGACATTTCTGAAGTCCGTATAAAGTCACCTACACGCGGGGCATAGTGTGCCAACCATGGGGTCGAGAAGATTATTCGTACTAGCAAGTCCTGGGGAAGCTCTCAGAAATATTTAACGGACACTGAAAAAGGAAGGGTGCCTCTGTGCCCGCTTCAAGGTCGCCATCTTCTGAAGTCGGATGTTGCCGAATGCTGCCAACAAACAGGCTGGGAATTCAGCATCGTCATCATCATGCCATAAAATCTGCGGCTTTAAAATCCTTCCACTTCTGCACCCGACGGTTTTCCAGGAAAAACGTTGCGGTGGAGAAATGCACAGGAAAACATACCGTTGCCTCCTGGTTGAACCTTTCTGTGGTGGAGAATTCCAATCATAGTCTAGTACTATAATCTATTACATTATAAACCCAGGCTGCATTATTAAAACTGACTATAATTCTAAACTATTTCAGGTTTGATAAATGCAATAATTTCTCAATGGCAATGTGAAAATGAGAAAACTCTTAATACAAACAAACCGTGTGGATGTGAACAGGGGAGATGTCAAGAACTAGTTTTTCATGAATGTTTCATCACTCTATCAGGAAACTGACCTGCTGTCCGAAATTGCTGCAGATGATACAGTCTGAGGTGTAATTAAAAAACAATTAGGGGGAATGTGGCAGGCTAAGAGCACCTTCACCTCCCCCCAGCTAAACCAGGCCATTAAGCATGCTGCATATGACTTTTAAATATTATATACAGGTGTGTGTCGGCAGAATTCATCACAGTCTGACAAGGATTGAATTCACGTTAGTAACGTACACGATCATTTGATATGGAGCTATAATAATGATAATAGTAATAATAATAATACACAATGTCTTCATTATGTGGCATTAACGTTCACTAACAGGTTTGTTTTTGATAAACGAGTTTAATGATTCAGCATATGGAGCATAGGAGGCTTTGCACAGCTTGGTATTATTACTTACATAAAAATTATCAAATGTGTTCCACTGAAACCTGCCAGGCTCTGTGTTTTAATATTAAATGCTTCTTTTTATAACTTCAGACAATGAAAAGGAGCTAAAAATAAAAATAAGCCTTCATAATACTCGTCACTCTCGTGCATTGCTGGGAGGCATTTAAAAAAAAAAAAAAAAAAAATCTTTTGAGACTTTGTATTGAGACCAGCTTCCTTATTGGACTCCTTGTTTAATTTTTGCAACCCAAGGAAATTAAAAGTAAAGTTTTTTTTTTTTTTTTTCCTACATCTCCTATTTTGTCTCCTGTTTTTGTTGCCGTCTTCATACCCTCCAGCTCCGGTAAAGTCCATAATTTCACTTGTGTATCACAGAGCATTCTCAGTTTAGCGGCAGTTCGTTTAAATTAAAAGTTACAATCCGGCTGTCAAGCAGTAGTTTGTGCCTTGTAGCAATAGAGTCATTAGCTATTTGAGTGAAGATGCACCCTCTTCCCTGTTGGTGCGCCGTGTGAATAAATGTCAGTTGTCTGCCAATATCACTTTGCATTAATTAGCCTGTGGTCTGAATTCATTGGATCCCAATATCCGCACACACATGCACACACACGCACACACACACAGCCCGGCACAAATTGGCTGCTGTGTTTGTGACCACCCGGCACAACCCTGAAAACCCTACTGTCAAACACCGGCATGTTCAACTGGAACTCGGGTCACAGTTCACCAGTTGTGTCAGCGATCTGCTCATGCCCTTTAAACTCATGTTCACGCACATGTGTGACCTGCAATATACCCACAATGCCCTAATTTCACGGCAGGGTGAGGGAGCTACCTGAATGCTGTGACATGTTCTATATTAAAAACTATTATGTTGATGGTACAAAATTACCCATTGATCTGACCGTGTTTATATTGTGATTAGTGTAATGATGAACCAGGGATGCATGTTTTCACTGTGTGCGGGTTTTCTCTCGGCACTTTGGTTTCGTCACACAACCAAATAACACACACTTGAGGGTTAATTATTTCCTCTGAAATTGCGTGTTGATGTGAATGTGAGTAGGTAGGACCGTCTCTCTATGTTTTCCCGTTACTGGACGAGTGTTCAAGGTGCACACTGCCTTTGCTCTAACATCGGGCAACAATAAAGGCTCCTTCATACTGAAGGTTACATGCGCACACGGATACATACAAAGCCTTCCATGTGCACACTATGTTAGTCTTTCTGTTCATATCATCAGTAACGGTAGGGGCAGTGGGGCCACTGAGGGCAACTGAGTGTTTGAGACATGAAGAACAAACATGCCGCAACCCTGAGAGGACACGTTGTGTGAGTTGGATTGTTTAGATGATTTAATCATTCCAAAAATCTCCCCAAACCTGTTTTCCCTGGGGGGAAAGGCACAGTCCTTTTGCTCTACACAGTTGCAAAGCCCATTTTAAAACTTGCTGGCTGAGGCCCCGCTGACATGAGAACATTTTAGGTGCATGCATATCTTTTTCATGTTTTTGCTTTTTCATTTCAGAAAGGTTTTGCATTTACATGGTAACGTCTGGAATATTATATCTGTTTACACAGAAATGGCGGAAATGCTAAAAACTATGTATTTAGCACATTTGAGACTGTTGGTTGTTTTTGTAATGCCACACTGGAGGCCGCCATTGTTATTGTCTACCTACTCCCAAATGTGCAGAAGAACTATTTACAATGGTTGTGGTGTGAATGCTGCATTTTCTCCCCGTTTCTGCGGAGACAGTCTGACCGTTTTCGAAAAGTTTCACCTTGGGAGCCATTTTCAAAGAGTTGCAGTTTCAGAGACTCAGAGCACCATTGTCGAGTGAATAGGCAACCAAATTTCAACACAAGCGTTTTGTTTTCACTTCAAAAGTTTGTCCAGTAAACAGGGCCTGAGTCCCGTAACAAGGAAGTGAAGGGTGTCAGCAACATGGTCAAACTCACTCTTGGGCGACTTGTCACATCTGAGATTGAGCGTCAACTCAGCCAAAACATTCTGAATTATTGAAAATGTCAGATGTCATCAATTTCCCTCATTGGTAACGGCAGAGAAAATAATGATCCATCCAGCAAACACATCTGTGTTCTTCTCCTTTTCAAAAAGAGTGCAATTTCACGGTCTCTTCAACAGTCGCTGTGTCTGTTATTGATATGTTCTTTACTCTGTTGCCATAGAAATCGTCAGAGACGTAACTCAGCACCTGCGTCTAAGTATACCATGAAATCCATGCTATCGTAAATTATGTGTAGAATTACAGAAACAGTGACAAAAGCATTGTTTAAAATGGACACCTTCTTTTCCATGCATCTATAGAGCATTGAGAAGCCTTAAATCAGATTAAGATGGATTCATATTAAAAGAAAAGCCTGGCAGAGAAATTACAGAATTGTTACCAATAGTCATATTCACACATTATGATTCAAATATCTATTTCTTCTCATACTTGCTTTGCATTTTATAGTCATATCAATAATAAAGTTCAACATAGGGGTATCAAATATATGGCCTGTGGGTCAAACGGTCTAATCTGGCCCACAGGATGACCGTGCATTGTGTAAAGATAATAAAACAATTTCTTTAACTTGCCCATGGGGAATAACACTGGGACCCAAAATTGAACAGCGGATAGCAGCAATAAAGTAATGCGGCAGTAAAAGCTACTTTACTGCTAGAGAAATAGAATTAGCATGAAACTCATATGATAAAACATACTGAAGTTATCGTGCAGCCAAGGAAGCAACAGGCTTTTATCTGCATTACATTGTGGAAGATGAAATTTCACACTGAGCTTATCCAGACTTTTCAGGTTCCTCACAATAGGTTTAGTTGAAAACGAGTTAATGAACTGTGAACATTTAGGCAATCTATGTTTTTTTCATTATTATTATCATTGTTATTGTTATTGTTATTATTATTATTATCATTAATACACTTCACATTTAAACAATCACAATGTGCTAAAAAAACAAAATATAAAAGGTTCAAATTTAAGGGTGGGGGGTATCTTTTTGTTTTGTTTATAATGTCTGTAAAAGACTTTTGCTACAGATTGTATGAAATGTGCTATATGAATAAAGTTTGATTTGATTTGATGTGAAAAAGGAACACCATAAAAGGCTTTTCTAAACAGGTAGGGTTTTAGTTTTTGTTTTAAAATATCCGTAGCTTGTGGGGCCCACAGGTGGTCAGGGAGGACATTCCAGAGTCTTAGGGCAGCTGAGCAAAAGGTCCGATCACCAATCATGTGAAGGTTGGTTCTCGGGACATGGAGGGTATTTTTGGCTGTAGAGCGGCAGGCCTGGGAAGAGTTCTAGGGGGTGAGCGGAAGGCAAGGGGGGGGCATGGAAGTGCACGAAGAGATTTTAGGATGGGGCTTATGTGCTCATGATTTCGCACCCTCATCAGGATCCTGGCAGCTGTTGTGGATATACTCCAGTCTCTGGATGCTTCTGCCAGAGATCCCGATGAGGAGACACTGCAGTAGTCTAGTCTTGAGGAGACGAAGGCATAGACAAGCTTCTCTGCATCAGCCGGGGTGAGTGTTGGGCGGAGTTTGGCAATGTTTCTGAGGTGGAAGAATGAGGTCTTGCAGATGTGTCTTGATGTGATTGTTGAGGGAGAGTTGGGGGTCCATTTCAACACCCAGGTTGACATGGATGTGGAGAGGGTGATGCTTTTGCCAGAGAAGGTGATTCTGGTGATGGTGGAGGAGTGGAGCTGATGATGTGACGAGGATGGCTTCAGGTGTCACCCGCAGCTGTGAGGCCAAACAGGGCTGTGTATGGGACATGGAGTATATATGCAGCTTTGCATGTGTCTCCCCTGGATTTGGGCTGATACGGGAGGGGAAATAGGAAGCTTGATTAGCAATGTGATACAAGTATAAAATATATCAAATATGACTCGGAATCAGTTTAATTAATTTAATTTTAGGATCAAGTAAGTGTAATGAAAAGCTTGTCAGCACAGCTCGGCCCTCTGTGGTTCTGGTTTTTAAAATAGTTTCTCGGAGGCAATGGGGAGTTTCTATCATCATTATTCTGCTGCAGTATCACGGTGACCATTTCCTGGAGAGATACTCCTTCGTTGTGGGGGTGGAGCCGATCCTGTCCACATGTCTACTCCAGAGTGGCAAAATATACCCAGACTTAATTATTCCCATCATTTGGTCTCACTGTGAGTTTTCTGCACAGCAGTAACATCTTTCTGTTCATTCCCCAATAGGCACTCTTCCGTCATTGACACTTATCTGAAATTTTTAATTCATCAGTAAATTGAAATTGTTTTTTTCCAGTTCTTTTTTTTTTTCTCCTTTCTTCCCTGCTGACATACTTACAGCTCTCAGGCCTTTCAAATGGTTTATAAGGACCAACTCTGAGCTCTCAGCCCACTTGTTCTGACAGTGCTTCTGGTGTTTAGTCTTGTGCTCTATATTTGTCAAAGACGGCATAGGTGATGAGGTTGATTCTCTGTTTCTTGCTGAACAAATGTAAGCTATTGATCTTCTGTTGGCACCTGGTCTACCTGTTCGTGCTTTGATTCGACTGATCAGTGTCTGTTTCAGAGCGCCACACAGTGCCCCTTTATAAACCTTCAGTCTCGCCACGATTTAACACAAAGAAAGTCCATCATTGCTCAGAATAACAATTTGGTTTCTGGGGTGAGGACTCTCTCTCTTTTTTTTTTTTTCAATTTAATTGTAATTTTAATTGACGATAATGATTGAGACAAAACCCATTGGAAAAAAGAAAGACAAATCTAACTGAATGAGAAAAAACACAGCTATTTAAATTTTCAGTATGTCATAATCCTGACACAGCGTTGCCTTAGAAGACACATGTTATTCTCTATGTTTTTGTTAACAGTGGGCATAGTATTGAAGAAAGGTGAAGCACATTCTGTATCACAATTCATTAGGAACTCATAAGGACTTAAAGCACATCCATAATGCTTTATAAAATGATTATAAAGAGTTATAACAATGTAAGTTAAGCTGATCAGTTTTACATAAAGGAAACTGAAGTCCTGGATTGCAAATGTTATACCTATATCTGTTTATAATATTATATAATCTAAATTTCTATCACATTGAAAAAGAAAACTCACAATCAAAAAAGTTTGAAAAAAAAAAAGTCAAATCATGTGTTACAATCTGAAACTCGTACTTGCCTGCACGAGTAGACCAGTGTTATTTTGTGAGCTCTAAGTGAAGTGACAGCGCTCTAAAATGTTATTGGCACATAAATAAAACTTCAGCACAATGACACAGTGTTCACTCGCTGGAAGTGTAAGTCCAAATAATTGTCAAAAGTAAAGCCTTTTAAGTTGTTTTTTTTGCACAAATCAAGCAATCGCTGCAGCACGGTTTCTTAATAATGTTCCTTAGCTGAAAAAGATAATAATTGCATTACAAAACAAGCATTTTCCACCAAGTATTATATATGCATCTGGTCAATAATGTGATAAAAACAACATTTATAACTTTATAAAGCAGTCCTGCCGCAGGCACTCCAGGCTAAGTCTAGACCTTGACTGTGTTTGACCCTGGTTCGAATCCCACTTGAGGTAAGAAGGGTTTCCAGTGCAAAGCCAAGCCCACGGTGTGAGTTGCAACAGAAGCAAAAAAAAAAGACATTTATAACCCGTCTTCAAATTCCATTATACATTTCATCTTCACAGAAAGTGTTACTATATCTTCTTACAACATGTAAAATGTCATTTTCAAATTGCAACAAATCAGCAATGACAGATCAGGTGACAAAACTATTTTAAAAGAAGGTTGTCTACATGCGCTCGAACATAAGTCCTTAACCTTTTGACATGAAAGTTAATCTCTCCAACATCTGTTTTTCTTCGCAGTCATAATTAGTTAGGCGTACATTATTTTTAACCATTCAACAAAATGAGGACTGCAATGCTTTTCTTTAAATTGAACATAAGAGTTATACGTGCACCATGATGCACCGTGAGGAACACATACCAAATGCTCTATCTCTTTAATGATTTTTTTAACAGATTACACTCTTAAAAACTGACTTCATAATTGTAATAGACACAATTGTGTACATCTGAATGGCTTCTTAAATTATTCCTTCGACACAGAAAATGTCATCCGCTTCATCATTTTACATGGTTTTATAACCATGAAATGTGTGCGGATATCTTTGGTTATTTCCATTGGGTGATACACTAAGAATAATCACAGAGGGTCATCAATATAGGTAATACACATTACCTGGGAGATTAAAAAAAAACAACAACAACATTATATCAGCAAAAAACTTCTGTTGTGTCGTAATAAACATACTCATATTTCAGTGTGATAGAGACTGACATTTATGTAAAAATCAAGCTTGAAACCAGATTATTTAACCACAGAGCTCACCCTCGATTGATGTAAGCATCAACCCCGAGGGCACAGGCCTTCATACGAATCCCTGACTTAAAACCCAGGGACCTGCTTTATGAATGATGCCATGCTTGTAATGCTGTCAAACATCACAAATTCAACTTTTTATTCATCTTGTTTGTCACCCAAAGGTTGGGTTTTTTTGTTGTTGTTGTTGTTGTTGTTGTTGTTGTTGTTGTTGTTGTTGTTGTTGTTGTTGTTTTAAGTGTAGCAAAACAGCACTTCTGTGTTATTTATTACATTTTTTTTTGAATGAAAAAACATGAGTTTCTTTTTGGGAACATCTTCACTTCACATTAAGTTCATTCCGTGCAAGGTTCATCTCCCAAGACAGCTAATGTGTGGTTGCGGTAAGATATCCCACAGATTTCAGTTACAAAGGTAGTGAAAACGCACACGTGAGTGAGGCACGGAAGGCGGATTGTTGCTGGAGCAGTAAACAGCCGTGACCGCTGCTCCTGCGAGTCTGTGAGCAGCGCACTCCGAGTGTGTTAGTACGACGGGCTTTCTTCCCGGTAAGTTGCTGCAGCCTCGCCAGCTGTGATTCAATGTCTCACCGCCTTAATAATCCCGCTGTATCGGGAACCTCAGAGCATGAATATAAACACGAACAACCTTTACCCAAATATATATATGAAATGATTTATACATGATCTGTTGAAGTGAGCAATATGTAATCACACTGAGAAAAGTTGTAACTAAGGCTGCGGTGTGTGTAGTTGGGTTTTTTTTTTTGTTGCTGTTTTTTTTTTTCTCAGGATGAACCGCTTAACTTTGTTTATCCGGCAAAGCAAGTCATGCATCTTGAAAACCTTTTCAGAGATAAATATTCTGCATGAGCTGGTTTGTAATTCCAAAATGCAGTAAACAAACATTATTCTATCCATCCATTCGGGCCTACTGTAATATAAAATAACCTATAATGTTTGCCCACAATTGGTGTGTGTGGTGATAATAAATCATCCATATAGATCCCGAACCAGACAAATCATAGAAAGTACTTTTTTTTTTTGTATTGATTGTTTATCCATGATTCCTGTCATATGACAATGAAATACACACTGCTGCCATTATAAGTATTTTAAAGCTACACTTACAAAAATATGCGAAACAGTTATTTTATCTTCTGCTGTTACCATAGCTTTTAATTACAACCACTGCTGTAAATCTCCATCGTTACAATCAGTGAGTCTGTTTTACTGAAGTGTTAAGAGGAGGTGTTATAATTCAGGACCCTGAACACGAGCAAAATTAAGATGGAAATGATGAATGTGACGCAGGGCAAGCACGTTATTTAACTTACACCAAACCCACCAGCATGTTGAATGACACTAGTTCAGACCACCTAATTCCCCCAGTGGGAAACTCCCAGTTTGACCACATTCAGACGTACGGTGTTTCCCATTGGAAATAGGACATTTTGACCGTCTTAGACCGTCATCCCAACAAGCTACGATTGGTGAGAAAAGTGTTTGCCGCTACAGTCGACGTGCTATTACTTCTCCTTGGCAGAGATTTAAAAAATCCCTCAATCATCAGAGGAAACAATGTGAAAAATAGTTTAATGGGTGAAGGCAAGCTCACAATATTGAATTTTACTCTGACCCTATCGGGTGGCTGTACTTGGAATTCATTTGAACCATTACCCTCACTTCATTCCCACATTCCTCACAGCTCTTTTACAAACAGACGCCTGTTGTGATTCACTTAAATTAGCACATTGAACCGTGAGTGAAAGTAAACCAGCTAATCACGTGAGATAACAATGAACTATTAGTAATTATTTCGTCCCGATTCCAGTCGCTGCCGACCACAGCGATCATCATAACTTTGGTAATGTGGTGTATCGCCTTGTTAGCACAGAGCCAGCACGCTTTCTTTGGAAACACGCAGAATTAAAATCACTGAACTATGGTGGCCCCAAACTCTCACAAACACAGGGTTCGCTCCCGACCCCCGGGGGACCCAGATCAGGCTTTGTGGAGTCTTTCAGTGATTGACAGTCATTTACTTGCATATGAACTATTCACAAAAAGGAAGGACAGGTTTTATGCTTTGTGAAATCATGTAATGGTTAAATATTGCAAATGTGACTTCAGACTTCAATGGTCCAACTAATCACGCAAAATGAAACGAAAGAAAACAGCAAAGAAATTTGGTAGATTTTTGATGGGCACAACTGATCGATGGTTTTTCAGTATGAAACGTTTCATTACAAAACTAAGATACATACTGTAGTTACAAAAAATAACCTACTTAAAGACATATATTTTTTTCAATTTAAAAAAGTATGATTGCCACCTAAACATGACCACCATTGTCACAAATAAATAAATAAATAAATAGATATGTTTTTTATGTGACAACCAAATCAAGAAATCTATAGAATTAGAAAGACAAGCCTCTACACTCACGGCCATGTTTTTTCGATGGGAAAAGTTTTCATTACATCACAACCGTGTATTGTTTCAATGTCATTGTAAAGAAATAGATGAATCGCTCTTCGCAATGGAGAGTTTTAAAGCCTTTACTCTGCCATCAAGTCTCGCACTATCAGAGGCAATATTTTGCTGTGTGTGTTTGTAATTCCCTCAAAATGTATCATAGACTTACCATATTAATGTACAAATTGGGTTATCCTTCTTTCAAGGTCTCCCGCCTTAAATTAATATGACATCTTTGGCAAGGAAACTGGAATGGCTTTTAGAAGAATTTAATAAAAAGCATCACTGATGAAATTAGCTAATGCCCATTGACATTTTATCCTGAGCATTATAAGAATAACTGGACCCAGTGATCATATTTCCCATGGTTTCTGATGCTGCTGCCTTATAGATTTCAATTTAACTGTAAGTGAAAAGTTAGTTTTAAGGGCATAGGTTTATTCTGAGGTAAGCGATAATGCAACATCTCTATACATGGAAAAAGAAAATATTTTCCTCAACCACTTTTTTTTATTATTATTTTTTGTTTAATAAGCCTTGAATATTGACAGCAAAGTACTCAGTAAAGTTCTCGTCCAACTTAGATCACAGATGCCATGACAAGGCGGCATGTTTGACTTGATGATACAATGCATTCTGATCTTCAATAAGCAGTTGTTTGTCTTCAGCCAGACTGCTCACAGCAAACGGCAATTACAAACATAGGGCCATCGGGCACATCTGAATACAGTTGGGATCTTTGATTCTTCTACCCACTACACTAAAAAAAACAAAAAAAAAACAACTAGTATGAATCATTTCTGCCTGTTTTCAGATCACATGTCAGTTATAATGATGAAGATCCACACAGAGAATTCAGCAGACAAAAAAACAGCAGCCGCATGTCTCCGTAAGCCCATGAGAGCAAAAGCCTGTAAAACAAAGCGGCCTTCACATTTATGTCCTTTTTTTTTTCCCCCTCTGTGCGGTTGTTGGTATAGTTGCAAAGATTGCCATTAAAATGGCAAAACAAACTACAGTTTTTGAACTTCTCAATCCAGAAGACTTCTAGCCGGCGTATAATACGAAGCATCCAAGGCTTTTTATCTGCATTGCTGACGTTCAAGGATGAATAAAAGCACAGATGTTTTAGTTTTGTTTTTTTTAACATTATTTATTTATTTTCAAATTTTTATTTCAGCACTATTTATACATGAAAAGTGATGCATTCTCCATATGTTTTCTATTTTCAAAGCAATTATACTTTCCTGTGATTTCTCCCAGATAAGGTCATAATGAAGGAAGTGCTAAGTGTTGCCCGCCGATGCGGTCCATAGCGTGAACGTTTGATGGAGTTTCATCTATGAGCTGTAATGAAACGGCTTCAATGCCACTGTTGGTGTATTTTATTTTTATTCCTTTATGGAAGAAACTTTTTTGACAGTTAATACGGTGCCGTTCTGAGTCCGGCATATAGTCAAATGCATGCCGTCTCAGCGTACAACTAATCTCTAACATATTTTGGCCTCTTTTTGTCGTAAACTGACAGTATTTAGGACGTTTATTTCAGGCTCAGAGAGAAAAACACATATTTTTTCTTTTTTTACTTCTGTCTTGTAATAGTTTTCAAAGACACCTTATTAAAGTGCACTTCAGCTCTATGCTTAGCTGACTTTGAGCTATCATATCAAAGATTTTGACAACTTCGCTCTAAATGTAATTCTACAGTGCAGTCGCTGCCTGAGAGCCCAATTAATAGGAGGAAAAGAGCAATCATACAGTCAGAAGCAAATCTTAGAAATTATAAAAAAAAAGGATAATATGTATCAACAACTGCTTTCCTTTTTTCTTTAAAAAAAATAAAAGAAATGAGTGAAACTTAGTAACTCAGCAGAAAAGGGTGAATGCAGCAGTGGAAATGGGCAGGCGCAAAGGAAGATTAAGTGCAGGAGTGGTAATTGGGCCGAGTGCAAAACAAAATGCTAAGTGCAGTTAAAAAATGGGAGAGAGGATGGAAAGGGGAAAAAAAAAAAAAAAGAAAAATCAATAAGACTCAGCTGCCACTCCGGCTGTGAAGTCAGAATGGGATGTTTGAACGGTTCATTTTTATCGACGAGGACAGGGCTTCATTCTGAATAGTGAACTTAATATGTTGTCAAAGCTAATGAACAAATAATAAATTAACTGAGAATCTTCTTGGCCCAAATTCCTGGCAGATAGTTTTACTAGCTTTTGGCAGGTGAGTCGGCCAGAAAGTTAATTTTAGAAACTTTAACTTGGCAAGTTCATTGCACGCAATAATCAGTGACCTCAGCCACGTTCTTATGGCTTCTGCCGTTTTTTTTTAGATGGCTTAGATTTTGTATAGCTGATGTGCTTTGAGTCCTTTTGGAATCGTTGTTTGTATCAGACCAGAAGATGTATCACAATCAGAACGGATTCAACACAAATTTACACTGTCATAAAAAAATACTTTTTTTCCCCCTCTCATGTTCAAAAGCCTGTGGATGTGTCAGCAGCCAGCTTTGAGCACAAGAGGCAGAAAAGAGAATGTTTGAGACTCCTTTTGATCACATTTCAAATGTGTTTTTTTTTTTTTTTTTTTTGATTGTCTTCATGTATAAGATGATAGCGTCTTAATTTGCAGCTCGCTCGCGCCTGAAAATATTCCAATTGTGTATAGAGCTCGTGTGCGTAGACATAGTTTTTTTGATACTCACAAGTGCTCGGAGAATTGTTGGGTAATGTCAGAAACAACAAAATACTGCACATACGTTTCGGTTTGATGTCATTTTCATGATGCCATTTTTTTTTGAGGCGATAAAAAGCGTACAAAATGCTGGCTGATACGGCATGAAACAACTGTCGACAGCCATATTAAATCACCGTGTGTCCGCCCCGATCTGCTCCAGCGAAAAGCTTCTCTGTCTTTGTCGCGATCGCCTCCACCGGACGCATCATAGCTTCGACAAACACAGCAAGAGCAACTTCCTCCTTCATCTCTCTGATTGCCCAGGTGACGGCTGTGTTCCAGCTAACACGATTGGTCGTCTGAACAAAAAAACCGTGGCGAGCAGGGGATGCGACTTTTTTTTTTTCTTGATGTGACTGTGTATGTTTTCTCCTTTATCTAGCAAAAGATGTTGGCGCTTTAAAGAAGAACAAAAAAAAGACAATAGGGGACATATGGGAAAATGTGTGGCTACATTATCTGGTCTTGTTTACAGGCATACAGGTGTTACACAGCAGACACTAGTGAGAAAATAGTGATGGCGAAATAATTATAAATGTCTTTTCTTTGCCATTGACGAGAAAAGCTGTCGTCACACAGCAGTATGCTAAATTGGCAAAAAAATTAAATATCCTCCAGTAACACTGGAGCTCCGTCTGGCTTCTCTGGAGACAACACATAATTAACACCAGTCACAACCCCCCCCCCCCCCAAAAACAAAAACCAAGGGACCCCAAAAGTTCCCGTTGTTCTTCATGTGACAAAACACCGTCTCAGCCAGATGATACATCACCGGGACAAAAATAGGTTTTTGAATGACATGAGATTCAAAGTGACAGCAAGTAAATTTGCTCCGGTGTAAAATGGTGGCGATGAGGCCCTCGGTAGTCAGCACTGCTTTCATTTACTGATTAACATCCATCCCTCCATCCATCCATCCCTCCCTCCATCCATCCATCCAGCTTAGAGTTAAGAGGGCAATAGGTTTTGCCCTGAACATGTCCATCACAGCCAATGAATAAAAATAGTGCCATATTTACAAAGTTTGAGTAACCTGAGCCGAAAAGTTCAACTTGCTCAAAATTGTTAGTCTCTAAATAAACAAGAAAACATGATTGCCACTTAATCCAAAGCCAGACAGTTTATTTTATGCTTACTGAAGCACAAACTACTTTCCCTCTCCAAGTAGGACGCTGGCAAAGATTTGACCATCCACAAAGTAAGAGGAATAGTATTGGACTGCTTTTGTTGTACATAGAGGTCAGTTTATTCTTCTTTTTTTTTTTTTTTTTTTATTATGTGTTTCTGATGTGATTTTTTTTTTCTGGTTCTTTCATTCTTTTTTTAAGATGTTGCAGCCTCTTTGAAAAATGCAGAAAGCAGGAGGACTGTATCCAGACATAGACTCCTCAGCATCACTGAAGCTGAGGTCATCTTTCATTGCGCTCGTCCTGCCCTGGTTTATAACGAAAGCAGATGCTTTCAGACTCTGTAAGAGACCAGGTGTAACAGCAGCAGTAAATTCCATAACATATGATACAAGAGAGATTTTTGAAAAAGAAAAAGAGAGGAAGAAGAAGGGAAAAAGGCCTCCGGGCAAATGTCTGTTTTACACAGGCTGAGCCTGTGGGTCGCTGCTGGCAAGATACTCGACAAATGACAGCACTTGGTTGGTTGTTTCGAGGCCATTTGCCTTCATGTGACAGGTTGTGTATCTTTCTCCACACGCTCAAGAATTAACTGGATATAAGCTGTCTTTTTAGCACGATCAGCGGGAGGTGAGAAGACACCCGTACAGATGTTTTATGTTTGGTATTTTTAAATGCAATTTTATCTTCGTCTATTCTCTCCAGCCGCCATCAGACAGTCAGCAGTCAGCAGCAAAGTGGATCATCTTCTTCCAAAAAACCTTTGTCTGGTTTATCCTCTGTGCTCACACCAGTCACCTCTGTGTCCTGTCCTGCATCTATGAGCCTCCTCACCGCCCTTCCTCTTCTCCTCTCGCCCTATAAAGCCTGCATACCCTACCATCGCCATACCATCACAACCTTGTCTTTATTACGTCACCATCAAAATGTTCAAGATGAGTTGTCTCTCTCCAATAGACATTTCTTAATCCTGGCCATTCTGGTCATCCACAGCTCGGCCGCCTGCAGTTCAGCCTCCCATTAAAGACACTTCAACCCCATATAGCTCCAATTCCAAAAAGGTTTAGACAATGTCTCCAGAATTGAAGGGAGATTCACTCCCCACAATCTGTCTGTCTTGTCCTTTTCTCTCCTTCTATCCCCTAACACCAACCGGAACCGAAGTAAGCCTCCACCTCTGAGCCTGGTTCTGCAGGTTTCTTCCTTTGAAGAAGGAGGGGTTTTTTTGTCTTTTCACTGTCGCTTATGTTTGCTAAAGTAGAATTGTTAGGTTCGTCTCTGTAAAAGTGCTTTGGAATGATTGCTGTATTTCATGCTGTACAAATTAAACTGAAAGTATAAAATGAGAATTAAGCACACCCATATTCTATTAAGAATAGGCCATGATGTTGCAGTAAAACATTTTACCTTTACATCATAAAGATAATAGTGAGGATGTGTTCACATCCCTATATATTTGCATAAAATATTTTTTTTTGAATGGAGAAAAGTAAAACAGCTCCTGGATTCTGTAGTAGTGACAAAAAAATTTAAATGTACTAATTGATTATTGATTTTGCTCAGCAGCAGCACTAATTTGTTGCTTTGCAAAGACAAAATAAAATCTTCCAAGTTTCTCACGTCCCTTTATCCCCCCCTTGCTTCTGATTGGCTGGCCAATCAGGTAGAGCTCTGCCATCAGCAGATCTCAAGCTGCCCCTTCAATGGAGCTGAGGAGGACCCAATAGTTGAACGTCACAAAATAACAAACAAACAACCTCCAATCAAAATATTCCAGCAGCATTCAAAAACGTATATATTTTTTTCTTTTTCTTACCCGATTGCATTTTATATACATGGAAATGAAAACAATCTATATGTAGTGACAAACTTCAAAACGCTCTAAACAAACTTGAGAGAGAGAGACATTTGCACCACCCTTTCATGTAAACACCGATTCAAAGAAAACCTACTGTGTGCCAATGAGGCAAGTGGCTCCATGACATTTAAAAATGGCTGAACTCTTGGATTTTTTGCGTAAATTATGTTTCTAGCCAATGATTTTTGAAAGTGTTTCTGAGCTTATGGAGTGTCACCTGAACAACTGAGGGTTTAATGTTTCTTTTATTGTTATTTTTCATGTTAAACCTGAAACCAAAAGAATACTCGGGGGGGGGGGGGGGAGCAAAATATTGAAATGATGCAACAGAAAAAGGGCATTTAACTAACTGAAACACCTGAAGGAGAATCAATGTAAATACATTAAATTGCGGATTGCGGGATCTTTAAACACTGTAATTGTACATTAGGAAAGTTTTTTTTCCTGAAAGGTTAAAATGTATTTTATTGCATGCTATCCAAACTATTGCTCCTTGTAATACTATTTAATGGTTGCAAAATACTCTTCCATGTGTGGTTATGTTATTAGCACCATGTACATTTCCAGCATTTTGTTCCTTTTGTTTCGAGTCATTGTATATGTATTTCTTCTCTCAAATTGTGAACCTTTTTCATCAAATACCTTACATCTATCATATGCTCTTGTCTGTATTTTACCACTATCATTTTGTTTTAAGACATTATCCATTGTGAAATTAAGGGTAAGATGCACAATGAAGTCTTTTGCAAATATAAACCTTTTCCAATGTTATTATGTCTATTCATGGTGCATGTTCACAGTAGCCTTCAAAGCTTGATCACTGAAACAGGGCTGCATTTTCAACTCCATGAAGGCACGAATGAGGATTTTATTCACCGTCCTCTAAAATGAGATTTTCAGAGTGTACAGAGAAATTTTCCTTCTTCAATAGACAAATGTCAAATTACTCACCTAATTTTTAATGTTCACAATGTAGCTCAAACATTTAACTGCAGGAACACACAAAAAAGCAGGATTTAGTTAAAGTAATAAACTAGTAAAACATCCAAATTCTATGACAGCGAAATTTGTATAATGGTTCCGTTAAATCAGATTGAATAACACATTTCAATTCGTTCTTCAAATCGAACAAACTGAAAACGACATAAACACAGCACATACGGTGCCACGGATTCTCACAAAGGATACATCAAGGCTGCGCTCACGAATGTCCAAATGCTTCAAAACACCAAAGAAAGCCAATATCAGTGTTTAAATGGGACAATCTAGGCAGCAACAGTGACTATCCACGAGCAAAAAATGGAATCTGAGAGGCATTGTTCCACATAGAAACTCGTTCTGCTCCTGTGCTTCTGTCTTTCTTGGGACAAACACAAGATATTATGACCTGGCAAAGATTCTGTGAATGTGTTCCCTCCAGTGACTCACTTACACCCGTGCTATCTGCAATAAGCAGGATTTAAAAAAGAAAAAAAAAAAAAAAACCTTCCTGCTGCTGCATGGTAGCATTTGCAATAATAAAATGTGTTCTTGGAGGTAACCTGGTTCAATCATCAGACTCTGTGCCAAGTCACTGTACAAAATATAAAGCATGTAAACTGCACATCAGATTACTTCTCTGTAACGTGGCTTTTCTCTATGTACGATTAGTAAACCTGGGATCAATTCTGCAGGTCCTAGAATGAAGGCCCGGCTATATCAGGTATAGTTACCTTGGGCTTATTGATATTGATCGATAATTCTGAAACACAATAAGCCAGCATGCTCTGGTGAGGCCAAGTCAACCCTGGCTTTTGATGCTTATCCTCGATGCTTTAATCCCACTTTTGGGGAACTATGTAGTTTATCTAGAAATAATCAAGACACAGTGAATAAAAGAAACGGAATGCCAGCAACAATGTCAAAATTACAGAAGATAGCATGCTGGAAATAAGCGCACTATCCAGGTCTTTCACTTGGCATGGGTCAAGAAAAGTTGATGTGATTATTGTTTGGTAGGCGAAAAAAAGGTGAGCAAAAGTCAAAGATCAGCAGTGAGATTCACCCTGTGGCTAAAAATGTAATTTTAAAAAAGGAGCGAGAGAGGAAAATAAAAAAAATAAAAAAATAAAAAAAACAGCCAACATTTCTGAGTGACCCGTCTTATAAGTTTCCGTCTGAGCAGTAGCATGTTTGAGCCTCCAGGGTTTTGGAACTAAATTTATAGCATGTGTCTTTGGCATAATCTCTCACAACACTGTGAGGTGTGAGGCAGCTCCTTTTTATCCTGCCAAGCAAATCAGAGCCAGTGAACAGAAACCCAATTTGCGTCCCATGCACTTTCAGAGGAAGTATAGGCAAGTGTAACTGTTGTGCGGCACAGCCATCACAGGAGCCACTATTTCTGCGGATGCACATTTTAAATCTAAGGTCTTGCCCCTGCGTGGTGGAAATGATCGCAATGAATTGAGTGGAGAAGAACGGATTGATTGGTACATCAGATGAAGTCACGAGCCAGATGAATTCACTGAACTAATCAGTTGAAGCATGTTGATTGACGTGTGGCAGTACGGTGAAATGATGGATGAGATTAGTCAGATCATTGTTCTCCTGTTCTACTGTAGCGTCACAGAGCCTGTAGCTAAACCGGGAATCACCTATCGCCCGCCTGCAGCTACTCAGTGTCTGACACTGCACTCCAATCTCGCAGTGTGGATGATGTGCCCTCTCCATTGTCTTCACTCTTCGGATTTTTTTTTTTTTTTGTCCTCCTGCGTGTATATTATATTCATAAAGCCGGGGCACATGCATGAGTGCTCTGGACTGGCTTTTGCATATCTGTACATAAAACAGCAGGGAAGGGCTGGGCTGTGTACATCAAGCAGATGCACTGTAGCCACTGTCACAGCTGCAGACCCGGTCCCCGAGGGAGCGCTCCACCAGCCACCCTGTAAAAAAGTGCCACAGCACATCTGGGTCCCAGCAGGTGCTGTGTAGTCCCATGATGGATTGTCATTTGCCGCTAAACCTTTGGACCGGTGTCCCTGTGCACGACTATGGAGCCTCCACTGGGTCTGGAGCGCCATTTCAACACAGCAATGAGACACAACGTGCGAAAGACAACAGCAGGTACTCCGCATGAATGTGAATACTGCACGAGCCAGCAACAACATATTATTAAACAAGCAAGATAAGACATATTTGACAGTGATTATGGACTTGCGTTTGTCACTGTGTTCACAAACCCAAAATCTATTCAGCAACAGCAGGCTTTTATTTATGAGTTGAGTTTTATTTTGACTTTATCCTTTAAACAGTCTGCCACCACGCACCGATGTAACCTATCAATATTCTCATCTCGAGGCTTTTTTTTTTTTTTTTTTTTTTTTAACCAGCATTTAAGGACAAACTGTAAACAATGTTTATACATTTTATTGAAGTGAGGAAAGGACTAAAGAAGGATAGCCAAATGTCATCCTGTCTCATCATGCTGCCATGTGCCAGCATCATCACAGATAAGCAAGTGCAGAGTAATTACAAAGATAACTTTCATTTCACCAAGCTTTAATACTCGCCTGTGCTTCTTAATTGTAGGTGTTCGCTTCAGTAAGTAACTGACCTTCGTGTCCCCCCCCCCTGCGTCTATATCAGCAAAAGCATCAAAATGATGTTGACAATATCTGAGAGAACCAGTGATAAATGATTGATTTTTGGTGTCCCCGGGTCTAATTACTTCTACATACAAGCATGTTTTGCTGAAGCAAAAGTACATGTCGTCCCAAATGTGATAATTAGCAAAGTCTAATAAGAAATAACAAATTTGCTTGTGTCAGTGCTTTGTTTCACTTCTTTTGCTTGCTGATCACTACAACCTGAAACCTGAATCAAAGTTTACTTTGTTTAATACTGCAAATGTTAACATTTTCTTTGTTCACGTTTTAATCATAGCACCTGAACACAACAGCATGCAGTATATGTGTGTGTGACACAGTCACATGTGTCCATCATCGATTCACCATTTTGCCACCAAAATTACACTTAGGATACAAACAAATCCAAGAAAAGTATGCGGCGGGTTACATTTTGGAGATGCGTTTCAGCTCGAGGACATTTCAATCATGCAGTGAAGAAAACAAGTCCACAACAATGCAGATGTTCACTTTAAATAATTCAAACGTCTGTGGCGTCAGTGAAGTCATGCGCAAACCCAGACGACAGCCAAAGTCCCACCTCTGAACCACTGGTGGCAGGGGCGTAAAAGATTACGACAAAGAAGCAAATAGTGGAGGCATGTCTCTCTTTAGGTCTGGATCTCACATTTAAAATGTGTTAACTGTTGTGTTTTTAATCACTTGAACTGAAAACACAACGTATGAAGACGGCTTTCCCAGAAGGAGTAGGTACAAAGCGAAGATCAGGTGTGGATCCCTCGTTATCACTACAAGGAAATTACCTGGAAAAAGTACACGCTGAAAGATAATCTCCACACTGGCAAATCCTGTTCAAACCAGACACCAAAGCAGAATTTTAATTAGCAAACCATCAAATGACATCTGCTCAAAACAATTAAGGCTGTGATGCTCTCTCGTTTATCTTTCGGTCTTTAATGGGACACGCCGTGTGTATGTGCCTTCGTAGTTAACGCCGCGGGTTTACACAAGTGGGTCAGGTATGCAGGCTGGACCGGCCCATTTAGAGGAAGAACAAGGTGCTGGGAGAAACAGCGAGAGCCGACCAAAGTATGAAAATAGCTAAGTGGAATTTGATTTGAGCTGCACTCTCCCACCTCCAGGTCTGAGAAAAACACAGTGTATGTTTGTGCATCTGAATCCTTTCCCCTTCAACTTGTCTGAGCTTTGATTTCTTGACATATTCCCTTGCTGCCTTTTTGCTTCAATGCTCTGTGCACTGTGTTGTCTCCCATCTTCTTGTATCCGTCTCCTATCTCATCCCACATGTGCTTCTAGGCAACGCAAGGCTCACAGCCTGCTTTCCATAAAGATAACATTGCTGAGTTAAACAGATGGGGTATAAATGTTCTCTCAGTGATAAGTATTGCCTTAGATACACACACAGATTTCTTTTTTTTTTTCATAAAGTCTTGAATGTTCAACAATACCGTGATATCACGAGTACAGTAGGAGATTTGGACATGTGCATAATGTAATACATTTGAGCTTACATTTCTTATAGGGTGACGCTCCTTCTCAGCGAAGGGTGTTTGACTTCATGACAGCGCCTTTGGTTACACCAACTGTTCAAACAATGTGTTCAATTTATAAGTGTTTCTGTGGGGCCGTTCATCAGTTTCACATCGGGAGGTGAGGCACTAATTTAAGGGAATTGAACGCCTGTATTTCACATGACACAATGGAATGAAACAGAATTTCAAAAGCCTGTTCATATAACACAGCATATGTTACAGAAAAGCAGTGAACAAACTGTGTGCCATTTTCTATTGTTCTGGAGATCAAACAAAACAAAAACAAAAAAGACAAAATTGGTAAAATGACAGATAAAATCATATTATAGTGAGATTACTTTGACTTAGTTTCATTATCTTGTCTTGTCTTGCTTTGAAAATGTAGTTTTAGTCAACACAGGTACTCAAAACACAAATAAAAGTGTATACATTAAGCAGAGAGTGATTGAGACACTGAAATGACTGGAGTGTCCCTTCCTGGGTCTGTGCTGCTGTGGCAGTTTTATTCCACACTGGTAGCTGCAACTTAATTCTAAATGTTACTGAACTCCCTGTCAAACATTTTCTGTTGATAAATCTCCTAGTTATTCTTCAATCAATACAGGGGGAAAGGTGGTGGGTGAAAAACCTTTATAATCCTTGCCCTCAGCAATCCTTTGCACAGAGGCCAATTTCAGTCTGGTTTTATCATTTGAGCTTGACAGTTTGCAGTATGTTGAGTGGACCCGATCCATATTGTTTGATACCACCGCTGGCTCACTCCCATAAAGTATTCCAATCAAAGTTGCAGCAATGTGTTTTTTAGTGTCGGTGGAAAAAACCCCGTTTGTTTATGCACTTGTAAGGTTTTCCATATAGAATATCAATGTGAGCAAAGTTGAGTCGATTCCTGCTCCAGTGAAAGTATTGAGGAGTCCTACTTTGTGACCGGAAACAATAGACGTATAATGTTCATTCAATTCAATTACTTTGTAAATGTCCCACATTCTCCAGTGATTGAAACCCTTAAAAATCACACATATTCACAAGTTTTTAGTTTTTTTTTAACACTCTTCAAACCAAACAATAAAAAGATGTTTGACCTGACTGATCACTCATCCACACTTTGTATTGATTTGCAGAGACTCTTAGCTGTGACAGAGAATGTAGATCCAGGCGATCAAAATGGTCCTTATTACATTAAAGAGCAGGAAAGACAGTCAAACTTCTTCTATAATTCCACCAGCAAATTTGTATTTAGAGCAATCATGGATTACACGTTTAGACTTTTTGTTTGGGGTGATATCAGTGGAGCCCGAACCGAAAAATGATGCTATAACAACCTATTATAAAGTCCAACAGTTTTTTTTCCCCCTCAATTTTAGTACAAGGAATGAATGACGAGTACGTCTACATTCTTTTTCATCAAGCATAAACGACATAAAGAATAAAAATATGTAGAAAATGAATCCTGTCTGCCACAGCGTTTCTCTCGAGACTGACGTGGACAAGCCCGTTACATGATTGATTGTAGGCTCTCAGAATTCTCTGATTTCCCCTCAATCTCCCCACGGTTATGAACCTTGACTCCCCACGCAGCACAAATTAGGGACAGGAGCTACTCCCATGCAAAAGTTGGACTTGATGTCTTCTTGCAATTTCTAAAGTGGCAAGTCGATTTTGAACCTTGGGCTGTATGTCTTCCACTCCGACTGCTCGAGGAACACAAAACTACCCTGAAACCCAAAAGTCATATATTGGGTGCCGTGGTCACTATATATGTTATTTGTTGATTTTCGACTTAGTAAATAATCTTACAGTTCCGTCATGGATTTAAACTTTCCTATGACACGAAACATCAGTTGCTGTCGAGCATTGCAGTAAATGCACATACAGTCCATACGACGGTCGGGGCATTTTGGATTGTGTTAACGTTCACAGCTTATCGGTTTCATTACAAAAACAACCAAACGGCGCCAAATTGCAATGCTTTGTCTGTATTCTGTGTTCCTAGCATGTCGTGTTTTGTTCTGGTTTGTTGTCACGGTTGAAGGTTTCTGTCGCTCACGTTCCCTTCGGTGCCCATGCCAAGTATCCATGCAGAGCCAAATCTTCATCGTGCCACGTCGTCAGGTTAGATCCTGTTATTGTTCGTGTTGCCTCACCATGTCGTGCCGTCGCTTTTGTCACATCATGTTCAATGTTTCATGCTCATGTCTTCATGCTTATTCACCATTCATGCTGTGGCAGATGCATATCTGTTTTCGTGTTTCATGTTTGACAAAAATCCTAATTGGCTTCATTGGAATACTGAGGGACTGAAATGGATCTTCTCAGTATTTTTCACAGGGAAGATGAGGCACAGCCGGTGGTTCTGCAGCACGAGAAAAGCTGAAATGGTTGTGAACGCCAGGAATGTCAGAGTGAATAACACTTAGCATTTTAAACACACTGATTTAGTGTCTGTAAGTCAAGCGCATCTTGGTGTTTTGCGTGATAACTTTAAATCATCTGCAGCAACAGGACAGCAGTTTGGATTTCAGCTCCGTTTCTCCACACATCAGTCCGTAAAGTGAAGCTTTAAGGGAAAAGATAATGCCCTCAGCTCTTTGAAGGTTCAAATCAACATTTACAACCATTTTCTCTTAAACCACATCCTATTAGGTGACAAACAAGATGCGCCATCTCACCAGATGTCAAAATGAGACGGAATTCTATCCCTTCTGTCTCATGTAGATTATTTGCAATTTAGCCAGGCAGGTTTGCGTGTCTTCAAGATGTGTTATTGAACATCATCGGGACATCTTGTTAGCATTTTTTTTTTTTTGGTTTTTTTTTTTTTCCCCGAGCCGAGGCTCATTTCACAGGTTGCAAAAGACAGAAACAATCTTGAAAAGCTTCTTCGAGGCAGCGAGAGGCAGCGTCAAATGAGTGAAGGGTCAGCACACCAACAGTTAGAGGGAAGCCTCAGGGACATGTATAAAATTGGATCTGCCATTTTCTGAAAAATGTGCTGTTGATTTGATACTTTTCGGGTCCGGGTTTTGTTCCTGAGGATGTCCATAATAGTTGATGAAGACAAATTACAGGTGCCCGCCTCGAACGGAAAAGAAAGAAAAAGAAAGCAGGGGAAAACTGATCTCGGGGGAGGTCTCCCTCTCATCTTCTTATACAGTCGACGGAGACTGCCCATACAGTGCTCACAGTTGGAAGAATAGATCAGGGATAAAGACCCATTAAAGGCTAATGCCACACATTTTCCATTTTCATAGATTATTTTAGTGTCCCGGGACAGTTTGGACGATGTCTGTGAACTTACATCAGCCTTTTCTTACGCTAGACATCAGAGGCAGAACCTCTTGAATTTGTGATGTTAGTGTGTGTGTGTGTGTGTGTGTGGGGGGGGGGGGGGGGGTAAAAAAAAAAAATGGGGGCTGCTGATTTTTGGGTGCTGACCATCTATAGCTGTGCTAAGTTCACAGAAAAAATGAAATTAAAATTCCAGCACTGTGAAGCTGAATGTGAACCTCATTTAAGAGAGAAAAATTCCTACCACTGCACAAAGTCGCCGATGCTATTCAAAGTCAGCTTTTGACACAACTGTCCAAGGGCAAAAGAATAACACGCGGCTTGGGAATTTCTAAAATGTGTTTCATTCCCCTTTGAAAATCACGACCATAAAATTAGTTTGTTAGCTGCTGTGTATAGTTGAAAAGCACTATGCGGTCTTCAAACTTGTCTGTAAAAGTCAATGGGGGTTAAATTAAAGAGAGATGACGCCCTTATGATACGTTAAGCTAAAACCGAGATATTCTTCAGAAAGGAATGCGTATGCCCACTCGGGGAAAGCCGGAGAGCTCAGAAGTTAATGCATATTGGGCTTCTTCGGCGTGTCTCCGCGTCGTATAATTTTCAGTGCTGATGTGTTTTGAGTGTGAATCTGTGTTCTGCTGTAGTGCTGGCAGACAGCCTTATTGGCATTTTCTACGGTGATTTCTATGAGCTTACTCTATTAGAATCACAGAGGGCTTCCATCTACTCAGCAGCAGCCTGCATGCAAAAGAAGTGTCCCTGGAGCCTCTGTTTACCAACCAAGTCGGATTTTCTGCTCTCTAACGCAGCCAGGCTAAAGCTCAGCTACCCAGCAACCCCCTCCAGTGTCCCCCCCACCCCCACTCTCCCCTCCCGTTCTCGCCACCAACACCCCCTCACATACACACACACACACACACACACGACACCCCCACCCACCGGTCCTTGAGGCTTTCATTTTGTCACTCATCCTTAGTCTATTTTTTTTTTTTTTTTTTTGCCAGAATCTGTTCAAAACTTTCCCGACTGCGGGCTTTTTATGTAAATCTTGTGGCACAAAAAATGTGAAGCCATGGTTACGAGCCAAATCCGTATCCTTTAAAAACAAAAAACAAAAAAGAGAGACACTTCAAACAGAATTGTTTAAGTCTCCAAATAATAAAATTGAAGGGGGTGTTGCACTGTAGCTTGGTCAAAGTAGAGGGAGGGACTCCAAGAGCTTGTTAATAAACACTGAATACAAGTTGTTTTTTGGTTGTTTTTTTTTTTTTTCCCCCCAAGTAAATATCTCCAGTTAGTTTTAAAGCAGTTTGTTTTTTTTTCCTCCCTTCATTCTGATGTTTAAGCAGCTTCAATGTGGACAAACTTTGTCATGTGATTTTATATAAGTCCTAATTTTTGTTTTTGTTGTGGGTGCTTTAAATATTCTGTTTCTCAGTGAGTGAGCATGAAAAAGCTTGCCGTCCCCGAGAATTGTTTTGGTTTTTTTTTCCTTTTCCTTTTTCACAATCCATAAACAAGCCAACGACGAGGGAGCGAGTCCGTCTCATCCACGCTGCTCTACAGAGAAGGAACTTCTCAAAGTTGATAAAGTTGGTTAACAACTTCTTGCTGATGGGAGGATGTAATGTTTATTTTTGCAAACGTACTGGAACAGCCTGCAGAAAATATCATCTCTTTTTAAATTATTAACTTTCAAGACGTTTTCTAATGACTAAAATGAACTCTGTGGGTGTAAATATTCTCATGTAGAAGTGAATTATGAAAATACGCAGTAATACCGGCTGGATAGCTACCGTGCAGTGGTGTAGTGGTAAGCACTGCAAAAAAAAATCTCCCGTTCGAGTCCGGGCTTTGTCGGCTTTCTGTGGATAAAAGAAATTGATTCCACATTTTGCCATAAGCTATGTTCATCACTTCTATTTGGCAGCCAAAACTTATCAGTTGAACTCCAGAACTCAAACTGGACTGTGTTTTTACACCACGGCCTCTCTATTTGCCCTCATTATGACGGTCTGACCCGCCAGGACCGAGAAAACAACATGGATGGCAAAATACCAAACATGAAAAGAGGACAAAACTGATATGATCATTTTCATTATTCTTAGCTGTTTTCTCGGTGATTCGTTGGCAAGAAGATGAATTAGAATTCACACAAAAGCTGCTGTCTTGCCGTTCACATTTGTGGCAGGCGGCCATAAACCTGGCATACTTCTGTCATCCTCCTTATCTAGACAAAGATAGTTATGAGTTCACGGATGCCGTGTTAACTGCTTGGCACCCAGAGTTCATATGACATTGTCAGGGGGAAAGAAAACAAAACAAAAAAAAACCTCAATTATTTCCTGCCTTTACAATAAACACCTGCTTGATCGCTTCGTTATGCGCCTTCAAAGCCGCTTCTCTTTTAGGTTTTGTTTGTCACCAGAACAGAGCTGAGTCACTGGCTGTCACTTCCAGCTGCAGCTCCTAGCCTCCTTCAGACATGAAATCAATACAACATTTTCCTTCTGATGGACACATACTGGGGACAGACGGATTCCTCCTTGCAAGACTGTGCTTGATTGAGCCCCATTTAGATTGCTAATGTGACTGATGGACTGACACTGGCAGCTCTACGGGAAGTTACTGTGTGATCTGTGGTGGCAGTGCCTTGCTGACAGCAAGAAAATGTATTTGAACAATGTTAAATCTTTTGCCTTTGTGCTTCCCACTGTTTGGTTGTTCCACATCTGTCCATGCTATGTCGCAGCAGATGATTTGGTTTAAAATCAGAATAAACATATTTCCAATCCCCCCCACGTGCTTAACCGATCATCACATTGAAACAAAAGACGCGAGAGACAAAACTCTCTAATAAGGGGACGAATCCAACAGTGAATTGACAGCATGCAACAGACAAACAATACAAGCATTCAACTCAAGTGAAGAATGTGAAGTGCAGAATAAAAATCCATTGTTTCAGGTGCTCATTAAGTGCAGCATCTGGTAGTGTGGGATGAGGCCATCAAGTTTTTAACATGGTATGCAGACACTCTTAAGAAAATTTTTAGCAATTTTCTGTGGGTTTATCCACGTGTTGATCTAGAAATTGCAGGTTAATACAAAAATATCCTCCAGCGTAACAAATTGACTGCTACTGTATTGTATTTATTCTTAAAACAATACACCAGGAGCAGGGTTTGGGGAGTATCAGATTACATGTAACAGCATTATGTGATTAAGATATCAAAAAAATGTAAATATAGGAAAAAATGCATAATCAATTACAAGTTTGTTTTTTGTTTTAATATATTAGATATCAGGATTACATTTTGAAATTCACATTGATTCCCAGCAGACAAATCCACAATGCGACACTTGACGGCATGAAACTGAAACAATCAGACACGTGATACACAACATGATGTGAACATCTACTGAGCCTCGATCAGCATCGGTGCACTAACACATTCATCACCAGATAATATACCGACATCAACTTCACATCTGGAAATGGGCTCAACGCCACAGCGCAAGCTCATCCCGGGACTCCAACTGAAAGAAATATCTCGAGCATATTTATCTGCGAACCAACAAGTGATTCAATTTCGCTGTGGCTTTAGCGCCATGTTAGAGAACAGACAGATACTGCAAAATGATCGTACTATTCACTCATTCAGTAATTCAAAGAGTTTATAAAGCTCTCTGCTTTTTCTCTGGGTTGTCTGTGTTGTTTGTGCATTTTTGAATTCTGGAATCATATTTCTAATTACAATTTCACAATATTACAAGGTTACATTGGTTCATTTTTATTGATTGAAAAAAAATGATCTCCTCAGATATTTTGCAGTTGGCATGATCAAACCAGCAAATACTACAACTGGTACTACACTCAATATCAGAGTTACCTGTTTCTGACTGATGAAGTCACCGAACCAGGACCAGGGACCCTGAACGTGGACCAGGACCAGAGACCCTGCATTGTCCCAACAAGCAGACAAATGCTGACCATCCCAAAGTATTTTCAACAGACTGATATTCGAATTTGTTGTGGCTCATATTCAGTCCTTCTCCTTGGTTGAGCAACCTTTATTTCAAAAGCTTATTTAGAAACTCGTGGTTTTATTTTATTCTATTTCTTTTAAACTCATTATAGTTAAATGTTTCCTAAAAGAAATACATTGAACAAGTGACTAATCTCCTTTACTCTCATCTTCATTTATATGTTTGATATTAAAGGTGTTTCCAAAACTGTTTCCGCCATGTTTGACACTCCTGCCAATCAAAGCCAATTTGTTTCACAACTTTACAAATTCATGACCATAATGAACTCTATCTGTAAAATCAGATGGAAGCTCCACACTGAGGGCGGGGAAGGGTGAGAGTTTTGGGGTTGTAGTGTTTGTTGAACTTTATTAATCGTTTGTATGTTCCTCCAAAGGACAACGACCACTCCACAATGCTGTGATTGTATTTCTACGATAAAACACTACATTTTGATCACTTCTGCCATAAAGATTGTGAAATCTGTCCAGTTACATTTAAAAGCAATTTTGCACATTTTGTGTTTTATGAAAGAAATGCCAGTCCCCCGGCTAGCTCAGTTGGTAGAGCATGAGAGTCACAATCTCAGGGTAGTGGGTTCGTGTCCCACGCCGGGCGCCACCTTCCTTTGGGCTCACCACCTGCAGGAAGGTTCTTAAAATGGTGCAATGTGATCTGGGTGACGGTGCTCAGACTGTCACCCCCGCGACCCGGAAACGGATAAGCGGAAGAAAATGAATGAATGAATGAATGAATGAATGAAAGAAAGAAATGCCAATGCTAACCTGTGACGGCCACAGATGATAAGTGGATGATTTTGTATTGGAATAACAAATACATTTCACCGGCGTAGAAAAAGACAAAGGCAAACAGATACATAATTAACTCATTTTCCAATAATAAATCAAAGGCTTGCAACAAATAACTACTGAGTAGAAACAACTTTATTTGGGCCGAATTGAAAATCATCACACTAAAAAAACAAAAGAAAACACAAAAAAAAACTATTAATCAACAAAACCACTGCTGCAAAGCACAGATTACGGATTCTCGTTCACAAACTTTATCAACGCTGCACACGATTACTGAACCCAACTACCTGCAATAGTCCCAAAGCACCACCGGCAACGGCCTGATTCTCCGTCTCGTCAGGCCTCGGTAATTTGCTGAGTATAAGAAAGCAAACGATCTAAACTTAAACAGATGCTATCCATCATGTGAGAACGTCGTCTGAGTAAAACAGGGATAAGTTAATATGCATTGTTTCAACCTTCCTTCAACAGAATATTTTGCTCCTGCAAATGTAATGATAGTTGGTAAAAATTCAAATTCACAAAAAGTCAATGCGACATCATGCTTAAAAGATGTTGTATATGCCTCTTAAACATGTGTTGAACTAGTGTATGCTGCTTTAGAAGAATAGCTTTTGTTTTTATTTTGTTTTAAAAGGGAACTGCATTATTCTCAACACAACAAGGTTACAGTTTTATGGCACAGGTCAGCAGGCTTGTTGTTGGATGTTCATTTTAATTTGTGCATACCTTGCATTCGCCGGTATTTGAATACTGTTTTGCATTCTGCGTTTGGTGTAGTGATGTTTTTGACCTCAGACCGAAAAAATATACAAGAAAATATGCTTTTACTCGGTGCCGTCACACAGAATATAGAGATGACCCTTGAGATGACTCCTAGACTTTAATTACAGAGCATACCATCACTCGTTATGAAGGAAAGCAATACAGATGGCAGCCGCGTCCTCAAGTGAAAGGCTGTCTGGCATAACGGCAATCTCCACTTCCATTGGTACAGCCTCACTTTGCTCATCTGGTCATCGATGTCCTTGCAGCCTTCAGTCCTCTATCTATTAAAGTACGTTAATTCGTCTGCAGTTTTTCTCTTCTGTCACTTTCCAGTCATGATGGCTCCCACAAGCGAGGCTATTTTCGTAAAATCCTGAGTCGTGCTCCAGATCGGCTTTGCACGGTGCTCGGACGACCAAGGTATTGGCCGTCAGGCCAAAACAAACCAATAGAAATGCAGTATGACATGACGTACACTGGGTACACGCTCAGAACGCTTATGACGTTTTATTCTTGGGTAACCACGTCGAGTCGGTGCAGATTCAGCTCGTACGGTCGGAGAAAACGATTATTTAAATTCGTCTCGTGGAGTGCTTGTGAAGGCTTCGACGACCCCGACGGCTGAAAATCACGCCGTTTGTAGGGAGCCTTAAGACAATCCTATTTTGATGCCAGAAGTATGCCAGTCTGTATATTTTTAACATGCTCCTAACATTTGGCTTAGTATTACTCAAGTGTAGTCTTATCACAATAATGACGACAATATAAAAACAACAAAGCATTACATGTAAACACACTGGATTTACAGAAAGGTGTCAATAAAGACAGAGTAATGAAACAAACAAAAAAAACTTGTTCTATTTTACTGCCTCGCAACATCTATGACCTGTGTTGGCCTCTTCTGTAAAGAAGTGTAATGAAAAATGTGAGTACAAAAGTAACTAATCAAGGCTGGCTTTAATGCAGTTCCTGAGGATGTCTTGACTTTGTGTAGACGATCATGGCCCAATAGCTATCTCATTTTTGTTATTGATAAACTGCAACGCCAGCCCCCTTTCACATCAAGTTCCTCTTCCATCGGGCGACCTTCGCGATGTTTGCTGTGGCAGCTGGTTCACCACTATTCAAGGTGTTGGGATTACAAATTTCTTCCTTTACTTCGGGAGCAGTGTGCATTGGTGAGACGCTCACTGGCGTCTTCACACTTCAGACTCCAGTGCCCTTACACCCACCTCACACTGCTACAACAGAGAAAAGATTGAAGAAAGGTGCTCTCACATCCTCCACGAGACCAGCATCAACCTTGATGGAAAAGGTTTTGCTCTCGGAGCTGAGAATCGACAGGGCCGTCCATTCACATTCCCAACGTTTACATTGTCTGCCTATAGCTCACCCATTGCACCCCTGCCAGGCAGCGCGGCGTATTTCTCCCGGTGTGAGATGGAGGAGGCTGAAACTTGCTGCTTATGAAACACTTCCATGGCCAAGACACAGCGTTCCTGCACAAGACCATACTTGTCTTCCAATATCGTCTGTTTCTCATCCCGGTGAAGTGCGCCTTCATCATTCATTCCTTTTAAATGCATTGAAGTTGTCTGTTCTGAAATCCTCCTTTGCAACACTTAAAATGGAAAGTGTTATTCAGCCAAGCACTTCAACTGCGCATTACTTATCTTCAGTTTGCTGGTAAATTCATCTTTTCGTCGGCAACCTTACATGCCTTTGGTCTTAAACAGAAACTCCGTCTCATCGCTTCGCCTCTGCTTTGTGTGAAGACTCCGTACAGCAAATCAGATTCCCCGTTTTCATGGATATGCACAAAGCTCGTCTACCGTGCCGGCAACGTTCTGGCTCTGGCAGAAAAAGATACTAACAACTCGAGCAACCGTTTTCTCAAGCTATCTGTACCGTGAAATGTGGAACATATTTGTGAATTAACTTTCCTAAACAAATAGTGTTACATTTATCTGTACATTTCACTATGTGGCATCTCTCTCTCTCTCTCGGTGTATATCCCTCCACCCTCCCTCCACTGTGAATAAATCTCAACCCCGGTGACAGTTCAGTTTACCTGCGCTTGCCCTCTGACCACACTGAGTGTGATGAGTGATTTCTAAACGCAAATATAAAGACAAATTCATTGAGGTTGGCTTCACAAAGAACTGGAGTAGAAAGGCCTCAGTGTATTTTGTGAGGCAAGTGCTCAGCACAGACGGTTTGAAATTTAAAGTGCCTTTACTATGAAATGAAAAGGCATTAAAAAAAAAAACAACTTGTGTTTCAAGAGTGGAAAAGTAACAACCTTTAATATAAAGTTGTGTTGTAATGGTTAACCGCTGTCAATCAAGCGTCGCATGCATATGTGTTCCTTCTGTGGGAGACAGTGAAAAGCTGCCTCCATGTATGATGGCTCATTTGTTCAAATCCCACGAACAAAAGCAAATCAAGTGTAAACTGTACATTTACAAGTCAATTTATCTTGCTTGTAGGGGTTGGCAAAAAGTAAAAAAAGAGAAGAAAATGCTGAACATGTTGAGGAACACACACGCACCTCAGAGAGAAGGACTGAAAATGATGTGGTGCAGACTAAGGTGGGTGTTTAAGGCTGTGCAGAATTTGTAAGAGGGTGTGCTGAAGAAGAAGAACAGATTCCACACGCAGACTCTTGTAGGATGAAAGAAGATGTTATATTAGTATCCTTTAGCTCTTCAAGAAAGCTTGAGCCTAAACATTTCTTACAAGGTATTCTGTCCTCCATCAACAATCTCTATAATCCACCAGGATTTGTATTGGCAGTCACAATTCAGGGCAGGTCCATCCGAAAAGATCTTACTGCTGGAAAAGTGAATCGGTCTCCCGAATGTTTAAGGGAGTAGCGGAAGGAAATCTCTGAATCAACTGGCTATTATCAGAGCTTACACAACGGCACACATTGATTTCACAGTAGAGACTTGATGGCGACGCAATCAAAGGAGGACTACCTTATTTCTTGTAATCATTTGATTCTTTTTTCTTTTTTTTTAATGAAAGCACATTCATTTTAAATGATCTATTTTTTTTCCAACTGTCCAGCATGTTGCCTCAAACAATAACTCACTGGCTGCAGAGAACAACTGTTTGCTCTGCCATGTCCTCAGCAAATATCACTCAAAAGGTAGAACTATTCCAGTGTTATCACAATTATCTGACACCACCGCAAAAGTTGCTCCATTCAAATTGACTTGCAGTATCTATCCAATCTAACATCACAAATCTATGTCCTTGCTCAGTTTGAAAACATCGACCATATCTTGTGTCCTCTGTACTGTATTTGCCAACAGCCCTTGTCAGTGCTTGCACTCCTGAAAAAAAATAAAAAACTGACTCTTAGTTAAACAAACCAAGCAATCATAGACGGAGCCATACAAGAGGATGTTGAACCCTAAAGATCAAGTGCAATTCACAGAAAGTAAATACTTCTTCAGAATCGCCTGTGAAAACCCCAGAAAGTCTTCTCGATGGACATGGAATTTGTTTTCTTTCATTTTGGAGATTCAAACCTAAACTAAGCAGAGCTAAAAGTCAAGAGGCAGGAGTTTCCATGGCTGGTCGGTGGTTAGTCTGTGGCAGGGAAAAAAAAAATAAAAACTATGTAGGAGAGCATGAACCCTTGTACATATTCAGAAAATTGCCAGTTTATATACTTTGACGTTTCTGCCTCCACTCTTACAAATTAAATAAGTTCCAAGTGAAATACAATGATTCACTGACAGTCTAAAGAGTGAGGGGGAGTAAAATAGTCTTTTATGACATTTTATAGTGATGTTTTGGGTGCTTTATGCTTTAAATTCATGCTATAAACAAAGTGCTCATAATAAAATGTACAAACACAGAGAACCGGCCTTAAAATGTGTTTCACCTCTAACACTCAGATGTTCAAGTAAGCCGTGTGCCTTTAGTCATACATCCCAGTTTCCACAGCACCAAAAACCACGCTGAAAAGGTTGTATAACTTAAAATTAAACATACTTCTCCCATCTTGACCAACCGTCTTAAACCCTCTGCTTCAAAGTCATTCAGCATTTTTTTCATTTTTCACTTTCCTTCACAAAAACGGTTGGGTTTCTTTTTCAGTTTTTTTTTTTGTAAAAGTCCATGGGAACTGGCTGACATGCAGCAGGGTGATTACTGCTGGGTAGTGATATCCATCCATCTTCTAGAACATGTTATCCAATTCAGGGGTGCTGGAGCCCGTCCCAATGGAGGCGGGGTGCACCCCGGACAGATCAACAGTCGCAAACAGTCACAAACAGTCACACAGGGACACAGACAGCCGCACACACACGCACTTCTGTGTTATTAAACTGTGGGAGAAAACCGATGCACGACAAGGAGAACATGCCAAATTCACTGCGAGGGTCTGACCTGGACTCGATACCACAACATATTCCCCGTGGCGCAAAAGACGACACCACCTGAAGCGACTGTCGAAAGGTGCACAAAGTCGTTTTCGAGGCGTCTTCACATATTTTGCTATTTAATGATGACACGGCAAATCAAAAGCGATCTTCATCACTCATGCAAACACAACTTCCTCAAGGAAAACTCATGTGGACCGAAAGAGCAGGAAAGTGACCTTTAACTATGACTGTCTGAATGTACGGAGAAACCATATTTTCAAAGTGTCCAAATAGATGAGAACATGACTGAATCACCGCATTATGCACCAAACAAAAGCTTTGGGTTAAAAAAAACAAGTGAACAAACTCTAATGTACGCACAGCTCGGAGGTACGTTTTGCATGCCAAATAATGTTGAGTCTCTTATAAATTAATTTCAGTTACATTGTTTTAAGTTGTTGTAGTGGTTTATTGTGTCATTAAGCAAGTATTCCAAAATTATGTTGTATCCATGTTTACTTTCTGAACGGTGGAGGCATATATTAATTTTTTTTATATATATATATATATATATATATATATATATATATATATTGTCCACAGAGCTGTAGACCTGCTCTGAGCTGGGTGCTCATGGTCAGAATGTTAAGTACAATTGAGCTTTGGAGAATCTGTATCCCAGCAATGTTTGGATCAATATGTTTGCTATTTGCAGATGATGCTGTCTTTCTGCCTTCACTCACATGTCCAGTTCTGGATTACAAGCCTACAAGGGCAAAAGTATGTGGACCACCAAACAAATTCCAACACAATTTCAGCAACTCATCTATCAGCACTCAAGCACTGCCATAATGCCCTAGTGCTCAGACAATACTTTCCTAAAGATAATCTCGCTGTAGAGATTTGCTTCCACTTAGTCAGAAGAGCATTAGTAAGGTCGGGTTATTAATGTTGGACGGGGGAAAAAAAATAAGAAAAATCTGGTTGACATTCCAGTTTATGTCAAAATGGTTTATTGGAATGAGGACAGGCCTCTGGACATTATAAGCTGATTCTGAACTTCCTTTTATGGACTTTGGCGATGTCATATTAAGACAAAAGAGCATTGCGTGGATATGAAATTACTCCGATCTCATCTGATCACATCTTCCCACAGAATCTCTTGCCAAAGTATCTGAAGCAATGTGTGCAAAGCTGCTTCTTAATGTGTGTCTTGTGCAGTGTTATATATATATATATATATATATATTTAAAAGTAAATCACATATAAAACACAACAAATAAATCGTAATATACTTTGTTGTTTCTGTGGCACTGTGAGAGATGCATGAAAAATATGCAAAAGAAAATCTCTGTCAGCACAGGGAGTAATAAAAACATGTATGCAGTGTGACATGACATTATAGTATGTCTTCAGATATTGGTTGATGTTCGTATCATGCCTTGGGTGAGGGAAATAACTATACATTCACGTGCCAGAAGGTTATCAGACAGCTAAAAACGGCTCTCAGTCCATCTGCTCACTGTTACCATGTTAGGAAATAGTGAAAAATAAAACCTATATTCGTTGGAACAAGAACAAGAACACTGTTCTCGTCTGCATATGAAACACATTGTGAATGGCCATCATGCAGGACTATAGTATAAACAACATAAATTAGCTTGTAGTTCACTTTAATATTGACAGAGATTGTTGGGGTTTGAAGGATTTTCAATTCTAATAAGACTTTTGCAAATTAGGGTTATTTTCCTTGACAATGAGTCTTTTATGCTTCTGAGTGTGTCTTGTTGACACACACAAGTCCTTCACCTGGAATCCAGTATTTTAAAACCACAGAACTTCACCAGGATACCTTGACAATCTTAAAGTTTCATCATTACTTTGATATATCCAATTCCTTCAGAAGATAGTATGTTGTTTTCCTTATGGGATTTCTTTTTTTCTTCCGAAAACAAGCCGATGCCCTGGTTTGGGTTCATTTGTTGAAAAGGAATAAAAACAACAACCATAGTTTATCTGCATTGACTCCAAATCTGGGTTTTATTACACAGCAAAGATAAAGTCACACTAGCAACAGTTCCTCAAACTATAGACAAGTAAATAATCATTGGATTTAACGGCACTAGTGAGTCTGGGTAACCTCGCTGAGGATGTACAGGTGTACACGCCAAATACATCTCACACTAACTAATAATCCTCGGACCTCGTAAACAGAATCAGAAAGATTGTAGGGATTTCTTTTGGGGGGGTTTTGGGCAGCAATAATCGAAAGGAGAAAAAAAATAAGACTCGAGAAGGACACGTGTATTTGTGTAACATATATTCACTAATGAACATAACATATACGGAGCAATTTTACATGACAGATTCCAACATCTATTTCCCTAAAAGTTGAATTTGGAGACTTAAAATTTTAGAATAAAAAAAAAAAATCACTTTTCCAGTTGTATTTATAATTTGTGCGTCGAACTTGAATGCAGTTTGTGAGTTGGGAGGTTCCTGTAGCTGTGATATGATGTGATCAGAAATATTATTAGTTTGACTTGAACATGTTGCAGTGAAGGAATATTTATCCTTCCGTCACGCTACACCATTCCAGCGTATGAAAGTTTGTCTTCTTTTTTTCCACACAATACAGTCTTTTTCCTCTCTCAAGCCTTGAGCTAAGGAGCATAAAGTCTCTAGAGTGCAAAAGGAGATGTATGCACACATTGTCTTTGCAGTGCCATGTCTTTGGCAAGGGGGCATCCACAGTTTACAAGGCTTGCCTTCAATTTTACTCATCAAACAATGGTTGTGTACACAGCCCATTCAAGGCAGTGAAAATGCAACAGAACGTGACAAGAACATCAAGCATTTGGCCATCTGGGGAGGAAGAGTGCCAAATAATCACTCCTTAGTGATCATGGAAGTGTTATTCTTATTCTCGCCTGTCACACCCTAAAAAACAGCGGTTCAAGAAGAAAAATGTGCGCACATCAATCTTACCATGTGTTCTGGTGACATTGGTCTGCTTTCTTGTGAGGGACACAATGGAAAAGATCTGATATGGAGTTAAATGAAGCTTCTAATTCACAAAAGCTGATTGATTGGAGCCCGTCCTTCCCTCCTCCCTGAACTTAGGATGAGGCAATTTGTTTTGCCACTTCTTCTTTTTTTTTTTTTTTTTTTGCTGCCGCCCAGCCCCGTCTGGTTTGTGACCTCACAAAGGCTCGTCATTAAGATAGAAATCTCCACCACGTAAAATTTTATTTGAAATCAATCCACTGACCATGCTCAGGCAAACACGGGGTCAACGGGATCGCTGATTCGAGGCACCGCGAGGCTCACGGAAGCCGCACGTATTTATTAGTATTCAAAGAGGCTAAAGGTCATCGTGACTGCACTGACAGAGGCAAATTTAATATTGGAGCAATATGTCTGAGCCCTGTTTATTTACTTCTTTACATTATGAAACAAACTAATATGCATACGTATAAAAAGAGGGACTATGTTCAACACACGGCCCAGCAAACCGTCGTCCTCTGACAGTGTTGCCCCAGGCTCTCCTTCACAGCAGACAGATGGAAGGAAGCATCACCACAGCATGTCCAATCGCCTTCATCAAACAACACACAAAGGGCGTTTTAACAGTCAGTTACTTCTCGGGAGAAGCTGAAGCGTTTCTACAAAGCAGAATTGATATAATTTCGGCATCTGTCTGGGGGAAAAAAACAAAACAAAACACTGTCACATTTGTTGATGTTCTGCATGTGTTTCCGAGCGTTTGTGAGACGGGTGTTTATTTTGAGATGAAACTGACAGTTTAAAGTGAGTAGGTGAAACATGTGCTCTTCCTTTGCACTACAAATTGATCTTGTACTGTATTCATTACAAAAGACATGTGATGTACAGGAGACGGAGCGGCGCAGCGCAACACAACCGCTCTTTCATTATTCATTTGTACACAAAGGGTTTGTTGTCATTAACTGACACTTTCTTCCCACCTGTGCTTCATCGCACAATAATCACTTTCAGTTTGAACTATTTATAACGTGGAGCATCCCTAAGCAAACAGACCTTAATACATCTGCCTGGTAAATAGGTGATTCATGAATTATTAATCAATGTTGCTGTTTTTTCACATTTAAAGGCTCGCCCTGACCCGACAAAAGCAAACAAAACAAGCAAGAAGGTCAGAATACGCAAACGCATATATCCTTATTTTCTTTTTTTACAAATCAAGCACAGCTACATAATGATGAGATTACTCTCATGGAAGCTTGTTGAAAGTGGTCGAGTGTTACTTAATTCAATGGTAGGACACATTCTAAACACAAACAAACACCTCTGCACTGCGGTTGCTTTACTTGAGTGGTCATGGCGGTGCGCACTCCAGCCACTCCAGCGGGTTTGCATCCTGGCGTTTGGCCTCCGTGTGTGGAGTTTGCATGGTTTCTATGTGTGTGTGTGTGTTTTTCAGCGATCAGCCGGGATGGCCTCAAGTCGCCCACTCGGGCGAAAGGGTAGAAGAAGTTCACTCTCACACAGTTCCATTTGCCAGCAGATTATGAGGCAAGTAAACTGACAATTACAGTGGTTCCCTGAAATAGCCGCTGTCTAATTGGTGCAGCGCGAATGCACGCCAGTCAGTGTCATGCTGTACAGAAGTCTCCAACATTCCTGATTAATTCCATGTCATTCATCTTCAACGTTTCTTTCGACAAGGAGATATTGACAGGAATCTTGTCAGCAGTAAAAATTGACATCAGCTTAGGCTGACTGCAAACAAACACGCAAAATTAAAAGACAATAAAACATTATGATCAGATTTCCACTAAGGTTATAAACAGGTTTAGACAGCAATCTCACATCAATAATTCCTTAATCACTTTAAGGTTGTTGTTTTTTTTTGTATTTATTAATTTATTCTACAATTTGTAAAAAATAATGAAAGGTTATGAGAAATATCTAAGTTCACATCTGTGATATCATGTTGGGGGATTTTCAGGTTTTCAGTCTTGATGTGGAGCGAAGGAATAGAATTGAAGACTTACCGAACGCAAACTGTCAGGATTTACTACAACGGCAACTGTCTTGAGTCTCCTTCTCGTCATTGCTGTGATTAGATTGGAATTAAATGGCTTCTTTCGATTCTTTTGAATCACTTATTTTTGACTTGTTGCGTTTTCAGATCTGATTGCATGACTTTGTTTTTTATATCAACAGCATTCCGCCTTCTTCACACTCGTGAGTTAAACTATTTGAAGTTAAATCTTTCAAATCAATTTGTGGCGCGTCTGTGGTTTGCATGTTGACTCGTAATGAGATTCGGATCTGGTTTGGTTAGTTTGCTTTGCGGCCAGCATTCCTCTCAGGGATTCAAGGTTTGACATTAAACTTGACTACAACCTCTAAAAAAAGCTTAATGTCCATCCCTTTTTTTTTCTTTTTCTTTTTTGTGTACATCTCAGTGCTTTGCGACTTTTGTCTCGATGCAATCAAAGGGACGCGCTTTCACTCAATTAGCTCAGTTTCCAAGGAATAAAAAGTTACATTAGTACAAACAAGATCGCTCACATAAAACTCCATGTATAACATACATTGTACTCAGCAGAATGCCTTCGCATTTATCTCAGTCTTCAGCCATATTGATCAGCATCAGGTGGACGTCTTACCTCTCTACTGCTCATGGATGTTGCAAATTCATGCGGCATGAAAAACTTCAGATACTAATTCAATTATTTTTCATCTTTCCGGTATTTCTACACCCTTTCTCAAAAGTTCTATCTCTGTTGGCAATAAGGTAAAAGCAAATATTGAATTGTCCTCGCTCTGTCCACTCCATCTTTCTCAAATCTTTTTTTCCTTTCTCCAGAGATCCTTGAGAAGGAGGGAGACAAAGACACTGAAAGAAATGAGGCAATCGTGATAGTGTCAAGTCATTGTGGTAAATCTCAGTGGTTCTTGAAGGTTGCCATGGATACAAACCCAGCCTGTATGGAAAAAAAAAAAGGTTTTGTTCGGATGTCTCCAACTTTTAAAAAAAATAAATAAATAAAAGTCGGCTGTACTTCAACAGAGTGCGCTTTGGACATGTTTGCATCGATGTCTCTCTGGGTGACATGCTGTCAACAACTCTGTAGATTTTCTTTCTTAAAAAGTTCAATCTTAACAATTAAAGTTCATATACAAAAGAAAAATAAATCCATAGCAACTGTGAGTGATGTGGAAAAAAAAGGTGATACGGCAGCTACTGTAGTCACTGTGAAAACGTCATTTTGTAAAGGATGATACAAACCACAGCGTGGCATTGAACCGAGTATAACCGGCAAAGAAGTTATCCTTTCAGAACACCTCTCAATGTTAATATACGGTGACCTTGCAATTTAGCTCTGCAACCCCTTCCCTCACACATCCCTTGCCCAGCTGTGTCTGGCTGATAAGGTATATTAGTAAATGTCCTCTTTTTTTATGTCTTTTACATGTGTGTGGAACAAGTCAGAAATTCACTGGGAAGCTAATAGGGGAGATAATTAAAAGGGAGGGTTCTTGAAAAAACGTTGATCCTATCTGGAGAATAATCAACCTCTCTTTTTCCAAGATTTTAGTAGAATATGGAGCTTTAACATAATTGTGAATGTGCTGCATTCGATCGGAGACGGAGGATCAGTCAAGTGTTTCTTAAATTTAAGCAATCCTTGAGGTCAAGGCTCATTATGCATCTGCAGAGGACGTCTTCTTTCAGTGAACCTGTGGAGTGAAATATAACTGCGCTTTGCCTGGTGCTCACGTACCAGGACTTATGTGTTGTTGCTCTCAGATAATCAAATTCCCAGAATTGATGTGCATGTGTGTGTGTGTGTGTGTGTGTGTGTGTGTCCATTGCATTAAAACAAAAGAACATGCAAACTCCGCATACAAAGGCCCTTAAGCCCAACCAGGGACGTTCTTGCGGCGAGGCGAGAGTATTTACCACTACAACACTGTGCAGATTGTGATATTATCCACCGGTGTCAAATAGATTTGATATTTCTTGTTGATCTTTTGTACTAATTTTGGCACATTTGAGTCAATAGATTTCTCACAGCCCATTTGAAAGTCAAAACTTTCTTTTAAAATGTAGTTTTGAACTAATCAATGCAGCGATATGCATCAAACATGAGGAAAATGTTTGCCCTCTGACTGATAACTTTGACAGATTACTTTTTGCATTCCTGTAAATAATCCTGAGAGACCAGCTATGAAATTACGATAACATAAATTTTTGAATTCCATTTACTCACTAGAAAACTTAACTTCTTGTTTTCCTGAAGACCGATTGGCGGTGTTGCAGTTGCCTTTTAATTAACTTTTCTTTTTCTTTTTTTTTCCATCTCAAGGGCTCCATTCACACAGCAGGTCTTTATGATCAGTTCAGATTTTTTTTTTTCCTGACATCAATTTGTCTTTGCACGATTGTTCTCATCAGTATACAGTAACGTGGAGGAAGAGAAACACGACACCTCAAGCGACCCACCGTGGTTATGAAAGTAACTATGTATGCTACCCATATCAGTGTGTGCGCATCAAATTAAGCGGATTTGTAATCTGAGCTTTCAAAATGATAACTAAATGATAATGTGAAGAAGATAATTAAGAAAAAGGACGTTTTTTTTTTTTTAAATTATGTCCTTTTCAGTGGCTCCTCTGGACAGGAGCAACGTGGGAGTTTCATATATTGTTCAAATGTGATTTGGCCTGGATTTGATATTGAGATTTGTCAGAGTTGTGCTGCTCACACTGTGGAAACAGACTGACAGATGGTTTGTCCGGTTTGGGCCAAACAGAAACATTCGTCTGGTGGAGTTGCTGCCCTCGTTCTTTCTCTTTGGGGATGAAAGGTGTGACATGACATAATGTGAAGGGAAATACTGAACAGGTGAGGAAAGAATTGAAACCTTGCCAGAGGCGAAACTTGTTAAAATGCAAAGTTACAGTTATTTGTTGTCGGGATGGGGGGGGGGGGGGGGTCGGTCGTGTCGGAGGGGCAAAGGTAATCAGCTGGAACACAATGTCCGTGATGGGGATTCGACCTTGTGTGACCACAGCCCTTTAAGACCCCTGTAAAAGCGCTCGTTAGATTGCTGTGTAGGGTGTTTGAAGGCTAAACACTCATGCAGCTCACCACAGCAGGAAAGTGACAGCTTGACAATATGTGATTAGTGATTTTTGAAGCAATCAATATGCAGTGAGGCCCGCCTGACAGTGGGCTCTAAAGCTGCAAGACATTTGTTTAGGTGGATGAATAAATATTTATTCCTTGTCCGTGCCAAATGCATGATCACTACTATTAAAATACCTGTCGGTCATCCACCTAATTTTTGACAACTAATCACTTTGTGAAATTTGTGCAAATTCTTGAAAATTCTCCTCAGAGGTACGAGCGGCTGAACTTAAGTGGGGGATCAGCCACTCTGTGGCCCCCCCGAATTATCATCGGTTCTAAGTAACGTCAATCGTGTAAAGTTCCCACCGAAAAACAAAATAAAACTTAAACCTGAAAGCTATTTACTGACAGAGATGGCGAGACTTAATATGTCCTTGATTTCACTTTGAGGACATTCAGGCGGAGTTATTTGTTTTTTAAATTATATTTATTTCTTTAACACATGTGAAAATAAACAATGCTGAAATGGTGTTTTTGTCATTTAGAACCACTTATATTGCTTAGGATTCTGTTGAATATCTTATTAATTGCGCTGAAGAAGCAGATGTTGAAGAGAACAATATATCCAAGAGGATATGTCACATGGGCAATAAAGAAGACACATGCACCCGGTTTACAAAAAATAAAAAATAAAACAATAAAATAACTAGTTAAATAAACTAATAATTGAAAGTTACTTTTCTTTATTTTTTAAACTTCAACATCTGAATATCAAAAAGAGATCCCAAGATCTTCAGGTTTAAGGCACCCATTGTGCGCCTGCCCCCCCTTAAAAAAAAAACAAAAAAACAAATTGTGGTTCCGCCCCTGTAAGGAAATATTTCAAAGATGGATCTATTCAAAAATAGGAAGTAATCTCATAATCGGGACAATTTCATATCCCAACTGGAACAATAATTACATTTAGACACGCAGAGGAACGTCTGGAAAGGATCTGAAGCTCATCATGACTGAGAGATGCCAGTGTGACATGAGACCCCACTAGAAATAAAGAGCAAGCAGGAACGAGGCTCGGTATAAAAGAGAACAGTGCCCCCCTCTTGCTTTCAGGCAGATTTCTGGAGCTCCGTTGGTTCCTGCCAGCAGCAGAAGCATCTGTGGTCCACAAACACCCCGACATCCTACTGTAAGTTTCGGTGCACGCATCTCTCCAACGCAGTGCGGCTTTAAGAGGACCGGCGCTCTTAAATCTGAGGCAGGCTCCTCCTTCAGCCATGATGTCAGTCGGAGGGAGAGAGAGAGAGAGAGAAAGAGAGAGAGAGCGAGGGAGAGAGGTGGGCAGCATTGAGGAACTGAGTTCATACAATACTACTGAGACATCTACAGCTTAGCAGACAGATACGGTGAACCGCCTATCCCGGCTCCTGTAAGTGATGCTGCACTGAGGCACACTTTGATCCAACTCCACTGGGGGGGCGATGCGCTCTCCGCATCACTCATTTAAGAGTGTTTTTTTTTTGGTGGGGGGGGGGCAGCGTGCACAACCTTGAGTCAGTCAAAACAAGTGGTTATATGATCAATTAGGTAAAAGCTTGCAGTTCTTCATCAGAAGTCCTTTTTTCTTCTTCTTAATTTTTGCCCTGTCGGATTGAAGTTTTACGCGCGTGTTGAGAGGTGTTTTTTTTTTTTTTTTTTTACGCACGCGTGTAAGTTTGTTGCCAGAAATGATCGGCTGCGAAAATACTGTTTTAGGGCAAATTTAGCTCTTGGTACAAAGTTTATGTAAAACACGCGTGGACCACTGCGTATCTCCGCCTGTGGGATTGCTCGCCCAAGACACCCGAAGAGGAATTACACCGTCCTTTTCAAACAAAGTTGATCGTTGCTCATGTTCTTTTTATTTAATTTTATTTCGGTTTTTTCGTCTTGTACGCAAGGACCACAGTCTTTTTTTTTTTTCCTTTTTTTTTTTTTTAGCTCATGGATAAGTAGTGGATAACATTTTTTTTTCCCCTTCCTACTCTCACTGCCTTTTTCTGCTGCTTCTGATGAAGGATCCTTTCTCGCCGTTTCCCCTTCAGACTAATTCAAGGCACTTCTTTTTTTGTAAACCGGTGATGTTTCTGCGCGGCAACACACACGGCTGATTTTTCATCCCATCCAAGCGGAAAAAGGTAAGGTTTGCTCCTTCTTCAGAATTTACTGTTGGGACCGAAACGTGCTTTACTTTAGCGATTTCTACCCGCACGCACATCACTGGTCAGTCCTCTGCGCGCATTTAGAAACGCTGGAGAGCGCCCAGCAGCCTAATTTATGTGCTCCTTATAAAATCAAATTGATGTCCCAACACTGGCAAAGGAACTGTGTGATATTTACAATCACTGACAGCAACATAAGCCCGGACGGAAATTTAGCGACAGTCTACAAGGTACTTGGATAAATCAGTTCTCTACTATAGTGGGTCATTCTGGTGTTTCGTGTTTTTTTGTTTTTTTTTCCTAGAGCTGCTCTGGAGATACACCAGCATTTGCCGCGCATCTCGTGTAAATAGAAATGATCCGTTTACACGGTGCGTCGTGGAGAATCTAAGATGAGTTGTCGCATTACGCGTGTGTGCCGCACGGTTGGTCACGACTTCGGGGGGTTATTTAGTCTTGTTCGCCACTGATCGTTAGGTAGATAGGCCCACTTTCCAAGAGCAGCCGACTGCAGGGACTTTTTCAGCGCAGCCGCTTGGCCGCTAATCTCGGTGCGTGGGTGCGCGCAAACGGAGCGCTCCTGGTCAAGCGGTTCAGCTGTCACACACCATAACCTCGGGGGCTATCATCCTGTTCACGCTGCGACTCCACAGGAAAAAAAAAAAATATATATATATATAAATATATATGCTATGCCAATAGGAATAGCAGTTCAAATAGTCAGTGTAAATCCCACCTGGCCCCAGGATTAACCAGCACCGTTGGTTGTTTGGGTACCTAATATGCTATACCTGCTCTGTATGCGATCTACTATAATTGGACTGGTTTCCAAAGGCCTGTTGAACTCAATATGTGCGGGAGAATTAAATCAAACACTAATGGGAGCTTTCCCAAGGTGAGCCGTGTGTTTTGGCTTCAGCCTGATCGAGGAGCACGTTTCTTATTTGTTTGATTTGCAAAGTGCAATCACACCACTTGCACATTCCAATTTACATTACACATCCAGGTCGACACAAACGCAGCATATTGAGCTCAAATGTATTTCCAATTTAGTTAAATTGCCATTGATTGATTGAACTATATAGTGAAAACAAGTTTTGGCGTCATTAACCTGTAGAGCAGGTTTAGTTTTAAGAAGAGTTCATTGAGTTTCAAACCAGGATCCCAACTTGTTGTACTGCTGCTTTGATTTATGGGTTTTCAAGCTGAGTTTGTGTTATTGCTGTAGTCTGACTCCCACAAACGTCCCATCCCAGTCACGTACAGTCAATATAAAACTCCCATATAAGTTTACCCATGATATTTTAAGTCAAACCTAGATATTTTCCTTAATATTTCTCCATTAATCATAGTTTCCACATCCCATAAATCACACTACACTATGTTTCAATTGCCTATATTCAAAGTCAGGGATGAAGACTACAATAATATTCACTTGCAATGTGAAAACTTTAAAATATCCAAATTTGATATGTTATCTATTGTGTGAGTTTATGTCCTGTATTGTTGAAAGTGAAATGCCCATATTAGCAGTTGTGTATGTGAGTCATGTGAGTGTTAGATCACTTTTGAATTCACCACAAATGGTTTGAATTATGGACACGCTTTTTTTTTTTTTTAATGTACTTCAGTTAATTTTGCACTTTGACGTGTTTTCATTTGGGAAAAAGGAAGTTTAAGAAAGTAAAGCTCCACTTAAAGGACCACGCTTATATATTTAGCTTTAGGATTACATTTGCATGTATGGACTGCCCTCTTGAGGTCCATAATTACATTGATGAAAACTATCTTGTCACTTTGCAAAGGGTGAAGAAAAAAAGCAACACAAAAAAAAATATTTAACAATCCAAGTAGTAACTTTTTTTGTTTTAGTCCATGTCACGAGAATGGTCTGAGATCTGTCAGTTTGTTACTCATCTCGCCAGATTTTATACAAACTGTATGCTGCAAAATGTGAATCCAAACTTTGATGCGTATGGCCCTTTTTCACCAATGAAAGATCAAATCTCATAGTCATTTAAATCTGAATACTGAGCCTTTTCAATCTATAACTAACAATGTGACACATCAATTTTATCCCCCGGCTTCCTTTTGTAGTATGGCTTAGTGATAAAGCCATTGTGGAAGTTTCCCAAGAGAGAACAACTTTCATTTCTCCACCGTCTGAAGAGAACTGGAGTTGCTATGTGGAATGAAAAAGAAGTGAGTGATCAAGAGAGAAACCTGGTCTGTCAGGCTGTCAGTGATCCTTAAGCTGTTTAAAGAGAGAAATCTTGAGACAATCAGCTGTATTAAATCCAGAAATACCTTCTTTTAAAAATGTCTGAATCCACAGGCAATATTGATAGATACATCCGTGGTAAAAGAATCTGGCTTTGACAGTTAAAGGACTCCAAATGTCTTGGATCATAGCCTCGGAGTAGCTAAACTGCAAGTTTCCAGTGAGGGCATCTTTTGGGGTGAAGCTGGGGGCTGACACTCGTTGTATGTCTCCCCTCTCACTGCTACCTTCAGCGGATCCAAACACTAGGAAAAGACCTGTCCATCACACCGTCATGTAAAGTGATCTCGGGGCCGGCCTGCTCTTCTTCACCGTGTCTCCCAGCAGGGATGCTTGAGTTTGCCTACTGGATTCAAGCTGCTGTCTGGGGCTCAAAATAGCATTTCAGGAGACTAGTGAAATGTAAGCAAAGGAGACACTCTGACTGACACCTAGAATCTCCCCCCCTCTTACTTTTTTTTCCCCCCCTCCAGCACAATTCCTTCTCTCGCCTAACTTATTCCTCATGGACAGGTTTTTAAGCAGTTGTAACTTGTGAAAAGCAGTGCTAATGTTAGGAAAAATCAATGTTAAGAGAAAATAATCCAATGAAAGTTGAGAGAATATGAAACCTAAATGTGTTTTGCTGCAGGATAGTCGAAGGCGTCATGTTTCCCTCATAAACTAATTAACATTGTAGTTCCACTTGGGAACTAAAACACTTCATATATCTCTTTATCCTAATGTATGTGTGAAAACTAGTGAAATACTGTTTTCTGGCATCACATTGGTAGTACAAGATTGTGGTTTTTTTGTGACTACATTTATACGTCGACGTGTGCTCCGAGTGGAAAACATACTACACCCCTTCATCCCGCAGAACATTATTGTCACTTAGAAGGGCGAGGAAATCTAGATCAAGCTTTGATCTTTTCTGTTTTTTCACTCCGGCGAATCACATCCCATTTAAGGATGTAATTTAAACTTCATTATGCGTTGTGCGAGCTCAGCCTTGGACTGCCTGGCGATCATCACAGTAAAGCAATTGCTGCTCACTCTCAGTAAGATGCACACTTCAAAGTAAAGTGTGTCGCAGTTACTAATAGGATATATCTCGTCAATATTTTGACGTGACATTGTGGGCCTGCCTATGCTGCATGCGTAGAACGAGTAACCCTCACACTGATCGATGTCAGCCATGTTTAGTTTTTTTTTTTCTTCTTTCTTCCGTCCAACTGTTCTTTAATGAGTCTCATGTGACTGCTTTATGAAATGTGTGAAGCCTGTCTTTACACATTTCATGAATGCTTTGCAATTGTTGCAGATTCAAAAACCCGCTTAATTAAATTCTTATTTTTAATCAATTCCCCCTTTGTCAGTGGGCCGAGAGCTTCAATGGCTATGAGCGCTGTTGCCTTGCCAATTTATTGGACCCCTGTAGTGCAGTTTAGGTAGTCATACCTTTTATACCAGATACTATTTGACTCATGTAAATGGATGGAAATTTCATAAAGTAGCAAATATTATGATTCCCAAAGAACTATTTGTGGTCCCTTGTTGCTGCAGGAATGTATGCATTTTAATTCAGCAATTTTAATTTGTTTGTGTAATGGCTGTCACACACTTTTGCCATTCATTGAAGGGAATTGATGCAGGATTTCAAGGAAGCCGCCCTGTGAAAACAAACCCAATATCTTTGGGAAAATCACAAGAGATTAACAAACACGTCGGGAGCTGGTGGACCTACGCACAGCACACACAGTAGGATATGAGTAATGGAAATATTAGCTATTAAATAAATTGCACTGAGTACAGGTGGGTAGTCAGTATTGCTTTGAAAAGTAAACAACACGCACCTATGAAGTGATAGCTCTGATGTGTTAATATTGACTTAAAAACAAACCAGAAAATTAAATTATATTCTTTTTTCAAAAAAATAAAAAAAAGTCAAACGGAATGTAAAAGCCCATTAATGCCTGTGTGGCCAGACCTTAACAAGGATTTGTTTAAGTCTGGTGAAAAGTAAAGTAGCACATTTGTGAAATAGATCTCAAAAGGAGTTAAATGAATGAATAAGTCAGCTAACAAACCACTTGAAGTAGCTCCCCTTGTAACTGACTATATAGCCTACTAATTAACTGGTGGAGAGCAGTCAATATTTTATACTAGCATATACTGCCAGGGCAAGTACTGCAGAGTATGATTTCTTCTTCATATTACAGTGACCTACTTGGGTTTTGGCACTTGGGGTTCTTGCCCTTTGGCAAGCTTTCACACATATAAAACACTGAAATGACTTCGTTGTGCAACAGCATCAAATGAACTGGTATTCACCACGCAAGGACGTATTAATGAATAATGCTCAGTTATGGCTAACCCATCTGTGCTGGATTTTTCTCCTCAGGGTTTTATTACCACTCTGTAGTAACTGCAAACAGTAGTGTTTAAATTTGATATTGGTGGGGGGAAAAAAAGCATCTGTGAGGATGTAATGAAGTCGCAAATAAATGTCGCTCATTTGACTGATGGTGGCGCCAACAATGAATAATATTTTTTTGAAATTCTCCTTTCAGTGCCGTTGCTATGAACAGTGCTCTTATCATGCTGTGCTAGTTTACACACACACATGGGCGTTCATGAAATATTTGAGAGCTCAATTGTTTACATTCAGAACAAATGAGGCTCTCCATTAATAGCTGCTGTCAAGCAGTAGGACGGTATGTGTGTGTGTGTGTGTGTGTGTGTGTGTGTGTGTGTGTGTGTGTGTGTGTGTGTGTGTGTGTGTGTGTGTGTGTGTGTGTGTGTGTGTGTGTGTGTTCATGCATGCAAGCGCCAACGCTTAAGGCTCATTTCTGCTTCCTACAAGTGAGCTGAAGTCTGAATGTGAGGTGCACTTTAGGAAGATGCTAATGCACCATATTGACTCAGTCTAATTCTAAATGTGAATCAAGGCTTCTACCAGACCAGTGTTTTTCAAGGAAGGTGGCTTGTCAACAAGCTTTTCAAAGCACGCAGTTTTGTCAGTGAACTCGGTCACTTTTATGCTTCTCAATAAAAAAAAAACCTGAAAATGTTTATTAAGGCCATGAAACGGATCGATGGAATGCATGAACTACTAACCTTTACGTGCCTGCTCGCTCGGTGGATGTCATCAAAGGTTAATTGTGTAAAACCGTCATTAATTTGTACTCAAAGACACGGGAAGGAGGATGGCTCATGACTAGTTGGGATAAAGAGGTCACGTTGAGAAATTCCGTCGGAGAAAATAGTACTAATTACATTAGAACCTGAATGCCACATAATCTTCTTTACTGACATTCCATGTTGTGTCTCTTCCTTTTCTCTCTCTCTGTCTCGTCTTTCTCCTGTGGTAGAATTGCTGCAGTGGAAGAGAATTTCCCCTCTACTCGAGTATGGACTTAGCAAGTCGAGCTCATGTGCTGGTGGTCTTGCTCACCTGTGCAGTCTTACTATGCCTGGCTCAGGAGAGGGACTACACGGTGAAGGAGGAGCAGCCGGAGAACGTTCGCATCGGAAACCTTCGCAAGGACCTGGACCTCAACCTGGACCCCAACATCAGGCTCTCTTCTCCACTGCAGTTCAAACCTGTGTACAAGACAGGTGACGTGCCTTTGGTGAGGGTGGAGGCCAACACGGGGGAGATCTTTACCACCAATCACAAGATTGACCGGGAGAAGCTGTGTTCGGGGGTCTTCACCGAGAAGCGTTGCTATTACGAGATCGAAGTAGCGGTTCTGCCAGACGAGATCTTCCGGCTGGTCAAGATCCGCTTCCTGATTGAGGATGTGAACGACAACGCGCCGCTGTTCCAATCTACTGTAATAAACATCTCCATCCCAGAGAACACAGCCATCAACACCCGATACCCGGTGCCCTCAGCATTTGACCCTGATGTAGGAATCAATGGGATCCAACATTACGAACTCGTCAAGGTGAGAATTACTCCTGGTTCATCTTCTTCAGCATCACAAACAAACACTAATGGAGACCTTGTTGGGATGGAGGAAAAACCTTAAGAGAAAGCAATTATTGTAAAACGTGGAATGTTATTCTGATGAGGCAGTTTTGTCACGCCTTGTCTGTATCCTGAATCTGTTCGATAATTGATGAACTGCTAGCTGTAATTCGAAAATTAATCTCAAAAACATCCAAGTATCTGAAGAGATGCATTCCCAAGAGAAGATCCACTCCATTGAAATTAAAGTTGATAGATTCTATTACTGCATGTCTGCAATCTCATGTTGAGACCGAAAGTCATTTCGTACAAATTAATTAGAGTGAATTAGTGATAGAGACTGTGATAGTGAAAGATGTGGGCACAGGGGGGCCTTTTGGTTCCTCAAACTGTGTGCAAGTTACTGGTTTACTTGAAAGACTAGTATGAATTAGAAACAGAAACTATTATAGTCATACATTTAATTGACCTTTAATTGAAAAAAGAGTACTAAATGACTTTTGTATTTTATCTTGTAGAAACAATTACAAAGGATAAAAACAAGATAATAAGTATAAAATTAATTGTCTCTTTCGAATTAGATGGCTGTGTTCGATGCAAGCAGAATATCCAGCACACATTATATTGATTAAGCTCTGACATTGCTGTGCCTGCAGCATGTCGCCCGTCTATGTCAGCTCTGATTCATGGACTATTCTTAATTAGTATAATGTCATTCTTCACGACTCTGTTTGTTTGTTTGTTTGTTTGGGATTTTTTAGGATGCCAGATAATAGTATTTAGACCCTGCATTTGTTTGTTCCATAAACCAACAACAGACTGCGGTGCATAGTGAGGGTACTGCTGCAATGTATGTGTAAACAAAAGAAATTAATTTAAACCCTGCAATGAAAATATGACCTACTTTTTCATAATGTGGAATATGTTGCAAAGCCTAAAATACTTTATGCCAGCCATTAATATTTCCAAACGCTTGATTTCATTATGGGAGGAGGCTGTAAAAGCGAGCAAGTTTTCACCCTGTACTGTAATATCAGTGGGCATACAGTCGAAAGTGCAGACACAGCACATATTGCATATCCAATTTCGAGCAACAGGTTACAGGGACTGAAAACAGCAGATTAATGCAAGTGAGAAGAAATGAGCAGTATTATGTTAATATGTGTCTCACACGAAACCAGGAAAAGCTTTTTTCTGATGTTCTAATATGGTGTATAGCAATACTCGCTGCTACGTAATGGACCCTGCCCTAAATTCAGAAACGTAAGATAATATCGCGCACCGTTTGTTTACAGACGACGTAACACTTAAAGCTTCCGGAATAGATAAGCTTTGGGGATGACATAGGTTTATACACATGACGTGTAATCAAAGAGGGAGATGCAAGCCCTCTGGAGGACACCCAAAACACAATAAATACAGAGAAGTTGTTGTATCTGAAATAACAGCGTGAGACAGAAATGACAAGTCCGTCTTGGAATCTCAGATGAAGTTAACACTGTGCTGGAATGAAAAGAATCACTGCTGTCCGCGTCTGCCTTGAATACCAATTTGCATTTTTAAAGAGTCTACCCACTGCCAAGACCTCTCCAGTGCAATGTCCTGAATTGTTCATGCCTGGAAAATCACCAACCAAATGTTCTGCTCATAATGATGATCATCTGCAATAATTTTCTTTGCCCTTTTCACAATATATAGCTTTCTAAAACCTGTGCCTAGGCGGTGGTTGTATTATCGTTTGCAGGAAATTCGTCTTACAGCAAACTTGGCTCTGCGTGCCTGATTCAGTTCTTCTCATTATATTCTCATTGTACTCGAGATTAATTTCCTTGTGCCCCAATGTTCCATATGAGTAAAACACAGGGAGAAGTGTTTAAAGAGCCAGAGACATTTACAGCCTTTGGTATCTTTTATTTCAGAAGTGCAGGAGAAAGCAAGGGGTTTAGTGGGAAAGGAATGTGCAAGCATTTCCTAGAATAGCTCTTGGCCGCTAAGCCACCCTTGGACTATCTTTGTATGGTCCTGTGAGATTTGTCTCCAAAGCTCCCTCAGAATTATAGTTTGGCCAGTTTTGTTGTGTTGTGCTGGGTATGGTTCTTAAATTGCTACGAATTGCTTAAGACCATAGAAGCCATAGTCCATGGTCTGTCACTGTCCGTAGTTATAGCTTGTCTGAGTTGTCGTCGCAAGTGACTAATGAAAGAAGTCTGGTAACCTTAGTGACAAACTTTGTCCTTTTCCAAAGCTAAGAGAGACAACAGGTAATTTAATCTTATAAAGTCCTCCAGCTCTACACATAATGGCTGGTAATCATTCTTTGAGCGAAACACTGCCATCAGTGCAGCAGTGTGTTACGTCACTTGAATTGTAGAAAGGTTGTCCCAAGAAATAGTCAAGGTCAGAGAAAGCAATCACATGCATGGATGGAGGAGGAGCTGCTTGGAAAGGAGATTCAGTCGCTTTATACATTCAAATAATAGCTCAGATCAACACAGTGAAAACACAAGTCAGTCCGAAAATAAATTCAGCTGATGATTTGGCTTATAGATTTGCTTTCTGCAAACATTGATCTCTTTCTTTATTCCAGCGGTGTCGGATTTTGAAGGATCACATTAGTCCAGTGTCAGCGTCTTTTCAGCACATTGAAGTGGGCAACTTGTTAATATCACACCACTCAGATAAATGCTCTGTTACTGAGTTTGTACTTTGCCCGACTGATAGTCAAGATGATGAAGTGGACATCTGTGTTGTGGCTGGACAGTCTGGGGAGCTCTTAGATTCACCCTTCTGCCACCTTTCTAGGCATTTTCTGCAGTAATTTCTAAGGGCAATCCACTTTTTGTATCCGAAATATACCTGAGCTTTTTGAGTAGATGAAGCACTTTTTTTTTTAAAGTGCTTCAAGTGTTGTTCTGACCAATTTTATTCCCAAAATAATTTGAAGATGCAAAATGTATTCCGTCTTCAATCCAAAGTAGCAAGAATAATTTGATTAATTCATCGCATGCTTGCCTATAGGCACTACATTTTGAGGCAGAGAGTTCACTGTCAAGCATTTCCACTTTTCATTAGCATCCTATTTTGACACATTATCTTTTTCTTGGGTTTGACAAAAGAGGCAAACAATTCCCAGGTTCTTGTGTGTTAATTATATGCATGAGATCATAGCCAGGGGCAATAGTGGGTGAGGGATCGAGAAGAAAAGAATGAGGGGAGAATGAAAGAAAGGAGGGAGAGCAAGAAAGTGAGTTTCTATCAGCACTATAAAGCGGTGCTATAGCTTGTGATGAATACTACTCCCTATTTAGTCCCATCCTTGGGCATCACCGTGACTGGAGTCGCCCTCGTATATTCACAGCCCAATCTGAGTCTCCTCTGAGTTTTAATAAGGTCATCAACTTGACTGAAAGATGCCTCCACAGATAATCTGAGGCACTGCCTACAAAATGGGGTTCAGAATCAACCTGTCCCCACCGTCAGCCACCTCTGCTTCTGTCAGTGTCCCTCAATCATTTTCATCTAAATTAGCTGACTCTGATTGAATTGTGTACTGCACAGACCTCCAATATCTCCAATGCAGCGCCTCCAGTTTGCTCACTGAGACCTACATGCAATGTGGTATGAAAAGCAACTTATCTTGGCTAAAGAAAAATAAACCCTACAAAATATGTATCTGGACAGTGCGGGTGAGGCAGAAGAGTGAGGAACGGTATTGTGTGCACACTTTGTCGTTTAGGGAGCTTTGTCCTTCTTGCTCAGCCTTAAGGTTTTGCAGTAAGTGATTCATGCTACTATTTGGCCTTTTCTTAGCCTGCCCTAGATCTTATCACAATCCACCAGACTAATTCTGCATTCAGGAGGATGCACACCCTGAGAGATAGCTCTCTTCAACTTATTGAAATGCGGTGAGTGCTGTCTTGTCAGTTGTAAAATTGTGTGGAACCAAGACAAAAGCATAGAGGAAATGCTAGCTCATAAATCATTGTGCAGCATTCCCTTTGACACATTCTAACTCAACATCCTACTATTAACATCAGGCTTTGCCAAATATCAGGGCAGATACTGAGCTACTGTGCCGAATCCCTGAACTATTCAAACAGCTGAGGATTGGGGAGCTCTGTACGGATGGAGTAATTCATAACAATACAGCTCCCACAATGTTTTCCTGAACCTTTCAGTTACAACAGTAACAGTTCTGGATTGTGCATAAAGATTTAGATTAGTTAATCCATAGGGCAGTTTCTTCATATTGTAACGCAGAGTTTTATACGCCATGTCTGTTTATCCCTACATGACTTGTGCTTGCCAGAAGGATCACAAAATAAGGTCTGAAAGATTGTTGCTGCAGTGTTGGCTGTTTTAAGTAGTTCTGTCAATCACTGACATGTCGACAACATTCCCTCAGCAAGCAATTTTTCAGAGTACACAATAATTTACATGCTGCAGCTGCACGTTTCCTTGTGAGGGCTACAACGCCGTGTTGGCACAAGGACAGTTTGAGATTTTGAAACCCACTCAGGACTCTTGTGCTCTGAATTTGGTTGAAATGTTCATCCCTTGAACAAGGAGAATGTATATATCTTAATCTCATTTGATAGCTGTGCCTAGACAGAGTAATCTCTTCCAACATTATGTGCAGCATGAAGCTTATCTCTTTAAAGAGGATGCTTTTTCTTGTTTTACCATGAAACTGCTTCTGACTGAAAGAGCTTCAAAGGGCTTCTTTGTTTCATAATGTGCATGCAGCTCATTCACAGGCTTGATCTTCTTCTTATTTCCTCCCCCTTCTCTCTCTTTCTCCTCCTCTCCTTTTCTGTCACTTACTTCTCCCCTCCTTTCCTCTCTCTCTCTCTCTCTCTCTACTTTTCCCCCCTGCACAGATCCATACCGTACTCCATTCGAAATTGTAAACATTAGTGCTAGTTTTTTGGATGGGAAGCAATTACTCTTAACAGCCAGTGCCAGTTCCTCGGGTTTCTCGTGTGGATTACTCATGCATTTGTTTTCATTTTCCTCAGGCTTTACTTTTGCCTTGCTTTAGCTTTTCTTGAGCAAAAAGCTTTTTTCTAATATGCAGGATTCTTCACTCTCCTTCCCTTAATCTATGGCGATCTGGTCTTGTGGTCTATTTAAATAGGAGCGTGTTGGTGTGTCTCTGTAGAGTGCGGTTTCTTTCTTCTATTATAAAGTCGAAATGTTGTAAGGTTTCCTGCTCCATTCGAACATGACACAAGATAGGAAGGAAGAGTGAAATCTCATTTTAGTAAAGACAGAGGCAATCTCATGAGGAGGTTAAGGAGGCAAATGAATCCCCTCAAGCGGTAGTTTCTTGGAGAGGTGGAGGGACTTCATTCATAACAATGATCGTTCATGGTTTGAAAGGATTAATTAACTAACATTTGATATTGTTTGCTGCGTTTATTTTATAGTTTGCCAGAAAACAAATAAAACTGAAACTTGAAACGCGCTAATGATTTGCACGTTGACAGGGATCAGTATAAGATGAGCGGAGCACTCATATAACAGAATGTGTCAGGCTGTTAAACATGTTCTCGAAATTCATCAGAATGCATGAGGAGGGCTTCAAGTGAACCTGCATAACCTAAGGAAATGTCTCAACAAGCTGTTCCAAAATACAAGCTGTTCAGAAAAATAAAGCACTCTATATTATGCGGCAGTTCTCACCACACCAGTATACCTTTCTTTTCTTCACTTAAAAATGACAGCATGTGAAGCTTAGTTCATGGAATTCATTGGTATCGTGTTTTTGTTAACTGTTGTGTGTGAGTGTCATAGAATCCAGTTAACTAAACATAATGTCTTGTCTTTGCAGAGTGTCAATGAATTTGGCTTAGACATCATTGAGACCCCTGAAGGTGACAAGTGGCCACAGCTTATCGTACAGCAGAACTTGGACCGTGAGCAGAAAGACACCTTTGTCATGAAGATAAAGGTAGAGGACGGTGGCAACCCTCCGAAGTCCAGCACTGCCATTCTCCAGGTCACCATTTCTGATGTCAACGACAACCGTCCCATCTTCAAGGACAGCGAATTGGAGGTGTCAGTGCCGGAGAACGCTCCAATGGGGACGTCGGTCGCTCAGCTTCATGCCACGGACGCAGACTTGGGTTCCAATGCACAGATCCATTTTGCCTTCAGCAACCAGATCTCTTCTTCAACCAAACGTCACTTTGCCATCAACAGTTCCACGGGACTGATCACTGTGAAGCAGCCTCTGGACAGAGAAGTAACTCCTGTTCATAAACTCATCGTGCTGGCCAGTGATGGCAGCTCCACCCCTTCCAGAGCCACAGTGATTGTTAATGTAACGGACATTAATGACAATGTTCCTTCGATAGACACTCGCTACATTATCAACCTAGTTAATGGGACTGTTCTCCTATCTGAAAATGCACCTCTCAACACCAAAATAGCTCTAATTACTGTTACTGACAAGGATGCAGAGCTTTATGGCAAAGTAGCTTGCTACACTGACCATGATGTTCCTTTTCGGTTGAAACCTGTCTTTAATGATCAGTTCCTGCTTGAGACAGCTGCCCCTCTAGATTTTGAGACGACTCGAGAATATGCAATTAAGATAGTTGCCTCGGATAGGGGGACGCCCCCTTTGAACACTTCTGCTATGGTCTTAATCAAAATCAAGGATGAAAATGACAATGCGCCCATTTTTCCCCAGCCGGAAATCCAGCTTTCCATACCGGAGAACAATGACCCCTCGACACAGTTAATAAAAATCAGCGCCACTGATGCAGACAGTGGACGTAATGCTGAGATTATCTATACCCTTGGCCCTGATGCACCTGATGGTTTTAACATAGACAGACGGTCAGGAATTCTCTCTGTTGGCAAACGACTGGACAGAGAAAAGCAGGAGAGGTACTCATTCACTGTCATAGCAAGAGACAATGGCTCTACATCCCTGCAGAGCAATGTCACTGTCAGGCTAATCGTCCAGGACCTTAATGACAACAGTCCAGCTTTCACACACCCCGAGTACAACTTCTATGTGCCTGAGAACCTGCCTCTCTATGGAACCGTGGGCTTAATCACAGTAACTGATGCAGACGCTGGAGATAATGCGGTTGTAACTCTCTCCATTTTGAACGGGAAGGACAATTTCATCATTGACCCTCAAACTGGCGTGATCAAACCCAATATCACCTTTGATAGGGAGCAGCAAAGCTCCTACACCTTCATGGTCAAGGCTGTTGATGGAGGGCAACCTCCAAGCTCCTCCTATGCCAAGGTCACCATCAATGTTGTCGATGTGAATGACAATCGCCCTGTGTTCGTCATCCCATCCTCCAATTACTCCTATGACTTAGTACGAACCACCATTACCCCTGGTGCTGTGGTAACCAGAGTATTTGCCATTGACAATGACACAGGTATGAATGCTGAGCTGCAGTACAGTATCATCAGCAGCATCATCATCACATCTAGGGTCTCCCCTCGAGGTCTTTTTGCCATCGATAGAACAACGGGTAACATAACACTGCAGGAGAAAATAGTAGCAGCTGATCAGGGGCTGCATAGGCTGGTTGTCAAGGTCAAAGATTTAGGTCAGCCTGAGTCATTACATGCCATTGCACTCATTCACTTGTTTGTCAATGACACTGTGTCAAATGCTACCTTCATCCAAGAGCAGCTGCGGAAAAGCATGGAGACACCTTTGGACCGTAACATAGGGGACAGTGAGGTGACACCTCAAGCTAATGGATATGTGATTGTTGTCATAGCCATCATAGCAGGAACTATGACCGTCATCCTGGTGATATTTGTGACTGCTTTGGTGCGCTGCCGGCAGACACCCAGACACAAAGTAGTACAAAAGGGCAAGCAGAGTGGGGAGTGGGTGTCACCCAACCAAGAGAATCGCCAGATCAAGAAAAAAAAGAAGAGGAAGAAGCGATCTCCCAAGAGCCTTCTGTTGAACTTTGTGACCATAGATGAATCCAAGCCTGACGACCCCACCCATGAGCATGTTAATGGTACGCTGGATCTCCCTGTGGAGCTTGAGGAGCAAACCATGGGGAAGTACAATTGGGCGACCACGCCTACAACCTTCAAACCCGACAGCCCAGATTTAGCCAAGCATTACAAGTCTGCGTCCCCTCAGCCTACCTTTCAAATTAAACCGGAAACTCCTGTGGCCCCAAAGAAACACCATGTGATCCAGGAGCTTCCCTTGGACAACACGTTCGTGGTGGGCTGTGACTCACTCTCCAAGTGCTCGTCGACTAGTTCCGACCCATACAGTGTCTCAGAGTGCAGCTGTCAGGGGGGATTCAAGACTACGGGGCAAATCACCACCCGACAGGTAATTCATGACTTCCTTTTTAAACCCACCCACACTAGTCCGTCCTCACACTCCCCTCGCAGTCCCCTGGTAGGTGATGTGAAAAGGGGAGGGTGGGAGCATAAAGCTCGGGGATTTTCAAACACAGATCACGATCATGTCTACATGAATGTCATTTGCACATAAAAGTAGGAATGCTCAAGAAACAAAACAGATGAATAAAACATATTTTGTCACAATTAAAACGACAGACTTTTTCACTTGGCTCAGTTTAATTCTTGTACTAATTCTCCTTTACAAGCAATCATCATTGCTTAATCATGTACCAAAATACATATGTAGGTTCATTTTATATTCATTAAAAGGTTGAGTGATGTCTCCAGTGCAGTTATGATGATTAAAATCCCTAAACTTCTTTGTAAACAGTAAATGACAATGTAGCCTGACTTTAAAAAGAGGCAACAATATTTGAACTGTCTGATGACGCAATTGAGTTCAAGGGCAAATAAGCCTTTGAACATTTGGCTAACGTGTTTAAACAAGGCTTGCAAAAAGCATTAAGACGCTACTCATTTCATCAGGTATTCATTCAGGCAAAATGTGCAAAGGTAATAATGCAAAGCAAAAACAAAAAAAAGTGCCCTTGATGTGCGAAAGCATGAAAAAAAAAAAAAAAAAAGCTCACTTTTTGGTGGATTTTCTGCTCAAAATGTTGAGTGCCGTCTTAATTGTGCCAGTGAGGCATTGTGGGAGGGAAACTCATTTGAATGCCAAGGTACAGCGAAGGGCTTATGATTCCCTAAGAGATATGTGCCAAATGCGAAGTGCCCCAATAAATAAAAGCTGGCAAGGGAAATAAATGTAAATCAGAGGTAAGGAGAGGTGGCCTTGCTCAGTACTGACAGCTAGAGCAGAGCGCTGTGGGGAAGACTGACTACTGCTCCGGGCGGGGGGGAAGGGGTCGCAGAGATCAAGGTGACGCAGAGCCTTGAGACCAATATACTTAAACACCAAGGGAGCCGTAGTCCATAAAAAAAAACCTGGCAGGCCAATGTTGCATTCAGCTCATAAATGCTCTCCTTTAATGTCCCCAATTATTGGTGCAAATGGCATATGTTTATACACACTTTTTACATTCTTTAAATTAGCCCACAAAGAGCATGTGACGACATCACAACAAAGGTTAGCCACGTCAATGTGTCACAGGTTGTGTTTGACAGAACAATGAAAAAATGCTATCGTTGTCTCCCTAACGTGTGACAGACTATGTTCATGTTGATATTTGACCTGCCATCACACACAACACAATGGAATTAATCAAGGCTGACTAGTCTGTGTGTGGTGTAGCAATTTATTCATACTGATGCAAGTGCCGCCTTAATTTACACCTCCAGCTGATTTGTTTATAACCATTTTCTTGTTTGTTTTTTTTTCATTTTTTTTAATGTTTTTTTTTTTTTTTTTTTAAGATTTTTTTGGGGGGAAAGATTTTGGCTGTTTCCTTGTTGCACTGCCTTTCATTTCCGTTACTGTTTTGATCATGATTATCACAACTGCCATTCATCCAATTTTGGGTCAATTTCATGATATTGCATCAATAATTGATTGTGTTTGATGAGGTGCCCGCTTTTGTTTGTGTCTAGCCTCATGTTGCACCGAGTTTCTGGATGTTTGGTTCAGCGCTTCCTTTTTTGCCCCCAGTATGATACTGTGTGACATCTAGCCAGCTTAAATTCCTCATATCATAGTTGGAGTAAATGACTGTTGATCCTGTGAAGTATTGTACTTAAGCTAATTTATGAAGACACCCACACAGAGTTGATAGTCATTCCCTTCATCCACCTTTTATTTGAAACCCGAGTTAAAAGCTATGCTCTGCCATGGTGCATTACCCATAAGCCTACTACATGCCCCTGGTACCGAAGATTTAATCCATAATGTGTTTATACGACACACTGACGACTTGTCAGAAAGATTTTCCCACCATACTGGCAGTGAATTCCCTGAAATATGCTAAAATGTGCAGTCTGCATTCAACAATTCTGAATTATCATCCATTATGAATTGTATGCATTAAGGGTTTAAATTGATTTTCACTTATTTTGGTGATCAGAGGGGGAATTTTGGGGTGAATAATTTAAGATCAGTGAATATATGATTACTAAACATTGCCTCAAATCTTTAGTCTTCTTCCAAGATATATTTATTCAATGATTTAACAGATGACAGGTTTAAAATGTCAAATATGCTCATATTTCTGTGCCCCATACTCGCAGTACTTGATTGTTCGGTATATGTAAAAAGCCGGTTCTGATTGATTCCACTTAAGAGCCACATTTTTCATTGATGTTAAGCTGACAATACACCCATTTTTTTTTTCTGTCCCCTTAAGCAATTGACAAGTGATTCATCCCACTTTAGACATTAGATTTCCCACCAGTTTAAACTGTGCTTATTTAAAGCCTGAGTAATGGAAAAAAATAGCAGGAAGGTTTGCCTGATGAGAATCGGTGGCTGCAAAGGTTAATTAAATGCACTAAAGGGTTAATCACTCGTAATACAGTATGATTAAAATCACTGTAATAGGTTTGCGAATGAGGCTGATAAGTGAAGGGAAAAAAAAAAAAAAAAAAAGGCAGCCGTCCTTTAAGATTATCAGGGATGCCACAAAATATCTTCGGGTGAGTCCCGATCTTCAGATCCAAAGTGACAATAGATGACCAGCAGCCACGACTGTTGAGGCCGTGTTACAATATCATCCGTTTGATTTAATCTTTGTGCTTCTTTGAAACGACTCCATTTTCAAAGTGTGAAGAAGAACTCTTAAAAACAGCACTTCTTCAAAAGGTGTGGATTTTGCTTTCATGTGATGAGGTAAAAAAAAATGAAAAATTATAAAAAAAGAGAGACGGAATATCTGAGCGCAGTCAAATGTGTAAAGCTTTACTTCAAGTGTGGTTCTTAAAGCAAAACTTGCATTTGGTCTGTAAGTGCTAGCTTTTCTGTCTCTCTTCATCATAATACCAAACTCCAAAAAGCTGAGATCACAGGCGGGATGTTGAGTTTTTTTTCTTTTTCTTCCTCAAAAGCGACACATAGTGCTTTTAGTGCCTTTACACTGATCTCTCATTGCCACACACCTAAAGTGGGTGAAAACAAAGCAAAGACAAAAAGCCCACCCGTGGAATAATAATGGGACGGAGCACAGGAGAAGATAATTCTAGTTGAAGGTCACCAAAATGTTTTCAGGGACTTTACAGATGTAGCTGATGAAGAGTAAAGCGTATAAAAATACTTCAGAGACTTCAGATTTGCGCCACCATATGGGTTCATTACACCGCGGGAGCTGTATTTGCAAATGCAAACCTCCTCTATTCCCTCCCATCTCTTCCCGTTTTCTTTTTTTTTTTCTTCTTCTTCTTCTTTTTTTTAATGTATCTCATCATTTTTCTTTTAACCCCTAGCCCCCTTGATATTAGAGGTCAATCTGCCTCCAGTGATGAGGAGCTCTTGTGAGACTGTGTGCTTTGGAGGAGGCCGATCAAATGACTAACTATGCTTGAGTGATCTTCGACATCACCATTAATATGCAGAGAATAAAAGTGGCTTTTGTTTGGCCGATCAGTCTGAGGCCGCAGTGCAGGAAGGACAGCTGTGTAATGATGCTATCCTCTACAGACGCCATAGAGGAGAGACTTGTGTTTTGTTTTGTTTTGTTTGGTGGTTTCATCTCCATCGTCTTTGGAGTTCAGTTATGTGCATCGTAGACATGAATATTGTTTGACTTGCCGATATTTTGTAGTTTGATATTTCCTTTGTGCTGGTACTTTAGCAAAATTTGTATCAAATAGCTTGAAGGGAGGTGCTTTATAGTGAGAGACTGTTAAACTAGACTATTTTTTGATATTTATATATGTGGGTGAACCTTTTGGTCTTAAACATAATTTCTTTCCGTTTCCACCAAGCCAGCCCTATTTAGGAACGTTGGTCTAGTCTGATGCAGTTATTTTGGTATTAATTTTTAGCAGTTGCTGTTTGTGATTTATCATTATGCTTTTTTTCATTTATGAATTATTTTTTGTTTTGTTTTGTTTTGCTTTGTCATTACATCTCGAATCACTTTGCCTTGCTGGTGCAAAACATTAAAAAAAAAAAAAAATAATATATATAAAATCCAGGTCAGCTCCCCGGTACCAACATTCACAGAGGTGTTGCTAACTTTGTGTGGAACAAGCAAAATGTGATATTCTGTACATATCAGAGGATCCACTGGCAAGGATATGAATGAAAGAGTGGGCCTAAATTGATCCAAATGTTTTTCGAGGGGAAATGGAGAGTGCTGCACTAGTGTGGTGGGAGAGAAAAAAAATAAATAAAAGACACAAATTGGGAGTGATAATTGGATAAGATTGCATGCTCTGATAAGTACAGGAAAATGCACAGACATGTGACACCTGTAGCATTCTTCAAGGAAACCTGACAAGATAACTCGATTGCCAGCCGCACCTTGAAGAATGCTAAATTCATTAAAAGATCTATATACTTTTCCGAGATTTTCTTTTCTCCTTTTCCTTTTTTTCCATTATTATTCAGTGTTCAACTGTAGCTTCACACTGATAAGGCTTCACACCCTAGGCTGCTCAGAGCTCAATGATATTGTAACTACAATCTCCCTATATCTGTCTGTCTCTCTATATTTCAGGAGATGGCACTGAAACCACCACACTATGGCACACTCTGTGGCACAGGTACAGCTCGCTCCCACAGGATTAAAATCAATCTCTAGCTCCCACTACCTAAAGAGAGAAAAGAGAGTGAAAAGAGAGAGAGGGCAGAGGAAAGAAAAGAAGGAAGGCAAGAACTGAAGAGGTGACACAAGTACTTTTACTATCTCTACAGCCTCAAACCCCACCTCTTCGTACAATCCAATGAAAAGATGAATTTTGGGAAGTGGGCGGGGGGGTCTCGTGAAAAAGGAGACACGCTTCTTCTTGTTGCTGCCTGAAACTTGACAAAGCTCCTCCTGTGAATCTGTTCAAAGTTTGAAATGCTTTATAAGTCTGATGCTATTATTTCCCTGTGTCAGTGAGGATGATATTGTATGCCCTGAACCCTCCTCAAAAATGGTCCCACTTCAGCACCCACTCTGTAAAATAGGTGTCAAATACAGTCAGTAGATCTGTAAAGTATGTTTATATGTATGTATGTATATCTATCACAGAGTTGATGGTGTTTATATTTATTGATTGCATTTCTTTGCCTTGTTTTTCAAAACTGCCTGGTGGCCATATTATTTTCTTACTTTAGATTTAAAACAATTTTTTTTTGTATCATTTTGACGTTGCTCTAATTGAGCTTGCTCATGGAACTAATGACGTACAATGTATTTATGCTGCAAGGCCTGCAACCTGTAGGGCTTACATTAGTAATGAGGTCACACACACACCTACACACACACACACGGCGCATCATCCACTATCAAAATTCACCTCTTTCCGTCCCGCTGACAGCGTTGTCAGAGACAAGTGTGGCGGCCGTTGCAGAAATTTGCGTGACCTCCTCGGCTGCATTCGCGGCTCTTTACAGCCGTGCTACTGATCGCCGCGCTGTTATTACACTGGGCGGAATGGCGGGACAAGTTTAATACTTTGAGCTAAGCCACAATCACAAGGGACTAACTGCTGGGGTTATAATCAAAAGCTGTTTATGTAGGGCAGATTTGACGAGCACTAAGCCTAACCTTTTGTGTGTTGCTTTCGATTCCCAAGTCTGAAGTGATTTAACCTGTGAGATCCACATTAAAATGACTCCAGATGGTTAAATCAAGAATAATAATAATCCTCAGGCAGTTTTTAATATGGGTTGGTGGGTTTAAGCAAAAAATTGACTTTGTGCACTTATTTACACTGAAATCTAAAAAAAGGAAAAAGAAAAAAAAAAAAAAATCTGATGACAAAAACGCCAAAATGAAAAGGTAATCCAGGATTCAATTTAAAAACAGCAATAAGTTGCCATTTGACAGTAAATCCACGATGCTGCAATTAATGCTTTGTTGGCCTTTTTTTTCTCAGAGCATAGGATCAGTTTTCTCTACAGTTTTTGAAAACCCATATAATCATCATGGCACAATGTCTCCTCAATAGTGTCATTTCTGCAGCATTACATCAGTACCTGGCTTGATGGTTTAGCAGCATTGTTGTTCAATAGTCCTGTTAATTGGTAAGTTAAAGACTTCTTTGATAGTAAGGCCTAAAAGGCACTTTCAGTACATACATATAACCATAGAATTAGAGTCATTAAAATGGACATAGCCTGTGTAGTCAATTAGAAATGTACAGATGGACTGGACCAGAGGCTGTTTCCTCTCCTGTAAGAAACTATATATAGTTAAACGAAATTACTGCACGGACCAGAAGCCTTTTTGATTTTGTCCCAGTCATGTTATGTTATGGTTGTACAGACTATGTCTATTTTAAAGCTTTTAATTTTATGTGTGTTGCCTCTTTGTGATGAGGCAGGTTGATATTATTTAAGGAGGTATGTTCATGTAATTATGGTATCAAATGTATTCACTACTGCGTAGGAGCCCCAGTATGAATTATACATAGCATCCTAGCACTGTGTAATAATTAGATTTGCCTGATCTTTGGAGAAAAGAAAAAAAAGAAAAAAAAACACCAACCTGGGGAGAGCTTTCGTCCTTGTAAGGGAGACAGAAAACCTCACTTTTATTCAATGTGAAGTACAATATGCACCTTACATGATCTTTGTAATTGACTTTGATTTGCCAGTGTGGAGAAAACTGTAAATGTTTGTTTATGTATGTGTGCGCTTCTGAAATTTATTAAAGTCTTTTGCATTGTATTGCATATTTTTGACGACTCTTCTTGTTCATTTTGAGCATTTACCGGGAGCTTGCATCACTCAGTTCAGTTTTCTACACACTATATTGTGTCTGCTTGGTTAACCAGGGAGAATTGAGGCAGAACGAGGGAGATGAATCTGGTGTTTTGACCCATATGAAGTGAATTGGCCAAACAGACTGCAATAGAGGGGATTATATGTGGTTGTGTTGGTTGGGTCACCATTGATAGTCCCATTCCATGCATCAACACAAAATAGAATCTGCCCAAAAAAAAAAGAAAAAAAAAAGAAGGGAAACCTACCTAATATTCTGCTTAAGTACAGCTATAAAATACATGAAATAGAAATAATTGAGATATCAATCAGTAATTAGGAACAGATTACAGATTTATTAATATAAATTTTTTTTTTAAACAGTTGGATATGTTCAGCGGAACACATCCTTTGAAGTGTGTAGACAGAAAACAGCAGAACAGAAGCTTTTTTGGTCCAACACCTTTTTTGGGTTATTGCCTTTTCGGTTTCCCCACCATTAGAGCTGATAATGATCAGATGATAATGATAACTCCGCTATTATCATCTATAATAGTGCACAAACACAAGGCTTTACACATCTGAGAGAGCTTGATGCTAGAGGGTACGATAACCACGTCTCAAATATTGTGTTATGCAGTATTTATGCGGATTTGATCCAAAAATACAGACTTGAAAGGCATAAAACAAAGCCTGCACAGAGACAACAGAAAATGTTTAATTGCTTATCAAAGTTACTTCACATTTTCAAACTGAGCGAGAGCTAATCAGTTCCCTTGGGAAAAGTGTCCTTGGTGATTTGAGAAAATGGTACGCACTCTAGAAGAGCAATCTCATATAGAGAGAGTGCATAAATGTCAGCTTTCCATTAATAGACAAATGTAAACCTTCTAAATGCATCATCTTTATTTAAAAATAGAGAGCATGGGTGGATCATAAGCTGGATCTCTTTGAGGTAGATGAATTATGGTTTGATTCTTCATGTTATGAATAATTAGACAATAAAATGTTTTCAAATGAGCCATGAATAAAAAAAAAAAAAACATACTCCAACAAAGCCTCAGCATTAATGAGTCTTAACATTTGCGCATGAACATAGAGTAGGCGATAAATTGATTTTTCTTCTGCTTCAGAGTGCAAAGTCAAAGATGAGAAAACACTAAGAAAGGAGGAAGATTTCTGGTTTCTAATTGAAAATGTCTTTGATGTGTCTTTCAACCTTTCAATTGTTCCTCTATTCTTTTTGTCGAAATTTGTGTTCTACCGAAGCTCACACTAAACACAAGTCCAGAACATTTTTAATAGCTATTAAATGATCTCCAAGTTGTCCCGAGGCTTCATTACAGCATGTCACAGAGGGAAATGTTTCCGGACTCTCTTTGTTGACATATTGATTGATGATTTATGAGGACGTGGGATTCAATTTCATCTAACAGGCCAGGAAGCCAGTTATATATGACTTTGATTACATATAATGCAATGATACGGCTACAGATGGAGTACCTTATCCAGACCTACACACCAGAGCGCACACAAGCATGAATCCATCCATTGTGTTGTGGTGGTGCATATGGTCCTCATTAATTGCTTTTTTTTTTTTTTTTTAGTTGCATTTCGTCATCTATACTGTGGCTGTAGGCTTTTTAGATTTATGTAACGTAGAATGTTTAGTTGGACTGAAATAATCATGCATGTGTGTTTAGTTAAGAATAATGAGCTCAGATATTAATCAAAAATCACATGTGTATTCAGTTATCCCCAGAAAAGCCTGCACGACTGATGCAGTGATTTGGTTTAACCTTGAGTACGCAATCAGTGTAATCAGTACCTCGCCCCTGTTGTCTTTTTTTCCTTTCTTTTTTTTGGCCTATAACAAAATACAACACAACTTCTCAAATGCAAAAGAGATCCTGAGATAACAGGATAGAGGTATTTTGCTTGCGTCACATTGATTTTACAAGTCACTTACACTCTGCTGAGATCACCGTCATTGACTGCAGACGGTATACAATGACTTCAGATTATTTGAACGGTGATTGGTGTCTCAGCTTCCTTATGAAATCAATTTCAATTCAGTAATCTGCACATCTCTTCTTTTATCACTTTCTTTTTTTTTTTTTCTTCTTTAAATCTATATGAAAACAATGCCAGAAAAGATTATTGCTATTCGTGTGATCTGTCCCGGTACCTTGCAAAAATTGTCTTTGATCACGGTGGCAGCCCTTCGTCTTTTCATATATTTTTTATGCACTCGCGTATATTTAATGGTCGCATTAGATACATAAACGTACCTTCATCACACTTACATTCTGTGTTTCCAGTTACAGCTATACCGCCCTTTCAGATGTATATTGAAATAAAAGAAACGCTTTGAATCTCAGACGTCAAACGTAGAAGGCTTCTCTCGGGAGGCGTAGTCAATTTAGCAAACAGAAAGCATGTTTGGGCTATGTTTTGAAATTGTCCTGAAGCTATACCGCCTGTCTAAGCAGAGGGTATTTATGCATGGGCTGTGCAGCGGTGCAGGAAACAAGAAGATGCTGTTTTACTGTTGCACTCCACTCAAGGCAACACTCCACACAATTGCTGCCAAATCTCTGCCAAACTGAATAATTCAATCATCCCCCCCATAGCTGCGGTGGTCGAGCTACCTTTGTGTGTGCAACAATCAAATCAGTGTGGAAGCCCGCCGAGTGGTTCTTTCTGAGACACTGAGTAGCTCTACAGCCCGGAGATTGTTTTCATTGAAAACAATTCTGTTGATTAAACGAGGTGTGACTGTGGAGCAGGAATCTGAAGAACATCGATTGCTTGTACAATTGTTTGTTCCTTGTTAAAAGTGTGATCTAAAACAGTAGTTGCCGATGGTGTGCGAGGGGCATGCGGTTCGCCGGTGTGCCCACGAGACGGTCAGTGTACTTCAGTCTTCCCCTCAAAGATCCCAGGTAGACGAATATAAGATTGTCTCTTGGGTAGGATTAAAAAAAAAAACAACAACCTCTTTACTAACAACCAAATAAAATATTCAGAGATGTAGTGTCTGGCGGGTTGACATGGTTTTTATCTGCTCTTGATTGTTTTTGTCTTTTTTTGAATGTATGTTACTCTCGTTGTAACGGAAGGGATAACACAGCATTACAAGTGTCTCCCAGAGTATGCTCCCCTCCCCATTCCTCTCACCCCACCTCCCTTTGAAGTCGTCACGTGGTCTCAGCCTTAGTTGTGCCCATGCACATTAAACCGTAATCCCCCGTGGACACAAAGACTGTAACAAAAAGCCAGTATTGAAATTATCATGGTCCATTGACTGCTTATTGGAATACCGAGATTCTTTGAAAATCAGCAACAGGGCCTCAGTCACGTAGATGTTGTTTGTACTGAAAGTCGTCTCTCATTCAACCTTCTTTTAAGCACACGGTGGAAACCTGTCCAGTCATCTATCATGCTGTTGGGACTAATAAATGTGCTTTTCGTAACAATGTCCCACTGTGGGTCATTGTTCAAAACGGCGTGATGCTGTCAAAGTTGTGTAACGCTGAGGCTCTTTTCTGGCGTGTTACTAAGCTGTAAGAATAAATGTGTAAATCAGCTTCCAGCAGTCAAAACTTGACTACATTCGTGGACTTGCTCACATTCCCAGTGCCAGGGCACAAAAACCTGCCGTTCTGTCAAAAAAAAAATTCAGGCAGATAGAAAGTACCCTTTGGCAATGGAAAAAAAAAAAAATGGGTTTGTTTTTGAATAGATGTGTCGCTCACACATCTACATCAGTTAAAGCACGTTTTCAATATGAATACCTCAGAAAAGATTTTGCATATCTCAGTCTAGGGTGACTTCTGTCTTCACATGGTTTCTTATGCAGACTTACCCACTTTTAGGCTGCAAAGTTCCTCAATTTATTCCCTACACTGAGCGGCACGTCAGCGGCCTCAAATCAGGACAGACAACAATTCCTGGAAATGCTATTCCAGCTACGATTGTCTATTTTTAAGGACGATGTCATGTTAAGATACATGCATGTTTGGACGCGGGACAAGGCCAGTCTGGAAGGCAACAATTTAAAGACGTTGTCCAAGGAGGGCTCTGTCTGTGTCCTCCTTAATCCTGGTAATCCCTGGACAGAATTCTTGATTTGTCTTTGTAAAAGAGATTGAGAGATGATAAGATGCTCCTCCGCCTCCTTAGAATAGCTGATAATCTGGTTTGAACAGAGGACTCAGAGGGTATTTAGCCTGCCTTAACATTTGACCAAGCAGATGGCGCTGACGGGGGAAGGCCCAACCTTAGCCTGCAACCCCTCCCTCTCTGCATGGTCCACTTTGGGGGGGAAAAAAGAACAGTGGGATGATAATCAATGTTGTTTATTTTGCTGCTTGACTCTTTAAGTACTTTCAGCCAGATTATAGGCTTTCGCAGGGGATAATCGGAGACGGCAGACAATTGCCTTTTTTTCCTCCACCCTGACAGTATCCCCTCACGAATGCGTAAAGAAGGCGATTTAAAGTAGATGCCAACGCTTAATTCCTGATTAGTCCCAGTCCCAACCCTGTTAAAATTAACTGGACACTGCGCTAATCACTGCATTTCAAACACGAGCCGTTGCGGTGCCGTGGAAATACCATATCCAGCTGTAAGAAGGCGTCCCAAGAGTGATATCTCCATTAATGCTTACATTTGAAGACGCCTGTTTCTCAGTGGGGTCTATCACACATACACACACACGGAGAGGGAGAGAGAGAGACAGAGAGAGAGAGAGGGAGAGAGAGAGAGACGGAGAGAGAGAGAGAGAGAGAGAGAGAGAGAGAGAGAGAGAGAGAGAGAGAGAGAGAGAGAGAGAGAGAGAGAGAGCGAGAGCGAGAGAGCAAAAGAACCCGGAAATCGACTGAAGGGTGATTGTAACACTTCAGGACTGAACAAGGAGAGTGTTGACCGACTCTGAAAATAGATGGAAACAAGTTCCTCCCCATCAATGTCGTAAAGTCATATATATATAAAAAAAAAAGAGAAATAAAGTGGTTGCTATTTCAGTTGCATGTGGCATCATCCACGCTGAATATCATTCTTGTTTTCCAGTTTCTCCCATTGGGCTGAAGCTGCATACACAGCATTCCATTGTCACAGCTACAGGTTATATTATCATGAATTCTGTTCAAACTATTGAAATGCAATACCCCTGATAACATGTAAGCTGTAAGCATGACCACATGTAAGCCACTAAGTCGTTTATATTGGCTTCCTAAGCCCACCTCCATAACCTAATGCCCCTGGCAATCTTCTCTGCTTGGACTAGACACCTGCATCTAAAGCATTTGAACAAATGAGATCAGTGTATTGACTAATTAAAGCGGTGCATGACATAAGTGGGCTGACTGAAAAGGTTTGGATGCAGAGAAGGGCTGTTCAACGAAAGAATTTGATGCATCCATTCTGGTCTTTGTGTATGCGGTTGTGTTCGCTAACAGGATCTTGTAACATAGCTGTCAGGCTCCGTCTGGGGTAGAGACACAGAGGAAAGCAGAGCCCCCAAATGCATCCCACTCAAACATATATACAGAGAAAAGTTAATCCACACGTACACAGCGACAAGCTGATTTATTTGTTTTTTTTTGTCTCTCGAATGGGTCAAGCAGAAAACTCTGAAACAAGCATTTGCGCGGAATAATTTGTGTTCAGAACTGTTTGCATGAGACACAACAAGCACTAGTCGCTGCAGTTGCAAATGCCGCCACAGCCTGATCTTTTTGTGTCACACCTACCATGATTAATGCCGTTATAGCGTTTTGTCTCATTGTCAGTGCTGCTCTTTTCGAGTGCGTCCTCGGAATTTAAATGCACGCGCCGCATGATATCGAGCTTGAAAAGTAATATCTACAGCTATGTGTGGAGCCGTTTGTTGGGGTGGGGGGGTGGGGGTGGAAGAACCACGTGAAGTTAATGTTATTTGTAACACACATTCCGCTGCTCATCTTTACCTGCATTAAGACTCGATGAAGCAAAAACCACAGTATTGTGCTGCAAAGCATAAGCCACTAACGAGGTTTTGACCTAAATGCTTTCGGTAAATCTTTTTTTTTTTTTCTTTAAAAAGTAAGAAGTTGCTTTTAATATACAGTATTAACTCAAATAAATTTTGGCTACATCGCCTGGGAACAAATCCCGCAATAAGTTGGAAAGATGGCTACGGCTTCACACATGAAAGGATAAAAATTCTGGGCTATTTTGAAGACTCTCCTTAAATAATGTCTGTAATATTCAGCACTGGTCATTAAAAATGTATGTGTACGCAATCTTCTTCAAAAAGAGCAGCAACTCATCACCAAGTTCAGTCATGTATACTATTCAGCCGTATAGGCGAGAACAGAGTGATTCTTTCCAAAATGGCCTTTTTTACTTCTGATGGGATAATGTGGCCATTTCCTGCATTTTACTAAGAAAAACCAATCAGGGTAAAATTTGACCACCTTGCTGATCATTTTGCTTTCAGGGCATCGCCTCCACAAAATAACTTTTTAGCTAATCTATTGTGATTAAACTAGATCGGAGTACCTCGATCCCATCGTGTCCTTCTTCTTCCTTTACTTCTCTCTTCTAAAGGCTTCTGCATACACATAGTGCCATACTTCAGTTTTATGTTATTGTCTTTTCGCTAGATATTACCTTTTCTCTGCTTTCCCGTGTAAGAAGTATTCAGACATAACGCACAATAGCCATTTCTACCACCTCATCCCCACATATAGACAGCACCAGCTTGTGATGGAGCACACATGTGCGCAAACCCAGAGGTAATGGACAACACTTCAATGACTTCAGTGAATTGTGCCGACCTTATTGTATTGTGTGGATGATTGTGTTATGCTCTTTCAGATAATGACTGTGCCCTACTTTGACTTTGAGGCACTGACCTGAAATAAGGCACACAAGTGAAATCCGAGTCTGGATGAACCTGGAAGTGATTAAGGTCACCAAGGCTCACCACGTTTGTTTGACCCGCCTTCCCGCACCACCCTTGCTCCCCCGGTGACTCTCATCAACCGGTGCCTGCGAATCCTTAGGGGGTCTTTTGTAAGACTCCTGCACAATTCAAGCATTCAGCATTGATGACGTGTTTAGGAAACTTGCAGGTGATTAAATTCTCCTGAAACCAACCCATGTTTTCTTGGTAGCCTGTTGTCCTGGGATAAAAGAAAGCAGGTTGCCTTCTTACAGAACAACGGGTCTATTGATTTTTTTTTTTTTTTTTTTGTAATCAATCAAAGTTAACTTCATAAGTAGTAAAGTGTCTTCATTTTCCAACATCTAAGGCGCTTATTGTATTTTTCACACGCGAGTTGTCCTTGTTTATTTTTGGAAGAAAAACAATATGGAGTATAATCAATGAATGAAGCCCAGCGTGTGTGTCTAATATTGCTGTGTGTGTGTTGCATTAGCTGTTGATGCTGACTGCACAGAGTAACACCCGCTAAGGTCACAAATAGGTCAAAGGCAACTGTCAGCACAGGTGCACAGTACTGCAGAGCAATGTCAGTGAGCCAATGTACTATACAGTATACATATATATATATATATATATATATATATATATATATATGTTTCTCAGGGAATCTAGAGTACATCCAAGTTCTTAAGTATGCATCACATGCAGGGAAAATACAACATCAAGCGAACGAAGAAGAGTTCATCATAAAAGATGGCGTGGCACTGAATCTTGGATTCCTCTGAAATTAAACTCCATTCAACTCCATGATGCATTATTTAAAGGAGTGACTGAAAAGGCTGACTTTCCGAGCTGGAGTCTCAGTGACATGGTGCATACATGTCTTAATGCTTCGGGGGAAACATGGATAACATGAGATCATGTCTGCCTCTTGAGGCGAGGATGCACTGAGTGGATTTCTAGCTTGTTTTTGTGTCTTGCTATTCTGCTGGGGATCTGTACACAACTCCTCGCCACAGCCATGGCGCTCAGATAAAAATTACTCTTCCTCTGGTGTGTATGCAAATCAGAGTGAGGGGATATAATGAAATAATGAAGTGTGCTTCTGCTGTTTTTTTGTTTTTTTTTTCTTTTCCCGAGAGAGACCATTGGGACACACTATTTTTAGACACAACAAAGAAATTGCCAGGGGTGTCCAGTCTCTCCGGTTAAGTTATGGAGTTTTATCCACTTGTCAATGTAACACTGCTTGTCTCAGGGTTTAAACACATGCTGGGAAGAAATGGAGGCCAGCATCTCCCTTCAGACAACGTCAAATAAGCCCCTGTGGAATTCAACGGATGGATGGGTCCATAGATTATCTTTTTTTTTTTTTTCCTCTCCTAATAGATGATGAACATCACCAATAAGATCAAGGGAGTTGATTCTGAGTTATGAACGGTGCATATCTATGGCTGCATGCATGGTAACCCTGTAAGATGACCCTCTCTGCCAGCAGGAAATGCTTTGTCACTCAGACAAATGTGGCAGATGAATGCTCAGCATGATCCTCGGGTATTTGTCATCTGGTGTTCTCTTTCTAATGGGTTTACTGCTGATGATCCAGGTCAGAGAAGGACAAAGTTCCCCACAATGGAAGTTAAGAATGGATCCTTAAGATGGGTCACACGACAGGTCGTGACCTCTCAACCTCTGTTTGGCCACAGCATAATTGTTAATCTCACTCTTTACCTTAAATCTCATCCCCCTATGAAATCATATCCCTCTTGTGTGTAACATGCTTTCTACATCTCGCCAAAGTGGCTGCTGACCATTGACTAGTATACGTTGGCTGTCTAAGGGCCAATCAACCGTGAATTTATTTGACTGGAACTGTGAAAGAGCTGTATTCCCATAATTTACTCTAACACCATTATCTCTCATATTCTCAATGTAACATTTGACCCTGAAAATCTAATGTTGCAGATGCAGCCCGACTGAATCTTTGCAAAGTCAGACATTCTTTCTTTTTTTTTCTCCCTGACATCCTTGGCAAGGTGGGAGGGAGCAGTAAGTGCTGGCATGTTTGCCTTTCAGAGATAACACCTCAGAGGTCATTTGAATGACTTTGTGTAATGTGGGTCACCTCAAACGTACCGAGGACACAACTTACTGATGTGAGATTTTTCAGCGCTGGCAGTTTTTTTTTTTCCACTAGATGTCTCTGACTGGTTGTGTGGATTCAGATGATCACTCTGAAGACTTCTTCCTGAGTGCAGGGCCACACATCTGGTGGTGGGTGATAACACAAGGACCTACCCGCACGTATCAGGCTACTTTAGTGTCAAAGTTACACAGACATCAGTTTTCCTTCTCCAAGACTCACACTGAAAATAGACTCGTGGAAATAGTTGGAGAATTGTAAATCCATGAATGTATCCTTAAGATTCAGGATTAGAACACCTCCAAAACTAGCTGTCCTTGACTACTTTAAAAAGGAAGAAAAAAAAACCCACATAAAAGGCAGTGTATGTCAAGACACACAATCCCCAGCAAAGTTGGAAACCATGCCTCTTATCTGTTTGATTTTGCACTTAGGGATTTTTTTTTTCTTCATCTTTTCTCTTCAAACATCAAGTGCCAAAGTCATCTACATGAGCTGGGGGCAACCAGAGTTAAAACACAGACGTACGACTTACTGCTGTCTAGAGGCAGTCTGTGAAGCAAATGAGGAAGTTGTAAGGGATGGGTAAAATAAGGCAACAGAAAAGAAGTAAAATAAGAGAGAGAGAAAAATACTCTGGGAGGAGAAGAATCAGAGGAATAAGAGAAATAAGGACAGTAGGGGGTAAGAGCAGTGAAACACAGGAAGGGTAATTCAATTTAACTAAAAATCTCCGTCGCGTCATACAACTGGGGGATTGGCCTCACCACCAAAATGAATTAAAATTCATGAACTACTGAGGAGTGAGCTGCCATAGAAAGTGAAGTGGCTAATATACGTTTGAAGTAGAATGTCTTCTTTTTTTTTTCTTTTTTAATTACAAATAAATGAAGCTATTGGTTTACCTTAAATTAAAAGCAGATGGGCTCCCACAGCTTTATCTGATCCCATGTGTAACTCATTTAAGACTGTGTCAGGCTCCTATTGAGATGACAGGCGGACCAAACTGAAGGTAGCGCAGAACAACTCGGTAGCTCAGCTGCACAGTATTAGGTAGCTCCTGCTGAGTCGCTGCCTTTTTTTCCGAGCACGTCAACCTGTAGACGCTCCCGGGTTTGGGAATCGCATCTCCAAAGTTTTGGCTTGCTCACGTTTTCCGCGCCCACCATTCGTAATCCTGTGCGACTTTGTGACTGCGTATTGCAGGCTGAATGAAAAGAACACACACGGCTGATTATTTGTAATGCCTCCCAATCCAGACAAATCATAAGAAAATCCAGTGTTTGACTTTGATCCCTCCACAATATAAATAACTAATTTGTCAATTGTGCTTAAAGAGGCATACAATGGGCAGAACAGAGAACATTGTGTAGCTGGGATAATCCCTTAGAAGATTTATCCTGATGTTGCCTTGAGGGGAATAGTAGGAGCAAGAAAGAAGATCCAATCCCCTTCCTCTCTGTCTCTCTATCGCCGTTTCTCTGGATACATAGGCACTATCTCAGCTCCTGATCAGCCCTATTTAGTTATATTGCACTGGGTTCTTTGATATTCCATTTAATCCGTCAAGTGAAAAGATTTAGCTTCAGATTACGGCGATTCGATGGACTTTTGATTACTCATGTCTGCAGCCCTATAGCTTTTTCAGGATGCACTGTATGTGGGTTTCTTTGTGTTTAGTTTTTTTTTTTGTACTGGTGTGTGTTGAGTGCGGTGGTTGTCTTCATCTCCCGTGTGGGCGATGTTGACTGTTCCAAGATATAGTAGCAAGAGCGCTGCCATTGATGGTCTGACAGCTTCACAGCTTCCCTGGAGCCACTAAGGGACGACTGTAGATGGTGCTGAACATGAATGACAGATCACAGACGTAACCTCAGAGATTTTCATTTCCCCTAATTTTGTTTAAAAGCCTAAGTGTGAATCTACACTGTCAGTCTGCGAAGAATGAGTTGGAAGAAGCTTATTTTCTGTTTGGAGTCACTGTTTCAGTTCTGAGCCTTCGAGACTGATCAGGAAATTGGTTGAACATTTTGTGGTCAGGATGACAAACCTAGTGACTTGAACTAGGCAATAATCCAGCAAAACAGACCACAGAGGTATCATTTCACTATAGGGCTCCCCGAGCCCATATAACAAATTTACTATGGGTCTTTTGACCCAACATGAGATTTATTTCCTGGCAACAGCACAAACATAGTTTTGGGTTAACCTCCGTTTTCAGTTGATGATTTTTTTATCAGTTGGAGCATTCTTGTACCCACAATTACTTGGGCCAATCACGCGCAAAGGCCTTTTTCAATCCGCCGTCTTGAGTGCTGTCACTAGTTATTACAGCGCGTGCTATTTAGCAAAAGTGCATTTGCAGTTTGAAGAGCATCCCAAGATATTAGTGGCATCTAATTGCATTACCTGGAGGAGACTGATGGCGCCAGTTAAAATGGCTGGCCCCAGCTCGGGCTGTGTTGAGGGCAAGTGCTTCTTTACAGGTTATACGTCATGTTTCTGACTGGAATCTTTTGCCGACTAAGTGATTTTCTGACAGCTTTAAGCCTCCACTCGCCTCACCAAATACCCCTATTCCCTAAGCAATCATACATCTTACCATTAATCCACTTTCATCCACGTGAAACTAAAACAATGACAGGATGATAATGGCAGCTAATGCGGCCAAATTTTGATTGCACAAGTCAGATTCGCACTCATTAACTTGTTCTGAATTGATTCATGCATTCATGCTTGTTTACCTAACAATAGGGTAAAACGTCCCAGCAGTGCAATCCATACTTAGGTAGGCCAGCTGTGAAGCCTGCTGCAGCACTTGTCCATTTAAGCCTTGAAAAAGCCAGATTGCATTTTTGGTCCTTTATCATTCAATAACTTCCAAATAACCACTGATCCAAGCTTAACTACTTTCAAACCATCAATCGCATTGCTTACTTTTCAGTTTGTTTTTCATCTATCAATTCCTTTATTCCATGGTACGCACAATAAACTCTCTCCACACAGCCTCTCTCTGGCAAGGTGACAAAAAGGACACGTTAAAATGTACAGTTTCCACAAAAAAAAGAAAGAAAGAAAGAAAGTCACAGGCAGCTCAACATCATTTTCCGTAAAGCCACAGGCAAATCTTGATGACTGAGAAGACAATAAGGTGAGAACTGCCAAGTGACCCTCACAGGATATGTCTGGAGCACATTCTGTCTTCAGCTTCTAGATTTAGTAGGGACTGGAGGGGTTTTTACCTCACAGTCCTCACGCAGTCCACCGGGACTCTCATCTTGGGAATAGCATGCCAGTTTTATTGAGCAGGGAGTGGCAGCGGAGAGAGACAAGGGCCCTCAGAGACGCGCCGATGTTTTTCATATTAAACTGAAGAGAACAAGCCTTAAGATCTCACCGGTGAAATTACTCATTTTTAATATCGAAATGCCAGTTAAAGTGGCATAATTATAGAAACTGTGACATATCAATGTCGGTTGTTAGTCTGAGATTGTATGTCCCACTTGTACTATCCGACTGCCTCCCCTCTTCTCATTTTCACTTCCACCCCACCTACACACTCCTCTCATAACCCCCCACTCTCTCCCCCCACCACCACTATCCCCTGGCCCCTCCTCAGCAGCAGCAGCAGCAGCAGCAGCACTCTTCTTACTAATTCCCCAACCTCTAACTCCTCCTTTTTTCTGCCTCACTTCCTACAGAGAGTAAAATGTCCACGGGCATTTATAATCACATTAATATGAGCAAGGGATGTGGGCAATAAATTGCTTCTTTCTCTCAATGAGCCATAAGAAGTGGTGATAAAAAACAACTTTTCTGTTGTTGTGTGCCTTTTGCCTTGTGAAGTGAAAAAAAAAAAAAAGATAAAGGGGGAAAAAAAAAACAAAAGCCAAAGCTGTGTTTGAAGTTCAGATTAGTCTTCAGGGAGTCCCACCTATTGGGACTGTTAACCTTTAGCCATTCAGCCATAAAGCAGGAGAGTTCCATTAAAATACATAATGCATGAAGTGCCGAGATTGCATGCCATTGATCAGCACTTGAATAAATTGAGTTGAAATCCTATTAACATAACCAGTTACACATAAAGTGAGATGAATAAAGTGCAGTATAACACCTGCGAAAATTAGCTACCATCAGCCACAGTTTTGTGATGGTTGAGGTGGTCAGGCTAACTGAAGGCAATTGGAAAATAAACAGTAATGAACCATAATTCCAGCTATTTGTGCAATTAGTTGCTCCATAATTACCCTTTTGTTGTCCTTGTACTGGCATTTTAGACACAGTTCTCTTATTGTTTTTTTTCACCATACCAAATATGATTCTGGGTATGAAATGTTTTTATATATATTAATAGTCCACCCTCGAGCAATTTGTGAAACAAAGCCAAAGACAGCGACTGTTTTAACTGGATTTTCTATTTATTGTGGGACAACTTATGTTTTGCTGAAATATAGTACAACAAAACAAAACAGATCACCTTGGACAAGAAATGTATTTCCATTTGTTTTATTTTTCATATGATTAGACATTTCTGTTGTTATTTTATTATTGTTGCTGTTGTTGTTTTGGCTAGGTGAGAAAAGTTGCCATGAGATCCAATGAGAGCTTTTCAGCTTGGTGCAGTGTGGCCTTTGAGCCAGCATTGACTCATGACACCAGGCTGCTTCAGATCTAGAAACAACCCCCCCCCCCCAGGTCCCCTTCCTGCTCTCTTCAAAGCTTGTGCATGTTCCCCCTTTTACTGCAATTAAGGGCTACCCTGTCATCTTGACAGGTAGCCTCCATCCACTTAAATGCAAGTATGCTACTGATAAAAGTCGTACGACCAACACGCAAGAGCACTTTCTTTTTCATCATTTTTGTTTTTCTCTCTCTCCTTCCTTCTTGTTTCAAGAATAATTAGGGCAATTAAATCAGGTGGATACCCATTACAGCATATGTGCTTTCAGATTAGGTGCAGAGGAGGCTCTGTCACCCGACCTCGTGCAGACTGGGAGATGACCCAAATTAAAGCATGTTTCCTCCCACCCATAGCTCCCCCTTCCTCCTCGGATCCGTCCGCCCCCCCTTCCGGTAGCATGCCAGCCTCCCCGCAACATTGCCAGAGAACGCCTGCCAATGGTAGCAGCTCCTTAATGAAATAGTAATTGTGACTGTGACTTGCATGCATCAGTTGCTTCCCTGTCCGGTTCTGTTTCACTTCACAATACAGGCAGGACTCTGCTGAGCTCCAGCGCTGTAATTTCATTAATGCTCAGTGTTGCACCTCTGCATACAGTTTGTTTTCATTAGTGCTTTACATTACCCATGATTGCTTCACGAGGCCATTTACTTTGGTATTTAAGGTCCTGATATTTTAAGAAAAGCTGTGAAAAGCTCCAACATGCGGATATAGAACCACTTTTGCTGGAGATATATATATATATATATATATATATACACTGTATATATATTGATGCGTAACAAGATTTCTGTTTAGTGGCAGTAACAGCTGTTCTGAGAGACACGGGAGCATTGAATATTTAAGATCAATATATCATTTATTTCACTGGGAGTCTATAATGGGCCTGCAATCGTACGCTCCATTACTGGGCACAAGGGCCCAGACTGCTGACCAATCCTGTCTAATGAAAACAAATGTACTGGCAGGCCAAGGAAAAGAAATACACTACACTGCAGTTAACATTCCACTGTCATTTTGTATGGGGACTGTGGCCCGGGTCTATTCAGAACGGCAGGCTTAACAACTCAAGTGTGTCATTATGTGTGGGCAGAGGAGAGGGAAAGCCAAAAAGTGTCCTAATGGCAGACTTCTGCTGCAAGTGAAAAGCAGATTGCAGTCATGTTTTATTAGAATCTCCAAGCACATATATCTATCTATCTATCTATCTATCTATCTATCACCTGGTTTATCTGCTGGGAACTCTCACTCTGTCGCAGTATCAGAAGTTGGGAGTGTGTTGAATGGACGTGCACAAACGATAGTGTCTTTTATAGCTCTTTCATCACAACACAAATAAGATCAAGACTATTATTTCCAAAGTGCTCATGCTGATCTAACATCACATTTTGCTTCAGATCATGTCGAAAATGGAAGAAAAACAAGGACATATTTAGTGATCCCAGATCAGCACACCTCCTCCTCGGAGTTTGATGAGTGCAGCTCCAGATTAGATTAGAGGCCTCGCGCTGATGAATGTAATCCATCATCTTGTAAGTAGCAGGAATTTGTGACAATTTCGTTCCAGTAACTCTGTCATGAGCTCTTAGCTTTTAGTTTCGAGAGTTGCAGAACTACAAACAGAATAAAGAAGTACAAATGAAGGCTCGCGGGGCGGCATCTTTCATAAAACTTGTGGGATTTTGATTTGTGTCCATGACAGAGATTGAAAATACATCATTCCATGTTGAAAGGAACATTTTTTTCTTTCTTCTATTTCCTGCTTTTGCTTCTTCGTTTCACCTTTTGCCTTTCCACTTCAGGCAAAACAAAATGTGTGGCGGTTCCATTTCATCAACTAAACTCGGAGATAAAACATGTATAAAACTGGATGTTTTGTGAACATCTCGCCACTTTATTCCAGCGTGTTAGACAACTGCTTTGAACCAGATTTTTTTTATTTTTTTTCCCCCAATGGTGCAGCTATTGTGTTGCCCATGAAGTAAGTCTTCTTACTGGGCACCGAGGGAATGAGATGATCAGCCTCTCAACACAAACCGTTTGTTTTTGTTATTCATGGCATATTTCTGTCAGGTGTGGCAGCTCATCAGGCTGAAATAATGAGGCCACATTGCTTAGTGATTAGTGACTAAACTCTTCAGATATGTGTGTGTCAATAAGCAGTTTCCTTTGCGACAAAAATATTCCCACATATTGTTTACACGCACAACATACAGCAAACCACAGACTATCTTGCCACAAAGCTGTGTTCCTGCTAAATACGCTCTACTGATTCAAACACAGGCTGAAAAAAAAAAACACGGTATCGAAAGGAATAACAAGGAAACAACCAACCAAAATAAGCCTAAACCTGCATACAGTGGGCTGAAGTCAGAAATTCAGCAAACCGCTTTATAAGTGGGCGTAATAACTTAATTACGGCAGATTTTGTGGTTTGACATGATAGAGAAATGTGGGTGGAGTTTAAAGGTTTGTGCTGTTGTGTTGTTATAATTCCTAATACCCAATAAGCGATGTATAATAATGTAATTTAAAAATTGATTTAAGCATTTCAATATCAAGTCGTATTTTCCCCCGCAGCATGCATGACTGTTTGAATATTGCTTGAATAACAGCTCTCCTTTTTTCTTTTTTTTGGGGGGGGGGGGGGGGGGGGATGCCGCGGAATAATTACAGTTCACATGATGCTTGTTTGAAAACATACAACACCGATAAAGGATGATCAGCGCTGTTCTAAACACGTCACAGATGATTTCACTAAGAAAAGCAGAGCCGCATATTCATCCGAGTACTTAGGAAACATAAAGTGCAGGTTTTGGATAAACTCTTTGTATGCTGCCTGCACAGACAACAGCTTGACAGTTGGTTTCAAAGAGCGTCTCGGCACCTGAAGGGAGGTGTGCAAGTGAGGGGAGAATCACAAAAGTGGTTCAGTCATGCACATCACATTGTTCTCGTTTTTTTTTTTTTTTTTATTAATCCCCACTGTACATCTCGGCAGCACTTAAAACAGACTTTACCCAGCACCCTCTAACTCACATCAAAGTCAACACTTGTTTGTTGTGTCATCTTTAGAAACAGACATTTGCCCAAACAACTGACAGCAAGACTTTTTATGCAAATAGGCAAAAAGAACTTTTCATTGTTCTCTGGGTATGCTGCGATTGGTTTTGCATGAGGTTGTAGGTGGAGGGAAAGTGATCCACTGGGTGAGTGTGATATAATATCATTTTAACTGCTGATAAGAACAACGTCAGATCCACTGCACCCGATTTAAAATAAACCCAAAAAGTGATTGCATGTTTAGTTTGACGTTAGTATATATTTACCGTCGAAATTCCTTAGATTTTCTTAATGGACATAACCATTTTTGGGTGTTTCATGCTTAGTACTAGTTTATTTGACTCAAATTTATATATTTTGGTGCACATGTCATATTAAATTTTAATTAACTCTCCATCTACCATTATCAGAAGGGTGATGTGAGTTGAGTGCGGATAACGCACAGCGGGGAGAGCTGAGCGGAGCGCGGTGTGCTAAAATCACACTAATTTAAATAATTGACATTATACATGCTGCGCTGAATAAATAATTAAATAAATAAATAACACCTCTGGATCGTGGCTCGGGTTTCTCATTAGAAGGCAAACTGTGCAACTCCGTGCTCGGGAATGAAAGTCAAGTGAAGCAATTGCAGTAATTACTGCAGCAGGAACAAGTGCATGTGCACATCGGGAAGGGTATAGGGGCTTCGTGGAAGCGAATGAAGAGGGAGGCGCCGACTGTCTACAGGTGCCTCTGATTAAGGGTAATCTGGGTAGCCCTCCCCCCATTTTCTTTTTTTTTTTCACCTCCTTGCAGCAAGCCCTGCTGCTTCTGGGTGCCTTGAGCGCCGTGGCTGCCTGGTGTAATGAGCTCCACAGCCACGCAGTAGATTGCCCCGCAGGACAGTCCCTACAGAGCCATAATGAGCACTCCAGTGTACCAATTCGTGCTCCCCACCAAGGGCCCCCCCCAAGCCCGCCTCTGCTCAGACCTGGGTGGGCACAACTTGTTCACCAAACCCTCTTCCATAGCTTACCATCCACTCCAACTCCCTGTCTGAGGTAATGGCATCCCCTCTGGGTTCAGTGTGATGTCCCTGGCCGTGTGGTAGGAAGGATGGCCCAGAGCCTGAGCTTGGCATCAATCACTCTACATCAAGAGCGAGGTGTAAGGCGGAGGCGGCGGTAGGGATTGAGTTGCAGCAAAAATAGAGAGGAGGCACAGGACACCGGGATGGAGTGCCGGGTGAAGAGTGAGGACAGCCGAAGTAGCTGGGGATGGAGGAACGGTAAATGATGGTAGCAAGATGGAGAAAGTGAGGTACCTGACAGATGGAGTGAGTGTGAGAGAAGGAATAAAAGATAAATTGTACAATGAGGGAGCAGCACAGTGAGATGGGGGAGAGAGAGAGAGAGGGAGAGAGAGAGCAAGAGAGAGGAGTATCAGGGTATAATGAGGTCTATGGAGGAGGATGGTAAAGAGAGTGGGGAGAGTGTCAGAGTCCAAAGTGAGGAGAGATAGAGGAAGAGCGAGAGACACAGGGGGAGAGAGAGGGAGAGGGAGAGGGAGAGAGAGGGAGAGAAAGAGAGGCTCTTTTGCCAAACAGCGGTCCCTCTGTTGGTGCTTGGGTGGATCTGTGTGTTTAAGAAACTGCACCGCTGTGCTTTTGCTCTCTTAAACAACCAGGAGGTGGGTGAGAGGATCGACGTGCCTGACCACGGAGCAGCTCTTTGAAGCTGCCTCACGCTGCGAGAAACTGTATTGGATTTAGAGACGGCCTTTCAAACAGAAAATCCAGAGAATAAAAGACAAAAAGAAGTATAGAACAGAAATACCGAGATAAATAATCAAAAAGATGAAAAAATAAAAAACACGCAATATTGATGAGAACAATGTGCCTCATACGTGCACTTTTGTTCATCTGTAGTTATCACTGTTTCAAAGATTACCATAATAATTAACATTACAGGACTATATCCAGATGGCAAGACGACAATCATGAACATGTTTAATATTCATTATTATTATTCACTGTCGTTAATCGCGGTCGTAAACAATTTCCATAGTGGAGAATGAGTCAATCCTTTTCACATTTCTTTTTTTTTTTTTTTTTTTGCAGTAGAAAGTCTTGCATGTTTTTTCAGTTTTGGTTGTGTTTCGCTTTGTGAGCGCCTGCGCGCGTGTGTGTGTGTGTGTGTGTGTGTGTGTGTGTGTCTGCTCTTAGACACTTGTGAAGTCCAGGAATGAAAAGGCACCCATCATCTTTCATCTGTGCTGCATTTAGTCTACAGCGGCTCTGCAGCAGCTGTTGCAGCCATATTTTGCTTTGCCTTTCTTCCAAACATGTTTTAAACTTATTTCAAAAAACTGGAATCTTGTGCATTTTCAATGGCAGATAGTCAGATCACTGGTTGTACCTACTGGCTACTGAGAATAATCCATTGTAATTTTTCGGAAGAAACCCTCGGGGAAAACGTGAGCGTGAATCATTTCACGGAGATACAGCACCGATACAGTAAAATGAGAAGGCATTTTTCTGTACACAATAGCTACATCTGTATCAGAGAAGATTAGCACAGTAGGGGGGATTGGACAGTGTGTCTTGTTTTAATTGCTGTGTATTATTTAAATCACTCCCTATTGCTTTTCTTCTGAATAGAATCTCTCTGGCTCCCAAAACTGTATTTTCAGAAAATTGCTGCATGTAGGAACAAGGATTACATTATTATTATTATTATTATCATTATTATTATTATTGTTGTCTTGTGAGGGATTAAAGATTTGTCACATTTGTTTCTCGGTGCGTGCGTGTACAAAAGTGCTTTTGAAAAAAAAACAAGACTCTGAAAGTTAAGAGTAAGCAGTATCAGGCTTTCAGATCAGCATCAGTTCTTCTCGGTAGGAAGAACTTGCAGAGTTTGAAAGCATCTTGGAGAACTGAGCACAGATCTTTTTGTGGACTAGCTCAAGCTGACCTGGTTCCTCTGGTTTCTCCATTTAATCCAGACAGATTTTATTATGTGGTGCTCTGTGTGTGTAGGGGGGGGCGGAGGGGGGCAGTGTTCCTCTTTATGTTGAAGGTAGTTTTTTAATAAACACCGGCTGAATGTTTGGGGTTGCTTTCATCTGCTGGAATAAATCCGGGGTCAATCAGAGGCCTTTCTGTGTGTCACACACACACACGCACACACACACACACACACACACACACACACACACACACACACACACACACACACACACACACACACACACACACACACACACACACACACACACACACACACACACACACACACACACACACACACACACACACACACACACACACACACACACACACACACACACACACACACACACACACACACACACACACACACACACACACACACACACACACACACACACACTTCTATGTCAGTAATTTACCTGTCATTCATTTTGAAACACAAGTCAAAAGGGTATATACATATAGCACTCTCACTATCTTTTGCAAAAGAAATAACGTATACCGAAAAGATAATATACCTTGTAAAACCTTGTCGATTAAGGATCAGAAATAATGTGCAATTTTTGCGAAGTGTGACGGCTTCTAAAGTGTAGGATGCACAGGAACCATCCCCTATCATTACTTGTTTTCACATGTGTCACTTGGCTCTGGTGCAGCATAAACAGCGAGGGCACCATAACAAAGCACTGCCCACAGCCACAATTGACCTTTGGGGTTGTGATCTCTTAATGTGTTCCTCTGTGTTGGTGCTGATAAAGCCTGCCTTCTCTGCTGTCCAAATCTATAAAGCTTTTTCCAAAGATACTGGTAATGTGGAGTGGGAGACACAAATATCCTCTCCATCCCATGGTCATAACCTCTGACTTCGCCATCAATGGCTCTAATAGGTGTCTAGAAGGCCTTGTTCGATAGCCTGTTGATGGTTTGACGTGTCATTGAGAGCAAATGATTTGAGTTGAGAGGTTTGATGTGGCTCCAAAACAAAGCAAGAATGATTATTGCGACCACCCCGAGGACAAGTCATCTACACCTGATTATGGAATGTGGAGAATAGCATAATTCAAAAGAGGGAGAACATTTTATTTTATTTTATTCTCACTCGAAACAAAAGCTGTTGCAACTGACAAAAAGACATAATGCACTATTGCAAAATTACAGACTGATCGTTGTTTTTAACCTTGTCTTTAAAACAGTATTTAAGTGTAAGTGACAGGAGCTTATTGTCTGAGGGTTGAATAAATAAATAAATAAATAAATAAACCATAACTCTGTACTTCTATGTTTAGTCTTTTTAATCATGTAGGTGCTGCTCTATATAATAAATGTGTTAAAAGTTTAAAAACAGAACTTTGTTTGCAATATTTGTTTTGCTGTCGAGGTGTCTTTGAAAATAAAAATGAATCCTAGTATCCACTCCTAAATATGCACTCTGTTAATGAACCATCACAACTGACTGAATAAGTGGAAGAGAGATTGCAGTTAGGGTTCCATTTTAGGTTGGGCTTTGGTTTGAGTAAACGCCATTGTCTTTTGGATATCAGTGTGGAGTGGGCTTTGATTACTGATTGGGGAGGTAGACACCAGAATTAGTCGGATCACCATTTGGCATTGCAAAGTTATTTAGATGATATACTGTATTTCCTGGATGGAGCAGAAATCAAAATTACAACTCTTTGGAGTCCTTGATCATCAGTCCCTAATTACATTATTCCACCAAGGAAAAATTGGAGCCATGCCTCCTGTTTTACCCCTGAATGTTACATCAGCCTACTGCTGCGTGCCATAAAAGGTCTCCGCTGAGGGTTATTGCAAGAAATGAGATTATTTCTGCTTGCATAGCAGCTCTGTCTCTGGCAAAATGTGTGTATCACTAAAACCCCAATCTGCCCACATGTCTTGGTTCATGTGTGGCCGTAACTCCCCAGACTGGGAGTTTGGTCAAGGCCCCTCTGCCTGCTCGAAGTGTGGAACACATGGCTGGCACGACCACCGCAATGGGTGGGGGTGGGGGGTTTGGGGGGCCATACAGCTGGTTTGATTGGACTCGGGCCTTAATCGCCCATGCCGCTGCCATCAGTGTTCAAGGAGCAGTCGCACACATGTTAACTGTGCTCATACAAGGGCAAACTGATTGGAGCTTTCTAGGTTCATTCCCAATCAAATACTGAATCGCACTCACAGACAGATAAAAGGCGGCTGTCGCTTCGTGAGATGGGTATCAAACTCCAACCAGAAAGCCTGGGCTGGGCATTCGATGAGCAACTTAGGTTCTCAATTCTCAGACAAATGAAGGGCTCTATTTACAGGGAGTTGATTGTTGGGTGCAAAATGGTGGGTGACAATCTATGTGCCAAGATAAATACATCTTCTCCTGTTGAAATACAATTAGCCATGCATAGTTTAATCCTAAACACAGCTAAAAAAGCCAGCAACATAAAAACATGAGGGTGTGAAAGGTTGCGATTGAGCATATCTGCCAAAGGGAAAGTAAACTGCTCATCATAACAGAGAACCGTGTCTCTTATTGAAAAAAAACCCAGCATGATTTGCATATGCTTGTCAGTTTTATTGCCAAGTTGTTCCATTTTTTTATGTTCTAAACATATATATGAATTTAGTAGCGATTCTGACACACTCTTGTTTAAAGAGAGAAAGAACGCTGCTCGGTGATTTTTCAATGTTATAACACATGCACTAAAACCTACTGAACTGGATAAGATGTCATTTCTATCCATTTATCAAAAAAGTTTCTCCTGACCATGAGAATAAGTCAATAACAATCTGTGGCTAATGTTATTCAGAATACACTTAGAGCTCTGCTCACCCAACTAGAGAGAGAACTGCAGTAATAAATTGGTTGACTGTTGCTGATAAGCTGAACAGTGAAGCCGCATCTGAGCAGTTGAATGAGGGCAGTAATGGTTGTTTAAAACGGGAATAATGAAGTGACGACGGCAGTGTTGTTCCCAGTGCAGAAAAACAGCGACTAGACTGACTTCTAAAGGACCGCGCTGAAGTAGTAGTACAGGTCAACGTCGAAAATACTGAAGTTGCAAAACTGAAAATGAAACAAAATCTGCATAATTCTGCATATTTTAATGAGCGGGATCTAATGCATTGACACGTAGACTTATAGACGTATGCATAAACAGTCATATTTAAAAAGAAACTCTCAGACAGGCCACTCTTAAGCTCTCTGACAAACGTGTGCATGCTCATGCACACTTGCTCAGAAAAGACAGAGAGAAGCACATATGTGGTACACAAACACAAAGCGAATGTTCACACAAAGTAGATGAGCCCCACTCTGTGTCGAATTGAAAGCATCTGCAAAGCCTGTTCTTCTCGGCCGTGGAGGCGTGCATCAGCCGGCAGAAGCGCCTGCTTGGTGTCCCAGGGTGGCGCGTGTAACACTTGGCCTGCTCCCTAGCCACTGCCTGGATCAGAAAGGCCCACTGCTATCATCCGGGCGCTGGCAGCAGCGAGTCTGGGCTTAGAATGACAAATTGGTTAGAGGGAGTGAGTGACGAGTGCAGGCCAAGAAATATACTTTGAAGAGAGAAATGTATTCCGGGTTTCGACAAGCGTGCCACATTATATGGTCAAGTGTACAAGTCTGACTCCCACCATGTGGACTGATCCACATCCCAAAGACACTTAAATGAGGCGAGGCTCTCTCATCAAGACAATGCCAAAGTATTTACTTTAGAAAGTCACCCAAAATATTACTGGATTAGAGAGCTTTGCAGTCTCTCGTCTCGTGGCCTCAATTTGTATCAAACCGCCCCTCGAAAAGCGACAGCACAACAATGATTGTATATGATTTGTTCATGATTTACACACAGATGTAATATTCACAATGTTGTCAATGTACATTGTAATTGCATCCAATTGAATCCAAAAGAGACCTCTGTCTTTACGGCCGAAAATGGAAAAATTACAAGACTCGATTTTGATATTAGATGTTAATGGGCTTCTGGCTGATGAATTATTGATTCAGAATGCATTTCTTAATCACTGTTCCAACAACTGATCATTTCCATATTTTCCCTCATCACAAACAGATTGCAGCCATCAAATAACACTGCTTATTGTTGGGCTATGTGTTTTGAAGTGAGATGAAGCTTGAACTTCAGTGACAGTAGAAGCAGGATTTGTAAATGAGTCATTTTGCCCTCTAAGACACAAATATTGCATGTTTTTCTTGATACACAAACCTCTGTCTAGTCGCCAAATGTGGTACGCGGGTCATATATTCACTACTTTAAAGCAGCTTTGCCATTCAGTTTGAAATCAGCTTGTGGACTTCTGGTCTCCTGTCCTTTTTCTGCAGGTATCATAGTTGTGAAGCGGAAATCTCTTAATGCAGAGTCACAACAGCAGAGGTCTATAGGCAATAAAAACAATATTAAGCTTCCACAACATATTTCAGATTATCACAAACCCACATAGAATGAAATCCTGCTCTAGTTAATCCACAGCAATATTGCATTTGTAAAAACAATCTGGTAGCAGACACACAGCTCACGAGCACAAGGAGAGAAATAAAAAAGACATCTGCTGACTGAGGAATGGCAATGGGGTGACTAGTGGCGGCTGGTTTAATGCTGAAGCTGCACGGAATTACAGTCTACCTGAGGAGAATACAATGCACTCTGAGTTTTGCATGAAACCTATTCAGACATGAAATAATGAATCTAATTAAATTCAGTCGGCTCTGCAGCCAGAATCTGATTTCAAAATAAAAAATAATCCAGCACATTTAACCATCGCCACATTTTTCTGTGGCATCTACTTGGAAAACGAACTTGTTTCGTTGTATTTGGTCGTTCTGGATTTGTTTTAAACACAGCAGATTCGCAGGTTGTAATTACATTGTTTTTCTCCAGGCTTGTTGGCACCTTGGTCAAAGGCAAGCTCCTGTGTGCTTTCAGGACTCCCCTTCATGCAAATAGGGACCCCTTTCTGTGCCAAAGCAATCATGACATTGCACTGGTGCAATGCTAGGTCTGCAAATAAGCCATGTCAGACGCACACGCACAAGACACTGGTTGTAACCCTCTTGAATTCCCTCTCTCTGCAAACTCCAAAGCCTTACCAGTTGGCATCTCGAGAATTTGGTTTGAGGTTGCAGAGCATTTTACTTTTGTTGTCCAATTGCTTTGCAAATGAGGCCCACCCTGGCACGGTTTCAAAGCTCTTGTGCTATATGTGCAGCTTCCTTCAGGCTCTAGTTTCTGAACCTTCATCATTCTGTATGCATATGCACAGTACCGCACTAAGCTCACAGACTGGATAAACATGCCAGGCTGGGAGGAAGATGGAAGGCAGTATGCTTATGTCTTGTCATCCTGTCTGTATGTTGATTCTGTGTTCCTCAGCTTGACTGACACAGCCTATCTAATAACATGGCAGGTAGACAGTATGAGAGCCTTGTAGGTTTCTACCCATTAAAATGATATTCAATCATTTTTTGATGGGCTTTTTTTTGCCTGAAACCACGCCTCATAATGATTCAAGGTTCGAGTGCCATTCACATTGAAATGCTGCGTTCCTTGAAGCCACATCAAAATAATTGTTTTGATATGTTCCGTTTCTGCCTTGGCAATGACATTAATAGGAGGTGATTGTACAATGAGGATGAAGCACATTTTTTGAGGTATGCTGACTAAATTTGAGCCACGGATCCCCTGGCTCACAATTATACGTTTCAGCCTGGGCATCACGGAAGAGGCAATGCTTTGCGATACAAGTGTTGCACATATTGCGTGTCCCTTTGATTGCATGTCCAAGTCAGCCACTAAATAATAATAATGCAGGAATTGAAACATTGCAAAATTGCCCCAGGCTGAGAAATTGCTAATGAACAGCAGTGGGGTGCAGTTCGGGTTGCAGTGGGAGATAAAGGAATCTGAAACCTCACTTCCTGTTTGAAAGGCAAATAATCTTTAGGGGGCTTTCTTTATACTCCAAACATCTGTGTCATTGCCTCAAAACCAGGAAGGCCCTAAATGTTCAGTGGGCGCCCGTGAAAAATAAGCAATGACATATAATTTAGGATAACATAAAAACTCACATCCACGTGAATGATAGTACTGGTGGAAATAAAGCACTAACCCATCTTCATCTGGTGTAGCACTTACATATGTAGAATGATAAGCCATGGAAGCGTGATCTCCTCCATCAAAATATTACAAATAAATATGTCTTAAGCTTGTTATATTCTCCTCTTTCACTGCCTGTCAAGAACTGTTCTCACAGTGCAGAAAACCAGCAAGCCAGGGGAAATCCACGGAGAGGGATAGAGACAGAAGGCAAGAAAAAGAGAATATATTTGGTGCTATGTGCAGCAGATCAAAAACATGGCAGTCACATGATCAAAGGCATTTGATAATCCTTGAACTACATTGCTCCTTTAATCCTAGTGAGGGAACTATATTTTATTGGGGGTGGAGGTGGTGGGTGGTGGTGGTGGTGGTTGTAAGTGGGTTGTGGAAACAATGTCAGGGTGGCACACAGAGCTGGAAGAGCAGCAACTAAATGGTAGAAATACAGTTCGCTAAATGTGGCACAGTCCGTTTGAGGGAGGCTGGGAGGAGGACAGTAAAAAGCCTCCTTGTGAGCACAGAAAATGGAGGTCTGATCTAATGGGACTGGAAACACAAATGTGCCACAAGTCCCCGTCCACTCACAACTCAATAGTACTCTTGTGTTTTTCTGAGTTTGTTGGGGAGGTTGCTTTGTAGAATGTGAATAGACTTGCTTTCGACTTCATCTGGCGCATAAAAACACAGCACAAGTTTGTCCTGATAATTCTTCCAAGCAATTTGGCTGGTTATATTTATACATATATGTGTGTTATAATAACACATTTTCAGACATGTGATTTATACTAAACAAAAAAACAAAAGGCAAAGCAGTAAATGATTATTTTTTTTTTTTACTAAATCAGCATGTCTCCGAGAAATCAGATAAAGAAACATCATGTTTCAGTTATCTTTCCATTTCCTCTGAAAATAATTTTTGTTACATATCATAGCATTGTGCTCCCTGGGTCTCATCAGATTACACCCACCACCCTGAGCACTCTGAAAAGACAAAAACATCAATATGCGGTGTAATCCAAAGCCTTCTGTTGCAAGCCTTGTCAATAGTATTTCTTTATCAGATGCAAAATGTCCCATGCTGAAGGTGAGTTGGATCATGACAGCTGGTCTTCTTTCACTGATTGAATTCCCACCAGAATACACCCGGTTCTGTCTTCTGCAAAAATGTGGCGATAAGCTGCGAGCTGTCACAAAAGCTGCGTGTTTTCCACCCGGATGAAGCACTAATGATTAATAATTACCTGTTGCATGTGTGCATTACGCTGTGACAAAAGGCCACAGCCTAAATGGAAAGTGGTGTTTTCCTCTAGTATAAGAATAAGAAGAGATTATGTTGAAATAAAAAGAAAAACAAAACGCGATGATTATTGCTTGATGTGTTTGTGTTAGTGTGTGGGTTTGTGCATATGTGCGAGAAGAAAAGAACAACATTCAATCTCCGGTATGATGGGCATCAAGCTTGAACAAGCTATTTTCTACAAATAAAACTAAAACACCAAGCATAGTTGTGAGAATGGCTTTTGCTTACATGCAATTCTAAACAGACAAGAGAAATCTAAACATCAAATTTCTGCTAATTAATTACTTTAGTTTTATATGATTTTGTGCTTTGATTTCACATTTGATCGGTTTTTCACTATTTCAGTGGTGTGAAGGTTTCAGATTGCACTTGAAATGTATTTTTTTCATTTTTATTGTTCTTCTTGGATACACCTTTAATGATTGCCCTGTGTAGAGTCGTTTGTGCACTGTAAAATGCTTCAGATAACAATGTCATTAATTCAGCGAGTAATAATTCAGTGAACTATATATATATATATTTTTTTTAAATAAGAATATCAAGAATATCTGATAAAGTGCAGGATTCACAGTTGTGATGTCTGTGTTTTGAATCAAGGTCATTTGGATTTCATCCGCGCTGGAAAAACCAGAGGAGCGGCTTCCATTTCCCGCTCCTATCCCCAAAGAAAATAATTCATGTTTATTTGTCACATCAATTAAGATATCATGGTTGTATTGCCTACTCAATCTGTAGGGAAAATTTTGTCTGCTAATTCCATCGTCTCAGCTAGACCCATTTATTCATTTATATTTCATGAGTCGGTGTTTATGCTACAGTGAAAGCCCCTCTCTCGCTCTCTCTCTCGCCCCCTCTCTCTCTCTCTCTCTCCCTCCTTGGCCAGAGAGGTGTCCTCCTCCTTCTACGTAGCAATGAAATATAGATGTTAGTAGTCTGGAGAGCCGAGAGTCTCATCTGTCCTGGTGATACCATAAGGCAGCCATTAATAGTGTCATGAAGCATCAGACATACCACAGGCACATAATTGGATATGAGGACAAAACTGAAAGCACCTGCTTGAAAATCAACAGGGCCTTCCCAGGAGGCTGGCCCTTGGTACATTCCCAGAGAAGTTTGCAGAGCCCATCCACCTCCCTGCTGGGTTTGCCTCAGCCATTGCTCTTTTCAATTCTCACTGAGGTCAGCTCAAGATGGCTTTGTGTTTTAGGTTTTTTTTTTTATGATGGCATTGTGAGTATGCAAATACTTTGGATCTTTGCATAATCACAAGCAGCGGGACCATCTGCTGTTGGCTTGTTGACTTACCTTGTGTCTGCTTTTAATGGTGTTTTCTTGTATCTGAGTGATGTATTGGTGTATTAACAACGTGATAATCATTTAACCTCAAAAAACACAACCAGGCGTGTATGCAAAAGTCTGAGCATATGTTTCTGACAAAGAAGGATTTATCATCTTTGTGGAGGGATGGAAAGAAGGGGAAACTGGAAAACAAAACAAAATGCATCACTATTCCCACACACACACGATGCTCGATAAGATGATGCTGTCAAGATAAAGATTTAAAATATTACTGTCAGCAAAAGCTGTGGTCTTGGATTAGCGGGTGGCAAAGGGTGGGAGTTGTGATTCACTTAACCCCGCTAAAATATATTGAAAAAATGCTAATAGCAAGGACCAGAAATAAGCTGTAACTTCTGTCACTGAAGATTTGTTGTGAGATGCCCTCTACAGAAAACATGTCCCCGATAATGTGTTTTTCTTGTAGAACCCGAGCCAGACGCCGGAGAAGTCTTTTAACTCACCGCCCCCCATTTGTCCTCATAAGGTAAGCTCCAGCTCGCTCTCAGGCAAAGGATAAACAACATTATGGGGAATAATTGCTGATACTTTTCCAAACGTAATGGATTTATCAGTTTGGGTTTGTGTGTCTATTTGCATTTTTCAGTTGTTGTGCATTAGTTCTATATCACACTCTGATCCCTCTCGCGTTTTCATGTACCTGATGATCGGTTCATCCCATCATTGCAGAGGTATTTGCCAAAGGACGTACCAATTAATTCTTCCGTTAGAGATTGTTAAGTAAAATGTTTTCATTTCAAATACAACGGTTCCACATCTTTTTGGCTCTTCATCTATGTACTCTGTTAATCATTGGAGATTTATCTGACATGAGGCGAGAAGGGCAGATTTATTCACTGCTAATTAGTCCTGTACATGCACAGTCAAAGTCTTCACTTCACTCTCAAGTCATCTCTGCACACTGACTGAAGTAACTCTCCCCTTTCAACCCCTACGCTGGTGCATTCCTCTTGCAAATGTGATAATGTGCTATGTAGTGAAATTCACACAATTTCAGTTCACTTAGCACCAAACGTGTCAAAAATGCCTCTGTCCTTTTCTGGATGAATGGTCGGTATGGTGGAGAGTGGCTTATTGCAAAAGTGGATCTTGGTAAAAAGCAGCCCAATGCATGCAAGCTGTCTGACAGCCTGTCATCAACTGTTCAAAGCCGAACACCGCTCCACATCCCTAATGCACAGCGAGCTGTCCAAAATGACTTTAGTGGCATTGAAATGTGCAGCCAGTGGTAGGACAGTAAATAATAACAAAATGTGATCCCCCTTCTGTTAGCTTGTCCATAGTAAAATTACAAGGACGGCAATCAGCCTTAGTTTCCATTTCTTCCAGGACATAAATACAGCTTTTTCTTCAATTCCCACCTGAGCTTTTCAGATTTAGAGTGTGCTTGATTAGAAAGTACAGTTTGTTGACAGTTTCCAGTAAAGGAAACTGGGCTGCTGCAGTATATTTAAGACGAGAGCCTCTGACTTTCCATAGGTCTCTTTCTATAGGCTTCTCTCTGAGGCCTGTTATGACTGCCTGTCATAGTTTTGTCTCATTAGTTTTTTTCTCTGACTTCCTCTCAGATTTTCACTCAGCTGATCAGGGCTGATGTAATGTGGGGAACACCGTGGGTTTGCAGGATAGTGTTATTCACGTTGTAGCTGTTAGCAGCGGAACATAATCTCCCTCTAGTCAGCTCACATTAGTCTCCATGATCCACACCAGCCCAATATGTGCAGCGAATGCAATGGGCCAGCTGGGGTAATTTAGTATGTCAGTCAGCTCAGGAGGCTGGTAAAATGAGTAAATGGCGGGATATGATTTATATGTAAAGAATATTCTGATTATAATGGCTCTCAGAATAGAATATCCTCTGTCTTTTTTAAAGTTCGCCTCATCTGCATTGTGTGCATCCCCCAGATAGATAGTGAAATGAACAGAGGGCTTTTAAACTGACTACTCTGTGATTATATTAAGAGTGTGAGAGTGTGAGAGCGAGGAAAGAGAGGGGAGGGAGGAGATCGGGTGCCCGAGCACTAAGTATATATAATTGCTTCTTGACACATTGGCCAAATTCTGCAGTGCCAGGATCTGAGCGAAGATGATTAACGGCTGTCCAAGTGGGTGGGCACTGCAGGTCGTTCAGGGCCTTTGGTTTCCATAGTGATCCTGGTCTAAAGGCCATATATTGCATAGTGAATATCCCAGAGGTCCACACATTGTTAAACTACAATTATAACTCACATCAAGAGCATTGTCTGTCCACCGCAAACCTTCATATTCATTTGCCAAAAAAATCTTGGAGCTTTTTCCTTTCCTACAGTTCCTTTTTTTTATCTTTTATTTTTTTCCTAAATGATCTTTTCTAGCTGGCACAAAGATAAAGAGTGAAAATCTTGCATTATGTGAATAATTGATGAGTGGGCTCACCTCAGAGCATCATTACAGTACGGCATTCGGGGTAAGAGGTGAGGGTAAGATCATATTTCTGACATTAGGCTTCAGGCGGTAGAAAATTGTGTCAGTTTTTCACGAGGTTTTTCATCTGAAACCACAGTATGAATAACAGTGTCTCATTACGGCACAACAGGATAAGAATAAACCGTGAACAGGGGTGCAGAAAGCCATGTTTCACTACAACAACTGTTGGAATACATTTGTAACACAGCTGGTAAACAGAGAGGTACTTTTGACAAAATGTATAGTACGCCGCTGCTTACGTGTTTCTTGTCATGTAATAAGACAGCGTTCTGGCTATTGTGGTTGCTTGCTTTTGTGTGTAAGAATGTGTGCACATGTGGTCATGAGCATGTATGTGTCAGTGCGAACAGTATAATCTAAATAGGTGACAGATGGAGAGGGCAAGAGATGGGGGTGGGGATCAAGCACCTCTGACACTACGGGGCCTGTACTGCACCTTGTTCCTGCCAGCTCTGAAATTACTATGGTAAACTAAAGCTGTGCAACTCCAGCATACCATTTCACAGTTTTATTTTTCACACATTTTACAGGTTTATATTCCACGGAAGAGTATCCCTCTCGCCAAGTGTCACATAACATTGTAGAAGTTGAGCGATGAACGTGCTCGGCACATTTTTGCTTCTGAAAGCACTTTGACTTGGATACAGAACAATTTTCATTGATGAAATATATGAAGCAACGGTGGAATATTGCACTGAGATAGAAGTTTGCAATTAGCTGAGTGAACACTATTTTGCATGAGTACAACCTAAGGTGGTCGCAAAAATCGCAATACATGAAAAATATATTTCGAATAAATGTACGATTTCTACGGGAGTTATTTATTTCATTCTTGTTGGTAGAGAGGACCCAAAATCATGAGCAGCTTTCCAAACCGAAAGGCCCGTTTTAATGTTAAACAGCGGAAAAACAAATGGCTTCCCACTAAAATGAGGAATATCCAAAGCCCAAATTAATTACCTGACCAAGAAGCGATAAAACAGATAGCCATGGTTGCAAAGATTAACTATACACCAGAGCAGCCTGGGAAAGGCATATATACTGTATGTGACATGAGGTGGTGAGCGAGGACCAAAAACAAACTGACCTGAACACAGACAGGGACTAAACTAAAGCAATACTGACAAGGAATGCACGGAAACATGAAAGAATATGCAAAATATAAATACCAACGCCATGACAATCCCTGCCAGTGAGTCTTCCTAAATCTAACACACCAGACCTTTGAGGGATCCTGTGTGCGGCACCAATTTCAAGCAGAGGAAAGGCCACTAAATAAGCACATCTTGATGATGATTCATTCTGTACAATAAAATGAAATCCCCCCCCGGCGTCCAAACATAAGGCTAGTCATGCAGCAATTAGGCTTAGTTATAGCCACGAAGCAGACTATGGGTGGCCACTGAGGCATCTTCCTGGACAAGCAGGTCCACACTCACGCCTTTGCACAGACCAACACATTCACTCACTCCACCCCTTTCTCTCACACACACACACACACACACACCCGTAGACACGCGCAATTCATTTGAAGTAAATGTGATCTCAGACGACAAGCAGCAACAACCCACGGCTCCATCAGAGTGCCTGGGGTTGCATTGGTGGCCGTCGTCACACAAATAATGCTTTGTGACTGAGAAAAGACAATCCAAAAGGTCATTTGTGACCTCTGGGACCAGAACTGTGCAGCATCTGTCACTAGCAAGCACCACATGTCTGTGTCAAATGGCAAAAGGTATGCGGTGCAGCGAGCCTGCCATGTAATAAGGGCAGTAGGGCTGTATCACCATTGTCACAGCTGCATTAACAGGCTTCTGCAGTATCCTGGCTTATCCAGGAACACGCAACACAGCTTTCTGTATACATGAATGGATGGGTAACCTCAAACTGGTCACAGCGCAGTGGCATTATGCAGACACTTTAAATATTTACACTTTCTTAAAGTCACACATGGAATGTCACATGAATTGAATAAATATGATACAGTACATATCTTGGTTCAGGCTGTTTGGTAAGAAAAATAAAGTGATATGAACAATCTACTCTTGAAAACAATCTTGTACTTTTAAATCTCCATTTCTTCAGTCACATTTCAAGACTTTGGATTCTTGCTTTCAGACGGGTAAAAGATGTTTGCGTTAGTACAGTTGTAGAACGATAATCAATTTTTAATATGCATCCTCATGCAGTCTTTATATTTGTTTATGAGGTTTAGGTGTTCCTTCTGGGAAGAGACATGATATATAAATTAAAAATAAAATTCATCTTTGTGTTTGATGTTGTCCCTCGTCACACGATTCTCACAACCGGAGAGAAAGGCATCAAAAAGTCTCAGGAAATTGAAAAAAACAACAACAAAAAAAAAGAATATATAATCCATGCTTCCCGCTCAGCTTACTAGCAGTGCTCGTATATCTGCTTCATACCACACCTTGTGAAACAAATCAATAATATTTCATTTCTCACCAAATTCATCTTTCCAATGGTTAAATCTAATCATCATAGACACATGGGCATGTTAGGATATTCTGACAGCAGTGGATTAGAAAAAAAAGAAAACAATGAGGTGACATGGGCTGTTCCATAAAATAATACTTGCGTGAAGAAACTGCATATCTCATAAATTTCATTCTGAATTCTCTCAAAGTGCAAATAAAGCAGAGTTCAGCAGTACATTTCCCACTTCTCCTGGTCTGTGCTCTCTCCTTCTCTCTTGCTGGCTGTCCTTTCCTCTGACTTGCCACCGCATAACTCCCCCCCACATCCAGCTAAACCAATCAGGGATTTGAGGGCCTCACCTCCAATCAATTACCACCCAAATCAGTGCAGAGGCCTTTGATATAGAATCATTTGTCAAATCAGTGCAGCTGGCTTGGGGCAGGTACCCCTGTGCCACAGGCCATATCCATGTGGAAATCTCTGCTCAGGGTGGGCTCTCCTGATGCTCCCCAACCTATTAATGGGAAGTCATTGTGTGCTCTAGGACTCCAGTCCAGCTGCCTGGTCCCCTAGATTGCTAATGTATAAGCATCTTAGCCTGACCGGCGGATTATACCAAACCCTAGAGTCAACCATGATTCTGGCTATTTTTAAGGCAGGCAAAATGTGGCTTCATAGATCCAACTCCAGGTGTTATATGGTTTTCACGAGTACCATAGGAAGAGTATCTGGACTGCGTTCATAAAATGGCCAAAACCTAAAATGTTTTAAAAACATCATAGGATATGAATCAAGTTTGATGAACAATTGAAGCTTTAATCAAAACAAAAAGACATTTACCGGTAATTTGTTATTGTGCTGTAGTTGCTAACATGTTCAATTGGTTTTGAAAATGAATAGATGTTTTATATTGTTTGATTATTTTTCAAGCAGTGAACAACACAGGTATGGAGTTGTAACTTAAGTTAAGGAGTTCCTCTCCGCAGCCGAACCGCCAACACTTTTCCCAGAGGAATAGTATAAGTAATTTTCTTCCAATTCTGATTAATGAAATGCCTCCGCAGTAATCTGAATAAGCACACATCCATTATAATAAATTTCCAATCTCAGGGAAGCGAACATATTAAATATAAAACTGGGTGTAGATAGGAGAATGACAGATGTAAAACAAATGAGATGAAATGCAAACAGTGTCAACTTGCACCATCCGCCACGAACGCAATGAAGCAAATTGGAAATCCAAGGGGAGATCTTGAACTTTTTGGGTCAATATTTGAATAACTTTCTTTGTAATTTTTCCAACTTCTCTGTTTGTTTGACCAATAAATTCTGAAATAACATATTCCGCCCATCACATCTTCCACCCGGTGTTGTTTTATCAAATTGGGGGGTCTGGCGTTGCTGCGGCTCATCCCAGCCGACTGTAGAAACACACTGAGCAGGTCACTAGTTCAGATAGAGTAAACACAGACAGACAATCACACACGGTCACGTTCAAACCCACAGGAAAATGTAGGGGGCCCCAATTAACCTCAAATGTGTTTGGACTGTGTGAGAACCCATGCACAGGGAGAACATGCAAACCACGCACAGAAAGCTCTCCAACGTCAATATCAGTGGAAAGCACTGACCGCTACACAACTCTACATCCCCATTGTACACGTGAACCAAACAAACATCATGCTTTATTACAATGTGGATCTTCTTGTTGTGAGGCAACTGCAGAGCCGGCAGAAGTCATCGCACTGTTTCATTTAACCCTTTACAGGATGGTCATTGAAAACAATGTGTGGCGTCGAAGGCAATTTCGAGGGCTGACTTTTTGCAACATTTTAAAGTTGGCATGAATTAACCAGGGTGATACGGTTTACAAATAAATCTGTCTTTTAGAATAATCGTTCAGAAATGTCACATTTTACAGTTCTACAAAACCTTGAAATGGCATATAATAGTCACCGAATGTCCGAAATGTCCTAAGTGTCCCATATTAAACCCTACATCGTAGTAGAATCAAAAAAAAAATGGAAAAATTTATTTTCAGAAAGAGATGTGTTTTAAAATTTTAAGTAAATCGTTATAACAAGGCTGTATGTTATAGGGGAGAAAAAGAAAAAAAAAACACTATCAGATTTGGAAGGACTTCTATATTTGAAATGGGAAAAAAAAGGTCTTGCCTTTCCGACATTATTTATGAAACTCCATTACAATGTCTTTGTCGTTACCTTCAGCTACTTTCACTGTAACTCTGAACCATCACTGTAGAGGTTATAGAAGGAATATTAGAGTTTTTAATAACAGCAGGGAAAGAAAACAGATATGTGAAAATGCAGCCATTGACAGTAAAAGCTAAGCTGCGAAAATATTTTGAAATAGTTGTCATATGTATGTCTACTGTCAATAAAAGTTATCCAATATGGAACGCTGAATAACAGAATAGCTATAGACTGTGTTCTCTTTCAAAGTTAAAACAGGTCCTGAAGCCAAACCCCATCGCAACAGAAGTCAGTGTGCCATTAATTAGTGAGATTTATTTATTGTTCACATCATTTTATGTCCACCTTTATACATCACGGCAGATTTAATGCCCCTGGGCATGAATCATACTATTTTTGATGAGGCTTTGTTGCTACCCTTCTTTATCACAATGGGCCATATAGCCACTCCAATTAAGGTGATTGCAATAGTTGACACAAATTAAACAAAACTCTACATTTGTGGAGGGCGCAATATAAAAGAAAAATTCCACAATTTTTTTATCCGGTTTTTTTTCCCCCCTGAACTGAAACATTAACATAACTGACTGGAAGTCATAGCACGTGCAAAGCCACTTGAAAGATCTTCACATCGTGACAGATGGTATTATAGTCAGGAATGTGCTCTCATCTGCTGACAAAAAAAGAAAAAAAAAAAAGAAAAAAGAGCATGCAAAACAGTTTCCGACGTTTAAATGCAAGTGAGGGGGACTATTTTGCACTCCAGTCAGGATTATTGCAGTGCAGGAAGAGAAAAAAACAAAATGGCCTCATTTACAGATGCTCCAATAATCACTTTTACAACTTGATTGAAGAACTACGACTACACCTACGAATGTGATCTTAAACATTTGCAGCTTCTTAAGTAATATGCACTACTATGTAATTAAACAACTCCATTTTTAGCATCACAGTCACACGCACACGAACAAACAATTGTGGAGTCACCTCAAACCCCTGTTTTGGGATTGTGATCTCCCATTGCGGAGAATACCCACACATGTGCAGGGAGAACATGAAAACGTCACACAACTACGGATATTCAAGCTGTGGAGTAAAGTGGTACGGAAAATATATATATATACAAAAGACTAGAGAAACATATCGTACTTGAAAATACCTGAACCATTCCTGTATGTCTGCAATTACTAAAGAGTATTTGTTCTCACAAGCAGTTTGATGCCATTTATTAATGCTTTTCCTGTTGGACACTGTCCACCCAGACTCACTTCATGGTGTTCTTTACGCTATCTGGGCTCCACTTAAACAGCAGTTCCCATGAATAATCCTTCCGCGCAATCAGAACCACTTACTCATTAATGCATCTGTGCATGGATAGAAAATGTTATGTGGCTTCATTATTTTTGGAACAGCCATTGCACCTCACGTTATTGGTTTTATATCTGCCTCCCACTTCCTATTCCTTTCCATTGATATGAAAAGTGTCAATCTCATTTTTTTTTTCTTTTTTTAATCTATTCATGCTGTTCCGTACTGTGCCACATTTCAAACACTGAGAACGCTGCTTTACTCGCACGCTTTAAATGGACTCAGAAATATGAATGATATCACTTTTGTTGCAGCAATCTGAACCAATCAAACATTTGCAGGGATGGTCACAGATGTAATCACTGGTGCATCTGGATGCAATGTCTCTTATCACAAACCTATTTTGCTTTATTCCGCAATTAGTCCGAGATGATGCAATTTTTAATCATTTAACAGTTTAGTGGTATTGCACAAGGGTGTGCTAAGTTTAGTGGTGTTTTCTAACAGCAAATCTAAAGCAACAACCTGGCCAAAATGTTGTCACGTAATTGTTTGCCATTAGATGGAAAACTGTGTAGTTAGATTTTCATGTTTAATGACTTAAGCAAAGCCTTTGAGGCTTCATTAGTTTCCACAATGGTGCAAACTAGATTGTCTGGGTAATAGATCGCAAAAGTTAAAGCAAACAGAACTTGTGTCCTCAGGTAATCGGGTTTGTCAAAGCTGGAATTAAATAATAAATACCCAAGAAAGAAAAAAAAAAAAAAAACAGAAATAAATGTATAAGCAGAAATCCCTCAAACTGTAATATGTTTAATTTATCGATGAGGCATTAATCAAAAAAAAAAAATGGCTCAAAATTCACGGTTATGGTCCAAGTTAAAAAAAAAAAAAAAAAAAAAAAAAAGCAGGTTGTTTTAATGATTTTATTCATGAGCAAAGTATTATTCAAAGCCTTCATGATTCAGTGATGTATCCTGGTCTCTTATTTTTTTTTCACCCTACCATTATAAATCAGTGCAGTGTGATGACATGGATGCCAGCCCTCGGTTCTTTGTGGAGGACAAGACAAGTTCTCTGTAGTGTTTGCTGTACTCGTATCTTTTCAGAATACGTCCGCAGATCAACACGGCACGACTGCGTCTCCGGCACAAAGAATGTAGATTGCTGAAATTAGAAATTAAAAATGAGTGCTTAGGAGCCCATGATCGCAGTGCTAAATGATCTCAGTGACCATTTTGAGTTTCGGCAGACACATTATACTCGACACATAATACTCAGCAGTTAATATAATCACCAGCAAGCTGCATTCACAGATAGCATAGTGGGTGCATTGTCTATTCTTCAGTCTCACATTTTATAGTCATCATACAAGCAACACTGGTTGTAGGTGTTAATCAAGCTGCATTTGTAATTCACGCCAATATGTCGGGCATTTTTCTTGCATGCCATTTCGTTATTGTTCTACGCAGTGAAAAGGTTATCGTGATTTGCACATAACTAGTACATGCCCACACATTGATTGAAATCACACATGACAGATGTCAAAGTTGAGAAAGTGCCATTTTTTACCATCCTGTAGTATCTTTTAATAACTGTCTGTAAACTTCAGGGAGGTGAGGACACCAGCAGTTGGGAGTTTTGAGAGAGAAATATTCCTTAACAGTGTCTGACCTTTGCTGGAATTTTTATTTATTTATTAATTTTTTTTGCTTGACAAAGCACTGAATGTTTTCTATGGGTTAAAGTTGTAGATGTGGATTCTTAACGCTGCGGTGATTGATGCCGTATGTAGCACAGCATTGTCAGGCTGAAATAAGCAAGACCTGTCCTGAAGGAGACGTCCGGATGAGCCTGTTTGACTTTTCAGCATCGACTGTGCTTTTCCAGATACGTAAGCTACATCTCCGTTCACATTTTACAAAAATTATTTCTAATTTTGAATCATCCGACCACTGAACTTTCTTGCATTTAGCCTCAAACCATTTCAAAGTTTGGCCGAGAGAAGACAGCAGGATTTTCTGCTCAAAAACAAACCTTTACCAGAGGTGTTGCTGCTATAACATTCAAAATCAGCTAATATTTTACATTAATTGATAATCTTGGTTTCTACATCTGATATGTTGTTAGTATCCTATTGGAAATAAATTGTGAGATTTGTAAATCACTGCATCCTACTCATATTTACATTTAACATCCAACTTTTTCAGTTATTCCCCGGTACTTCAGACGAAGAGAAAAGTGACCCAATACAGTAGATAGAGGGCATTACAACTCGGAGATGATTGGAAGTGTGCAAACTCTGTAGGCTAGAACAAGCTGCATCGCTCAGGATATGTTACTCACCCTCTGCATATTTCACACAGGCATAGTCTTTAGAGATGCAAGTCATACTGAGAGAATTTGACTCTGCATGCTAAAAAGGCATATATACAGGAGTAAAAACATAACCAGCAGATGACCTTATTACACTCAGTATGTACCATGCAGTAGCAATATTGCCTTTATTTGTCATTATTACCACCCGCTATTACTGTGAGTGGGTGGAATATCAATTTGACAAAGGGGTCCTCTGACTAAATGTTAAGGAGCACCCCCTGTCATCTGAGACACATCCCTACTGTTTTGAGTGGGCAGATATGGCGGTGTTTTACTACTTATGGATATTAAATGGAGGAGCACAGATCGAGTCTTGCTGTAATAAGGCATTTACCAATGCAGAGTAACACTGTGCGCCGCGAGAACATATGTTAATGCTCTTGGCTGTGGCCAGAGAAACAGCGAGAGGTGTGGAAAAAAAAGCGCATGGGACTGGCCTCCTGGAGCACACATTTGCCTTTTACAATGATATTAATATGGCCGGTGCTCAGTGGTGGAAGAGGATGAAAATCACCCTGGCAGCGGGGAGAAGTTTGTTTTGGTGATGGTGATGGACCCCGATTGAGTCAGCCAGACTAGGGAGGAGAGACAGCTCTGTGCTCGGCAGCTCTTGACTCGCGTCGGTGGCACCCTTCTAAGTGTCTGCTCCGCCAAACAAAAAAACTGACATCAACATATTTGAGGAAGCTATGCATGGAGCAAATGGGGATATGACTTTGAACCTTGTCTCTGTTTTATCAAGACTGTGCTGCCAGCGCCGTGAGAAGGATTGCCGGTGTTCCCTCTCAAGTATTGACAGTGTATGGAGAAGGTAGAAGGCAGAAAAGAAAGAAAAAAAAAAACCGCTGAACTTGATAAAGTATTTACGATGTCAAGGGATACTTGACTTCTAAAAACTGAAAGAAAAAAGAAATATGGTAGGAGAGGCAGTGGTGTTTAACAACTAAAAATTATAATGGTGGTTTATTTGCGTTTAATGTTGCTGTAGATTAGCTTAAAAACAATAATGAACTTGGCATTGGTTGAAAACACTTGCCATGCAAAATAGTTTAGTATTGAGCTTTATGGGTGTGAGGGGAAAAACAGGCTTTATTCCTCCAGTAATGTTTTTGATAGTGTTGATCTACATCTTTTTAAGTGATATTTGGACTAATGTCTGTAGTTGAATGGTTTCCAGTTGAGTCACATGTTGCTCGTTAACCTTGGGTGCCATTATGTAGTCCAGTCTTAAAGACTTCTTCTGTTGAGGAAGTGGATGTGGATAGTTAATAACACAGATGGTGGAAGCACTTTTATTACTCTCGATTAAAGCCGCTAGTTTTCCTTTAAGATGTTGATATTTAATGGAGAAAATGGAATACAAATCACTATGTATATCTTTGTCAGTCATCGTTATTTGATACATTTCATTGTATTGTTCACTCAGTGCTATAGTATTGTGACATGTGGTGATGGATTCTACTGTAACGCCAGTGCAGCGGTTGTTTTATACCCCAAAACTTTAGCAATACATTATCCTTACCAAGGGCAATAGTTACTATTTTAACCAAAATGGACAAAGTAATACATGTGTGGCCATACAGGACTCTGTGATGGACAGCCTTTGTTTGTGAATTGATGGGTAGCCGCACTGGATTTTACTGTAATAATGCTGCAATTTCTCTTTTTCTAACACAGTTGTGTTCCTTAAAAAAATGTTTATTGAGCTGCCTGTTCTTTAGCTTTTATTACTATTTGACTGGAAGAAGTAAACACATTGCCTCAGCTTTTATGACCTGTACTATTTCAAGCTGTTTTCTTGGTGGTAAAAGAAAATTATGACAAAGAATCACAAAGGACAAAAAAAAAAAAAAAAAACTCATTTACAATATAAAAAAGAAAATACAAAAAAAAAAAAAAAAACCTTCTGACATTCACACTCTTTCTCACTTGACAGTAATGCTCAGCACTTGGAAAAGGCATTTATGAGGTGTGAAAAATACAATCAGGACTCTTGTATTGGAGTTAAAATGACATCAATGATCGCTGCGCCAGCGTTTTTTAAGGTTATTGAGAACTAATATTGGGCTTATTTGTATTTGAGAATAAAAATGTTTAGGTTGTCATTGAAAAATGGTCACCATGATGTAATAATAAAAGGCCTATTTATATATAAAACTGGGAATTGACTGGAAGTTTGCCCTCAGTCGACCAGACAGCGATATATTCATATGTTACTGTTGTGATTTAGTCTGCAGGTAAGAGCAAGGTTTCTTTTACTAGCAATAAGTGGATTTCTACTACAAATAACACAGTTATCATGATGCTAAATTTGATCTCTTGAGACAGGAATGGATTCCTGTGTAGTGATCAGATTACATGTAACTTGTATCGCAGCAGATGAAGTCTTTGTGAAACGGGACCTGTCAACATTTCATCCGATACGATACTATTATTCTTAGAGACATTAGTAACGTGCTACCACTCCTTGTTCTTGGGTTCTTTTTGAAATTATTAACAAGGCCACAGTCCTCTGAATTAATGTTTCACAAGCTTCTTTGTCAAATCCCATGCGCCTGTGGTAATAAGTGAAGATTGAGCGTGAGGCCACATGACATCTGCTGAATGGCCTTACAGCGAACCATTTGGCTTTCAACTGTGTTCAAATTAAAGACAGTGGCAACTCGCACTTTCGAGGAGATCAGTTCCATAAACGTTGCAGGGATCATTAATCAGTCGCATCACTGCTCTTCATGTTTGCCACTGACAATGATTCAGGCTCATTGCTGCAAACACGGGCTTTAAAATTCAGCGTGTCGCTGCACATCACAATCTATGGACAATGAAGCCGCCAATCTCAATGAAGACAACTGTCAAGCGTTTCAGTGGGAGCGAGATCAAACAGATGAATGATTCACAGAAGGCTGAGTCTCGATGAAATAAAGTTTTGACACATCAGTAGGGCTTTCCACCGTGTCATCCATGTTTTTTTCACCGACAGCACACTTAGTGACCACTTTGTTGGATGCACTTTCCTATTAATGCAAATTCGTCCCAGAGACAGTGAGTCGAGCCTTTGTGACTCATCGTACAAGCAGACAGGTTGCAGAAATGCAGCTGCTGGCCAGCTACATATGTAGGCAGCACACGTGTGTCACCAGTATTTACAGTGTGTTTAACTTCAGTCCCGTCAAAAACTGCACCTGCTTTGTCATTATGAGTATTTCTTTTTTTTTTTCTTTTTTGAATTGATGCAGATTGTCCTTGACATATTGCATATTTTCTTACGTCACAAATGTGGAAATCTGGATAGCAAGTGCATATGTGAAAGGAGATGAGATGCTCGGGCTCTGATTTGCACATAACATATTATTGCAGCAGCATTCAGAAGAGATGCAATCAATGTGACTGAAACTCTAAACAGCATACAAAAGTTTAACTATCTTACAAATCCCTGTAAGATAAAGGTCATGTACCCATTTGTAGCAACCCATGCAGCAATTTCCAAAAATCTATGATTATTAGCATAACAGATGATTACAGGATGATCATTTTGATAACATTTACACCAGACTTTATAAATACTGTATTATAAAATCTATTTAAGGTGATACATTCAGACATGTTGTTCTACTGTATTTAAATTACAGTGTTGGAGTGAGTCATTTTCAATAAATTTCTAGATGTAATTTTGATATACCCTACTGGTAGAAGTGCTCTGCCACAACTTAATCTGACAAAGAGGATGAAAAGACATACTGGACAGTTGTCCACCTCACGCTATTGTCATTCGGCTGTAGTGTTCAGGTAATAGTAAGAGGTAACGTTCTTAGTTCGATTATGTCCAGTAGTCTTAAAGCCACAGTCCACATAATATAGAATAGAATAGAATAGAATAAAATAGAATAGAATAGAAATACTTTATCATCCCCAGAGAGAAATTCTTGAATCAAAATACTTGCCAACGTGGCATCCCAATAAAATGTGTTCACATTCACCCACATTTATTCTGCATGTGTGTGTGTGTGTGTGTGTTGGGGGTGGAGGGGGTGTATTACTGTGTGTTACCTACTGAAATATCACAACCTTTCAATGCCAGACTGAACCATAACCTTTTCTTAATCTCATTAAGTAGTTCTGATGCCATTTCTAAACAATTCCCACGGCATCTAGTGCATATCTCTGAGAAGGCAAAGGGCTTCAACACCTTGGGAATGACAACCTACTTCTAAGCTGTATCGGAAATATACAAAAAGAAAATGAGGGCGAGAATATTTTTTGCCATTTAGCTCAGTTGCTTATTTGATGCCAAATACCTCTCAGCAAAACATGGTGCATAATTTGGGTGCACAAAACAAAACGGTTAAGGGTCTAGTGTCTCCAGAACCATACCTGCAGCCTGTCTGTTCGTATGGTTAATGTCTGCAACAGCAGCATCTCAGCCAAGTGGAAAATCTTAATTTCCTCCTGTCCACAGTGCTGTATTCATAATGCAAAGATTGTCACTTGTAAAGGTCTGGGTGTTGTCATGCATAAGTGCGATCATCATCACGCATTGTGACAGCTACAGCTGACATGCTATCACAAACAAGACAAGAATTAAGTCATGTCAAGGTAGAGTAGGTGGAATGTGTTAATCAGAATGAATCAGTGGCGCATCCCCTCGCATACATGCTTCCAGTTAGCAGATGACTGGCTGTCTGCCAGTTCTTGATTTTACAAAGAAAACAATAAGTATGACTGTAACAGCCCACAGATGTTGTTGCTTTACTCGCACCAAATGCAAATTTAACAGCCAATGGCAGGTGGAGACACATGGCTACTGTTTTGGGATTGACTATGAAACTATCTTCCTGCAACAGGTTCCAGCCAAAATAATAGGAATATGTGTAAATGGACATTGCTTCAGCTTACCACAGCAGCAACAATTGTTTTTGGTTGCTATACCTTAGAGTGCTGTCCTAAATACGACAAATATTGTATGGGTGTGATAAACCCAGAGCAAAATGCCTGCATGTTTTAACATTAACCAAGGTGAACATGTTGTGGGTGGAACACTGACTGTTGGTGGTAAGACAGGACAATGTGTTTATTTCTGAACTGCAATGAATACTTGATATTGCAGGAAACAAATGGAAGCCTGAGAGTAGAAAAATGCCTTGTGTCTGCCAGTGCCTGGGATATTTATGATGGACCTGCCTCTATAAATACAGCTAACATTATTGCTGACCAGGTGTAACCCTTCGTTCAGTTTTTTTTTTTTTTTTTTTAAAGGGGAGTTTTCTCGCAAGATAATGTGTCATTGTCTCGAGGTGGTTCCAGGAAATTACTTTACTTTACTCCAGTGGTCTGTACAGTCCCCAGATCACAGTCTAATAAAACACTTCGGCGTTGAGGTGAAGTGGGATGTTGTGCCACTGGAAAAAAAACCTGTAAAAACTCTGCTGTCAAGTTGGTCCAGATCAAAATCCCAACATAACATCTGTTGCACTATGTTTGTTTTAATGCTTTAAAAAAAAAAAAAACAGGGACTGGTCAAAGAAGGCTCCCACATGTATTAGGTGTACCTGATATAAAGTCAATGGATGTATTTACAATACTGGTAAAGGACTGCTCCTCACGTAGAGACCTCCGGCTGAAATATTCATCCCCATCCTTGGCTTCTTAGGATAGACACCATGACATCCAAAATTTGCATAGTAGTAAAGATCAATGTAGCTCTTGGAGGTTGGTGTGACACATATTCAAAACAGCTCCCCCCTTTTTATTTTATTCCCCCCCCCCCCCAAGTGCAGTTTGGAGCAAAAGTGGGTGAGCAGGCAGTGAGTGATGTGGGTAAAGAAAGCCAGACACTTCCTCCTCAGCCGTAGTCGACCTCAAAGAGCATTTTGTCATGTATCTTCACTTGGTAAAGTACCTGCAACCCTCCTCACATCACGACTGAATCAAGGTCTGTTTCACACTATTTGATGCTGTTTGATGTCACTTGAGATGTAAGAAAAGTAATGGCAGTTTAAAAAATAAATCATAAAAAAAAATATATATATATATATATATATATATATATATATATAGTGATTAATCAAATTAAACATTTTAGCACAATTAGCCCATTTGCAGTGCAGAATGACTTTAAATCCATGATACGTCTCTGGCATTGCGTTTCAAGCAGTTTGTCCAAGTAGACTTAGTGCAGATCATGCGCAACTGGATAATAAAGATGGTAAACAGCTCATTGGCCCTCTCGATGGAGAATCTGAGTACAAAAACCAAAGATGGAACAGTCGCCCGACATAAAGTATTATTTTCCCTTCACCGAAGCACTTCCAGCGTAAAATACCATATTAGCGTAACGTGTATGTTAGTCTGGGATCTTGCTGGCTGTTCTCAACATCGGCTCTCTTCTCGGACAATGTCAAGGAGTTCGTCTCAATAGCTGGCTGAAGAAGGGCCACATTAATGTGGATAAATGTTTGTTTTGGATAAAAGATAAGTTTGTTGTTAGCATGAACCGTTAAGAAAGAAAATATATATAGTTTCCTTTCTTTGTTCCTTTTTCTTTCTTTCTTCACACATGACTGATTTTTTGGGAAGAGATAATTGTCAAGTTCGATGTCGCTGCGTTATGAAGGATGTCCTTCAAGCTGCACCTGATTTCAAGGGACAGCTTGACAAAACTCACTTTGAATTTGGTTGAAAGGGTGTCTAATTGAATTTTGATACGTAATTAAATCAAGCAATAAATCAGACCAGATCCCACTGCAGCCGACAATTCAACACTCCTGAGCACCACAAGCTAATTATGATGAAGTTATTATCTCAGCCAAAGGGAGTTCTCCGAATGGCTCCTCCTGCATCATGGAAAATCTTTTCAACAAGAATGTACTCAACCTTGAGAAAAGGGCATCTCTCATTTGATGGATCCAAAAGATCCTATAAATGTCACTTGCTGGGTGGGTAATGTATCCGTCTTGAAACACTGTCCCACTTTAAAGCAGGTTATTACTGAAAGCACTCACCGTAGTGAAAGGTTTTCGACTCACTTGTACGTATAAACACATTTGGGAACCTTCGCGCGTGCCGCCCCCCTCCGCCCCACCTGAATGCGTGTTGTAAGTCCATAACCCCAGCTGGTGGTAATTTCTGTCAATAATCCCTCAATGTGTAGGAAGTGACTATATTGATTTAACATGGATTCATACCATCATCCTCATCATCTGGTTTCCGGCCTCATATGGTTAATCAATTGGATCCCCTGCGATTTAACTATGCTTTAGATGCCATGCACTGCGCATGTAATCTAGTGACATAAGGTATTAAATGAAGTCTAATTATAACTTTGCGGCGATGTGTCATATTATACTCTTTTAATACCTTCCCTAAGAAGACAAATTGGTGTGTCAGTAGAGCAGGGTGGCGCATTTTAATTCAGTGTGAAACAAAATTTAAAAGATCGTCGAGGATGTCACATGACACTCGTATAAATAAATGTGCATATATGAATAAAATGTGTTTTAATGATCATTCTGCTTGAATCTGAGGACACCTTTTACAAATACCTCAAGAATTTGGGGGAGGGGGGGGGGAAGCATAATTTAGCAACTCCCTCAACAGCCATGCTAGCTCATACGGTTTTCATAAATGAATCCGCTGCAACAATTAATGGAGTAGCCTCTTTTTGCATAATTTGATGAGCAAAGAGAACATTGATGAACTTTTTTAATTATTATGCCGCTTGGGATTGTGACACAAACGCCAAAGAAAGGGAGGGAGGACACCGTGAACAGCTGCTCGGCTTATTTTTTCTTTCTCTCGCCCTTCTTCTGCCTACATCCCCTTTTTTAATTCACCCAATTTGTTGGTCCAAATGAAACAGCAAAAGGTTAGAGTGTGGAGTAATTAACAGCAGTGCGCCTAATGAAATGAGGAGGGGCTGGTACACTGGGAAGATCAATACCTCACTAAGAGTGGAGCGAGAAGGGGGATTGTCCAGGGGAAAACACACATAAACATACCACTTAATAATAATAATAAGAAGAAGAAGCTGATGAAAAGGCAACATGATGTCGATGTGTAAACCACAACCGGTTTGAACACGCAGTCACATCGTTGCCGTTTCGTAATTGCGTTAAAGGAAAGTTGCTACTTGTGCACACTCAAGAAATTTACGGGATTTACACCACTCTCTGTGGTTTGCTGAGAGGGTTTCCCTTTATTGAATGTCAATAAGTACATCAATACACTTTGGACAACTGAACACCAATGCAGAGGTAAATGGGTATTCTATTTATCCAAGACTACACTTAAGTATATTGAAGACTTTATTAGCTCCTTTTGATGAGGAGGTGTTTTGTTTTCTAACAGTTTTATCACACTGCCCAAGACAAGCTGCCTTCACCAGAAATATATATGGGCGACGTAAACTTGAACTCCGCTCGTTGTTTCTTGGCTGAGGCATGAACGTCTCTTGTGTACGCACACATGAGCAGATGGCACCACACATCGCAAGTTTTCCACCGTGAGTATCTGTATTATGCCCGCATATGTCTGCACGTGTGTGTTTGTGCTGCGGCGGCAAGGCGGTTGTCGATTTGTTTTTGCCCCCTATTGATGAATTCAGACACGTGTCTCACACGCGGGGGAGAGCGCTTGATAGAAGGCCACATGCTCATCCCTGAACATCTCCAAACAGCTTAAGTAGTAGTTTGGGTCAGTTCCCTGGCATTTTTTGAGACTGCAGTCCTGCCAAGTCCTTCTTGATCATTATATTCACAGACTTTATGCAGGACGATGAGCTGAGCTGCAGCAGACTGTTCTGCCAATGAACCCTGACTGGAAGTCAAAACAAATGGCAAATATGCAACAGCAATTCTGACAAGTTAGGACACTATGGTCAGCGAGGATGTCGGCTGCCTCTCTGCCTTGCTCTGTGCCTTTTCCCACCTCCAAAGGTATTTACACTATGAAATAAAGCGTTATGTGGGAGGCTGTAGAGATGGGAGCAGCAGATCTCATTAGTGTTAAACTATTAGAAGCATGAGGACCCCGGGGATGAGGGGCTTTAAGGCTTTCAGTGTAGCCTGAAGTTATCAGATCATATACCCTTTAAAACAATTTTCACAAATTGAAGTAAGACAGCTTGTTGCTACATTTTATTTATTTATTTTGTTTACTTTGAAGGTCTGGCTAATGGAGCCTTACTGGGAGCTTGTTTGGGTCACAACTGAGCTGGGACCTTTGTGTCATCTCGCTAAACAGTAGAAGAAAAAAAGATTGCAATAACAAGGTGCTGGAATTTAAGAGACTGATTTGATTAGTAGAACTGCGTGTTGAACAATCCTCGTCTGTGGAAACACCAACTCTGGTTAGTTTCATACTTTGGCACAAACGATTTGTTTTGATGTATATTGAATTGTTATATTCATAACTTTATGTGGATTTGTATAAGGATCATTATCCAGTGTCTTCTCATTACATAAGAACCATACATAATTGTTCCTCTCTCCCTGAAAAAGCCTTGGCACAATAAACATGTATTTATGTTTAGTCTGAGCTCCACTGGTTTTAGTCATGACTGTGGGAGTCATTTATGAAGTAAGGTGCCAAAGTAGGATGAACGTTTAAGGGTGTTGTTGACATTTGTTTGGATGTTTGGTCCAGTTAAAATGAACACCAGTGCAACTGTTGGACTAGCGTAGTTCAGTTCTTAGGTTGAAGTGTGAGCACGACCACCTTGGTGGGCACTGAAGTCTGCGTTCTCGATCCACTTGCAAACATACTCTGGTAGATTCAGCCGAATGCAGCATGGATCAATAAGTTATTAACGGACCAAACATAGTACACGGTGTAATGTTTGTCGTAACTGACGTGCAGAAAGGTGTCAATCAGAGTTTTGATGCCTTTGACCATTCAATGGGTTGTAGATGAGTTTCTAACAGTTAAATTCAGCACAGCACACTGCGTTGTTGTAATTACATCCTCAAATAAAGGTCAAAGCAGCGGTTTTAGTTTGGCTTTTGTTGTATTTAACACTGTGAAGAAGTGAAGTATTTTCCCCCCTCACAGGCCAAAAAACGTGAGTTTAATTGGTGGCCATAAATTGCCTGTGGGTGTGAGTGCGTGCGGTTGTCTCTTCCTCTGTTTGTCCTGTGAGGGACTGCCTTCACCCATGGTCAGCTTTGGAATGACTATAGCCTCCTGTGACCCTGAACTGTCAAAAGCGGTATCTAAGACGGGTGAGGAGTGAACTTGACGCAAGTGTTTACTTTTTCTCCTTTTCAAATTTGGTGTGGACCACAGAATCACACAAACACTGTCTAACTCCACAAATATATATGTAGGTAGTTAGGACAAAGAAAAGCACCTCAAGGCCAAATGTTTCTGTCCTCTTATGAATGAAAAGTAATCGCCAAACTTTGTCAAATGATGTGATTTCTGTAAGTCAGTATTTATTAACAGTCAGTGTAAAACTCACCTTTACACCCGTCATTGTTATCAAATGAAAAAGGCATTCATTTTGTTGTTTAAATGTATCAGCAGTACACATCGACTGTAATGAGTTGTGACCTTTAACTTAGTATAGAGGTAAACATAAGTGTTTTGTGTTAAATAAACAGCTCCAAAGACATCGAGTTGAATGAGTGCGTTACAGCTTAACGCAAGAAATTCTACACAGTTTAATAAAATCCTAACTGCTACTTCTATGTTAAAGGAGTCTGTCGTAAAGATTCCTTCGTTGAGACATGGTGTGGACTGTATGTTTTCAGTGTTATTGATAAAAATAAATCTAAAGCAACACTACAATGTTTAATAATTTGGATGCAAAATTCTCGGCCCCCTCTATGAAGACCAGTTAGTCAGCTTCTATATGGGCTACTGTCTGTTACTATCTTTTATTGTAAATATTGATTTTATAAAATGAATCATTTTACTTTATGTCCACTATCAAACTATGACTCCAGTGATGTTTTAGGTGTTTACTCAAACTGGATTACATCTTCTCCTCCATGTTGCATGTGTGAATAATATTTTCATTACTGTGGAGTGAATTGCTTATATCTATTATAAAGTGTATACGCTTACACAAAGACATTGTAGTTTCTCCTTTTACCATGATCAGCTCAGACTTGATTCACTAGGCCTTGTTCACATGAGAACAATGTGCTGGAAATGGTATCATTTCGGTCTATGCATCTCAAAGTAAACTGAACCAGTTGACCTGACGATTCAATTTGCATTGAGAAGTGATGTTTCCATATTCGTTTCAATGCTTCCAAACGTACAGCAAATAAATAAGACATTGGCGAAAAAAAGAAGACGCAATATGAAATCTGGAGGACAGAATGAGCAAAAGAAGAGATTCAAATATGATTCCAAGGACAAAGAAAACAGAAAATACCCTATAATAAAGTTTGCAAACAAAAGTCTTGGAGGCCAGCAAAGGAAATACCTCTAACAACAATGACAGCATATGAAGGCTGGGCTGAGTGGCATCTGCTTTTCAAACACAATAAAACAGCACTAATAACACAAATATTTTCAGACATAGTTAATGGCATTGTGTGCTGTACATTATTCTATTAGCATCAACATCTCCAAGTATTTTGCACATTTATTAGACACAATCCCTGGTACATATTTCAAGATCAGCTTCTTTGTGTGTATTGAATGTGGACATGTGTGTGTGTGTGTGTGTGTGTGTGTGTGTGTGTCCAAGATCGAGTTAGTTCTCCTTTTCATACATGCAAATCTTCAATAAATAAGGCCCTACATCATGTCGATTCTCACTATATGTTAAGAATACTGGTTGTTTGTGTATAGTATGGATAATTAGATATAGCATTCACTATGAATACTAACCTTGCAACATATCTTCAGAGAATGAGTGGGGCACAAAATGGATACCAGATGTATGGGTGAAAACTCTTCCACTGACCAGGTGATCTCAGTTGAAACTGAAAGGATATTCTGAATGTATATGTACATGTACCCAGGGAAACCGATTTACCATCCCACAAAAACTCCTCAGCACAGAGAAATGTGTCTTTTTTAATATCCATGATATGTACACAGAGGACTCATTGTCTTTTTATTTTTTTACACACCGCAGGCCCAGTTTCTGCAGTAAATGTAATATTAGCTGCCCACCAGTCACCTACGCACAACTGGAATGACTCTTTCCTACCTTCTGTCTGTGCCTTTTGATTTTTACTCAGTCCCTCTCCCTCTGTAGCAACCAGGCATACCAGAGCTCATTCCCTTTAGTGTCGAGGAGGGAGTGTTGCAGCACTTCACATGTCTCCAGCTCATAATGTACATCAGTTATGGGGAACTGGAGCACTGTACTGCGGTCAGTCCACCGGACATGCTGTAACATTATCGGATACTTGAATTAGTATGAATAGTTTTCAAAATGCCGCACGCTGCTAAAATATTCACCGCATGCTCCCTTCCCTTCACCGGTGTTCACTTTTTATTCATTCTGCCGACACTGTGTCTCAAAATTGGGATGCATTTGGATACAGAAACAGAGCACAATAAGGTCTGGTAGTTTTAATCAATTATTTATCCGATATTTTAATGATCCGAGTGCCTGGGGTGATCAAAGGCTGAGTTCGAGCTCCACTGCCTTTGCTCGCTAAGACACCCCTCTGTACTTTGATGTGGTTCACCAACAAATGCACTTATCTTAAGCATAACTCTCTCTCCCAGGCTCGCATGTGAATGCTTTGAAACTGCTAGTTTGAGAGGCGTGCATACTGAGAGGAGGTCACTGACCAATCCATACCGAGGAGTTGAAAAGAAACTCACACGCTTATGGTCTCTCGCAATCAGATGTTCGACTACTGTTTTGAATGTCATCTAAATATGAAACAACCATACAGGTCACCTTCTCAGATCCCACATGTACATTATCATATATTTAATTGGTTGGCAGGGTCTCGCGACTTGAAGTATGTGTCACGAGGTGCTGAATAAAACATTACTTGGAGAAGAAACAACTGCCTGACGGTCGCCTCAAGTGAGATTCTGCTTTAAGTGACCAGTCATTAGATGCAAATGAGTAAGTCGACAGACAGACCTGACAAATGTCGGTGAGCCTCAGCAAGCAAAAAAAAAAAAAAAAAAGCAGGACTGACAAAACTTTCTATAATTTGCATTAATTTGATAAGTAAGGTGTGTTTTCCCAAGAAATACAAATTGTGCCCCTTGTTCCCAATTATCATTGCGATTTTAGGTGCGAGTACTACAAATGATGTGCTATGATTAGGCGAGAAAAACAGTGTGGATTCTACAAACGGGCAGCAGTTCAGAGACACACAAGTGTTTTTAGAGACTTATTCAGGCAGCTTTTTTTTTTCCTTCCTTTTTTTGGGGCGTGAAAGTGACTTTATGTTTTTGTTTTAGTGGTCAACAGATCAGAGCATAGGTTAAAGGTTAAAAAAAAATTGAGGGCCAGAGGGTTAGCGATATTGTGTCCTTGAGCAAGATATTTTACCACACGTGTTGTAACCCCAACCCTCGAAGATTCAAGAGTTGAGTTTTCTTGATTCATAACAACACGAGGCAGGACATTTCAGCTGACTCGGTCTTTTCCACTCTCATTATTGCCCATAATCTCTTCCTAAAGCTCATTAAACTGTTTCTTCAAAAGTTTGTCACAGCATAAGGCGTTTTAAATAAACACAATGCGGACAAATCAGACCTGATAAGAGTTCTGAAACCCAAGTTTGTTGTTTGCACGTCAGACACAAAGCAACATGGTCATTCAATGAATGTTATTCTTACTGTCCATCTGGGTAACTGAGCAAATGTTTACTCTATTAGCTCTCTTTTGGTCTCCACTAACTCCTGTGGGAAATATCTGGCTATTTATCTGCTAAATTTAATCACCCTGCTGATATCTTTGTCTGTTCTCTACCTGATGTAATGGCTTTATCAGAGTTTGTTGTCTGTGGCGAAACATCTGCCCATGGTGGTTCCCGGTAAAACAGGATGATGGGTGGTAAAAGAAAGACAAAACAGTGAATTTGTTGGATGTCGAATCATAAAACTGAGGTGGAAGACTTAAAAAAAAACAAAAAAAACAAAAAAACAGTGCAGACCTGGTATGAACCGCACAGTTCTGTCATTATTTAGCTGTGTTAGTCACTACAAGTGATCCTTTTCAAAATAGAGTGCGAATGTGAATGTTCATTCAGCTGCTCTCTTTCACAAACTTGCTCTAGATTCACTAGCTCCCATGCAGGATGTCCTACCTGCTGCAGCAGAGACACAAACCAGAGTCAAGACTCAACCGGATGTGCAACTAGAGCACTTATGCAGCGGAAATTCATTTTTTTTTTAAACTCTCCCAGTCCTCGTACCTCAAACTGGGGATGTTCTGGTTGTGAGATGAATTATGAGTTATAATACTTAAAACGTTTTTGAAAATTCAACTCAGCTGTCCACCGTGAATAAATGTTTTGTTTTTGGGGAAAGCTTGTGGTGCACGGCTCTATTGCTCAGTCAGTGGCAACATCCCTTGGTGAACAATTATGGCAGGATAATCTGTTGACATGAACTTGTTTCCTGTTCATTGTTTTACCGTTCCACCCCAGCAGTCCTCTCTTCTTCTCTTCTGTCTAAGTGCCTCCTCACTGCCAGATTTCTTCTATTTTCTTTGCAAATAAAGTCACGTACTCAGATTATTATACACAGTACAAAGAAAACAAAATTGGTGATTAAAAATTAAATACTCTTATCTCTCTGTGAGTTATCTCAGTCCCCAGAGGGAGGATGCTATTTTGCAGGCTTGCGGGTGTCTTTTGTTCCCAATTTAGAAGCTTGTCGCTGTTTATTGTTAATTTTTGATGCTTGATTTGATATTCTGTTCACTTTCCTCCCTGACATGCAGAGAAAACATCTTTATCAAAGTGTCAGTTGTATGGCTTGTGTTGTCAGGATGTCAGGTTTGCCCTATTCTTTACATTTCTGAGGCGAGGGTGTGTACTCTGCAGCCCAGTTTGGTGGTGAGCCCATTGAGCATGGGAGAGTGCTGTTCAAATTCTGTATCTGAGCTAGAAATCAATATGTATCTTTCTTCTCCATTCCAACCCCCAAAAAAAGACTCTAAACTCCCAAATCTATGAGGTTGTCAATTATGAACTCTGACTGACTCTGAGAAGACTAAAATAAGTTTCCAGCACAGTTTCTTTTTGTTACATCCAAATATGCATTTCCATTGCAAATCCTCTGCAGAGCTACAGTCAGTGATGTGAAATGACTGTTCTTCTGTCCTTGCAGGAGGCCTGTCAACTTGGCAAGATAACCTCTGTGAATGTAAGTCTTACAGTTTCTTCTTTGCTCTTTCCCGCATGTTCATCCTTACACCCGCCATCAAAGCGCCACTCCCGCTTGATCCCTGAAAGTATTTTACAGAAAATAGACCTAGGAGGCATGTGCTTGTAATCCGAACGACACAACAAAACCAGTAAACACATTATTACTCGATTATGACACTCAAGTATCTGCGGAGCACATTCACCCCGTTTAACAATTTTAAAACTCCGGAGGAATAATGATTGCTTTTGTATTGTCGCAATGTTGCTGTCCGCACAACTGGGCAACCCTGGCGCTCAAGATAGTCGAGACGATAATGATGTTGTACGACAGAAAGCATGGCTTTGACTAGAGGCAATGAGCGTTTACATCTCATTAAAAGCAGCACGTTACATGGTGCTACTACAAGTTGTTGGATTTCTTTAAATGTGCTTGCATGATATTTTAGATGGTAATCTTTTAAAGACGCGGAGCTCGACTAGCGCGCAGACTAGAATGGGCTGCCGACACCCAGGAACAATAAATCCATCGAGCGAAAGGTGCTTTCACTTGATTCCATTCATCATCTGACTCTGTATGAAACTCTGCAACTCTGGAATGTCATTGTGCGAGAAGCTTGGTGATACTTCTGCTTATATAACTAAATGTGTGGCGCCTGCATGTTCTCCCTGTGCATGCATGGGTTTCCTCAGAGTACTCCGCTGTCCTTCCACAGTCTAAAAATACGAGTTGGGGTTAATGGGTGACCCTAAATTGCCCCTATAGGTGTGAATGTGAGAGTATCCTGGATAAAGCAGTGAGATTAACATCTATTTGCTTTTTGATGATTGCAGACAGACTGATGTCAAACAGAGTTCATCCAGATTTAAGTCACATCAAATATATAGCAAGATTTGTAAAGCGCTCAACAAATACTGCTGATAAGTCCTTAGATCAAGGAGAAACATTTATTTTTTTTGTTTTTTCATGAGACAGACAAGCACACAATCTAAAAACCCTAAGATCATATAATTAGTTCTAATTCAATCAGATTTAATCTTAATCAGTTTTGGAGGAGGTGAGGATTTACCAACAGCAATAATTGATTGATAAAAATCTAGATTTATATATAGATGTATAGGAATTGCCGAAGACTCTTGAGATAAGGAGATAATTACGGTATAAATGTCAAGTTCTTCAATTTCTAGCACTGAACAGACTATGACTACACTTCAGCAGGACTCTGCTTTGCTTTGACTTTGGTCACGCTGTACATGAGGATTGTCAGCCAGCAAATGAGTCAATAAACGGATGAGATTGATCAAAATTCATCTGATTTGTCAAAAAAAAACAAAAAACAGTGATCAGTCAGCCTACTCGCAGCAATCACCTCCTTCTTGCATGTTCCCGCTAAACTCATCATCGCACACGCAGAGGCAGTTTTGAAAGGCCGCACTGAAACAGCAGAAAAATGAACTGTTTGTGAATTTTGTACAATCTTGACATCAACTTGAACACAGGCATGTGGGACAGCATTTTTTTTATATCTTTCCATCGACGTATTTCTCTCTCTCTCTCTCTCTCTCTCTCTCTCTCTCTCTCTCTCTCTCTCTCTCTCTCTCTCTCTCTCTCTCTCTCTCTCTCTCTCTCTCTCTCTCTCTCTCTCTCTCTCTCTCTCTCTCTCTCTCTCTCTCTCTCTCTCTCTCTCTCTCTCTCTCTCTCCTCTCTCTCTCTCTCTCTCTCTCTCTCTCTCTCTCTCTCTCTCTCTCTCTCTCTCTAACATAAGACATGTGCAACATGACAAAATCGCCATCTCCTCTGAGCAGATTTATGCAGGTCTAGGTGTGCCCGCGAGCGGGATCCTTATCTGAAACGGCAGAGCCAATCTCCCCTGATTCACTCCAAAGTGGTCCCTGTTTATCACTCAAAGTGAGCTGGTTGTCAGCAAAGTCCTCCTCTGTGCAAGCAGTGGCTCCTTTGCTATTTTTGAGAGGATTTTTGTTGGGTGGAAAGGTATACAGTATATAGTAATAAAACCACAACGAGTTGGAGTCTGCAAAGGGACTAGGTGGTAGCCACTTGGCCTCCCGTCCTTTATATCTAAATATAACAGAGTTCTAATCCAGTAACCCGCAGATCCGGCCCCATCTGGGCGGTTACCAGAGGGAGGGTTTGGGATTTTCTGGCTTGTTATATGGTAGAACTTGGCATGCATGTCTCCTGTTCATTTTATCTCTGTGTACATACTTCTCAAGGCAGTGTTTTATCTGGCTGAACGGGCTTGTTTGGTCTTGATATCTCTTACCGCAGCTTGTCTTTGCTTTATGGATTTCTGGCAGCTTCTTTAAATAAGTGATAATGCTTAGCAAAACACTCACCTTGACTCTTTAGTGAATGTTTGTTTCTGTTTGTCATGTTTGTCTTTAGGCGTCAATGTTTTATTCACATTAGTCATCACCAGTGAAGGCACAACTTTGTCTTTTCTTTTTCAAAGTTCATTCATTGTATTTTAAGTATCATTAATATTTCAACTCTAAACGGTAAAATCAAATTAGTCTTTTCTCAACATCTGGCATCAAGTTGAATGGCTTGAATAAACAGCAGTGTAAAATGAAGACACTCCCTTATGCAAAATGATTACGTTCTAATTGTCACAGGCAGCTGTTTGTTCTAATAGATTCTGGATACCGTTGTTGGAGCAAGTTTCCAATAATTAGAATCATGTGGAGAGGAAGCATGCTTTTTGTAGCGCTGCCAGCCTCCCGTAAGTGGGCTCTTTCTTTTGCTGGAACCTGGACGCTGCTTTTGCATGCATCCTCCAGTAATTTGAGAAACAGCTGCCAACGCTGTTTGAGAACAAGTAGATATTTAGACTACTTGAAAGCCGTGGGCAAACATGGCACACGGCGCTATACAATTTTTGCCAACAAGGTATTCGTCTCTGTCTTGGAAAATGAATAAAATCATGAGAGAGTGAGGAAAACATCCCATGCTTGTGTAGAACTTTTAATATCTGTCATAGTTTGCCAGCAGAGCATGGCACACCACGTGCGTATAAAACAAGATTAATTCTAAGGAGTATTTTTATGTGGTTGAGACATTACCGCAGTGCATGCAGTGCGACAAATGCATTTTCCTCCCTTATTTTTCTAATAGAAACAGCAGGCAACAAAAACCTTTGGTTTTGGAGTTGTAATTTCATACAAGAGTTCAAGGCTGTGTGTGTGTGTGTGTGTGTGTGTGTGTGTGTTGTGTGTGTGTGTGTGTGTGTGTGTGTGTGTGTGTGTGTGTGTGTGTGTGTGTGTATGTGTGTGTGTGTGTTATCTTGTTTTTGTTTTCTCCCTCTATTTCTCATCTGTCTCCATACCAGCGTTCACTCACACAAGTACACAGAGTTGTGGCCTCAGGATGTAGATGAATCAAGTAAATAGAATATTTAGCTGGCTGTTTCAACATCACAGCATTGAAAACCACTCAGTTGTGCTTTCAGGGTGCTAATTGTGTGGATTTAGGTTAGTCAACCCTCTCTGATAGTTGTTAAATGGAGCTTTTTGTGCACTTGCTTTTTGGCAGTTTGTCCTTCATTAGAGCCAGACTTTATTTTACTCCACTTTTTTTCTTCTTTCTTTTCCGCTCTTTTAGTATTTTGGGGGGGTTTTATCGAGGAACAATAAGTGCTTTATCTATGCACTGGAGTGGCGAAGGAAAAATATTCGCGCACAGAGACGTCACCCTCCCCCTGAGCTTAAAGGAGCATGTGTTAATGATGTTTTTAATTCAGGACATGCATATTGCTTTCGTTGCTATAGTGATGTTGGAAATCAAGATAGTCATTTGTGCACCAGTTGTATTTGCTCTTGTTAAAAAAAAAAAAAAAGAAAAAAAAGAAAAGAAAATCTTATCAGTTTGAATAATGGGCTGAATAAAATTCACAGCAATAACCAAAGCTGAGGGCGTAATTATATTTTATGCGTTTTATGCCTCCATACAGTGTGATGCAGTATGATGTTACACAGGGAATCATGTGAAGGCATAAATTCAAGCCGTGGTCTGTATCACCGAGAACCGTGTTCTGTTTTTACCAGTCTTACCTCAAAGCTCAGTCAGATCTCTTCACTCCTCACTTCTTTGTCTCTTCGTCGAACTGCAAGGAGAAGATATTTTTTAAATGAAAGGAAAAAATGAGAAGGAAAAAAGAAAAAAAAAAAAGAAAAAGATGCCTACAAATTACCCAGTGTGCTTGACAATGTGGCTGTTTGCAACCGTGTGGCTTTCTCTTTGAAGAACCAGCAAACATGTTAGCAGGCGTCGCCACATCCAGGATGCATGTTGCTCTGAAAGGAAGATTGCAACATAAACATCTGTAACGCTCACTCCGCTGTGATCCCGGAGACTTTACGGATCAAAGTCCCAGCCTCCATGCACACACTTCCACTCCGTTTGTGTCTGAAATGGCTGAGAAAGAGATCGAGGACGGAGTTCAACCTGATAATACCCGTCCCATCTATTATCGGGATGCGAATCAGGGAAGTCCAATTACAAACGTCACAGTTACTTTATTATCTGAAAAGTAAATCACAAGACTCAACAGACCAGAAACATTTTTGGGTTATGAGGCCACTGTCTCAATTAGTCCCTCTAATGATAGGATGCGATTTAGACGTATTGTTCTGCTAATGCAGAGTGAGGATGATGGATGCAGTCGCCGTCGTGCAACACTCGGAAGGAATGTTTCTCTTAAACGCCACCTCACTGTACACATTAGCTCATAAACAAACATTACCGTCAGCCACTTAGGAATATGCTAATCAATTTTGTTTGTCAGTGCTAATGCAGCAGGAGTTTCTCAAAGAAAAGAAACAACCTCGAACAGGGTTTAGCACAAATACTTCTTATAACCAGGAGAGGTATATACTTATAGCTCAATCATTTCCAGGACTTCCTCAGCAACACAGGCAAAGTTTACCAGCAAGTTATACGTGCGTAACAAGCTTCATGTAAACAATTCTTTTTATGATCATTAAATGTTTCTTGACGAAGACGAAGGGTCACATGTTGGAATTCACAATAGCCTCATGAAGAAAATGTACAACAGCGTGGTCTATCAACTACATAAGAACAGAATAGAAAAAAACACAACTTTATGAGGTGCCGGGATGTCACCATGTTGGCAGTTTAAGTTTCAAAAGAGTGGAGATATAATTATCTAAGAATTGTCTAATCTCACAATAATGGAAAGCCGTGTTGATTGTAGTGCGTGGTGCTTTGATGGATTACATTTTAAAAGATTCAATAGCAACGCTTCTAAGATTTGTTCTAATTGTTTCTCTGGAGAAAACTCGCCGTGAGTAAAATATTCATTGAAACTACAGCTCATGCCCCGAAGATGAAAATGTTATAATGTATGACCAAGTTAACATATAGCATATAATATGAAAATGAACCACAGCAAATGTTGACGTTTGATCTAAGTTGCAAAGAGTTTGTCTTTACAGTCAGGGAGTTATAACGGACCACTTCTTAAACAAATGACCCCACTGCCTGTTTTTAATCGGTCAGCTGACGAGCTCGATTGCTTTGGGTTTTTTTTTTTTCTTGTCTTTGTTGTATTTATTGTTTCAATTTTGCTCATGAGAGGAAAAATATAGGCAAATATGATTCTAATAGAAGCACTGCTTGTGTGTTGGTTTCCTCCAGACCCAGCGCCGCGTGACCTTCCATCTTCCAGACGGGTCCCAGGAGAGCTGCAGTGACAGCGGGCTGGGGGACCCGAAGCCAAACAGCGCAACCAGTACCACCCAGCCTCTTCCCCTTAGCTTCCCCCACGAGGAGTACTACGAGCAAACGTCACCGAACAGCCGCACCGAGGGAGACGGAAACTCAGACCCTGAATCCAGTGAGTACCGAATCCTGCTCTGCTCAGACAGCGGGCAAATATTTCATTTCAATAATATTTCTTTTTCCATTGCGGCTTTTTAAGGTTGACAGCATCATTTACAAGTGGCCATCTGCGATTTGAGACGGCAAAGTGATTTACTGGGATTACAGCTGTGATTGTGGTTGCAACAACACAGCCTTGCAAAACACTTAACAAGCGTCCCTTTACTGTCAGATAACTGGAAACAGGCTGGTTACACATGAAATTAGATCTGCCATACATGCTGCTTTGGAGAAATCATTCTTGAGACACGTACAAGCACTTTGTTGTACGAGAAGTCAACCAGGGAGGCGGCTTTCACAGCTCAGACAGGAATCGCCTTCCTTCCATCAGCCACAGTTGACAGTTTCTTTGTGTTGAGATTAAATCAAAAACAGTTTTAGTCATTTCAGATATTCAAATAAAGTGGCTTGATCAAAACAAGCGGCAAATCCGTCATAGAAGTGCAGGATTATGTTGAGGGTGTAATATGCACAATGGCGCCTTCATTATCGAAAATTTATTTTGTTAAGACTGCAGTTTTGTACCTCTGAAGTTGGAAATCTGTTTCAGAATTTTTTTTTTTTTTAATGATTCACAAGACAGCTGTCACAACATGGCTTACTGCCCAATGATTTCCTCCATAAAAAGCTTAATTGAACGAAGGGATACACAACTCCCTCCTCTTGCATTTTCAACACTTCTTTCCTCAAACTAAAACAACTTCTTGAGCAGAAAAATAGTGCGAGAGTACAGCACAGATGAATGTTCCTTGACTGTTCTTTTTGTTCTGGCGCGGATACAAATTCTGCATACTAGTTATATTGCCAAGAAAATACACGACATGAACAAGGCTATTCTCAGTCCCCCATCAATGTGTCCTTGTCACCAACCCAACCCTATTCCGGCAGCATATTGTCGTCCCGGTGAATCGGATGTTATTTTCTGGAGGCAACTCTGCATCATACTATAATGCAGACAGCATGGGTGCAGACCTTCACTCCCTCTGTGTCCCGTATGCATCATTGCTGAGATTGCTTTAGCCGTTACTGTGCATTACCTGTCACCCGCCCCCCAAAAAAAACAACAAGTGTACTTCTTTATTTTGTTCCGTATGCCGCGGCTTGAATCCACAGGACGGGGAAAAATAGATTGCTTTGCATACACCTACGTGCAGCGTAGCCACTGTGTCACTGCTGTAAGTGAGACAACAGTTCTTGGCGCCTCCCCAGCAGCTGGGCTGACGGGTCCAAGGCTAGGGTGTCAGTGTGGGTGTGATTGCGAAAGCCTTTGTTCGACATTAGACAAAATGGGTGACATCCCGGTGATGGCTTCCTGCTAATTTACATGCAGAGGTCTGCCCCTCTTTGTATTTTTCTTCTTTGATACCTCTTGTGTTTTCGCTTTTAATTTACAACATGAAAGCTTCTTTTCAATGCAATATTTACAAAACAGCTTTCTTTATTTTAAATTTTTTTGGGGGTTATATTTTACCACAGACCGCTCCATATTCCCTTCTCACACATGCACCCATCTGTGAGCACACACACTCACACTAATGCCCACTTCTGATGATCAAACCGTTCCTTCCCCAGCTGTTCACTTTAATGTATTCACCAGGGCGACAGCAGTGATTCATATATGTGATTCATTCACATACAGAAGCAATTGCTCATCAATTCATTAATATTCAGAGACATAAACATCTCATACTTCATAAACTTACTCAAATACTGCACTTATTACCCACTTTCCCTCTGGGGTAATATTTATTGAAGTGCATTAGTTTTAGATAGAGGACCATGCTAATATAATAAATGCATGTGTACTTTTACAAATTGCTGCATTAAAAGTCACACGAGGTTGTCTATAATACCTCAGACTAGTAGCTGGATATTAGAAAATCCATTTTAAGTTATTTGACCACACTCTCCCTCGTAATCGTCTCTTGTCACCGTAACACCCCAAATCATATTAAAGTGAATGTGTTGTTTTTTTATATAAGATAAAAACATTGCAACAATTTTCAAGGGTAGTCTACACCTTATATGAAAAATGATACAATGACTCACTCTGTTACCCCTTTCTGATGTTAAATTCTTTGCTTTAGATTGAATATTTGCATCATTCTACTAAATCATGTGAACATTTGCTCTTAGATTCGACTGAGTTGCCACACGCTTGCACTCACACGTCATTTCAAGGCGAAGTAAAAGTCATTCGTGTCATCGTGAGTCTTTATTTTCCTCCCACCAGAAGTTAAGTCAGGTAAACTTTTGACTCTGTGCGACTCCGGTGAAAGAGAAAGCAGCATCCCGAGCACGCCGACGGTCTCAGAGATGAGTGCGTTGGTGACAGAGGGGCCCTGAGATGGATTAGATATGGTTTTATCAATGAGCACCAGGCTGGCATGGCGGTGGTAATCTCTTATCATGCCGTCTCAATTTGTAAAGCAGAAAGAACAAGGAAAAGAGGAAAGAGGAGCGAGGTGATGGAATGACTCCAAGTGAAGAGGGAGAAATAGAGCTGAGCGATAGGGAGATACTAACGTCGGGAGGGGATTCAAAAGTCAAAAGCAGTGGTGTTTCGTAAAAGGTGGCTCAGCTCGGACCTGAATGTCAACTTGAACTGAATAATTGTCTTCGCCAAAGGCAAGCCATGTGGCCTTCTTATGACAATTAATTTCTCAACTCCTCTTTAAACCTGCATCTTTATTAGGCCACCATCTCTTGAAATAAAGTTCATATGACATTTTATGCTTCTATTATTTATGAGTTAGGTGGCTGTTCATTTTATGGGCTCTTGCCACCCCTTCCAGGCTTACGTCGCCACCCTGCCATCCGTCTTGCGCTGTCAGCTTTCTTGTCACACATTGTTCCAAAGGTTTGGATAGTTCCTTGTCTGTCTCCACGAATAGATTACACATTCTTAGTGGTTTCAAGTGTATTTTCAATGGCATGCCATGTGCCACTTCCCTCCGATAATTAGGATGCACATCAGTGTTTCAGCTGACATTCTCCTTCATTGTGACTCAGTGCTGTGAAATATTAGGTTTTCCAGCGTAGATTTACTGAGGTCCACCCTTTGGGCATCGACTGTGTCGGACATTTCCAGGAACCACTGAGCGCGCACTTGTTTTACATGGAATACTAAAAGTAGATAAAAATGTCACTCTTGACTCATCTTGGCTTAGATTTTGGGTCCCGTCCTACTTTTGGGTCCTTTTTAAATGCACTTGTGGTTATAATAGTAATAATAATAATGACAAATAGTTGTTCTGAATTTGTCCCCAGTGGATTTTACAGAATGATGGGAATCTTCCTGTTGCAAACAATGTTAAGCCCCCAGACAAAGTGCAGCAAAGTGGGAGCAAATCCCCGAGTCCAAATCCTTCACGTGTTTCAAACAATACACAATTTTGTTCCCTGGATGATTCGTAATATACTTATTTCTTTGGCCTGTTGTCGTGTCGGAGTTGAGGGATTTAGGGGCCGGTGCTTTTGCCCACTTACAAGCAGCTCACTCAAGGCAGTTCGGACGTCGGGCATTAGTCTTTGGAAGACACATGAAAAAGCTCCACGATAGAGAACTCTATCTTAATCTCTGGCATATGGCTTTCAAAATGACCAGCTTACACCTCGTCTGTCTAAGATCTAAATCTGCTATTAAAATAAGCCAATCCTTTTTAAATACTGCGAGCGTAATAAGATTATAGTTTTAAAAAGCATATGCTGTATTATACATTTACAGACTTTTTATAAAAAAGAGAATCGCTTCCTTCGAATAACAAATTGTATGCTTTATATATATATATTTCATTTCTTTTTGTGCATTTGTATGCATTTTATTGCACATTATACAACCCCTGATGCCAGCAGACGAATAATCAGATTAAAGGATTGCAGAGTTCATGCTTTCGGCGGGTTACATGCACAACTCTTTGATTTCTGTAGTTTCCAAAATTTTCATAATGGCTCTCAGACAGAGTTTCCAGTTGGCTGATTTACAACTGCCCTTTTCTTGTCTTTGGAAAAGGCCACTTGACTTGATCTAGTGTGCCAACCACGTTGGTACCACTTGAATTTTTAATACTTTTCTAACCTCTAACTCTGCTCAGTGTGTCTGGCCGACAATTCAGAGACTGGGCTCAGATTAGAATTCAGTCATGTGAAGACAATCTGCCAACAAATAAAAAAAGATTTCATCACCAAAAGTTTGCCGAACGGGATCGGAACTCTGCATCATAAAACACCGCATCTTATCGCTCATGTCAATAGTTTGGCACAGCATTATGTGACAGCAACAATGTTGTAGTGTTTCAGTACAGTTAGCTGCATTAATTATTCATATGAGTCCAATCTCAGTTTCACTTTGAGGGTTCTCATATGCAATTAGAAGTAATGAATGTGCTTCTTAATTACATTCATTTGTGCAAATTTCCATTCCCTGTTGAATTTTTCTGTGGAAACATTGTGACACTGACCAATGGCATATCATTTGCAATGTGACTAAATCCATTCAGCATAGAACAATTAGCTGTAATTAGTGTTACAATGTCATCAGCGACCAGGGGGAAAGACTAAGCTGACATGCGAGGGAGAAGAGGACCCTTGTTCAGAGAGTTAAAAGTCCAATATTGTAGCAAGAGCCAGATAATTGGCTGACCACAGGTTACAAAGATGATGAACTGTTGTAAGACTGATGGGCTTTTTTTTTTTCTTTTTTTTTATACTTTCGTCTGTGCATGGTTGGCTGAGCATTCATTCTCTTTCATTGCAATGCAACACTGAATATCTGCCAGTGCAACCTTTTACTTATGCCAGCCCATCTCATCATCTGCTGCTGACAAATGAGCAGCTTCGCTCGTGTAATTAAGAATCAAGTGCCTTGCTTAAGGGTACGTAGCTGGTGGTTTGAAGGATGGGAGGAAGTCGTTCTCATTCATTTCACGTCATGACCTCACATATTGTCATGTTATCAGAGTTATTCTGGCAGCGGTGTGCATATTTAATTCATGCTGCACATAAAATGGTAATGCAGCCGATTCCTTTGCTCACAGTTATCCCACAACGTACCAGACAACTTCTTCAAACTCCTTTTTTTTTTTTTTTTTCCACATCATTTGCACCAGTTTGCCTTCTGCTATATATTCTCCCTCATATAAATAAATAAAAGCCTTTGTGCCTTTAGGCTCCCAGAACTTTTTACAGCTGCCCCAGTGGGCCTGCAACAGAGCTAAATGAAGCAACAGTGAATATTAACCTACATAGATTGGACCTTTCCTTTTAAGATTATTTTACCCCCCCCCCCCCCCCCCTTTCTTTTTCAACCGCCGGGGGTCTGGAGTAAGAAGGGGATTTAAATGGACTCATCTGTATCCTTCTCAACCGACTGGGATTTGGTGGGAGTGCTGTGTTCTCAGAGGTGAGGTGGAGGGAAACCCTTGTTTTATCTGGTTCAAATGCCACACCAGTTGTCTTAGAGAGAGAGAGACAAGCTATTGATCTGGAGGAGTCAACTCAGCTCGCCAAAATCTCTCCTCACTCTCCTTCAAACAACTGAAAAGTGTCATGTTAGAAACCTTCTTTTCCAGAGTATTAAGACCTTGACTTTGTTGTCCTGCCAGAGACTTTTGGGAAGTTGAGGAGATGGGGGCTTTTAGATGCAATTATGTACAACTGATCGGGACGGGACTGAAACACTCAAACCTGTCTAATCTCTGTCATGGCTTGATTAGTGTAAGAGTCAGTAAATTCATTGGGAAGTCTGTAGATTTGTACAAAACAGAGCTGAAACTTAACTTAGACATTCCATCTAATGTCTATGCTGCTTAATCCAACCAAGAGTAATGGGGGCTGAAGGCAACCCCAGCTGACTATGAATGAAGGCAGGTTACCAGTAAATCACAGGGGGCACACACACACACACACACACACACACACACACACACACACACACACACACACACACACACACACACACACACACACACACACACACACACACACACACACACACACACACACACACACACACACACACACACACACACACACACACACACACACACACACACACACACACACACACACACACACACACACACACACACACACACACACACACACACACACACACACACACACACACACACTCCCATCTACAGTCACCAATAAACACGTTTAATTGTTGAATGAATGAATAAACAGTCATGTTGTCAGAATTCACCGTGTCCATCCATCTATCTATATGTTGCCCTTTCAAATTCAGTCTGCAGTACTGTGACTACAGTTCTTTAAAGGCCTGAAGTATTAAAATCGGTGCTCCTAAGTTGTTATGTTCAGTAAGTCTTGTGTATGGTTTGGGAAAGGATCGATAGCTGCCAAGTTTGATTGTATCTCTGGACAATATATTCTGAACTCAGCACGGCCAGACAGAGACTTCAAACAGGGATAGAGGCTCAAAGGCCCCGGCCAGCAATTCACTTTGTTCCATTTCACTGACTCTGTGATTCCTAAACTAGAAAATGGCTCGGACTGCATATTAACCCTGTGAAGCGTTTTGCTGGAGAGCTGTGAACAGGTTGAGTCCTCCCTTGCATATAGTCGATTTGATCCCAGAAATGTCAAACATGAATCATCCACAAACTACAAACAATTGTGAAATTAAAAACTTGAAAAGCAAGTCACTGGATGCCAATAGTGTGTTGGGAAGATGGTACCAAAAAAAAAACCCCAACTATAAATCAGATACCATTCTTTCTACCTTTTTTCTTATAGTTGAAACAGAACAACCTTCTGCCTCTTGTAATACGTTATTTGAACTTTAAAACTTTGTCGAACTAGTACCACAGACCTGGAACCTTCCAGAATCCACAGTGTGGCAACGTGAAAAGATACACCTGGCTGGAAAAGCAGAAACTTTCACTCTCTTCAGAGGCAGCAGGAAAACATGGAAGCCATAAAATATAGATGTGCTGATGTTTTATTCAAGATCATTTGTTATAGATAGCCTTTACAAAAATCCCAATCCTTTTTATTTTTAGCTGCAGAGCTTGAGCCAGTATTAACATATTTGCCTGCTACTTAAGCCGTTTCTTTACCTCCCACCAACTCTACCACACACACACGATGTACAAACTACATTATGAATATATCCCATTTCATCTACATTGTCTTGCCAACACACACTGATGACACATCTATATATTTGAAATGAGGCTTTTTTTTTTTCTTTGCCGTTCACTCAGCGAGAAATGGTAACATCTGTGAATATGAAATGCGTGAATACAAAATTTCCTCATTTGGGATTTTATGTTTGTCTGTAAATTCTGCCTCGATCTTAGAGGTCAGACTGTGTAGTATTTCAATATGGCCATTATGCTTTTGCTTGGAGGTGTTGTATTTCAATACAACCAATGATATGCTTTATTGTTAACAACTGCATTAGTGAGGCAAAGATGGGGTGAGAGGAAGTGCATCTCCATCCCTTCATTTTCTCCCCCCGCTCTCTTTCTCCCTCCCTGCACTTCTTCTTGTCTTCTTCCCCCTTCCTTCCGTTAAAATATTGTGCCATCGACACATTAGAATGCATGGTCTCATCCCTTTCTCATTTTTCACATACAGTCGGTCTCAAGGATAAGGATGGCCTCTACTCAGAAGGACTTATTGACCAAAATAACTGTGCATCAATATGTCTCCTGAAGGCTGAGCAGACCACAGCATCACAGGGGTTGTATTTTCACCGACTCTCTCAGCCTTTAATGTTATTGACCGGGGTTGTCCTGATATGCTGCAGCACAGCACGTCGGGCCAGAAACATATGGCGAAGCCATCTTAAAGCTTCATTGTCCTAAAAAGAGCACGATGATTAATATATCAGGGCCGATTGAATGTTACAAATTTTGCTGACAGACGAGAAGGCGCAACATGAACGAGAGAGAATGGCGTTCTGCGACCAATAGGAAATTATATTGCTGCTTTTCTCTGCCTTATTTTCCAATAACAAAACACTACGAGATAAACTGCAGATTTGATGAGATTCAATTTACAGTGATAGCTGCGGTATTGCTGCAATGACATCAATGATATGATGACAGACGGCTACAACTATGATGCCATCTGTCCATATTTCACATATTAGCATATTTCAGCTAAAATGTGTCATTCACAAGAAATGTAATATTTTCCCGTGAAATCATTAATTTCACAAGCACAGGCATAAAATCGCAATAAATCTCATGCATAACAGTTCACACACATACACACGCTCTTGAATTCTGATGAAGTTACCAGCAGTTAAATCAATCGGTTGAAATATTATAAAGTATGCAGGTTACAGTCAGTTTCTTTTTAATCTGCATCCATAGTTACTACTGTCACTTAATCCGAGTGTTGAATGTGCAGGCATGAAGAGGATTACTCCCGCTGCGCTGTATAGAGCCCTATCCCCAATCGATCAATGTATAAACTGACTGGTTGATGAATTAGTATTCATGAACAAATGGATCACTTTAGAAACCGCTCTCTGGTTGGTAATGCTGACAAATGGAGTGGGAGTGCGGCGAGAGAAGGAAGGGGGAGCTGTGGTGCACGAGTGCAGAAGGAATGAAAGCAGGAAGAGATTGAGGTTTTAAAATGAGACATGCTGAGGGAGTAGATCTTCAGGTAGGCCCTCTAGGACATGTTCGGCCTAACAGAAAATGACAGAGGGCTTTGGAGGGGGCTTGACACTGAACACATAAACCCCGACTGCTGTGCACCCTCCTCGGCAAGAAAGTCGCGGCATTCATCACATCCACGGCGGTCAAGTTTGTGCTGCAGTTCTGCCCGAGCTCTTTGCGAGGCATCTGCGGGGACCTCAAGGCAAATGTAGCGCTCGTGAGGTCAGTCAGCTGTCTGCCAATCCATGCATGCGGAAGCAGACCTGGTGCTCAAAATCCTTGCCAGTGGCTGTTGCAAGACGGCGGATAGACTGTGTCCCTTTGTCCCCATTTCCCCCAGACACCTGCGTGATTGCATTGATTTGTCCCAGTTCCATTCAGCCAGGGGTCCCGCCGGATTTCAAGTGTCAAACATCTGTCATGCCGTGGCTCCTTGATGCTAACTAATTCAGAGCTCTTATGAGAGCAAAAAATTTTTTTTGCCCTGAATTGATTGTGAACGTGCCGCACGAACGGGGACAAACACGTCACACAATTACAGGGAGTTTGTGAAATATCCTCCCGTTCTACACAGTTATTTTTTACAATGCAAATAATGAAATGACTGTGAATCCGAAAGAAGCTAAAAAAAGAAAAACTAATAAAAAAAAATAAAAAAAACAATACCATGGTGTGCAACTTATATATATTTTCTCTTTCAAAGTTTTATTTTCCTTACTGTTCTCACAGCATCTAAAATATTTATCTTCTTTTTCGTGAGAGTAGTGGCTGATCTCTTTACAGACGCAAATCTGAGCTCTTTGGATGTAACCCTCAGTTTTCATTTGAGATGGAATAGAAAGAGAGGGAAAAAAGGAGTAGTGAGTCAAAGACACACGGTGTTAGGCAGAGTGAGTTCAGAGTGTTAGCAGAAAATAGACTCAAACATCTCCTGAAGCCAGTTACAGGCACTCGCGGCAGCAATGTCTTTGTTATGATAAAATCAGGGACCTCTGTGAACGTGCTCTTGATTCTGCAGTTGGCTTAACTCGGCAGGTCACCAAGGGGAGGCAGATGTTGTCTCGAGGCATGTCCCACTGCCTTTTTGAGGGCTCCGGCTGGTGTTGCTTCGCTTGCAGGCGCAGAGGGGATGGTGGACGAGTGGCTGGAGGAGCGCTGAGCTATAGCTTGTTCGCCCCGGGCCAGCACTGGGGATGTTGGAATGAGCAGATATGCTCATTTTGATCCACTGAGGTATAATAATTGATGATCAGCCCTGCTGTCGCATCTGGGAGTCACTGGTCCATGCTATAATACAACCTTAATGCAACACATGGCGGTGTGGATAGAGGTGCCATGGGGTCTCATGCTGACTTCTATTTCATGTGGGATAAAGAACAATCCAGGGAATACAAATCCATATAACACAGAAAAGAAATTCTTCTCTTGTACCAATTTTTCTTCTCATAAATGTTGAATCATAGCTGAATTTTGGCCTGCAGGACACGCAATCACAAAATCTTTCTTTTTTTTCTTTTTAAAGTTGACCATTCCAACATATTAAGGAATAAAAAGACTTGATGTCTGATATTAAACATACTGTCAGACCGCACATGTGTAGCATTCATGTCCTGGTAAATGGAACTCAGTGTTTCCTAATTGTCCATTTTAATGAATAAGTTGAGAATTTCTGAAAAGGGTTTCTTAGGATGGCAGGAAAAAAAAAATCCACTCCTTTTTAAAGTCCAACTTCATCATACTTTAAGCTTAAACCCTGACCTACTTTCCCTCTTCTTCTGTGTATTTGCTTATTGTTTAGAAAAAAATTATTATGTGGTGTTTGGTGACTTGATCAATCACGATTTTCTTCTCAGAGGCACAGTACACGCGGACGTTTCACACACCAGGCACACAAAGAAAACATGCATACATAAGCACATGCATACAGATTCACCTTGATCTGCATGTCGCTTTAAAAGCCTCCCACGTTGTACCGCTGGAGATAAGAACTGAGGGGTCAAGCACAAAGCACCACCACTGACAACCTGAGGGTCTTTGAAACTCTCCATCGCAGATATTTCTTCAATGTGGATCTCCTGCTGCAGGAGATCAAACACAAACGCAGCAGCCCAACAGAAGAGCCGTCCTAAAGTCCAGCCAAAAACAAAAAAGAAGCCTCTCAGGGTTTTTCCAACAGCCAGATTTCACTTTATGTTACTGCGATTTTCCCCCCAAAAAAATACCATGAAACACTTACAAAGTTACAGTTTTGCTCTCAATCTTAAAGAAAAGATCAATAGCGTGTCATTACCCCGGTTACAATGAACAAAAAAATAAATAAACCGCAGTCGCTTTGTCTGTTCAAAAAAAAAAGGAGCTCCGTTCCATGTTTGTTGTCGGTGTTGATCGCCAGTGATCCGATCACATTTTAATCACAGTATTCAGCCTAATCGATTTCAGTTTACCACAGATTGTGCTGAATGAAATATTGTTCTTTTTCTTTCCATCAGCAGCAATTACCCGACAATGGGAGCTTGATATCACAGTGTATTAGGAGGCCGGGTGTTTGTGAAATACTGTGTTTTGGGTTACTTGTTTGCAGCTGCCAGGGTTTAAATACAACAGGCATACGCGCACATGTGCAGCAGACACACGCCTGTGTGCTCTAAAGCAGGCATTCATTTACTTTAATATATTTATACACCCACATGTCCACAATGGAGAGATGCAGAGAGAAAAAAACAAAACAAAAAAAAAAACAATCGCACGCAAAAGTAGTGAATGGATGCCTTTTTCTTGTGTTATATTGTTTCGTTGATTGTTCAGGGCAGCTGACTTACTCTTTTGTGCTCCATCCTCATGGTTCAAGACAAACAAATCTCAACGATAGGTATAAACTGCATCACCTTTATAAAGTCTTTTTTCTTCTTTCTTTTTTTTTTTAAATACATGTTAGTTTCTGTGTTGCGCAGATAATTCTTTTCCAAGCCCGAAAAGTACTTAGGCCGATCTGTTTTTCGCATAACTTTCGAGAAGGAATACTTTTGTACTTCTTTAATCATTTGCAGCGAAGCATAACAATTATTATCGCCATGTTGTAAATGATTAATATTCATTTTTTTTCCTAAATGAAAATGGTGCGTACTTTGACAAAAGCCCGGCAAAAATCCATCTGTCTTACCTTTGGAGCATCTGCCATTGCTTACAGGGCCGTCCACCTCACGAGTCACATGGACTTCGCGACATCTGTCCCAACAGATAGAGAATCGGGATAGGGCCATCCATTCTGGTAACGCTCCACTGAACTCTGTGTTATGTTCACCATAATTTGCTTTTGGTTGCTGCTGCATCCCGGAATATTGCTTTGCAGCAGCTCAGACAAAGTCGGCTGGTTGTAATGTGTCCCTTTTCGGCCATTCTGCGAGCAGATAATTTGATAAACCTCCAGACGTAATGGCTATGCTGCATCCTGATAAATGTGGGTAATATGACAGGGGACAGAGGATTTCCCTAACAATTTCTGAAGAGAAGTTTGGCTATTAGGATGATTTGATATTTTCCGGAGAGAGTACATTTGATCTGAGGAGAATGTATTTTGTTGGCATGCAGAGTAACACTTAATTTTTTCTTTTTTTGGGGGGGGAGGGGGGTTACGGGAATGGAGGCTCATATTGTCTGTTTTGTTTCTAGGTTAATTTGCGAATGTAGTTGTGAATGTTGTTTTTGGATTGGTTAAGGCAATGCATCTTTTTAAATGGTTTGCATATTTTCTGACACCAGGCCCATTTCAAAGAGGAGAAAAAAAAAAGAAGTAGTTTGGCAGAAATTTAGGTTACTTACATTTGCCGTTTTCTGCTATAGTACCATATGCTCCTTCACTCCTCTCGAGCAAGTACACTCATCACTGCAAACATATTATTCATAATACCTCTTTATACTGTATATTCCTAAAAAACTCAAACCAGAATGAACTTAGTGAAACTGACCACGCAGTGACCCACAAGCTCTCTCTGCTGGTCCTGTATCTCTCATGCTTTCTCTCAATCTTCGGAGGGTACACGCGTCAGCTATTCCTCATATGGTAAAATATGCAATCTGTGCCTGCCAGTCTATGAGCGAGTTTTGGGTTAATCCTCATGAATACGTGACTTTGTCTGCATGAATAAATAAAAACCTGCTCACTGGGTAATTGAGGTGCTGTGCCACTAACAAACGAGGACACAATTTGTAAATGGGATTTTTTTTTTTTTTCTTCCCCCCCTCTCCCCTCCTGATCTAGACCCATAGTGATTTATATCACATGCGAGCATTTACTAAAATCACACTGATTCACTATATAAAGAAGACGTGACATTGAAATGTTGAATTTTCCCCTGAGGACTGTGGACAACTTCTATTATATGTCTGTTTTTATTTGAATAATTTATGTCAATTTTGCAGTAGCTCAAGGGCAAGAATGCCAAAAACCATTGATGGCTAATTGTGTGGCTGTTGGAATAAAAAAATAAAAAAAATAAATAATGAATTGCAATTGCAAAAGTCTATATGAAAGGTTGACAGTAGCTGAAACTTCATGGAGCATTTATAGCGTAATATTCAGGACAGAAAGAAAAACAGGAAAGAAGGACACATACACCACCAGAGAGAGAAAGAGAGACAAGCTCAAGAGCCCGGCGATTTCATCATTACTGGCTTGTCCTCAGAAAGTGTCCCATTTTGTATTTAAAGTGGCTCCAATTATGGCCAATTTTATGTTGTGTGCATAAAGGATTCCATATGTTGATCCTCTTTTATCAACAAAAATGCTGCCTGTCTGAAGAGGGTTTTGTGATAGGGCACTTTGTAATTTCCCACAGCAGCACCTCTGGTAATTGAGCCAAAAGCTCAAAAGGGTTTCAACATGTCACCAAAGCCACCAGCAGCCAGGTTATGTAAACAATTACAGATAAGTGCAGTGTTGGCAAATTTGAGGTCATTATCAGACCCTCACAGCAATTCTGCTAAACACAGAGCATCACAGTTCATAACCCATTGAACTGGAAGTTTAAATTTGAACAATTAATGTAATTGCAGAGTGATTTAATGTATGTTTTTTTTATGTGAACACATAACATTTGGGAAAAGTCTATAATTTGCAGATTTTATTGATGGACATTGTTCGTTTAGTATATCCTCCTATATTAAAAGATCCATATTCTATAGTTGCTTTTATACGTCAGAAAGTAAACGTTTCTTTCTCTGATCAATGTTAACTTAAACTCTTTAAGCATTTGGGTGCAGATACTTTTAATGTCTTTTTGTGAGGAAGTCTCTATCTGATAAATCCATTCTGCTGTGTTGTTTATCCCTTGCTGTCTGGACTCTCTTCTCTTAAAGCTTATACCATTAACTTTCCCCTGTCATGACGATATGAAAGAAGTGACTCAGCTCTCTGTAATCTACTCATTTGCTTATGAACTGGCATCTTGTGTGGAGACTCAACATTTTGGTACAGATTCAACAAAATACATCTTTTACTACTGACTCTTATGACCGTATTTTTCCACACACTTTAAAAGCAACGACCAAAAACAACCCTCGCAAATGCCTATACTAATATACTGATGCTAATACATATATGGCTACGAAGCAGGTTTACCTGACATCTGCAAAGATAAAGATTTTCACACAAGTCCTAAGCTCTGATTATATTGCTGAGGTTACGGTTTGATCCTTCCAACCACCCAATGTGCATTTCGATACTGGATGACCTCCATCATGTGACCTTCTCTGTTAACATCAGCATAATTACCACAACTACTGGAAGTCACGATGAAGAGAAATAACTGTTGTATCATCAGGCTTGCTCAAAAGGCCTAAAGAAACAATATTTTATGGGCATTGTTAATATCAAATTGAATCTTTTTTTGTTTGCTGTAAAGAAAAGATTTCATCAAAGGTTCGCTGTCTTAATCATTGATTTATTACAATTTTAAAAAAACACATCTGAAGTTTGTATTCACGCTCTATGTGAAGATATGTCAGGGAAAAACACAATTTTCTTTCTGTGCTCCAGTTACATGATTTTTCTTTCTTTGTTACTGACTATTGGCTTATTGTTATCCAGCACTGACATACAGTGGGCAGATATATGCGTCTCTGTGGTGGAGCGGTAACCTGTTTAGGGTGTACCCTGCTCTTATACATAGTCAGCTGGGACCAGCTCCAGCGCACCACAAACATATGTTGGATGAAAAGATGCAAAAAGAAAGAAAGAGAAAAATGGATGGATAGATAGCTAATTATGTCATAGACCAATCCAAATTCAGTATTTTCACATCTCAAACCATACAATGGACTTAACCCCATTCTAAAAACACAGTTCTAAAAGTCAGTTCTGGAAATTTAGTTGGGGAAACTTGGGAACTGAAACGGAACCGAAAATGATCAACTTAAAAGCTTTACTTACATCCTTGTTTCCTTCAGCAGGCTTTTATAAAACAAAAGCAGCAATTGAATTAGATGAGTGTAACCTATTAGAATATCAAAACATCCATCAAATAAACATCGGTCTGATGGAAAAGGTCACTTGTGTTTTACCCTCCACATTCTTTGCTCGGTTCCCTTTGCCTCCATGAATAACTGGCTTCATTTTCTAAATTGGCTGCATTTGTGCGGGACAGTTTTAAAATTGATGAGGCCGCTTTTAATAGTAACTGATCATTCTGTGGGCTGCAACTAACTACTCTTTCCTGACTACCTAATGACCACCAAAGTGCGGTCTTTCGAGGACATTGCCAATTTTCCTCAAAGGGATCTAATTTTTTGTTAACCAAATATATTCTATTATTCTTTAAATTCACAATAAGCCCAAATCAGTTTAGGAAAAAAAACCAGGATGATTGGGTTCCACAGTAATGAGTTACATCATAGTTTTTTCTTTCATTTTGTTCAAGCTGGCTCGTGAGCTGCAACACAAGAGGGACACGAGACAGGGCTTCATCTAATATATTTGCTCTGAAACAAACGATTCTCATAATGAAGAGGCCAAACGAACAAAAAGATGTCTCTGCCAGCCTCTTGCAGGTGCCATCATTCACTGATCAGCTCCGCCTGCATTAGAAAACTAATGAACACAAAACTGCACGTAACACTTGTGATATATTTCTTTCATTATTTCCGTTGTGATGACCGCGAAGGTCAGCTTGTGACTGTCGGGAGAGCCGACACACGCAATTAGCTTCATTAACACCAGAAGACTTGTGATGCGTTGTGACTCGTTCGGAAGTGTGATAATGGCCGGCGATTTGAGGAGCATTTACTGTAACAGCAAAAATACACAACTATTATGACACTGAGCTCACAAGATACGATGACAGAGAATGCCTTGGGAAGGAGATAATCAAACTCAGATAGGGCACCTCCAGCTTTTAGCCCGTCATTTACCACCAAAGCACACTTTCCTGTTGTTCGATATCCCACCAAAGCAGGCCTGGAGAAGTGCATTGATTTCAGTGGGGTCCTCTTTGCCAGTCCTGCCCCTCACGCCTGGTGCTTGACCCACTTATTTTCTCATCTTTCCTTGTTTTCTCATGAGAGTTATGCTTGTACGCTGCTTTCCCATTACAGCGTGAGTGGATGCAGGCCAAGTATGATTGTATTGCATAGTCTGTCTCGCTCTCTTTCTCTTTCTTTGTCCCTCTATGACTCACCCAAACACACATACACCGTCTACCTGAATGAGTTAGGTGATACCAGCTCACTCGGCGGAATAAATCACCAGACAAATTGACATATACGCCACAAGAGAGGCCGTCTTTAAAGGAGTCGTTGAACACTGCATGTACTATAAGGATTTCGCCCCTGATGGATATTGACAAAGCAATGTGTTTAAACCAAGGGTTCATGCCGACCAGGTAATTTCACAAAATATCACTGACCATAAGGTGTCAGGCACCTGCTGTCCATTCTTCTCCCCCTGGAGAACTCAAACAAGAAAAACAGTCATATTCATTGCAATTTTTAAGTATCGCTTCATACTTTTAAAACCTTATGATTAGTCGGCAGGCAACAGACAATCATCCATAACAGAGTTCTGTTCGGGATCATGTCGCCATGCGAAAGAGACGTGCTAGTTTTCAGTATTACTTTATAACAAAAACTAAATTATACCTAAATGATCACCAAATAGAAGAACAGTAGCATCTCCAATAAATCTAATGAAATACTTAGGTCTTATTTGTGGAGCATCGATAAGATACAACACTTGCTCAAACAAAAGACCAAATAAACCTATTCCCACTGACTCCCACTTGCGCACACAAGGGATTTTACACCGTTCTCAGCATTAATTTGTCCTCAAACCAAACCTCTGACACCTGCAAATTAACAGATGGGGCCACAAGAGAGTAGCGGCAGGTGTTGCTAATGTCTGCAGAGATAAATAGTTGTGAAAGATGCAAAACAGTCGCCGTTTGCTTAGGTTCAGGCAAATCTCAGAGAAGACTCATCGATATAGAGTAACAGATAGTCGTAACAGTAGAGGAGGCAGCTCGGGTGAAATGGAGGCCGACGATCTGCTGGGGCGACCCCTGAAGGTAACGGTGGAGAGCAGGAGAGGATGTTGTTAATATTAACATTGGTTTTTCCACAAGTCATCAGCAGTCACTAGCGGCTGAATCCATCGGACCACCCAAACTACTTCCATCGTGTTTAGAGCTATAAAGATGTTTCCACTCTGCACATATACAGACATGAAAACAAGAAGCCAAAACAAACAAAAAAAACACTTTCAATCTAATCTGACCCAGTGTGAAGCTTTTGCTGCATTGTTGTGGAGTCCCACAGTCTGCCCGAGGCAGGCTCACGTATATAGCTGGAAGTCAGACAGAGTGCTCCACTGTGCTGCACTGATTTGGGATTTGGTTTTGGTGGGAAGAAAAGCCTCGGATCTTCAGGAGGCACATCGAGGACCACAACAACTTTTTAGACATTTTGTTGATCTCGTATAATCTCATAACCCACTGAAGAAAGTTACATTTCACTTGATGGGTAAAAAAAAAAAGAGGCAACATGCACAATGAGAAATTAAACTTGTATAATCGTAAGTCCATTGTTGCCTGGATTGTAGAAATAAAAAGAATATTCGGAAATATTTAACCAGAATAACAATATACATTTTACAGCTATGTTGTACTGTGTGAAATTGTCAAAAAAGACAATTTTTATTTATTAAAATTGACAGGTGCTTTGTTTTATTTGGGTACTTGCTGAATTTAAATAAAAGAAGAGGCTAGAAAAGGTAGAGGAAGAGTTTCTTTGGTAGACTGTATAATATTTCTTATTAGGGTTGAAAGCAGGCTTGAGGCAGGTCTGTGGAGATTCTCCCTTCCTCCCCGGATTATCATTTATAAGCAGCTTCCTTAGGCGCATCCAGAATGGGCATTATACAAGCCAGGCTTTGAAAAAAATTTAATAAAAAAAGACAACATAAAAAAAAAAAAAAAAACAGAACTTACCAATTTAGTTATTTCACCAATTTACTTCCTTTGATATGATTTGCGAAAAAATTGCTGCTCACAGTTAACCAAGCAAGTTTTTTGCTCATTTAGCCTAAAAGCAAAAGCACGTGTCTGGTGTGTCGACTGTGAGACTGCGACTGTACCTTGAACCTGTTCAGCTTTCGGTGGGAGTGGCTCAGTCAGCCCGAGCACATCAGAGCACTCTGGAGAAAATCTATTAGTCATTTGGTTTTTTTTCTGCTTTAATGAGGGAATAATGATGTCGCATCTAACGTACAATAAAGTGAGCGCTCATGTGACCCATAGATTGTAGGGAAGACTTCTTCATTTTTGAACAGTGTCAATAGGGAGCTATGCAAAAGCAATTTTGCAAATTCTTGTAGAGCAAGTTGTAAGTTTATACTGAAACGGATATTTACATTACAATTCAGTTATAGAATTGCTCTTCGGTGGATGTTGGATTACAAAAGGTCCCAATGCATGGAGCAGTTGCAGTTTCAAGCAAGTGTCCAGGTCGCGCACGTAACACAAAGCCCATTGTTATTTGGTGGAAAATCTGGACTTCCTCAGGTACCGACTGGGTGATTTTTTTCTTTCACAGCATTTGCATTTTTCAACACAGGGCGGATTTGAGCAAAGACTGTGATTGCTCTCTTTGCTAGTTAAATGTTTAAAGAAGACATGCAATTTGAATCGCTGCAGAGCTCATCAATATGAAATTGGACGAGTGGAGGGAAACAAAATGCAAGGAGGCAGCCCAGCAGCCGGTGCGCCCAGATCCACACTCCACACTGCATTATCCACCACAGAAAAACAGGGGTAGACTTTTCAGGGAAATAGAAATCCTCGGGCTACTCTACCTTTTCAGGGCCTTTCTTCATACAGTATACAGTCTTGCAAGACATTTCAGACTATCTGCAGTTTAAATCTGGCACAAAAATGGAATAGCTTTTAGGGGACAGAATAAATGTTTTATAGTCCATGCATATTTGAAAACATATGCAGAAATCGCTTATTGATTCACAAAATCATAGAAAAAAATGCTTTGAAAATCAATTGATAATGAATTGCACTGTGTTGTGCTCAATCTTATTTCCACATTTGCAATTGGTTAATGCTTTTGAACAACAAGGGTAAACAGATAAATGGGGACGTTAACTAGCATTAAGTATTCAAAATCCATCTGGGGGAGAAAAAAAAAAAAACCTCACTGGGGGTCTGAGCTTGTTATCTGCCACTCAAGAAATGATCCAATAGCATTCATAATTCTTCTAAAGCCCACCCGTCGTCTTCTGCCCCCAAATCCTGCTGTGTTTGAAGATGTGTCGGCAGCAGCAAATTATTAAATTGTGTTTTTCACTCTCAAGGGTTGTCAGCCGCCATGTAACAAACAGAATTTCCCAATATAATTACGATTACTAGAGGGAAGGTGAAGAAGAAGAAGAGCTGAGCTGGTAAATGGGGATCCTCCCAGCAAACAATGGCTCTGAGACTTTTGAATCGTATCAGCTACTTGGGTCATATCTGTGATATCAAGCACAGGCCTGAATTCGACTCCGGCGCTGTCCTAACACAAATTTTTGCTCAACAGAAAGAAATAATTTGTATGGAGAGACAGTCAAGAGTTCAATAGACTTTCTGTCATCGACTCCTTCAGCTGATAAAATGCACGAGGCAGCAGGGCGAAAGGGAGCCATTTGCAGAGTTGACAGATTCCATCATGGATGACTTTAGCATACCTGAGAGCTGCTCTTTCCCTGCCTTCTGCGTGCCCTCTGCAAGCGGTAGGGGTGATGAATCAGGCTTTATGGGCCTTCAGAATGCCGGCGAGGCCAATCTGTGCGAATGGTTGTTAAAATCTGACATAACTTGACCGGGCCCTTTTAACAAGCTCCAAGCCATAGTACACCCACAGTCCAGGCACATTTGTATCACTTTCTAATATCCTTTGCCTTCATAAGCTGTTCGCAGGGTTCCTGAATAACAAACTTGGCAGCCGCTATAAGTTATAATGGAAAACAAATATTTCTCCTTGCAGTTGAGTTCATGATCTCGCCCGACTTGCTCCGTGACTTCTCACTGTTGCTTGCAGTGGAGGAAGAACAAGAGCTTCTGATCTCGGGCTCGGTTATGGGAGTTCGACTAAAGCCACAGTCTAGTTCAGGAACTGTCAGCGAGTACACGGCGAATTGAATTCTTCCTAATAAAAGCCTACTAAAAATAAAAAAGAAGTCGAGTTGGAAGCAGAAAATGTGATGAGATTACTCTTCATATTGTCCTCAGATTTTTCATACTGTAACAGGAGGAAGAAATAATGCAGTAACACAATGTTTCATTATTATCCAAAGCCGATGAGTTAATCGCTTTGAAGTTTCTCTTTTATTGTGGTTTCCCATCAACCTCCTCCAAACTTTACAAGCAAGCAAAATGCAACGCACACGCACAGAGGAGAATTATGAATTATGCTCACTTAATTAAATGAAGTAATCTGTCACCTGAACAAGATGTTTGTAGAAATTCAGGAACGCAAAGGGGAAATGTGTGAGTCTGATTTTTTTATCTTTTTATCACAACAATGAAGAGTAAAAATGAGCAATAACACTAGATACAACATTATGTTTTATACAACAGGACATCCATGTTCCGGCTCGTTGAAGCCGGAATCCCTTCTTTCCTTTCCTACAGTGACCTGTTTTGCTACAATATCACATTGAGACGTTCTAGTACCTCTAAAAGCCTCTTAATTATTATTTTTTTGCCATTTATATACACATCATGTTACCTTGACAACAGACTTTGCTAATCCATAGTGCGAAGGAGCCTGCTGGGCTGTAGAAAAGGCCAGATTGATGCTCAAAATGGTAATATCACCTGGACTTTGGCGTCTGATGTCTCTTCGCTCTGATCTTCTCCCTGAATATTTTGTTGATGTTGTGAAGTCACTTGTGCAACAGTGTGTGTGTGTGTGTGTGTGTGTGTTGGGGGGGGGGGGGGGGGGGGGGGGGGGGGGCATTTTGCCAGTGGTCTGGCAATCATAGGGAATAACACAGCTCCATGATTGCACACTGCCCTTGAAAAAAAAAAAAGAAGAAATTTCTATTCCCAGTTGAACTCAAAACAGCCCGAAGCCATTTTCACCTGAAACTCAATATTTTTCCTGTATACATTCTGCTATAGGAGGACGACAAACATGAATGAAATCAAAGAAACTGTAGTATTTGCAATATTAACTTACAGCCGGACACATACAGTATATTACACTATTCAGCCGCACGCAAAACTCTGAAAGGTCCTTGTTGGAAGTCCTTGTTATGCATTGAAATGATCACATTGACACGGTAGTACCATAGAAAACAATAAATGTACTATGTCCTGTGCTGTGTGTCCCATATAGAACTGAGAGCTTTAAATTTTGAGCAGATAAACTTCTGTATATCCCAGGTTAACCGCTATTTTCATCCACATGTCAGCTGGTTTGTCTCTCTTTTTTTTTTTTTCCGGGAGCCTTTTATATCTGACGTGCTTTTTCTTCTTGTTAAATGTCACTGACAGGTTTTGACATGAAAACTTAAGTTAGCAGTATCCAACCTGTCATACTGTATTTGTAAACAGCTTACGTTTCCTACTCCGAGCTTAGAGGAAAGGAGGCGAAGCCTGACAGCAGACAAGGGGTTTTAACAAACATCCTCACATGCATACATAATGCCCCATTTCAAAAAAGAGAAAGTTTGCCGCTCCATTTCATACGTAGCATTTCTCTGAGCGCCCAGGGGATACCTTCTGTCCACAGCTTCTATGGGCTCGGCATGCACTATACTTAGCAACCCTGAATCATACTGTATAGCAACACAGTTCAGCACTCCCCCTATCTCTGCATCAAGGAAATGAATGATTTAGTGTAATGAGATTATGCCTCCTGAGGAATCCCTGTGTCCATGCAGAGTCAAAGTTTCTTGGAATAATCCATTTCATGATGAATTACTCAGAGTTTTTGCGAGGTGAACTTTGGGCAAACTTCGGGCGTCATGGTTTGGCCACATCAGCAGCTGCATGCCGTGCCCATGTTATGTGGATATTGATTGATGTAGCTCAGCGGTACGATTGCTGTCCTACACTGCAGCAGACAAGGCCGATAGAAATCCTGTGGATTTCTATGGCTCAAGCAGGTTTAACTCATCAGCAGAAGAGGAATCTCCCGGGTCCTCGGGGAGTTTGGCTGGGGATGCATCAAGGGCAGGTGTGAATGAACAGGTGACCCATGACCTTTGCCTCCCACTATCTGACCTTGGAACGAGATTTCTGTCTCTGAGCGGAGGCTTAAATCTCTCTCACTAGATCAATTTGATGATGTATAGAGAGCAATGCAGGAAGCTCGGGATAAGAGCTCAATATCTAAGTGTAAAGAGACCCGTGGGACACAGTGTATCTGCGAAGTCACCTTTCTGTTTTCTACATATTTCAAATCAGCTTAAGCAGCTTAAATCTGAAAGTTAACTGGAAAGATATGAGATAACCAGGAGCTACAGACGTGTGCAGTTTCTGACTTCCAGTTTGAGACAGCCAATTGAGAAAAGGCTATTTAAATAGCAATAAATAAGGGTTATAGCAGCATAACGAAGTTCCCAGTAAGCCAAGTTACCACATTGTTTGGAGGAATAGCATTCATTATTCAAGAGCAACATGTATTTATCAAATGAAGAAAAGTCCAAAAAGATCAAAGGTTTTCAGTAAAACATTGGATTCTAATGCTTTGCAACCCACCTGTGACCAGCTTCAAATGTGCCCACTGTAATAAACACAGTGAGGAGAAAGTTAGTCACATCGACTCGGCAGTTTGATTTGACCAGGGATTAAAAAAGGCTTGTGTGTCAAAACATAAGCCTCGAACACAGTGATGATTCAGAAACTACAAGACGTGCCTTCCAAGCCTCTCGCTCCTCTGTGAGCAAATCTGTGACCACAGAGGAAAACATGCAATATATGAATGAGTGGGCAAACATAAAGTGAATGTGAGTGAACAATTTCAACGTGCCACTCACTTAATTTAAGTCCTGTTTTAGAAATGTACTTGTGTTAAACCAAATTACCACAATAGGTTAACATTACTTGGCTTTTTAAGGCTTTCAGATAACGAGCTTTTCCTGTATTCTCGCTCCAGGCTCATTTAGGTTTTGGTGGCTGATATCACGATAGTATTTCACTTTTAAACTTGAATGGGAGATACAGACTAAAAAACACACCATTGCAGATTGACAAGTCAAAAAATTACACTGAGATCTTAATATCATAAGACTAATTCATTATCTTTGACTTAATCTTGTAGCATTTTCTCTAAATGTATAATCTCTTAATCACTGCTGGACTTTTTTTTTTTTTTTCTTTTATGTTGGATTTTGAATTTATGCATTGATATTGTCAAAGGACAAGTTTAAAAACAAAAATCACCATCCTTAATATTTGACACAGCCAATTATGATTTCTCAATGAATATATAAGTGTAACTTTATTGCATTTGAAAAGAATGCTTTTTAACACAATCTGTAATAGGTGGCATGTCAGGTGAAAACATCAACCAGGTGGGAGTTTGAAATTTCTCACCTTTGGAAGGAGCGAAAGTAAGCAGATGGCAGGCCTTTAGGGTCCAAAGCACATTGTCGACAACGAATTACAGTCCAGAGGGGAATGGGATGGCTGATAACCTCCATCCCATGGTTCCATCTGCTGAATCCTAAGCAAGGACAGCGCATGCAGACATGCAAACCCAGACAATGACGTCTCGCAAATGCGATGAGAAATTGTCCAAGACGTGACTGTGTAGAAGTCATTAATTGTCGTCATGACGTGTAGCTTTTCTGGAAAATGTGCATTCAGCGTGGTGGTACATAGTGGTGCTTCTTTCTGAATTGCTATAACTGAATAACGTCTGACAGGGAGAAAAAAAAATAAAAAATAAAAAAAAAGAATGATGGTGATGTAACAAAACTAAATTAGATACCCATTCAAAAGGACTCAAACTGGCATTTGTACCTGCAACACAAAGCAATCTCAACTGTTTTCATCCATTCAGAGCCCCTCTGTATGGCTCTTTGGGGGTGATCTCGAAAGAAAAGACTTAGAAAAATAGAAAGCAGAAGGTGTCAGAAGCACATGCCAAGCCCGAGCCTGCCTTTTGTCCCACTGAAACAAAGTGGTATGTCATGTACTATACATTCACAAGGATTCAAAACAGGCTTTCATCACAATGGCACCATCTAAATCCTATTGTGGCGGAACGAGGCAGTGTTCTCAGAATCACCCACAAAAAGAATAATGTTGTATCCAATTGCAGTTTCTTAACTATATTTTCCAACCGGGTTTAATCTCGCTCCATTCATGCCCGTGCTAATCACAAAACAGTGTGAGCAGCAGAATTACCGCCAAACATAACTCAGGCTGTTATAACTACACAAAAGGCATTGGCAGCAACCCCCAAAGCTGCCAATATAAACTGCATGAATGCAACTTGTTATTTTCATTGGTGTCTTAGTTGTGCGAGGACTTTTTTCTTTTTTGTTTTGCGAGTGAGAACGGACATCAGTAATTTTCTTTGTCCTCTTCCACTGAAATTGCAGCCAGCCGCTTGTTGCCTGCAAAATCCTGCTACCTCCACTAAATTGCTCAGCTTATTTCGAATGTGACAGGGGGGTCCCCTCTACTGCCACACTTCTATGAGGAGCCGCTACAGTAAGAAATCAAAGCCTCTGTCGAAACAACAGCTGTTTCTACTTATGTAATGGCTGCAGGATGACTGTTCATATCCTGGCTTGTTGGAGCTGTCACAAATCATTAATCTTGGGCCCGTCTGTGGGGCCACACTGTCAAGTTGCCTTTGGACATCTGTGGTGAGACTGGAGCAGGACATATCACTTAAGCTAGTGCCTCAGACCTTCGCAATCACACAAGCCATCTTTTAAGTGATTCATTCACCCTCACTCAGAGCACCTGCACCGCTGAACTTCTCCGTCCATGTGCTGACTGCCACTCATTGCATGTGTCTTATAACTGATAGTATGCACTACCCCTCCCCCTCCCCCCTTCTTTTTGTTGTTCAAGAACAACGCCAGTAAAAAAAAAAAAAAAGATAAATCAATTGTATACATATTGTTGAGCGAAGACAAAAGGCAGAGGCTGTACATCTCTTCACTGTGGGTTTAACTGTTTGTGCAGAGTCAAACTAAGATATGTTGCAGGCTGGATGCATCACAACACAGACCTCTGAAAGTACCACAGACCACATCAGAGGGCTTAACAGTATTACAGAGGTCTTGGGTAACTTTGTTTATTTTTATTTTGTAAAACACCCAGACATTAAAATGAAACACTGAGGGAGACTATACGCCCTCTACTGGCGGCCAAAAGCAAATAAATCAGAAGAGATTGGACAAGACTGTTATGATACTTTGTGCTTGATATTTCTGATTGACTAAAGCTTGTATACTTTATATTCGATCTGCATATTTCTTGTTGCATGTATTATGTATGTATTATTACTGGATTTGCAGAGGCGACCGCAAATGTACATTTTGAGCCGAGTACATTTAATTACTATTGGGTTCAATTATTAAAGGCGTTTAATTTGAATGGGACATGCGGACTGAGGCACACTGTACAAGGATATTAATTCTTTTATTTTGTGCCCTACATATTGCAGACATTCTGCAAACTGGAGCAAATAAATAATAACAGCATTGAACCGTTAAAGTGAGATGTACATTTTGGCCCAGCTCATAATTGCTTTTTCAAAGACTAGCCTTGGAAGTAATTAGAGGTCGGAGTAAAAACACAAACCATTCAGATAATCAGCCTGCCATTAGCACCTCAGGGGCTGTATTCTGTTATCAGCTTGACCCTACTTGGAACGCACTCTCACCGCCTGAGTTGCAGACTCTTTAGACACAAAGCGTTTGTAGATTGATTAGTGCAAAGGTCACCATGTTATACTTGCAGCATATTTGTGGCCCAGGAAGTTATTGACTAAACTGAATGGATTGTATCATACTTTTCGGCAAGGCTGCTGTTTAGCGACCACGTTTTGCACAGAAGAAACTAATTAAACAGTTTTGGGGTTGTTTTTTTTTCTTCTCCCCTCTGAAACAAAATCTTTTATTGCCCGACCTTTCCACTGACGAACTTGTGATTGAGTGTTTGAATTTTTTATGGAAGGAAACTCATCTTTATTGATTACATTCAAAGACAGGTTGTAGGAGGAGGGAAAAGGCTGAGAGGTGTATTCTGATGAATATAATGTTAATCATTAAGCTTTGAGCCATGTGTGACCTATTAAAAAAAAAAAAAAAAAAAAAAACTTTATTCAGAGAGGAATATGTGGAAATTTAACTCACAAGAGGCAAAACACAAAAAAAAAAATGTTTTACGGAAAATATATTGAAATTTTAAAAGCGTGTGGGAGCACGTCCAGGTTGTGGGAGCTGCTATATTATACGAAGGCTGTCACAGAGTTGTTGATTCAAGTCCTACAAGAATACGGTGTAAAGCAAATGCATCATGTCATTTGTCTCAGACGCACATGTGTTTTTACGCTTTATACAGATATGCGACTCGTGATTGTTCGATAAAATGGGAAAACGGATATAATGTATGCTTGCCTTCACATGCCAGTGGTTTGACAGCTTTGGAGAGGAAAACAATACTTTATTCACAGCAGGAAAGAATGCAGTTTATTTATGGTTAATTTAATTTATTTACAGTATTTCGGCTTCAATAATTGATGTAGCATCCAAGGATCATTCTTTTCACAACAAGGGAAGACAGCATCCTGTTTAATTTGGTTATATTCCCATTAAAACCTGAGAAAACATCAAAGGCAGAATGATTTAATTAACAATGTGGAGAGTCTGTGTACAGCCGTCTGCATTTTGCAAATTACTCTTCGCTAAGAATAAGAGACTTATCAGGCCTACACAGACATCGCTGCACACCTCAAAAGAAGTTGTGTTGACACAACGAAGGGGAAAATACATGTCTCCCCCAGACAGAATTATCCACTTCACAGGTATTTTCAGTTTACAGTTTTCAGGTTGAAAAATTAATGCGCTTTCTTCTTCTGCCAGTGGAGTTTACACTTCTTTGTTGTGTTCACTGAGAAGTGTAGACTGACTGAGGAGTAGAAAGGGGGTTGGTATTAATGGCAAATCTCCCTGATTTGTTCCTTATAGCACTTGAGCTTTTGATAATTGTTTTGATGGGTGAGTGTTTCAAGTTTCTTTTTCCTCTCTCTTTTTGTAACTGTTTACCTCCAGCAACTCTGGATTGACAGCCTATTTATTATTACTACAGGTCAAGGATTAAATTATCACCAATAAACTCAGAGAAACACTCTAAATCTGTTTATCAATAACAACAAATACAAATTCAAATGGAAATATTAAGAAATACCAGCTTGTAAAACCACTTTAAATGTTTTTTGTCCAACTTTACTTTCTAAAAAAAACTATTTCTGTTTAAAAGAGTAATCAAAATAAAGGAGATTTAATCTAACCACTCAACAAATTGTAGAGGTTTTTCCAAACAGTTCAGTTTGTTTGAAGGTCTCTCAAACAATAATGCAGCACGCATTGTGCAGTGTCTTCCAACTTAATATGAAGCATGAATTCTGATTACCTTTCTATAATGATTTATGAATAGAATTGACGGGGCCACAAGTGCGCAAAACATTAAACGAGTTTGTTAGACTTCTCAAAGAGATGGATAGCTACCATCCTTGATTCCAACTGTAATACGATGTGTGGGAGCAGAGCTGAAGAGAGGTGAAGCTACAAACGCAGCAGACCCCGCGGTATGAAGCCATCATCAGATGATGTGTAGCATAAGGTCTATTTTTACTTTGTATCCCCCAATGCCTGCTTCTTGTTGTGTGGACAGATAGCAGTGGATGGTCCCCAAACTCTAACGTGCTTTAATAAAGCACAATACTCTGCCATTATCTCAAGATCAGAGTACAATCTGGGGAAAAATATAAAGACAAACAGTCAGAGCAAAACAAAGTAGGAGGTTAGAGACACAGTAGACACAGAAGGAGAGGGAGACAGAATCTTTTTGATTTTCTTTCGAGGGTGACACTCCGAGCCAATTCAATATCATACCTGTGTTTTGCTTTGAGTTCCTCCTCCTGCTTGACATTTCTGGGTTAGAAAGTGCCTGTTACAGGTTACTATTGTCATGTTTCACATAAATTCACATTAGGATCCTCTTTTTTTTTTTCCTTTTCTCAGCGGAGAACGGATCTTGTTCTATTATTTCAGGTTATGAGCAGGCTGCCATGAGTGGAGGGAAGTGAGGAGCTCCGATCAGTATTGTGATGATAGAAATGTCATCTTTGATAGAATCGCTTTAATTACATGCGTGTGCTCAATTGTTCCTCAATCTCCGCACATTGTTTTAGCGGGTGTTCTTTGAATGGCATATTGATCCACGTGCTTTTACGGGACAATGATGAGGAAGCCTGCCGTGCTTAATCACTTATTTTAATAATCATTTTAATTAGGGCCTAAATCAATCACATGCGACCTTTGGTAACATTTGATGAGCAACTTGTTTCTTGAAAGATAAACAATGACGCTTTCAAAACCTAGTGACAGGGACTTTAAGGCTATAGTTTGGAACAATATGTATCAAAACAAGACTTATACTCTGCTCTGATAACAACAATAATAATAATTAGAAATACCCGCTGGCTTATTCCCTCTCCTGATTTTGGTGTGTACCCTGTACGGTTTATTGCAGACGAGAACCACTGTTGAGTGGGTGGTGGGAATGTTTGGGAGGGGTGGGGGTGGTGGGGGATTGAATGTCATCAATCAGCATTAACCATCAGCTCTGAACTATTGACTGATGATTCACTACGGCAGAATCTCCTCAGACTCTGAAATGAAAGGCAGCGGCGGCAGCAGCAGTAACGTGAGGCAGACACACTCACTTGATTGGCACCTCATTGAGTCTGGCAGGGGAGCCTTTGATTGCGCTTGCTGTCAATATCACATAATTGTTTTTTTTGTTTTGTTTTTTTTACATACATGGTGCCCCCTCTTACTTTTTCCAGCAGGCTCTCCAATCACTTTGTAGAGCTACTTTGTGAAATCTGTCTTTCAAGAAGGTGTTTTTTTTTAAGATTTATTAAGAATTCAACGCACCTGCAATTACTATTATTTAAATATACTGCTTTGTTAAAGGTATAACCCAAACTCAAAGTGCATATTTCCCCTCACCTAATGTTAACATTCACATATGAAGATTCACAGCCCACCAGACAGCATGATTAGCAACATATGGTTATAAATCTGTCCCTTCCAGGGTGTGCTGGAGACGTCAGTTATGCCTTGAAGCTTTAATTGGGCCCTTCTCAATTACCACATTAAGTGCCCTACCAGAATACATATACTGACCACAGTTGCCTCTCATCGTGTATTCACCAATGCCAGGCTCAAATTGAGTTTAAATCTTAAATGGCACCCATAACTGCCAGAGGAACTATTCAGGGCCGACAGAGCAAACCCTGTTTTCCACCCCAAGGTCAGGCGACAAGATGAGATTTAATTGAAATTGAAACCGTCTACCTGATAGGTTGAAATAATTAGCAATGAAAGAGGAAGAGTCGGGAAGGAGGAAAAATATAAAGGACATCAACTCAAGATAAAAGTGACAAGTCATCAATTTTAGTGCATTGGATGTCACTGTGATTGACTGGACTCGACAACGGACGTCACGCGTGAGACTCAAACAAGCAGCACCAAAAATATAAAGGATACGGTAGCTTTGCCAAAGGTTGAGAGAAAGGGGTGAGGCTTTTATTTTTCTAACAAACGCGTGTATTTGCTTGACTCTGATGGACTTTTACTCGGCGTGTCTCTTCAAAAGTCAAGAGGTCAGCGGATGTTCAAGGAAACCGATGCTACCATATCTGCCAGACGCTTTATTCTGAATACACGGCTGTGAAAATCATCTATTCCATACTGGTCGCTCTCTCCTCCCACCCGTAAAACAAACTCGACCACCCTTCAACCCTGAAAGACTTCAAAAGTCACTTCTGCTGCGCCCAACATTTCCGCACCAGTTAATAAAGAGGAAATGAATTGTATCAGTGTTGCTGTCTTTGCTCGTGGTGAATAGGAAATTATCATAGAGATGGGTATTGGTGCCTTTACACACTGCATTACATAGAGCTACAGCCAGTCTCTATTTTAAGCTACTGTGTGTGTGAGTGAAACAAAGTGCAGGGTGAAATTGGCTGTAGTGATGTCATCATAGCAGCAGCGATGGTGGCAGCAATTTTCTACCACAATTCTACAAAACCCAGACATTTTAGTGACGTGGTTTTAGTGACAAGTTGTTGTGTTTTTTTTATTTGTCCCTTCAGTCTTTTCTATTGTAAATTTCCTGCCTCTCCATGCCACTGCTCAGCTCTGCTAAGACATGTCAACAGCAGAACGGATACTAAACGCCAGGCAGAAGAAATGTGACACCACCGCCGCCTGTTCATGAGGGTGGGTGTGTGGGTGTGTGTGTGTGTTGTGCTAGAAGAGGACGCAACAACTGACACAAAGAGGTTGGCACCATGGGATAAAATATGTGTACAGATGTCCTCGGGGCATGACAGGCACACAAAAATCAAAGATGCTGGGTGTTTATGTCTGATAGTTAGCGCTCGGGGCTAAAGAGTATAAAAGACATTGAGGTCATTGGGTTGCTGGCGGTCTCTGTGGTGCAAAGTTGTTGCGTGGCTATTTTCACTGTCTCCAGCTCTTTGGACAGCTGTAACCACCGGAGCTTTCTTCTCATCACCGCAGACAGAATATAATCAGTGAGCCCACTTTCTGCTTTTGGCCTTTTATTTCATTATAAAACTTTTGTTTTGTTTTTTTCCCCCCTTGATACGATTCTTCCAAAGCCAAAGTGAAAAGGTAAGGCTGCCATATAAATGGAAGCGGCGTTAAAAACTGAGACCAACAGGTTTACTTTCTCTGAAGAAAACAATATTACATTAAAAACAATAAATAATAAGAATTGAAAAAATTATGTTATGACACTGAATTGGCCATTATGATTATCATTAATTGGCAAATGTGTGGAAATTTGAAGTGTCACAGTTGAATATGAAGTATAAAGTTAGAACGGTTTATATTTTGATCAAATGTAATGGTGGTTTAATTTTAAAATGAGATCACCACACACATTTACAGAGTGCAGCAGCTCATTTATGTCAGCAGCACTGTGTGATACCGGTAATACTGTATGCGATGCCAATTAATTGTGTTTACGTGAGCGAAGGAGTTCTATTTTATTTTTTCATGTGGAGCCTTATGGTTATTTGGTCTGACAGGGAAACTGTAATGAATGGTTTGGTTTGCTTAGAGTGCGGATGCAAACAGCAGTAAAATGAGGCGTCTTCTATCTCGGAGTAATGAAGTCACAACTGCAACAGTTATTTTAAGTATCAAAGTATTTTAAGTATCAAAAATGTTTTTCTCCCTGAGCAGTTGTTTCTTTCCTCACAGATTTTGAAGTATGCCCCAGTTTTTATTGCATTATTTATGGACTTAACTTCACACGTATCCCCCCCCCCCCCATGCCTATGTTTCAGTAACAGCCATTTTGCACACACTAACTCGCTCCCTCCCATCGTGTGTCTGAATCCGTCACTCTCTCCGTTATGAATGTTAGTTGACAATGTCTGCACTCCACACACCCCAAATAAAGTGCATCGTGACAGAAACATTAACACGAGCCACTGAGTACCTCTGTGATTTTAGCGGGAGCGTATCTGTCAGCCGGGGCCTAGAGGAGTAAAACGCATACATCTGAACTTTCAACGGCTGGTGGAGGATTGTGACAGGCAACTTCAAAACAGTAAAAGTAAAGCTGTGATTTATTGAATGTGCCGCTTGTGTCTTCTTTCATGTTTGCCAGAGATACATTATATGACTTTTCTTCTGCTTTCAAGAACATGGCGACGCGGATGAATTAAACATGTTAAGCAGGAACAGGTCTTTCTCTGAAAGCCTTACCCTTTTCACGATAACCCCTTTTTAGACATTCAGTGGACTTATCACAGCATATAAATAGGACAGAATTCATTATTCAGGGGAGGTTTCAGTGAAAAATTAATAGTTGTCCCCGGAGGAGGGTCTGTGGTGCTTTGGAAAAGGAAAACCTTTAAAGTGTACATGCTCAGGGGGGATCTGGAGAGAGTCTGCCCCTCATATTAAAACCTTTACCATGCTACGCTACACATTGATATTGCAAATGTAAGTTTGCTCATCACTAATGAGTGTGACTAATACCGTATACAGTCTGCATTCATGCCTAAGCTGTCTGCTAAAATATTTTGAAGAGGGTGAAGGAGAAGAAAAGCCAAAAGGGATTGCATGAGTGTCTGCCTCTGACACCGACACCGTACACAGATTACACACTTTCAGGATTGCCAAGCAGGACAGAACTCCGGGACCCGGGCTGTTGACATCTGAAGAGAGCCTTTTTATTTATGGAAACACTGAATGATTTAACACAGAAATCTCACTGTACAATAAACTAACATCCCAGGAAAAAAAAATATATCTACAAAAAACACAAAAACTGTACATCAGGTCCCCTTTCAGCACTGTCACATAAGAGATTACAATTTTCGCCATGCCCAGATTACTCATGCTCTGGATCCATGCTGCCGCCAGTGCTGAGTGGTTTTCAGCCTGCCAGTTATCAGTTGAAAGATGGGCTTCACGATGCCTTTGTATCCACTTTCTATCTGCCTGGCCGTGGAGGCAATAACAGTAATGTATGGCTAAGGGAAAACAGAGCTAATCATCAATGACTGCAAGATATATAGGATATACAGTGGCACCTTGTTTATTACCCTCCTCTCCTCCTGCTGTATCCGCCGGCTATACAGACAGGCCGCCGGCTCCGAGAGCTTCTTCAATGTTAATTTGATTCATTCTTGTTTTCCATAATAATTGGGGGCAATGGGTCAGTGTGATGAATTCGCTTGTTACATGACACAGGATGTTACGTGTTGGTAGCTGCTGTACACTGTGTCTCTATAGTCTCCATCATATGAACCAAGGGGATCGTTCTTATTGCTCATTGTCTGCAAATATCCAGTTGTTACCGTCTCTCGGTGCAACAGGTTTTTATTCTCTGAAGACCTGCTTATGCCAGAAATAAGCTTCTAATTTGATTTCAAAAAGAGGGCTAAGACCGTTATGAGTGACATTTACATATTTACATCAAAGTCATTTCCTAAAAATCATCATTGTTTAGATAGTATCCCTGCTGGAACAATCCAATCTCTTTGCAAATATCAGACTGCCACGTCAGGTCCCACCTAATCAGCCAATTCTCCTTTTGTTTGTTAATCCCTCTAAAATATTTTCACTTCCTCTCACTCATTATTCTCATTTCCCAGACCTCACAATATCTGCACTATATGGAAATTTCCAGGCATTCATCGATGTGCAATGAATTTTAAGGTGGATTATTTATTTTTTTGGCCTTATAAATATACATTTATGTATTGCTTCCTTGTCTGTAACAACACAGCTGCACAGTATAGTTGCGGTCTTACAAAGCACCTGCAAAAAAACTGATTTACAAAAGAAAAAAAAAAAAAAAAAAGAACAAATGGATAACCTTGTGTGAGATTTAATGCGGAGAGCATCAGTGTATGTATGAGTGAGTCTATGTGTGTGTGTGTGTACACCTACACAAGCAGTTCTTGTGTTTCCACCCCCCACAGCAGCTCTGTGCCTCCTCCTCCATGTGTCATTGTGGTGATGAGCGCTGATTGCAGATTGTTATGGTGTTTGCACCTCTCATCTATCTGGCCCACGCTGGGTATTTGGCCAGGCCTGATTGTGTTGATGGTGACACCGGCATCTTGTCCTCGGGTGGGGAGGCCCAATAGCGGTCCAGACATAATGAAGGAGATGTAATCAACCAATGTCACACACAAAAAGTCAAGTGTAAGAAAACTGTTTCTGTGTTCTGCCTCCCAACTGTGCTCTCTGCTGATGGAAATCACACAATTGTGGTGGTTGATGTCGAGGTTTGCCCTTTTTTTTTTTTTTTTTATTTGTAAACATTTCATGCTTGGCCACAATGGAAATTTAGATGTTTTCTTCTCTTTGTCTCCCTGACAACAAAGGTGACTTGGAAATAAATAAATTTACATTAAATTAAGCCTGTACATTCGGTGTGTGTGTGTTGGATTATCTCGGGGGAGAAATTGGTGCTTCAGCCTACAACATACTTTTAATCAATGGCAACAAAAAGAAAGAAGCAAGTGTTTGGCACTTGGTTGTTCAAGAGATCCTTTCTCTCTTTGTGCACTTTGTCCTCTCGCTGTGCTTTGTTATTTGTTTTGGTGTTCTAATCTCTGCCAAGTCAATAATATTCTTTGTTGTCTGAAATTGTGTGTCGGGAACAAAAAGGGCCTCCTCCTTTTGTTGAAAGTACCTGTCTGTGACTTTTCACTCTCTCTCAGACTCCCAGATAAAGTAATCATTAGATGTTGTTTTCTGCCTGCAATTACTTTCTGTTACAATGGGTCAAACACTAGGAAAGCAAAAGGGGTCGAGAGAAGACAAGGCTAGATGGATTACAGGCGAGAAACTGTATAGGTCCCACAAGTGCTGATAAATACGTATGTGGCTCAGAGACTCACCGTTGTCAGCGGCGTCTCAGTAAATGCATCAAAAGTAATTAGTCTAGAGTATATATAGACAACCTCGCTGGCTTCTTATCTGCGTCACATTGTCTCTTTTTAAAAAAGGCCATTCATTACATCGGGCACAATTTGTTTCAGAAGTAAAAAGGGTGAGCAAAGGCTGTGGCGTTTCTTATATCTTACTTTGTATCGCCGCTACAAAGAATTGCTCGAAATTTATGTTTCAGGGGAGAAATCCACCCTTCTATTGTCGAAGGCGCTCATTAACATCCATTGGCGGGCAGTTTTTAAGCCTTATAATCACTGATGAGAATGGCCAGTGGGTAAAGGCAAGTTGTATAGAGGCAGCCTGGCTTTTATCACACATTCGATGAGAAAATTGTTTTTAAATACAGTTCTAAAGAGGCCAGGACAAAATGTTTACCTCAGCACATTTCATAGATCTTAATGCACGTCATCCTCCTACATGACACCGCTGACCTCTGTGTCACACCTGATCTGCCTTCCAAAGCTCATGCCAAGTTTTTATGGCTACAATAGAATATTTACTTCATCCTCCATGCCCTTGGCAGCAGTGACAATGACAGCTCTTATTGCCTTCACCGGGGATTATACTGCACCTCTTCCAGAGAAAAGTAAAGAAAGCAAATAGCATTTGAGACTGACGTGCACTGAAAATTTCATTTTCAGTGCGATTGTCATATATGCAGGCTTTATCGCCCAGGGCCACAGACCTCTCAGAGCATGCATATCCTTATTTCATTACCAAAGTCATTTAAGTGCAGAACTTACAGGTATGCAATGTTTTCCCCTTCAGAAAACTCTTTCTGGAATACAACGGGAGTCCATGTTTGAGTGCACATCATCAATATCATGAATCACTCACAAGTGTGCATCATATTTATGGGCCTCCGGAAAACAGGGAGGGCGGTGAGATGCAACCAGCATGTAAGTGAGATGCCGTGTATTTGTAATTCTGTGTAAGTGAGACAACCGTTTCCCCTTCAAATGATGATTGCCAGAGCCGCGATGAAAGCAACGGCGTCTCTCTCTTCAGAGCAACACCAAGGCGTCTTAATAGCGCTATTATTATTAATGACCATCCATTTGCTTATCCAGATTTTACGTTTGGAGTGGGCATAAGGCCAAGTGAAGTGATAAAGTCTGGGTAATTACAAACCCAATTATTTCAAGTAAAATTCTATTTGTTTGAAAGATTCTTTCATATTCTTGTATTTTTATCTATTGGTTTCCCTCCAGAGAAAGGACGTGTGCTTGTGTACCCTCTGGTTTTTTCCCCCCTCTCTCTCTTTTTCATCCCTATCAAACCAGAAAGCATAATATGATAATAGCACCAATGCAATTTTTTTCACATTTCATAGCAGCATCACTTGTACTACTTCATAACATCCTGAAACTCTTGATGAAAAAGAAAAAAGGAAAAAAAAAAAAAACAAGGGCAACTTTTTCTGAGCCTCTTTTATTAACTGGCACAATTAAACCTGATCTCAAATTAACCGACATGGAGAGGCAGTGCACCCGGTAATGCTGCTTTTGATAGCTGATTTTTGTTCCATAAGCCCTTAAATTCTCCAATATCTATGACTGCATTTGGCTTTATCACGGCATTGATTGAGTAAAAAAAAAACCATTGGAGGTAAAATTATAACTACTTTGCATCTTGTAACAACCCACAGGGACAATAAACAGAAAAGAAGAATAGAAATATGATTATTTAGATGTACTCATGACCATGCAGGTTTTAATGAGAGTAGTGTGCAAGATGTTATTTTTCATTTGACAATACATGAGTTAGATGCACGGAGGTTTCAGGCAAAAAAAAAAAAAAAAAAAGACTGTACCAATTAACACAGTAGGATGAGTCAGGGGCCTAGTCCACCTTCCTGATGGCTGCTCAACGAATTTAATGTCCTAGATGCATGCAATTATCCTTTTAATTAGCAATAATGAGTTTGTGCATGCTGAAATAATGAGTTGAATTGTGGTATGTGTGCAGACCTTAATGTGAAGCTCATCAAGATGTAACAACCTCTGTCAGTAAATATCATCAACTGTCATGTTAAATATCTCATACCATTGTACTGAAAAGCCCCAGTCAGCTGGCTAATATGCATCCTGGACCTGAGTGTGCACGAGTGCTTTTGTCTCATCTGTCAACACTCGTAGTTGAGATGAGGAGATTTCACGCGCACGCGAACACACACACACACACACACAACACACTAAATGCACAAAATGCCAAATATTTAATTAGCAAAATAGTTGCTTTGAAAACTTCTGAAAATTGAGGATATAGCATGTCGAGGTATGACGGTGTCACAGTGCTCCCAAAATGTTACCAATTGTCATTGTACTGTGTAAATCAACCATTCAACTCAGAGTTCAGTAGCTTGGGCTTAAAACCGTTTCCATTATTTACAAATTATAAGCTGTTTTAAGATCAAAACAGGATTATACCAGGTCATAAACACAACAAATGTAACCAGCATAGGGGTTATCCTGTAGTTATCACAGTAGGGAAAACATTGATGTGCCATGCATGCGGGTTAAGTGCTTCAATTATCCAAACATTTCATGTCCGTGATGGTTACGTGTTAAAGCTGTACTGCGAATGGCATTATTATCACTCTGTCACCTGCAACCCTGCCGACTGAAAAATGCATTTGAACAAGTGGGTGGAAGATCAACTGTATGCTGTAGAGCGGCCAGTCAACTTGTATTTTTATGGGAGGAACATGAGTGTCTATAAAAACACTCACTGACTACTTCACGGGCTTACCCCTGAACAATTCTATGGTAAAAAAAAAAAAAAAAAAAAAAGGTAAATGAATTTCACTTGTATAGCGCTTTTCAACTACTTGAGCAGTTCCAAAGTGCTTTACACCGTTAGTTACATTCACCCATTCACACACACGTTCACACTCTAATGGAGCCAGTCACCACTCAAGGCGCCGAATCAATCGGGAGCAATTTGGGTGCGGTGTCTTGCTCAAGGACACTTCGGCATTTGGACAGCCAGAGACGGGAATCGACCCTGCAACCTTCCTATTAGGAGACGACCGCTCCTATGTGATATAGTACAGCAGTTTGGTCATATACTCTACATTTTCGAAAGTAATGATATTTACTTTTAATTGAGATCTTTTTTGTTGTGATATTGAACTGGACTGTATTTTATCACAAGATGTTTCTAAAAACGTGGCCACACCACACTACACTCTATTTGTCCATTTCACCTTGTACTAGCCTTCTGTTTTACTGAGAGCACACAAAAAAAACCAACATACTTGTTACATATGTTTAATGTTCATAGAGGGCGTAAGGTTTGACCACATAAACGAGAAGGTCAGCTCGAGGTGGATGCAGTGGTGTTCGATCTGCGGCTGGCCATTGGATGTGTTGATGTTGCAAAACAAGACCGCCGTAGGCTTCCGCTGGTATTGACCTTGCTTATGACCATACGATCAACGAGGAGCCAAGAAACGGTAGCAGCGAGTACAAGTATGGAGAAGTACAGAAGTGTGTTGCAATTAAAAAAATATATATATATATATAAAAATCCCATATTTTTTTTCAGTTCAGGTTAAAACCTCTGGGAAATAGCCTCGTCATTAAGTAATACTGGCTAATCAGAAACCCTATACTCCGATGTGCTGATATTTCTCCATCCGACCGACCAGCAGGGCAGCAAAGCTCCATGGATATAAGCTGACTGTGTGGCGACACAAGAGCTATTCAGGCAAATGCTCAAAAGCAAACATGAGAAAGTTCTTCATACATATCTTGTAAAGCCGAAAAACAGATTCTGTGTGCGTAAATGCAATCTGCCTTTGAAGATATAACACGACCTTACAATAGAATAAAAGACTGCAAACAGACAGTTTTCAACTCGAGTTGAAGATCATTTAACTTGTGCACAAGTTTTGAATTGTGGCTGAACTCAAGATGTTCAGTTGATTCTCTGCAGTGACTCAGGTATTAAGATTTATTTTTTCTTTTTCAATCATCATCACTGCGCAGTGACAATGAATCATCTCCAAATGAGAACAGTGGGTCTGATCTCCGTCATGCCGTCTATTACACCCCATTGTTTGCCATTATCCCCACTTGTCTGCCATTCAAATTTCCTTGAAAGGAACGTGGAGAGGAGCGTTCACAGCATCGGGGGATCTGTGGCGTCAGTGATGTGTGATTTCTACCGAAAGCTCCGTGGGGTACAGTTGTTTCCCCTGAATACAAAAGACAGCGGCATCACAAGCAGGCTGCGGCATACCTCTAGCTGACGAAAGCTTCGAGAGCTGTCAGCGACATCACTCACGCCGCGCTCCCTCCCTCCCAAGCCCGACGCCTATCCGAACTATCCCGCTGGAATAGAAAATAGTACAGGCCCATGTCTTTCGGAGAGGCTGGTTGGGATATATTTCATATGAAATTTGTCGGCATTGAAGGCTGTTGACACAGAGCTTCTATGAATTGAAGCTGTGCAGAGGCACAGGGCCACAGATCCTCTTTCATTCGTAATGTGAGCCGCGTTAAAGACAGCGTCACCTTTGGCTGTTGTGGATCAATTAAATCTGAGGAGGACAAAGAAACACAAGCAACATTTGTTTGTGTGTCTGGGTGCATGCTTGGGTAATAGGACATTTATGCTAATTACATTACCTCAATAAACACATCAGCATCCTGAAACAGTCCCACCGACGACGGAAAACACTTGGAGAAAGATTGAGTCGGGGCACGGCCAAGACTTGGCTCGGCCCTATTGTGCTAGCTCAGAGAATGAGAAAGCGGCATCCATTTTTGCCTTAATGAAGTTAGTGACCCTCTGAAAGGTGACACATTTACCGCCCAGGGGATTTATACACTCCGGCTCCACAGCTCAGTTCAATATGGAGAGGACAGATTTGACTCCACGTGGGCACTCCAAATATATCCTCACAATTTATACCCGGCGATTCATTTTCAGACATTGCTCTCATCATTAAAGTTGATGCCGTGGTATTCAATCCTTGGTACTACAGAAATACAAAAATAGAGTGTTCACTGGACCGTTGGGGAACAATCTAGATAGTTTTGGGAAGCTGAATAGCCCACACTAAGATGGTGTAATCAGAAGATTTATTTTCATTTTATGGAAAGCAACAAAAAAAAAATGAACAAGATTGTGGAGATTTTAGCAGATGGCTATCGAAAGGGCAATGTAGTGGCTGAACTGTGTGTGAAAGAAATACTTGCTCCCGTGTACTAGGGTCTTAGACTGCTTAATTATTTATAGCATTCTTACTTATGCAAATATGCTAAATAATTTCTACATGACAGCTTGATGCTGAGGCCTAGAGGAGTGATGTGATGTTTGAATGAGGACCCTCCTTTGCTTTGCATGGCTTCGGAAACATAACACTGCAGGCGCAGGGTTGCTTTGGTGCACGCTGTTTCACATTCTAATTATCCAACATGACAGGCTATATCGCAAAGGCTCAATGCCGAGGCCTCATCTCAGACTCATTCCACATGTGTTGTCAGTACAGGGATAATGAGATAAGATAGTTTGAGTGCCTAACCTTGCCCGCTCGCCTCTTCATTCAGCTTTTAGATTTTTTTTCTCTCTGTCCTATGCATGCAAAGTAAATGCTGCTGCAATGTGCGTTGATGCTACATGAATATGTTAATGATGCTGGCAAGATCCTGGGACAATGGCAGTAGGGTCCCCCCCCAGTGCTTTGTATTTAAGTTTTCCTCCTTCACGAGACTTATTTAGGATTCCTGAAGATCAAAGGGTTTAAGGTGTGCCACCTTGACAGTGACTAAAATAAACACTACTTTGTTAAGATGTTCATTAAATATTTAAGACCGTAATGTCAATCTAAGGCACAAACAGCAAGACATATTTTTTCAAACTCTAATTAAGCTACTGGGAATTCATTGCATATTGTAGGTAAACAGACAGAGTCATGGGAATACCAATGGAAATTAAATGCTCTGCTGCTGTTTTTCTCATTAGAAGATGAAATGAAACATTTATCACCGACTTTCATTTTGCTAAAAGGCTGACATTTTGTGGGTCAACAACTGATAAGATGACAACTTTCTTCTGTTTGGATTATGATTCATGAGTTCAATGTGTGCTTTTAAATCACCTTGTTGTAAAATCATTGCATTTCAACAACACCTTTTTGCATGTTCTGACCTGTTGTGCTAAATCTGTTTCTTTCCCTCTTTCTCCCTCCCTTTCACAGCCATCGAGGTGAATCTGCAGAAAGCTTTGGCTGAGGCCTCCGAGACCTGTACCCAGGAGTGTCTAATACTGGGCCACTCCGATAGCTGCTGGATGCCCCCGGCCCTGGCCCAGTTCCAGGGTCCTGGCAGCAACAGCCCCACCTCCACCCCCGTCACCGCCGCCCTCAGTCCTACCCTCGCCTCTTTTGGCTTCCAGCAAAGCTGTGCTCGGGGAGTAAAAGCTAACATGGTCAGCATGGGGGTTATGGATGGCCGTCATACCCTGGGCAGGTCTGTGCCCAAAAAAGACGAGCTGGACAAAGGGATCAACCGTCCGCAGTTCTACAACACTCTGGATAGACACTGCAGTAGTAAGAAGGAGGACCCCGTCAAGGTCATCCCGCTGGCAAGCTTCTCCTCTCCCGGGCAGCAAACACCCACTGGTGGGGGCAGCGGCTCTTTCTTACACGAGCACCAGTTGTAAGGGCAAAAGACAGATCTTCATTGGCCTGATGTACATGTGACACCATCTAAAGATGGTTTATGACTTTATGATCAGTGTGTATGCGTCCGTGTGGAAGTATGCATAATTTGAATTTCCTCGACCAGCTCAAGCCTAGTTTTACTAATGAAGACGTGTGGAAAAGGATCAAACCGAGGGGATGTTACTCAGACAAAATCATCAGCAGTGTGTCTGACAGCTTAAGCATTTGGAAGGAAACGCAAGTCTTAACATAGCAGCGACCCATGTGTAATATACAAAAGGTAGTTCTATACCAAAGTAGAATATTCACAGAAAAAAAGAAAAAAAAAAAAATAGGTGACTTTGCTTTCATTTTGATGTTCAGTGCTCAGAATGGACCTTTAAGCCGTTTGGGTTCAAGCTTTGTGGATCTGTGTCCCTGAATGACCATTTCCTTGCGCAGAAAAGGAAAAAAAATAAAATAAAAAATGCAAATGCGGTACTTTGTGTCGAGTGAGCTAAATTTTGCTAAATGTTAATTATGAGCTCTGGGTGGATGCTGTTTCTGTTTAAGTTCTTGTGAAGTATTGCTCTGTATAACACGTGGCACAAACTCCTTTGGTGGTAGAAGATGTTTCTTTTGTCTTGCCTGAACTTGTTTCAGAAGTCTATTTTGGTCAGGGGACTGCGGAAGGATAAAAAAAAAAAAAATAATAAAAAATCTACAAAACAACTAGGCCAACGGTAGACGGCACCGCATCCTAATCTTTTGCATTCTACATTTTCACCATGGAGAAGGGCACAGAAAAAAACAAAACAAAAAAAATGATATATATATATATATATACACACACACAATTAATTGGAATATGATTCCAGATACGCGTCTGCAATATGTTTTCCATGTTGTAATTGTTCAATCCCAGCCGGCTTTTAACACCATGTTCACTCCTAGCATTTATCTGCATAGCTCAGCCTTTAAAGGCACAGGCAGATTTGCGCTGGGACTGTAACCGTTGCTCAACTTCTTTTGTTTCTATAGCTACACATTATGTTGCGCAGTAACATTTAAGTAATAACAGCTTCGGAGCCAATTATGAAATCTCAGTGTAATTACTTTGTCTTGCGACCGAAATTGTGGTTTGGAATAATTGTATCGACAGTCCAGAAATACCATATGCTTGTTCACAGGAGGTAATACAAGAACTAAAAAAATAAAAAATAAATCCTTCACATGCTTCTTTGACAATTATCACTTATATTGCTCCAATTCATTATTATTTTATGTTTTCATACAGCCCAGTTGCAAAGTTTCCATTATATACATTTTTTTCTTTCTACGTGTTAAACACACAACACAAGAATTAAATTCAAGGAAAAATTGAGTCAACACAAGATCAGGGTGAGAAAATTCCTTCAAGACCCTGGGTCTAACTGAATTATTGATGTTAATGTTATTTTTTTTTGCAGTTATTATAAAAACAGACATTGGCAGTCAGTGTTGGGGAGGCTCTCCCTGCAGGCCGTCTCTCACATGGTTTCCATAAACACACTGAATCACTGCCTGACTGTGTAAATTGTTCTGATAATAACTACTTCAGACGAACTTGCCGCTGTAACAGATTGGGTGCAGTATAATCTATTGCCACAGCAATAAGTGACTTTGCTGATATCCATTTTTCTTTCCAGTAACATCTAAGCCAGGTGTCCACATCATCAGGTATATGATTCATGCGATTCATTTTCTTGCACCATCTTGCAAATTGGGAACAGGCCTAAATCTATAATGCATGTTGTATTCTCAAGGGAAGGTCCAAGGCAAATTGTGTTTGGATGCTCTTAGCTGAAACACCTATTCTCTCGGATCAGGACTCTTATCATTATAAAGAGGATTTATCTGGGACTGAGTAAAATGATCACTTTAAGGAACAGTGTGTCAAGGACAAAGAGAGGTGCAATTCAATTTCCACCCCAGTCAATTATGAAAATGAATTCAATTCAGAAACAAGCAACTTAAATAAACCCCCAGATAAACATCCTTTCGTGAAAAATGTCTCAGAGAATCTAATTTAAGCTCATTTAAGAATAATTTGGCTGGGTTTTTTTTCCCTCTCCATCTCTTTTCATCTCGTTTTATTGTTTTACAGCAGACGTCGCACCCCACCACAGAATAAACAATACATTTTTAATCAAAGGCAGCTCTTCAAAGGGAACATACATCATGGTGTCACTGAAAATTGAAATTTTATCACTCTGTCAAATCCAACAGTTGGCTCATAAAATGTCATCCAAAAGTGGCCTAAATTCTCAAAGGTCCCATCAGTTTCTGTCTGCAGCTATGTGTGTGAGCACGGTAATTAGATCCTCGGCTGAACGCTTCAAGTAAAACAGAAAAAGAAAAAAAAAAAAAAAAACATTCAGCTTAAAAGACATTTTCCCATTCATTTGTTAAAATAAGGACAGATATTAAATGCTGGGTGAGTGTCTATGAATATGACACTGTGTCTGTCCTCGAATCTTGATGGGAGAGAGTATCTGTGTAATATGTTGAGATGATTGATTCACTGTCACATTTCCACATACTCCATTCCATTCCATGTGTACAGTAAGCACAATATTACCCATCTGTAACCCTGACCATGTTTTCACTTACTGACATCACCCCCGTGTTCTGCATCAGCAACGTTATATGAAAGACATGTATTGATGGAAGAGTATTAAACTGCATGAATGTACACCAGGAGGATGTTATTTTTTTTATACTGATTTGAACTTTTTTTCCCATTTTGTTTTTTTCAATATTATTATTGTGTTTGTATGTTCTTCAATATTTTTTTCTGTCATTTTATCTTTCCATACAAAGAGAATACCATATGAATGTCGTCTCCTCTTTTAACTGAAATTTCTCTTAGTCAATACTCTTTGTCCAAAGTTTGTCATAGTTCAAAAACACAGTGCAAAACAAAAAACTGAAAGAAAAAAAGAAAAAAAACCTTCAGATTTATCACAGGTGTTCACTTTGCATGATTCTGCTCTCACGGTTACTTTAAGATTTTCCCGTCCCTCTGCCCAATAACAGAAATATAGCCGATATTATACAAACAAGTAAGCATTCCGCCTCGTTTTCTGAACTGTTCTATTCAAAATGTGTGTCACGATTGCCATGTCAGCCCACGTCATGAATTGCATGAACTGTTTGGACTTCCACGAGGCATTTTTACACTTGACTATGTGGCTCATGCATCCATCATTTAGAATCAGTGTCAGTAACGATGTTTACTTCCCTACCCGTTTGTCCGTCTTACGGAACAAAGCAAATGTTTCACAGTGTACACGTTCAAACCTTGTCAAATGTGCATACCACTTATGCCTCTGCATACATACAAATATTGGATATTTATACTATTAGGTAACTGGAGTTTAACTGTACATAGCAGTACCCCGAAGAACTAATCATAATGGTCGTAAACTGCAGAGACACATACAGTGAAGAATAAAGGCTACAGATTATACACGGGAAGTCACAATGTTCTTTTAAAGGAAAAAGGGATAACATGAGAACTGATGAGATGACAATCTCTGTTGTATTGTAAATGGCTAAATATGCATAATGTTGATGAGTGTGTCTGAATGTGTTTTTAGGTGAACTTGTATGTGAGCAGGAGGGTATGCGTGTTTTTCCTTGCATGTGTGTGTGTGTGTGTGCGCGCGCGCGTGTGTGTGCGCATTGAATGCGTGGGTGTGTACACTGGCATGCACCTTGCCAGAATATTTTATGTAAACAAATGTGTATCTTGTACAAAAACTATATCAAAATATGATAAAAGACTTAAGTATATGCTTGTAAATTAGTCATCAGTGAGTCGGGTCAAGTTTGCTTGGAGAGGTGGCTTCAGTGCTTGCCAGCAAATCTGTATTGGTCAGTTAAAGCTATACAGTCTGTGTTGTCATGCCTTTGTAAGATATCTCACCCAAATCAATGAGAAAAAAAAAAAAAAAAAAAAAAAAAAAAAGACCTTCCATATGGTGATTTTTCTTGTCATTGAATTTTACTTGAGCCATTAAATATTGAGTCCTGAAAAAAAAAAAAAGGAGTGGATCATGCTTGTCCTTTAATGTCCATCAATGTTGGTTTAAACTTTTTTTTGGTTTCTTTTTGGAGAGCATTGTTCTCATAATGACAAATGAAAGCACAGTATTTCAGTGATAACAGGTACGAAATAAGATCACACACTCAATCACACGCATAGGAGACAGTAACTATAAAAAAAAAATTTTGATTTCATTGAAACAAAAATGTACAACCTTATAAAACTACATACAATAAATGCAATGAAGTAATGCGAACAAACGTTACAGATGCAGCAGTTGCAACGCCTCTTTTCTGATCTTTCTTTTGAAATCACCCGATAGTCGACCTTCACCTCTTGGTGTGAAACAAACCCACAGGTGTCCTTTTCAATGCAGAGCATGTGAAAGCTCTGCAATACTTTGTGATTTTAAACGGATTTGACGTTTTCTTTGGTCTGGTATTTCTTGGTGTAGTTTTACTACCAGAAGAGGGTCTATCTCACCATCAGCCCACAAATTGCACCCTGAACATCAAAGTTATCACAACGTTATTATTCCAAGAAAATGGTTGCTTCTGGCATGATTGTGAAGCATCTTCTCAACTGAGAATCATTTAAATAAAAATAAAATAGCCCCAATGATGAAGGTCCCCCCATAAAGCACACTAAATTGCACGTTCATGCAATAGATTGCACTTTCACTTCCTGTGCATTTTACTAGTGATTTACTGGGAAAAAATGCAAACAGGTGCATTCAAATGAGAGTTTTGTATGCATTAGGCTGTTAACATGAGAACAATCTCCTGGAAACTGCATCAATTCTGTGTTCGTTTGCTTGCAGCCACCATGGAATGATTGAATGGAGTGCTGATCTTCCACTTGGCTCAACAATCTGGAGTTGGATGCGCTGGCTGAAGTAGTTCTTAAATACACTGGAACGTTACAGCAAATGGTAGAAAATACTTTTTTTTTTTTTTAAAAGACAGAGAGAGAGAGAAACAAGAGAAACTTTGAGGTACAACACAGAAAACATCCCATAATTAAGTCTGCAAACAAAAGTGGTGGCGAGCCAGCTGAGGAAATGCTTCAGTAACAATAACGATAAATGCAAGAGTTTGCAGACCAAGGAAATCACAATGCACGGGACACTGATCTCACATTAATAGATAGGGGCATTCGCTGAACTTGCTGTTCATTGGTGTACACATCTAGACATACCGAATGCACATAAAAAAACCTCACAAAACTGTTTGAGTATTAATGAGTGCAAGGTGAAGTTGAAGCAGGAAACCCAAACAATGAGCTGCAAGCTGATTAAAAGCTCAGCAGAATCCATGGGAAATATATGAGGTGACACTTTCCTCGCAAATGGCTCCTGTCAAACTGGGTTCACAATTAAAATACAGATGTTGATTACAGTGGCATCACATGTCATTTAATTATTTCTGTACATGTATATGTATCCTCCTTTCATTGTAACAGGAATGTGGCATCTATACTATTATGAAACCCATAAGATAAATTGCATACTGTTCATGTTAATATAATTTACACTCACTGTGGATTTTATGGCGCTTCATAACTCACAAAATTACTGAATGCTAAAAGTCTTAAATGCTCCACTGCTTTTCATTGGAAGAGCAGCATGTTCAAGAATAGATTCTTTAATTTTAAATATTATTTAGAATATAAGGTAATGTGCCTCAAATTATACGGTCACGACTTTACTTACCAGCCAGTTCAGAACCATCATATCAGGACACGTCATAAACTGAAGTAGCCCACGGCCTGAACTGAGACAATACAATACAATATTAAAGCTTTATGGGTTTTTTCTGAAGCAAGTTTGAGCACAGGGAAAGGAATCAGTTTACTCAAGTGCTATTGTTGCTCAGCATGACAGCTGTGAAGTGATTTAGAGCACTTTACCTCTGCTGATTTGGAATATCTTCACATATATACACACGAACACAGTGTGTGTGTGTGTGTGTGTGTGTGTGTGTGTGTGTGTGTGTGTGTGTGTGTGTGTGTGTGTGTGTGTGTGTGTGTGTGTGTGTGTGTGTGTGTGTGTGTGTGTGTGTGTGTGTGTGTGTGTGTGTGTGTGTGTGTGTGTGTGTAAAACCCATCCGTCAATCCTTCTCTCCATCCATTCGTCCATCCTTGAGAGCTTTGATGCCTCAGACACCAACTCTTGGAAAGCCTCAACAATCCCCTGGGCAATGTTTCCTTCCTTCCGGCCCTTTCAGCTTAATGCGTTATCCACTGTTCTTTTATGAATACGTACAAGCCCTCAGAGAGGAAACCTCAGGCATACAGTGCAGCGCAGGGGTTGATGTTCACAACAACAGGACATGACAGCATCTCGTGGCGCCGACTCCTAAACTTGTGTGACACAAAGAGCCGTGTCACTGGAGCCCGTTACACGGCAAAGCCTTGCTGGACTGTGTCATCTTGCCGCATCGCCAGCATATGTTCTGTCCCTGCTCCCTTTAAGAGGCTGCTGTGACCTGCCCCATTAGTTTTCTATGGTAATTGGCTAATAACGAGACAGTGACAGACCCAAGGATGTCCACACTGTCAAAACACACATCCTATGACACCGATCTGCATTTCCAGTAATTGCTGCATATTTGAACGGAAAGGACTTTGTGATTCCAACAACACACACACACGCATGCACACACACACCGCCACACACACACTATTCCCATCTGCTAACAAGCCCAACTTATTGTATCCTACTTAGTTTTCAAGGTGTCATCTGTTGCAGTGTCAAGAGAACATATAGAGATTGTCAAATACTATACTCATTTCAAATTGTAATTAAACTGACCATCAGGTACCCAGAGGCTGTTTAGTCAACAGCAGGGTACTAATTACTATAAGATGACCTTTGGAATAATATCTAGTGAATTATTCATACTTGTGAAAATTGCATCAGAGACATGCCAACGACATCCAAGGGACAACTGTGTACACATACACACACATACACAAATATTTCAGCTCGGCCACACGGCTGGAACTGCAGCTCTTTGTATTAGAAAGACAAAATAAAAGTTTTTCACGTACAGGAATGCATGCTGGACACCTGAAAATAGACTCATGTATAGATAAAATAAAGGATTTTAGTCGAGAGAAGAGAGCCTCTCTCAGGGTGGGTTAAGATCGAATATTATTCTGCTGTGGAAGTGAACAATTCTTTATAGTAGAGCGGATTCCACAAACCTTAGAAATAAATCTTAAACATAGTTCAAATCAAGACGGGTCTCAAAGCACACATAACCATGTTTCTATCATTATTTGATCATTACCTGACTACACTGAGAAAAAAAACAATCTCCAGGAGAACAGTAGGTGCTTAATTTCATCTGGAAGAAATCTATGTTACATAAAAGAGAGGAAATAAGAATCAAGAAAAAAAAAAAAAAAAGAAAAAAAAGCAGAGCAGTGATGAGATATTTCAGATTCCTCTGCCTGCGGTGACTTTCAGAAACACTAACAGCATCTACTCCCTCATGCTCCACATGTTTCTGTGGGGTATTCGGCACAAAGAGGGCAGAGGTCTCGAAGACTTTCTCTCCCATCTCAGCTCAACCTTTAGGGACACTTTGCTGAAATTACTCTCGGGACCTTGCACAAACTCTTTTCCATTTTTCTGTGTGACATAAATACATAAACAAGGACGGGAGGGAGCCGAGTCCTCAAAGCGCCACGAACAGGCAGATCTCCAGTGACAACAGACAAAGAGTCAGAAAACCTGCACGGCTCCGTCTTTGCCACTTTCATATTTTAGGGGCAGAATGACCAAAAGTGCAGGTTCCCCGGCAGAAGTCGCTCAGCCCATGTTTACAGTGTCTCTATTCGTGAGGCACAAAAAGTCACCCGAATGGACTGAGCACCATGACACGGACATTAACTCTATGGCCTGGCCCTCTGAATTACCACATCCAGTCCAATCTCGGCTGAGTATTTATGGGGATATTTTGAAAGGGGGTCAGCACAGGGCTCTTCACTGCCACCGTAGAAGACCCCAATGATTAGTCAAAATTTGGGGTAATTGGTAGTAATTAACAGTGACCTTGTTCTCTTGGACATTAGAGAACCGCAGCCATGCCAGTTTGCCCATCTCGCTGCCATTAGAGAGCAATTAGAGGGAGGAGACAGTGGACTATACAGCGAGATAAAACGTATGCAGCAATGCGGGTTATCGTTTCAAATACTAATCATTCACTTATGAACAGCTGATTGGAGGATACCAAATCTTATTAGCATATTCATTTATGGAGAGTTATTTGAAAGTATTTTAGGTGATCATTAAGAGATGGGAGACAAACGATGATATCCAAACTCTTTCTGGGATCCAAGAATCACAGTTAAAGACTGGGGATTTTATTGTCATTAAAATGGATCACTGATGTGCTGATGTTTTTTTTTTACTTAGATCCTTCTTAGGTTTTTTAACGATACAACTATTTGATAGTGTGTTTAGTAGTCAGTGATAACTTGCCATTTTGTCGGCAGCTCATAAAATATACAGGGTTCTTGTAGGTTTCAACAAGTTGAATTTAAGACTTTGAAGAGCTTTTTAAAACTACTTAGATTTTATTGCCCATTTCAAAGCATTTTTCACAGTCAGAGCAAGTTGGTTTCTAATTTGACCCGGCACACTAATGTTACTTTCTTTGCAGCTTGGACATTTCATAGACACATCTAAACACAATATAGAGCAAAAAAAATTGTGATGGCAACAAAACTTGAGTGCTGCCCCCAACGGTTACTTTTGTAACGATTAATCTTTCAACTAATTTTCCGATTAATCAACGACTGATTAAAAATCAAATAGTTGCTATTTATTTGTGTTCATTTTATTTTGAATACAACTCAGGAGCCAAAACATGAAAGCTCATCTGTACCATGACAAATGGAAACCATAAAAAAAAAGTTTATAAATACAGATATTGTATATCAATAAAATAATCCCATTTCTTAAAACACTACTGCTAAACAGTCTAAGTAGCCTGCTTATCATTCAGACAGTCGTTGTTCTGAAGACTTAATAAAAAGTACAAACTATCTCGCAGTTTCATTAATAATCATATAAGACCCATTCAGTCGGGTATTGATCCTGGAGAAGTGGGTACATGCTCAGTTTTGGCTTCTTTAAAATCAGCCTAGAAACGACCATTTAGTGAAAATCAGTCTATAATATTTGCTCATTGTCACAAAATGGTGTTATTTAGCAGTTAGCCAAACTTTGCAATGACTCGCCCTCCTCTGCCTCTGATTGGCTCATCGGCCCTCACGCTGCAGGCCCACATAGACATTAACCAATCAGATTAGAGAATGCTGCCGGTACTCACCAATCAGTTGCAGCATGTCACTCCGAGCCGTGCTACATGCGACATGCTCAGAAGTCATACGGCGGCACACGGCAGTGTGTAGATCGATGTCACGCACTGCCCCGCACGCTCTCGTGGACACGCCGCACCTGACGAGGGATTTTAATATCAGAACGGTGAAGGAGGAGAAAGAGGAGTGGCTTTAACTCGGCACACTGAGCCATCAGCGGATTTTTATTGTCAATTTTGTCAAGTAGAGCACAACTCTAAAAAATTTGTAAATTTGATACTTTTAAGACTTTTTAAGACCTTATGGGAACTCAAACTACTTGTGCTGAAAAAAAAAAAAGTTATCTTGGTTATGAAACCGATTCCCATTGTTAAGCATTTCATATTCAATGTGGTTATCAGCTAAGTGCAGTCAGCATGCTTAACACAATATCAAAAGAAAAGTTTTTGGTTTTGGGGGGATTTTGAGAAAAAAAATTTAAAATTTGACCTCTGTGGACTAAAAGTAAGGGAATTGTGGAATTCAACTACCAAGGGACCCAACTTAACTTTTTTAAACTAACTTAACAGTACCTGAGGCAAATGAGCCGAGAAATGACAACATATTAATATACTAATATCTAGTTTTCAGTCACCTCTAAATACAATACAGAGGCTCACTCGTATTGCAGGACATTTTCAGGGATGATTTGTCATTATCAAAGGGCCAATAAATTAGATTTTGGGACGTTAATGGCTAAACGTTTTTGAATAAATAACAGCAGAAAAAAATCACCCATACAAAGCGGATGGACAAAGGCACCTCATGGAGGAGATCAAAGGAGATCAGCGCCTGTTGCCATGGATACGCTCACTGCATAGTGTTTCACACAGTGATGTGGCTATCTGACCTACCTCCTTAGCATTGATATGAGCTAACGGCTATAATGCCAGCAACGCTAATTCGGCTCCACAAACATTGGCGAAGATGTGCGCTCTGCCTAGTGCCCTTTCTAGATTGATCTGTAATTCGACGTCAAAAATATATATATATTTTTAAAACTAATAGCTTACAGTTCCAATCGAAAAAGAAACTGCTTCACAACTAAGAAAGTAGCATCTCGGCAGCAATTGTGTGTATAAACAGCATTATCTAGTCGGTGGCCCTAATGTCATGAACAACTAACTACTCTCTTTCAGGATTTTCCTGCCCCAGTGAAAAAAACAGTCGATGAATGTATAGACTGAATGTACTGTACTGTTGGCTCACTGAGAGGTCATGCAAAGAACTTAACATTGTGTCCTTTTTGCCGTATGCAAGTACATCAGTAAAAGTGCTTTTGCTGCGAGTTCTTTGTGTGAATCTAAAGACAGTATCATAGGGCAGCCACGGCGCCTGACAAGCCTGTTCATGTTCGGCACACACGCAGCTTTCCTGCAGTTAAGGCAGCAAGTCCCCGAAGCTCTTCCTCCATGGAGTTTATTGTCAGAGTCTATCCGATGGTAGGATGCCTCTCCCTCCTCTTTGAAATCCGGGAGATCAAACAAAACAACAGTGTTGACGCAGGCTGTGTTGTGTTTGTGGTTTGAATATATAATCAATTTCCATGGTTGGGGGTTTTATTTGTTGTTGTATTGTTGCGAGATTAGCAAACTGATAATGAGTAAGATAGTATACCCTGCAACACTGTCTACTTAGCTTATGCCTTCTATCCGTCTATCTCACCTGTTCAGATACTCCAGTGTGCTTAAATAAATGCCAACGTCCTGCAATATAAATTTTTGCATCAAATACGCAACAGCACCGTTATGGTTAATCCTTTCAAAGCAATGTTATTCTAAGCAATCAACCTTTTCTCTCAAGAACATCTTTTGCACAATGGCAAGTGAAAGCACGGCGGGATGAAAAGAAAGAAGCAACAAGGAAAATCAATATAGCAATTATGTGTGCAGATAATGGACATCAAGGTGTTATTTGAAGTGACCGAAAAGAAGAGGTGACATAAAGCCAATTCAAATAGAGCAAACATCGTCTCAAATCTGGTGTTCCTGGCATGGATTTAGTGTCACCAGAAAACCAACATTTTTCTCTTTTTTTCCGCCCCTGCTTTGCCACAGCTGAATTAGCATTGTTTAGTACTATCTAATCTATCTCCTTCTTTATGTTTGCACACGGTCACCAGCCTCTGTTAAAACTCGGTTCGGCCATTATGTTTTTAAATCGCCTGCAAAAAGCCCGAAAACTCCAGCAACAAAAAACAGCGATTAGCTAATTGAGATTTTAGACAACAAAATCCACAAATGCCCTCCTTCTAATAAAAACACACACGTACACACACAAATACGCAGAGAGAATGACATGGGGGGGGGGGGGGGGGGGGGGGACAGAGAGGCAGATAAAACACACACAAGCCCTCCGCTTCCCCCGCCACCCTTTTTACCTTCTCAAAAGAGGTCACCTCCAGCTCTGTCAAGCTATGCAGGTGGGTCAGAGATCTGGATTTGATAACCGGAGGGAGTTTAGAGAGCAGACATTTGACAAGCATGACAATGCTCTGACAGCCCTCATTGCGCCATGATTAATGACTGACACCCGGCGTCACCTGTCTCATACAGAATGCAAATGCAGCACTGTGGGAAAATGACGCCAATATGGGCCCGTAATTGGATGCAGGAAGTATCCCGTAAAGCACGAGCAGGATGGAGCTTCTTACCCCTGGAACAAGGCTTTATTATGGCGAACACTAGAGAGATGATGAGAGTGACGCCGCAGCGAGATTGAAAATGACCGCCAGCAAATCCTTCTCATTTGTAGCAACACGTTGACATTTAGCAGCTAACCCAGGGACGAGCAGAGGCAATGTTTTGCATCTTGAGTTGAATAGTCACTTGATATCTGGCTCGCTCACATCACACACGCATAGACCCGATTCCAATGACTTATGCATACACACCATATCTTGTGCCAATGTGAGTATTATTCTTCTTCTTTTTGAGCAGTTGTTGAAAAAAAAACAAAAAAGACAGCAGCTTTGTCATCAATGGAAAATGAGTCCAATTAAAGGTGTCTGGCTGTTGCTTTAATTTACAGTGCCCTACTGAGTGTGTAATATAGCGACTTCACAGCAGAAAAAAAAACCTGGCAAATCAGTTTAAACTTTTTCCAAAGAAATTTACGAGAGATCAAAAGAAAAACAGTTCACTGAGCCGTGTAAGCCGCCAAGACAAGAACATATCATCACTTGTGATGCCCAATGCATGTCAATCACTCCGGCAATGTTTTAACCATTATTGTTATTTTCTACACAGAATTGCGTTTAAACGCATCTCCACTTTCCAATGCTTTTATTTTCATGTGGAATTCAATTAAATTAAAGCAATTTACATAAAGTACATCTGAAATAAAAACAGTTTGGTTTTACACTAAACACAAATCGCGACATTAAATACAAAAAGTAGAAAGTGCCCGAAAATAAGCAAATGGCAGGATGGGTGAAGAACTGGACAAGTGAATGGTAGGACTCAGTGAATAACAGAAGGAATGAGTGAGTCAGTGATTAACAGTGGCAGGGAAAATGAGTGAGAGAGAAAAGGAGGTCTGATTGAATGAGTGAATGATCAACCAAGAATGACTTGGTGAGTGCGGGGGGGAAAAAAAAAAAAAAGAAAACTGTGGCTAAGAACTGCAGTGTGCGTGCGTGCAAGCGGGCGTGCATGGGTTCGCAACATTTATATAACTGACATCATGGCAAGTCCCACTTAGAGTCCAAGTTTATTTAGTAGATTTGACAACATGGGGGTTGACTGGTGTCATCTTTTTCTGGGTGACTTCCCCTGTCTGTTCTGACATGACTTTGCCTTGCCCAACCTTGGTTCCTCACATCTCGGATTTATTTTGAAGAAAAGAAGTCCTGAAAGTTTTGTGGTGAAGAAGAAGAAAAGTTTATCATTTCACATAGAATTAGTCATGTGAATTAGAACATTAAGTCCATTCCCTTGAGTCCGCCAGCATTGCATTCAAAAGTTATTGTAGCTTAATGTATTAAAGTCATTCCAGAAAATATGTTATTCCATACATTTCTGAAATAGGAATATATTTGGGAGATAATTCAAAGCATACGAGGAAATTATCAAAGAAGGTGGCCATGTTGATACACTTAAATAATGAACTCGACTCGTAGTTCATGAAGAAATGATTACCACATGCATTAGCATTTCTGCATAGCCTTGACATTGAGTTGAGGTACTCTAGGTGTCCCTTTCCAACAGCTGGTATCAGAGTCTAATGAATATGCATCGCAGTCTTCATGACATTTATCATTGAGTGTTTTGATGGGAACTGCAAGTTCACTTTACCTCCTAAGTGACACTCCGTTCTAATGGAAAAACTCTGGCAGGCCAAAAAAATAAAAATTTGTTTTAAGAAAATAATATTCCAAAAAAGAAAAGTAAACTATTGCGTTGCTATGAAAGCACTTAATCTATTTTAACATCGCCCTTTGTCATATCACAGTGTCAGTCGCTCTTGATGCTGCATCGCTTCATGGAGCTGCAGTGTTGCTATGCGCTTGGCCCTGATGTGGTTTCATTCTGCCATTCAGTAATCCCTCGCTGATCGCTGCAACAAGTGAGCAAATGCTTTAATGAAAGGACTTAATCAAAAGCCCAGCCACGCTTTTCCCTGCTAATTAAGTGTTAGCGTGATAGCCACATGTCAGTTCTGACATACACAGATCTTGGTTTTTCCCCGTCAAATGTAATTCGCATTCAAGAAACCAAAGATGAAGCTGATAGAGATTTCAAACGATTTGACTTCCAGTGTAACTGATTGAGTTGTCGTCAATGCCTAATTTGAGTAGCACACATGGCAAGTTTACTTGCGATACAAATCCTCCCGCTCCCCTCTTCTGTAGTAAGCATTCAATATGCAAACAGTGATGGATGATATTGTCTAGAGCAGGTGTCCTCAAGCTTTTATGAATCTAAAAGCTCCTTCTGTAATACAAATTGCTTTTTGCTAGAAACTTCTTAAAAGAATTCAGTTTCAAATCATTTTTTTGTACAAACTACTCCATTTACAAAATGTCCTGCAGGCTAATAACAACGCTGGTGCAGACGAACAGGTGCCTGCCGGCACTGTGTTGGTTGCACCTGGTCCGGAGGGGGCAAAACTAATGAAAGGCACTTCCTCTGATCATGTGATCATGCAAAATGACTCCAACGGTTGCACAGGTTCCCGAGTCGCAGATGGCAAAAAGCATCAATCAAAACGTGCCGACTCTGAAAGTAAATGTAGAATAATGAGTCGGTTTCTGTTGGTGTTGGTTTGCAATGTGACCAAAGGCCGCTCCAACTTCAAGCCTGGTTTCTGGATGGTCGCCAGCAGCCATAGCCTGGCCCCACTCCGCTGCGTCTCTTCAGCCTTATACTCACACAAACATGGCTAAGTATTTGACTCGCCCTGCAAACTATACTTTCAATCCATAGCGTGCTTTCCACTTATTTTGGTTTGCTATTTTTTGGTGTCGGAAGTGTAGCTCATTGCGGTACATATTGAGAAAGAGTCGCTCTTGTTTGTGAGCTGCAAACTAATTTGCTACCCAGAGGCAGAGTCCAGACATCAAGCGAAGACAGCCTGTAGTTCTACATCACTGTGCATGTCAAATGCTGGTGCCAGAAGAACGGCGGCTTCCTAGAAACAGCGTATTTATCGAGGATTTTAACCTTATCCATTTTTCATTCATTTAGCTGCATTTTGAGTGTTTTTAGTGAAATATAGTAATCACAGACACCAAACATTACAATTATACACGCCAAACATTTAGTGATGGTTGTGTCAGGGTGAAGCGGGGACCTTGATGTCTTTCTTCCTCAATGGCAATACATTTGTAAACAATTAAGATCCTTTAGAATACAAAAAACAACAAAGGGGGAATTAAAGAGACACAATACAAGGAGAAAACTTGCTGTTACTGCAACACTGAATATCTCAAGTGCAGCTCCTCATTATACTGATTGTATAATAGATATCATCAAGAAACAATACCCAATTAGGTGTGCATGGGCACGTGTATCCCCCAAAAAAGAAATGTCACCGATAATGGACGAATTGGCTCTGAAAATGTGTCTGTATGAAACGCGGGGGCGGCGTCCTAATCAGAGAGTTATTGACAAGGCCAAAGGGTTAAAAGAAGAGGAAGAAGAAGAAAAAAATAAAAGAGGCTTTGACGTATATCTGTGATATGATGGAGGCAGCGGGATGTGAACAAACAGTTCTTTCCAGGTAGTTTGAGTGATTGCCTAATCCCCTGTAGCTAGATGATTGCAGAGCAAGGTCAGTTTGAAGGCTCAGACTGATTGAGTGCTGTCTGTGGTCCGGGGCTCGCTCCAGCCTCTGATGCCATTAGATGGACAGCGGCTGAAGATTCACTCTGGAGTTTTTCAACACTTAAACCCAAACTGTCCACAGTAAATGGCACTGGTGTGGCAGTAATCATCAGGACATAATAGCGGGAACAACATAAACAGCAATTACCGGGGCCGTGTTATCATTAATAACGGGAGAAAAAAGTAGACCGAAAATAGCGATAAAATCAAATAGAGAGAAAGAGTGCATATTTGTTTAGAGTGGACATTTCATGAATTTCAGTATTTAAAAAATAAATAAAATACTGTCTCGATGTGCTGCTGTTCTATTGCTTTTCATTTTATCACATCTGAAATAGTAGCTTGACAAATACAAAGTGGACATGTTGCCGTTTGAATCAACATAAATTTGTATTTGCATGCCACCATATATTGATTTTTTTTCCTATTTGCGTTTACATTATAACAGACTCCTCTTGACAGTGCTACCTAGATGCATCCTGTAACTCACTGGCATACATTTATTTTTCAAGCTGTCATATTGGTGAAGTGGGTTGGAGGTATAAAATTCAACACTACCTATGGCTGCAATTGGACCCCCACCCCCCCCACCACCACTGCGATGTACATTCAAATGTGGAGAGAAAGTGCTGTTCTGTGTATCAAACTCCACTAGTCTGCTGCAGAAATCCTTTGTGCGGACATCTCTGTGACAGCTCCTTGGCAACTTCTGCACTTGTGTGCCACAAGCTCCCTAAGCTGACTGTTTGGATCAAGTGGGAAGAGGCAGCAATCCCAAAGAGAACAAAATAGCAGATCCCAGCAGCTTTCATAGCCGATGCTATGAGATTTAGTAGAGTGGAGATGAGGGTGTTGAAGTACGAGAATATCTCTGTGTGTGTGTGTGTGTGTGTGTGTGTGTGTGTGTGTGTGTGTGTGTGTGTGTGTGTGTGTGTGTGTGTGTGTGTGTGTGTGTGTGTGTGTGTGTGTGTGTGTGTGTGTGTGTGTGTGTGTGTGTGTGAGAGAGAAAGATAGAAAAGGGGGGGGGGGAGGGTTGTACTTTGAAATCATTCGAAATGTCAAACAAATAAGATTCACAAGAGGCATTATGTTACCATAACGATGATGCAGTGAAGCTTAGGTGTAGCGTCAACATGCAAATGCTCAAGATAATAAAGTGATGCCATTTTTTAAGGCTTTGAAAAAGGGATGAAAGCATTTCTCCCCTTTCACAGCAGCACTTTGAAGTGTCGAGCTTATGAATTGTGCTAAATTACTGACACGTTTGTAGTCAAAGAAAACATCTATTAAGAACAATTATGAAATAAAGGTAACTGTGTAAATAATAATTTAGTCACACCAAATACTATTCAGTGTTTGCAACATGAATTTGTAATCAGGTTTACTGAGGTGAAATTTTTAAGATTTGTCGCTTTTTTTTTTTCTTTGTCATTCTACACCCAAACACAGATTTAAAATAACAGAAATTTTTGAACTCACACAGGTTTTGTTTACATTTCATTTTTCATCTCCCCTGCTTCCATCTCGTAATCCCCTAAGCCACACGCAGGTACGCGCTCCCCACCGCTGATTCTCAGGCAACTGAGCTTTAAAGAAACGGACAGAATTGGTTCCAGCTGGATGGACTCTCCACATCATTTAATGTATTCCAGTCTATTACCACTTTTGTTCTGACACCTCATTCTTTTCCACCAATATACGAGGGGGTCATTCAATAACTGACACCTCTCTTCCATGCCGTAGTCACATCTCTGTTGCTGTTTGAGCACGTGTCACAGCTGAGAGGCCTGAATTTCAAGAGATAGATTTGCTGACAGAGACATCCCATCACTCCTTGGATTGAGGCTTGCACAGGAAATGCTTCACTGTAAAGGTGCAGTAGCCTTGTCACTTTTATCTGTGGTAATTGATCACAGCAGACAACAGCTGATGTGTGCAAGTCAATTGTAAGGGGCAAAAGGATGCTGCTTATTCAGATAAAGGACCTGCAGCAATCCACAAGTCACTCTCATTGATAGGTCGGCAACATGATTGACAGAAAATCAGCTTGGAAGTTTTCTCTAAGTGCATATGACTACATTGTACCGATATGTGATTGTGGATATGGTAAATCTCTATAAAATATCTAATTGGTTAAAATCTCCCGATTTACATAATGAAATCCCTTTCCACAAACTAGACAGGCACTGGAGAGGCATTTAACTGCCATAGTACAGGTGCACTGAGAAAACCAGTCTGACTAAGAAAGAAAGAAAAAAAACAAAAAAACAAGCATACCCTGAGACTTCTCAAATGCCACTTAGCATTCAAGGACTTTGTGATTCATTAGTAGCCCAGCAGACTGGTTAGATGGAAGCATCTGTTATCTGGTTCCAGTCCTTATGCCATCAATGTCACAAATAATCTCATACAACAGGTGGTTTACAGCTACAGGTTCAGCCTGCCGCATTATCTTATACATTTTAGGACTATGTGGATTTTAAATGTGGCGTCATTTTGGGAGATTATTAAGAATAAGTTACATTTTTTGTGCTTGTACCATTTTATCAGCTTTTAGAGGTAACTCCTAAATGTATATTGTAGGAAAATTTATAAACCTTTGGCTGACTGCCTATTGGCTCGCTTCTGCAGCAGCAACCGTAACTGATGTATGGTTGTTGTGAGAACATGAGCATTAACCATACATCAGTCCCTTAAGGACTAAGAAATAGAATAAACTGAGCATCTTCAAGAGGATAAGATAGATGACAATTTCTTCCCCCATTCAGAAAACAGTGAAATCAAATTTTTCCCCAGTACTGTATTCAGTATCTAATGTTGAAATTGTGTATGTCCGTTACACAATCTGGTTTATGGGAGGCTGTAGCAGATTGCAGCAAACAGATGCAGAGTATGGCCTGGACAGGTTGAGTGTCCATCACAGAGAGTGCTAAGACAGACAGACAAGCACCCACGCACACACACACACCCACCCAAATTAGAATTACCAATCAACCGCACAAGCATGTCATTGGATTGTAAGAAAGCAGCAATACACAGAGAAAACTAATGCAGGCTCAGCAAGACCGTGCAATCTGCCTTCAGAAAGGTCACGTGAGCCGGCATTTTCGAACCAGGAGCCGTCTTATCCCTGCTGCTCGGGCAAATCAAAGGGAGTTTGCAGTTCTGACACAAACTGGAAACGAATCGCTGCATATGCTCACCCAATAAAGTATCCGATACACTACCCCACAACAGGGCGTTAAATTCAATCTCAAACAAAAATTGTTGTTTCCTTTGAGCAAACGGAATTTCTGGCAGAGATATTGTACAGGATCGCATTACGTTGTACAAGTTGACCGTCGGAAATGGCAATCGAGTGCACGTTTCCAACCATGTTTATAAGTGCCTCTGTCATCCAGTGAATGGTTGGCTGAAACAGGTCGGGTTAGATATTTGTGAACCATTTCAACATGCCCAACCAGCTGGGAAGAGACATCTTGACTACCAGAAGCTGTGAACTTGACATTTGTTCTCTTTGAATAGGGCAAATGATGAAGGGTGGATGAATGTGGAAGTCTCCTGTGGACATAATCACAGCATCGTAAGAACCTACAAATTATTGTGAGAACACACAACGGGGAACATCTGATGAAGAATGGACAGCTCGGTCTAAATGGGGAGCGAGGAATTTATTTTGACATTAGGTTGATGAGCGTTGTTACCGAACCTTTTTAGTGAGGATTTCCAATAAGCGAGAAAGCAAATTCTTTCTGGGTGATTTGTGGCTTTGGTGCATTTTGTAAACATGTATATATTACTTTGCTTTATGTGGGTTTGAAAGCTTCGCTTTAATTAACTTTCCCTTAATTAAATAACGGCGGTTCTCGGTCGCAGTGTCCTTTGTTTTCAGTTGATGACGTTAAAATCGAGTCGCTGCAGTTATCCCTTGCGCAACTTCAATCTCTTCTTGTTGTGATCACAGAACAGATTTGTATACGTTTCTAATCGCACAGCATCCCGTCAGCCAAGGAGCAAACTGTTTCACTTGAGTCCGTAGCTTTGCTTCCCGGACATCCCCTCATCAGTCATAATTTCATGATATCAGACTTAAACATCTGGTGGTCCACCCGTACAAGCTGTTTTCACTCCTCTGCATGTGTTGCTTCATGTATCCTGTGTGATGTATAAAGCTTAGCCACACCTTACCAGCTGATGCCTATATATTTTGCTGTGATCCATCTCCGTTGTAATACCACTGGATTATGTTAACTCGTATCATCTCCTGATCACTACTGAATTTAATCTTTTTTATTGAATTCTCTAACATGTTTTTCATATAATCTGCACCATCTGCAGATGGTTTCAGGAATACCGACGACTGTAAAGTGGTTTGCACGGTTGACTCACAGCAAAAACACCATGAATTTGATTTCCGGCTGGTTTTTGCTGGTGGTTGCATCTTCTGCCTGTGCCTGCTCCCGTCCCTTCTCCAGTTACTGTTTTCCTCTCATATTCCAAACATGTTTGTTAAATCGAATGGCTCCTCTAAATTATATTATTCACTCAACTTAAAGTGAAGTCATTTCTATGACTGACCAATTGTGTTATTGCCTGTATTTCTGTGTTAGTCCTGTGATTGACTGGCCACATTAAAAGTATAATTTTGAAGAAAAAAAAAAGGCCCTTAGTTTATTTGTTTAATATAATGTATTACGGGGACAACAGGTATTGTGACGCCATACTTTTTTGTTTTTTCTGCAAGGGAATTAAGACAATGCACAAAAGTCCACAGAGAGAGGTATTTCCATATTGCGCATTAGAGGCTATAGGGGCAAAATCAGATTTTTCGGTTTTAAATTGCCGTGGAGACAATAGCAATTTCATGGTTGTGAAGTTGAGACGCTGCAAAAGATCTCTCAGGCTTGTCGACCTTTATCTCGGCAAACATCAGAATCCCTATACAAAAAAGCAGAAAATGAGCTATTGATTTTTCTTTTTTCTCCCCCCCGCTTCACTTTCTTATCCCCCCTTGGTATTGTCATTCTATTGTCTAAATGAAGGTCAGCATTGGTTTCCTTGTCTCTGCCACAGAGATGCAGTAGAAATATAGCAAACTGTGTTTTTGAAAGAAGAAGATCTCGCAAGATGTTAAGAGGTTGCTTTTGTCTTTAGGGATTAATTGGCTCAGTAGGGTTTTTTTTCTGTCTTCTGAGGAACATCGTTTTCTGCATGTGAATGGTATGTGAAGACAGTATGTGAATAAGGGATGAATAACTAGAAAGAAAAATGTCTGTTGCTGCTCTTAAATAAAAGACATATATGGATTGGATCAATGAAAAAAGGCTCCAAACTATCTGTGCATTTTAAACATATTTTTAATGGTTTGTTTTCAATTAGGATGAATCTGATCAAATTATACAATCTGCAGTGAGAAACTGTTTTAGTCATCTCTATGGCCATATAGATAATCTAAATATTCCCCAATATATATCGAAGTTTCATGGATTCCAGTTAAAATTTGCTGCTTTTCCTTTCTAAACAGATGCGTCATCCTTTAAAAGTCCTCAAATATCTGCATAATTACCCTTCAATAGCTGCCCTGTAACATCAAATATGTTGCCAGTTCTGCCTGTAATCATCTGAACTTTTATTTATCTAAATTAAGTCAGGAGAAAAGAGCAACATTTGAAGGTTTCTTTTGCTGTCGTTACATACCCGCAGTGAAACCCAATCAAAAATGTTGTTTTCTCATTTGACCCCAGATTGTTTTTCATGCCATCTGATGGGTAGTGGCAAAGACTCCTGTCATGGTGTTTGGTACATCAGCAGGATCAAACGCTTCCTTAAATCTGCACTGACATCAGTGCGTTTGACTTGGCATGCCTCTCTCATCTCAATTCATCACCTCCCCAAGGTGAGCACGCTATCTTGCCAAATCCAACTCGGCGTACAGTGCAGAAGCCTTTTTTGCATATTCTTCACAGTTGTTTATGGTTTACTGAGCAGGTCACTTCCCCTGCTTGCTTGAACAGCTGCTTCAGTGATGACCCCCCCCTCTTTCTAACAGGGGTTGGAAGACTACTTGTGTGCTGCTCCCTGTCAAGTTCTCCTTTGCTTGTGAGGCCCGATGGTGACCTCATGCACAGCATTTACTAGGGCCATATGAATAATTTATCCTTTGAATTTAGCCCAACTCTGACATTTCGATGTTTGATGCCCACAGGCTTTGGCTTTAACAATATAGATAGTGCTTCTTTCCTCTGTGCACCATCAGATAAAGTCTGAAAGCACAGCTAGTGTACTCCATATCAAAACCATGGATATCAGCGATGTGCATGCTCCACTCTCAGGATTCTTCTATTCTATTAACTCTTACTGCAGTATCTTTACCTATGCAGTTCAATTCCATATGGGCCGCAGACATTTGAGGTGAAATATTGTGTTTTGTCAATAGCAATGGGAAATGGAATTTTAATAATTGCCATGGGGGCGGGCGCAACTTCACAGCGGAAAATAGCAACAGAATAAATCAAAGTAGAACAAAACTACATCATTTAAATATACACAAGATACATAACAGACAATTTTAGCTGTGGCTTGGTATGCATAAACAGGCAAGTTTCACAACAGCATCCTCCAAGCCATTAGAGGATAGGTTATATTGTCATCATAAGCATGAGGAGGAGCTGTAGTCAGACCCAATTTTCCAACGGGGACGAATCAAGATGTCTTTGTGCCTATCATATATAAAGGCGCAGTGTGAGCAGGGGGCAATAATTTTATAAATGCCAATAAGATATGTGAGGGGAATAATGTCGGAAATCAGGTAATGTATTATAAAGAGAAAAACAGGGAGAGGCATGGGAGGGCGGGACCGAAAAAAACCCAGATTTTGATTTATCTCCGAGCTCGTCACATGAGTTATGGGAATTTCTTTTAAGTCAGTCCCGTCAATTTATTTATAAAACACATTGTTCACCATGTGATAGTGTGATAGTCTTTTGCAGGAGATCCTCAACTATACTGTAATCATTGAATGCCAAGTTGTGATAAATCAAATTGGCCCACAATATAGATCAAATCTCAAACATGATGGGAGAGCGACTGGTATAAAGTTTTAGGTGAGTGTGGCTCAGGTGAGCATGTGAGCTTAGAAAATTACATATTTGGCTATTCAATCCTGATCTCCTTTAGATCCGTATAAAAATAATGTCATTTTTTTTCTCAAATGTATGATTTGTATTTAAACCTCTGACCCTAATTTTTACATTTGGAAGGAGAGAGGACAACATCCTGAGCTTGACATCTGGAAAAGCACGATTAGTGGTCTGTTACTTATTGTAGATTCTTAATGCAGAATCAAAATAAGCCTAGTTTGATTGCATACACACTTACTTGTGTGTGCAGAACATCGCCACCTCTTCACCTTAAATGATGACGTGTCTGTATATCCGCGGTCTGTTGGAAATCCATCGCCGACTCCTTGATCTTTCTGACATTTAGCTGCAGATGGTTATCTTTCCTACACCAGACACTCAATATAGCAAAAACATCATCAAAGAACTGCTGGAGGGTGCATGATCCAGAAATGAACCTGAAGTCAAAAGTATAATGAAAGAATCATGAAGGAAGTGACCCTTGCCTGTGTTTATGTGGGTAGTATTTGTTTCTTTGATGTATACAGCTTAATGCAACCAGAACAGCCAATTAAGCAGCACCAGATATTTTGAGCATACTGGCTGGTCATTATATTCAAATATACACATATATAATGCTGAAAGCACATCATATCATACCACATCAGGCCTGGCTTCACTATTCTTATTATCATATTTGCTTGTTATGATTTCCAGGACTGGAAATTTTTTTTAACTTTCTGGAAATAACGGCAAAGGCACATTCGATCATCATTAGTGCATTAAACTATATATAGAAAAATGCATAGCTTTGTCAAATTGATAAAGGCATAACTCTGCTTCTGGTCATAGGAATACTAATAAACATCGGTTTGCAATGAAGACATGTGCCTGTTTCCCCTCTCATTAGACCTGTCAGAGAGACGAAATGTAAAGGGGAAGGGCAGTTTAACACATAAACAAGCATACCCATACCATCTTTATGCAAATGAGTTGCAGAAGACTGAGCTATTTTCAGTGCCCATGCCACTAAGTTATTCCAAACACCTGTAAAGCATCGGGACAGTGATATCTCATCCAACATCATCAGAAAGGGTTGATCGTTAATTACCTTTAATTTATTGTCCTTTTATTGAAACAGACACCAAATTAGAAACAAATTAGACTCGCTCGGAGTTGAGGGTAAAATTAAAAAATCACTGATGGAGAAACAATGGCTGGGATGTAAATTAACAGAATGATAAAGTTCACGTACAAACTGTAATTTAAAATTGAGCTTATAAATGGGCCTTTGATTGATATTTTAAAGATTACGGTGTGAATGAAAGGAATAAGCATGGAAATTGGCAAAAACAGCTCAACAAGAGTTGTTTTGCAGTGGGATTACACCTTTCACCCCATGTGTTTAATCCTACTTACAACACCCACAGCTGGATTTATAGAAAACTGCTGGTACACCAGGGCTCTCACTAGGATTTTCTGACAACGTGGAGGTAAGTTAGGCTGGGTGTTCGGGCTCCCGGACCGGGTACAGGGGCAGCACCCTGTTGGGGGTTCCAGGGGGCAAATCCCCCCGGAAGCTCTGGGGTTTTAGGCTATTAAGAAGGCTTTTTTGGCAACCAGGTTTACTATAATCAGTGGCAGATATTTAACCTACTGCACAGAGTTGATCAGTCAATCAGCAGGACCTTGACGTCACTCAGATACTGCACAGCATACTTTTAATTTCAAAAAAATCAAGTAAAACACTGAATTGATCATTCTTAAACTATCTCATATAAACTATCAAGTCAGTTGAGTAAAGTCACAATGACTTACTAATCATTGCCCATTACATTGTGACTATATTAGTTGAACATATAATAAGATCAGATTTACTGTAACGGCATCAGTGCATGTTTGGCTCTATCCTTTAAATTAGGTCCTTGGTCCATAATAAAAACAAGTTATTTGATGCAGTTTATTGGTGTAAACAGGGTTCATTGATCATGAAAAACAGTACACCTGAGCAAATAAAATACTCCCAAATACTCGTCGCGGAATGCGGAAGTTAACAAGAAAAATCGGACCAGTCAGTCAGTCGATTTCGTCTGAAAGTACGCGGTGACGCTGTACATATGTTTGTTGTTATATGTATATACGCTTTGAGTCCGAGTTTAGACACTCTCACAAAATATCTATTGTATGGATTTTATTCAGTTTAGAAATAATGTATATATGTGCCGTGTATTATTTCTAGTTTACTTTCCATCATATTTTTCTAAAGTTACTTGTACACCATTCACATATCCTTTTATCTGTTATTCAACATTTAACTTTGCAATTTCTGTAGAAAAATCTGAAATGAATACTTTGCTTTCAAATATTTCAGGATGAAAGGATTTTTTTCCCTTTATTCTCCAACTTCAACACAACCAATTCTTCCACATTTAATATTCACCTTGCTAAATCCTTGGATGGGTTCTATCAATCAACAATTCACAATACATACTCTTCCACTCACTCTTTTATACAAAGAAGATTTGATAGACTGAGTGCCATCCTTTAAACCAGTCGGCACTCGGGCACCACAACAAAGATGTTCACACAAAGCATCTTGCAAGCACCAATATCTTGTCACATGCGACAAGCCCACATGGATTCTTTTTCCCATTGTTCCCTACTACTAATAAAAAACCTCCTTAGTTTACTTTCTGAAAAGACTTTGAGGGACATTTTTTAAAATGTTGTGCTCTGGCATTTTCTCAGATCTGACTTTTTTTTTTACCCCCCCAAGGACATCTCCTCCTGCTGCCAGGACCTGTCAGGCAAGAGCATCTCAAAGTAACGGGGTGAGAGGACACCAATTAGAAAGCCATCCTCGGCCAAGAGAGCCAGTGGCACAGCTTGCCACAGGAAGTGGGATGTCTGACTTCCTGCATGGGGTCACAGCTGTTTGCGAGGAGGTTACCGCTACAAGCCAATACGCGGTTCAGTTTAGCGTCGGATGAGGCAGGCCTCATTTGAATAGCAAAGAACCATCTCAATGTCACCAATAAATTTACATGATTTCTTCCTTGCTACAGCTGGGATCACAGAGGGGACTTTGCAAGAATTAGGGGAGCACGACAATGTCAAAAGAGCAGGACCGGCTCTTTTCAAGTTGGCTAGTTTTGAGATGGAGATTATTACCTAATTTTACATAAGGTAATAATTGCACAAAAAGAAAATGTCACTAATGTGCCAATATGAATATAGAAAAGTACGTTGCATCTGCTGGCATTACTTTTGAAGCTATACATATTATTCTACCCTAACCTAAACTCTCCTTGATTCACATTTTCTCCACTTCAGTGGTCAAACGACAATGAAGAAAGGCAAGGAATACCCTGGAAAGGTTGCTAAAGCAACACAGAAAGACAAGCAACCATGTACATGCGTATGCCAACTCAGAGTCAGCAATTAACCTCAAAAGCACATATTTGGACCCAGACAAAAACCCATGCATGCAAAGGTAGAGCATGCAAACACAGAAAATGCACAGAAACAAACTAATTTATATTATTTTAAGGTATGAATGCCAACCTCTATCATAAAACTGTGCTGCAAGCTTTTTTGTCTTTTGTCCAAACAATGAAAAAATAGGTCATACATTAGAATGCAGCAATAACGTGTTTATAATTCAGCCATACCACCTCGACCAACTTGACATTTGATTGAGGTTTAATGAAAACATGCATTAATCAATTTTCAGCTTTGTGCAAATCCAGGTTCCAGGATGCTGAAGCCGATCTCGGTTATCGGTGGTGATGATGGGGTATTCTTTGGACAGATTGACTGGGAACATGCGAACAGCACACACGGTGACCCTCAAACCAAACCCAGACTTGTGCCAGGGACGCAACGAGGGAGGACTGCTAACCGAGACACCGCTGCTACCAAAACAAAATGTTAGACAATCATTTCAATGAAGTGTGGACGATTGAATCAGAAATAGGTTTTACATGTTAAAAAAAAAAAAAAAGAAAAGAAAGATCCAAGTTACAATTCACACTCCATGTCATAATGTTTCCATAAGTGGTTCATTCTCTGACTTGCTGTTGTTAAGAGTCTGAAATAATACATGTTTGATTTTGATTTTGGAAAGGACTTCTTCAAAAGTAAGATGAGTAATCAAGATCAAGGTCTCATAACAGCATCTTCGGCACGTCAGACATTTGAGTATCTTTACCTAAGGTGATGAACAACTGGAAGCATGGCACAGATGAGAGCTTGTGATTGGCTCCTGCTATGAGCAGCTGTCAAGAATGCCCATATTTGGGCTCAACCCAATTACATCCTCTGATCCCCTGTCATGGGGCTGATGCAGTCAGAACCATTAATCTCCCTGGCTGAGTACTATGCCATGTGTTAAGAGCCAACAACCCCCCTAGCCCCCCACTTCACCGCCAAGCTACACCACCAAGGTTGAAAGTCATGCCAATCATATTGACTTCTTTGACTCTGACGTTCCCCTGGGCTCATCCATGGACAAACGTCTCGCAACTGTGAAAACACTTAATGTATTGTACACAGGAGGAAACAGTTCATTCAACACCGTCAGTCAGATACTATTGGTCTTGAGGATCAAACTGGAGTTACAGTACGTCTTTTCAGTGGTGTAGGTGTGCACTCTAGTAGAGGAGGTGGTGGGGGGGGGAAAAATATTTGTGACGTGGGATGTTAAGGACAAAATATCCTGGAGCTGTGTCAGTAACCAATTCCAACAAATCATTTTCAAAAGGAACAGTAATAAACAGCAAGCTTCTTTTTTTTTTTCCCCAGAGAAAGGAAAGGCACCTTCAGTGCATGTTCTGTAAATGGCTGAGTGGACAAAGAGAGAGAAGATTAAAGGACACAAAACCCTTTTTCCTCTTTACTTTGGCTTTTCCCAAAATGTCTTACTATTTCAAAGACAAAGACGTCACATTTTTAAGGCCAGTCTCTTCAAAAACCAGTAATAAAAAGTAACCATCAGATTGTTATGGCTGCTGATGGGCTTGTGTAACTGTGATTAATGCTCATAACTGGGGGAATAGAGAGCAAGGCTAATGTAAAATTAGGAGAAGTGGCTTAATCAAGAGTCTGAATTACATGGACCCTGACTCCTAGCTTGGTGAGCCCTTTTTGTTCAAAAAGATAAAGGGAGGAGTCAGACAGTCCTCCATTGTTCCTCTGAGAAAAGAAACTCATTTGCTTTGAACGATAAATGTCTCCCAAGCATAAATCATGTCTCCTAATCCCTTTACCAATGGCACGTAATGCAAATTGTCTCTCATTTACAGATCAGACAAAAGAGACAAAAAAAAGAGTTTGTGACATTGTCCTTGCTGCTGAAGAGAGCTGGACTTTCACCTAAAATTACACGATTACTGTTGCAGTGCAAGCTTACATCTTGTGGGCTCATATTACATCTCTGTTTGTACAGAATAAACACTGAGACAGCAAGGCTAATATTCTAATGACACATTAAATATGAATGGAGCGTTTTGAACGAAATGTTGGATGTTGGGGTGCCTTTTTTTTTTTTTGGTTTTGTAAGCTGACTGCCATCAACTTTTAGCTTTGGTCCAACTTGGGTCTGTTACACACCTTTTACTTGAAACACCAGGAGTCATTTACCCAGGGGAAGCAGGTTGGCATTTAGCTCGGTGTATGAATGTTCTCCGTTTCTATTCCCATGACGATGGTGACTTAGAAAACATGCAAGCATTTGAATTTCTTGAGCAAAATGGGTATCAAAAAGGAGAAAAAAAAGGTCCCTGGTGTGCTTCCTCATCATTAGGAAGAAGCTCCTAGGTTTACCAGGATTTTCAAGTGTGCGTGATTTTTAAGTCTTAGCTTTGTGTGGCATTTATGATCCAAAATATGCCTCCAACAAACAAGTGGCATTCGACATTGGAACTAAATAACACTTTTTCGCTATGAATCTTTGTAAACACAGCCTGGATCGACGAGTTCCATCATACATTGAATATGTTACACAACACTGGCTGAGCCTGTAGATATGTGAAGTTGTTAGTATGAATATATTAAAAAAATCATGATCCAGATAATGGTATCGCTAATATCAAATTACCGGTTTATAGGATCTATTTATTTTACAGGAACTTTACGTCCGTGACATAGTGCGACCTCAACCTTTTAATCCTAAAAATAAACACGACAGGGCACACTGCATTTATTGGCAGCTGTTCTCAGTGTGATTTCCTCTCTGCTACAGCAGCTCCGAGAATAAAACGCAAACAAATAAAGCCTGGGCGTTGTGTGCTTTGTATGTCCTCGGAATCCAGTGGAGCATCTCCACCTGCATTGGGGTGTCGGTGTATTGTAAAAAATATATGAAAGGAGCATATTGGTGCATCTGGGCGGGTATGAGCATGGCCCACAACCTGGAGGTAAGTCTGTGTAATATATTAAGATCAGTGCGCGCGAGTCTGACTTTTATTTGTGTCTGCCTCTGCATGTGCTTTAGTTAGTCCTGGAGGATCACATTGTTTTCAGAGGACCCCGTGTGTGGCGACAACATCTGCTTTGAGCGGGTGATCCATCTCCTCTTTGCTGCCACATAACAAGTCATGAGGGATTTTATTCAGCGAATGCCCAACACAGGGGGCTCGATCATAAAATTTACTGTCTCACAAGGGCATTGTAGAGGTTGTGCTTTTTACCTTCCACGGCTGAATGCTAATTCAACTTTTTCCCCTCTAATTATCGTAAATAACTAAATATATTTTCTATTTTGGGGTGAGCTCGGTTTTCTTTTCATTGCTATTCATTTTCTACATAAAAGTAGAATTTCCTGTTGCTCATAAGAGTCTTGACACTATTTGGGCATAACAAAACATTCCCCGCTGCTTATTATCATTACTATCATACAACTGGTGTATGTTTCAGCATGTTTGCACAAAGCACAGTCATAGCAGTGCACTTTTAACACTGCTAGCAGAGCAAGAGTTAAAAGTGAGCTTTCATCCCGTCTTTGGATGGAACAGTGTTTTATAAATGCCCCTGGCTTTCTTCCAAGCTTCTCGCCTCAAGCCCATGGGTCTAACAAGCATGATGCTTTGAGGATTGACTTGTGATTCAACCCAAATTTACAAGCTGATTACTATGCAGACACGGAGTCAAGTCGAGTACAAAAAAAAATAAAAAATGCGCTCCTTATTTTTACCAACAATCTTTTGGATGTCCAGAGAATGAAATGGTGCGGATGTGTATCTGTGAGACTGTGTCGGTCTGAGCATGCATTTAATGGGCACCAGCTGAAACTTTGATGTAATTGATAAAAGAAGCTGTTCCCCTAATCCTAATGGCACAATTCCTTATGATCCTTTATGCACAGACTTGCAGAGGATCAAAGAAACTCAGTCTTGCCCCGGGCGATAAAAGATGTATTAAAAATGAGTTTGAAGGATATATTAACAGGATATAAATCATGCAATTTATTCAATTGATAAGGTCAGCATTGCCTGTAGTTCCCAAGCTATTTTCATCATTCACATGCTCCAGTAACTACTAAAGCAGCTGTCCTTTGCCGTGGTGAGGGATACACACTTCTCCCTGTCCGTAATGAGATGTTTTTGAATGTAAAAGCCACTGTGGGCGTGGGCTCATTACATCATTTGTCAAATGTTCTACACTGTAAGATACATCTGGGATTCATATACTGTAAATCAGTGTAATTTGGCTACAGCCTCAGCGCGTGCTGCTTCTTTTAATCGCTGGGCTCTCGCCTCCCATGCAGACAAAGAGCAATGCCCAACATAAAACAGCTGAGATCAGTGATGGAGCTGCTCCCTCAGTACCGCACCTTCCCTCCAATTAGCACACAGACGCAACAACAAAGAGCCAATTCAGATTGGAGCTTCCCAAATAAGTGCAGATGTGACGACGGGGCAGAAAACAAAACACAGGCGTCACAAATATTGCTCTGATGGAAATATTTACTGGAAGCCTCTTTAATCTACAAAGCCTTTACCTACAAACACTGAATTAAGTTTTAGATGGTGGCACACATCTCATTTTGCGTGCTTGTTGTGCATTCGTTTCTGCTTTATATTTATGTTTTGAGTGTTAAAATCCCTGTCGCAGGAGGAAGGGCATCCAGCATCAAAGCTAACCAGGTCTGCTGTGCAACTCGCATTGATCTGCTATAAAAGGGAACTGCTGAACACACACTTCTAATATTAATACAGTTCACATCGTTTACTTATTTGACTTTTACACATTTAAGATTAGACTGAAAGACGGGGCATACTGTGAACGCTGCCTGCAGGAGAGTCTCCCAGCTGGTGTTCCAGGAGAGCCAGGCAAAAATACTGGAGCGGAGCTTCTGTTTTTCATTCTGTCCGAGCCTCACTGTGGCAATGTGACTTAAAACTCATTGATTCCAATGCAGCCATGATCGAGGCTTGGAATAAAAAATGCTGCAAGTGATGAACAGTGATAGATTTATAGCTCGCCAAAAACATTCAGGGTTTAAGCCGCATAAGCCTGACCCTGGCACCGTTGTTGCTGTATCCACAAAAAGTGGCTTCTATTAGTCCTAAAGTGGCTGTGGGGGGTGGAAATCACAAAGTCCACAAAGGGCTGGAGTTGCCGTTTTGTCTTGGCTGGAGTGATTCCTGTGGCTGAGGAATAGAGTGAGACAACTCCTGGTGAAATAGGGTGCTGCTCCCTCACAGGTGATCTATAGTTTGTCAGCACCGATCAGCCTGGAATGGGAGAACAGTCCATTCATCTGCTCATGGCTTATTGAAGAGGGTGGGCTGCCTTTGAATGCCTCAAGCTCACAGCCCCTTCCACAGGCATTATTGGATTGAGCCTATTTATCTTCCTCTTTATCAGTTGAGAATGCACTTTTTGATTTATACGTCCATATGACTCTTTTCACTGTGAAGAATTCCTCCAGCACTGGGAAGCTGAGGAATAGTTGCAATGAATATGTCTCACTAAAAACCAACAGGAGGTCTCTGCCAAACCCATGTAAATGGCATCCCTTTAGTAGTTCTTGCAGACATCAGGAGAAGTGATTAAGATATGGAGCATCTTATGCTTGGAAATATCAAGTTTTAGATGCTGTGAAATGGAAACATATGTATATTACTTGTATTTGCATTTAGACAAGGTATCTCAAGGTCAACAGAGGATTCCAGCAGAGGACCATAACATTACTACTGGTAAATTAGTTGGAAACCCACACACTGGTTGTCGACATATTGTAGATGTAGACTGGGATGTTTTAGATTGCTCCAGATCCAGTTTCAGTCCCCTGAAATCAGGTGGATATCCCTTTTGGCTGAATGAACCGTAGCATTTTTTTTTAAACTTATCTCAGAGCACCGTCAGGCTAATGAACTGGTGCATTTCACAAGTGACAGAAATATTAATGCATCCCAAATGATGCTGACTCACAATTTGTGGTTAATACGCTGTTAAATAATGTGTAGTTTCAGGCGAGCACTTTGGTCAAAGATGTGCTCCAGTTAAGCTGATAATTTCCATAAACTACAAACAGCCACCACACTTTATTGGTTCCATGCCAATTCTTGTGGAAAGCAGAGAGCTTGTTAGTGATATTTCTCATGCTTTCCTTTCCATTTTGTGTTTGTGCTCTCTCTCTCTCTCTCTCTCTCTCCTTTCAAGCCGAACATGTGTTTGGATCCACAGCACCCGACAAAACTACCTATTTTAGCATACAGCTATTGCTCTTGCTTATCCGTAAAACGGCGTTCTTTGCTTTAGGTTTACACAAATACGATGTTTTTCTGTGGCTTTATGTGTCACACGTTATAAGAAATGTGCTAATTTATGAGTTAAGATTACAGTGAAATATCAGTGTGTCTGCATGTAACATGACTAGTTATTGCACTGGTCATAAATAGCATGCACGTAAGAAGAAAAGAGAAGTTTTATGCACTTATTCACTCCACCGAATGTGTACAGCTTGTAATATGTATTTTGTTAAATTGCCAAAGAGTTATCTTTCTCTTGCTACACAAATTTAATTTAGAACGTGAAGTGGCTGCAAAATAATTTGTTAACAATCTTACAGTGCTTAATTGTACGTCATTGTCGTGTGACTTGTTTCGAAAATTCAAATGCAAAGCCTAACATGTCAAACTAGAAAAGGTAATTATCCCCATCGAATTCAAATGTTCGAAGAAAATTAGTGTCCAAGTAATTGGCAAAACTATTCACTTATTAAAATGAAACTCTATTATTGCCTTTAAATTAATGTAATAATTCCTTTCAAACATTAACTGATTATAAACGTCCCAGACTAAAATGTACCTTATAACCTTGGTTTGTAACATGTTCTTAAGAGAGGTAGGTGTTTATCTTATTTCCATCGTTCTTCAAGTCCTCTCACGGCGGATAAAACGTATCATTGATGATAATATGGGCGGCCTGTCGCCTGAGCTGCCGACGCCACAAAAACCCTGTTCTTGCCGAGGATGCCCTCTCACGTATTAACCACTGTCATTTACAGAACTGTCATCATCAAAATTTGGAACGTGTTCATTTATGACATTAGATGAAATGTCATCGGCCCATCCCACTCTTTCAAAAAACCCCACACACATCGTAGTAACCTTTGTACTTAATGTTTGCATGCTCTGCGATATGTCAAGCCAGCACAAGATAACCACTTTGTTTTGGGTTTTTTCAGTGTCATCGCGTCTCTGAAGTGAAAGCAAAGCCACATCGGGTATTCTCACTCGAAACAATAGAAATAGCTGAGTAACAATTTAGAAAAAAAGAAAGTGCACCATCATAACTGGAATACACGTCACTTACTCGTCAGATAAACAATTGAGTGCCTGCGTCCGCCATAGTTGGTAGCAGAATTATTACTGTTTTGTTCCCCCCCCCCCCCCCCCCACCCAATGTAAAAAGTTCTGCTTCACTGTCATGCAGGTCACTGCCACTAGTTGGGGCTACAAAGCAATTAGACAAGAATGGCTTTACAGGGTACGTTGATACATAACTTTGATGAAGTAAAAACATTAAAAACAATAAATTATGCTATATTAAGTATTTCCTGATCTTTTTCCTTTTTTCAGATTATTCAAAAAGTCTAAATTTTTCATTTTCACAACTTGGTGTGAAAAGTCAATGCTTTGCTTGATTGGTTTTGTTAAGTTAGTTTGTTAAGTGAAATTGTCAATGGAGTACTCAATAGTTACTTTTCAAGTGGAGGCGTTCCTTTCAGTACTATCAAAATCTAGAGTATAGTTACTCAAGAGAACACACTGCACGCTATTAGTTATTAAAAAAAAAAAAAAAAGATTTACTAACTAAACAAAAACAGCTGAAACACAGTTGAGCGTGCTGGCAGCATCTGACATCTATTACGAAGCAAAGTAAATGTTAAACGATGCCAAAACAACACAGGCGCTGTGGGTGGAAATCTTTCTGTAGCATTAATGAAAATGCAATGGTGCGTTCAGTGTCACGTGTAACAATGTGTTTCATCACCACTGGCTCTCAATGTGAGGAATTGTGTTTTCCGCTGGTTCATCTTCATGTGCAATATTTGTATTTGTTATCAGTGTTGATCATGAATGTTACGGCCTTTCTACTCCTCATTATGCTTTAACGCACTCGAATATTTAAGTATCATCAATATGGCAATGCATCAATACCACTTTACTTTAGAAATATCTCATTTCCATTAGATGCTGTTCATATACAGACTAACAATCTTTTTTTATTGCCACTGGAAAATTTTATGTGTGTTTCTCAAACATGTTACGACTAAACATTTCGCACAATATAAATATCATGACAAACTTCACTTTCATTCGTTTGACATCAAGTATGATGTGATGTTTAATGCAGTGAAATATAACGTGTTCCCGTCTGGCCTGATAACAGCCGAGCTCATTGGACGCTCTGCTTAAAGTTTTTGTCAAACTTCAGGTATCTGGTGGTCCATATCATGGTGCTTCTATTGTTACCATCACAATGGGGTCAGTTAGGGTTTTCTCCTGTTCCCATTTCACCCCAAGCGTATTAATGTACCTTACACATTGTTATGCCCTGATACTCTGCGTTTAATTATGACATACTTGATTTATTATATTTATATTCAGCCATCTGTGCGTTTATTTGCACTCTCATTTCTCATATCTTGCTTTTTATAATAAGTTGTTAATGAAAGGAGAAGCATTGTGTGGCACAACAATTTCCCTTAGGTTTATTAAAGATTCTTCTTAAGTTGTTTGGTTCAAACAGCAGTTCTGTCACAACACTGGAACTCTACCTAAGGAGTTATAAGAATAAGAGAGTGAAAATCATATTGCACAGATTTGGTCTTTTTCCTTTCCATTCTTTGCTGTAAAAAATAAATAAATAAAAAATTACTTTTGCATATAAGGCACAATAGCAGAGCTGGCCATTACATTCATTGAGCGAGTCGTTAAAATACAGCTCATCACACAACATTTTCCAAATTTAGCCACTCGCCTCAGTGGGATCAGACCCCAACTTTATGAAGTAATTTGAGATTTCATCTTAAAAGAGTGGAATTTACTGCATTACCATAAAAACGAACTCTTCCAGAGAAGCCCAGTGCATGTTCAATAAAACAATATGAGATCATAAAAGGTGAGCAATAATGCATTTCGGAGGCAGATTAAATGAAAATCAGGGAACCAATAAGGCTTGTAATAATGTACCCTGACAGCCCGACTCTCCAGTTGTGGCAGACACTCTTACATCTCAACACTGCATGCCATGTTTTTCTTTCCACGAATGAAAAGAGAGAAATCACTTGCCGTGACTCCAGATAAGGCGAGTTAAAGGCAATATACATTTTAAATGAATTTGGTAAGAAGGTTATTTTTCATTTTTGTCAAAAAGAGGGCATATCAGTAATGGATTCCAGACACTACAGATACAGTCAATGTCAATATCCTCGGCTACAGGCACTGTTTGCTGGAAACGCAAGACTTTTTTTTTTTTTTTTTCCTTGTAAAATGTGATTATTCCCAAGTGTCACCCTATTCTTCAGTCAAAACTCAAGAGATGGAAAATGTTTAAGTTCATATTCGACAGGTCTGAATGATTCAGCATGGATGATGAGAATTCTAATGGCAGGCCTATTCGCAAAGTGCAGGACTGAGATGCAAATCCATGCAGACTCTTTATCTCTATCATCCAATGCCAAGCGGTATCAAAGCCATTCTCTGTTGTCATGGAAACATTTTACCCTTTACATTTCCTATTGTCACTTGTGTCTTTGCACTTGTCCATCTCAAGGCAGCAGAGTTTCAAAGGCATTTACCAGGAGACCGGTTGAAAATGGTTGGTAAAGCTGATGAACTCATAGAAATACAAAAGTAAGACGTGGTGGGACCTTGGCTTAAGAAATTACATCTAAAGTTTATCTATCAGTCCATCGAGCAACTAATCTTTCTACCTGTACCCTGTTTGACTACAATATGTGACATTGCAAACGGCAAAAAAAATAAAGGTTCTATTCTAACCTTTTTTTTCTGCTCAGTCCATTTCATTGTATTCCATTTTTTACTTGGTCCCTCCACTATCATTGAAGTACCGATGTCAGGGTTTCCTGAAAGGAGAACTCAGTTGGCCAAACGCTCATTAAGAGCAAGAATCCAAAAAGAACAAAATTCCCCAAAACACAAAACTGGGAGATCACATAAACAAACACTGAGACACAAGAACACAAGCCACGCAGAAACACAAGACAAAGAACACACAGAAAAAGAAGTCCGATGTATACCACAGCCACCAGGTGAAAACCATCTCACATTAATGCACCGGTCAGACAGCAGGAGGGAAAGTCCAGGAGCCAGAACCAAAATCTATCATAGAAAATCTACCGTTTCCACAGGCCTTCTATTTAATTAGATGAAAGGTATTCCACTAACTTTTAGCTCACAGCTATATCACCAACATTTAAATTGATTAAAAAAATAAATAAATTAAAAAAAAAAAAGAGTAAATATGAGAATTCAGTTTGAAAAAAATATTGGGACTAAATGTAGAATCACTCTTAAGTGTTGAATCACTAAAATGAACAAGGCAGCTTTTAAAAACATTTGTTGTAATTCAAATGTATTATATAGTATAATACATTTGAATAGGAAAAGTCTCAGACACTCCTATTTTTCAAAGTCACACCGAGTTTGTAACTAGTCCAAAAAAAAAAAAAAGAAATAATGAAAAGAAATGAAAAGAAGAAAACCCTCATCAGACGCCCACATTAACCAAAAACTAAAGCTTCCCTGTCTTGTATTGGTTTTGCAGTATTTCTCCCAAAGCACTTCTGGCCAGTGCAGCTTTAATTCAGTAATTTCCCTTCCAGATTATTTTTCACACTTGACATCTTTTGATTGAGTTGAGCAGACATTTCCTCCCGCTGCTATGAACAAGGCTGTCAGGTCGGTATGAATTTAAGCAATGGAACTGTAAGATTTTCACAGTTTTGAAGACCAAAGTATGAGCCACTCTTCCAATTACTACTGCAATCCTTTGTTTAAATCGGTGTCTGTAGTGAGGTGGCAGGGAAGGGGAAATGAGGTCCTTGTAATGAAGGTACGGCAGGGAAGAAATTTGGCTGAAGTTAAGGCCAAGTATTAAGTAATGAAGGATGTGTGGGGATAAGAAACCCAGAATCTCAGAACAAACTTAATTACTAGAAGTATTACCTTCACCTTAACATCAATGAGATTAAATGATGTGTTCTTCAGTCAGAAAAGCTTTATAATTTGGGAAAAGGTAGTATCCCTGCGGCGAAATCCTGCCATTACCTCAACATCTTACAGTGGCTTTGCTGAACTTGTCCTGAAACCAATAAAAGTAATTACGTTTAAGAAATGCAAGTGTTACTGATTGTGAGATTTTATGGCAAGGTCTTTACTAAAACACAACCTCTAATATCGAGGATTGTGATGCCTCTCGAGATGAAAGTTGCTGCGCTTTTCAATTTTTTTGATCGTTTCCTCAATTGTGTATTCTCCAATATTTTATGGAATGGCACAGTGGCCCAGAAGGGTCAACGCAATAGCAAAAGCCACAACGCAACAGCAAAGGGCACAATGCAACTTCCACAATGGGAAATTAACCCATAAAATCGTGATATACATTTCCCCGATCGCCCATCTCAAACATTGATTTATTTAATAATTTACCTGAGAGTAGCAGACAAAATAACACTGAGACCCGAGCTGAGACACCTGTAGCCCGACTACCACCTAAGTTAGTAGAAAAGGGGTCCTGATATGTAACGACGACATGAATTGTTCCAAAATAGAATGGAATAAAACCTGAACAAAAGTGCATAGCCCAAAAATTTTGAAAAAAATCCAAAATGGAATAACTGGTCATTAATGTAAAAAGATTTAACAAAAATTTAAATGTGATCTTGATATGTTTGGTGTATATATTATCTTTGTAGTGATGATTGGAGAAATAGATTACAGATTATAGAGAACAGAAGACTGTAAATGACCAACAGCAATCATACATAAATACTATAAACTGTATATAGATATACATATAAACAAATAACCAAACTTTTAGAACTCATTCTTTCAGTGTTTTTCAAATTGAAGCAGTTCAAGTCCAAAACATAAGTCATTGACTCACTGTATGATGTTATTAAATTACTACAATAATATGTAAACACTAGGAAACAACTTTATCACTATTGGGTTTTGCTGAATATTACGTATGATGTATAAGACACTAAACCCAAAATAATGCCCGATGGATGAGGTGCCTTGCATGGCAACTACCTCCATTGCTGTGTGAATGTGACTAATAAAGTAAAGTATTCTGGGCCTGCTCAAGTAAAACAGTGGAATCCATTTACCAAAGTAATTTTCACTTTTAAACAATTTCAACACAAAACCAGAATAAGGCGCTGGAAATCAAAATCGACCCTGTTGCAGGCCTTTTCCTTTGAGAGCATAGAAACCAAATATGACTCGATCTGCAAACAAGCAAGAGCAAAAGAGAACCAAGAACCAGAAGCAGAGAACAGAAGCAGAGAACCAAGCAGTACCTTTTCCATGGATGTGAGGTCCAAACATTACTCCTCCGTCGGCATTGGGTTTGGAGTAAGGAAGCAGGATGCAGGTGGTGTCGTGTCCAGCAGGTGTCCAGCAGGTATCCAGAGGAGCTGTGAGCATCCAGGGTGTCTCTATCTAGTAAATGTGTCTTGTTTTTCTGTTCGAAAACGATCCAACAACGGGTCAAACAGTCACACGGATCAGCTGCGGCTCTGCTCACTTGTCAAACGAGCAGCTGTTTCAGTCCAAAATGCCCTGAAACTTTGTGCTAAAGTTCCAGAAATATGTACTTTTGCAGATTAATTTTCCAGTAATCCAGAGACACAAGTTAATACACTCACTTTAGTGCACAACTTCTCAAAACTTTGCTTAAGAGATGGACTTCCGTGCTCCGTCGCCTCCTCACACAGGTGTGCTTGCTTGCCAATTAGGCAAACGCTTGCGCGTGCGCCTCACGCACTCACCTGCACGCACTCAGTGTCCAATCAACGTGAAGTAACCGGCCTTCGTGACCGCATACATTTCTTTAGAAAGATAGCTCTCAAATATTTAACGTTTCTTTTACAAAATGAATGAAATTAAATACATATAAGCACTTTTAAACATTCTCATGAACTTTTAGACACCCATTTGTAAACAAAGCAAAAAATAGGTATTTTAATCCCTCTTTCTGGAACAGTTTTAAGGTTTCATTAAAATTGGCTCCATGTTGAGATTACAGTCATTTGTTGTAGTAATAATTTGGCTTTGGGAAAATAGACATTTTCCTCATGTACACTGTGTGCCACAACAAAGATAAACCTTAATTTAGATTATTATGGCACTATTTTAATGGTCTGGCCAACTCAAGAAGAAATTAGACTATACTTGACACCTGAACTAAAATGGTTTTGACACACCTGCTATAAATATACCTTTAACAACATTTCTTTGTTTTCATAAAATTGTACTACTAAGTACAGGAATTTCTTGATACTTAGTAAAAAGCATCGTAACCTCATGACCATTTTGAGTAGGGCTGCACAATATATCAAAAATATCATTATTGTGATGTCAATTTACAAAATACAGATATCGCAAATGAATGACTCAACTGCGATGAATTATATGTCCAGCCACTCACGCTTTGCCAATTTTAAAAGGGTTTTAAATATAAATAAAAGCATGATTTACTGCAATTAAATTGGTTGATTAACTAATTAAAAATCTAATTTCATATCTTTTGGCCTAAGGGCAGAAATAAACACAAAACAAAGGAAAATCAACCAAAAACTGCATATTCAACACGAAGCTCTGCTTCCGAAACCCTGCAGATGCACATGAAATTAAAAAAAAAAAAAATGCTCAGTCACAGCTGGTGTAAATTAGTTACAAAAAGAGATCTCAAAGCACAAGAAAATTAACAGTGTATTTATGAAAACTCATATTGCACGTTCACCTAATACCGTGCAGCCTGACGTAGGGAGAAACACATGCAGCTAACAGGTGGATACAATTCACTGGTGACCCAGTTTCACCACGAAGAAAAAAAAAAAAAAAAACTAAGCTTCAGCATCAGCATCAAAACAGTCTGCTTTGATAGAGATTAGTTCCTTTGTTCCTTTCTCACCGAGGCTGCTTCCTTCTTTCTTTTTTTGGGGGGTTTTTGTTGGGGGTGGCTGTCATTTTCTAGTAAAATTAAAAACTGGTCCGCTGGTTTAAATAAAGAAAGGGCAAATTCGGGGCTCGGACAGACAATAACAAACAGTAATAAATACTATACCGGTGGTTTTTACTGGCACATCTACACGATAAAAGTCACTCTCTGTTTCACCTATTAAATGCGTTTGTACAACATTAGTTCTGACTCAGTAGGATAACAGACACTAAACAGTGTTTAAAACGTACAGCTAGATTCTTATTACTCCGTGAACGCTGCATGTTTAGGCTGCTACCAATACAAGATAATATTAAAAAAAGCATCATGGCTTCTTATTAATACATCTATATAGGTAACAAGTAGTTTATTTAATAACTATTACATTATATTTGGTTGCAGTCATTACACCGTAATCCTAATCAGTGACCCCCTATCTTTAATTAAATAATCAACAGATAGTCCGTATTTATTATATGTTTCATATATGCGTGACACATTTTGAAAAAGGTCCGAGCTTGCCAAACTGCTATTCAGACGTATTAATTTATTTATTATTAACGCAGTATATGTGTCATAGCTAGCGTGCGGTGCAATGAAGATGAACAAAGAGCTGGCTACAATTTCTGCGCCACTTGTTTTATCTGGCACTTCGCGTGTGAGTTGGAAAAGAGGCGGCGGTTAATGTAGAAAGTAGGAGCCAGAGCTTTGGAGAACTCGGCTCAAGGGTAGACGCAGACCTGGAGATAGGTGCAGGCAGGGGGTCTATTAACACTTAGGGGAGCCAAGCTTGACAGCTCCTTACTCATCTGGGCCCCACAGGGAAGCTTGTTCCCGCCCCGGCACTGTTGTGATGGTCAATACCAGTGCTTCCAGGGACACCTGGATGTGGGCTGGGATGTTCGGTCACTGTAACGATACTGCTTCATCTGGGATTTCAGTCTGAGCAATACTGAAAGAGACGTTTCTTTTTGTGTGTGGTTTTTTTTTCTTTCTTTTTCTACGATTTGGGCGTTTGCATGGGAAAGTCGTTGAGTTCAGCCTTTAGATATTAATGCAAGAGCATGTAAACCCGCATGTGTGTTTTAATCGAGGTCCTATATATGCGAAGCAATATGTGGTAATCATTAGACCATCAAGCAGTTTGTACTCGTTATGTAGATACCGCAGGGGGCTATGGAACAATCAAGGCCTTAATGTCGGAGCATGGTAACTCCATTTTCTCATTGTATTCCAAAATCAAATTCCCATTAAATGTACAAAGCACTATACGAAATGAAAAATTCTTTGTGCTTGTCTTGTTATCCTTTTTTTATTTATTTTTTCATACTTACAGAAACTTCTTTTCTAGATGTACTGTACTGTCAGTGCTGACACTTCACAGTTCCAATAATTAAGGTTTGATTAGCTATCATGTGATGCTTAAAGTGACAAAAGAAAACACATTCTTGTTTGCCAGATAACTGCTTGCATAGATAATAGGCAATAAATGAAAAGCAACCAGCTGGTGAAGTGTGGAAATCCCTACCCATAAGGACATATCCTCTTCAGTCATACACAGTGGATGGTTGAATGTTTAATGTTTAAATTTCTTTTTTCTTTTTTTTTTTATAAAGCTATATGGCACACATTTAAAGCTGGCATAAGCAAAAAGTGAGACCAGACTGTTTGTTGTTAACGTGGCTGCTTGTCAGAGAGATGCACCATTTCCTAACTTACCTGTATCAAAAGTCAGAGCCACATTACACAGCTTATGTATCTCAATCAATACACTTTAATTTCCCTTGTCTTTAAGAAGTCGAATTGAAAGAAACTTGGAAGTCTTAAATGTTTCCAAACAGTGAAATGACCTGTTTGAGGACACTGAGAAGAGTGACAAAACGATACTGGGAGTTGGTTGAATAAGAGCCTAACAAGTTGGATGGCTGCACTGTCACGACGCTGGGGGGAATTTTCACTTTACCTTACGTGTGTCTTTTTTGTTCATGACAGCATTTTGCAGCTTGTACTACTAAAGAATCACATTTTGTAAGACCAATTAGGTTCTTCAGCTTGACTGCCATAACAGAGAATAACTTTTCTTCCCCGATGAATAGACATCATTTTGCGAAAATAGGATTTCACAAATTTATAGCACCAAAAAAGAAAAACAGTCTTGTAAATTGATAACATATCCAGTTTATTCAGCTGCTCACTTTGTACAATTCCTTTTTACAAGGGTCACCACAGAGTCATTGCAACTTGCACCACAAACTTGGCCAGTTTCACAGCTGGATGCCGGATATTGTCGCAACCGGGATTTTAACTGCACCCCCCCCACCACCACCACCACCAAGGTGTTGATTGGCTACTACAGCATAAAATATACACAGTTAATATCCCTCCAGTTGTAACCAATCAACACATTTTTGGGTTATTTTAAGGGAGAAATGAAGAAAATGCGCATATCCCAGTGACGATAACAGAAACAACAAGAGTCATTGGAGATTTCTGACCTCCGCCAAGGGTCGACATGGACGCAGGGAAATGACACCTATTCCACATCCAGATCAACTGCCTTTATTTGTCTATTAAGTTTGGTGAGCCCATGATTTGATTTCACAATTTGAAAGAACACAAGATAAAACAATCTTGTTCTCTTTCGTACCGCGTTATCACCTGAACCGTAGTTGAGAGGCCTGGCTTATTATGGAGCTTCACTCACTAACTTGTGGTTGATGTCTGCTGGTAACAACAGGCTGTCTGTCGGGCCGAATTCTGATGTGGAGTTGGATGGAGGGAGACAGGGAGACCAACTACACTTCCCAAAACCAAAGCCACGACTTGTCATTTAAAGTGACAGGCATGTAACACTATATAGTGAAATGAACATTTGTAACAAGTAATGTTGATCTGAATCACCACCAAAATGTAATGCCTTCTTCCTTTGAATAAAATTCACATGTGAACCAATTTTCAAGAAGATCGGCTCATTAGTTTTTGAGATATCTTGTCAACAGGCAAATAAACGTGGGTGATTTATGAAGGAATAAAGTGTTTACCTCCTCTGTTGCACTGGCTGAAGTGCTTAGAATGACTGAAGCTTTGAAATAATTTGGCAATGGCTTTTGACTGGTAAATATCGGATTTTTATCTGTGATATTGTGATTATTAGAATTTGTGACGATGGTGTCTAAACTCCAAATATTCAGCTGCAATTTTCATAAACTCTGGGGACTTTTAGTTGGTTTCTCCTTCGTTCCCTTTCCCTTTAGACATGACACACCGCTTGGTCCACTTGCTTGGTGTGTGCCAGGAAACGGGGAGCAACGTCACCGCTCCGCAAATCTTTCACACTCCTGCAGCAATGGCATCTGGGTCCTTTTCAACAAGCCCCAAAGAGACCGAAGCTACAAGCGCGTTGTGAAGATCTCAGGTGAAATCTGTCACAAAGATTTCAGTAATTTGAAAATGCTTTCCCGCATCTCTTGGTCGAATAAAATCTGGTCGCAGTACCTCTGCCACACTTATATGCAGAGCAACACCGTCGGCCGCCACAGGGGCACCGCTCCGCCCCAGCCGGTGACTGTGTGCTGTCAGAGCTCCAGCTTTTGAAAGAGGGAATAAGCAATAAATGCTTAATGCAAAGTGTCACATCAATTCGTCTCTCTGTAGTATCCGCTGAGTGTTTTCCTAAACTGGCATTGTATTATAATTAGACTGGACATAGTAAGGTTCCCTAATCTGTCAGGGGAACGCAGAAAATACAGAGAGGGAGAGGACATTTAATGTAAAACGGGGGAATGCAAAAGTAGTTTGAAAAAAAAAAAAAAGCAGCATATAAATTGTTGCTACTGTTCACCACTAGCACATCTGTGTTTTGAATCTAAATATGTTTGCCAGGGGGAAGTGCTTTATATACTCACCTGAGCAAATAAATTGGTGTATGTATTCTTTATTTATTTATTTATTTATTTATTTATTTATTTGCTTGCTGCCGCACTAACCTGTCACGCCGGCTTGCTTGCTGGATAATGAGGCAACGACTGATGATAACAATACTGACACGACATAGGATTAAAGTGAAATTAACTACCTCCCAAGCAGAGAAAACAACATTATTAAAATGCAGTCCATTGCAGACTGGTATAATAAAATAAAAATGAAGAAGAAAAAAAATGCCAATTTTTGCAATTTTTCTAATTACTTTAAAGGTTTTGTATTTGCAGATGACAACACATGAAATTGGAATTTATCATTGCCAAAAGAAGGAGAAGAAGAAGAGAAAGAAAAAAAAAAACTATCTAGAAAATCGATGAGCTGTGTTTCTGGTCAACATCTCCTGAAGATAAGTTTCTGTGAGGGAGAAGGTGTGTATGTGTGTACAAGTGGATGCCGTTCAATATGTGTGTGCATGCGTGGGTGATATTTTACCTTGAGCCAATGTGGCAGTTCCTGTCTCACAATGGATTCAAAAGGGAGTTCATCTTTGTGTCATTCCAATCCATCTCACCGAGCGCTTCCCGGAAAACTGATATGCCCATGAATATTTGCTCCCATCCTTATGTAGATGTGTCTTAATGGACTCTGACAGCTGTGTGGCTATTATTGATGTCCCCGTGAAGCATAATGAAAGTGAAATCACTCCTCAACAATAGGTGGCAGCTAAATGGTGAAAATATTCACCCAACCTGACGGGTTCACATGTATCAAAAAATTACCCCGCCATACGTGGACCGGAGTCATTAGAGCTCCAGAAACATCAAACTCATTTTTATCTGAGATGCCTCATGGAGATATCAATCTTGCATGTGTAATGAGTTACTGCAGTATAATCCTCTGATGATGTTCCCCACACGGGGATTTTTGATGGTACATTCCTGGACAGACGTTCCGTATTAAATCTCACACTGAACAACACAATCGTGGAAATTCGGTGCAGCATGTCGCTAATTTGTAAATTTCCCCCATATTTTTTTTATTTTTTTATTTTTACTAGATTGCAGTCGGCCTGCATTGAAATTCCAGCCAGCTCCGAGCTATGGTCATTGTTAATTAAGGCGGCTGTGTTCTGACTTATTGACCCCCGTAGCTCAGGGGATTTTGATGGGTTATGGAAGAGCTCATGGAATCTGGCCCGTGGCCCAAGTTCTCTCCGTTTTGGTCATCCGCAGTGTTTGATGCATGGCAATTTAAATCCTCTCGTCTAATTAAATGTGATCTGCACTTGTGCTAAATGACTTTTTTTCTCTGCTCGCTGAGAGATATCAGCTGCCTCTCACACAAGGTGACATTCCACTTTTCCATTATGCAGGATTATAACAGGCAGGTAGGACTTGGAGGATATAGTGTATGTGGAGGGCTGTTACCCCACTGGAAGTCCCTTATTTATTTATTATTTTTTATTTTTTTTATTTTCTTTTCAATTCTGGTGAATAAGTAATGGTGATGAGCAGACTGCCAGCCAGGGGGAATCAAAGGGATTTGGGGCTTAATTCACAGCTTAGCTACCCCATCTCTGGTGTCAGCACAATGCAAAGTTCAGTGCTAAATCATTAATGAAATAATACCATCAGTCAGTCAACAGTCAACTTAAAAATATTGAAATCTAATACCTTTCGTGGTCGATATTTGAACCCCAGGAAACAGCGGTGTGGAGAGAAAAACAGTCTGGTGTCCACTCAGTTGAATGCAGCGATATTTTGACCTCAAGTAACCTGTGATGACACATCATATTTACAATATTGAATAAAGTTAGCACACAATTGAATATGGTAAATATTAATACTGTTAATGTGTCATTCTGTACAATCATACAGTTTCTGTGGTATGACACAATCATTGGTATTAGATATTTAGCCATTTTATCAGCCGCAAAGTACCAAATCAAAATGTAAAGACTGTATACTAATTGTTGACGTGAACATATAAACAACTGCAGGGGATATGCAACAAGTGTTGTAAAATCCAGTGAAGAAAAAAAATGATATATTGTTTTATTGTGTGTGTTGATTCCTTTTGGATATTTCAGGGAAAAAGTTTAAACACAAATTTCAACGACACTATTTCATAAATTCGACAAACTGATGATGACCTCGAGGCTTGCCTCATTTTCAAATGGACAAATTTAGAAAATGAGGGTGAAGAGAAGGTGACTGGGTGAGTGGTAAGAAGCTCTCCGGGGAGCGACAGGTGGAACCTGGTCTTGGATAAATCGCTGACATTTAAAGTCGGAGGGTCTCTTCGCAGTCGTGTTAAGTGTTAAGTGTCAACACCAAGACGTCTCTGAGGCTGTAAAATATGAGTTTGGAAGTGGGTGGGTTTGAAAACATTTGATATAATATATTCTTCTCTTGTGGGAAATAAAACCAAACTATTTACATTTGGACGAGATTAGGGACGATCTGTAAAGTGAAGTCAAACTGAGACCATTTGATTAGAACAAAAAAAGTCCCAAACTACAGGAATTCATCACAAGGTCAACAGGAAACACTTACTCCTGAAGTGAATGTGTTTACAACAAGCAAACAAGACTGCAAAAAATTTGAAGATCCGTATCAGAAGAAGGAATTTCTCATCCAAAAAGAACATTTTAGCATAACTACAGTTTTACAGTGATTGAAAAGGCACGGAGTCGGCCTTTTTGGAGCGGTCCATCTTGTTGAGATGACTCAATTACCGTCACTGTGGCCAAACATCAAGTTGTTTGGCCACAGTGACGGTGGATGTGTTTGGTGCAGACCACAGACAGCTTTTTAGGAGAAGAACCATGTGCAAAACAGCGAGCGATGGTGGTGGGAATGCTGTCGTTTGAGGTTTGCTGCTCTGCCGCAGGGACCGGGCAGCTTAAAGTCATGAATTCTGCATCATATCAAAGAGTGTTTGAGGATAATTTGAAGGCATCTTTCCGAAAGTTGAAGTTGAAACGGAAGCAGACCTTTCAACGGGATAATGATCCTAAGCAGCGCTTGCATATTCACCAAGGAATGAGTCAAAGAGGAAAAAAAATAAAAAATAGAGGATTATGGAATGGCCTCCTCCTTTCAGTCAGAAAAAAGTCCGATTTGAAGTCCATACAAATGTCACGGGGGATTTGGAATGAGCAGTGTATGCAAGAGCACCCTCAAACATCTTGAAACTGAATGAAACTCGGCTGTAATAGAAGTCAACAACATTTCAGCAAGCCAATATCAGAGACTGGTGGACAGCGATGTAAACACCAATCAAGTCAGCAGCTTCTTTACTTATTTTTATTTCTAAAGAATGTAAAACAATTATTTTTTTTTATTTGGAAGCACTCACGAGGCTGATTGATCACCGCACCTTTATTGCTTGCCAGTCACACGTTTGTGTTTGCTCGTGTCATTCATACTGGCGGATGAAGTGGCAGCGCAGAACCAATACTAGTTATCGTGTCTATAGTGCAGTGACTTTTTGATAATGAAAATATTCTTGCTTCCGAACAGGAAAGAGCAGGCAGCTTGGCTCGGCCTCTAGCTCGCAAAGCCTCTTCTCAACAAAAACGTACGTTCAACGGTAATGAACAATAGCTGCTGATGCATTTTTGCACGATGTGGGCGTGAGCAAGTTTACCTCATTTCCCACTGAGTACGGTCATTTTGTTCTTTGTGATCCGGGGACAAAAACCTGAATTGTTAAATATATAAAGAGCCAAACAAAAGTGGCTGATTTCCAAAACGTCTCATTGTTTTGGGACAGTGCTAAAAGCCTGTTCATTTGGTAGTACTTTGGAGATCACTTGTTGTTTGTATGCTCCGTGTTTTTAAAAAAAAAAAAAAGGGACACTCTTTTCAAAAGAACGTCTTGTGCTAACAAGTCATTTCTGTTATAAATTTTGTTTTAGTGAAATAAGAGCTCTTGTAATATTTTAGGTCATGAGGCATTAAAATTCAGAGGCAACGTGCCCACATGCTCAAATCAGGACTACTTAGAATTAGTTTAATTTCTTATTCAACTCATTGATGTCGAATGTTTTTTGACTACCGTTATAACGTGCTGTATGCGAGAGAAATAGAATTAAATCCTCAGCACCACTGCAAAGAACAAAACCACTAATCCTTGTGCACCGCCATTAACTTTGTTTTGCATTTTCAATTGAAAAAAGGCCAGGATTTTTTTCTTTTTTTCTTTTTTTTTAATCAAGGTTTAAAATTCCAACCTTGGATCTAATAAATGAAACCAATACAGTGTGTAAACAAAGACATTCAAACCATTTACACAAGAGACGATTTTTGCACCATTGGCTCCCATTTTTCTTTTGATTGCATCCCTGAACTAGTGTTATTCCCAAAAAGGCATTAAAAGGTGAGAAGTATTTGCAAAATACATGTAAATTCGATAGTTTTGCTCAGCACTGAGGTTAGCCAAAAGATTAAATTCTGTGAAAATAAAATAAACAGTATCGCTAAATAATATTTCATTGCACTTTTTAAGAATATAACACTCTGAACAACTGTGGTCAGTTATTGACATATGAATAAACATGGATTACAATTATTCAATTGGTGTGGAAGAGTTAAATTTGTCGAAGAAATAAAATAACATAATAAAAATATTCATACGCTAAAGAAACCTCAACAAAACAAACATTTGAACCTATCATTACTCCACGTTGACATTTTTGTTCACAGTACTTTTAACTACCAAAGACTCAAAAAAAGAAAGAAATGCTGAGGTTTTCTAATACTGTTATTTTGTTAGGTGTCCAGGCAGCTGCTGGTTTTTATTTTTTTAATTTTTTTGTTAATGGGCCGCATTCCACACAAATTCTTAAATCCCAGTTCAGGTCAGATTAGATGCATTTACCTGTCTTGAAGCAGTTCATAGTATGTGTTAGAGAGTTGTCTGCCCATCGATTTCTTTGTCTCTGAGTGAGAATTGCCTTTGATTATTGAAGTCCTTTCAGTCCCTTTAAAACAGCACTTAGGGGAAATCCCTTCAAATTACACATGTGCGCAGAGGTGATAATCTTTTCCTCTTTGAAAAGTGTACAAGTAAACACATTTTTTGCCATGGGCACAGGTATACCTCTGACTCACCATAAAAGAAACAAATAGGATGTGAAATCAGCGAACCCCCTTTTCTCATTTTCATTCAACAAAGCAATTTAAATGAAATCACTTTTTTCACATGAGAAAACATATGCATTGTGTAGTCTAGTTTAACTGAGTAAATCCAGACAACTGACAGGAGGGAAAAAAGAAAAGACTGTTGACTGAAGAATTTAGGGAAGGAAATAATCGCAAGGCATGTGCAAGGGACAGGCTCCATGACTTTCCATGATGGCTGGTGTTTTTGTGATCACAGCTGCTAATTTCATTAGAAATGTCGACATTGGTTGGGGTGAGCCAACCTCCGTTGGACGGAATGCTCAAATGGTGGGAAAAGAATGAAGGAAAGCTTCAAACTGACCTTCCACGTCAAGGAATAACTGTGTCCAGTTGTGCCATATGTTACTTCCTGGATGCGAGTGAGCTCGGTGGAAGAAGCGCCAGAAAGATTCTTCTTTTCAAAGTGAAACAAATAGCCAGACTGGGGGGGGGGGGGGGGGGGGGGGGGGGGGGTGCAAAAACACATTGATGAATGACAAAGCTTCTGGGAGAATCTCATTTGGACACACAAAAACAGTTTTTATCCCTCTGCTTTTTTCTTTTTCTTTTTTTTTTTTTGGTGAATCAAATTTTGCTCTGTTTTCACAGATCACCAAATAAATCATTCAAAGTAGACGACCCAGACAGTGAACCATGGAGGAGGCTCAGTTAATAGTGGGTTGCTTTGCCGTGACTGGCACAGGGTGCCGCACAAAATGAAATCACGAGATTATCAGGGAAGTCTGGAGTGAAACATACTGCCCAGTGTCACAGGGCTCTGCCTCGATAGCAGGTCATTGCTCCTGCAACAGGATAGTGAACCAAATGTATATCTTGGCTGAGACAAAAAAAAAAAAAGAAAACATCCAGAGGCCTGCAACAAGCACTGATGTTAATCTGAGAGAACATCCCCGGAAAGAACTGAAACTTGTAGCTGAGAAAAGCAATCCATCAAACCTAAGAGAACTTGAGTAGTTTGCTGGAGAAGCGCGGTTAGAGAGTGGGTAGAGATTAGAGAGCCAATTCACCCTCTGATAAGTGCATATGTCTCATTAAGAGTTACTAGCAATGCTTGCTTACAGTGATTGCCTCAAAAGAGTAACTGCCTCAATCTTTTACGAGATACTTGTGAGGCCCTTCTCGTAAGTATCTTCTTTGTGAAGTTCAAAACATAGTCCTTTGAAAGTTTTTCTCACCAAACATTTTTTACCAGAAAAGAAGAGACCGACCAGGATCTTCCCCACCGGACCAGCCAGGTTTTCAGCTGTATCAACTCTATCGGCATCCAACCCTTAATACTATTTGTCACCCGCAAACACCAAGGTTCAAGATAAGAAAGCCTCAATCTTCCAGCTTGAGCAATTAAAAAAAAAAAAAAAAATGACACTGATCCCACAGCCACTGACCCTTCAATCGCCTTGGCAGTCGGCCTGAAATGCCCAGTTTACATCCAATTGTGGGCTGTGAGCACAACATAGATACAAATCAAGAGACCAATTGCTCTCGTCACTCACCTGCTGAAACCGTTCAGGCAGAGGGTCGAACCGGCACAAACTTTGAATGTTCTTGTAAACTGAATTTTTTATTTTTTTTTAAGAGTTTCAGCAACAGGCCTGAGGAGTGTATATATACACATAAACACAAAGGGCATACAGGGTCTAGACCAGTGGCTGTGTTGATACAACTGTAAGGAAAATGCAATAGAATATTTGTTAAGACTACTGAGCAGAATTCTGCAATAAAAACACCAAACATGACAACACAGACTGGTCCTAGTAGGCTACACAGTCATTTAAAATGGTTAATACAATAATAACACTGCTATATAGAAAGCATATATAAAATGTGTTTATTGCATTAATGTTTCACTTGGTAACCAGTGCCGGAGCGGGACTCATTTTCAGCCCTGGAGTTTCACACCTCAGACCGGCCCACTTTAAATCACGACCTTTTAAAATCACGTAATTAGAATCTCACATGTGATGTCTACAGCGCTGTTCCGTAGAGCCTCGTACTTCAGTGTACATTTCGAATAGGTGTTAACAGATATCCGAACCTTATAAATGAAACAAAAACATAAAACGTTAGATTCAAAATATAGAATTAAAAAATGAGCTTTCTTATAACACTATCATCTGTTTTTTAAAGAAACATGACCGACCCTGAAACATCGATAAGCGTCTGAGCAGTGCACTGGTCCCTGCCACTTTGTTTATGACAATATCTTTGTCCAAAGACATGAGGATTCCTTCCTCAGTACATACATGCCTCAAGTGTCGTCTGGGTCAAAATGATCCTGAGTCTGTTTTTGATGAAATGTACTGTTGAGAAACTTCTCATATAGTGGAAGTAATGCTCCACACTGTTACAACTGCTCACCTGTTCCTTCCATGGTGACGGGATCAATCCCCTCATCACCACTGGCTCTGTAAAATCTCAACACAAATCTCCCTTGTTCACAAATGCCTTCTGATCAGTTAAGGTCGGTTTCATTAATGTATCAGGATGCGTCTGCAAAAAAAAAAGAAGCTGCCAGTGGAGGAAGGAGGAGGCGGCCAGGGAACAGCGGGAACAGCGTGTGATCAACCCAGTGCTGTGGGAAAAAAAAGAAAAAAGAAAAGAAGTACATTTCAAAAGGAATACGCAACTTAGGTCCAGTCCCTTTCATAAATCCCCAACAGAATCATAATACCATTTGAGCATATCAAGTCCTGTAGGGCTTTGTGAAGACATTTCACACAGTACTTATGTCACCGCCAACTAATATGACTGGTTTTGACCTCCACAAAGGAAGGGGGGGCGGGGGGGGGGGGGGGGGGGGGGGGGGGGGGGGGGTTATTCTTTTGTAAACTTGAGGTGCATCTTTAAAATAGAAGGTCTGAGTTGTGCAAGATTTTTGCTTTATCAAATGGGCACAATGCGATCAATCCTCCCACCCGTGAGAATGACAGGGGCAGAAACTAAGAGCTTGCATAACTTGTCCTGGAAACTTGGCATATCAAAATGTGATCCTCCTACAGTAGTTTGTGTGCATTCCTCAGGCTTTGTCTCGGGTTCCGGTGTTGTTGTGTGCAGCCTGTGTGCTGGAAATATGTGTTTGATTCATATTTCAGTTTTGTCTGGCTATCAGGGCCTGTTTCAAGGCTTTGCTTAGCTTTAATGAAACAACTGGTGAGCAAGTTCATTTATTTTACTTTGTTTTTTTTACATTTTAGTTTTCCTGGAGCGGGTTGAAATTGTCACAAATCATCACATCTGTACTTTTCTTTCTTTCTTTTTTTTTCTTCTTTTTTTTTAAATGATGATTATTTCCACCAAACTATGAGCAAAATGAGCAAAACATAAATCAAAGTATGCGAAGAAGAATCACCCTTAAACAATGTCACGACTAAAGATTTACTTCACCCTCTGCTCCTCATCATTTTATCTTTATTTCACTTCATGCGCAGTGTGCTGAACCATGAATCATCAGAACCTTAGCTGTCCGCTGTGTGCAAGTTTTACGTGGCTAATTCACTGCCGAGAGTCAATGACCAGTGCAACGGGACTAATATGTTGAGCACAAGGGCCACCTCGCTCCTGGCGAGTTTCTGCTCACAGGATAGATGTGGCAAATCATTTGTGACTGACCTGCTGAACTGTGACAATTTTGACTGATGCATTGTTTGGATCCTCTCGCCCCACCCCCAAGCTATAGCAGAATAGACATATTTGAGTTGATGCACATTATCAATAAAGCGGGGTGGGTTGATGATGACCTCGGCCTCTAAATACATCTGGTCCTACTAGAACTGGAGGCTGGTGGCTCTTGTATAGAAGTCAAGGCAGAAGTAAACGCTCGCAAACTCATATTCGCTGCGAGTGAACTGGGGCGCGTTATATATCCAAGTGCACCAACAATGTTTCAACTTTAGGAAAAAAAAAATAAATAAAAAAATAACCTATTCATCCAGAGGAGTGTTTTTCTTTTCAACTTCAATTTATGAATGTATGGAAATAGGAAGATAATAAAAGTTGTTTGGAGGAAAATATCAGTGACAGCTGGTGTTTTCTGCTGAGGTTTGATACCAGCCTGTAGCTGAGCCGTCACAGGAACCCAGTCGGGGGAACACGCGCGCGCAGCCACACAGCTAATGTCCTTACACTTAAGTTGGTTAAACCATAGCTGAAGTTCACAAGGAAAGCTGTAGTCACTGAGACGCAGTGCGAGAGGAGTGGAGTTGCTGCACTTTTGTCATGAGAGGGCTCAGCCAACTCCAAGTTGAGTTATCTTTTGCCGTTTAGGGTCGTTTTTCAGTACTATGTACTGAAAAGCTGCATTTGCTGTCTATTATTGTGCAATGGATTCAAAAAGCAGTACATCAAAGCCTGTTAGAAGCGCAGAAAGGCAGATCTTTGCCTCAGAGCTCACGTCAGCTCCCTTTAATCCATTTGAACAAATAGTAGATCACAAGGCAAGTGTTTCAAAAAGACGCTAAGAAAGATTACAAAGATGTACTTTTTTATTTTTTATTCAATGATAATAAAGCTCTGTGTTGTATGATATGGCACACATTGTCCTTGTTCCTCTTTGGTTCTCCATCACTGTCCAGCAAGAGCAGCGTTATCTTGATCATCCTCCCCTCGTTCCAACTATACTGGAACAAAGCACTTCTTTATTCTCTTAAGGGGATTGAGATGTGCTGTCAGGGGCTGTGATGATCTAAACCTACAACAGAATGGTTACCTGATGCACAAAGCTCTCTGTTGTTATAAAAAAAAAAAAAAACAGTTATACGAAGCAGCCAAAGGGAAAGTGACTCAGTGTGGCGGCAGCGTACAACTAACGCAAAGGAGAACACGTCAACCGAGAGTGTTACTTTTAGCAGCTCTACTGTACATCCGACCAAATGCACTCGTCACTTGAAGTGTGCTTGGTGTCACTGCCAATGCCGAAATGAATACCCTCTCTTACCGTCCGATAAACATTGGCAAGCAATTAGCTCGAGTAAACGGAAAAGTGGAAAACATTATTTAGCAATTTATACAAACATAAACAGCCTGTTCAAGTTACTGCCGGACTGCAAACGGGTTACAAATCACCTCATGGGGACACCTGTGAATATCCAAAAGAGCTATCAGCGGATGAAACATTAAATATTAGATAGATTATAATCATGCTTTTGAGGTGTCAAATGGTGGAGAGCGGGCGCCAACTGACAATGGCGAAAAAGTAGAGTCAAGAGAGAGAGAGAGAGACAGAGAGAGAGAGAGAGAGAGAGAGAGAGAGAGAGAGAGAGAGAGAGAGAGAGAGAGAGAGAGAGAGAGAGACACAGGATGCACACATGCACAGCAGGGAGAAGACATAAGTTCAAGGTGTCCATAACATCAACTGCAGATTTTTTCTTAATACCCTCGTTTTTGAGTAGTTCATTTTTAATTATCGGATCAGTTTTTAGCTTCACATCATTTCCTCCGAAAACAAAACTCCTGGTTGATCTTCAGGTTTAGAATGAACTTATCCCGTCCTTGCGTGCATGCTAATGTGACACATTGACTGAAGTGTGAATACTTGACTGCAATATATACTTAATTTGCCTTAATGTGGAGAGTACTTTTACATCTGGAGGTTAAAGTTATGTTTGACTCATATTTAATATGTAGTTGGTGTAGTTGCACTTAAAAGTAGTACTGAGACCTATTTGGAGGCAGAGGATTTGAATCAGCATTGAGAGCCTGGGGGAAATGAAACAAATGATCCTAATTCTAACAAATTGTTGTAAAGCCAGCGTGCCTCTTCCCAGTGGTTCCTTTATAAATCAGGACATAATGCAGCAGTAAGTCAAAGAATCCCAATTTTTTTTTTTATTAGGCAAACTCAACGATCTGTGTGCCAACTGCCAAGTGTGGGCTCGGAGACGCACACAAGTACCCTCAGACTCTCTGGCACATGCAGAAACCACACCTGCAGAATCGGAGGAAGAGCTCAATGGCGATAGTGGGAGAGGATATAAATGGTCCATAGCGGAACCATTCCCAGTGGGCAGATAGTGATAGTCAAGCAAGTTCAAGGTATAATCTCTGTTGGCCCATGAGGGGGACTAATGAGTGACTGGAAGAAGGGGGAGGAAGATGATTATACTTTACATACTAACCTTGGCAACTGGGCCTGTCCTTTAATGACGGCATAATTCAGCGTTCACCTTGGGAGACTGCCACGGGTTTTGGTTTATGAGGTCACCCAGGTAACCTCAATCATTCAAGTGCATGCTCTGTCTTTGCTCCAGTGAGTTCCCCCAACACACACACACACACACGTATACACAGGCATACGGACTGGCCCTGTGTTAGAGATAGCCTGGCGGCTGCCACCACCAACAGCAGAGCAGCTTAGATCACAATCTTGCTTTACTATCCGTCCCTGTCTGAAATCCTTGTGGTGGGCTGACTTCTGCTTACAAGTGGATTGATGGACGTGCATGTGACACAGGATCAATCTCCCACTTTAAAGATATAGAGTTTGTAATGCAGCATTCAATAACATGTGTTCCAAATTGATTACTTGTGTGGAAACTGTGTCATATTTTCCTCTCATTGTTGTTGGGGTTTTTTTCTGATGAAAGTTTAAGCAGAAACTATTTGATAAACGAGGTGTTTTTTTTGTTTTTGTTTGTTTTGGGGTTTTTTTTTACTTCCGGGATTTATTTTGTCTCAGTATTTCAGGAGCCATCTTCATTTTGCACACATAGGAAAAGTCTTCATGCACGCTGATTGCGAACAGAGAACCAAGCGGTTATAATTCCTCCAATCAATACCGTGGTTATAGCTGAGCCACACCATAATGACGCAGTAAATCTAAGCATTTCAATATTCTGCCTTTTAAAAGGCACTTTTAAATCTTTATTGTGTGATCTGTTTATTCCTGGTGCCGCAGTGACTTCGCTGCATTTTTACTTACCTTTGGAGTTGCAATTTTTCTGCTGCTAAATCTCTACCCTTGACCATCACTAATTGATACTAGATCTTATTACATATTGATCAAAAACAGGCTGCGCCAGGTCCGAGAACAACGTCTAATTAGATGATGTATATTTCATAGGGCTCCTTTGCAATACAATACAACACGCTCATGTATTAGAAAAACCATTATTCAAAGAAAACGCCAATACATTTGACTGTTTCTTTTTCCCCAGTCTGCTTTGGCAGCCATGCTCTTTCAGAAGATGCATGCATTTGACACTAATTTTTGGATGCATTGTGCGGGTGGGGCAAAGTGGCTCTCCTGTCTACATTATTAAAGGCCTCAGATGTGTTTTTCTTGTTTTCAACTGATGGAAATATATTACCATGAAGCTGTGGAGAGCTGGTGCAGCACAGAAATGTATTAACAGCTCCTGGCTGGCTCTGGTGCAAAGTACAGGATGAGTATGCTTGACTCTACAAATATTGCCGGTGCTCTGCTTGTACAGCCACTGGAGAAGAGGCAAAGCTGGTGAGGCTGTGTGGTGATCAGAGCAGAGTTTACATTTCAAGTGTGCGAAATCATAATTCGCACTTGTTATGTTAACTCCGCTAAGAGCAGAGGGCCTGCGATGACCGGAGGGTTCAGATATCAAGGAGGTGGGGGGGCAAAAAAAACAACTGCAATAACGAGCAGTTACTCCAAATATTTGGGCCACTAATGCCACTTGTGGATAAGCATGAAAATTTTAAATAACACCTGCAATATTAGTCAAGGATAATTTGGGAATCGGCAGAGAACTTTTTAACATTCGTAAAAATCCATTTTCAGCCTTAAGTAGAAGAACATCGGGGGAGATGAAAGTGAAAATCAGGATCACCTTTCTGTAGCTACTTGAAATGAAACGAGTAAAAATAGTATATATTTGGAGGTCACCGATGTCGTCATGGAGGAGTTTTAATTTTGTGATAGTGATTTCTTTGTTGAAATAGAAGCCCAACTACAAAGAGAAATCGCAGCTCCTCAATCAGGACCAGGGATGCGTCATGGCAATCCACAAAGATTACGCCGACAGTATTTTTTTTTTTTGACAATGAACATACTGTACAATGACAGTGAATTTTAGAAGAAATTACAGCCACTCTATCACCCAATCTTCTGCCATCTCAATTACGCTCAGTACTTAGTCTTGTCAGATTTAGCCAAGCGGAGTCTCTTTAATAATGACTTTCAGCTCCTCTTTAGAATTTACTGAGAGCTTTGATGTGAGTTGCCAACTCAGATTGCATTCAAGCACCTGTCACTATTCCACACTCGGAGATTGGGAGACGGGGAGACGTACAGCGAGACCAGCAGGTGTGTGCTAAACCGAGGAGTGTCGACAATATACTGTAGCCAGACACGCGCCGCAAAACAGATACAGGCAGCAATCGACAGAGATGTTGTTATCATTATTGGCAAGTGCTACTTCTCAAGCAGAAGTGCCGCTTTTATTTGGCCATAGGTTTGGGCAAAACAGTGGAATTGATCTGGAATTGATCAAAATGCCTGTACGGTGCTCTCATCTAAAGGGGATTTCATTGATCTGCCAAAGTCCTTCTCTGTAATTGCTTCAGTGAAGTGTAGGAACAGCAGTTTCAGGTGGGTAGGTATCAGAGGAAAGAACACAGCTTGGGCAATTTACAGATCCTTAAAGTAAAAAAAAAAAAAAAAAGAAGAAGAAGCCCCCCCCCCCCCCCCCCCCCCCTCCCTCCTTCTTCTTCTGCAGCCCAGAACTGAATTCACAAACACAGTGATCTACAAAGTGGGGAAAAGGTTTCCATAGGCAGAACTCTTTAATACAAAACTTTGATTTTCAGACTTTTTCTTTTAACACAACATTAAATTATTCATTCTGATACAGCTGTAAAACAGCCAAATCCTGTTAATCCATATTATCGGCTCATCTCTCTTCTCTTGATGTATGCATGCAGGCTTATGTCAGCTCATAGGTTTTATGTTACTTGACTGCCACCTAGTGAAGGCTTGAAAAAAAAAAAAGAAGAAAAAAAAAACAAAAAAACAGGTCCCTAATGGTTTTCACAAGAGCAGCGAAAGATGCAGCTGCTTTGAGCAGCTACTTCTTCTCTTCTTCGGTCCATGTTGACAGCAGCACGTTTAGGGCCTCACCAGCCTTAATAAAGCTGCAAACATCATGCACGGCACTTTGTGAACGCACAGCCGTTGGTATGCAACCTAAACAAAACGTTTTGTAATCATTCAAACTGCATATAGTGGGAAGTCTTTTTTTTTCCAGATTCAGAAAGCTGTATTTGCATATGCAGTCTGCTTATCAGTTATTCCAAGTGTCTCTCTCTCCCTGCCCTCTCCCTCCATGTTCTTAGAGGAAAAGGCAAATAAACTTCGATTAGTGTAATAGAGGATGAGTTGTTTAATGTAGAAAAGCAGAAGCAGTGACTGTTGTTAAGCATTCGGAGAAACTGAAATTAGTCAATTACCCAGCATAGCTTTTATTAGAAACATAAACCTCAGTGAGCTGGCTTTCTGGCATGTCTGACCGAGACTCATTATAACAGTCCAAATACATACCTTTCATATACCAGTTAACCGACTGTTACTGATCGTCTGGGAAGGGTTCAGCAAAGAAATGCAGGATTTTTTTATTTATTTTTTTATTAACTGGGATAGTTAGAAAATCAAAAAGTGAATAATAAAAAAAAGAATATGAGACAGTAGGAGGTTTTTTTTTTTGTTTCCAGCCTGTCGCTGCCGTTTGGCAATCCAAACAGAGATTTTGTGTTTTGTGTCCAACATTTGAGCTTAACTTGACAAGAGCTGAAAGAGAGAAATAATATGTAGGTGGCTTCAACAAGAAATGAAAGCCTCCTCAGTTAGTTTGGAAGAATTGAGACTTTTTGTTTCTTTCTTCTCTTCATCAGTGGCCATCAAATCGCGACTCTTTCTTTTTTTTTTTTTTTAAAGGATTGTACATTATGTAGCCCAAATATGCAGATGGAAGTTCCTATCTTGTAGAACTGAGTAATGACTAGCCTGGGTAAGTATTGTTAGGGGACTGTTGCAGCAAACCCAATGAATTGCACAGTGGGGGCTAATTGAGAGAGAGAGACTGGGGCATGATTGCAGCATTCTCCAGAGAAGGTTTTGTCTGAGACCAGGCGAAGGAGAATGTCGCCTTGTCTCTGCTGTGATTACTATGCATCAAAAAGCATATTACACTCATAAGTATTACTAGGTTACCGTTATTATTTATTAAAAAGCAACATTGCCTGGCAACTGGATTACTCTCTTAAGATTAATCAGACCACTTATTCATTTACGATTCATTTCAGATTCTAAGATGGATCTCAATAATAGATGTGGTACAGAGCAATAGAAAGAAAGGGAGAAAATAACAGCCAACTGTCATGCCAGCTCAGATTTTTAATGTTGCGCTGCAATGATGGGTTATTTGTGCAGGCGATGGGTTATTTTTGCGGGCTTGAATCAATTAAAGTGCTTTAAGGGATGAATTACCCTGAATTTCACTGTAAGCATATATTCTGGCAATCTATTGAACAATGGCATTTGTATAGACGTAATTTAATGAACATCTGGTTTTTCAGAGGATGCCTAATGATTTCACATTCATCTTCCTCTAAATGGCTAAAGTGCACGCAATTACGTTTTTAATTAGCTGTGAATATGTTTCTGTCAGTTGGAGTGATTCATCTCTCAAACATGAAATGTATCACGTAATTTCAAATAGACTGTATCAGTTCTGATTTTAGAGTGTGACTGTGTTGTTTTTTTTTGTTTTTTTCCTGCCTTAAAAGTCTCGTCGCTACAGTATTCTCTGAAATAGTTCTTGACATTGCTTCATTCTCGTCCCTACAAGAGAAGAGAAGGGGATTATTTTAAGGCATAATTCATTGTATTCCAATTCATGGCATTAAAAAATTAATGACGGGACATATGCTGCGTAATATTGCTGCTGCTTCCCAGTCCAGCTGTTAAATCTCATGGTCTATCGGAAAAAAAAAAAAAAAGAAGAAAAAAATCTCCAGCTTGCCAATGAATGCTGTTTAGCACTTCCCAGTCTCCCAGACCTTTTGGACTCCTCAATGCGGTGCTGACAGTCATTTCTTCCGGCCCGATCACTAATTCCTCATTAGAAATGATGAGCTTCTTCATCACCTCTCTTTGCAAAAGGTTAGTCCTGGGCCCAGAGGAGAGGTGGGGAGTCCTTCACTCTGGACCTGGCGGAAAGCTTCACAGGGCTGCAGCTATTGATTGGGGGCTTCAGGTTGCCTCTCCACCAATGTAGGGGTCTGCACTGCAGCATACTAAGCTGATGTGTAATCAATGACTCATACCACAGCCGGCCTCTGTGCACAGACCCGTCAAATTATACAGTAGCCATCCAATATCTGACATAGTGTGTTTTGAAAACTGCCTTCCGGAAGAGTGACACACCGTGTGCACGCAGGCCCAACCTGCCCAGGTAAATACACACAAGCCGGAGCCGATGTGCATACACGTGCAAAATCTTGCACACTCACAAACAACTCCCAGACACAAACAACCGCTGAGTCCTGCAGGGCTACTTTGATTTTTCTCCTTCTGTCCAGATGAAATGTTTATCATCTCAAATATTCTGTGGGAGAGAAAAAAAAAAAGAAAAGAAAAGAAAAAAATATATACAAGTTATAAAACCCAATCCTTCTTTGAAATGGTTGCCTTTGGTGTCTGAGCATTAGCCGTGTGACGTGGCCTATCAATGCACTTGGCCGGGTAGCAGCTCCATCGTGCCCTCCTCCCCCTCTTCACGGGGCTTAATGAGATGCACAAGCACACTCCGGGGCCGGCTTCCCAGAGCATTTAATCCACAGAGATATGATACTATGCTGAATGTTGTGTCATCCATCACAATCTCTCCCTTCTCTTCCGCTCCCTCTCTTTCTCTCCTCCTTTTCCTCAATACCATTATACCACGCTCAAACAGTTTGATTAGCTGCATGTTATCTATTTATCTCCCTAATTGTCCGTGTACGTGTTTGTAAGTGATGCCGCTTCTTTTCAAAGTTTAAATTAAAGACTTTCCCCAAAAGTGTTTTAATTGTTTTACTTTGTCTTCATCCTATTGCTGGCGTTGCTGAACTAAGCTCCCTGGAGACGTCTTCTCCATCAAATAGAAGGTTTAGCTGTGCGGCGACATTTTGCTGTTATTTCTCATTAATAAACTTTGGGTGACCACCAAATGTTTCCTAAACTTTAGTTTTCATGGTAATTTGTTTAGTTTGTTTGTTTTTTGCGTTTTCTTTCGTCTCCTGCAAACAAAAGATGAAGCCGAAGAGAACGCAAAGCCTTCACATGTTTGTTATGCTCAAGGTGTTTAAAGATGTTTCATCTATCTGTTTCATATAATCAACTGTTGAAATACACTCGTTTTTGTCGAACCCAGTGGTTACAATCCCGTAGCTTTGAGGTTGTGAAAAGACAAAAATAAAGAATAAAAAAAGCATGAGCTTTACACTGGAAAATGTTTTTGCATCTATCAATATAACTTCTCCCGATCAATATTGTTGACTCAACACATGCCCATCATTACCATCCTTTATCCATTACATGGTCCATTACATTGTCCCTACGGCTTCCCAAAAAGCCATTAAGTAACAAAATCCCGAGAAGGAAACTTAATCTTTCACATCACAGGGAGGTCAGTCTGGAGCCGTCATCAGAAAAACGCTGGCCTACTTTCCACTGGGTTCTACCGTGTAGCGATGGAAGACAAATGGACAGCCATTAGTAGTGTATTAATTACATGTAAAGAATTACTTTGTTAATCAATCACATACTTTTTCCCTTCACTTGTCTCATTAGGTGGTGACACAACGAATAAAACCTGGAAGGCTTATTCCTACTCCGATCTCTATACCGTTATCAGCCGACGCGCCACGTGAACAGGCTGCGGCGCCGAACGCGCTCGCCTCTTGTTTCGTTTGGAGACGTGCACTGGTGCGCCCCCATGCTGAGCAAAGGTTTCACAGAAAACACCTAAAATAGAACAGACGCAAATTATCGTGTCAAGATAGATTAATTGCAAAGATCACTGAAAGACTAATGATTACCACTGTCAGAATGCAGACGCAGCAGCGTCGTTCTTTTTTATCATAGCCGGTATCATATACAATTATCCATTCTTCTCTGCAAGGACGTCTGTCAAAGTACCGATGCAATTTAAATCCACGACATCACAATGATTACGTGTATACCAGAAAACAAAATGGTGGCAAAGAGTTATTTAGCTCTCTGTATATTAATTTCAGTTTCCAAAGAATGTTTATGCTCCTCTTATATGCTTTTTCTGTTTAAAGCATCTTGTGCATGAGTAGTGGGTGATTTTATGAATCATCATCTGGTACAGACGGCAAAAATAATTTAATGTAATTAAATTTTTTATGTATATCAACATATTTTTAAGCCAAAATGTGGATTAGTCAAATTTGTTTTTGATTTCTCATACAACGTGTGCTGTACCCAAGGGGGTGTTATTTTTCATTATATTAAAAATCTTTTAATATAATGAATTGGATGTTACCTATTGACTGTCACGTCACTATTTCTAAGCATTACTACCTGCATAATTTCAGCACACTAACAAAAGTCTATAAATAGGGTTACATTTAGTGGAGTTGCATGAACTGCTTTGGAGAATAGTATAAGCTGAATATTGGATTGTCTCTGCTGGGTTATGAGTAACTGGTGTAGGCCCTGAGGCATGGGTATGACAACAGAGGTAAGAACAAACATTTCTACCTCCTCTGAGCCTCTGCACTGCATCCTTGGCCAGTTTAGTGCGTACAGGGCCCCCTGTGAATACACCGTGTGATACCATTGACACAGATTATGGATTTTACCTGCTTAAAAATATGCTATGTGGGAGCGTGGAAATGTCAGGGAAGGTACCCAGGCTCCAAGATTTACTGGGAATTTATAGATCGCCAAACGCTCCTCTCTGAGGAGCAGAAGAGGGAAAGTCCATGCAGAAGGCTCGTCACAATGCAACCACTGTTTCCCATTTCACCCCCCGAGCGAGAACTGATATCTGGCTAATTTGCATATACATGTATTTGCACAGATCCAATCAGATGTCAAGGTGCCGACACAATTCCAGGGTTCAAAGCGGAATACCAACCAGTGTTTCAACTGTTGCTAATGCCCACAGCCCAGGGAAGAGTAGAGAAGGGGATGCAATACAGTGGAAGCAGATAACATTTAAACACAGACGGCATATAGTGTAGCAGCATAGGTCAGGTCACACGTTCTTGTTAGAGAGGGCCCGTGTCAAAGCGGTACAACGGATTAAGGGCGAACCACCTATGTTCGGGCGCACCACTTAGTTCAATGGGGCATTTGCTTGTTGCACATTATTGTTGAATAATGAATTATTTCTAGAAAGCTGCACATGCTACAGTGTACAGTGATTCAGTTGAACACAACTTTAACCCATTTTCATGGTGGATTCGTGACCAATTATAGTTCAAATCACGATTACCTGGTAAAGCTGATAGCCGTGTTGTTGTTTTTTCCATTACAGCACTTGCATTTGTGAAACTTAGCATGAAAAACACTTGAAACTCGTATGCTGTAAATATTGTTCAAGGTAAAAAAAAAAAAATAATAAAAAAAAAAACATGAAATCAAAGTAAAATAATTGTTTTGTGATCTTTTTCTCTTTTGTTTGCTACCACAATTCAAAGGTAGAGTGAAGGAGACCGAAATAACACAGTGGCGGAGAAGCAAATGGTAGAGAGGTGGCTGAAAGAATATATTAAAACCTGAATGGAGAGATGGAGGAAAAATATTCCTCATTCACAGGCTTCAGAATGCGTTATTAGGGAATGATTTCAACAGGCTCTTAGTAGCTCTCATTAGATGGTGTATCAAACCAGAACAAAACTCACTTCGCCTAACTATGTGGAGGAAGTGGATTGGAAAATTAAATGGGGAGAGGAGAGTGAGGGAGCAGTCTCTGCCACGCTCTTGTCACCGTGCCCCTGCTCCCACTAACAAGTCCGCTCGGTTGGCTCGCGCTGAAACTCATTCACATGGTCTTTAATTTCACTTCATTGATTGGAATTTAAAGCCCCAGAATATAGCAAGGAAGACATTAAGATTATCTCTTCCCTAAACCGTGCACAGAACATTTGTTTTTTAATTGTGGTACAGTATGGCGGAGAAGCCCGTCTTTCTGAGTTTGCGGCGCCGGAAAACTTCAAAAAAAACTTCACAAACTCAGCAAGCACTCGCTGTCGGGGTAGTCTATGAGTGCCTGCCGTTTCCAAAGAAGTATATATTTATATACCACATGCTCCAGATCAATAAAAGTAACATTTCATTAATCTTGACATGCTGTTTCTGCTTGATGCCAGATGCTGGGGACACAAGCTGTCGAAACAATAGAACTACTTACTTTCCCCCCTTCTCTGTTGTTCTTTGTTTGCACCTCCAAAGACCGCAGTACATCTGTCAGCAAGATATGATTTACATAAACATCAAACTATTCTACTGAGTATCTGTCAGGGAAAGTCTTGAGACTTGCAACATATTAGCATTTCAAGGTTACATTTACACCACGTTCGTGTCTACTTTGCATATACTATTTTTGCTTGGGTTTTTTTTTTTTTAATTTGCACTTGTGTGGCTGCTTATGGCTCTGACCGAAGTCAAAGAGGGAGAAGTTTAGCCGCCACTCTTGACTCTTTGAAACAATCATTGTCTTAAATACTAATGTTTTAGTGCAACGTGGGAAAAAAAAAAGAAAAAAAGATACATATATATATGTATATATATATATATAGATTGCAAATCATGCCGGTATCTAGATAGTGAAGGGAAAAATCAATTGAGGAAAAGAAATACAAACAGTATTTCTATTCACTCAGCGACTGCATGTAATCACATCTTGAAATGGAAATTACACGTTGGACAAGTGCGCGGCCATTTTATGGATCATTTTTACCACTGATTGCACATCAATCACGTCTGACAGATTCTGCATGAATTGAATTCCCGTTAACGTTGCCTGTATGGAAGTCCCTCAGTGTTTGTCTACAGTATGTATATTTGAGTGTAGGCCGGGTGTAGATGCTTGTGGAAATGTTCTGCAGGCGCACCGTCACCTGTGAGAGAGGCGAAAGTGGCACTCTTGTTGCGATTTGCATGATTAGTTGTTATTGCCGAACGGGAACTGAGCGCTGGAGTGGAATTACAGTTGTACGGGGTGAAACAAATGACCAGCCCTGATTGATTTTTTTTTTTTTTTTTTAACCTAAGAACAAAAATCTAAATAACAGAAGTGTTTCTGTTCACAGCTTTGTCTTTTTTCCGTGAGTTTGTGTATTTGTTGTAGTGCAAACAGAATAAAAAATTATATAGAATACACACATATTGAGCTAAAACAACAACTTTATCCCGTTTCTTTCTGATGGCTGCTTAAAAAAACAAAAAAACCAACATAAAACACAGAGGTTAAAGAACTTGCAAAGCTCATAATTAACAGCTCAGACCTGAGTTGACCTTCTCATGGACCTACAATATGCGGTCTCCTGAACTTGTATCTTCAACGTTGCACTTCAGGTGCAGTGCACATCAATGTTACCTTTATATATGGTATTTTTGCTTCGCTGGAGAGTAAGAATCAATACTCTATGAATTTTTAAGCTCATCTTAGCTATGGGGATAGCCCCGTAACCTGCAGCGCAGACAATCTCATTTGTACCTTCAGACTTCCTCACAGCTCCAGACAACATTTGAACTACCCCAAGTCATTTTGACAAGCCACAGGAAACAGCCTCCCGATCTGCCTAATTACACTGGCATTATAATGTAGAACACCACGGAAACTGTTGACGACAATTAGGAGACATTCTTTGTTTTATAAATGGAACCGTTTTTCTCCTGACTTTATTGTTGTTCTAAAACAATTCCCACCCTGTGGACGATCCACATTCATCCGGCACCATTCATTCTGTCAATTCCCTCAGCTCTGTGCTGTGTTCAGACTAATAAGCATTAAGTGCCAGAGATGGATCTGTAAAAAGGGTCTGGCACTTCTGTCAGTAATTGAAAAATGGCGGAGAGGTGGGTCTGATTCAGCTTTACATTGTTCCTTTTTAGTTCAATGAGAAGTGAAGAGCGAACAGCAATAAATCGCAGGTTTAAGCACTGCACAGCATTGGAACGGGTTTTTGATTTTGCAAACACACTTTGTTTTTTTTTTTTCTATTTTTGCTTTACATTTTGGGTGCTGACCACTGCACATGGGCCAGAAAATACATCCTGGGTGTTGTAACAGTTTGCAGACAGCGCCTGGCATGTCTGATGTATTTTCTGATGAACACAAGCTGCATTACTGGCTGCTTTGCATTGTCGGGATGTGTTTTTTTTTTTTTTTCAAGTTGACATCCTCCACAGTTTTATTTATTTTGCTTTTCCAGAGTTTTTTAAATGCTGAACGTGTGTGGTCAGCATGGTTCTTCACTCCAAACATTGCATTGGCTTTAGAGGAAATTCTCAGCCAGGCAGCATAACCGTTTGACGATTCAAATTCACAGCTTTGGGCTCAAAGGTGATTCTGTCACATACAGTTAAAAAAAAAAAAAAAAAAAGTAAAATTCATCTGAGAAAGTGAGGTTGCCTCATATTCAGTGTCTAATATTAAGTTCCCGGTGTCATGCTAAGTTCGACATAGCAGAGGTATGAGTTGCAAGAGCGTGTTAACATGTTGTGTATGATCTGTGACCACATGACCGGGCCAGTTAAAGTCACACCGGGGGAGATGACAAGACAGCTACAGTTGAGGGTTTTTTTTTTTTTTTTTTATTCAAAAGCCATTCAAATGCTTTGAAATGATGCGTCTCAAATGCTTTGTATGGCACCAAAAATGATGCACCATGGGAGGCAGAGTACTGCACCAGGCTCGGTTACTTGCAAAACAGCTTTGGAACACCTGGTTGAATGTCCGAGGTGCCGAGATGTGGCGATGTGGCGATGGAGATAAGGAGCAGTGAGTCTCTGATTATTAAATCTGTTTCATCTCTTCTAATTTACCAAGTTTGAAAGGAGAAATTTGACTGAAAAGCAGGATTTTGCAAATGTGTACACAGGTTCAATATCTATAAATGTCTGGATGTGCTCATATTTGCTAAAGACTGAAAATTATGAGTCTTTTTTGAGGCACAATTCTAAAATGCTTTGAAAGAAGGATTGATGTGTTGGCGAAAATATACCTGAGGTTGGCTTTAGTTTTCCCTAAATTCAGACTAACTAATTACAAGTAAACCAACCTTGTACAGTATTTGTTTACAAGTATGTTCATAAAAGAGTCATCATAATAAGTACTCTCTCTCTCTCTATTCACTATTTGTTTAAAAGTACAACAATTTCCATCACTAGGGCCCTCTCTCAATCTAAACAAAGGAAGGCTTGTTGTGATGTGGTTTATAGACGCACTGTATTTAAATTAAGTTAACACGGGCTGCAGTTGAACGATAATAAACCTAAGAATTTTACGACCAGCCACCACTGGTTACAGGTAACAAAAAAACAGAAGAGGTAGCAGATGAGAGCGCAGAAAAATAACCTAAAATAGTTGCTGGTTTGTAAATGAATTAACCACACAGTCTTTATTTCTTTTTTTTTTTTTGTTACGTCCCTCTCCGGGTTGTTACTCGGGTCTCATTTTGTCTGAGTTATTTCTATATTAGGCTCAGGGTTAAATGTGTTGTAAGAGCCCGGAAGAGGATTGCTGTCAAACTTTAGAGTGTGTTGCTCACTGATCTGAGTTAGGCGTCACTGATCACGGTTGCACACCGGTGAGCAGCTGCTACCGCGGAAAACACAGGAACTCTTCTGTGCATTTAAATGAATGCACAGTTTTGCCCACGTTGTGAAAACAGACAAACTGAAAGAGTAAAGGACTTTGATGCGAGTCATTGCGGAGACATTGTGTCTCGTCAGATGCTGGGTCGCGGCTCTGATTTTCTAAACGACGTTCGGATGCAGATTTCACATGGGGGTAATTGCGGCGATCGGGTTTTGTATTGAGCTTTATGGGTGCAGGAAACGTGCATGTGCGCGTGAATCCAGGTTCTGTTACTGATATTTTAAAATGTGGACGAAAGCTGTTAATAATAACAATAAAAAATAAAAACAATAAAAAAACACAATTGATTTATTTCCAAATATCGGTTTTGTAAATGGATAGGTCAACATGCATTACACGACCCTTCACTTACACTCTATATCCTTCAGAATATAGGTGAACTTCTTTTTTTTTTAATTAAGAAGCAAAGTAAAAAGGTTAAACTCAATTAGTCAATTTGAAACTATAATTCATTTATTGCAGTTCCTCGTGGAAAAGCCTCCAAGGCGCCGAACGTGTCCATTTTTCTTGAAATTAAGGCCGAGAGCTGTTTGCCCCCGATGAAATGTCACGGAGCCAGAGCCCGAGATGACAGATTGAAATACTTCTCTCATATTGTGTCCAAGTTGAGAAAAAAAAATAGCCCTCAGCTCTGTCTGAATGGAAAGAATTTGGACTTGATTTAGATTTTAGTGGAATTAAAAGGAAAAAAAAAGAATTGAACAAATAATCTGCACAGTCTGATAATGTAGACGGAAACTTTTCAGGATGTGTGCAGACCTTCTGTTGCGTTTGAAGCCGGGGACACTGGAGAAAGTGGACTGCTTTGGCGTGGTTAAAAATAGGATCCGCCTCTCAGAATTTGATGCAGTTTGAATTTCCTCTGACACATGATTTCTGGTCCTTATCATAAGCTCAACCTTTCTCAGGTTCCCTCTGTGGATAGAGGCAATACAAGTTGGGATAGGTTGGACTGTAATCCCCGGGGATACAGTGAATCTACATTGGCAAAAGGACAATAGTAATGATATTCACCTAATCTCCGTTGACAGATTCAGGACATGCTTTTCATTAACACAAAAGTGGATAAGAGAGCAATAAGCACTGTTTCAGAGTTTACCTAAATCCTTTAAAGCTAACTGAGATTCACATTCTGGTGTCACCTGTCTCTGTCTGCTTGGGCTTAAGCCAAAGCAGGTACCATATTTACAGAGTTCTCGCAGATACTTTTTTTTTAAGGGGGGGGGGGGTAAATTTCAAAGGTTGTGAATACAACAATAGCAAGGACAATGTTAATTCAACAGCAAGCCATGTAAACTCCAAGAGTTGCTAAAAGAAAGAAAGACGCATGTCAAATACAAAAAGAAGGTGCTGGATTTTGTGTTTAATGGCATTTGGTGTGAAGCACAAAAAAAAAGAAAAAAAAAAGAGCTGTAATTGTGTGTAGAAGCTTGTGGAAAGCTTCCATAATTCAGAAAGAGTTTCCTCCCTCTTGTGAGGCCGTTTTCTTTCTTAAAGCAGCCGTCTCATGAGCAGACTCTGTGTACAGACAAATCCTTCATGTAGCTGAAGTGTTAAATCCAAAAGTGTCCTAAACATATTGCGATAAAAGCAATCATAAGCTGATGATCTCATCAGATTAGCGTCTTATTCGGCTTAATTAAAATACACAGGTTTCAGCCTGTAAAGCGTATCTCCACTTTGTCAACAGCTTTCTTTATCTTGAAAAAAAAAAAAGAAAAATGTCTACGATTGTGCTGTCAATCAGCGAGCAAGAACAGGTGTGTTTTCAAATGCCGGCTATCTCAAGCAATACAAAAAAAAAACTTTTCATCTCTTGATGTTTGGAGGACAGATAATTGGAGCAATCTCAACAACGCCTATTCCTCTAGGTTTCTCTCTCTCTTTTTTCATGAAGTGGAGGGGATGTCGGGGAAGTTTTCCATTCAGATTGCAAAGGAGGTAAAGAAAGAGGGAGGATAGCACTTATTTTTCTTTTTAATTAGCTTCATCTGAGGAATTATCCAGCACTAATATAATGGCTCGATTCATCTCCCACACCATCTGGCGCGAGAGCGGCGTACCTCTGGAGCTGATTGCTTTCCCCCGGTGCTGTGTCGGGGTAATAGGCTGTTCAAAGGCTGCTCTGGGCTCGGACAGCTGAGCAGAGGTGGGGCAGGAGCAGCTGGCCTTGGCGCCATCACCTGCTGCCTGTCAGAAGGCTTTCCGCTATGGTCCATCCATGCCCTACGTGTGTTTGTGTGTGTGTGTGTGTGTGTGTGTGTGTGTGTGTGTGTGTGTGTGTGTGTGTGTGTGTGTGTGTGTGTGTGTGTGTGTGTGTGTGTGTGTGTGTGTGTGTGTGTGTGTGTGTGTGTGTGTGTGTGTGTGTGTGTGTGTGTCTGAGTCCAACACATACCTGTGAGTGAAGTTCAGGCAGGCCACAAATCCCATCCTTTTCCTGAAGAGAAGTGAAGAGAGAGACAGTGAGAGCGCACATCATTAGGGACTGCCGGCAACATCTGGGAGAGACAGGTGACGGATAAACAGCTCTGTCTGGAGATGATTGCAGCTCTTTTGGTTAGTTTGCACTTCGGCACCTCGTGTCAAACGGCACGGCCAAGTAAGATATATAATTTGAAAAGAAATTGCTTTTTTTTTTGGGGGGGGGGGGGGGGGGGGGTGATAAACTGCCTTTTTTTTTTTAATCACGTCATTGTCACTCAAGTTTTCATTCAAAATACCACATATTGCCGCGGTGACGGGCGCTCACTTGACAGTTTGACAACATCTGGTTTGCCCCGAGTCCTCCCAGCCCGTCCCACAGCGCAGCGCACTCGCACCATCGCAGCACCTGTTGACTGTGACCTACATTTGGTGAACAAACTTGCGGTTCGAAGGACGAAGCGTCTCCTGTTCACTGAATCAAAAAACTGGACAGCCGTGCTGTTGTAAAACTGGATGAACGGAACTTGAGAAACAATGAGTCGGGTCACGTTTTCTCACAGTTCCTTTGGTGCCAATTAGCATCTGTAAACGTCTTGATTTCCTTTCAGCAACCTGCGTTCATTTCACTCTTGCAATTTAATGTCACAAGTTGAAATCTCTTGTCTTGGCTTTAGAAGAAGTTTGAACGATATTAATGGCACATGGCTGATTGATTATTGTGACATCTTTATCATGAGATACATGTTCTGCTTTTATTTTGGGGGATTTCTAAAGACATGTGATGCAGGAATAAATCTAAGTTTGCATAGCGGCGTATCAATTAACTTTTTTCTTTAAATTAGCACTTCTTCCTTTCGGCATTATGGCGACTTTTCAATATGGAGACCATGAGTACAGGGAAGCTGTATTTGTGTGGCGAAGTGCAGGTAGTGAACAAACCCCAGGCTGAACATACAATGAGAAACTACGAGAACTAGATCTCATAAACTATTTCAGCGTTCGACGGTTTTACCACTTCAAACTCAGAATTAAGCACAACAAAGTGCAGTGTTGTTTACTTTGTTATGACTTCACTGGCCATATTTGAACATTTGGCATACAAACGTTGGACTCTTAACCCGACGAGTTTCATTGTCGCCTAAAATACTCAATATTTTGTGTTCAATCGACAGGTTGACAGTTTAATCCTCCAACATATACGAAACAAAACAACCTATTAAGTAAGTAATCAGTTTGATTACTGTCAAGCAAAGAAAAAATAGTTAAGTCTTACAAATCTAAATGAAATTGTACATCTCAATGTTCTAATAAAAGTGTAAGGAGAAGAAAAACCCAGGAATTGGAATAAAATAGTATCTTGGTTGAAGACAACCCAATTAGGTTGATCGATTGCTGCGTTCAACTCCAAAATGTGCAGTGTATTGTGCCACTGATGTCACAGTACATGGAGCAGCTATCACGCCAGACGTATTGGAATACTTTTGCAAGACGGACGACATGTAAATTCTGGGTGTCTAAAAATACACCTACACTGAGTGACTGGTATAGAGAACTGTTAAAATCCTTCCTCTGGGAAAACTGACCCACATTCTGCATGACAAGGTTTCGTCAAAATAAATGGCAACCTGTCCTGGAGTCAGTAACCCTTCTGGAATAAAAGTTCTTCAGCTCATTTGGCATTTTGTATTTGCTTCCAAATCCTTAGTATGTACGTAATTACAACACCATGATGGACTACTGTGCGTCTTTTGTTTTTCGTGATTTCTTCTCATTTCTTTGTTTTTCTTTGCTGTTTCTGGGGGACATTGTTTGGACTAGGCTGGTTACCATTTACTACACAACAACCATGTAAAAGCCGGTTGCTACTTGGTTACTGTGACGAAGATTAAACCACCTCGCAGTGAGAAACTTCTATTTGCCCCGTGAAATATCATTGCAGAAAAACATAAAAGAATTCATGGTAAAGTGTGTTTGGCATCTTCACTCTGGTAAAAAATAGCAAAACAAATCTCTTTATGTTCTATTTGCAATTCTGCATGTTAGTTAGCACCAGGTTAGGTAGCATCAGTACACAGCCAAATGTGTACTGATATATAGGTGCACAAATAATTAATCCTGGATGCTGCAAAATCCCGTCCCCTCTGCCGGGTTACATGTATGTGTTTTTAAAGAGTATGAGCCTGCCTTTCAGCAGAAAAAGAGGCAGCAAACTTTAGCATTCAGCTCCACTTCTGTTTATATGTTTGTTTATATTGCAGCTTCTGCTTCTGTGAGGACACACACACACACACACACACACACACACACACACACACACACACACACACACACACACACACACACACACACACACACACACACACACACACACACACACACGCCACCTCATCAGGTATTTGAGATGCAATAATCCCCCAATCACTTAGTATTGATTTGTAAATGTTGCTAAACTGATTTATTCTTGACAATTTATTTTTATTTATTTTTCAATGGCATTTCCAGATGCTTAACTATCTGTCATTATTTCTGAATCAATGTTTTTTTTTATTTTTATCTTTTTTTTTTATACATTTTTAGTACCTTCTAAATAAAAATTTAAAAAAATAAAAAACTTTTGCAGTGTGCTGGTTTTTAACAATAAGTACAACTCGTGCTTGGAATTGACGACTTGACAAAGAAATCTGTAATAAAATAAGGACATACTTGGACTGAAACATTAAGTAAAGCGTGTGTATGTGTGTGTGTGTGGGGGGGGGGGGGTTACTGAGGGTGTCTTATCTAACAGTTGAGCAGCTTTATGGCTCCTAATAGGCACCCTGTCGGATTGAATTGTAAATATGGAGCACTATTGTGCATTCAGAGGTGTGTACATCCTCTGCTTCATTTACCAGATGCTAAGTCATGACCAACCCGTTTATTACACCGTGCAATCCACAATTAAAATGAAGAGGGGCTCACAAGGAAAAAGCCATTTACCTTAGCCCGCAATGCACTTACACACCAGACACAAATTTCACTGTTACTTGAAAACTTCCCATGCATGGAGCACATTATCATTTGATTTCCATCCAGAGTTCTCAATTAAAATTATACAGAGGTTGCATTTCATTACCTGAGCTCGGGGCAATTTGCAGGCCATTAAGCTTCTACCTGTACCAGTGGAGATGTTTTTGAGGTGAACATCTGGGGTTGAGGAGGCAGAGCATGAAATGAAATGCCCCTGGCTCTCCACTCTGCCTTTTGTCCAAAAGGGCCAAGGGTATTAGAACGCCATGCATAGTAAAGAGCGTGTTTCCACGGACTGCAACAAATTGGCCTGGGATCTGAATAGAAATGGAAAATCAACCACGGACAGCGGCTATACCAAGTTTGTTAAGAAGAAAAAAAAGTCTCAGAAAGAAAGTGGTAGAAGAAAGGATGAAGATTAACGACACTGCACTTTTATTCGTATTAAAGCAATAATAATAATAATTAGCGCTGCCTAACATAACTTTCTCCAGTGATCTATTTAAAAAAAATATATTTTATTTATTTATATTTCAATCTTGAAGACCTTTAAGAGAATGCAAAGCGCTCCTCGCTGAATTCCCCATAAGGGATCAAGATTGTCTATAAAACTGTAATTGATTTTGGTGCCATGCAATAATAAAGGCCTACCGTGAAGAAAACTACTCTTCGGAGACCTTGTAGACCAGAACTCATTACACCTTGCCTGTAATGTTTTTCTCTAAATCATGTTTAAAAAAAATGATAATAAAAAAAATTACCCGCAATTACGTCGGCTAATTATATAATGTCATTTGGACGTCCAAGTGTTAAAAAGTGAGGCTTACAACAATTTAGTCCCTCAAATTCTCCGATCAAATCCTGATCTGTATTCCACGTGCGTATTTTGCTCAGAGTGAGATAAGACTGAAATATGCCCACAGACTGCAGTGGTAGATAAAAAATAATCACATCAGATTTTCATTTCGAGTGATTTCAATGCCACACTGATGTAGTTTGTTTGAAGTTCTTGTAACAAAATGTTGTGCCCGTCGTATTGCAAAAAGTGTTGATAAAAAAATATATTCAATATAATCTAAAGGTTCGGCTCGATTTCAACCGAGAAAGAGTTTGAAGGCGTTCGAAGTAGAGAACTCCACCCTCAGCCCTGCATTGGAACGGCAACGCGGACTCTAAATAATCTGAATAATAATAATTGCCCCGTGAGAGGCTGCAGTCGCGATAGAAACAAAGATTGGAACGATGGGTAATATTTTTGAATTACTGTTTCTCCTTACGTTTGACCGCATGCGGTAAAAACCTCATTGAGTATTTTCTTTATGCAACAAGCAATATCTATGCAAAGAGCGGTTTTATCCAGTGTTACTGTGCTTGCTATAGAGCAGCACCCTTTAATCTGCAGTTGTTGAAAGAAATGAAAAGAATAAGAAGTCAGTCTAATATCTTTCATGAAAAAAAAAGAAGAAGAAAATCGAGGAAAAAAAAAAAAAAAAACCATAGCAAAAACCCACACTTAGTAGAGGGCAGCTTTGGTGTGTCTTCTTTCACACTGTTGTGAATAATAACATTTCTTTGTTGGGGATTATAGGTCCTTGCTACAGGGTATTCCAAATAATTTTGCTTGTGACAGACTGAAATGGCTTTCAGTTTGTCAAATAACTGCAGAGTTGCTGTCTAAGTCGTGCGGCGAACATCACTTTCTTTAACACTGTGAGGCGGCTGCGTTAAGAGAGCCTCGACACAAACTAGCTTTTCATTTCTGTTATCGTGCCCCAACAGTATGGGGATCTCACTGGACATTTGTGTGGTACAAGTCGCATTCTAGATGATATGCAATAATCGGGCCCTTTGAGTCTCTCTCGCTCTCTCTCTCTCTCTCTCTCTCTCTCTGTCTCTCTCTCTCTCTCTCTCTCTCTCTCTCTCTCTCTCTCTCTCTCTCTCTCTCTCTCTCTCTCTGTCTCTCTCTCTCTCTCTCTCTCTCTCAAGCTGGTGAGCGCTCAAGTTTTGCAGTGTTTTAGCATTACATCACTCCACGTGGCACGCTCTCAAGCTTTGGGGAACTGGGGATGACAGGCCGGGCCTTCAGATTCTGTCCTGCCATTGAGCCGATGAATCACATGTGTTGACCAAACAGACGCTAATCTAAAGGAAATAGTTAGAGCGCTGGCCTCTTTGTTTTCCTCAAACACAGCGTGTGGATAAGTGGTGACAATATGACCAGTAGCCAGATTCTGCCTCTTTTGTGTCAACAATGGGGGCACATATTTATTCTCCCTCCATCTACCCCCCCCCCCCCCCTCTATCTGCCCATATGATATTCCATCCAGGTACGATGTCATGGCGACGCTTAGTTATGCAGTGGAATTTATTGTCTGCACTGCGGCAGATTACCATTGCTTAACATGCCACACAGGAGACTTAAAGAGGCAGCACCTTTTGCAGTGTTGCATCCTGCTGGCAACTATGCTGGGATGCCCGAGGCATGCTGGGATGTCTGGTTTCCTATGCTGTGAAGGACATAAGGTGTGCGGTACGGCGCACGACACCACAGGGTGGAAAATGAGTCGATGCTTTGCATCGGCGCTGCATTCACATTCTGATAGGAGCTTCTTTTAATTGCTGCTCTTCCTCTTCTTTGTGGGAGCCACACATGTAACACACAGTGACATACTGCCATGACCCTGGTTTTACTACTTTTGCCGTAAATCCAACATGTACATCGACTATTGAGCTTTTGGTCATTAGAAGCTCACGTGCACTGTTCTCCTGAGAAATTTCTCTTTGACTCGACTTCTCGCTCAAATGTGATGTGCTCAGGGGCGGACTGGGGAAACATTCAGTTATGTAATGATCAGGTGTATAAACCCACTGTTTACAAGGTCAATACACAGCTCTGAATTCATCCATAATACCCTTCAAAGCTGGCATCGAAATGTATTTTAGTATTCCTCTCAACTCCCGTTTATAGCAAAATACAGATTCAACCTAAATAATTGAACGCCTCTGCATGTCAAAGAGGGGTATCAGGAATAAGCCTAAGGATAAATTTGAAGGGAAAGTTTCTTCCCAAGCTAAAGGCTATGTAACAAAAGACTTAGGCTACTTTGAGTACAAGAGATTTCCATGTAAAAAAAAAAAAAAAAAAGTCTTGTAAGAAGAGAATTAATCTTTTGAAGTTGTTATCTGCGTACATACACTATCAGATTCAGACACCGGGCTATAGGAGGATAAGAAAGGTTCAGCTTTTGTCCACCGTGGGCAATCCTCCTGGCAACATGGCTGCTGTGTGGGTTTTACCAGTGTGATGCTGATTGCCTGGGGTTAAGCAAGAAACAAAATGTTCCAAAAATTGATTAAATCAACGCTTGGTATGTCACTGTACAGATCCCATCTGTAGTTATAGACTATTGCCTACAGCGGAAACACTAGCAAATGTCTACGAGTTCTGCAATATTGCTTCAATGAACTTGCACATTATTTTTGCTTTGGAGCTTTCATTTTATTCTCAAATTCACACGGCGGTCTTCTTCTCCGTGCGTGTTACATCTGTATTGTCTTTAGTGGATTAAAGTAAGTTTGACCTTTCCTTCTTTATCAGATTTTAAATTAAGAACATAATACTGTAGATCTATAAAAGACCTGGAGTGATTTAAAGATTAAAGTAATCCATCGTGGTTTTGATGTTATTTTTAAAATTTTTCCCCCTCTTTTACGGTACTGTGTAAATGTTTTAGTCTGGTAGAGATTTTCTGAGGAAAGCGGTACTGGGAAGTCAAGGTAGTTTTATATTCAAGGTAATATTGTATTATTTGTGTTATAAGTGAATATGTACTTATATATGGTCTGTTTTCTATGTGCGTGAGTGTGTGCTGAGCAAGAACAGAGCAGAGTTTCATAAAACCCTTTTTTTTTTTTTGGCAAAAGGAAAACAGCTCCAGCTTTTACACTTTGTTTTATTTTACACTCCGTCAAGAGCTGAGTCTGGGAAGAGAGGACCAAAACCACAACCGGTTGGCACCGAGAACGGGAAGAAAAAAAGTCAAGCACATCACTTTTATTTGATATGGTTAAAGTCGAAGTTCGCAGTTTTTATTTTATTTTTTTACCTTCTGAAATTGGCACACGTGTTCAGCGGAGGACAAACAATCATCACAGTTTGACGCTTGGGAGAATCTATAGATATTTACATTATTACCAATGAGCATTTAGAAATAAATATGTGTTTGATTTCATGTTGAAGAATCCACCCGTGCCTCTTGATGTTACGAACTTATATTAGAATCTGGCACACAATACTATGATATTCAACTATCAAATTAATGTTGGGGGGGGGGGCGTATCAGCTTTTTATTGTATTATCTTTTTATTCCCCGAAGCAGTTCTTTGGCAGGGTAAATATCAGAACGAACAGACAAACACCACTTTAATGCAACAGCTACATTTCAATTGAGTGAGTTAATATTTGCCTGTGTGGATGTGGGCAGTGGCGGTTCAGAGGTCAGGGAACGGAGCTTGAAACCAGAAGTTTGCTGGTTTGAATCTCAATGCTTATTGGGAAATGTCCATCCTCTACCCTTGAGTAGTTTCTTTTAAGGCGGTATTTACTTTTGCTGACATTTCAGCATGACATGTCACTTATATACAATAATACCCGTGGGAACATGATTTCCTAATTCTAGCTTCTCTTTCTTTATATGTGTCATTTACACCAAAAAATAAAGCAATCTTAATATGATACAATACAATCATGAGTTTTATGATTCGAGAACTTAATAGAAAGTTTAAGTGTTTATGTGAATGCACTTTTTTGATATGCATCCAGCATATGGTGTATAAAGCATGGTGATGTTAAGTGTTACTTAATGACCCGTACATATGAAGGATTGACATATTTTACTGAAAGTGCCGCTTTGGAGGAACTGCAATTTCACAAACAATCAGAAAACAAATTTACAACAAGTGCCGTCCGAGTTTCTTGAAGTGTTTGATCAATTGCCCATTACGTAACTCTAATTGAAAAACTACGAGTTTACTAATTACTCCGGAGCAAAAGTAATTAGTTGCATTATTCTTTACTTCACTTTTGTCACTCAGCCAAGCTCTTGCAAAGGTGCCTTTTAGCAACTTCGAAGTCTTTTCTAACTCACGTCACTTTTTCTGTGCACCGAGCACAGCGTGAGTGATTACGGTTAAAGAAATGCGGAGAACACGTATTGGAGGTTTTGACTGATGATAAGCAGTTGTTTTAATGGCACTCTGGAAAAGTTATCCTCGTACAGTAAATTAAACTGACAGGCCACGGGGTTCAGGCACCTTCCAGCCGTACAAAACCGGCTGACACAACACATGAGGCTAAATGAGACAGTAACATTTTACATTTGCTTTCCGGCCTCTTCGTTTGTGCCACAGTGGCATCTAACAAACAGAAATCCATTTTCCATAATATTTCTCAGGTTTGCCTAAAAAGGGATATTCCCACTGTTTTGTATCCCCAAAAGCTGAAAACGATTAGTATTAATAAAATCTTTATACTGCATATATTTATTTTTTTCTCTTGTTAAAGAATACTCCAAGCATCTTATTTGCCATTATATTCCACTAAGAGTTATTTGTAAAGAGTTCACACTAATATATTTCACATGATGCGATGACAAGCTGAGGACATAATGGGCCTTTGGCTCTGCCCTGCCACCAACACAACCAAACCAATAGCGTTGAACTACCAACTGTTTATAAAAGCCAACTCGCACATTCTCAGCTGCAAAAACCTAACTCAACATGACATCTACAGTATGTGATGTCTATAAGATGTCTGTTATCCACGTACAGCTTGAAATTGTGCCAGCAGCTCTCCGTTGCCTGGCTCCAAAAGTTGTCCAGCGCGTGTTGCGGTATGGATTCGACAGCTGCCATCGTAGGCTGCGACAGCTTAGCAACTGTGACTAAGGAGGGCGGGGCTTGGCAGGGGCTGAGCCAAAGGTCAATTGTTGTCATATATATTTCAATTATCCATCTTTCCCCCCATCCATTTTCTAAACCGCTTTAACCAACCAGAGTGTCATCCCAGTGGGTTATGGGTGAAGGTCCACCCTGATGTCAGGCCCACTGACTGACAAATTCACAAGTTCCCGCCGCTGCGCAATTTAGAGTTGTCGCCTCACCTCAACCGCATGTTTCTGGACTGTGAGAAAAATACAGAATACTCTGACAAAATCCATGCATGCGTAGGAAACATGAAGACTCCCCATAGAAATGCCCCAAAGCCTGGGCTTGAACCAGGGATGTTCTTTCTAAACAGTGAAAGTACACCATCATGCACCGTGGCAGATTTTGCTATGGGCAAAGATTATGGGCGCAATCTGTGCAGCGGCGAACCGTGCACGAGAGGAAAATAGAATTACACCGCCTCAAATACGATGTTGTGGCGCCGCCACCCCGTGTGTGCAGGGAAGACGGTTGTCGGCGGATGCAACGTGGGGAGGCGTGGGGGGAGGAGGGGTGGGCACGGCGATGAGGATGTTCGCCCAGGGCGGAAAACAAGCCAGGTCCACGACTGATCATGCAACCGAAGTTTAGAATCTAAAAAGAGAAACATCTGAAGCTATAAGTATGGCAGAAATTAATAATTCATCTCAACCTGAGTACGTATAAGTCCAATGTGTCCATATGTCCAATATGCTTATTTAGATTAAAAAAATAAAACCCTCGATCAGAGTCGCAAATCTAAGGTGCACTTTGTTGGAAAAGATTTTGAGCGTGTTTAAATTGTAGCAATATTTGTCGGTGCGAGAGCCCTTGATCCCCGTTATAATGGGCATGCAGCATTTTGGAGCATTTTCTCTGTTTGCCGTGGCCTTTATTTCTTTATCTCAGCTCTGGTGAGTTTCCATTGGCAGTATTCCTGCCCTGCGCTCTTCGTTTCCAGCATTGGCCGCATGAATGTGACCCTAAGTGTGCAGGGCGACGGACATTTGTTGGCTCTTCATCCATTCCAAGGCCTCCCATTATGGCTCTGGATGACAGATGAAGATACGCTGGTGTTCTCCCTGAGGCTGTAAAGCATGGGGTCGAACCTTCCTTACAGCAGAAGTAATGGTCCACACCTTTAATTGTCGTGGGCTGTTCATCTTCACTAACAATAGCAGTAAGCAGTGGGCCTGGGAAAGAAAGGCAGTGGTGTCTGACAAAAGGAAGTGATTTAGTTCTCGAGGCAATTCGTAGGCAGTCATTGCACGGGCACCAGTAATGTGCCGAGAGAGGGATCATATAGGGTAAGAGGCGTAGCAGACACAATAGTAGCGCACGAGCAATGCAAGCAATGCAAGACATAAGGGATTTTTTCGAGCAAGGATTTATCAGGAAGAAACGAGCAGTAAAAGTGTATATATTGTGTCCTTCAAGGAGCTGGAGTTGTGTTATTGAAGTGGACATAATGTTCTCTGAATTATGGATGCTGCAATGACTTGGAAAAAAAAAGAAAGAAAAAAAAGTGAGTTGGACGGAGGAACTTTGCTGTCACATCTGTATCTGTCAGAAAACAAACAACACATCTCATTTAAAGAATCGGGCTGCCTGCGTATGTGATCTTTTACAGGTCTTGATGTTTTCCCATTATTCCATTTGATGTCAAAACAACATTTGATGCTCAACTTTCAAAAATCTTGCTTTTTGTTTTTCTTTCTTTTTTTTTCTTCTCTGAGTTGCCTTCCAGAAAGGCAAAAACTGTGTCATTGATGGGTCACTAGTTAACTGTCTGAATTAGACACATGAAATAAGGAACAGACAAGTGTAGTTACCAAATTAAAGCGTGTTCCCTCGGAAAGTTGAGGCCCATTAAAATGATAGATTGCATGGTGTATGCAAAGGGATGCTTTACACCCACAAAACAGTCTAATTGCATTCAGTCCTGTGAGAAGTCCACAAATGTTGAATCTGGATTCTCGGGCGTATTGGCAGCAAGCTGCTAGACAGCAGATGACTAGCTTCAAACAAGTAGCGAGGGGGAGGGATGTAAAATCTTGACAAACAGCGAGAGCCAGCGTCCACATCATCTCTCGCCCCTGACAGGCTTTCCCATGCATGAATTCAAAGCTGGTAAAACCATGGCTGCATTCATTTTGATCTGACATCCATCATGTAGATCAGTGTTGTGGTTTCACTGTACTGTGTCCACGATAAGATGTTTTGGCAATCGGCCCATGACATCTGTTAGAGCGAGTCGAGACAATCCGGGACCAATTTGGCGTTTGTGTCACAAGTTATTGTTGGCTTTTTGGAGTCGAGCGCTATTTATTCGTCCCAGCACCAAAATTATCTCCCCGTGTAACTTTGTTCTATGTAAAGAATTTTGCAGATTGAAAGCTGAGAAAGTTAATTAAATAAGCAGGTATTATTTTCCCTGCATGGAGATTATTATGCAAATTTGACAGGGGGGAATTTTTCCATGCTATTTGTGTGATTATAGGCTCGAAAATAAATTCATATCCATAAAAATGTGTCTGTTCGGGGGCTGCCTTTTGTTTAACTGAGAAAAAAAAAGAAGAAAAAAAAAAAGAATTAAAGAAATAAATTCTGTGACGCATTTTGATATTGATGATGATGTAAGATGCCGGCCAGACTAATGTGGAAAAGTTAAGCGCACTCCGATGGTTAAAAGTGAGTCTGTTAACCATGCAGTGATTTAGTGAAGAGCAGTGGAGCTATAGAAGTGCAGATGAACAGCACCAGCCTGCATGGCTGAAGCATGGCGGCATGTGTGCGGAAGGCGTTAGGCAGATGGGATGTGTCTGATATCTCTCACTCAACATAATGAGACGAGAACGCGCTTCACCAATCTTAGGGCCCGACTGATGGCATGAGACACAGTGCCCACTCATACGGGGGGGATCTTTCACCTCTTCAAAGATAATGAGATGACAATGTATTCAACTATCATTAGATAGAGACAGGGTTCGGGGGTGGGGGGTGGGGGTTGGGGTGGAGGGAGAAACATTCTCCAGCACTTGTCTGCTGCCTTTGATCAGAGGAGAAAAGCAACTGTCATTCTTTGTATCAGTTGCTGGACTCATGAAAGCTCCGCTAACTACTTCATCACTGTCAGTGTCACTAAAAGGTATGGCGTCGAGTGTACGTCCAGCAGCTGGTAATTGTGCTCACCTGAATTGTTCGCCGTGCGGGCTGCTCGACACCGTCCCGCCGCCCGTGTGATATGTTAAATACGTCGTCTCCTTCTGAATTCGGTCGCTTGACAAAAAATTGGTGCAGTGTAAAATCAATTTGCCATCACCTGAGAAGAGGCGACACAACATTTTTGCCTGACATGGCACTCCATTGCGACGTGTCAAAAGTGCCATGTTAACAGGCTTATTTAAGCAGCCTTGACGACACAATCTTATTCTAAGTTGACAGTTTGTTGTGGCACTAGTGGAGGGATCCATCTTGTCTTTAGTCCCCGTGGTGAAGATCTCTCACATGCTGTTTTTTCTCCCCCAGTCAACCTCAGAAAACTGTGTTTTGATATATAAACCAGCCAAATCCTTTTTTTTTTTTTTCCAGGCTTTCCTCATTGAGGATTAGGCCAGCTGATGTGCACTGAAGTTCTGAGAATGTATTTATGACAAGCGAGCAATTATGCAGTGTGATCTTTTTTTTCTTTTCTTTTCTTCATCTGGCACAACAATTGTGATTAGAAAACACTGTGTCCAAAATAGTGTGTCTGTGACACCAAGCTATACGGTGTGCATTTTATGAAAAATGTAGTTGCTCTGAGTCTAAAAATATACATTACATAAGAAAGAAACTTTGAAAACATATGCTGTCTTCTCATCCAACAATCAATATTGTACAATGTTTGCGACTCATGCTCGGTTGTTGCATCTTTCCATCACTTTCCATCTTTGTTCACTGTCACAAATAGAATAAAATACGAGGGAGAGTTGTTTCTTCTCTCCTGAAAAGACGCACACACCATTACAAAAAAAGAAAAAAAAAAAAAAAGAGGCAACGACCAGAGCTAAAAAATAGAACAATCTGTCAAGATTTGTCACACAATTATGAGACGTACTTCAAACTTTTGTGACGGCACAATCCCCTTTCAAACCTGTCAAACCTTCCCTCAAGACAGGACTCATCTGGATCTCTGGCTCCAAGCTTCCTTTCAAACTCAGCAAGATGCTTACTTGAAAGTAAGAGAATGAGACGCCTTAACATCCAATTTCCCAACATTTCATCATCATGTCTCAATAATTATGCGGGGTTATTAGCTCAAGTATTTGTCCTTGGCATTCTTAATGCAGGCTGACATTTATTATGAACAGTAATGGTATTAGAGATTTTGATTTGCCGTTGCTTTGCTGCGGCGAGAAGCACCTCTGCAGTGCAACAGCACCCTCTCTTGATAATTTATGATATGATGACATCACCCTCCCTGAGCAGTGTGTGTGTGTGTGTGTGTGTGTGTGTGTGTGTGTGTGTGTGTGTGTGTGTGTGTGTGTGTGTGTGTGTGTGTGTGTGTGTGATCCAACAGTTTTTTTGTTTTGTTTTTTTCTTATCAGCTATATGGCTCCAAATGGAAATATGGACATCCTCTACATCATTTATCAGATGTTAAGTCATGATCAACCTGTGTATTACACCATGCATGCGTGATGGCATTAGCAAATATACATAAATATATTTTATCATCAGTGCATGCATCAAAATTTGACATGGCAGATGTTTGTTGGGACATGTGCAACAACTACTAATATACACAATGCATGTTTCTCATTTATTCTCAGATGCTGATTCGATCAGTCTTCTTTCTCCAGAGTCTTCGGGGTCTGTCGCCTGTATCCTCCTTCCTCACATCAACCACCTCCATTGTCTTCCCTCACTGCATCCATGAGCCTCCTCACTCATTTTAAACATAGTTATCATTTCTTCTACATACAAACAATCTCAACCTCAACTGTTTCCCTCTCCAACATTTTTGACCAAAGTTTCTAAACCATACAAAACATTAGACTCTCTCACTACTGTCCTGCAGTCTTTTGCCTTCCCAGTTATGTCGACTGTGTTAGAGTTTACTCAGAGGAGGACGCTAGAGACCGCCACTGCTGGAGAAGGAGCTCATTGTACTGGGAGCACACAGAAAGAAAACAAGAACCAATCAACCAAAATCACAAAACCCTCAAGATCACAGGAGACAATGATGAGACCGGTAAATTCCAAAAACACAGACGAACCATCAACCAGAACACACAGACGGCGGCCACCATATACCACAGCCAATCACACACTGAGGCACAGGTGAAACCCATCAGGGCAGGAGACAATAATCAAACACAAGGAGGCAAGGTCAAGGAGCCTGAAACAAGAGACGGAGTCAGAATCACAAAATGACACAAGAAACAAAATGTGAACCTTAACAAACTGGGGGTAAACGAAGATCAGTGAAGGATTTTATTCAGACTTCAACAGCAGACACAAAACATTGATTTGATTCTGTAAATCAAAAACCATCAAGTGTCTTAAACATATCAGTTTGAAGCTAAATGTTTCAAAATATCAATGGTTGTTTGATTCATTTTGGGAAAAAAAAGAAAAGAAAGAAGACTTCTCATGACTTCAATTCACAAATTTTATAAAGGCGCACATTCTTCATTGGATTGGATTTCATTTGATTGATATTAAGAGCGGGGCTGTGGTGGCACATTATTCAGATTGGCATTAGTACATTAAGTACTTTGCTAGTGAGGAAGATTCAACATTCTTGGTAGGGGAAATGAAATTTAAAAGAGGAACTGAGGATCTTTTCTCACAGTGTGATGTTGTTTAATTTCAAAGAAATGTGGGTCATATTAAATACCTGGAAGGCTTAATCAACAGGACTCCAAAGTTAATCATGATATGATTCCGACATCAGTGTTTCGCCAATAAAACAGCTTTTGAGTCACATTAGTGCTGCACCGCCTTATTCCTAAATTATCACTTAACGTTATTGCTTCTAGGAATCCCAGCCGAACATTAGAACAGTCAAATTACCTCATCCACTGCTTTCTAGATGCTTTATTTATTTTTCCAGCTGTTTTCAGTAAGAGCATAATGGTGCGCCTTGGCATAAACTGTTTCCTCTCAAGGTGCTGACTCTCAGTATGTCTCACTATTGTTGCTACTATGGGACAAGACTGACCTGTTAAAATGTAGTGTAGTCAAACAGAAGAGAAATTTTTCGATTGGAGTAACACTGGACTATTCGGCAGTGCAAAGAGGATAACGGGAAAGAAATGAAGACGAGCGCTCTCCAATTTACAAATTGCAGCAATCTTTGCACCATCAAATTGAATGAAGCTATTCTCATTATTGTGGCCTATATTTGCTTCTCAAATTAACTGTACAAAGATACAATGAGATAAATTCGACATGTCGGGGCCCTCCGTAATATTGTGCTGTGAGGAGGTGAGCTTAGGTGAAAGCTATTATCCTTTTATTGATTTCCCTTATGAGATCTGACGGGAGGAGATGCAGATAAACAGAAATAGAAAGTTAGAGAGGGAGGCCAATCTTTACATCAGCTACAATGTGAAAAGTACAAAAGGGCTTTTGTTCCGATGTGTGGCCCAATATTTTGTGCATTTCGAACACCTACAGATTCCCTGATTCATATCTGTACACATGGGCCCCTGAGCCAGTATTTTCAAAGCAAAAATAACTGAAATCCTACCAAACATGTTGGGAGAGGAGGGACGTTCTGGACGGTGCAAGACGAGACAAACAAAGGCATGTGAACGCCGTCGGCCTTCAGTCTGTGATATCAAGAATCGGGCCCACCTGATTCTACAACGAGACCAAAACTTCGACATCAAAGTCGCTCCCATATCGGTTAAAGGATGTGTGTTGTTTACTCAAGACAGGACAATAAGAGGAAACCAGACTTGCCCGCTGAGGGGTCACAGTGCTGAATATGGACGCCAACATGCAGAGAAGAGTGAAGTTATTTTATTTATAGGTTCCCATGCCGTACAAAATTAGGATTAAAAACATCAAAAGTAACATCTGGCCCCAAAAAGATGGTTTGTTACACATACAAATTGTTGTTACGTTTAACAAGTTAATCATTTCCTTTTCTTTTCATATGAGGAAAAACTACAAATGTAGAAATGTGAATCAGTGGCCTCAGTGAAATGTCGCAGTAGTCAGGTTTCGCGGTATTCCACGCCACCAGAAATATGACAGTGTCGTAGTAGACCTAAATAGCTGGTTTGGGTGTGCCTGGTGCCAGTAAGTATATTGTGTCTTTAAGGGTAATCCAAAGCTTGAACCATGTAAGTGAAAATTATCTACACGACTAAGAAGGCATTAAATCCTCAAAAGAAAAAAGAAGAAAAAAAAAAACACCACACAATGGGGCTGTAATCTTTAGCTATCACATTGTATAAATCAAATAAAACATTCAGTCAGCAAGCATGCCCAGAAATAAAGCCACTGGTTCAGGCATGAGTCTATTCACACGAATGCAGGTTCAGAAAGTTCACAAAAATCTGTACAGCAAAAGTGAAATATCAATATGATATATTTTCTTAAAATTCACAAAATCTGTAAACTTTTTATTTCATGTGTAACAACATATCTAACACAAGCAAATGACTTTGGTGCTCTGCAGCTACAGGCTAAAAAGAAACAAAAGTTTCCAGTTATTATTCAGCGAAATGTTTATTTCATTCGTTTACTAAAATCGAGCTGGGCAAACACATTACTGAATGAGAGTTCACAGTGGTCTTTCCTCCTCAATGTAGTAAGAATCTGCTTAGACCACCAATTAGGAAATAATACGGGTACATAGCTACGCCTTTTTTTTTTTTTAATTTTAACAACGGTTCATAACAGCAGCTTAAGGGACAGATGATGGCACTGGTGAGACATGTGTGCGTATGGAAATGTAAACTGACCTGCTTGTTTACGAACAAAAGCGACTTTCACATTTTGTTCTCTGCCGACATCCACAGAACTTCTCATTAAAGTCGTGTACAGAAACCAGCACAACAAAGGCTTGGTGCTGCTCGGCCAAGTCTATGAAAATTCTTGATCGGGTGAGAATGTGGAGAATGTGGAGGCATTCCAGTTTCTCAACCAGTCCTCCCCAGTGGGCAGACGTGTCCACTAATGATAGAAACAATGGGTTATGAGCAGGGGCCCTCTCTATGCTTCCCTCTGAAAAATCTGGAGGGTCGAGTTAAAGAGAAAATAAAAAAGAATATATATAAATAAAAAAAAGAAAGAAAACATGACTCTCAAAGGATGTGTCCTTGATCTGTTGTTTTGTTTGTCCACTCTTCGTGGCTGCGCTCTCATTTGTTTCCCGGGCTGTCGTGAGACAAAACGCTCAAGGCAATTTCACCACCACCACGCAGGCGCCTGCCCTGCCAATGTTGAGAGGGACCTCCTACAGGAAGACAGAGAGGTTAACATGCAGCTTCTCAGCTGAGGCTGTCTTCAAAAAAAGGAAGAAAGAAAAAAACAGAAATTCCATTTCACTTCATGCAGATAAGAGGGGTCGCAGCGGCAAGATCGGAGTGAAAACAAAAGAAAAACAAGCTTCAAATATTTATATGCTTCATTATCCTCAATGGTACCGCTAACAAGTCTGGCAAAGGAAGAAGTGGCTCTATTATCATTCGAATGATTTTAAAAGCCGAATTTGCATTCTATTATTTACCAGATAAAGCATTTTTGGATAGAGTCTGTAACTTTTGGCCGTGTTTACCTCGGTCCACTCATTGTTCTGTGCATCATAGGACTCAACAGTGTTGAGATATGACTGGCCGTCATATCCGCCCACCGCATAAAGCCGGTCGCCCAGCAGGCAAACTCCCACTGCGTCCCGGGGCACGCTGAGGGATGACACAGTGGTCCACGTGTCCGTCTTTGGGTCATACCTGCAAATAGCAAAGAAAGTTTTTGTACTTCGGTCGGTGTGCTGAGAGTTTCTCGCTTAAAAAAAACAAAACAAAATAACCCAACTTATTACATCAGCCTGAATCTCAAGTGTGGAGCAACGCCCCATCTGCGCACTAACTGGAACACCCTTATGTTCACCCTCTTTAATCACAGATGTCTGAACGGTGACTGCTGAGTTTCTCCCGCAAAGGCAGAGAAACAAATTGAAACATAACAGAAAAATGCAAAAAGGCGCTCTTGAACGGCAGCTGGCAGTCGCACCCTCCAGAGAGAGCCGGACCCATCAGTGCAAGCAGAATTTGCATCACAAAGTTGTTTCCCCCCCCCCCCACCCTTCATATTCACCATATTGAAACTTGGGGCACATTATGTTGGTTCGTTTGTATGCAGTCAGCCAAAGAAAACTGTGTGAGTAACTTTGGGAGAAATTAGTAAAGCGGTGATGGATTTAATGTGCTTAGTAGCAATTGGCTAAGTTATGCGGAGTTGGGAGATCAATAACAGGTTTCACAAATGTGTAGTGGAGAAAACAGGCGACGTAACAGATTTCAGAATGACATATACATATGCTTGGCAGTTAATCAGGATTTTAAATATTGGACATATTAGCTACAGTGTCTGAAAGAGTCAATTTACAGCCATCTGTGCACGCGTTCTGCTCATACCCTCAAAATGATTTGGATCACATTTCATGAAATTATTTCTTGTATTTTTATTGATCACGGCACTAAAAAGTGGCAAGAGTTAAAATAAGACAATAGTTACAATAATGAGATCAGTTGGATTTCGGTAGTGTATTAATCCAATCCACCGTTCCAAATTCAGGAAGATGCTGTGACCACCAGATGGGGCCAGATACCATGAAATAGAAACATGCAACGACACCATGATGTCTTCAATAGAGTATTTGGAATAATAGACATGTCTCAAAATGCAGGAACAGGGTGGGGATACTTTCCACTCCCTTTTTTTTTTTTTTGTTATGAGAAAGGCAAACTGAACGCAACAATGTGTGCATATGTAGTGTGTGTGTGTGCGTGTAGTCCTGTTTTGATGTACTAGACAGGACTTCGGCCTGATTGCACACTAACCCCTGAGGACACACGTTACTGCGGGGACACAAATGGGGATTCACATATAAAAAAATAACGAAATATTTTCAAACGAAGACGGGTTTTAGAGAGACGTAAACTGCTTACGAATGCTGAGCTTACACTGAGTTAGCAGGAAATTCATTTATTTCACTGTATTGTCCCCATAAGGCATGAAAACAAAACATTTGCGTGCGTGTGTGTGTGTGTGTGTGTGTGTGTGTGTGTGTGTGTGTGTGTGTGTGTGTGTGTGTGTGTGTGTGTGTGTGTGTGTGTGTGTGTGTGTGTGTGTGTGTGTGTGCGTTGTGTTGTGTTTTCTCCAGACACGAAGCCTTAACTGACCTCTCGACACAATCGGAGAGTCTGGAACAGTGGTTGGAGGCGGGCGCATCGTGGCCGCCCACAGCATACAGGAAGTTGTTGTATGTGGCCACACCCACGCCTCCTCGCCTCTTGGCCATGGGCGCACACATGCTCCACTTGTTGGTGTGCGGATCGAAGCACTCCATCGACCGCAAGCACGAACTGCCGTCTCGGCCGCCAACTGCAAACAGTCTGAAACATGAAACAAAAGTGTCTCAAATCTGAAAGATACACCTGGAATAAGTAACACACTTGTCAGATGTGTGTGAAGACAATGACAAAACAGTGACACCTGTGACACTTCCTAGTAGATACAGGGGTGAGCAGTGGATAACATTCTTCAAAGGTTTTGTTTTTTTTCCTTGAGAGCCATTTCTCAACAGAAAGATCACGTCGGTGATTTAAGGGCTTGTAGCTCACAGGCCCGACATCAACAAAGTAGAGGCGAGGGAAACAGCTTCCTTGTTGTCTATTTTTGACCCAGCTGCAAAAATAACTCTGCATCGACTTTGACACTGAATACTGAGTGGAGCCAAGGAGCAGCCTGCTCTTTTCTCCTTCGGCACACAAACATATTCAAATTATGCAGAAAGCCGGTTTTGCCTAATTTGCTTCTAAGCAGTGTTGTAAGGCATTTAATATACACTAATGCATAAAGTGTTTGGCTTTTAGAGGGTCTGAATTATAGCGTATAAATTACTAGGCTAATCAGAGGAGCCTGTGCAATGTGCTGCTGACTGCTGCGCAGTAGTTTATCTCACACAGAACACAAGGGCATTTGAGAATGATAATGTTGTCAAACTAATGGTGCACTGATACTGCACTTTTGTTGGACAAGTGCACTGAAAATTACAAAAAACCAAGGCCATGACGTTGGCTGCTCCATTGCAAATTATACATTAGGTCAGTGCTGACCATTTCTCAAAGCTTGCTGCAGGGTTTTTGAATTAGTGTATTTACGTGGAACTTGCAAGCCAGCTCACACATTTTACTGAACGTTTAGCAAGGAATGGATGAGATGGATGATTCTATAATGAAACTGTGTAAATCAAATCTATATAATCACAATGATTTAAATACATGTCCAACTGGTCTTCTTTATGTATGAAATGCATCGTCTAGTCAGCCTGTTCGGTATTTCTTGTGCGTTTACAAATACAAAGATAATTCAAGGAAAACAATATATTCAGTGTGTATGATTGTTTCGTTTTTTCCATCCGAGAGGCAGTGTTGAGACTGCCCACGAAGCTCAATGAAAACTGAGTGACTCACTTTCCATTGAGTGCTGTGACTCCCATGGTGCTGCGCGGTGTCGACATGCTGGCCACGTAGTTCCACTGTCTGGCCTGCGGGTCCCAGCGTTCCACCGTGTTCAGATAGCTCCAGCCATCGTGACCTCCTACAGCATACATGGGGCCCTCCAGCACAGCGATACCTGCACAGACGGAGTCAAGGAACACTGTGTTTGGAAAGTGGTAGGGAGGAAACTGTGCCATTTACTGAGCGTTGTCCCTGTAAATACTGGTGCTTCTTGTTTTAGTGTTTTTATATTACTATCTAGTAGACTAGAAAGTCACACTAGCTATTATAGGCTACCTAACCTTCTTGTTAGAGTAAATATTTGTGAGTCCTTCATTCATATTCTAGCCTGCTTCATACAACTCAGGGTTGCAGGGTGCTGGAGCCAAGCCCAGCTGACTGTGGGTGAAGTCAGATGCCACAGGGCAAACGCAGAGAAAACTACACTCACACTCCCTACAGTCAATACCTGGCCACTAATTAACCTAAAACACATGGTCGGAAAGCAGAGAGAAGACTCATGCTGTGTATAAACTAACAACTGCACCATCTGATCATATTAATCACTTAATTAAAATTGCTTTCTTTCTCAAATTGTTATAAGAACGCATATAGTTCGAAGGTAATGTAAGCCTCATGTTTGTGCATGGTCGATCTGAATAACAAAATAAATCTAACTTTTTTTTGTTTTGCTCTTGGATTGAGCTGAAACATATTGTCATTATATAACTGTACCAAGTGAGTCATGCAGATTACCAAATCTTGCAAAAAAATAAAAAATAACTCAAACAACAGGAAGACTATAAAACTACACTATTATTCTCATTCCCAAGTCACAAAGGAAAGTGGTTTTCACCAGCAACAATGAAAAGGATGTTTCAGACAATGGAATTTTATATCATAACACTTGCGTTCTTGGGTGAGAGTTCAATTATTTTCAAGTGAACATGAGGGCACACCCACATTCAGACAAGCTACAATGACAAAAAAAACACTGTCAGACAAATTCCTTCAAGTAAAGCTCTGTTTTATTAACAGACTGGTGCTTTTGGAATTAAAAAAACAACAACAACGTGTGCCTTTTTTTGTGTGTCTTCACCCATAACGCACACAGCAGGAAAAGGCCATGCTGGGAGGAAAGCTGGAATGTATTGAGACTTAAAATATTTAGATGAGAAGCAAAGCAACAAGAGATATTTGCTACAGAAAAGATAAAAGACAACACAGGTAATCTGGACAATGTGATCTCCTGCGCTCGCTGATACCTCCGACCACACCGGGTGAGCGAGTTGAATGCTTTGACAAGATCTTCCAGTTCTGTTACCCAGACCCGTTTCAACTGTGAATCAAAACGCCTCTGATATGGGATTTATTGAGCAGGGAAGAGTAACGAAGAGCAGGACGAGCGCAGCTTGCGAGGCTTTGATAGGGGAATTGGAAAATATCAAAGGTCTACACAGAAGAAATATGTGAATCCCCCCCCCCCGGCTCCATTTTCCCCCCAGCATACAAGTTGTGACCCCTTCTTAGCAGGTATCCTGCACTTTGTGATGTTTCATAACATTACATTTACCAACTGCAATAAAAAAAAAAATAAATGAATCCGTAAAAGGAATGTCTCGACTTGTAAAATTATTAGAAGATATAACAAATCAAAACACCTGAAATGTAATATAATTTCTTATAAATGCATAATAAATGTTATTTTGGGGGATTTGACATAGGATTATATGCCAGTTGAGAACTCACCCAGTCCATGTCTGTGAGTTGACATTGGAGGCATGGTAGACCACACTTTGTTGATGGGGTTATAGCACTCAACCATGTTGGACGTCTTAAGTCCATCTCTCCCTCCGACCACATATAGCTTATTGTCGATGACGGCGACACCAAACTGCAGACGGCGTCCATTCATGATTCCAACCTGTACCCATGTGTTGGTCCGCAGGTCATATTTCTCTATGGTGGTAGAGCCTAAAATCCAAAACACAGCAAGCATTTCTTTTTAGCTGTGTACGTCATAAAAAAAAAAAGTCCTCCAATAAAAAAGATTTCAGTACTGTAAATGTTGCCCATGTAGCTTTGTATTGATACCATGGCCGAGCGGTACCTTTGGTAGCATCCATCCCTCCGACGGCGTAAAGTGCACCTACAGTAGACTTCCTTGGTTTTGTTCTTGGGCTCTGAAACATGGGCCGCCGCTCCGGCAGGAGATGGTACTTCATGGCCTCCATTAGCAGCTTTTGGCATTCCAGGTCATCTGAGAACATCTTATTGTTTTCCAGATCTGCGAGGAGCTGCGTTCACAAGACATCACATCAAAGCTGCATGATACAGACTTTATTACAAAGTGCAAAAATACAAGAGGAGAGCAGCTATCCAGTGATTATACAAGTCAGATCTAACACGGACAATGGAACGGCACAGCCGGCAACAGGAAAATGCTTGCATTTATCTGCTATTAAAGAAATATGCACATCAAGGGCTGCATGAGAAGCTTTTGCCAAACTAACTCTGAAAATAATCACTGTGGTAAAGGGGGTTTCAGGCTGTTCTTTTTCAGATTAGACAAATTTCAAACTATTTATTGTTGCATTGTAACAGTTCTGTGAAGTTATCATGCCATCATGTTATTGATTCAGCCAAGTTCAGATCACCTTGGGTTGAATGTGGCCCCCGATCTAGAATGGTTTTGACACCTGATTCAGACAGTATCTACTGCCGACTTTCAGAAGTTACTTCATAAGAAAAGACACAGTCGTATACTTGGATCTCAAAACCAGCAGGTTACAGAGGAGAAGATCAAGACTCACTGCTCCCGCTGACAGACAGGAGACTTGAGTTCACACATACACACCACTGCACAGCACACTTTCTACCCACATCACATGTCTTCTCAGCTGTCTTACCTGCGGAGGAAGAAGAGGCAAGCGGATGTAAGCAAGCAGCACCCCGAGGTCCTGTTGTCGGTGCTGGACATCATATCTCACCCACATCATCAAAGCCTGGAAGATGGTTTCTTCATCGGGGACGTTGATGTCATCGCTGGAGAGCAGCTTAACAATCTCCGCCGTAGGCAGCAGCAGGAACTCCTGGTTCTGAATGACCTCCAGGAAGTGTTCCTGGAACGCAGAGGAGACACAGAGGAGACAGATAATCATCAGCTATTAGCCAAGGTGTTTGCTCAGTGCACCGTGCGTGTGTGCGTGTGTGTGTGCATGCGAGCATCAGTTTGTCAGTTTCAGCCGATCGCACTTGTTATTTGTGGCCACGGATTTTTCCATGCATTAAAGGGTGATAATTTAGTTTTACAATGTAGTTGAGGTTAAGCCCACTGTGTGGGTGAGGCACTCTGATTGAAATAAGGTGAAAAGCAATGCATTATGTTGGTTATTTAGGCTTTATATGTATGTGTGCTGTTTGTGCACGCAGGTGTATGGTTGTTTCTATGCAGGAACTGAGTGGCACAAGGACAGAAGGGCGAAGAAAAACGATTGCAAAGAGATAGAGAGTGCCAATTTGGAGGTTCCTGTCCACCATAACTGATCACAACAGGGTGATACTCTCTCTTTCTCATCTAGTTGGGAATAACAGATGAAACTGTCATCTGTTTCGCTTAGCTCGTCAAATACAATGATCCACATAACAACAGAAAACAACTCAATCTGGCATCAAACCTTTCCAGAGGAGGTCTTTTCATAAGCTTGCGAGGCATTTTTGTTGCTGATCGTACGCGGAGCCATTAAGCCTTTTTAAGACTTTCTGATGAGATACAATAAGGCTTTCCAAACCTCCATTACAAACGCGTTGACGCAGTGTCCGGCTCCAAGTTTGGTGAAAGCAGTTTTCCCATCGCCTTCTTCAAGATTAATCTTCCATTTGTTGGCCAGAGGCCCAGGCTATATCACAGCACTGCATGGCTACCTCTTCAAGGTCTTTGTCTCTGGGCAGTTCCATTAGAGATGATATATAAAACTCTCCCTCTGTTCTATGCATCTATGGTGTGTCAAACATTAAAATACACAAGAAACAAGGCAGCAATGCTTGGCCACAATCCTGCCATGTTTTCCCTTTGAACAAAAAACCCCCCTAAAAACTAAGCACTAATAATTAAGCTGCCACACTCACACACTAACTCTGACAATTCAAGTGCTCACTGTAGAATGAAAGCACCAGAATCACACAAAACAAGCACGCTATTGATCATCAACTTGCAACAAATTACAGTGTCTTGGTCCAATCTATTATGAAAGCGGGTTTTAAGAGCTTAACGCAGACAGCCTTAATGAAATGAGGGACAGCTATTGATTTCTGGTGGTACAGCTCAGGGGGAGATACCATCCAACTCGTTGACGTTACTTAAGACCAATTATTTGTAATTACAAGCTCTGATCCGCTGACAAGAAAATTGAAAGCTAGACCAAGTTTGTTTTATAACAATTTAAAAGACGCTGACAAACTCATTGGTAAGTAAACGGCTTGGAAAACAAGAACAGCGGGAGAGGACGGTAATTGATTTAACTAATGTAAAAGTGTTAATTGTGTAATTCCAGTCTTTTCGGAGGGGGATTCGCTTTGACGCCTAATTGAAGCGAGGGACTGAGAATTACCTCCAGCGAACTTTTTGATTACTATATAATTTGAGAGACGAGGAAAAACAAACCGTAATAGATTCTTATTTTCTATGATTGGGATTACTTTACAGAATCAAACTTCTCAAGTGTTGCTTCAGATTTGAAAAGAATGACTATCTTCTCAAACTATAAAACCTTACATTTGTATGCACGGCAGCGAAAAGACAACTCTTTTCAAAAAGGAAAGGGACGTCGAAAGGGGATCTCGCCTGCCATGTTCAACTGAGGAAAACACAAGCTTATGATAGCTCCACTCAGAGCATAAAGGATGGTCTTCCAGGAAGCCCACAGCTCTCTCTGTTCATTACTGAAGTGATTAGACAGGAAGCTGGCCCTCTTGTGCAGTTTGATGATTAGATTAACCTCCTGGTCTTGGACGGGGGCTGTGTAAACAGGGTGAGCAGATGTCCTTTAGGAGATAACGCCTGCCGCATGCTGTCGCTTCTGCATGACCAGCAAGAAATTATCTGATGAATACGTGGATGAATCTTAATCCAGAGCAAATATCCCCTGCGGACAAATACAGAAGCTGCATGTCTAGAAGTGCACTAATCAGTGTGCTATCTGTTACTGAAATCGCATCACCAATTTGCTGAACCTGATTGCGGAAAACTATTGAATTTCAATCAAAATATCCTCAAGATCTTTTTTTTTCTGTTGGAAATTTAATATGATATATAATAATGAGATATAAATGATATGGCAGCATTTTGCTTCTCCACAGTCGATGACTTTTCTCAAAACAAAGAACAATCACATATAGTTTATAATGTACATGCCCAGCCACTACATTATATATTGTGTTTACCAACTGAAATCATGAAACAATTGTCATTGGGTTTTTATCATTATAGATCAAAGTACATCAGATATATTGCATCATCTACTATGTGGCGCATAATTACTTTGATCTCCAGTGATATGGCTACCTTCCATGTGAGCATATGCACCTAATCAAAAAAAAAATAGAACTCTTCAGATATTGTTAGTGAAAATAGCACGATCCATTATAATAAAGTAAATTATCATAACTGTGTGAATGCGGGCAGGCTCTGTTCATAATCCTACCATGGTGTAGTTGTGAGCCACATTGAGCAGGTCCACGCAGCCCTGGGCATCAGCGAAGGAGCATATTCCCAGGCAATTGGAGGGATGAAGCTGCTTCATCAGGAAGTTACAGCAAACCTGGATGACTTGTGAAAGCTGGAGAAGGCAAGCTGCCGCTAATAAACTCTCAATGGTCTCCTCTTTCAACTCAAGGACACCTGCAATGTCAGGACAAGGAAAAACACATCCTTTATGTCAAGGCTAAACTCAGCAGCATTCCCCAAACCAGCAACGGTGGATGTGTTACTATAAAATCTTAAATGAGTACAGAAAATAAACAAAATAAAAATATATTAAGATATTGACATATTTAACACAACGTGTTCTTCCTCTTCTATGTAAAAAAAACCTATATTCACTTTAGTTATTTTTGATATAGTTAAAGTGAATATTCCATTTTAGCACATAATAGGGTTTCATTCTCATAACGTAAAGGATTTGTTATATCTGAGAGCTTCCCAGTCGGTCAGCCCAACCCTATTGATCCACTTTAATTATGTTGGTTTGTTAGAAGTCACATCACTACTTACAAGAGCCAGTGAATGTGTTTATGAGCACTCACCCGTGTAAGCAAAATGAACCAGGGATCTGAGGGCGTCTGGATCCACTCCCTCCATCTTGATCTCCTCTTGCTTCGCCTCTCTCACATCGCTGGTGAACATCGCAGCAAAGTAGTCTGACACAGCACTCAGGACCAGTCTGCCGCAGAGGAAAAGCACAATGAATTCATTTTATACACGTCTTTGCGTCTCTGAGGGAGATACAACTCAGGCTGATGAATTCATGAGCGTGTTTCATGTCTTCCATTGTAGGCAGGGTGCAATTCGCCAGGAGGGATGGGAAGGATCTGCCCTCTTTGCTTGACGCCTCTCCTCTTCTGCCGCATTATTGTTTTTAGCTCAGTGGAGAGAGAATCTGTCTGCCACTTGCTATGATTAAAGTCACTTCACCTGCAAACCGGACATAACATAATAATTGTATTTTAAAATCCAAGTAAGCAGAGCAGTAGCCTGTCAAGTGTTGAGAGTGAATCTCACAGTTGTAAGATCACAGCGACACGTATAATCTCACGCTAATTAGCAAAATTCGGTTGATTCCTAAAGTGGTTTACATCAAAGGTTTCGTTTTGAGCGGCGGCTGAGACCTTAAGCAGTAAAAAGCACCTTGGAAGTCAGGTGGGTATCTGCAAGTGTCATACTTGTTACACTTCATAATAGCAGGGCTTTCTTCATCATTGTGATTTGATTTACAATATATAAGAGCTACAAACATGTCTTTAGATAAAATTTATTTTATTTTGAAACGATTTATTTCTGTCTCTTCATGAGCCATCGTACTAAAAAAACAAAAAAACATTGGAAATATTACCGCTCTGGTTTCTTTACAAATTGCAAATTCTTCAAAATGCTTGTCTTCATGTTGTGTTACATGTTGAAAGTATATCAACTGTTGGAATACAGGTTCTAACAGTAATATTACAAAGCTATAGGCACTCGCAGCCATGCGCATGAATATTGTATGAGTTCATATTTTCGTTCTATGATAAATGATTTTATCCCACATACTTCATGTTGCTAATAGCCGAAATGGTCAGACTTCTAATTATGTTCAGTCATTTGTCAAGTTCAAGTAACAAAACGCTGACTTCATATAGGAAAAGGGATCTCATATGACATTGTGGGGAAATGACTGAATAAATCAGTCTCCACTCATTATTCCACAGGCTTGTGGTTTTGAATATCTATCGTCATATTTGTTATTATGTCTCGTCTTTTGCGCCTGAGCCCTGTTTTACATGGTTTTATCCTCGGAGAATATAATAAAGACAAGGCCACACTGAGAAACAGGCTTTCAAAGTGCTGTTGTTCCAAGGTTATCAGGATACTTCTTGTCTGTCTCTGAGGGGTATTGTGTCAGTCAGTAGTTTTGGATGAAATATACCAGCAGACACACAAACAGATGCACTGAGTGAACACAACGGCTCGTAGTGTCGCGACCATGTCATGTTCCATTCAGTTTCAGCCATTCACATAACAACTCGATGCCCAAACATTTACATCACTCAGCAGTGGATTGCTGTGTGCTTCCATGGATCAAATGTAATTTGCCAAACACGGTGGGCAGAGAGGTAATTAGATCTTAGCCGACAGGATATTTAGAAGCAAACCAGTGAACATCAAGTTTGCACACAGTTCCTGTCAACCGTTACCTGAAAATCAAAAGAAATTTGCTTTGCATTTTCAAAGGTTATTCAGTCAAAGCGCGAGTGACTGCATCACTGACCAAATGAAGTGCATCAAGAGCATTTTCTTGCTCTGCATTGTGAAGCAGATGCAGGTGTGATTAACCAAATCAAAGTGGACCAGAGCACAGAAAACCAACCTGTGAGCCGGTATCTTGTGATCTCCGACTATCAAGAGGACGTCACACAGCTGCTTGTGCTGGAGGTAGGTCTCCATTTTACGGAACGTCTGTTCTGCATGGTTTGTGGCCTGGAAGAACTCGTCAGAGGAATTGGTGGTCATTCTCGAAAATGTGCTGAGAACCAACCTGTAGATGACAAAAAACAAAATTTGTCTAAGAGACTGATACATTTTGTATTACGCCACAAAACAGTAAGCAAACTAAGACTGCCATTCATTCTTCATTTTTGAGTAGAAACATGACACGGAAGGGATGTCCACTTCAAATTACCTCCTAATTATTACAAGCACGCGCCTCCTTGTCTCTTTGTTTCCCAGTTGTCATTGCAGGTACAGAGGTATCCAGGAGTTTACAAGCCACAACTTCACAGACAAAGAGAACATGAGCCTCGAGAGGTGAAGCTGATGAGGAAATTTCAATTTGATGGGACAATTTAATTGAACAAAACAATTATCATTACTCACTGTTTACTCTTCCTGACTAAGTATGATGCCAGAATGAAATTAAATGGCTGTACACAGCAAGATAAGCGACATATTATTGAAGACACAAAGGAGCTTATTTGGACACATGGCACTCCTGAAGCATCTTTTCCCCGTGGTACCTCTGCGTCTTTCTTTTCACTCTAAGCTGAAATTAAAACTGTTACGGACTAAACTCCGTACATAAGTGGATAACTGAGCTCTGCCGTCCAGTGGGACGAGAAAGCCCCGTAATCTATGCAACAGCTTTCCAGGCAGAGTGTGTGCGTGTGCCTTTTTGTCGGGTCCTATGCGCATTTGCATATCTGTGTGTGTATGTGCCCCCCCCCCCCCCCCCCAAAAAAAACAACAAAAACAAAAACAGGGACTTAACAAGTGAACGAGCCTGTTCCTCGCAGCCTTGTGGAGCGACTGAATCTCCATCCCTACAGGCTGCTAGATTACATGCTGTTTTACAGGCATCCAAGTAATCCCTCACACTCATGGCAAATAATGCAGCCCAGTCACTTTGGTGTCCTTCAAAGAGAAAGTCCACTCATTGACATTTAGGGTTGTTTGTTATGGTACATAAACACCCAAGCCGTCTCTACGAGGGAATTTGCTGTCATCACATGGTCCTTCTGCTGTGTAAAAACTGATAGGGCTCAAGGAAGAAAAAATAAATAAAAATGTTATTGCTATTTAAACCAAGTTTTATGTCCCCGACCCATATGATGATATGAGAGCTGCATAACCTAGTCAAGTTACAGATTTGTCAATACAGATGAATTGAAAAATGCTGTGATGCTTGGCAGCACAATATATTGGCACATGGTAAGATTGATATTGCAGGAGAGATGGAGGGGATGGTGGCCAATATCGATGTTCTGATTATCACAAGTTTTGTAGCAGACTGTAAGTTTCTCCTGTTTGATTACCAAAAGCAACAACATTTTTTCCTCTGGGAATTGGCTCACTCTGGTCACTGCAGTGTCCTATAGTCTAATCTTTATTGGGAGACTTTATGCTAAATGCAAGTGTAATTTATTGCCCTGTCATGATATTCCCCACTGACTCTGGAGTCTCGAAGAGGAACACCAAACAAGACTGAATAAGCAATTGGGCCATAAAACTGAGATGCATTGCCTTTGTATTGGCTCCAAGGCATGCTGTAAGGATTTTTCATGCCTACCAATCTCTCCGACACTAATTGCTTGGGTATCACATTCTGGGGAGCAGTAAATTCGCTCTGAGGTGTATGTTTCGCTTTCAGTGGTGTGTGGGCTCGTCAAAGGTGTAGCCCAATTTTATTGAGGCACTAAAACCCAGAACACCAAAGAAACTGCTGGAGGGACAAAGCTGTACATTGCAAATCAGTAAGCAATTCTTGGACGGTCACAAAGTCTGAAAGGGCATATAGATTTTTATTTTTTTTTTCTGTGCAAACTAAAACAAAAACTGTGTGTGTCTACTTGCATTTTCAGATGTGAGAAGGCAAACGTATCAACAAATGGGAACCTATGAACCAAAATAGAACAGGAAATCTGCATTATTTCCCATCACACCTTATCCGACAGATTTCCTTCAGTGTGCACATATCACATGACATCTTGTCGTTTGCTCTTCACACCCTGTCACCGCTATCACACCACAATGTGACTAATTGCGTCTGAGACACTGTAAAAACACTGCATATTCAAAAACTTACGCTTTGCAGGTAAAGCACAGGCTCTGCAGTCTTCTCCCTTTTGTCAAAGCCATGAGCCTGTCTGAACGCTGAGATACGGCAATGAAAACAATCTATTTTTGCCCACATAGCCCCGACAAATATAGCTTTAATGTAGAGAGAATACGCACAGAAACACAAATGCAATTTTAAAATATGTTTCACAGAAGAATTGTTTAGAGGGTCGAGTTGTGCTTTCTGCAGCCCAAAGCTGTAAAGGCTACAAGTCAGACATGTTGCTGAAAATCGCACAAGTGTCCAACGAGAAGAAAAGTCCCGTCTGCCTGTGCCAAGTGGGATATATATCTTCAATATGGATTAGAACAGCCATTCTCCTCAGAACTCTGCTGAGTCGCTCGGGTCGGGTTGAGAATACGACACTTACAAAGCCTTCTGCAGCATCGACGTGATCTATATATTCCATGAGATGTTTATGCCTCTGTACAATGACAGATAGAATACTGCCACTGGGTTTTGTGTTGAAGGAAATATGCACACTGACTTCAAGTGAGATGATTACAGAAAAAAAAACAACAACAAAAAAAACCATTTCTGCTACACGTTTACTACTACAGATATTATAATACCATAAGTATATTGGACATACTTGCTTAGTATCATAAATAAAAGTCTGTGTATAGGCATCATGTCTCCTCAAATATGCTTCACATATTATTAAATGTGGTTATTTTTGGTTTGGTTTAACTGCCACAGCTATGAACAAGAAAAAAAAGAAGTTTTATGTGGTGGTCCTGTCAGCTCAGCACACTGCTACTTGTGAAAATGCCAATAGAAAACACATCCAAATAGTGACATGTGCAGCAAATATAGAACGTGGTAAAGGTTAGAGTAAGTAGCAAGGGAATACTTTATGTCGATGAGTGTCCTCACAAAGACAGAGAGACACACTGGAGTGTGTGCTGGAGGTTGGGGGCGTCCTGTAAGTGAAAAATGTGCAGATCTTAGCAGAAAGCTCTTCGGTGCTTTGCTGGGGGAAGGTTAACTTAGCATAGTGTATGAGACTGTCATTGTTGGATTGTCTGTAATTTATTTATACCTGATGTTGGTGGGTAAACAGATTGATTCTCAGCAGTGGAAGTTAAACATGATCAACCTATTAGATATCCATGTAGGTGTTTGGGTTCCTTTTTTCTCCTGATGTTTATGTTAATTTACTGATTATATTAATGTCCCCACAAGTTTCTAGGATTCATCAGATGTATTTAATAAACAAAAACAAACCTATACAATGTAATACCTTGCTGCAGCTGATTGATACCCATTTTTTGTCTCTGTATTCATAGTTTCAATTAAATCACAGATGCCCATTTCTCCTGGTAGTATTTCAATGCAAATAGCCTAGTATGAGTGCCTCAGGTTAGTGTTGAACTAAGTCATGGCTCCTACTAATAGTCCCCATGTAATATTTATTAAAAAAAAACGTGTCAGGCACCATTTTCTTTGAATTTGGTCCATTAGGGAGAAGTAATGACTTCCCCATGTTTGAAGAGAAATTGCAGACAGTGTCCAGCATATAATGTTTCCCATCATCCATGTTCAATACTTTGTACAAAAGCTGAGGAGATTTTTCTACTCATGACTCTGAATTAATCATGAGTGTTAACCTCTGTTTTCCTATGGCATTTAGCTGATGAGCCTGACTTAGTTTAACCGCAACACACTCAAATTACTATTTACAGTAAAAGAACGAAAAAAGAAAAAAGAATCCCAACCCACAGGATGTCATTTTGTGATTACAACAGCTACACTGTGCAGTACAATTTACGAATCCACTGGTGTCACACGTAGACCTTATAAGCCTTGTGGTGTTATGAGGCATCCAACAAATATCTGAATTACTGCTGTTGACAGGGGGAGAGGTGGTGGTATTTCTTTTCCAAGGCAGCAGAGAGGGAATTGAGATATCATTCAAACTAACAGCCCGCTGACTCAAGCCTCTGTTAGTGTTTATGTGGTAGAGGTCAGGGTTTCCATTCCACTCAGGTTAACTTCTGTCATATATTCTCTGTCAACGATGGGGAGAGGCTATTTGGATCAGAGACATGAGGACCGAACAAATATACCGTATATAGATATGTAGGGGTATTAAGAGCAAGGGAGGAAAACAACAAGGTATTAAAGCCCTGCTTACTTCATTACATTTGATTTAACAACTCTGTGGATGTGTAGCAGCCACTTAGATGAGAAAGGTTAAACAAACTGTAGACAGCGCCCATAGAAGGAGAATAATTACAACGAAACAGATCACAGAATGAATGTGCCGCTGACTTTTTGTGTTATCGTCAGCACTCCTGGCACACAAGCTGGTTGTTAAAATGATGGGCAAGGCTACTCTACGTACAAAGGTAAAGGCGAGATTCATTAGCCCTGTGGTGGAGTTTAAAAATAACAGTGTGAAAAAAGTTCTTCTTTCTCTCAGAATGAATCATTGAGTCCAACATCGTTGTGCTTTCACGCTAGATTTTAACTGGCTGTCAGATACGGTTTCTAGTGTAAAAGTAGGCTTTAATGATTAAAGGATTGAGACAAATCTAGGCGTATGGATTTATGTCTGTGATGTAGATGTGAATTTTGCTGGGAGGTGCTTCAGGTACAGTACATCCCTGTTCGGTTACCAGTCTGCAACCACATAAGGGTTGCATTTTTCAAGATCAACCCTTTTTTCATAACTGTAAATATTAAGAAAATAATTCAAAAACACAATGGCGTTCTGTTTTGAAATAAGCATTTCCAGGATGGTGCTAAATTGTCGTGTTGTAGTGGTTCACACTGCCACAGGTTCAAGTCTGGGTTGGGCCGGTCGGCCTTTCTGTTCGAAGTTGGCTTGTTCTCCCTCTACATTCAAGGGTTTTCTTTGAATACTCCCCAGAACATGCATTTGAAGTTAATGGGTGCTTTTAAATTGCTTATACGAGTGAAAGTGGCTGTGTCTGATCAGCTTCTTAGTGTTTGCTCTGTAAAGGACTGGCAACTTGTACAGACAGTACCCATAGCTGGGATTGACTCCAGCACACCGGCTGGAGTCTTTGCATGTGGAGTTTGCAGGTTCTTCCCATACCTTCCTGTGTGTGAGTTTTCATCAAGAATATTTGCTTTTTTTTTGTTGTTGTTTGGACGGCTGGTTTTAAATTGCCTCCAGGTCTAAATGTGTGTATTTTATTGTGTACCCTGCTTTTTAACCAATATCGGTTGCGGTGTGCAGCACTAAATGTGACTCTAATATGAGTAAAAATGGGTGTCGTATTAATGGTCCCTGACTGTTCGAGAAAAGAAAGTGGATTCCACTGTCCCCACAATCGTTACTGCAGTAATGGTAAAGCCACATGGAATTAGCTTTTTCTCACTGGCTTTGCCAGCTAATTCAGTTTGACAGCAATCCGAAACATTATCAACCAGCTTGACAAACCAAATCAATGAAAAATGGAAGAAACTGATGAGAAGGATTTCTCCTCGACACTCTATAAATGAAACTAATCATTGAGTGGCCTGCACTACAACATGATTGGCACATATTTTCCAACAACAGAGGAACGGCTAAAACTTTTTGTGTTTTTCACAGTTGGCTGAACCCATTTTTCCAGATTCAGCCTGAGGAATTTTGACAAATGATTTGTCAAGGACTTATAATGCGAGACGTAATAGGGCCACCCAGCTGGTGGAGTAAATGAATGTGCATATCTCAGTGACATCCACACATCTGCTGAGCCTCAGATGAACATGTGATCCATGATGTGCCACACACTCACATGGTCTAATTCGCCATGCTACATTGTGCACCTAGGGTTGCAAAAATACTGATTTCCTTATTTAGCTTGTTACACAGTCGCTGACCTGGGGGATTATTTATGCATGGAAAAAGGATATGATCTACGTTTCAATCAATAATCTTATGAGTGGACTTGAATCTTAAATATTTTCAGGTGAGGTGGGAAGAAAAAAAAAAAAATAAATTTGTGATTAAATTCTTAAATGAACAGCATCATAGTCGTGTGCAGCTGAGCCAAGAACAAATTTCATGATCCACAAGAGCAGAGCCATTTCAATATTTCAGTATCATTGTCAAAATGTGATGGCTGTGCTGTATTTTACATGGCCAGCATGAACTCAAGGTCCCTGAGAGCGAGCGACTTACACATTTTAACTGTGAGGCACATCTTTTATGCATGCACTTTTCACACACAGGGACTCCAAAACATGAGCATCTGCCAATTATGCCAACACGAAGAGCACAACGTCGAGTCAATTCCAAAAGTGTATCTTAACTCAGAATAATTCATGTCCTGTTCGTGGAACCCAACCATCCATTGCCTGTGGTGGCCGTTTTATCCACACTGGCACATTTTTGGCTGTAAGGTAGAAACTCTGCAATCAGAATTACCTATTTAATCACAGCGAGCACAATATAGAAAAACAAAACAAAACAAAACAAAACAAAGGAAGTGGTTTTCTTTTCATTGTTCATTTCATCACCAGGTGCATGTCACAGAGCACGCAGGAATCAGCGAAGCTTAAGGACCAATCACCTTCAGAGTGTCACAGACAAGATAAAAGGAGACTTTGTCTTTTCATCTTCGATGTGAGGTGCTTTTAGTGTTCTGCAAGACAACGCACATACACACTCTTATACACACACATACACTTGTGGATACACACGCACACATCTCCAACCTGTTTACTTCCTGTTAGAAAATGTAGGATCACAATGAAGACAGGGGGTCAGGGAGAGTCATAACATAGAAATGCAGGGGTGAAAATTCATAGCTGAAGAATTCATTAGTAAGAATTTGACATGGTACTGAAAAAAAAAAAAGGTTTTCTCAAAACTAAATCAAATATCCTCTGCCAGCAAGCAGCTTTTAGCTCATAAAGTGGATGTAGTAGTGGTTAGCTGTCTAGATAATTCATGTGATTGCACTGCTTTCTCTTTTTATAGGTCCACTATGTGTTACATGTGGTAATAGCTCTTTGCTGCCATCCACTTTGAACTCAATCGGAAAATGCATCAGTATGTCATGCTATAAACTAATATTCAGGAATACAGTAAATGTGAATGTAATCTGGACCACAGAAGAGGCAGAAAAAGCCTTAGCTTTCAGTTTGTTGAATAATTTAAAGGGGTTTTTTTTTTGGGGGGGGGGGGGGGGTATATTATTTGTTGGGCTAAGCAATCTTGCTGTTGACAGTCATAGTATGCTCTCCCCATAGAAGCAGCTCACAAGACTGAACCATATGACAAACAATAAATTAAATGTAACTTCATTGAAGGATCTACAGGAAGTATATGACAGCAATTATTCAACTTGGAAAAGTAACAGATGCATACCTAAAACATATTTAGTCTTGGAAATGATAAACAGACATTAACCATGCCACTGAAACTGTCATTCATAATTTTTTCTCACCACAACAAAACCTTGGTTTTCCTTAATCAAAGAGGATCTCAGGTATCAGACTTTTCCTGTTTTATTTAGCGATATTTTCTCTGCAAAACAATAAAGGTAATAAAGTATTTTCCATTGCACTGCGCTAGTTGAACCCTTGTTGCTAATGGAGAAGCAACAGTTTATGTTGCTTAAAGCACCTTTCGACAATCATACCTCTCTCTGGCCTCCACATCTACAGGTTCCTCTTTGCTGTTCTTCAAATCTTCTTGACCATTCTTTGGCTCCTCCTTTCTGGTGTTGCTGGGGGAAGAACTGTTCTTCGAAGAATCCTCGTTGACCTGGAGACCTTGGATGGTGTTCTGCTGGTGATGCCATGACTGTTGACCTGCTCTGACACAGACAGGTGTGGGCCCCGGCGTTGGTGCCAGGATGCTGTGCGCCGGGCTGTTTGTCTTCCGTAGCCCTCCAACACCTCGTTCCCGCGAGTGACTTTTCAGCCGTCCCTGGACAGGTGTTCCTCTGTGATCCAGGCCATCCTGTTGGATGTAGCCTCCCACACCGCCAACGCTGCCGCCTCCACCACCGGCAGAACCTTGGGATGAATGACTAAACCAGCGCCAACGAAGTCTGAGGATCTGTTTCACGTCAAATTCCTTCTTCCCCGACACGGACATCCTCCTCTGGGTTTGGAGACGAAGGCAATGGTACACTGAGTCCCCAAAAACATGGAGAGCAGAGGAGAGGAGAGCCTTGGTTTCAGTCCTTACAGACTACAATGTACTTCTTCTCTTCCGTTATTGTCTCACTCCTGTCATGACCACCCCCTCCTTCTATGATACTCCGTTGTTCTTTTGGTGAAGATGGAAAGCAGTCCTCTGCAGCTTTTGTTCCTGTGCCTTAGACTACTACCCTCCCTCCAACTCTCCCTCTATCTTCCTCTCTCTCTCTTTCCCTTTCCCTCCTGTGCTGCTGCTGTTTCTGTTTGCTGCTGCTGCTGCTGCTGTGCCGCTGGAGCTGAGTTAATGCACATGCATGATCCACCCTCCCTCCTTTTTTTCCCTCCTCCTCTGTTTCGCTTTCCCTCTCTCACTCTCTCACTCTGCTCGTCTCTCCCGACACACACACGCACACACACACACACATGTTACAGTACTAAAATGAGAAAATCTCCCAAGCCTCCATAGACCCGTCTCTGCTGCTGTTCTGTGTGCCCCTGTGTGACTGTGTGTGTGTGAGTGTGTGTGTGTGAGTGTGATAACGGGGCTGCTTGGTCTTGCAGCGAGGGGGAGGTGGGGTATCAGGGAACCAGGATGATGAGGTCACACCTTAACAAAGTAAATCAGAGCTTGCTGAAGGAGGGGCAGAGAAAGACTAACAACTGTGTCATAGAATCGTGGGGGAAACACATGCATCTATAATTACAAAAGCAGGGATACATTAGTATTTCCTACAGAAAGATGCACCACACATCAATTGTTAAATGCATGAATAAATTTCACAAGAATGCACATCTGTGCAGTCTGCTATTCGATATCAAACAGAATCTCAGGGGAGAATGTCTCAATGTAGGTAGCCATGCAGAAGAAAATATTCTGCTTCAGTCACTACCTTGAAAGCCCCCCTGTGATAACATGAGGAAAAAACCCATAATGATGAACCTTCAAGGTCAGTAAGCTGCCTTTTCCACTGTCAGTGCATCAGAACAGTTTTTTTCTCTTCTTTAAAAAAAAAAGAAAAGAAAAAAAAGAAAACAAAATCCTGGTTTGGCATAAACTAAAAATAGAAAAACAATAAAAATCCTTAACAAAGGACCTGGTGCAAGTTAGCGGTAAACAGGTCATTTAGAGACATTCTATCAAAACAGACAGCATCACCCTCAGATAAAAACTGTTGTATGGGGGTTTTCTGCAAAAGGCTTCCATCAACATATTGTCTTGGTGTTTTCACTATTTTGTCAGGATCACTATGTTTGAGGAAACTGTGCCTGTGCACAGTCCCCATGCTAACTACTTGATATGGGCACTAATCATAGAATCACACAACAGTGAACAATTGTATTCCTGTGAAACGTTCAAAAGACTGTGCCGTCGTTGTGAACCTAATTTCCACTTTCATGGCAGAGTTGAGAGAAATACTCAAACTGCTCTCATCCGCCTCCACCACCTCCCACTCTGCGTTTGGACTTAACCAGCACCTGACCCATTGTGCTCATGTATTGATGGTATTACATTTACCCAACCTCCGAAAAAGAAAACGTACATATATTTTATCCACCAATCCATTGCTTCTCTTCTGTAATTACAAACTAAAACTACATTTGGCAATAAAAATGATCTCTCCCCACCACATTGTTGGAAACGACGCAATGATTGTAACTATTACAAAAACATCGATTTTCCCCGAAGTAGGATCAAAAACTACATATAAAGTGTTCAGATTTATGCATTATTCAACTTTGAATCTATGGTAGGGTGTGCAGGAGGTTAAAAGGCTGCATGAAGAGTATGGGTAATCTTTAGCGTATATCCTTGTGTTTATGCTAATCATACAACAGCGACGAATGAGCTTTTAACATCATCATGAGGCAAAAACACTGAATTATTCAAAAGTGAATTCTTCCTATTTGAACCTATTGTATATTGTATGGTGTCATTGCAAGTCCACACGGACTCACATGCAGCAGTTGAGCGTCCAGAGCATTAGTTCCATTTCACAAGGTTTGTCTGTAAAGGTGCTAAAAGAAGCTGCCTTGGTATTGTTGTTTTTTTTTTTTTTTTTAGAACATCACCTTTTGACATTGACTGTTTCACAGCAGATACTATATAATCTTGGGGTGTACGAAATTACTGATTATAAGCTGAAAGTCTACATCACAAATCTTATAGTATAGTATAGTGCACGCTGAGGGACGGAGCATTGTCATTAAGTGACGCAAAGACATTTCAATCCTTAGTCAATCCTTCAACCACTAGATATACTGAACAGCAAGTATAAAATTATTATTGTTCTTTGAATTATATGTAATTTATTCCATACAACATTTTACATTCTTGGCCAAGTGACAGTCCTCGCTTATAGAGTTCAGTGCTGTAAGTAGCTTGTTAAGCTCAATTTCAAATCTTCCATTATGCTAATATTTTTATTTACTTATTTTATTGTTTTTATGGTGCACCATACTCACAGAAAATCAATCCAAGAAATGAATAATGGTAACAGTGATTCCCGAAGCCATTTCTTGAAAAAAACAAACCCTAGGTGTAGCATCAAGTAAAAGCCTGCAAATGTAAGACGTGATCTAATGTACAGTGAAAAGCCATCACACTGTGAATGTGTTATATTGCCACAGAAGTCAAGGACACCATCTGGCTGCACTCCAGACAACACATGAGATGTCAGGTGTCGGACTGGCATAGTAAATCACATTATTATACGGCATCTGCCTCCCCAGTGGATGTATGTACGTGCTTATAGTCAGATAATCTTTGAGTATGCAGTACAGGTGGATGAGCCTGACCTGCAGTTGTAATCAAGCTCCACCAGTTACCTTGCTTAAAATGTCTTCTGTAGGCTTTTTAAATCAATAAAGTATTACAGAGATGTTAAGACCTTAGTCTGCTAATTAATAAAAAAGAATATTGCTCATAGGTTTCTGTTTTTACGTTTCACTTGCAGATTTACACTATGGATCATTCCTTTAAGTGTGACTTACATAAAACATGAATGAGATGCCCTTCTACATACAGATGAATGATTCCAGCATGAATGCTAACTCTTGGGTCTCGGGACGAGAGTTGCAAATTAGTGTCGAGCTTTCTACTCTATGTGCAACACATCAGATCTTTTTTCTATGTATATTGCACTGTCCCTGATAAATAAATAAAAAAATTGGAAAGATGAAAGGAATGTGCAAACATGTCAAAATCTGTATTTGGTTCAGCACGAGTGAGTAAGTCAGCAAATAAAATTCAACAAAAGCATAACTTCACACGCTTATCAGCTCTGAGCTACTCTCAATTAATGCATTAATCGACAATGATTTGAAATATCAGGAATAAACACACATAAAGTATGGCCATTAAATGGGTGGTTCATTCATTGGTTTCGTGCTTTCTAAACTGCGGTGAAATTGCGATGCAGCCATTCGCGCTGTGTAGGAGTAGGAAGAAGGAAGCGGATGAAAATTTATGAGATAATTCTGGTTTATCTTGCTGATCTACAGCGTACAAGGTTAGTACACATTCTGAATCAATAGTGATTACGGTGTTAGAAGCAGCCCAACATACGCAAGGTTATAGCAAAGTCAGATTTTAGAGAATTATCTATTTGTAAAGTCGATTTACAATAAACGCTGATCAAAACAACTGTGCACCAATTCATTATAGATATATATTTGGTTCTCACCTGAAGAAGTGATTTTGATTCTCCTCTGCAACAAATGGATTCAAATCTTCCAAACTGAAAGGCCAACAGAGACGATCCACATGACTGTTGCAAGTCTTTCTTCTGTGACTCTTTCACTCCAGAAATGTTTTCTTCCATGGAAAGGAAATGGGCACTTTCCTCTTTTGAAGGAAACTCCCCGATAATTTCCTTCCTTTGCGCCGATGCAACAATTGCATTCAAGCAACCAGGAACTCTGAATTCACATCCTGTGTTTTGGGGGGGACACTGCTCCCACAAAGCTTCCCTTTAAAACCATGTTTTCCAAACACTTGTCTATGAAATCTAATGTAATCAAGATTTCTATCTGCATGAACAAATCACTAGAGATATTATCAATTTATCTATGCATAGTTACATTCTTTATAATAATACAAAACGTGATGGATGACGTAGACTAGATATGTGGACATGTAGACTTTAAGAAATGTAGTGATGCACGTAATGTAGCCAATTGATAAACAGGCTTTGATGAAAATGAGATACAATGTTTTTAATACCATTAACATACACGTCTTCCTTACTTGTTCATGTCTTACTTCCACTTGCCTTTTTATTCCAATAGACACACACGAAAAGGAAGGATCTTGGAAAGATCTGCATCAAAAGTTGAAATATTTAAGAAGCTACAAATCATCTATGTATGAGGTTAATGTGGACGCCAAATCTCACTCCTCACTCCTTTTTTCCCCCCGAGACCCAGTATACAATACCAACTACTAGTAAAATAGTACATTTTCACTCACTTTGCTCTGTGTGACTTACAACAGGAACGCTAAAACATTTTGATATTATTTTTATATTTCATATTTATTTGATGTATTTGCTGTTCTTCCCCTTTGATTCTTATTTAAGGAGCAGAAAATAGAAGAAACACTAAGCTGACTGGTTACATTCTCCATAAAAAGCAGCAGAGCCTAAATGGAGCCGTTTTTTAAGGGTTTAACCAGAGGGTGTGTAGAGCATCCCCAAATTTTACTCACGTAAAAGTAAGAGGATGCATCTAAAAAATGACTTGCGTAAGAGTAATAAAGTACTTGGATTAAAAAGTATTCAAGTTGTAATTGCTGAGTAACCTCTCTAGGACATACAAATTCAGATACAACGAAACAAAATAACATCTAATGAGGCTGGAAATAAATACATATTTTCAAAATAGCATGTCCCATGATTGGCTAAAGAAGTAATAGGTAATAAACGTGATATTGTTTGTTTGTGTGTGATTTACTTTTTTTATTTTTACTAATCAAGACAAGATGGAAGTCATCTTGTTTTACTGAGGGAAAAGTGTTGGAAGGCGCGTATAGTGTGAAACACATGAATGAGTAGGTTGTCCGTGAAAATAATGGGGCCACCGGCAGAATATTCTGTCAGAACTCATCCAAAACTTACCGCAACATGTTTGCTCAAGCAAAAGATGAGTTGTTGTTGGCTGAGGTGTTCACACTTTGTGCAGACACAGCTCACATCGCATGAATCAGCACGGCGGTTTCCTGCAGCATGCGGAGAGTTTGAGTGCAGTCACGTGACTGCCTGGCTTCATCTGATTGGTCGCACCGAGTCAATCCACGGAGCAGAAGTCTCTCCGCCAGATGAAAATAATGCGATTATTTTCATATATTTTAATTAAAAGCGACATGAAGCACGAAGCAACAGAAAAGTAGCTTTTTTTTTTTTCTTAATTCTTCAGAATTATACTTAACTAAAAGTAAAAAGTATGTTGTAGTAAAACTACTCTCAGGAGTACTATTTATCCCAAAACTTCCTTAAGTAAATTTAACAGAGTAAATGTAACATATTACTACCCACATCTGGGTTTAACTGATGAAAAGACACTATAATGGGTGAGTACAGTTGTGTTTTTTCGAAAAGAGTCTGAATCATGGATGTGAATGTATCTCCACAGTAATATGTGCCTGTGGCATTATGAAGCCACAAAGCTTCATGCCTCCATGCATTCTCTCACACTGTTTTTATTACAATACAATTCAATACAAAGATATAAAGTGGTGCTTCCTTTTTCCCCCCTTTTTTTTGCTGCTGTTACATTTGACATTCTAATTTACACACAGACCAAATGAAAACAATAATCTCACTGCGTATAATTGAGTCAAAACTGTTTCTTTTTCTTGAGTACATATATTAATTATATATGAGACAATATCTTAACGCAAATGTTTATAACTCACATACTTAGCACAATGCTTTACAACCTTGTCCAATAAAAAAAAACAATCAATTGAACAAATGTAATCATAAGAAATAAGACATGAAGTGTTTAATGTAGTTTTTTACTAAAGTGAAAGCTTCCGAACAGATGTCAACAAATGTGATTTTTTATTTATTTTTTATTAAGAGTTTATTAAGATCTGGGCTTATAAAAGCATCAGGGAAGTCCAGAGGTGCAGTCATCAAAATCAGGCAAGAGTCCAAAACACAGAAAAAGCCATAAAAGAGCACAAAAGGAAGGGCAGAAGACAAGACAAACAACAACTGATGATCCAAAAACCAGACAACCGGAAACAGGACTTAAATACACACTGCGAGAGGACGACACAGGTGACACAAATCAACTTTAATCAGAAACACAGGGATGGTGAACAGAGAGGACAAGTATACAGGGACATGGAAAAGACAGGTGACTTCAAAATAAAACAGGAAGAGGGACAAACATGTAAGAGAGACTTGACAGAGGCACACAAGGGACCCTTACACTCGGTGAGCACTGTATTTAGGATTAATTACACTCTTAGTGATTGAGAGGGCATTACTTGGATTTTAAAATATATTTATTTTAAGTTTTTTGTACAGTCTGGCGACAAGTAATTTTGATGATTATGAGGGGGGATACATTTCATCCCTGTCTGTTTAAAGAATAATAGAGCAGTGCTGCTCACAAATAACATTCTGCAGTACAAGTCATTGTTGGATCAACAAGCGTATTTCATGCAGCAAGAACATCCAAGGCAGGACAGACAATAACCCTCCCTCACACTTACACCTACTACCAATCAAAAATGATCATTTAACTAAATTTTTCACTGTTTCACTGTGCAGCTGACTGCTGAGTAACTTCCAAAAGTAATTAATTCCTATAAAACATGTGTTGTAGTTTGTTCATTTCTCAAGTGAAGAGTACACACTCTCCTCTGCTTCAACTCAACCGAGTTGTTAACTTTGTTAAATAGCAGGCTTATCACTAACAAGCCAAACTCTCTAAAACAAAACTGTCTATCGTTTAAACATATACCAGAGCAATACAATTTTCTCTCAGCAACTTAAATAGCAACAAATTAAAAAGAAAATACTATAACCATTAACTGTCCATCAGAGCTGAGAAGTGCAATCAGATCAAATAACTATATAAATCTCAACATATATATATATAGAGAGAGAGAGAGAGAGAGAGAGAGAGAGAGAGAGAGAGAGAGAGAGAGAGAGAGAGAGAGAGAGAGAGAGAGAGAGAGAGAGAGAGAGATCTGCATTACAGTACAAAGTCTTTATACCACTTGGCTGCTTCATGACCATCTATGTTATTCTAAACAGCACCAAAACTATAGACACTTTAGAGAAACACTTTCAAATCAAGCAATCACATACATTTTATTTTCTTCTACTACAGGATGGTGAAGATGGTTTCATAAATGCAATACTGGGCATTTGACGTCATCGATTACATTGATGTATCTAGGACTAGACTGTCTTTTGCATAATAACAGCGTCACCACTAAGCCGTAACCAGTGTTGTACAAGCAGTAATTTCTATTTACTTCTCTCAAAGAATAAGAAAAAACATTGTACTAGTAATTAAATTTTTTTAAGTATTTTACTTTTTTCCCCAATTTTCTTTCCAACAGTTGTGAATGTCTATACAGTATTGCATTATGTATAACTGTACGGCATATATGATATAGTTTTGTTTTCAGATATTTCCAGTGACATTATTTATGTGCATTGGGAATATGTATATGTAGCCTACACTACCTTGAATGTGGTCAGTAAGTCTAGCTTCAGTGTCTTGCCAGTTGTCAGCAACCTCTTACTATTAGAAATGTATGTCACAGGTACAATTATAAAAGTGAAATAGGAAATGATGAAATCCTGTAAATATAGTCTTGGTGCATTGATTCAAGAAGCAATATAATTTGTATGAATCTTTTATTTAGTTTTGTTGCAGAATGCACAGAAAATAATTGACCGAAAGACTCATGTGGTCATTACAGATCATATTATGTAACTGTATTAACACACTTTGTTTACAAAAATGACATCGAAGGGACTGCTTATTTGTATTTTCTAAAGTAATCATAACATGTGAATACAATAAAAGTGACAAAATGAAACAAAATACAGAAAATGTTTAGTTGTGAAAACAACACATGTTTAGGAGGCAGAAGCTGTTGAAAATAAACAAAATATGTATTGTGGTAAATGACAGTGATCCTAAGCAAGAAAAAAAAAAAACTCAACGAAAATAAAACACAATGACAGCATTTAAGAGAGTTTTCAAACAGTGATTGTCTTTGCAATTATGGTATATACATCATCACTCTTCTGAATGTGTTGAAAGTGACCACCTCTATTTTGCGTAAATATCTTTCAGCACTGTTTATATATTATCAAAGCTCGAAAACAGAAATTCATATATTTAAAACTGGTTACTGTTTATATGTGTGTGTCTGGCTGTATAAACATTTTCTTTCTACATGACTATTGTAAGTATCTGTTCTCTGCAATAGACCCCTGGATACAAATATACCATACCATTTTATCAAGAACATCCATCTAATACAATAAAACAGAACACAAAAACAAAACCTTAAAAAAGCTCTTGCTGATTTTTTTGTGAGATTGCAGTTGTTTAATAAATCTGGTCTATATACAAAAACAATATTTATTATTATGATACAAATTTATCTTATTTACATTTTTAAGGGATTTTAAACAATCTCATGCATCTATGCCTAATAAATGGAAAATGCTCAATAGTCAAAAACACTGAGATGACTGTGCATGTGCCCTAAAGAGTCAGCATGTGAAAAAAATGTATGTTACAAATATGTGTTTAGGTGTGGAAGGTGTACTGTTCAATTTGCCTCACTGTTTTGGTGAAACAGATAGCTCCAATCTTGGGAACCTGAAACCACTCCTTGAACCACTGTCACTGCTGGATGATGAAGACAATCTGCTCTTTTTAGAATGTAGAGAAACATCTGCACTCCCCTCTACCCCTACTTGACTGTCATCTCCAAGTGTCACTTCATATGAGCCCTTTGACTTTGAACCAAAGCCTCCAAACGTGCCAAACTTCAACTTGCCTTTCTTTCCTTTTTCTCCATCCAGGTCTAATGGAATGTCCCCACTTTCTGCTTCTAAGTGAGCTGAAGGTGAACCAACTGAAAGTGCTCCCTCATCACTCAGAGAAGAGGACCGATGTCTTGATTTCTTGAATAGATCCAGTGAACCTGACTTGCCTTTAGATGACACACTGAGTCCAGGACCACCAGTCTTTCCACTTGCACTTAATTCTCCAGAAAGGTCACCTGCACTACTGCCTTTTGCTTTTGATTTACCAAACAGTTTTGGCATTTTTACCTTTACTTTGCTTTCACTATGCTTTACCTCTGCAGTTGGCCCCTCAATACTTGGTGAACTGATGTCACAACTACCGGATGGACGCAGTATGTTCGCACTTCCACTGGCTCCAAATTCCGACTCAACTTCTTGGTCTTTGGCTTGAGGCAAAACAATACCGAATTTTGGTATCTTGAGTTTTGGAAATGTCACTGTACCTTCAGGGAATTGAAGGCCTCCAATTCCACGTCTAGTTCCACCTGAAACTCCTGCATTCATTTCTGCACCCCGCTTTGAACTTGAAAATTTCATTTCAGGTGTCTTCACTTTTAGACCTGGAGCTCCCATTCCAACATTTGCAGAACCATCAAAACCAGTATTTAAGCTGGCAGATGGCAAATCTCTATCAGAAGTTTTTAATGTCCCAGATGGAGATTTGGGTGATTTGATATCGAGTTCCACATCTGGGAAATGAAGCTTGCCAAAACGCTGCTTTTTAACCTTTGTTCCTTTGACATGAATGCTGGGTGCATCGAAATCCATATCTATTGGTGGTATGTCTATGTCAGCACCAGGCTTCTTTGCTTTTGCTTTTACTTTAGGAAGTTTAAATTTACCCTTCTTCCCTTTTACATTGATGTCAATATCAGGAGCATCAAGACTTGCCTCAGTGTCTGGAAAGCTAACTTCAGTTTTGGAACCTTTGGCGCCTGTACTGAAAGTGGGTGTTTTAACAGTGAATTTCGGCCCCTCCACTTCTGGCTGTTTCATTTCAAATTTAGGACCTTTGAACTTCGGAAATTTAACACCAGTCTTTTCAGAGTCAATACTAATACTAGCATTTGCACCATGACTATCTCCTTCCATTTGAGGTAAGGATGCATCAAATTTCCCTTTGGTTTTGGGGCCTTTTAGGTTGATATCGATATCAGGTGTTTTAAAATCAATATTAGGCTTAGGAAGACTGACGTCAATGCCTGTTCCATGAACTTTGGGAGTTGTGATGTTCAGTGATGGCATTTTTATGTTAGGTGAGTCAATTCCAACCTTGGACCCCTCACCACTGAACTGAGGGCCTTTTAGGTCAACTTCAGGCAGTTTTACATCTACTTCTGGAAGTGACATGCCACTTTGCCCTTCAATTGTTGGACCTGTCATTCCAAATGATGGCATGTTGAAGGATGGCATTTTAAAACCGGGCATTTTGAAACCTCCTTTGGTACCCTCAATGTCAAAATCTGGACCTTCAATGTCAACCTCTGGAGCTTTGATACCTCCTTTGATTTTTGGAAGTGACATATCTACATCACCCTCCACTTTTGGACCTTTAAGGTTGATGTCAAAGTCGGGTAACTTTGGTCCCGTGATTGTAGGCATCTTGAATTTGGACCCTTTGATTTTAGCATCAGGACCTTCAATGTCAATCTCTGGTGTTTTGATGTCAATGCGAGGGGCTTTCATGTCGATGTTTTCTTTGGGAAGATTTATGTCAACATCTGGTGCTTCAACTTTTGGGCCTTTAAATCCAAATGATGGCATGTTGATACTGGGCATTTCAAATCCACCTTTTGGACCTTTAACATCGATGTTTGGACCCTTAAAATCAACATCCAATCCTTTCATGTCACCCTCTATCTTTGGCACAGATACATCCACATCACCTTTGAGTTTAGGGCCCTTCAAATTGAAATCCACATCTGGCATTGAGATTTTTGGTCCTGAGATGTTAGGCATGCTGAATTTTGGTCCTTTGAATTTACCACTAGGACTTTTAAGGTCAATCTCTGGACCCTCGATGTCTAATTCAGGGGCCTTTATGTCAATGTCAGCTTCTGGGAGTCCAATGTCAACATCTGGGCCTTTAACACTTGGACCTTTCATTCCAAATGATGGCATTTTAAACTTTGGCATTTTGAATCCTCCTTTGCCACCCTCAATGTCAATGTCTGGGCCTTCAATGTCAACCTCTGGAGCTTTGATATCACCTTTAATCTTTGGAAGTGAGACATCTAAGTCACCCTCCACTTTTGGACCTTTTAGGTTGATGTCAAAGTCTGGTAACTTTGGTCCTGTGATCGTAGGCATCTTAAATTTGGGTCCTTTGATTTTTGCATCAGGTCCTTCAATGTCAATCTCTGGTTTTTTGATGTCAATGCTCGGTGCTTTCATGTCAATGCTGGGTTTGGGGAGGTTTATGTCAACATCTGGCGCTTCACCTTTTGGACCTTTAAATCCAAATGATGGCACGTTGATACTGGGCATTTCAAATCCACCTTTTGGACCTTTCACATCAAACTTTGGAGCCTTAATGTCAACATCCATTCCTTTCAAATCGCCCTCTATCTTTGGTACCGACACATCCACATCACCTTTGAGTTTGGGGCCCTTCAAATTGAAATCCACATCCGGCATTGAGATATTTGGTCCTGAGATGTTTGGCATGTGGAACTTGGGTCCTTTGAGTTTACCACTAGGACTTTTGATATCAACATCTGGACCCTCAATGTTTAATTCGGGGGCCTTTATGTTAATGTCAGCTTCTGGAAGGCCAATGTCAACATCTGGGCCTTTAACACTTGGGCCTTTCATCCCAAATGATGGCATTTTAAACTTTGGCATTTTTAACCCTCCTTTGGTCCCCTCAAAATCAATGTCTGGACCTTCAAAGTCAACATCTGGACCCTCAATGTCTAATCCAGGGGCATTTATGTCAATGTCAGCTTCTGGGAGTCCAACGTCAACATCTGGGCCTTTAACACTTGGGCCTTTCATCCCAAATGAAGGCATTTTAAACTTTGGCATTTTGAAACCTCCTTTGCCACCCTCAATGTCAATATCTGGACCTTCAATGTCAACCTCTGGAGCTTTAATACCTCCTTTCATTTTTGGAAGTGACACATCCAAGTCACCCTCCACTTTTGGACCTTTCAGGTTGATGTCAAAGTCTGGTAACTTTGGTCCTGTGATTGTAGGCATCTTAAATTTGGGTCCTTTGATTTTTGCATCAGGGCCTTCAATGTCAATCTCTGGTTTTTTGATGTCAATGCTCGGTGCTTTCATGTCGATGTTTCCTTTGGGGAGGTTTATGTCAACATCTGGCGCTTCAACTTTTGGACCTTTAAATCCAAATGATGGCATGTTGATACTGGGCATTTCAAATCCACCTTTTGGACCTTTCACATCAAACTTTGGAGCCTTAATGTCAACGTCCAATCCTTTCATGTCGCCCTCTATCTTTGGTACAGATACGTCCACATCACCTTTGAGTTTGGGGCCCTTCAAATTGAAATCCACATCTGGCATTGAGATATTTGGTCCCGAGATGTTTGGCATGTGGAACTTGGGTCCTTTGAATTTACCACTAGGACTTTTAATGTCAACATCTGGACCCTCAATGTCTAATCCAGGGGCCTTTATGTCAATGTCAGCTTCTGGGAGTCCAACGTCAACATCTGGGCCTTTAACACTTGGGCCTTTCATCCCAAATGAAGGCATTTTAAACTTTGGCATTTTGAAACCTCCTTTGCCACCCTCAATGTCAATATCTGGACCTTCAATATCAACCTCTGGAGCTTTAATACCTCCTTTCATTTTTGGAAGTGACACATCTAAGTCACCCTCCACTTTTGGACCTTTCAGGTTGATGTCAAAGTCTGGTAACTTCGGTCCTGTGATTGTAGGCATCTTAAATTTGGGTCCTTTGATTTTTGCATCAGGGCCTTCAATGTCAATCTCTGGTTTTTTGATGTCAATGCTCGGTGCTTTGATGTCGATGTTTCCTTTGGGGAGGTTTATGTCAACATCTGGCGCTTCAACTTTTGGACCTTTAAATCCAAATGATGGCATGTTGATACTGGGCATTTCAAATCCACCTTTTGGACCTTTCACATCAAACTTTGGAGCCTTAATGTCAACATCCATTCCTTTCAAATCGCCCTCTATCTTTGGTACCGACACATCCACATCACCTTTGAGTTTGGGGCCCTTCAAATTGAAATCCACATCCGGCATTGAGATATTTGGTCCTGAGATGTTTGGCATGTGGAACTTGGGTCCTTTGAATTTACCACTAGGACTTTTAATGTCAACATCTGGACCCTCAATGTCTAATCCAGGGGCCTTTATGTCAATGTCAGCTTCTGGGAGTCCAATGTCAACATCTGGGCCTTTAACACTTGGGCCTTTCATCCCAAATGAAGGCATTTTAAACTTTGGCATTTTGAAACCTCCTTTGCCACCCTCAATGTCAATATCTGGACCTTCAATATCAACCTCTGGAGCTTTAATACCTCCTTTCATTTTTGGAAGTGACACATCCAAGTCACCCTCCACTTTTGGACCTTTCAGGTTGATGTCAAAGTCTGGTAACTTTGGTCCTGTGATTGTAGGCATCTTAAATTTGGGTCCTTTGATTTTTGCATCAGGGCCTTCAATGTCAATCTCTGGTTTTTTGATGTCAATGCTCGGTGCTTTCATGTCGATGTTTCCTTTGGGGAGGTTTATGTCAACATCTGGCGCTTCAACTTTTGGACCTTTAAATCCAAATGATGGCATGTTGATACTGGGCATTTCAAATCCACCTTTTGGACCTTTCACATCAAACTTTGGAGCCTTAATGTCAACATCCATTCCTTTCAAATCGCCCTCTATCTTTGGTACCGACACATCCACATCACCTTTGAGTTTGGGGCCCTTCAAATTGAAATCCACATCCGGCATTGAGATATTTGGTCCTGAGATGTTTGGCATGTGGAACTTGGGTCCTTTGAATTTACCACTAGGACTTTTAATGTCAACATCTGGACCCTCAATGTCTAATCCAGGGGCATTTATGTCAATGTCAGCTTCTGGGAGTCCAATGTTAACATCTGGGCCTTTAACACTTGGGCCTTTCATCCCAAATGAAGGCATTTTAAACTTTGGCATTTTGAAACCTCCTTTGCCACCCTCAATGTCAATATCTGGACCTTCAATGTCAACCTCTGGAGCTTTGATATCACCTTTAATCTTTGGAAGTGAGACATCTAAGTCACCCTCCACTTTTGGACCTTTTAGGTTGATGTCAAAGTCTGGTAACTTCGGTCCTGTGATCGTAGGCATCTTAAATTTGGGTCCTTTGATTTTTGCATCAGGGCCTTCAATGTCAATCTCTGGTTTTTTGATGTCAATGCTCGGTGCTTTCATGTCGATGTTTCCTTTGGGGAGGTTTATGTCAACATCTGGTGCTTCAACTTTTGGGCCTTTGAATCCAAATGATGGCATGTTGATACTGGGCATTTCAAATCCACCTTTTGGACCTTTCACATCAAACTTTGGAGCCTTAATGTCAACATCCATTCCTTTCAAATCGCCCTCTATCTTTGGTATCGACACATCCACATCACCTTTGAGTTTGGGGCCCTTCAAATTGAAATCCACATCCGGCATTGAGATATTTGGTCCTGAGATGTTTGGCATGTGGAACTTGGGTCCTTTGAATTTACCACTAGGACTTTTAATGTCAACCTCTGGACCCTCAATGTCTAATCCAGGGGCCTTTATATCAATGTCAGCTTCTGGGAGTCCAATGTCAACATCTGGGCCTTTAACACTTGGGCCTTTCATCCCAAATGAAGGCATTTTGAACTTTGGCATTTTGAAACCTCCTTTGCCACCCTCAATGTCAATATCTGGACCTTCAATGTCAACCTCTGGAGCTTTGATATCACCTTTAATCTTTGGAAGTGAGACATCTAAGTCACCCTCCACTTTTGGACCTTTCAGGTTGATGTCAAAGTCTGGTAACTTCGGTCCTGTGATCGTAGGCATCTTAAATTTGGGTCCTTTGATTTTTGCATCAGGGCCTTCAATGTCAATCTCTGGTTTTTTGATGTCAATGCTCGGTGCTTTCATGTCGATGTTTCCTTTGGGGAGGTTTATGTCAACATCTGGCGCTTCAACTTTTGGACCTTTAAATCCAAATGATGGCATGTTGATACTGGGCATTTCAAATCCACCTTTTGGACCTTTCACATCAAACTTTGGAGCCTTAATGTCAACATCCATTCCTTTCAAATCGCCCTCTATCTTTGGTACCGACACATCCACATCACCTTTGAGTTTGGGGCCCTTCAAATTGAAATCCACATCCGGCATTGAGATATTTGGTCCCGAGATGTTTGGCATGTGGAACTTGGGTCCTTTGAATTTACCACTAGGACTTTTAATGTCAACATCTGGACCCTCAATGTCTAATCCAGGGGCATTTATGTCAATGTCAGCTTCAGGGAGTCCAATGTCAACATCTGGGCCTTTAACACTTGGGCCTTTCATCCCAAATGAAGGCATTTTAAACTTTGGCATTTTGAAACCTCCTTTGCCACCCTCAATGTCAATATCTGGACCTTCAATGTCAACCTCTGGAGCTTTGATATCACCTTTAATCTTTGGAAGTGAGACATCTAAGTCACCCTCCACTTTTGGACCTTTTAGGTTGATGTCAAAGTCTGGTAACTTCGGTCCTGTGATCGTAGGCATCTTAAATTTGGGTCCTTTGATTTTTGCATCAGGGCCTTCAATGTCAATCTCTGGTTTTTTGATGTCAATGCTCGGTGCTTTCATGTCGATGTTTCCTTTGGGGAGGTTTATGTCAACATCTGGCGCTTCAACTTTTGGACCTTTAAATCCAAATGATGGCATGTTGATACTGGGCATTTCAAATCCCCCTTTTGGACCTTTCACATCAAACTTTGGAGCCTTAATGTCAACATCCATTCCTTTCAAATCGCCCTCTATCTTTGGTACCGACACATCCACATCACCTTTGAGTTTGGGGCCCTTCAAATTGAAATCCACATCCGGCATTGAGATATTTGGTCCTGAGATGTTTGGCATGTGGAACTTGGGTCCTTTGAATTTACCACTAGGACTTTTAATGTCAACATCTGGACCCTCAATGTCTAATCCAGGGGCATTTATGTCAATGTCAGCTTCTGGGAGTCCAATGTCAACATCTGGGCCTTTAACACTTGGGCCTTTCATCCCAAATGAAGGCATTTTAAACTTTGGCATTTTGAAACCTCCTTTGCCACCCTCAATGTCAATATCTGGACCTTCAATGTCAACCTCTGGAGCTTTGATATCACCTTTAATCTTTGGAAGTGAGACATCTAAGTCACCCTCCACTTTTGGACCTTTTAGGTTGATGTCAAAGTCTGGTAACTTCGGTCCTGTGATCGTAGGCATCTTAAATTTGGGTCCTTTGATTTTTGCATCAGGGCCTTCAATGTCAATCTCTGGTTTTTTGATGTCAATGCTCGGTGCTTTGATGTCGATGTTTCCTTTGGGGAGGTTTATGTCAACATCTGGCGCTTCAACTTTTGGACCTTTAAATCCAAATGATGGCATGTTGATACTGGGCATTTCAAATCCACCTTTTGGACCTTTCACATCAAACTTTGGAGCCTTAATGTCAACATCCATTCCTTTCAAATCGCCCTCTATCTTTGGTACCGACACATCCACATCACCTTTGAGTTTGGGGCCCTTCAAATTGAAATCCACATCCGGCATTGAGATATTTGGTCCCGAGATGTTTGGCATGTGGAACTTGGGTCCTTTGAATTTACCACTAGGACTTTTAATGTCAACATCTGGACCCTCAATGTCTAATCCAGGGGCATTTATGTCAATGTCAGCTTCTGGGAGTCCAATGTCAACATCTGGGCCTTTAACACTTGGGCCTTTCATCCCAAATGAAGGCATTTTAAACTTTGGCATTTTGAAACCTCCTTTGCCACCCTCAATGTCAATATCTGGACCTTCAATGTCAACCTCTGGAGCTTTGATATCACCTTTAATCTTTGGAAGTGAGACATCTAAGTCACCCTCCACTTTTGGACCTTTTAGGTTGATGTCAAAGTCTGGTAACTTCGGTCCTGTGATCGTAGGCATCTTAAATTTGGGTCCTTTGATTTTTGCATCAGGGCCTTCAATGTCAATCTCTGGTTTTTTGATGTCAATGCTCGGTGCTTTCATGTCGATGTTTCCTTTGGGAAGGTTTATGTCAACATCTGGCGCTTCAACTTTTGGACCTTTAAATCCAAATGATGGCATGTTGATACTGGGCATTTCAAATCCACCTTTTGGACCTTTCACATCAAACTTTGGAGCCTTAATGTCAACATCCATTCCTTTCAAATCGCCCTCTATCTTTGGTACCGACACATCCACATCACCTTTGAGTTTGGGGCCCTTCAAATTGAAATCCACATCCGGCATTGAGATGTTTGGTCCTGAGATGTTTGGCATGTGGAACTTGGGTCCTTTGAATTTACCACTAGGACTTTTAATGTCAACATCTGGACCCTCAATGTCTAATCCAGGGGCATTTATGTCAATGTCAGCTTCTGGGAGTTCAATGTCAACATCTGGGCCTTTAACACTTGGGCCTTTCATCCCAAATGAAGGCATTTTAAACTTTGGCATTTTGAAACCTCCTTTGCCACCCTCAATGTCAATATCTGGACCTTCAATGTCAACCTCTGGAGCTTTGATATCACCTTTAATCTTTGGAAGTGAGACATCTAAGTCACCCTCCACTTTTGGACCTTTTAGGTTGATGTCAAAGTCTGGTAACTTCGGTCCTGTGATCGTAGGCATCCTAAATTTGGGTCCTTTGATTTTTGCATCAGGGCCTTCAATGTCAATCTCTGGTTTTTTGATGTCAATGCTCGGTGCTTTCATGTCGATGTTTCCTTTGGGGAGGTTTATGTCAACATCTGGCGCTTCAACTTTTGGACCTTTAAATCCAAATGATGGCATGTTGATACTGGGCATTTCAAATCCACCTTTTGGACCTTTGACATCAAACTTTGGAGCCTTAATGTCAACATCCATTCCTTTCAAATCGCCCTCTATCTTTGGTACCGACACATCCACATCACCTTTGAGTTTGGGGCCCTTCAAATTGAAATCCACATCCGGCATTGAGATATTTGGTCCCGAGATGTTTGGCATGTGGAACTTGGGTCCTTTGAATTTACCACTAGGACTTTTAATGTCAACATCTGGACCCTCAATGTCTAATCCAGGGGCATTTATGTCAATGTCAGCTTCTGGGAGTCCAATGTCAACATCTGGGCCTTTAACACTTGGGCCTTTCATCCCAAATGAAGGCATTTTAAACTTTGGCATTTTGAAACCTCCTTTGCCACCCTCAATGTCAATATCTGGACCTTCAATGTCAACCTCTGGAGCTTTGATATCACCTTTAATCTTTGGAAGTGAGACATCTAAGTCACCCTCCACTTTTGGACCTTTTAGGTTGATGTCAAAGTCTGGTAACTTCGGTCCTGTGATCGTAGGCATCTTAAATTTGGGTCCTTTGATTTTTGCATCAGGGCCTTCAATGTCAATCTCTGGTTTTTTGATGTCAATGCTCGGTGCTTTGATGTCGATATTTCCTTTGGGGAGGTTTATGTCAACATCTGGCGCTTCAACTTTTGGACCTTTAAATCCAAATGATGGCATGTTGATACTGGGCATTTCAAATCCACCTTTTGGACCTTTGACATCAAACTTTGGAGCCTTAATGTCAACATCCATTCCTTTCAAATCGCCCTCTATCTTTGGTACCGACACATCCACATCACCTTTGAGTTTGGGGCCCTTCAAATTGAAATCCACATCCGGCATTGAGATATTTGGTCCTGAGATGTTTGGCATGTGGAACTTGGGTCCTTTGAATTTACCACTAGGACTTTTAATGTCAACATCTGGACCCTCAATGTCTAATCCAGGGGCATTTATGTCAATGTCAGCTTCTGGGAGTCCAATGTCAACATCTGGGCCTTTAACACTTGGGCCTTTCATCCCAAATGAAGGCATTTTAAACTTTGGCATTTTGAAACCTCCTTTGCCACCCTCAATGTCAATATCTGGACCTTCAATGTCAACCTCTGGAGCTTTGATATCACCTTTAATCTTTGGAAGTGAGACATCTAAGTCACCCTCCACTTTTGGACCTTTTAGGTTGATGTCAAAGTCTGGTAACTTCGGTCCTGTGATCGTAGGCATCTTAAATTTGGGTCCTTTGATTTTTGCATCAGGGCCTTCAATGTCAATCTCTGGTTTTTTGATGTCAATGCTCGGTGCTTTGATGTCGATGTTTCCTTTGGGGAGGTTTATGTCAACATCTGGCGCTTCAACTTTTGGACCTTTAAATCCAAATGATGGCATGTTGATACTGGGCATTTCAAATCCACCTTTTGGACCTTTAACATCAAACTTTGGAGCCTTAATGTCAACATCCATTCCTTTCAAATCGCCCTCTATCTTTGGTACCGACACATCCACATCACCTTTGAGTTTGGGGCCCTTCAAATTGAAATCCACATCCGGCATTGAGATATTTGGTCCTGAGATGTTTGGCATGTGGAACTTGGGTCCTTTGAATTTACCACTAGGACTTTTAATGTCAACATCTGGACCCTCAATGTCTAATCCAGGGGCATTTATGTCAATGTCAGCTTCTGGGAGTCCAATGTCAAGACTTGGCCCTTGAATTGTCGGACCAGTAATTCCAAATGAAGGAATTTTCAATTTTGGCATTTTGAATCCTCCTTGTGAACCCTCAATATCCAAGTCTGCTCCTTCAATGTTCACCTCTGGAGCTTTAATACCTCCTTTCATTTTTGGAAGTGACACATCTACATCACCCTCAATCTTTGGACCTTTTAACTCAACGTCAAAGTTAGGCAGCTTCGGTCCTTTAACAGCAGGCATCTTGATTTTGGGTCCTTTCAGTTTTGCATCAGGGCCTTCAATGTCAATTTCTGGCGTTTTAATGTCAACATCAGGTAGTTTTATATCCCCTTTAATCTTTGGTGCTGACATGTCAACATCACCTTTGAGCTTGGGACTTTTTACATTCAAATCCACATTTGGCATTGAGAACTTAGGTCCCGACATTTTTGGCTTGTTAAATTTCGGCCCCTTTATCTTCCCACTAGGACCTTCAATTTCTGGTCCTTCAATGTTCACTTCTGGTGTTTTAATGTCAATATCAGATTTTGGAAGATTGATATCAACATCTGGCACATCCATCTTTGAACCTTTGAAACCAAATTTTGGCATCTTAAATTTGGATCCTTTAATTTTAGGACCACTGAGTCCAACATCAAGGTTAAGGCCCTCAGAGCTACCAGTCTTTCCTTTAATGCTGATGTCCCCTTGAACCATTTTGACATCAGTTTCTGGGCCTTTTATCTTGGGACTTTTGAATCCAAACTTTGGCATTTTGAATTTTCCTTTCTTTGACCCAATTTCAGGAGCACCTATTGTCACATCTGGTCCCTCAAGATCAGCTTTTGGTAAGTGAACATCCCCTTTGAAATCACCTTTTACTTTTGGCCCTTTCATATTGATGTCAACATCTGGTAAGGATATTTTAGGTCCAGATAGTGTTGGAAACTTAATGTTTGGCCCACTCATTTTCCCTTCTGGTATCTTTACATCAAGGCTGGGACCTTCAATGTCAACCTCTGGTGCTTGGATTTCACCTTTAATCTTTGGAAGTGAGACATCTACATCACCTTCCACTTTTGGACCTTTTAGATTTATGCCAAACTCGGGCATCTTTGGTCCTGTGATTGTTGGCATCTTAAATTTGGGTCCTTTGATTTTTGCATCAGGGCCTTCAATGTCAATCTCTGGTTTTTTGATGTCAATGCTAGGTGCTTTCACATCAATGTTTCCTTTGGGGATGTTTATGTCAACATCTGGCGCTTCAACTTTTGGACCTTTGATTCCAAAGGATGGCATGTTGATACTGGGCATTTCAAATCCACCTTTTGGACCTTTAACGTCAATCTTTGGAGCCTTGATGTCAACATCCATTCCTTTCATGTCACCCTCTAGCTTTGGTACAGATACATCCACATCACCTTTGAGTTTGGGGCCCTTCAAATTGAAATCCACATCTGGCATTGAGAGCTTTGGTCCTGAGATGTTTGGCATGTGGAATTTTGGTCCTTTGAATTTACCACTAGGACTTTTAATGTCAACATCTGGACCCTCAATGTCTAATCCAGGGGCATTTATGTCAATGTCAGCTTCTGGGAGTCCAATGTCAACATCTGGGCCTTTAACACTTGGGCCTTTAATCCCAAATGATGGCATTTTAATCTTTGGCATTCTAATGCCTCCTTTGGTACCCTCAATGTCAATATCTGGACCTTCAATGTCAATGTCTGGAGCTTTGATACCACCTTTAATCTTTGGTAGTGAGACATCGAAGTCACCCTCCACTTTTGGACCTTTTAGGTTGATGTCAAAATCTGGTAACTTTGGTCCTGTGATTGATGGCATCTTAAATTTGGGTCCTTTGATTTTTGCATCAGGGCCTTCAATGTCAATCTCTGGTTTTTTTATGTCAATGCTCGGTGCTTTCACATCAATGTTTGCTTTGGGGACGTTTATGTCAACATCTGGTGCTTCAACTTTTGGACCTTTGATTCCAAAGGATGGCATGTTGATACTGGGCATTTCAAATCCACCTTTTGGACCTTTCACATCAAACTTTGGAGCCTTAATGTCAACATCCATTCCTTTCAAATCGCCCTCTATCTTTGGTACCGACACATCCACATCACCTTTGAGTTTGGGGCCCTTCAAATTGAAATCCACATCCGGCATTGAGATATTTGGTCCTGAGATGTTTGGCATGTGGAACTTGGGTCCTTTGAATTTACCACTAGGACTTTTAATGTCAACATCTGGACCCTCGATGTCTAATCCAGGGGCCTTTATGTCAATGTCAGCTTCTGGGAGTCCAATGTCAACATCTGGGCCTTTAACACTTGGGCCTTTCATCCCAAATGATGGCATTTTAATCTTGGGCATTTTGAATCCTCCTTTGGTCCCCTCAATGTCAATATCTGGACCTTCAATGTCAACCTCTGGAGCTTTGATGTCACCTTTAATCTTTGGAAGTGAGACATCTAAGTCACCTTCCACTTTTGGACCTTTCAGGTTGATGTCAAAGTCTGGTAACTTCGGTCCTGTGATTGTTGGCATCTTAAATTTGGGTCCTTTGATTTTTGCATCAGGGCCTTCAATGTCAATCTCTGGTTTTTTGATGTCAATGCTAGGTGCTTTCACATCAATGCTTGCTTTGGGAAGATTTATGTCAATATCTGGTGTTTCAACTTTTGGGCCTTTAAATCCAAATGATGGCATGTTGATACTGGGCATTTCAAATCCACCTTTTGGACCTTTCACATCAAACTTTGGAGCCTTAATGTCAACATCCATTCCTTTCAAATCGCCCTCTATCTTTGGTACCGACACATCCACATCACCTTTGAGTTTGGGGCCCTTCAAATTGAAATCCACATCCGGCATTGAGATATTTGGTCCTGAGATGTTTGGCATGTGGAACTTGGGTCCTTTGAATTTACCACCCGGACTTTTAATGTCAACCTCTGGACCCTCAATGTCTAATTCGGGGGCCTTCATGTCAATGTCAGCTTCTGGGAGTTCAATGTCAACGTCTGAGCCTTTAACACTTGGGCCTTTCATCCCAAATGATGGCATTTTAATCTTGGGCATTTTGAAACCTCCTTTGCCACCCTCAATGTCAATATCTGGACCTTCAATGTCAACCTCTGGAGCTTTGATGTCACCTTTAATCTTTGGAAGTGAGACATCTAAGTCACCCTCCACTTTTGGACCTTTTAGGTTGATGTCAAAGTCTGGTAACTTTGGTCCTGTGATTGTAGGCATCTTAAATTTAGGTCCTTTGATTTTTGCATCAGGGCCTTCAATGTCAATCTCTGGTTTTTTGATGTCAATGCTAGGTGCTTTCACATCAATGTTTCCTTTGGGAAGGTTTATGTCAAAATCTGGTGCTTCAACTTTTGGACCTTTAAATCCAAATGATGGCATGTTGATACTGGGCATTTCAAATCCACCTTTTGGACCTTTAACATCAATCTTTGGAGCCTTGATATCCACATCTGACCCTTTCATTTCACCTTCTATCTTTGGTACAGATACATCCACATCACCTTTTGGGCCCTTCATCCCAAATGATGGCATTTTAATCTTGGGCATTTTGAATCCTCCTTTGCCACCCTCAATGTCAATATCTGGACCTTCAATGTCAACCTCTGGAGCTTTGATATCACCTTTAATCTTTGGAAGTGAGACATCTAAGTCACCCTCCACTTTTGGACCTTTTAGGTTGATGTCAAAGTCTGGTAACTTCGGTCCTGTGATTGTAGGCATCTTAAATTTAGGTCCTTTGAGTTTTGCATCAGGGCCTTCAATGTCAATCTCTGGTTTTTTGATGTCAATGCTAGGTGCTTTCACATCAATGTTTCCTTTGGGGAGGTTTATGTCAAAATCTGGTGCTTCAACTTTTGGACCTTTAAATCCAAATGATGGCATGTTGATACTGGGCATTTCAAATCCACCTTTTGGACCTTTAACATCAATCTTTGGAGCCTTGATATCCACATCTGACCCTTTCATTTCACCTTCTATCTTTGGTACAGATACATCCACATCACCTTTTGGGCCCTTCATCCCAAATGATGGCATTTTAATCTTGGGCATTTTGAATCCTCCTTTGCCACCCTCAATGTCAATATCTGGACCTTCAATGTCAACCTCTGGAGCTTTGATATCACCTTTAATCTTTGGAAGTGAGACACCTACATCACCCTCAACTTTTGGACCTTTTAGGTTGATGTCAAAGTCTGGTAACTTTGGTCCTGTTGGCATCTTAAATTTGGGACCTTTGATTTTTGCATCAGGGCCTTCAATGTCAATCTCTGGTTTTTTGATGTCAATGCTAGGTGCTTTCACATCAATGTTTCCTTTGGGAAGGTTTATGTCAATATCTGGTGCTTCAACTTTTGAACCTTTGATTCCAAAGGATGGCATGTTGATACTGGGCATTTCAAATCCACCTTTTGGACCTTTAACATCGATAGTTGGAGCCTTGATATCAACATTCGATCCTTTCATTTCACCTTCCAGCTTTGGTGCAGATACGTCCACATCACCTTTTAGTTTGGGGCCCTTCAAGTCCACGTCTGGCATTGAGATGTTTGGCATGTGGAATTTGGTTGTTTTGATTTTACCACTAGGACCTTTTATGTCAACCTTTGAACCGCCAATGTCTACTTCGGGTGCATTAATATCTATATCAGCCTTGGGAAGGTTGATATCAGCATCTGCTCCTTCAAGGTTTGGTCCAGAAATTCCAAATGATGGTAGTTTCATCTTTGGCATTTTAAATCCTAGTTTGGGACCTTCAACATCTGGTCCTTCAATATTCACGTCAGTGGTCTTTATTTGTCTTTCAATCTTTGGAAGTAAAACATTCACATCTCCCTCAACTTTTGGACCTTTATTTTTAATACCAAATGAAGGTACTTTGATTTTAGGCATTTCCATTTCACCTTTTGAACCTTCAATATTTACTTGTGGACCCTTGATGTCTAATTCAGGTCCCTTTATATCAATGTCAGCTTCCTGTAGTTTAACGCCAACATCTGGGCCTTTAACACTTGGGCCTTTAATCCCAAATGCTGGTATTTTAAACTTTGGCATTTTGAATCCTCCTTTGCCACCCTCAGTGTCAATATCTGGACATTCAATGTCAACTTCAGGAGCTTTGATATCGCCTTCAACATTGGGAAGTGAGACATCTACAGCACCCTTGACTTTTGGACCTTTTAGGTTGATGTCAAACTCAGGCATTTTTGGTTCTTCCATCGTTGGCATCTTAAATTTGGGCCCTTCAAATTTTGCATCAGGGCCCTGAATGCCAACATCTGGTCCCGTAATGTCAGCGCCAGGTGCTTTCACATCAATGTTTACCTTAGGAATGTTTATGTCAACATCTGACCCTTCAACTTTGGACCCTGTGAGGTTGAATGATGGCATTTTTACCTTTGGCATTTTAAATCCTGCTTTAGAACCTTCAATGTCAACACTTGTTCCTCTGTTATCCACCCCTGGAAGTTTTATATCTCCTTCAGTCTTTGGAAGTGAGACATTTCCCTCAACTTCTGCACCTCTTAAATGTGGCAACTTTGGGCCTTTTATTTTTGGCATCTCTATTGTGGGTCCTTTGAGATTTATGTTATGACCTCCCATGCCAATCTCTGCTGCTTTGATATTGATATCAGATGTGTTCACGTCAAATGCGGGTTCAGCAAGATTTACGTCGACACACGGAATTTCAATATTGCTCGCAGGACCCTGAATGTTAACTTCTGATGTTACACCTGTCTCCATTTTTGAACCTTTCAGATTCATGCCAAAACCTGTCATTTTTGGGCCTTTTATTGTTGGCATTTTCATTTTAGATCCTTCGAGTTTCATGTCAGGACCTTCAATGTCAACTTCTGGTCCCTTAGTATCTACATTGGGTGCATTCAGATGAACGTCTCCTTTGGAAAGGTTCATTTCTACCTCTGGACCTTCTACATCTGAGCCTTTAAGACCAAATGATGGCATTTTAAACTTTTGTTTACTGGATCCACCTTTAGCACCATCAATATTAATCTCTGGGCCTTCAATATTAATCTTTGGAGCTTTGATATATCCTTCAATTTTTGAAAGGGCAACATCTCCCTCAACTTTTGGACCTTTTAGTTTGATATCATAATCAGACATCTTTTGTCCTTTGATCTCAATTTGTGGCCCCTTGAGGTTGCCACTCTTTGCTGTTTTAATGTCAATGCCAGGTGCTTTCACATCAATGCTCGACCTTGGAAGCTTTATATCAACATTTGGCACTGTTCCATCATCAGTAGCTTTTCCAGACACTTTTATACTCCCTGTTGTGCTCGGCAGATTGGTATCAACCTCACCTTTCAATTTTGAACCTGAAAGGTTAAGATCCATACCTGTCACTGAAATGTTGCCTGGTGCTGATGTATATCCCGAGGTTACATTACCGAATGTGATTTTTGTCCCTCCTGTCCTGCCACCTTTCAGCTCAGTATCACTATCTGTAGCCTCTCCACTAAGTCGCACAGCTGGAACTTCAGTTTGTCCCGATAACCTTGTCTGTGGATAGGTTATGGTGATGCCAGATCCCTTCACTTTTGACCTGTCAGCTAAACTGGGGTCAATACCACCCACCAGTGTTTTGTCAACAGCTGTAGTTGAAATCTGACAACTTTTTCCAGGTAAAGACACAGTGATTGGCCCTCCATTTTCATCAGTTGAGGTCATCTCAGCACCTCCTGACCCTCCTATTGTAACATACTGACTACCAGTGCTTCTGCCATCCCCTAGTGTCATACTTGTTTCTGAAACCGTACTGCTTCCTTGGCTTCCTTCCTTGCCTCTTGATAACTCAGTAACTTCCTGGCCTTTACTGCCTGTCATTCCAAAGCTAGGAACCTTAAATCTGTATTCTGTACCTCCTTCTCTTCCTTCTTTTACAACTGTTGTGGTTTTAACACCCCCACCGCCCCAACTTGTCTTTGTGGAACTACCTTGTGGCCCAGTGTAAGTTACATTGCTTGACTCAAAAACCCCTTCGTCTCCTCCCACTTTACCTGAAGGGCTGCCTTGTGAGATTCTGATTGAAGGAGAGCCATCTCCAGATTCATACTTCAGCTTCTTGGACTCTGGGCTTGAATACTCGGCTTGCTCACTGATGCCACCTGGCATATCCACTGTGTATGTAGTTATACGGCGGGTTATGGTGGTAATTGTGCTGCCGTCACTGCTCGTGCTGCTGTGTCGTTCCGTGCGAACATCAACTCCTTCTGCAAGGTCTTCAGACTTCAGCCTTGGTTTAATCTTTTTCGTGTATATTCTTTTATAGTCCTCATCATCCCCACTCTGTTGATTTAGAAAAATGTAAAAGAAAAAAAAAGATTACGGTTTGGGTTGATGCAAAGTTAAATAGTTAGTGGACCATGTGTGACAACCAGTATTGTAATAATGACCAATAACATAATACCGTTCACAAATAATTTAAGTTTCTTTCAATGTAATAAAGCCTATAATGTAATAACTTATCAATAGATGAAAAAAATATTTGACATTTCAGATTTTGTGCAGTTTTTTTTTCATCAGAAAAAGATACAGTGGATGAGATGGTTGTTATATTCATTCATTGAAGAAACTCTGCAACGCTCAATCATGATTGTAATTCTTTTTTGCTATTTTATTACATAATTGGCAAGTTATTGCGTTATTGCCTTCATTACATTTATAATGGTCATAATCATGTTATTGACAGTTATTATGTTACGGGCCATCATTAAGGTATTAGTGGGAAAAAAAAGAAATGCAAAAACCAAAAAAATACAATATATCTTTATGAGGGATCTTACAAGAATGATATCTGGACTGGAGCCTCCAAAGCGAGTCTTTCCTTCCCATGTGAGCGTGCCTATTGGTGAACGGCATGGTGTGCTCATGGGCGAGTAACCAGGAGATTTGTCTCCTTTGTTTTGTAGTTTCAGTCCAACCTTGTGTCGATTCAGTGTCTTCAATAGATCTGAAGTTTCTTCTGAGCTCATATTTTCAAAGTAGATTGTGGCACCCACAATCTGGTCACCTATAAATCAAAAATAAATAAAAAAAAAGTCAAAAGTGTGTCTTTTAAAAAAATAAAAAAATCGGTTACAGCACCCCCGCGACCCTGAACTGGAAAAGCAAGAAAGAAGATGGATGGATGAACGACAATGAAGAAAAGAGGACATTGTTACCTTCATACACTTTTCCAGACCGTGCTGCAGGTGACTCTCCTTTCACCTCCTTGACAAAGATCTCCCCTCCACTTGTCTGTTCAATGGTCAAACCAGTTTTGTCGGGACCCTCCCAGTCCGTAAAGAGGACCTCCCTGGTGTCCTCCTCTTCAGCCATCTGTACACGTGACCAATAACGCAACAAGTTCAGCATAAGTGGCACGAAATATGTGGCAAACGCTAACAACAGCATCCAAAATGTCTGAAATACCTTGCACTTATCTTCTTCCATTTCAGCCATGGTGTGATGAAAATCCTGTTTGTGTTTTCCTATAATAGAAGAGACAGTGACAAATATGATAAATATATTAACTAGAAGGTATGCGGATTAAAAACTAAATGACTGCCTATCAACATCAAAATCACTTCGACAATTGAATGAACGCAGTCAACCCAGCCATTCAAGGTTTCTTGTTTGTAGGACCCCAAGGCGACCACTAGGTGGTGGCAAAACTCTTTTAAACAGCATTACCTCCCTCTTCCCGAAGACACTGAATCATCATTGCCTGTCCTTTACCCGGGGCTGCTTATGTTTTGGAAATTTGGTTAGTCAGACCACACCCATCCCTAAGGCAACACAGCTACAGTAAATAGAGAGAACAAAGATGAGTGAAGCTGCCTTGCTTTGTAATAACAGATGCAGACTTGCGGACACCGCCAGTCGCAGCGTGGTAGTGCAAAATGTCTTTCAATAATGCCCATGTAAATCTCCATGTACATTAGTCTATCCGACTTTTAGATTCAGTTGCATTTCTGGTGTGACTTTCTGAGAGTTCTCTATTGGAATTCAAACATAGATACTCCCAAGTCATAAATATGTATCGCTTACAGCAAGCAAAAATGACAGTTCACCGTTTATATCAGATTATATTGACAAAATTAAGAATAGCTTTTCTATAACTACTTTTTTTTCTGTTCTGAAATTAGCACATTTTAAACAATCTGAACGATAATAAGACGTGTTTACATCATTTTCTGACAGCCTTACCGCTTCAAACTTGCTGACTAGTTCGATCCACTCTCCTGTTTGGAACAGTCCATCTATTGTGTCCCCATACCGAACCCCTCTCCACAACCCACCACTTGAATTATATATCTATCTTTTGAAACCCAGCGTCACAAGCCGGAAATGATTTGTATTATTTCACATAAGAGTCTTTCATTCATTTGTCTCAGCTGATGTTTGGAAATTGCCAGTTTGAACACAACAAAATGACTTCAAACAGCGTTATCTTTACAGTTCATCTGGTAAATGATTTAACGTTTGCTTCAACAAACTGATACTTTAAAGATCGACTGACTTCTTTGAATGTAAACCGGCCTGTATTGATTACTTGAAGGACTTTTTCAATTGATTGTTGGTTTGGACTGTAATCAGCTATTGCAAAAGGTAAATTACTATCCATGTGTGGCACAAAGGCACCAGATATATTGTGACTGCTTACCTGTGTTTCAATAGGGTGGCCTTCACAACTTAAGGCATGGTACACCCAGTCTGTAAAACTACCCATTGTGTTTGCTCAATTTTTGAAATAAGCCCCCTACATAGCCAGCAAGTTCAACTGAAAAAGGTGCCTCAATGCCTCTATAATAGAGAGCTATAATAGGGCTATTATGTTCTACCATAGAACATAAGACACAAAAGAAAAAAATAAATACAATCAACTTTTTATGCCCAGAGTGTTTCGCACTATCCAATAGTCATACAGGAAATTCCATAATATTTTCCTTCATCATTAAAACTATGTTGTTCTTTGAGATAATACATTGCTGAAAACAAGAGGAACCCGTTACCAGGATAAAGAAAGAAGTGGTTCAAAATGATATGTCACATACATCAGTCATTTAACAGTAATCTGTTATTCATAACACACTGCTATTATTATACTGTACTATAGACTAATGAAAGCATTCAAAGAAAACACCACTTCAGTTTTGCCAATCATTCTCTACGTACCACATGCTGTTAATGTTGATAAATTTGTCAAATACATGTTAAAGGTGAATAAATGAAAAAAAATCTAGTCTGTTTGATTCTGTCCAATTGTACGTAGCGAGGTCAAAAAATACCTCATGCTTTTGAGGTCATGTTGAACCTGCTCTCTCAAATAGCCTTTTGCAGATTCCCAAGGCAGAATAACACAAGCCAGGGCCACGGTGAGAGATAATTCAGAGGAATGAGATGGTGTTTATGCCATAGATGACACCGACAAATTGCAGGAGTCTACCATCAAATCCTCCTTTCCTTCCTTTTACAGTTTCCTCCCTGTTTCTCTAAGTCACATTGTGTCAGTCTGACCTGGCGAAACGTGACACATCAGTCTATCAGCTGCACTGTTCTATGCATCTGGTACACATGACATGTATGGCTATGGAAAACATGCAGAGCCAATTGAATAATTAGTTCCACTCAGGTCTAAGAGAGTTAGCTCTTACCCCAGTGTTCCCAAAATACATGATTTTACGTGTCCGCATCCTCAAATCATTGGTTTTAACATCAGACACAATAACATAAAACTTACGACACAGTCTTTCGTACCCATGCTGTTCTTTTTACGCAGGACATGTGTCTATATTTTTGAGTGTTTAAGAGGGTGATTGTGATTCTGAAGCACATTCACTCTCGATCTCTTGGTATATCATCGTAGGCGGGATGAAGCATTGAGAGGAAAAAGACACAGAAGGAAAGGGATAGGCCACTCCCGTGTGTTCAATGAAACTCATCAAATGCAACACAGGTATTCATTTGCCTTTCCTCACTGTCCACTGGACCATCTTCATATTGCATCATGAATCGACATATTTTAAACTTTCCAATTACACAAAGAGCCTCCGTATGCTTCTCGTGATTGACAGTGAAGTATTTGGGATGTTGTTCTCACAGTTTTGACTTGTATGCGTGGGCGTGCGTTGGGGGTGGGAGTTCAGAGGTGGAGTAAAGGGAGGGAGTTGGAGAAAAGAGGAAATGAGTTAAAAAGAAATTACACAGCAAGTGAGAATGTCAGAGGAAGAATGAAACAGTTTGCTGGAATGTTAGCCTAAAATTTAAAGGCGATGAAACGGAAACACAACTAATTGTTAATGAAACGAAGGTGCTATTGCATTTGATAAATCCATGCTGGACCACATAAATATCTACTCGAATCTGAATGTTTTAATCTTCACCAAAACAATAGTCCTGAGCGTTTTCTTTCCTTCAAACAAGTTATAATAAATAAAGTTACATTTATAATTGAATTAGGATTAGCCAGAAATTCAATGCAATATGATCATATGATTATGAAGAGGATTGTGTGGTAAACAGATACCAAGTCAATAAGCCTCTGTTCTTGGAATCATAAGACATGCAGGCAGCCTATGACTCACATGGATCAACAACATGACAGGCCTGTTCTTTATTTAATTACTTTCAGTTTCTCTCACATATAAGTGCTCAATATTTGATGCCTCAAGTGTGATTAGTGATCAAAGGCATATCTGGAAGCTAAAACGGTTTAGAAAGTACCCATTAAGGGGGCAGATTAGGTTTAAAGGAGGCAAACAAGCTTAGCAGTCTATCATATTTTACCATGGCTTGTTATGGGAAGAGGGGACATGGGGACAAGCAGGCAGACAAAAGCTTCTGTTGAGTCGAGTGTGGTCACAAAAGCATTTGAGGATAGGCATCTCTCATACTGTGTCACTGGCTGTATAACGTGTGGGTTTTTCCCTCCACTCAGAGGGAATAAATTATCCACAGCTGCCAAAATGCAAACATTGAAAACAGTGTGAGCGTGGCGGGCTTTTGACAAGGTTGTTTCATAAGAAGGGGTGAGGGGTTCGCGCGAAACAGGTGGTAGCTTGGGGGATGAAGAAGGGGTGCAAAAAAGGAGGCTCAGAGAGAAGAAGCAGCCAAGTGTCAGGTTACCACAAGGCAGGCCTTTCACAGCTGAACGGTGGAGGCATGACCTTCCAGGTTCAAAAGCTTTGCATCAAACATTCCAGCAGGGGCTTGGTGTCTGGACGCATACCAGATTGTCTCTCCGACGTGACACTGGCTAGATAGTCTTGGGATGTGGTGGGTAGTAAGAAAGTCTTTTTGTTTTGACTTTATTTAACTCACAACAGATGTGGTATGTGGACTTACCTCAGATTGCTCAAACACAGCCAAGGGCTCCACTGAAGCTTTCGTACTTCAATTCTTGACTTCTGTTTACAGAAAAACAAACAGAAAAATGGCGTTTACTGAATGTGGAATTGTTATATTAAGGCTGAAAGGCTAAAAAAAAAAATTGACAAACCTGTCCTAAAAACAACATGATGATCTGCTTTGGATTAACAAACATTATCATTGTTGACAAACACCAAAAGCTCTTTCTCACATACTAGTCAGTGGCGCTTCGGGAGGTGTGTCACTGTATCTCGCACAAAACCACAAACACAGCGGCAATGTCCAGAGTTTATTTTTGTGTTTTGCATACATGCTCAATGGACCTTTCAGGATCAATTGGAGCCTTTGGATGGCTTCTGATTAACCAACCAGTGGCTGCAGTATTGACCCATTGATAGAGGTCAGCTAGAACTCCCCTAAAGTAAATACATCCAGCTACCTGGTGAGTTTGTCCCTCCCTTATGGAGATATACATTCAAGTAAGTATGTCAAGGCTTGAAATTCAGTGTTGAAGGAAAGCAAGATGACAATTTGGTCGATATGATTTCAGATTGCCTTGGTGATGACTGTGCAGAGTGTAATAGTAGACCCGGCACCAATGAAAATCAATGTGGCACTGAAAACTGTTGTATTCATCATTTTGACGTGTTGCGCTGCATGTCAAGTCAGTTTTACTTCAACATGCTTTAACCAGCCCCGGTGTCCTCCAGGTCTAGTGGGGATTAATAGTTCAACCCAGAGACATATTGTGAAATAAATCTCTTTCTCATTCCCAGTACAAACAGACCCAGACTTCATTTTTACAGACAGGCAGCTACTGGTGCAAACATGTCACGCTGAAAATGTCTTCAGACAGACACTCTAACCCCGTCATTAGCCTCCCCCTCCCCCTCCCCAAACCTCTATGTTCAATAAACTAAACTGCTCATTACTTTGGAGAAAATTAAGCCTGATAACTATGTTTGTGAAACAGAAATCAGTTTCTAAACAGCCTGGGTGTTTAGAAACTTTTTTTAAAGCAGTTGTGTTGTCATGGAGATAAGTGAGAAAACAAATGTTTGTAACTAACACGACCAACAACAGTGCAACAGTACGTCAAAGTTTTGCCCAAGAATGTACTGTGTTTGTTGCGTTGAATACGCTTCGTACTGAAGTAGACAGCACATAGCTGAGATAAAGGCCAGTCAGTGTGTGGTTGTCATTCTGTTTGTGTGGGGAGAAACAGCAGCTGTGTACACTCTCCAGCTCATACTCTTGTTACACAGACATATTAATCAGACTGCTATGTCAGCAGTCATTATCGAGCTGCTTTTTGTTTGTTTTCAACAAGAACAAGTTGCCATCTAAACTAGTTTTTGTAACTTTTTGTGATTGGTTGTAACTTACAAAAGCAACATAGCAAAGATAATATTGTGAAAGCAGACATGTTTCCTAATGGCCTTATGAGCTAAAACAAACTGAAAAATAAGAAATGAGTGGCTCCACCTTCTAGTTATAGTTTTGCAAGACCAATCGCACACACACACACACACACACACACACACACACACACACACACACACACACACACACACACACACACACACACACACACTCACTCACAAACACATTGCAGGTATTTCAGTGAGGCATATGTGGTCACCAACAGTGGGAAAAGCAAATAAAAACACATGCTGTGTGAGTAGAAATATCACACCACAGTCCACGGCACAAATCACGCTGCTTTGCCTCTCTGCTTTGCTTGCAGAGGGAGCTCAGTGCAAGGCCCCACCCAGGCCTTCAGTCGCACACATTCCTTGATAGAGCCGTCAGGCCAGCTGGAAGGGAGCCCAGCCTCTCCCCACTGGTGACTAACTCCAAAGAAATGTCCTCTTTCTCTCTGACTCTAGCTTCAATTCACACCGCCCACCTTTCACTCTTGCCACCCCCCCCCACCAGTGGTCAGTCAAACCCCCAACCCCCCCCGGACCGTGCAGGTTTTTGCCCAAATAAGCAAAAACACCAGATTTAATCACATGTGCATAATCAATCCAAACAATTTAACTGGGAGAAGTAACACTGTATGTGGCGATTCACTGTTTCATGAGTGTTTATCTGGCTTTGGGTTGACGCACCAAATAGCATTCATGCTGTGCACTTCATTTTCTCCCCAGGCCTTGTCGTTCTCATTGCGGGCACATACCTGAACTGTTCGACTGTCATAGCTGTTATTTAAGGAGGCCACAAAACACTTAAAAGTGATCAAAGCTTCAGCAAATCTATTATGTTGACTGTCAGATCCAATAAATGGTGTGAGCAGAAAAGTAGAGCAACGATTGGAGCAGTGTGACAATGATTACAGTTCAGGCGCAATGGTGCTGAAAAGTGATGAGCAAATGAGAGGATCTCTGTGCAGTAAAGGAAAAGTCCCAGCTCAGAGCACTGGCCAAATCGGTCTTGTTTTTCAAGGAAGAAAAAAAACTCCTTGTTCCGCTTGTTATATTGTTGTTTAACACAGCAAGTACAACAAACTCAAAAAGAGACGCAGCAGGCCCCAGCCGTCACTCTTTCCTCAAAAGACACTAATCGGACGTGCATGTGTGACGCGTCTAAAAAAAAAAAAAGGAATGATGGTCAAAATAAGCAGATTTTTCTGCACTTCATAATCCACATAGCCCTAAACCAAACCACAAGTACTGCATGAGGCCAGAGCCTGCCCACTGACGCCAACTTAGCCTGCTTCTGATTAAACCATTGGGACTTTGGCAGGAGATATGTACCAAATGGAAAAACTTGAGAAAGCCCTTAAAATCCTCTTTTCTTTCTTTAACAAGATCACAAACAAAAGCCAATGTTGTTCCGAAAGTGTGTTTAACTTGCATTGATTTTCATGTGATGTTCAGCCATTTTTTTTCTCCCTTCTTAATACTCTGACAAAAAGGTTTTATGGTGAATAAAAGTTAAATATCAGATAAACTATGACTCCTATTATAACGTATTATTCTCTAATGCACCCCTCAAAATGGGAGGATCGCTCTTTGAATTTTCTCTCCCAAGGGTTCCTACATTTTTTCCATATGTGCAAAGATTTTAAAGGGGAGTTTTTCCTTCCCTCTTGAGAGCCACATCATAAACTGTTGCTGTTGTGGGCTCTATAAATCCTGTTCAGACAATGTATGTAATACCATACTACACACAAGATCACGGCTGTACTTTCTTTTCTTTTTTTTCCCCTTTTAAATAAAGGTGAACTAGTAACTCTTTTGGTGAAACGAAACAAAGCTATTGCTAAAATGAGAAGTGAATTTGGTCTGGTGCCCAGGGGCATTTTTATTGCCAAGGACATTGAGCAACTAAACAAAGCAAACACAGCTAAGTCGCATACGGAGAGTTACAGAAGTTTGCAAATGGAAAACGGGTATAACTAGTATTACCAAAGGGAGGGAAAGTGGAGCACGTGGTTTGTACAGTCCCGCCACATAAACAGGTCATTGTGAGAGATGTACTGACTGTATAGTAACTTTACTTTAGTTTTTGTAGTTCACACCTTATAACTACTCAGCTTCATTTCAGGTTGGTTTTGCAGTTTATTCAAGATGGGTGTCTGTCCTCCACAGAATGACGTCCATTCATGAAGCAAAAAAAAAAACCCAGGAAGTTTAAAGGACTGACTGTGTAGTAACCCAAGAACGCATGGATATATGATGCTTTGAAGCATAAGGGATAAATATTCAATACTAATATTTAGATAATACCAGGCTGGTGTGAGGTTGTTTAGAGGAAAAGAGTGCAGCGCGGTGAGAAGTGCCGTCCTTGAGTATCTGGCACCAGATAAAGAAAACCTAAACAGAGCCGAATGTATTTCTAAATTTACATTCCAGGCCCTTCTGCCCGACATTCTGGGCGCTTCACTCCAAATAAAGTTTTGGCCACAGATGCCTCATGTCACTCCCTGCACGGCACAACACGACTGTGTTTGTGAGGGTCGGGGTGCAGGTAGACCCGAGCAATACAGTGACATCTTTGGGAGATCCATTACATTTAAATGCCTTTTTAAAGTAGCAGATGTTTTTGAGCACTTGGCTGCGAGACTGATCAACCAAAAAAAAAAAAAAAAAAAAAAAAGTTCACACCCAGTTTCTGAGCTCCATGCTTGCACAAGTTCTCAGTAACAGTAAACAGTGTTTGAACTGCATGCACATGCATGGGTGTAACTCATATGGGTGTCGTGTGTGACAAGTGATAACTATCACATCATACCTTTAAATCTTTTTTCTCTCTCACTCTCTCTCTCTCTCTCTCTCTCTCTCTCTCAACAAGGCAACCAACAATACTGACAGGCGCTGCTCACAGAGGACATGCTAAAACATTCCAAACCAGCAGAAGATGAGTAAGAAGGGAGTGGCAACAGGGTGGATTGCCTCGAAGGGCTTTCTGAAATAGCATGCTATTGATAAATATTTGAAACTGATAGCAAATTAAACTGCACTCACTTGAGCTTTGCGGTTTTTATTGTTATATTTAATGAGCCCTAAAGAAGCCCAGATTTTCTCTTTAATCTGGGTTTAAAATAAAAAAATAAAAAAAAGCTATGGTTTAACTGCAGTCACCCTGTCTTCTTTTACTTTATTCATTACATCCAAAGTCTGGTTTTTACCAACTCTCCCTCCAACCGCCCACCCGACAAACCCGTGAGGAAATGGCAGAGGAAGTGTGTTAGAGACCAGTTTCCTTATGTTTCACACTGGCAAGTATGAGTAACACTGCCAATCATCTGTGCGAGAGAACATATCAGACCTGGTAGAATGGTGTGAAAAATATCTAACCTTCTTACTTCCCACTGAAGATGCTGTTTGTCACATGAGTGGCAAGTGCAACAAGGTGTGTTTGAGCGCCGCTGCGCATGGCTGACAGCGATTATGACTTAGCAGAAATTGACCAAAATAGCTTTTCTTTTTTTTAATTTATTTTAGAGGCTCCTGTGTGGTTTAGGCAAATTCCAAATGTCTTACGTTACTTGAGGTGACAACATAATGTAGCCTGTGTTTACTACTGCACTTGCAGACGGCAGTAGTTTTGGACCAACAGTATCCGCCCTAAACCAAAATCCAAGATGAGGCCCTGCTAATCGACAAACATTTCAGTTACGGAGAGGAGCTGCTCTGAAAGTTTGCGAGCTTCACATTTGAATATGGCATGTTTACTTTGTCTGTATGTTTTCGCGCCCCTGCCCGAGGCGAAAGCCCCGCGGGGAACAACATGTTGAATTCAATACTCGGTGACATGCAGTCAAAGCTTCGCAGCATGTTATCACCAAGGGAGACGTGACTTTTCTTCATACTGAGCGCACCTCACACATTGCAGCTTCAGTGACGAGGACCTTTACTCTTATGTCACCATTTGGCTTTCCAAGCAGTCCGCATCACAGTCAATCACCTTGACACGAACAATTTTAGAAATGCCGGACATTTACAGCTGTGGTATGAACGTGGGTTGAGTTCACATAGTAGAAAAGGACCGTGCGGAGCGGAGCAGGAAGCAGCTTTCCCTGAACTGAACTTTTGGGTGTGGCTGGAGGGAGCAACAGGCTGCTGCACACAGAAAAACTTAACTTCCAACCAAGATTCAACCAAGGATTATGTCTACTTTTGTACTATATTAGCTTTTTCCTCTACATATACGCATGCATCGTGGTATGACTGTTCAACTCACACCTGGAAATATACTGTCAAAGTTATAAATACAGGCAGAAAAGTCCTCAACCTTTTGGTTGCGTTTTTCTTTTCGTCCCAATGTGCAAAGTCTTAGCTTCCCCCTCTATGCCTCAAACCTGGTTTCAATTAGCTTGTCTTTCCAAACCACTAAATTCCATTACTCCCCTCCTCTCAACCGCCCCGCCCATCCCCCCTCACTTCTCACTCCCTGACTCTCTTTCCCTGTCTTCCTCCCTTCTTCTCCCCCGCACGCCCTGGCCACGGGCCCAGTTTAAGAAAACCAAGGTAAAAGAGGGAAAGAAACATCTCTTTGTCGCAACATTCAGACCTGAGGTCCTAAACGGCGTGCGCGACTCAGAATCAAGCGGTTTTCAACTTTCTAGTGCAACGCAGACTGAAAAAGGAGGTGTGTTTGTTAAAGAGGTTCACACTACGTCAAATATTTCCAGACCCCGTTATCGAATTACACTACATCACTCCAAAAGTTTTTCTTGGGTTCATCGCTGAACAGAAGTGATCTTCACAGCAGTGAATGAGCAGGAGAAAAGTTGACAGCAACACTTTTTTTCAGCCTGCATGTCCTTGATCGCCCATGAAAGACCTTGGGGAAGTACTTAGAAAGACCCACTGTGACAGTGGTGTGCAGTGCGTCTGTTTCTTTTCCTTTCTTTTGTTTTTTTTTTCTAACTGTAAAGGGTGTGCCTCAGCGAGGAGACGGCAAAGCAAAGAGGGAGGGGGAAAAAAAAAAGAAAAAAGAGGGAGGTAAAGTCGAAGGATCCACACCCAAGTTTGTTGTTGCAGAATCTTTTAGAGAAGTACCTTTTACTTTTTAAACCTCCAAGTTTTAATGGAGTGCTCAGAAAACACCTAAAGGGTAACATAATAATATTCTATAACCAGACACACTTTCAGTCAATATGCAGGATATAGTCGTCCTGTTGAAATAGTTTTCTTAAAGACTCAAGGGACATTCACGTCACGCAACTGTCAAATCATTACAAAATGAATTTGACTTCACTTAGTTCTGTTTTCAGTTGCAATAAGATACCTCACATGATAAAGTTCATTTAACTCTGGCTTGGCATCTGGAATAACAACCTTTGTTACAGAGAAAAGTAAAGTGCGCAACTCCAGTCAGGCCCTCCTGCATTCATGTGGTGGCTGTGGGTACACACCCACTTCTCCTGTCCCGCTCTATTTTAAGTATATATTTAACTTCATTTCCACACAAAATCACTGCCACCTTCCAGTAAAAACATGCAACAATACAGCCTTCACATAAAATTCACAGGAAAGCACCCGTGAAGTGGATAAAAAAAAACATCATAGGACATTGCTGGAGATAAGCACATGCAATAAACAGAATCCAGCCATTGTAATCTTACTACTGATACACTCTCCCTGCAAAGTAGACTCTTTATAGCACAGGAATGTTGGATAGATAACCCTGACACTTTTGTTTAAACTTTTGCCAAGTCACTACAAGTCATATGCCAGCATGGCAAACAATCGTGAAAAGCAACTTCCAAAAACAACTTTTAAATGAAACTGAGGGAAATTAAAAGGTGCACCAGTTACCTGTGCGCGGCTGTAGCGCCCGAGAAGCCTCACACCAGCTCGAGCATCCTGGGAAACGTGTTTCCTTCTCTCCTTGCCCAAGAAAAGCCTTTCACGCTGTCACAACTTTGCAGCCTGTTAGGATTGTGCAGTCTTCTTCTCCTTCTCGATCAACCAGATTTCCAGGGCGTTTTCTCCCCCCCTCTCTCCCTCCCTTCTCTGAGTTGATTTAAACTTTCTTTCTTTTTTTTTCTGTGTGAATGCTCCTCTGGGCTGAGCAGAGTGGTTGGACAGGGAGCTGGGTAGGGCTCCTGGTTTGGAGAGGGAGGGGACCTGTGTGAGGGAGTGGTTCCTAAGAAGCTCATAGGACCACCCACTGCTCCACAAAAAAAAAAAAAGAAAAAAAAAAGAGGCTGCAGTGACATGCAACAGGAAAAGTTCTACTAAAAGATTGAAAAAAAGTTATTGAATCTGCAGCAGTTCCTGCTAATGGCTGTTATTTAAAAATTGCTTAATTCAAAAGTGCACCTCTAAGTTAAGTCCTCCTGTAATTGGACTTAAAACTAAACAAAAAAAGTTGAATTCACACGTTTTTGCTTCCTTTTCAACGTCGATTTTAACAGTTTTAACTATTTAAAACTGCCCATGATAGCTTTTACTTCACTTTTTTCACAAGAACGATGACGTTCACAGAGAAACACACCACAAAATGACTATCATGTGATGAACGGTGACATAAACATGTGATTACAGGATTTAAATTTCAGCACACAAACGGACACAAAGTTGTCATTAACAAAATGACTCAGGAGTGAGTCCTTTACTTCGACACAGCGCAAACTGTCTGTTTACAAGCCAGGATTTAGAGCATTCGGTTGTTTTAACAATGCCCACCCTGGACTATTGAGCTGCTGTGACTGGATACTTTATCTTTTGAACTGTGACGTGGTTTACAAAGGTTGTAATTTCCACACACACATAAGCAAAATACAGCAACGCAGTTAGTCTCTGTTATTTTTGATAGTACCAAATGTCTGAAGGATCTGTTTTTTTTTCTTCGAGACTTATCTTACTACAACCATAGTTCAAGTATCTTAGGAGTTTTTCGTGCGAGTGCATAGCTTCACTTTCTTTTCTTCTCGGGGCAATTATGCAGGCCCAGCCGAAGAAACTGGTTCACTTCAGAGTTAAACCAAGAAGGTTGCAGTTTGTGAATGATACCTTGTAAAGAAAGAAGCGATGACGTGACAAGTTGTTGAGGGAGAGTTTGACTGGGTGGTGCCTCGGATCAAATTATGCTCTACAAATAGATGCGATTGGTTCCCAAACAGGTTATTAGATGAAAATATTTTGTGCAAACACAACTCCACCTACTCAAACTGCGCAGTGGGAAAGCTGTTACTTGACTGTCTTTGTCTGACGGCCACCATCGACACAAAAGAACTTGAATACCACTCAAAAGATATCGCCCAGCATTTTCTGACTGTTCGTTCGATTTAAATAAAAATTTCAAATGCGGATGTTCTGTGTAACACTGCTAAGGAATCAGTCCATATTGTTGAAGTAGTTGAAGAAACTTGCAGGGAGCAACTTTTTATGACGCAGCGTACGTCGGTTTTGAATGTGAGATGAAGTCTGAGTTTTGGAAGTTTAACTGGACATACGGAGGTTCTAAATGTGCGCAGCGGCCTCTCCACTTCTTGCACCAGCGTCCTTGGAAAAGCCTCGTTCACTCCCCTCGTCACACCCATGCTCAGGGAGGTCAAATAGGAAACAACAAGCAAGAAGTAGTGCGCACACCGAGGAAGTTACTGTGCTGCTTCGTGAGGAGCAGACAAAGGAGTGGCGCACACACTCACACACACACACACACACACACACACACACACACACACACACACACACACACACACACACACACACACACACACACACACACACACACACACACACACACACACACGCACACACATACACGCCTGTACATGTGCTCGCACACACATGTTCCATTATCACCACATTACACGTGGATGAGTCAAGAAAGCGAGTTGCCCACTAAAAGAAGACCCACAGTTTTTTTGCGTGTGCATGTTTCCAGTTGTGTGTAATTGTGCACACGCTGAGACAGAGGGGAAGGAGTAATCCCAACCATGTGCAAGATAAGCAGAGATCCTGAAGAACTCAGTAGGGTGTGTGTGGTATTGCTTCACTCTTTGGACTGTAACAGTGTTTAAAATAAAGAATGTTAAAAAAAAAAAAAACAATGTGCCAAACATGAAACACATGACTGTGGGACTTTTAAATGCATATTCTGTGATGGAGAAGGTAAAGTACAGATGGAATTTAAAAAAAAAATTAAAATTTTAAGTGGCCCTCTCGGGCTCCTTAATATGAGTTTTTAACCACAGATAATCTTTTCTAACAGTGTCTGCAGCGGCTGCACCTGCAGTTCTGTGCATGTTTGGTCTTTTGATACTGAGGCGTGGTTCTTACTGTCTCTGAAAGGACAGTTTCTCCTTTCAGCAGTTCTTGTTTCCAGAAAAGACAACTCCTATAATGTGTCTTCATGTAAACAGCAGGACTCCCTCTCCAAATGGCGCACTGTTCAACAACTTTTCAACAGGCACTGAACGTTTATGGTCACGTAACAGCCCAACTTTACGACTCAGGAAGGCATCAGTCATGCATTTTTACAATTACTCAGTGTTGCCCTTTGTTATACTGAGAAGGCAGGTAGAGAGATTTTTTTTTATTTTTTGTCCTGCATCAAATCTTTGAGACAATAAAAATGTAGATTTTGTAATTGTAGAAAGAAATTCCTAATATTCATGACAGTTTCTCAATTTTTTCCCAATGTTTTGACAAAGTGAGTTGCAACTCTACTTGTCCCAACTTTGAGCCTCGTCAATAGAGCCGAATACAAGGATATGTGGGAATGGGTGTGTTTCCTGGTCTTAGGTGTGTCAGTCAGTGTGAACCAGCGCAAACAGCTTGGCACAGACAACCATGAGTCACGGCCCATGACTACAATGAAAACATCGCAGCTCAGACTGCGGAGGGGGGTGAAAATCAGAGGATTAGATGGGGATGGGTGTGTGTCTATCTGTGTATGTGCCACCATGTGAGACTGTGTGTGTGTGTGTGTGTGTGTGTGTGTGTGTGTGTGTGTGTGTGTGTGTGTGTGTGTGTGTGTGTGTGTGTGTGTGTGTGTGTGTGTGTGTGTGTGTGTGTGTGTGTGTGTGTGTGTGTGTGTGTGCATGATTAATATCTCCCGCGGGATACAGGAAGTCACATGACACACGCCTGAGCAAGGCTTGTGATATGATTAAAGAAAAGTAACACAACACTTAATGACCCTTTAAAATCTCGCAGATATCCTTGAGCAACCGTTTGGCGTTGCCTGCAGCTGTAAGAGCCAGATGGGTGTGATCATCTCGGCAGGTTTAGTCAGGCACAAAAATATCTGATGCTCCTCAGCTGCTTCCAAATCCCATTTTGAGCTAAAGAAATAAACCAAAAGAAATTCTTGTGTATTGCATTCAGAATGTCTGAATTGTCAAACCATACAATGCAGTGCAGTGTCTCTGGCCAAAGGCTTGATTATATGAGTCATCAGGATGGTTTGAAAAAGCATGCATAAAAGGTTTATTCTCAAAGTGGAACACAGTGCTTGCTGCTCTTTTGTTCTCGTATGTGTGTCCACCACAGGTGGGAATTGTACCACATTTTGAACTTGGTCAGATTTATCGTCTTCGTGAATTCAAACTGAGCGTTACAACGCAAAACTTGTAATTTACATAAACAGCAAACAAATTCAAAGCATCTTGCTGCCCGGACACTGGTTTCTATCGTTGCTTGAAAATGCCAATAAGCCTTTTTTAACAGTGCTGCTTGCCTCTGAAAAGCTTGTCAGAAGCAGACAATCATTACACTAACCAGATTGTGTGTGAACAGAAGAGGTCTTTGTAACGCGGAGGATTTTTTTTCGACAATGCAACATTGTCAATATTGTGTCAAGTGCGTTTCCAACCACTGCTGAAGACACACCAAGTTAAACGTCGTCAAAGAGGCATTGTCAGGGGTGGAAGAATTTAAAGAGCTATTTACTACCAATTTCGCTGGTCTTTGATGAATGGCGGCACTGTTGTCGAGCATGAGGCCAAAAAAGACTGCAGTAAACAAGAAGCACAAACTGTGATCAGCCAAGTGTTTTCTTCAATTGTTTAGTTTGCATAACAGGGAATCCAGGCTTTGCTTTCATTTCTTCTTTCGTATGTTGTCACTGTTTCAAAAGCATCACTGAGTAATTATGAAAGGCACAGTACAGGTGGCCAGTGGACAACATACAGACCCTTATTCAAGTCCAATAGTAAAAAATGCATTGTTGTGAATTTTAAAAAAAATTTTTTTTACTGTTTTCCCGAATGTCAATACTCTGCTCTAACAGTATCGAGAGAAAAAAAAAGAAAAAAGAAAGAAATAGATAAATGAATTGAAAACTAGTAGCTCACAAGTGGCAGAATTAAAAGTACTAAAACTCGTTCTGTAAAAGTACTGTTGTTAAAAAGATAATAAAGTAAAAGTACAAACTAAACTACTTTTTAACTACATTTATTTGCATGGTCAATAACAGGTAGCCAAATCAATTAATTGACCAGATGCATGTTCAGTCAACACACATTTCCCAGATCACTAATAAAGTATATCAAGTGCAGACTGTGGTCATTTGTTTTTAAATCACACAAGGATTTGAAGCTGATTTTCTTTTCCTCAGTAAAAGAAATATTATACAATATGTGGGCAACATTTTTAAAGTAGATTGGAGAAAATTGTATTTATGTTTGAGTGAAGTTACATAACTTGAAAAATATTAAATGCTATATAAGATAATAAAATTGCAAGCACCAAAAAATGCAATTTAAGTATAGTGATGTATTTATAAATTGTAACCTCCATCTTTGCTTATAATCGAGAACACATATGAACTGCAGCCGTACAAAAATGAAAGCCATTCAAAATTGCACGCCGTATCAAAGTACAACAGAAGTCATGTGGGGACACACACATTGTAACTGGAAGGCAATAAAACAGAGAGAAACTCAACAGCCACATGAATAACAACAGAGAGGGGGGAAATAACGCCCTTTTAAAAAGAGAAAATCTCATCACATCCAGACACCCAGAGGTGGGTGGACATCGGCATCGACTGGTTCGGCTGAGTGAAGAGTGTGAAAACAGAAAGAAAACACATACAATAAACCCGGAACAGGCTTGTGGAACCTTCAACAGCAAAGGTGCAGAAGAGAGAGGACAGAGGACAGAGCCCACACTGTCAAACTAAATCACAACCATCCGTTTTTAATCTCTTACTTGTTGAAATACCAATATGGTTGTTTTTAGTGTGACTGTAGACTCTAAAGGCATAAACAGACACGATCAATGTAGACACAGTGACATCGAAAACACAGCCTTTTAGCAAAACTTTCTTAAAAAGGTGTGATCAGGATAAAAGAGGCTATATTTAATTTCAAAATCAGTAGTATTTACACAATAATGGGGTAATGATAGAAAAAAATAACAATGGGGAAAAACTTGAATACAAAAGTAGATATTCATAAAGATGATTGTAAAGTAAATATGAGACTGACCTGAACACTTTCAAATCACTTATCAAGACTCACCTGTTCTGAACTGCTTTTAATACATAATACTAATCGATTTTTATGATGTGTTTTATGACTCATTTTATGATGTTCCTCTGCTATGTACATAAGATGTATTATTATTATTACTATTATTATTATTAGTCGTAGTAGTAGTAGTAGTAGTAGTAGTAGTAGTAGTAGTAGTAGACTATAATATCATATTATGTTATAAATGTCTCTTTCATAACCATAACCATACAATGTTGAATAGAATAGAATAGAATAGAATAGAATAGAATAGAATAGAATAGAATAGAATGTTGGACCTTTAAACCAGTAAACAAACAATCTGGGAATGTGAAGATTAAATAGATATCAATTTATTCATTCCCATTCTACTCTTTTCCATTGGGGGATTTATTATTTACCTACAGAATACACAGACTAACAAACTGTCAAACACCCTAAAGCATTTCAAGCGTTTCCCCTGAAAACCAATGAATGTCACTGCTGAAAATGAAGCCACAAGAAAACTAAGAATGTCCAGTCAAAAGAGTGAACAAAGAGGTGAACATTGTTTCAAAGCTCCGTGGAGGCCAGGAGAAACATGTGCAGAAAAACATATCTGACGATAACAAGTCAAGCTAAACATTCTTGTGTCTGGTTCCATAAAGGCAGACACAAGATAAGACAAGATGTTGAATATAATCCTGTTATAATCCTGCTTAATTTGACTTGTCTGGATGTTTTTAGCAGCTTTCATAAGCATTGCTTTTGAAAAGTATGACTAATTCTATCCATCCGTTTTTTTTTTTAAATCCTATTTCAGGGTCGTTGGTCACTGGAACCGATCCCAGCTGACTATGTGTGAAGCCTGATACATCCTGGACAACCAGTCCATCACAGGACAAATAATGACACACAATGAAATTCACAGTTATGGGCTATTTAGAGTTAAGACGTGTTTGGACCAGGGAGGGAACTGGATAATATAATAATAATAATATTATTATTATTATTATTATTATTATTATTATTATTATTATTATTATTATTATTATTATTATTATTATAGATATGTTTTCCATAGTTATTATTTTTCAACATAGGCTATACACAGTATGTACATGTGTTACCATTTATTTATATATTTATTTATTTATTACCATATTTATACTCAAGTTTTTTGTACTCTAATATTTTTTCTCTATTTTTGTATTGCATATTCAGTGTGTGCATGATGAACTGACTAGACGGCACTTAAACTTCTCTGCAAATAAAAAAGAAATCCATCTGCAAGTGTGCAAGCTTTTGAGTTCAACAAAATCTCAATCTAAGAGCACTAATAGAAGTTTAACATCCAAATCAACTTTCCACACATAAAATGGTTGAAAGGGACAAAGAGCTGGTCTCATCTAGTATGTGACAAACTTTTTAAAATCCAATTTAGTTCAACTTAATTCAATTAGCACTGTTAATCGAATTTTCCTCGTCCTCTTGGTGAGTTAGTCAGCCGATAGAACTCAGTGCCCTGAGTGATAACGTCCCCGAGCATCACATTATGAGACGGTTTCTCCGTGACTCCATAATCACGTGCATCATTACTGAGATGTGATTTTGTGTCTCGCCTGCCCCGGAGCCCTGTAAGTAAGCCGTCCACAAGCCGCAACCTCTCAAAACAAAAGTGGACCTCAAGTAACTGTTGAGAGCAAGAGGGTATCCATGGAGAGATTACAACCACAAAGAAATCCCAGTCATACGGTGACGATGTGCAGGACTTCAGATACACTATCTTGCAACATAGAGGCCACGCCGGCTGATATTTGCTGTCACCATAGTAACTCATTGGTAATCTTTTCGGAATTCCCCCCAGCACTCCTCCCCCCCCCCCCCCCCCCCCCCCCCCTCGCGCACATACGCTGCGGATGCACACACATACGTTGATGATTCAGAAAGGCAAGCCTTCCCTTTGGTAGAGAGAAGAATGTCAGGGAAAAAAGGAGAATGAGAGACAGATTGGACTGTGGTTTCCATTGCAAGTTGTGAGTCACGAACACGAGGGAGGGACTGAGGGGAGAGGGGAAAAAAAAGAAAGAAAAAAAAAAGCACTATTCTGGGATGGCCGCTATAGCAACATAATAAGCAAGGGGGGGCAGGTACTTCCAGGGAGGTTTCCACAGCAACAGGCTGTGTGTGTGGGGATAAATATCACATGCCACAAAGCAGTTTGTAATGTAGTAAGGAACTCTGCTCCACTTTGTTACGCAAACTCTGTAACTGCGTTTAGAGGTGACGATTCCTCACCACCACCACCTCCCCCATCCCCCATACACTTTCCTGTTTTCCAATTCAGCCCGAAGAGCATTTTTGTGTCTGCGCAATAAGGCTCATTCAAACAGGCTGGTGCTGGAAACACCTTTCACAAGTTCAGTCTTGTCTTTGTCGCCATATTTTGTGTCTTGGAAACTGCAGGCCTGTCTGTGTTGCTCAATTGTTTTAACACATCAGACTCCACGGTGTGAACTAAATACACACACTGATACAATGATATGGACGCACATAATAGTGTGTCCCACTGCATTTCTCTGTGATCAATTCTTCTCCATGTGCCACTATTGACAGCTTTGACATATTGAGCTCACTGATAACCGTAGGGCCTCAACATCCATACGTTGAGCTTGAAACGAGAGAATCCGTTGGTGAGTAGCACATTCCAGTCATTTCTATAAATGTCCCGACGCTCCTGGTCTTTGTACGGTTGGAACGTTAAACCCCAAGCAAGTCAATACACGACAGAGCAATCAATCGGGTTGGGGTACCTGTTCACAAAGTTCCTGCAGTCAGCAAGTCCGGGGGTATTCTTTCTCAATAGAATCTGCACACCAACACATGTTAAAACATGGGCGACCAACTGAAATAGCAGGTGACATAACCTGAATTGTATTCAAGAGTTGATCAAAAAGAATATCCCACAGTGGTTCTCTACAGAGCTCTCCCATATTATGACTAACCTGAACATAAAATAGGGGATGGACACACAGGGAGGATAATTACTCATAATATGAGAATAATTTGTTTATCATTTGTGCATAAATACGGTCACACAATACGAACCAGTGGGATTATAATGAGCACTTCAACTCTTCCTGGGCGCAGCACCTCTAAGAAACTTTATCTCTACTTAAACAACAAACAGCTGTTTTTCAGCTCACGGTGCTGTTTGCTTTCTTCTAAAAAATATTGGTAACCAGGTAACAAAGCTAAATTGTGTTGTTGACAACAGCGATATGAAACATGAAAAACACACTTCCTGCGCTCGCTTGGTGTGACAGTTACGTACACCGGACTTCCTGTTTTTAAACATCTTGCGAGATATTTTTATCTGTTGAGATGTAAAGGCACCATAAAGCATATCTCTTCTCATCCTGCTTATTTTGAAACATAAAATTGTCATAGTTTGCTTTTGTTGTTACGTGTATGGTTTTGAAGCATGTTTTAATTCATCTCTAATACACCTACAGCAAATAAAAATGTGTGTTTGAATAAACGTGATGATTTTTTTATTTTTTTATTTTTTACCTTAGAATTATTTGTTTCTATGAGGTTTTGATTTATTTATTTTTTTCCAAGAAATTAAAGGAATAAAGCCTGACCCCCAGATTTCTCCTCTCATTGGGGCCACACCCCTCACTTTGAGAACCACTACACTAAGAGAAAACTCAGTTTCAAAGCAAATGAAATGAGAAGATTCCGCTGAGGAAATTTAAACACCGTAGATTCGTCACACGCCCGAACCACAATCGTGCAGATGTTATGACAAACCAGGATTATATATTTCCAAATACAATGCTGTGTCTGAGGTAAACAGAGCAACAACTCTGATGCAAGACAATAAACCTTTGATGGGGATTTATGTTTTTTCTTCTTCTCGGCATAAGTAAAATCATTCGTTTTGTAGCCATGGTAGTGTATTATTACAGTTTTGTTTGAGTTTGACAACACGCCCCACCTCCACATTCTGGTAATATGAGCCAGAAGCAACTCTGGGGTTTCACGTCCAAAAGCACAGGGGCTGTCTGTTTTCCCCCTGTACCTCTCCTCTCTCTTTCCTCGTGTCACACACTTCTTCTCCCCACTTTTACACTGGCAGCCCCTGTTGCAAGGCAACGCAAACTTACAGGGAAAATATCATTAATAACGGCTCCACTAAACAGCACACTTCAGCTCGCACGTCCGTTACTGTTATTATACATCACAATATCTTGTCTCTCCATGCCTTCTTCAGCCATTTCCCCTCAGCAGACTCACCCCTGACCTCTCTCATTCCATTCCAGTGCTGAATTACTGTGCTGTGTTTTAGTGCCGCGGAGACATCAGCAGATCACGCCCCAAAAAGCACTCTTAGAAGAAATAGTAGAAAAGGAGGTGGGGGGAAAAAAAAGCCCCTTACTCTGATGTGAAGGTCACTTTTCTCGTCGGAACATTATGCATTATTGTTTCTAGATATGCAGTTTTCCTTTCTGTGTAAACCGTACGACAAAACTTCCATTCAGTTTTTCAAAGTACGATTAACATTTTACAGCACTCAATTTGTCCTATTTGCATTTCAGTTTCTACTGTTGCTTGTTCCTCAAATGCAATGAGAGGACAATTGAGGTAAAGCAGCCCACTGGTGCTGACTAAGTATCCATTTTCAAGCTGGAAGTCGAAGCCCAACTTCCAGACTACAGTCTAGGGAAACCCCATAAAAATCTGAGGGTGGGACTGTATATGTGTAGTTGCTCAGTGTTGTTTCTGTCCGCCTGGAGACGTCCCGCTCGCCCACGGACAACAGTTATATGCTCTCCTGTTACGTTCAGACTGTAGCTAAGCTGTAAGTACATTGTTAGCCGAGGAAAACAATGTACTACCTTCATTGCCACAATGAAAATACAAAACGCAAAAAAAACAAAAACATGCATGTTTCTCAGTTTAATCCTACTTTTTTTGTGGGAAAAAAGCAACACCTACAGGAAAGGTGTGTTACTTCTACAGTGTTTTCGAATCAGTGTGTTGTACTGCCTGATCCTTCGGCTCGCTGTTCACTCCCTTCTGCTGGCTACCTCACCCTTTTCCAGATGTGTGCCTTTGCACAGCCAGATGCTCAGCACATGCATACCGTGCCTGAAGCTCCTACTGGGGTCTGACTGCCACACAGGGACCCTGTGTGATCAAACAATACAGCCTCTCTCTGTGTTCTTCCCTCACCACTGCGACTGCTTTTAAGAAAAAAATCTCCCCACCCATCCCCTTTCTGTGTGCGCATGAGGACGTAGAAAAATGTCCAAAGTGCAGGGATCAGGGGAGAGGAAGGAAGGAGTAGTGAGTGTGTGGCCAAGAGAGAAATAAAGACCAAGGGAGAGGAAGGTTGGCAGGACTGGAAGAGAAAATGTTGCTGTTGGCAGAAAACTGCTTATTGTTCTTGTGGCTTGCTTTAGTTTAACATATTAACTCTGAAGCTCCTAAATACAATCAAGGACCAGAGTCCCATATGGTCTTGATAATGGAGCGATTGCATCAGAAAGATTTGTCCCAAAAGGTCTAAAAAAGAGCGATGTCTGCTCACCTTCATTTGGCATTTGATTACACGAGGGAAAAGCTTTTGTAACACCACTCCCTCAGCAATCAAAGGGTTAGCCCTTCAGCAGTGTTGTAACTGCTGCAGCGCTGTGGGTGAAGTCAAAGTTATTTGCTCAAGTTACAGCCCTCTTCCACCATGATCCGCAGGATGGGTGAGTCATGTGTTCAAGGACTTGGGTGCTTCACTGTTGTGGGAACATTTCCATTTTCTGATTTCCATGAGACCGCAGAACAAACTAAAATGGCTTCCCTGATTCAACACCACGGTGGAAAGATGGTTGCACCAAAATGATCTTGAATCACGCTTAGTAAGTCGGAAAAAATGACACATCTGACTCACTCTGAGATGTGAGCCTGCTCTTGTGCATCTCTCGGGTGTGTGTGGATTATGCGGAAGGGCTTCAGATCCACCGAGAGCCTCTAAATTTTAGAGTGGGACAAAACTGAACCACACATAACCGTGCTTCACTGACCTCAAAATATCTCAAAACTTACCGAGGCAAGGCAAAGAAATTAATATACTTCAACTGAATTCACTGGGCTGGTCCAGGCATCTTATTTTGCATGCCGTCGAATAAACATACAGTGAAGCAGCAGACAAAGAAAGAAAGGATTAAGTCTCGGCTGCAGGTGTGGGAAGAGTCAGCAGCAGATGATAGAAGGTGTCCTGCAGACTTTCATCTGATTGGGTGTGTCCAATGAAAAGAGGAGCGTTGTTTCCACAGGCCAACATTAACTCCCAAATAAAGAGGCCGCAGTCACAGCACCGGTCGTTTAAAAAAAGGGTTTAGCATCACACTAAATGCTCAGACTGTCACAAACTTATGCGAGGAAAGTTAAATACCGTTCATGTTTCGAAAATCACATCGTGAACCGAAATCACAACTTCTTCTTTCGTGTTCGATCATGAAGAACTAGGCTGCGAAACATGGCATTTCTGCATTTTTCTGGGTGTGGTCGCCGCGTTCAGGTTTCCATATCTGCTCGTCATCGAAAATGCCTGTCCTCAGATGGCACCACTGTGCACTTTATGTTTGTGCACAATTAAAAGTTTAGAAAATCGACAGGGCTCGGCTTTAAAAAATCTGACCCGAAATGACGAGAAAGTGTGAGTCTGTGGTAAAAAAATCATTTTATAATAATATATATTAAATAACTTTGTGTGAAGTCCACTAAAATATTTAGTGGCAACTATCTGGCTAAGTTTATGGTTCTGGCATCTTAGTGGGGGGGTTATTTTGTATCACCAGGAACAGATTTTATGGTAATGGCCCTCATACTGGGCCATCCAAGGAAAGCGCCATAAAGAGATTTGTTCCAGGCTTCTTCTCCTTGGGGAAGCACAGACATCAAAACAAGAACCCATAGTTTAACGCAGACAACATTCCCAGCCTAGTAAACCACAGTTCAGCCTACTCATTTTCTCTGCTGGACCCTCTCCGTTCAGCAAGCTCCTATAGTTTGTCTCTGCCTGCCCCCTGCAGGCGTAGCAGTGTATAACATCTCAAGAACCTCCCAACAGTAATTTTATCAAAGCGTTGGTTCTGGTGATTTACTGGCCGACAATTTTTAAGATATCTGCCTCTTCTCAACATACCTGAATCAAAGGAATGATCTCAAAACCCATGGTTTCAAATGAGGTCCTAAAAGGAAGGCGAATCAGGGAAACGGCCCCTTTGGATCAAGGCTGAGTAAACCAATTCAACATGGATTTAAGAAAATAAATCCAGATTCACTTTAAAGGGTTTCATAATAGAATACAGTGAATGTTATATACGTTCATTCAATAACAAGAGGGTGCGACATTACAGTAAACTGACACTATGCTAAGGAATGGTTTCACCGACCTCTTCGAGGTTCAACGTTTTATAAATAACTCCAGCTGGTTAGGATTTGAAGTACTTCAGTGTTGTACAAATCTCCATAATTGACTCAAGGTCATTGCCTCGAATTGACTAGATGCAACCAAAGAGAAACCTCGGTTAAAAGATTAAATTCCAACAGAACTAACAGAAATTGAAAATATTGATTTAATAGTTTAACTGGAGAAAGAAAAAAATCTTTCAACAATGTACCCACTCCAAAGCATCCGAATGTTTATGAAGGGAAGTAAAAGGAGCGAGTAAACAAAAGCAATAAAAGCCAATGCAGGCTGTGTACTATGCACCCCTGGTCTAAAGGAAGCGCCTCTCATTTCAGATCATCCGAGCTCGCAACACTTGCCGTCTTGACACGCTATATCCTGATTGACACCATCTCATCTATCATGACACCTTCCCCTTGGCCTCAATCTCAAACGCACCATTATGCAACATACCAAAAGAAAGTAAATTCCAGAGATTGCATTGAGGAAAATTCACTTTATTTCGCAGGTAAAACAAAAAACCAGTCTTGGGGACCACCGAGACTAAATTCAATCCTCTCCAAACACTCATTCCTGTAGTTAAGTAAGCACATGTGGCTGAAAGTCCGTATGTCATAAGTGTTTGAGAGCAGAAGCGCAGAGTGCTTTCGTTGGATCGTCTCAGCGTCCTTTCATTTGAAGATCTTGCCCTGGTTGAAAGGTTTGCCTACGTGCTTGAAATCTCCTTCCCAGGCAAAGTACTCCTTTACCATGGTTTTGCACTCTTCGCTGTCTGGATCCAGCTTGCGCCAGTCGTATGATTCATAGTCGATCTGCCAGTCTGGGCTCAGCTGAAAGATAAGAAAAAAAATTTAATGAATGCAAAGAATTAAGTACCTTCAGGTACGAGCCACGGCTGTCAAAGAGATTCCAGTTCGGCCAATAGATAAAGCATAACATGGTTTGCATGCAAGACAATCCCTGCAGGACTGAACGGCACACATCAAAACGCATGATGACTGCACAGTTTGAGAAGGGGGGAAGCCATTTCACCTTAACGGTCCAAGTCTCAGTGAAGACACCGACTTGTAATGTTAAATATTTGAAACTCAAAACGTTGATTGTGCCCATAGCATGAACCAGCCTATTGCTCACGGATTCAGAGATGACTGGGATGAATATGGTCTCAAGTTTCTCTACCCCCGTCAGATTAAGACTACGTGCCACAAGGAGACACTGCCTTGCCCAATGACAGGGGACGCGTTGGAGAACACCACCAGAACTACTTCCAACGTGTCGGTGATATGAATGGAATACAGTTTTCAAAGTATCCCAACAGATACTGAATCTAAAGCAAAACTCAAAGGCTCAAGCTGGTTACAGTTTACAGTTACTTTCTGATTTTGCAAATGAAAAATGATTCACAATACGAAAACTACTGTGAACAAGTGGCATCCTCAAAGGGAAAGCAGTGTGGGCCCTCATTCAATACTTACAGTGAAGGCCAAGTCCTGCCCTCTGAACACCCAGATACCGGAGATGCTGCTGTCGTTGTTGGTGCCAAACAGGATGACACTGGCAAAGGCGGTCTTTCTGAGTTTGTCCAGGCGCTGGAACATGCCTGTGAGGAGAAGCAGGAATTTCAGACATTTGTTAAATTGTCATAAAGATAGTAAATCTCGCACAACATACTTTGTCAACATCTTTTGACACCGAAACTTCCCATGATTGCCGAGGCAAGATCCCGTTTATACACTCATCTCGATTGGCACAGGACAAAACGACCCACTATCCAGTTCACAACATTTAAGAACATTCTTGTGGCTTAAATACTCAATATTTTTACTCTAGCTGCAGCAACGCCAGCATTGATATCCCAGAAACCCACGCGGCAGGTTTTCCAACTAACTGATGTCAGTCAGTGAAACAAAAGCACATTTTGAAGGCTACAAATTCCAGTTTGTTTATAAACAGACTTTGGTGTGATCAATTTCGGCAACCGAGTTGGAAATATGTGGAAATGGTCTCATTGGTTTATTCTCTGTGCAGAAGTGATACCTTTTATGGGAAGTATAATTTAAAGTTTTTTTTCCTGGTTGAGTAACTTGAAGGACTTTTTGGTCTCCTCAAAAACGCAACCCTATTTTGTTTCAAACCACAGCAAAAACCAACTTATTACTCACTGAAACAGGTTTATTTTCCCCGTCAGACTTGAACTTAAAAACTGTCAGTGGTTTTGTTGGCAGACAGTTTATACTGTGTACCACTTCAACAACCAGTCTGAACCTCAACTGATTTGTCATTTGAGTCAAACACGTCCCTATATTACTTCCAAGCATCGTCACTGATCAAAAATTCTCAAAAAGATGTTTATGAGTGTAGCACCAGCTATTCTGCATCTACAGACTTTGCCATCTTATTCCCCACTTTGAGTGTTTTTTTTATTAAATAAAACATCTTTTATCAATACATCTTGAAATGACTAAAGACAAACGTGCATATCTTCAAGTCCACAGAAGAAAAACCTGAGTAGATTTACACGCTGTGTGCAGCCAAAGCCAACATTGTTTGATTACAAGTGTGTTGGTCTGAAGTCATTCTCAAACAACTTCTCTCCTACGATTTACTTTCAAAACTAGAGGAAAGCTGTCTGAGCCTCAAATGGTAGAACTGCCTCCAATAATTCCCATGGCCCTCGAACCACACAAGCAAATCTTAAAAGTAAATGCAAATAGAAGCAAATGGGCCAACACGTGACTGAACAGAATATCCCCCAGATGAAGGACGTAACCCCATACCATCAGTCTTCCTGGCTCGAGGTGTTTGCCGACTCACCTGTGATAAGGTTGCAGCTCTTGAAGGTGAGTGTCAGCTCCTCTGGGAATTTGTACTGAGTGTACCAGATAGAGTACCCCTCGCGGTCAAAGTTCTCCCAGAAGTGGGGAAGGGCTACTTTCAAGGTGTCCTCGTTGGAATACTTTCTCTTGAACTCATCCATGACAAATGAGCTGCAAAAAGACAAAAGTGTAAAGGCATGTAAGAAACGCATTTGACATTTAGAGGAAGAGAATGGCAAGTTGATGTTATTCGATGATGTTTTGCTTTACTGTGTGGGCCTGCTTGGCGTGATAACCTGTTAAAACGCCACTGTAGCATTAGCACTGCAGCTAACATAGCTCAGTTACTGTTGCATGATGGACACGGGGTAGGCAGAAACAGTCCAGCTCACAAACATTCAATAGAGCTCATAGGATCGACTTAACTGGCTGAAGATCAAGAAATGCTGGATTTGAGGCTTAACACTTTGATATGGTTTTCGACCCATGTAAAATTGTTGAGAAACGATATAATATAGGATCTTTAAAGCTAAATGCTGGCTGTGCCAATATACCTATTTTATCACTTGTATCTCAAAGCCAACATCTAAAGAAAATATGAGATTCTATTGAAATTGAGCCAAATACCAGCTCATTTATAGAAACTCCAAGACCAAACTGTTGAAACAAGCCTTGGTTGACGACACAATCACAGCTCTATGAAATACTATACAACCTACATCTAAATCCAACTAATCTTTTAAAATCTTAAGTATTTATAGATTTAAGGCTCAATCGTATTTGTGGCCACAGCATGAACCAGCCTTTGACTCACTGAACCAGAGACGACTGGGATGAATATGGTTTCAAGTTTCTCTTTCCCCGTTAGATTAAGACTTGGTGTCATGATAGGACACTGCCTTGCCAAACAGGGGAATCATCACTACTCAAATAATCTGCACACTACAAATCTATCTAAGAGGTAGAAAGTTAAATATGTTAAATCAGCAGAGTCTTGTTACAACTAATCATTTATCTTCTTCTGAAAATTATAGTTTAGACACTTTATTAGCAATTACGTTTACAGAATTTTTTAAGACCCAATTTTCAAGACCAAAAATTCAAACCTTTGCAGAAGGAGAACGCAATCCTTTTACCTCTTTGACAGGTGTGCATATGGGTCCTTGGTTTTGGGTTCAGCAGCCAAAGCAGCGTCACAGTCGTCTACGTCTTCCTCGGCAGCAGGCTTCTTCTCCTCTTTCTTCTTTTCCTTCTTCTCCTGGGGCTTGGCTGACTCTTTACCGCCCTTCTCTTTCTTAGGTGGGGCCTCTTTCTTGGGCTGCATCTCAGCAAATTTCTTGGCTTAACAGTCCAAGGAAAATGAGTTTCAGTTAAATATTTACCCATACTGTACACGGCTTAGCGATGATTTCTAGATTATGAACAATTTAAAGTGATTTTGAGCCTTACAAGTAGATAATTTCCACGAGCAAACAACAGGACAAGCTTATGCTTGACAAATTGGAGCCTCCTAAACTCATCTGCCAGGGCAGTTTGACCCATCTGACAGTGGTGACCATTTCAAGAATGCCTGAAAGCCAAATATTCCATATCAACGAGACGCGGACGTTTGTGAAAAATGTTGCCATGCATAGTTGTTGAAAGGAACGTGTGCATGTTTTTAAACTAAATGCACCAGATTCCATTTCAGGAAAACCTGACGTGGCCTCTGGCGTCATTGCTTTGGACTCACCATCAAACTGAGCCATCTTCTCACACAGCTTGACTTCTCCGAGGATAGCCTTGAACTGAGGCTGGTTCACGCAGGTGACAAACCAGCGAGTTACATTGGTGTAAGGCTGACGGAAGGAAGGCTCAAGGACCTGCGGCAAATAGAAGCATTGAAAAAGATTCATTAAAAGCCCAGGTGTCCTGCTGAGAAACAACTAGCTATCATGTAGAGGGTGGAGCAGAATGAAAAGTGATGCTTGTACGACATGTCCCACCTGTTTATAAAGCCAGATCATGGAGCAGACCACTGAGATGTCAGCAAGGCTGATCCTCTCCCCCACGAGGAAGGTGCGGGTGTTCAGGTGTTGGTTCAACACTGTGAGTACCCGCTTCACATCCTCCTTGGCCTGTTCTGTCGCCTAAACAGACAAAGACGGAAAATTACTTGCATTCCACGCAAAGGGGGGTGGAACCCAATGCTTTTAAACCTGTAATCAATTCATTTCTAAGTTGTCAGTGGAACAGAAAATGCAGCGCACCACACCTGCTTGTTGAACTGCATGATTCCCAGAGTAGGGAAGACCCATGCGCTTGCTGGAGGGATGATCTCTGAATCAGCAAAGCTAACCCACTGCAGCACCTGGGACGCCGCCTGAGGAGTGGCCCCACGCAGAGCATCATTGCTCACTGTCGGCGAAAGATCGGAAATGGTTTAAGTCACCGTAGAAGGTAATGTGGAGATCCATTTGCATGACCTGGCTATATGATTTATGGAAAAACAATGCATCTCACTTCAATTAAAATTCACATTAATGTTGGAAGTGATGTTGTAGGTACTGTAATGTGACCACATCATGAACCAGCCTTTACCCACTGAACTAGAGACGGCTGGGATGAATATATGGTCTGAAGTTTCTCTTCCCCCGTTAGATTAAGACTTCGTGCCATGACAGGACACTGCCTTGCCCATTAACAGGGGACCATATACATATCCCACAAAGGGGACTTTAACTAAGTCAGGGAATGTTATAATGAAGGAACTCCTGGGTTTGTGACTTGGATTTTCCACTTAAAGCAGTGTAGTCCGGTATTATCACCTGCATTCAACCGCACCTCTGACCAAGCTGTTCACACATTGACTAAATGACAAGTGCTTTCAATCGTTTCATCAAAACTTACGGTAGTGAGCAATGGCATTACTCTCAAACAGACAGAAGCCGTCATCTCCCTGGTAGGCTGGAACCTAAAAGACAACACACCCTAATCTTAGCCAGAGAACCAAGACGTGTGCGCAGAAGAGTAGTCAAACAGGTTGAAAAGGTTTCACTCAATACTTTAAATACAAAAGGCAGAAGCAGCGGTCACCTTGCCCAGAGGGAAGTTGCTGATGAACCCAGGGGTACGGTTCGTCTGTCCGAAGGTGAAGGCAGGGGGGTTGCTGGCCACTTTGAGGCGAGCACCGCTGTACTGGGCTGCAATCTGGGCCTTGAAGGCCCGCCAGTTCTCTGGGTAGGTGTACAGAGTCTGGAAACACAGAAAACGACACAAATTCACAATCAAGACGGTGTGCAGACGCTAAAACCCTATCCAAAATGTTATATCTGCTGATCTAAGCTCCTGCATCGAGGTGGAAACGGAAACATGATACCGGGAGATGTGTAACGTGGACAGCTGCTCCAGCGCGAATGAATGACCCTTTACTGAACAGATGTGGCCATTTAAACCGCAGATACACAAATACCAAGCAAGGCAACAGAACATAAAAGGCATGAAGGAATTGTGATTAACGCAGTTAGTTTCAAAATGCACGAGCAAATATATACGAGTTTTGATAACGTGGCTATCGATTAGCTTTAAACGCTAATCAGCATAATGTTCAACTAATACAACGCCCGTCTGAAAGTTAAGAGACCATAGATCAAAATACGGATCGGATACTCAGATAATAAACTGAAATCATGCGAAAAGTGCAGGAAATGTGAGCCACTATGTTGAATGTGGGGAAGGTAACGTGGCATGAGGAAAAGCAGCGTCACTTCTGGACAGCGAAAGCTAACACAGCGTGAGCCCCCCCCTCCACCAAATTCTTCCCAAATAAGCCCTAAAACGGACACTTGACAATCAGGGGGTCCGGTCCGTGGGCATAGCTGCTCAGTGGGAACTCAGATGGCGCTGATTTACGACCGATTGTCGGATCTTAATACAGAAAAAGCTGGGACATGGCCATCTCTCCATCTTACTCACCCCTGCCGCCATCTTCAGGACGAGAGAAAGAAAGAGCGACGTCGCCTGCCGGTGACGTATTTACGCTCGGAGGACGTGCGCGTGCTTGAACCAGGCGCGCCCGCGAATGACTTTCCAATGGACGGGACCCCATCTTCTATCAACGCATCTTCTAAGCATTTGTCCACATTAAACACTAAACATATTAACCCCCTTGAGGAGGTTAATTTTTCTGCATTTATCCATCCTGTTTCTCGGGTGCGCAGGAGAGTTCTGGCTCTGAAGAGCTGACAGGGGGTCAAAGGTCTTCTTCAGGGGCCCGAAGTAGTGACGTGTCTGCAGCGTGATTCAAACCTGTGAACACCCGATCTAACGTCCACTCTGCATGTGTACATATACAGCCGATACACTTGCATGATAAGGTAACAAAGACAGAAACGTAAGAACAAATTAAACACTTTATTACAGCTTGTATACAAAAGTATAATGGGAATGATGGATTCTACAATAAACCTCACTTTTATGGACTGCTACTGAACGGTGCTCAAGATTACTCAGCATCTCTGTTAGCAGTTTTAAAAGAAATTAACAAATGAGACTGTAGAGCATACTAAAACAGTAGTCGTCTAAAGCCACCAAAGAAAACAGCGAAAGCGTAATTGTCCCATAAGAAAGAATAAAGAAAAAAAAGGTGCTTCGCTGAGCTGGATCAGCTCACAAGACCTGACAACAAAGAGAAGACAAGTTTGACACTCCAATAAAAAGTTGTATATGCACAGAAAATATTTTTTTACAACATGATTCAGATTCTCCTTTTTGTGTAGAATAATGGTACGTTATGTCAAATATTTTAACAATTGTGACCACATGAATCACACTGACCCATGATCAAATACTCACCCAGATAATCATCCATGAGAGAGCCAATGGCAAACTAAAAAAAACAAAGACAGTTTGTTTTGAATTAAAGGCATATACACGTCACAAAAATATCATACAGATGAGATGTAATAAAACATTTGTCTTATTTTTTTAAACGAATGAATTAACTATATTCTTTCCAAACACAGAATTAAATACAGCTCCAATATCATCATACATTACCAAGACTAAGCAATATATGTATCTACACTTAAAAAACAAAGCATTTACAATGTCATTCTTGTCCACTCGCGTTCCAACAATCTTCAGTCGGATCTCGTCATCTTGCTGAATTACAATGTCCTTAAAGACAAAAGGGAAACGATTAATAAATGCAAAAAACAAACAAAAAAAACAAAACCGCTACTGAAAAAACAAGAGGAGCAAAACAACAGCAAGAGCCTTTACAGAGTTCTATACTATACTAAAGTTTCCTTTAGAGATTACCGTCGCTTATTATCATGGATACGTTTCGTTTATGTAATTGTCTATTTTTATTTATTTTTTTTTTAAAGTAGTTTTTTTTCCAATACTCTTTTGTAATAGCATTATTTTTAACCAGACCTAAAAAAAAAGGAAAAAAGAAATGACCATAAAATAAGAAAGATTCGTACCTCATCAACTGTTTTGTAACAGGGTGGATTGGAATTGGGATCAAACTCCATTTCCGAGGGGATTGACTGCAACAACAAATTCCTCATATGATTATAAAGGACATCAAAAGTAAACTTTGGAGCGTATTAAAAAAAATTGATCTAGTTCGACTGTAGTTTTCAGGTTGACTCACATGGCGAGAGATGAAGCAAGACATGGGACCAATTTCTGTGAATAATCCAACCTGCAAGACAGGGAAACATCGAAATCTCATCGGAAAATAATGAACTTGGAAGCTGCCTGCATTAACAATAAAGAACTGTTGTAGAATTCAAAAAAAACGTAAAACTTTTAAAAGTACCATATTTGAGCATTATTGTTATAATCAACCTTTGCCAGTCACTTTACTAGGTGACTACCATTTGTATCAATTTTATCAGTTAAAAAACTAGTTATAATATTTGGGACATTTAAAAAAATATCAACTATTGTTCAGGAAAGAAACAGAAAGGAAAGGTTTTCTTGGCTATAAAGAGGGAATTGGTATATGATGTATAAGAAACTGAAAATATGTTCCAGGCTGATTAACGTACTCACGGGTAACCTGCTCACCTTGTTCACCTGAGTGACCACAGCATCAACCACTTCACCTTTAAATGGGCGAAACACAATGGCCTTGTACTTTACAGGATAGAGGACGAAGCCTCTGCCAGGCTGAATCACACCGGCCCCAATGTTGTCAATGGTGGTAACGGCAATGACGAAGCCATACCTGAAAGAGAGGATTAAACAAATGATTACTGTGGACACATCATGCTGCCCTGTCCAGTTTTTACCCTTGACTTGGAACTGGGATGAGCTCCAGCTCCCCAACAACCTTAATTTGAATTAAGTGGTGGTATTGATAAATGGAAAGACTACTATTTTATTCTCCCATGTGGAACCAGCTCCCAGATTCACTTATAGAGGCTAACACTGCTCTACTTTTAAGGTTAGTCACAACACTTTTCTTTTTAATACATGTCATTAACATTCTGTCTCTCTCTCCTGTAATCTCTCTCTCTCTGTGGAGCGAGTGGATTCATGTCTGGTTGCTTAGTCTCTGTCCTGTCCCTTTCTCTCCTTCTAGCCAATAAGTGCAACTGAAACAGCAGAAAGTCTCCACCTCTGGGCCAAGTTCTGCAAAGCTTTCTTGTTAAAAGGGAGCTTTGTCTTCCATCTCAGCAACGCTTGTCCATGTGTATTTGTCTCTGTAAAAATGCCTTGATGTGACTGTGTCCCATTTGGCGCTATAGAATTAAAATCAAACGGAATTGATCCTATTCCAGGTAGGAACATGTTTAAATCGAGGAATGTTGACAACTCACTTTCCAGTACATGTACCCTCCACTTCTGTGAACAGCTTCTGTTTCACGGTGTTGAGGAGGTTAGGACCAAAATACCTCGGATGTAGTAGAATTTCATGCTCCAACGAAATCTGTGGGCAAAAAATAACACCATCAGTTCCAACATGTGAGGACTTTATTATGAACACTAACTACGTGGATCAAGCATGAGGAGAAAAAAAGGACCACAGATAGAAACTTTCTACTTGTAAAATCAGACGTTCTGCACATTGGCCGCCTTCACGCTCGGTAAATGTTAGCCGTCTATAAGTGCAATCAGGTCCGAATACAGACAATAAAACGTACGTGGTAAAACATCTTATGTTGTAAATGTCCGTCCCGTTGATATTTGTTGTTATTGCTTTGATATTTTATCCGAAGCGTTTTCGCGCATTGAACGAGAAACTCCTGACTTCCGGGTAGCGGGGTCACGGGGCGGCGCTTGCCTGCGCTGACTTTTGTCATTCAAGAAACTGAATATAGAATTTTTTTTCTCCCTGCAAATATGTATAGGAATCCAATTTCTGTAGACAAAAAAAGTATTTTATTGCATATTAAAATAAAACAGAAATGGATGACGTTCGGTCAAGATAAATATAAGATAATGTTACACTGCCCCTGGTGGTGCGGAGGGATTACTGCGCCACATTGAGGGGCGCGGCCAGACTGCAGGCGTGACGTGGTTGCTGCACTCTGATTGGCTAAACGTTAAACAAGAAGTCCACACAGGTTTGTTCAGTAAAGGCTTGCATGAATGTTATGACGCATATGAGTGTATATAGATGTCTACAAGACTGAGGAGTTTAACTTGTGAACTCGTGTGATTCTGACAAACTTCCTGGTAATAATTTAGGGGGAGACTGAGTTTATTTCTGAGACATGGCGAGTAACCTTGTCTTGAAGTTGTTTCGTCCTCCTCTATTCGCTCAGCTTGTAAGTACTGCAGTGTTTTCCTTTGCTTTATGTGTGTTTGTGTTGCTCCACGTTCTTCTCCTGTCCTGTTTGCAGGCTTCTCTCCGGGCCGGGGTGAAGGCTGTGTCGGTGAGCAGACGGTGCTCCAGCGGCAGTCCTCCAGAGAAAGTCAGTCGCTTTCCAATCCCAAACAAGAAAGACCTGCCCTTTGACATGCTGGAGCTTATGGAGGACGTGGAGGAAAAGGTTTCAAACATGAGGCATTTAATTCATCACCTGATTGTTACTCCCCGCTGATCCTCGTGTTTTCCTTACAGGGAGGCTTTTTGCCCAACGTCTTCAGAGCCCTGTCCCACAGGCCAGGGGAGTTCAGAGCCTTCTTCTCTTATTACAATGAGCTCATGAACAAGGAGACAGGTACACACACTGTCTTCGTCTTTACATGCTGTGTTTAGTGGTGGGCGATATACACACCAACACATTAGTTATGGTAAACTAAAACAACTGTTTGGAGGTCCAAAGTAAGTCATTTAATCATTTATCAAGTCTGTCAGTCAGTCTGGTTTCCTCCCGTGCTTCTTCTTTAACACTTTATCCAAGTTGTGGGCCGTCGGACCGGTCGATGGCTGAAAGCAAGAAACCCCCTGGACAGGGTGTCAGTCCATCGCAGGGCAAACACTAAGAGATAATAAATAAATAAATAATAATGTTTGAAATTTGAGAAACCATTTATAATAAATGTAAAATTTAAAAAAAGGTATACAGAATGTAAAGTTAAATCCTACACCGACTATAGTAAGATCTCAGTGCACAATAACAAGGCCAAAGGTCAGTCTTGGATATTTACTCGTTTTTTCTGCGTCGGTCCAACATTTCGGTTGTGACCGTGGCACTCAGGTGACCCATAGGAGCGAAGATGGTGGACGGTGTGTGACGTAGAAGCTGTGATTCCTGTTGTTAATGAGCAAAAATGGGTAAATTACAAGTTGGGAAACAAAAATAAATAAGGAAATGGTTGTTCGTTTCAGCATAAACAACACGTGTTTGTCTCTGCGTTGACTGGATGCTCTCTGTGTCGTCGCCATTGTATAGCTGAGAGTCAAAAAAAAAAAAAAATCACATTTACTATAAAGATCTGCTCAATTCGTTTTTGATTTATATTATTATATACCAATTCCACCACGGCCATCTCAATTCTACAGAGAGAAACAATCCCAAAGGAGCAAGCATAAGTGATAGTGGAATAAGAATAAATCTGTGAACGATCAGGCTCCGGAGAGGCCGCTTCCTGCTTCACTGGTTGCTGTTAAAATGAAACACATTAAAAACCGTCTCCTTAGGTATTGTGGTCATTTCCTGTTTTCATTCTGAAAAGAAGGCTTAGTGTTTTATCTGTATGGCTTATAACTTATTGACAGATTCTACTCCGGACTCTTAACAGGTGACTAAAAAAAAAACTTGTCGGCATATTCAACACATTGCTTTTTAAATAACGATATGTACGATATCGGTATATCAGCTCGACATTCTGCAAACGTTTTGTTCCAAAGTGTTCGTGTGCGTTTCTTTTCAAATTCAGATTTAATATTGATTGGCCTTTCGTCTTCCAGGCGGACTAACAAAGGCAGATCGCGAGCTGATTGTCGTGGCAACCAGCATCCACAACAAGTGCCTTTACTGCGTGGTATCCCACAGTGCACTGCACCGCATCTACTCCAAGAATCCCACTCTCGCTGATCAGGTAGTCTTTTGTGTTTTCATTACTCACCTCTGCGTTATTATTTACCATCGAGAGACACCGGCAGGTCACACCAAATCTGTATGGAACAGCACTTTCAGGTATTGGGACGTCACTTCACTAATAAGTAAGACATATTATTATTCTTTAATTCCCACAATTTTTCTTCGAAAACCTGACCAGAAGTCTCTCCACCTGCAGTTCCCTCCTTTCTACCACCGTGTAGGAAGCGGCGAGGCGATTTGTAGGTGGAAATGGCTGAATACACCCGTTCTTGCTGCCCACGTGTTGCTCATATCAGACTCCCCACTCTCTAATTCTGTTAATCCCGATGTTGCGTATTTTATTTCATGTACTTTCCTTTTTGTTGAAAAAATATCTTTATTTTTTTGAAACCGCGACGTGAATCAACTTAAACCTGATTTATAACAATATAAAGAAGGATTTATAACATTTGCTTGTTATTTTGCTGAGTTCGTAGTATTTAATTACAAGGATCAAGTTTAAAACAAGGGAGCATTTATTTTTATTTTTTTTAAACTAATATATTTTTAATATGACGATGACATAGGAGTGATGCAAAGTGAATCAAACCCAGTTCCCTAAAACTAACCCGGAAGAACTCTGAAATGACCCGTTTATACACAGTTTGTGTTTTTAGTTTTGTTTCCTGTTCGAAGAACTAATAGTTGACTGAACTTCTCCCACCTTCTTTGCTCTCACTGCCCCTCGCGCAGGTCGTTGTTAACTATAAGAATGCCGCTCTGACTCCCCGGGAGGTCGCCATGCTGGACTTTGCGATGGCCGTGTGTCGCAGCGACACCGTCACCGAGCGGCACTTTGAGTCCTTGGAGGAAGTTGGCTTTGATCGCGAGGACGCTTGGGACATCGCCGCCATCGCCGCTTTCTTCGCCATGTCCAACCGGCTCGCCCACCTCACGGACATGAGACCAAATGTCGAATTTTACAATATGGGCCGTATGCCACGAGACAAGAGCAAGAAGAAAGCGGGAGATGCAAGTTAAAAGGGGATGTTAGAGGGAAGACTGTCGGCTCAGAGATCCTGTGGAACACTGATGAAATGTTCAGTTTTAGATTTTTCTTTTTGTGTTTGGTGAAATGAAATGCATTATGGGATTCGCAGAACCTGAACACACACGGGGAGTGCGAAAGCTGAGATTGGATGTTTGTAGCTATGTGAGTCGATCCATTTTTTATTTTTTTTTTTAATGTGCTTTCTTTTATTATTTTATTTCATTATTTGATCTTAGCTGCTGGACGATATGAGCTTTCATTGGACAATGATGGACATAGTGTGGGAGCCACCGGGGTGCTTTGGGGACGCTACTGTGAGAAATTTGCAAGTTGTGCTGTGTGTGCGGTTATTTTTTATTTCTCCTTATGCTCTCTGGTTTCGTCCCACTGTTCACAGAGATGTGCTTGACGTTTGTGGCAACTTTCTGCTTCACCGGTCCGGGTGACAATTTAACAAATGCAGCCTTTGAATTGTTTTATAACGAAATAAAAAAAAAACAATTGGTTTTGGTATTTGTGGTTATTCCCTGTCTCTATTCTAAATAGAAGGCTTGAATATTTATCTTTATAACTTATAAATGATTCTAATCAGGTCTCTAATGTGTGACCGTATTGGATAAGAAACTATCCAGTGTCAAAGAAAATACTCTTTTCTATTATAATTGGTTAATAAGAGGTTTGATCATTAGTTTTGGTTTTGTTTTTTTAAATGTTCGTAGATATAAACTTACGTTCTGTGTAGAATCACATAAAAGCACCAACTATAACTACTTTGTGTTGGAATAGCTTCTAAATTTAAAAAAAACCCGCTTGACTACAAACTGTGTATCACCGCTAGGTGGCACCACATCCACATGCAACCGTGGGATTACTACCAGTGGAGGAAAATGTTAAACAGTACTGAGATATCTGACTTTGCACTGTGTAATCCAGTTGAAAGTGAAAATTGATTTTGATTTTCAAGACTTTCAATTCCTCAAAAGAATAATCCATAATAAAAGTCAAGCGACTTTTTTTTTTTTTTTTTTGCTTTAAAAAAAACAAATCTAGTTCGATATAATCATGTGTTCGTGATCTCATTGCTTTGTGCTGAACATTTTCTCACAAAGTTTATTTTCTCTCATCTAAAGTGACTTGAGTCGAACACGACCCCGGGCGTCACCAGAAGACCTGCTTTGATGTGTGAGTGATGAATGTCTTGTGCTTTTTTTTTTTTTTTTTTTTTAAACTACTTTGCTCTCTTGAATTTTTTTGGCGACGGCTCGTGAACGGAGCTCTGCTGAGTGTCTGTCGGTTCAAAGAGTCATAAATTGTCCCTCACCACCGTGACAATCTGAAAGTCATTCACACTGTGCAGTGGGGAAATTTAAAAGGGTTACACTCGCTCACATTTAATTCCTCTGACAGAACATGACACTCTTAGTTAAAACCAAGTTAAAGTTGTTAATGGGCTCATCCTGTCCTGCTCCTGATAAAGAATCCGTCTGCATTAGGCACCAACCTTAAGACCCTCATGCCTCCCATCACTGTTAAAGGCTTCAGACGAGGCTCATTTATAGTGTTCAGCTGTCCTGCAGCACCCAATCTGTCTTGTTGTATATATTAGAATAAAATGGAACTGCTTTGAATAGAAATGAAGGACACAACATAGAACAGTTTCTGGACGCTGCCCACATGAAAACAAGGGTAAGAGGAATTTAACACTTTTCTATCGCAGCCTGTGCTTTGATGAAAGAACCAATAAGTCGGGGAAGCTTTGCACATGTCTTTATTCTCTGGATGGTACTAAAACAAGTCAGAGCACAGACTTGTTAAATGGAAGGACGAGCGAGAAAACAAAGAAGACGTCATTTAGAAAGTCTAATGGAACCAGAGAAACACAGAAAAAACAAAACAAGAACACTTTATTATAGCTAACTTGCTCGTGGCCATACAGAGCTTCAGGAGGTAACTGTCTCCTTTACAGAGGTCGCTGGGGATTCTACCGAGACAGAGGAAGGTAAAAGAAAATTCTAGTTTCAGGCCTGAAGTTTCCCACTCCCTTTCAGAAAGACTGAATTTGTGGCCCAAAAATTATGGGCATGGTCCGCTGAAGCCGATTCACCCCCCAGCAAAAACACTGGAACCATTTATTTTGGATTTTTGGTTTGGGAGTTATAAAACAAACAAAAAAAAAATCAAATTCTCCAACAAAAATCTCTCCAGTGGCGAAACACTGAGCCGGCCAAACCTATTGTCACTCTTCTTCTATCAATATGTTAATATCTTTTTCTCAGCTCTGCTTTTTATTAACAGATTCTTTGTTTAATGAGGTGAGACCCTCATATCGTTTGTCTACAACGGCTTTGGGATTTTCTTAATTATATGAAGTGTTGATTTGATGTGTTTTGTCTTACATTTTGTAACTGAGTGAACAAATCATTCCATTCAGTATTTCAGAACAGCCACTTCATTAACAAGTAGAGGAGCTTGCAAACTACGTGGGTTATATGAAAATGAAAACGACCCTGTGCGTTAATTGTAACCGTCTCGCCTATTTAGAACTTCCTAATGGTGTGCACCTATGGTAACCATGTTTTGATTTTCCAAAAAAGCGGACAGTTTCTCAAACCTTGAGATTGTATTAAAATTGTAGTAAAAGATTCCCTATAGTTTTAATATTGTCAACGGATGCCTGCTCTGTATGGAGAGAGACAGCAGCTCTGCAACTCTTGTCATCCAAGGGGAAAGTAATGACTCTAGTGATTCTAACTGTGTCATTAACTTCATAACAGCAATCAGCTGTATTGTTAGTAGCAAAAGGAAAAGACTGAAGGCGAGCAGCAGTAAAGAAGGCTGCATGTAAGTGGATGGGAAGTGTCAGCAGTGATCAGTAGGATCTGTACGGCAGGTCCCTCCATCAATGTGTGTTTGTGTCAAAGTGACTGTAAGTTTACAGCTTCGGAGGCTGGTAAAACAAGAAGATATGTGAGCCATTGGAGAAATATATGCTCACTTTTAATGACCTGGGATTCCTCTGCCCAATTCTTATTCTTTTACTTTTTTGTAAGTTCTAAAGCCTTTATATAACATCCCCCCATGCAGACCAAAGAGGAAGGAAACTGTTACTTATGAACAAAGTTGCTTTTCATGTTTAACGCCCCATTGTGTATTCGTGAGGAGTCGTCCTTAAGTGAAGTCCTACTTTCAGAGGGGAAGGAGGCCAAAAAATTTAATAAAGTGTGACAAATTAACTAATATGAATATTTCAGGAGGTTTTTCATGCTTCAAACTGTGTGTTTAACTTACCCTGTTTGTTGAGGTCTCATCGCACTGTGCTAATAATATATTCACAATTTGCATGTAAATGAAATCTTCAGCGACGCATCTCACTTGAGGACTAAGGCACAAGCCTTGGACGACCGAAACAGTTTGTGAAAGGATAGAGGAAGAAGCAGGAACATTCACAGCCTGAATTCCACCCGTATTGTGATTACACACTATGGAAAGCTGGAACAGATGGCGATCTTGTGGCACTTTCCAGCTATTTTTGTTATTTGATTTCGCGGTTTCCAGTTGTTTAGAGGAACATTTAGTCATGCATTGACAACTTGTCATTTTAATGTTGCTTCTATTGCAGCTGCAATTGATAGAAAGAGAGCAGTGACAGTTCACTTACAGTCCTATCACCTCAACATTCCTCATTTCGACTGCCTTCCCTTTTTGACATGATGATCGTTATGGTAAAAAGGCGATTACAGTTAACAAAATAAAATCACATAATACAATCAGTCACTTTTACAGACATGATTTTTGAGAACATTTTAAGAGCTTTTCCTGCACTATTTACACACAAGGGGACGCGCTTGCATTTTGTGGCTCATTGAGAAGAATGAAGACCGGCAGCGGGGCTGAATTCAACCCGAGCGAGCACATATGGGACATTAGCGAGCAGAAAGACGCGAGGATGAGACCATTATCGCTCTTGTTGAGAACGTGTCACTTGCTGTTAAGACTGTCTCGGAGCACGGATGTGTGGAAATCGCCATATGCACGTATTTTCTCCAGCAGTGTGTGTGTGCCTCTGTGTGTATGTGTGAGCACTGAATAAGGCTACTAATAGCCTCTGCAGCTGGGGCCATTTGCCTTCATTTGGTTCGATGGAATTTCACATGTAACGGCTAAATAAATTGCTCCTTATCTGGCTCTCTAATCAGTACAGACTTTGATTTAATATCACATCTCATCACACAGCAACTAAACAGCGAGGACTATGGCCTAAAAAGTAACATCTTATTTACTTACATCATTCCTCAATCTGCTTTTAGAAAAACTGCTGTAATTTTTTGGTTTGTTTTTGAGGAATTTGATTTCTTAAAATGCATTAGAGGTGAATGTTTGCATATTACTTTGGGCTTTACAAAGAAAAGCAAAAAGCAAGCAAAACTCATTTAACCCCATGAGAATTGTCATATTATTCCTTGTTAAGCTTTACTCACACCCTTCCTCTACACATCACCGGAAACTAGAAGATCTGTGCTTTAGTTTCATGTGTAGCACGAGGATATAAGCGATAAGCTCTGTAGACAATGGGCTTGAGCATTTGGGTATGTGCAATCCAAGAATTTCCAAATAGGCGGTTCTTAAGAGGTAATTTTTGGTCAAATCATTTTTTCATAATATTTTGTTGATATTCTTCATCAGCTCAGAAGTGTAAGAATAGCATGCCTCATTGCATGTAGAGCTCCTAAGTCAGTTTCACCAGAAAAATTATTCACAATCTAATAAACGAACGAGTAAATTTAGTAGTCTGCCACAAAGCATGAAGCAGGATGAGAGATACAACAGAAAAATAAATCCAAACTCTGCGAGGGGAGCCAGTGGAGCTGTCATAGGTGCTGTCACTGAATGCATCATGATGATAAAAGGCAGCAGCCAAAGGGAACTTTAAATAGCAGTCAATGAGCCACTGAGGATAGGCACACGTTTCATAGTTGCCGCCAGTGGAGGTAAACTCCCCTTGCTGCTGGGAAATCTCAGCTGAAGCTGCAGACTGAAGTCATCTGAACTTGCTGGTTGGGCAGAACTGTCTGCTGCCACCAGTCGTCATGACGTCGGATTCCTTTGCCCCCGCCTCAGGCTTGAAGCTCTTCCATGACCCCTCAGGCTGTCTAACAGGAAAGTGTATCAGATTAGATCACGCAGGCTGGTAATCCAAATGCACATTCACTCAGATTACTTCATGCCAGCAGATTACGGCCATCAGGCGTCTCTTTTTTGACTGCTTTTAATGCATGTGAGGTTTGGTGTTTGTGATGTCCTCCTTCGCAGCATTCGTATCGTTCAGAGGTCGCTCCCCGTCTCCTTCCTGATAAAAAAATACATTTTCGGCTCCTTCAGGACAGCCGTCAGAAGTGTGACATGCAGCGTGTCCTCTGAGCTTCTGAACACACTGGAACAAAGAGCTTCAATATTAAATGGAAGATTGTTTATTCGCTGCGATGTGTGCGATGCAGTTTTGGCATATTTCATGGCTGAAAGATCAAAGTCGACAATCTGATTGGGGTTTTTTTTGTTTTTTTTCCTGTTTTCACACTGTTTGGGCCTCAGATTATGGTAGAATCAAGCCTGTAATACTCCTGATAACTGTTTCAGAGATTTGTTTCTCTGAGGTTGTCCTTCAGACTTGGCAAGCACGTCACTTGGCAGATCTTCTTGTGCCTACTTGCAAATAGTGTGTTCATTTGTGTGTGGCATAATTGTGTTTAATTAACTTTATGTCTCTTCACGAGTGGATTTACACATGTGCATGCGGTGGCTGTGGCTTCGTTGGTAGAGCGTTTGTGTCTTTCATGCAGAAGGCTGTATCCCCCCCACCCCCACCCCTCCACTCCCCACTATGTGTGAAAGTGTCCTTGAGCACCATCAAATCGCTCCCAATGGACAGACTGAGTGTCTTGAATGGCGGCTGTCACCACTGATCTGTTGTGAATAGGTGAAAACGATTAACAACATAAAGTGCTTTGGGGGCTGCTAAAGCAGTGGCAAAGTGCTATATCGGTGAAAGTGGGCTACCATCTCGCATATAAAACTTGTCATGTCAGCAGTTATCAATACTTAGGCTACAACATTTTTTACTCTGTCTGGAAAATAGATAAATAAGAGAGGAGGACCGTGGGAGTCTGGACCCTGATAGAGTCTAATAGAGTGGTTCATGGCTTAAAGGGGTCATATTAAATAGCGTTTCAACACTTTCATATGAGTCTCGTCGGTCCAAAAACATTGTATTAAAAGTTTATTGCCCCAAATCCAGCTTTTCCTTGATTTTTAGTCATTTGAATATTGGAGCTGGACTGTCTCCGCCCACACATGCCCATCGTGGGAAGAGGAGGAAGTACTTCGTCTCCCGGTGCCATGTGCCAGAGCAGAGCTGCCTAATTGTGCGAGGAGTCAAAAGGAGGGCCTACCTTGATTGGGATTGGCTAAACCCCTGATGACACTATATAGGGTTTGATTTCTGATTGGCTCGTTGGAGCAACACACTTTTTAAAAAATTGAATCAAGCCAGAGAGAAAGAGGACACATTTTCTTCACTTCTGGGGTTCTAGGTATGGGGATGCATGTTACCATTGGAAACCCATTACAGTAGTACATTTTGCATAATATGATCCCTTTAAGGAGGAATTAACTGAATCATTAACCAAACTGGTTGTGGAGAAACATGGAATGAAACATCTTTTTTGAATTGTAAAGCACCTGAAGCAGAGTGGATTGACTCCAGAAAAGAGCATTAGATGTGGAGTAGTGATCACAAAACAGACAGAACTCCATGAGGACTGTTGAGACTAGATGGAGTCACTTTAACTATCCTCACGACTGTGACGCAGTTCGCTGAGCTGTCAGCACTGTGTGGGTCAGTCTAACGACAGAGTCGCTCATTAAGTCCAACTGAAGGCCCATTAGTTGGTTGGTCTCTGCCACAGTCTCATTTCTTCAGACAATATTAAACCTTGGTATGGTCAGCTGCACCCGCTCCACTGCAGGTGCTGCTGGGGGGGCAATGCAACTTTCACAGTCAAGACTTTACCAGGACATTTAGGAACAGGTAGAAAGTGCTGCTGGAAGAAGAAGAATCTTCAGGAGCGTGAACTGAAGGAACAGAATCCTGTTGTGTCAATGATGGTCCAACTAACCCCAAACATCCGCCATGAGTGATGGAAATAGAAGCTGAAGCTTTAAAACTGACAACCAACAAACAGGTTTTTAATGAAAATAAACTTCAGCTGATCTTACGTATACTGAGCACGTAAGATGCCCTAAAAATATATCAGAACATCAAAGATGATGCCGTGAAAAATATTCAGTCAATAACAGAAAGACTCTTATTTGGCTGTGAAGCGTGTTCACACTGCCAAGAAGAAATCTCACCAAGTGCTAATTTGAGAATGTGCCCAAAAGCTTGCTGTAATTATTTTATCTTTAAAGTTATTGGAATATAAAGTAACAGTGTCCCGGTATATAACATATAAGTTCTATTTTTGTCTTATTTTTCTTTGCTGTTGGGAGTACATTTATCTCATTTCTACTCCATTAATGATCGAGCCTTTCCTTCATACTGCTGGATGTCACATAGAAGCATGACATTCAACCTGATGGCGTTAACATGCAGTGGAAGAGGATATTCATGCTTTGGGGTCCGTGGAAATTCTTCTATATGTCATGAAAATTAATCCTTTACTTGTTGGGGGAAAAAAAAATTAAAAATTCTTCAAAGAAGCTGAGAAAATTAGAAAAAAATTCAAAACATCTTTGCTATTTCTTAGTGGTTTTAATCTAGCACTGGCAAACTGATCAGTTGACATCATATCAGATGGTGGGAGCGTTGCATTGATGGATTTGCGACACATTTTGAGGCAGTCATGTATCTGGGTGATGCCCAGCGTTTCTGCCTTGAAGTTGATGTGTTGAGGAGACAATAAGATTCGACTTCCAAGTCCCGCCCACCGACCGTAAACCCAATTTCACCCACCCATAATCCACCTGCCACACACGCAAACATGCAGCGAGGGCGTCTTTCTTCCTATAAACAATAATGCTGGGCTAGCACTGCAGCAGGCAGAGGTCACTGCCATATTGGATGGTAATAAGATTGAGCCTCATCCCATAACTGTTTTATGGATTTCATCACTTTCTTGCCCTTATCTCTCTTTTTCCTGCGGCTTTCTCACCTGTCGGTGGATTGGTTTTCTAAATAAAACGATTACAGAAAAATCACAGTCTGTTGTTACATTATTAACCTTTAAGTATTTTATTTGTAGGGATGGAAAAAAAAAAAAAAAAGAAAATACATATTTAGTTTCATAAGTTCTTGACTCCCTGTGAGGTAAACATCAGTTGGATGCTGAGCTCAGCAGTCTGACACTCTGCAAACATCCAGTCTGGTCAATTAAAGGTCCCGCTGTGCTCAGCTTGTGTTCATGTTGATGGTGTGCAGGCATGTGAGTGGACATCCAAAAGTTAATGCTACGTTGATGCAGGACAACTAGAGTATTGTTTACAACAATGACACACGTTTAGACGTTGTCATCTAGATGTGACGGACTGGCTGACTTTTTCTAACACTTCAATTTTAGCAGCAGATGATCTGATCATGCTCACCGGGGGTTTACTGAGTGTACCAGCCGGTGTTGATTAGATTCGGGTGCAGGCCTCTGCTGTAATTGATTGTTTTCCTGGGACTGTTACTTAATGTGTTGTGTGCAGAATAGATGATGCTCTAATGACTAAACACAGTTTCCCCTCCAGGATTTCACTATATGTCACAACATCTGCCTTTTGGTAGAACTCAAAAATATCAATTGCAATCACAACCCAATCACTTTTTAGATCAAATCTGTAAGCTTTATGAGATTATTTCTCTTCGGTTACTGAGCCACAATCTTCACACTGCCGCTGTGCTGAGATCCTTGTTGAAATTCTTACCTCGATAAGAACAAACAGATTTCTAATTAAAATGCAAAACCAATGAGTGACTTCTTTGTAACCCCCAAAATCCCTGAATAATTTTGAGGGTAACGCTGATTTTGAAGAGCACCGTTTTCCCAGAAGACAAATACCACCATGTTCTGATCGGTATTGTCAGAACGTGTCAGACAGGTTGGACTCAGAAACGCGGCAGCAGGGAGGCAGAAAATGTGTTGAGTCCACCGAATCTGGCAAAGATCCGAGGACTCGACAGAATGGGATCAGAAAAATGTGGTCAGACACAGAAGAACGTGAAACTTGAATGTCTGACAAATGCACAAGACGATTTGGCCATAAGGCACAAGGGAGTAACTTTGGCAGTATGACGGAGGAACCACGGTGTCTTTAACTCTCTTTTCTAAAATCAGGCACAAACCAAAAAAATGCATTTACTTGAAAAATGTCTCACCTCTTTCTTATTTCCTTCTAAGATTAAGTGATCATAAAATGATGTATTAAAGTTAGAATTATAAATATAACTGCTTGTAATTTGATGGCACAGCTTATATATTTATCTTGCTCTGAGTTGGGTGTTTTGCTGTGGTCCAGTATATTTATACCTTTGTACCAGAGGATTGTTTGTTGCTGCCTACCAGGAACATTAAACCGTATTTCTCGGTCTAAAACCTGTATTTCTCTTTGATATGATTTTTGACTTACTCTACATCCTTACTGACTCTTCGGGCCTCTCTTGCAGAAACAAAACAGGAGGAAGATTAACTTTATGCATGATAACCTTGAAAGCCTCCAGGAAAAATGCACATTCACACATACATCAACATATGGTATATTAGAGCCTCTGAACATATGACACATTAGAGCTTCGGCTTTACATTAACACATACTAATGTCCTATACCATGTCCAAGAGTAACTGATACTTGTTGCAGGAATCCCCTATTATCCTCAGTTATGTAATATACTTTTGAGTGGCCCACTGACTGTTTGATACCCGGAAGTGTAATCTCTCCCTCACTTTCCTCCCTTTCAAGCACACCATTTCAATCACATAGAAAAAATATCCAAAATATTATATTTTTCTCTTGCACTCATCATTCAAATGAAATAGAAATGAATCAGAAAATTGGATTTGGTGCTGGGAAAACTTCTTTGCTCCTTCATTTTGCAGTTTTTTTTATTCTCTTAGAAATGTTTTTCTACGTTCAGCCTTTTCATTATAATTCACTGCAGATTTTAAGATCTCGTACAGATTCATAATTTGACATGTCCTCATTGAAATACGGCATTATGTAACCTCGTAAGCTTTATAAGTAGGGCACACATTGTAGAGCACATACCTCAGTGTGCATAGATCAAAGAAGCAGCACTCATGGGTCATGAAACCGCAGAAGGTTTAATACAGTCTCGTTATTGCACTTCTAAATTCAATGTACCATCCCAGCTTAACCGTGCAATTGTATTAGGCCACAGTCGCATATCTACGGCAGCTGCTTTACAGTGTGATAACTAATGTCTGATTATAAAGAGTATGCTTCACATTTCTGTGGTTGGATTCAAAACTTTCACTTGAATCTTTTTTTTTTTTCTTTCTTAAAGCTTGTTCAAAGTGCTGTGCAGGAGCTGCTGGAGCTTTCATCTGTCTTATTATGTCATAGACTGTTTCACTCCTTTTTTATTTCCGTGCCCCCTTAGTAAATGATTAGAATACCGACATGGTGCAGGAGTATTTCGGTATAGGCACTGTAGTGTGCACACACACACACACACACACACAAAACGTAATGCACGATCACAGTGCTGTACTTACAAAAATACAAGATCCTAAAACATAACAGGGTGAGGATCCCTGGAGTTTTTCTATGGTGATGATAACCTCTCCGAAGAATTGTCCTGGGCACCACATTCCCAACAGCTGCTAATAATCACTCCTTATAAATGACTATTTCTCAGTAACGTTTTAGGTATATTAAATCCCAGCAATTTATGCACCAATAAAACTCTTGTTTTGTTGGAGTAATTGCTTTTAAGATACTTTCTTACCTCTTCTCATGCCAAAGTCTTACAGTCAAAGTAAAGCGTTCAAGAAAATGGTATCAGTGATGCCATTTGAAAGACAGAACGCCACTTTGGCTTCAAAACTTGTATTTTTTATTTAACAGTCCAACAGCCTGCATACTTACTCAACTAAAACTTTATCTTTTAGAGAATAACAATTGTGCCAGCCAGCCAGCCTAAAATCTGGGCCCGGTCTCACTGATTGGACTTCATCCACAAAACATCAAAGAGCTGCAAGAGGAGAGGACGTCTTTGTTGGCCTCACAAAAAAAGAAATCAGAGCATATTTTCCAAATCACTGAAGAAAAACATGACCAACATTCTTGCATTGTTTTTTTTTTTTTTTTTAAAGATGTGATTTGTATTTTATTTCCTCTTCAATTCCGGCTTTGTTTTCCCCTCTTCAAGCGAGCCAAAATATATTTTTTCAACACTAACCCTCGAGCTTGGAACAGACACTGCCGGACAAATTCTTGTGGAAACTGGAGAATGTTTGTTCTTGTTTGGTCCAACTGAGATTCTATTGTCTCCATTTCTAACTCGCATCCATCCACACAATATGCTGCTTTAATAAACTCAGCATCACCGTGTTCAGTAACTCCAGAGCCAGCTCAGAGACACACACATTCATTGGCAAGCCATGCAGACACAGTGTTTATGACATATGACATGATTGTATATCCGTTTAATATAAAGTTGCATCAAAAGCAAAATGCAATTTCTAGATCAACGCTGCTGATTATGAGCAGGGACAGATGGAGACATTGTGTGTCTTGATGCGCTTATCTTATCCCATTTAAATTCCTTATTTCATATTGTCCTTGTTAACACAACAGTTAGATTTTGTGCAGAAAACATCTGGTTAATCTGTTTTTTTCCAATTTGGCAGCTTGCAGAAAAGCTGCATGCACGCTGATTGAACTTGTAAATTGAGTTTAATAGACGTAAAAGTTTTAACGGGGGTTTTGTTTTGTGAGCTACACTAAAGTCTGGTACATTTCTCACATGTTGAAATGCACCCTAAGGCATTTTGAGCTATTGTTTAGTTAGAATAATACACAAAAAGTGGATATCCCAAATTTAACAATGGCACAAGTAATCTTCCACCCACACACCTATTGTTTATGTGAACTAACTTTATCTGCAATGGTTAAATGTGGGTCAGCTGTTCCTGGCCACTCAAGCCCAAATTACAGGTTAACTGATCTGTTGAAACTGGAGAAGTAAATCCAAACAATGAGACAGTAAAACTTGCTTTAATTTGCACTCGTCCCCCCACATTACACACACTGGAGTTGGCCGCTCTCCTACTTTATACTCCATCATATATAATTTTCCACATGACTTTGGTTTGAACTAAACTGAAACAAGTCATTTCATCCTTCCACATTTTATAACCACAGATTTATGCTCAACCTGTCATACGGAGAATAAATAGACTTTTTATTAACACAGAGAGTCAAAAAAACTCACACTTAGACTGACGGCGATAAAGAGAGCGATGACTCGAGCTACAACAAAAATGTGACTGACTGCCGGGAGGTGGAAGTGAAGTAAACATATTTACAAGTTTCAGTGATTTGACTGCTTCCACAAAACTCAGACATACAGTACAAGGACCTTTCATGAAGCTATACAGCAAATGAAGGGGCCAATGCTCCTTCATGTCAAATTTGATATCTTATTATTGTTATAATACAATGATTGAACTCTGCATGTTAAACTAGTGAGTCATTAAAATGAACAAGGAGGACAAAATGAAAAAAGATCCAGAGAAGGAACCTTAAGGATCCTTATTAAAGTGTCTAAACAAACATATGCCACACTTGCGTCAAAGCAAAGCTTTCTTGATCAAAGTGAAGGCAAAAAAAATTTAAAATAGATTCACAGTGACACATCTCATTTTAGTATCTACTCTAACATTACTAGGATGATATATTATCTGAAACAGTTTGTGATCTCCATTTTAAGAGTTCAAAAGGTAAACGCTTGGTGTGTGAGCTCAGACATTGTGTTTGTACACATACAGTATGTGGACTTGCACATACAGGACTGTTTTCAAATGAATAGATAAAACAATGGCATATATACAATGCTTTCTGGATGGAGACATTCAGCAGTATCAACATGTTCCCCCATTACTGATACCTTATTGTAAAAAATTTTTTATAGTGTCCTCTGCGACTTTGCTGCCGATCTAGAGTATTTCCAGTGTCTTTGTTGTCTCCTCTATAGGTCAAGGTTGGAACAATTAAACATTGCGGGAAATTACAATTGGGTGCCTCTTTATCATTTAGAAAGTATTGATGTCACATAGTTGTCACAGTTGCCAATTGTCTTGTTTTATTCCTTCAAACTGACGCAGGAGTTCTATTTTTCTTTTTTCTTGCAATGATTTATTTTTCTCTTGAAACACTGTGAACTCAATGCTGTATGGAAATGGTCGCCCAGTTTGTTGATTTGGGGTTAGCTCGCCCAACTGTCCACTGTCTCTTCATACCTCGCCACACCCGCCTTCGTCTTGCTGTAGCCAGTTATGTGAAGTCCTTGGAAACAGCCTCGATGAAGTTGGGTGCTGACATGAGGATGGTGAAGGTGCAAATGATGGAGAAGAGAGAGAAGGCCACCAGGCACAGCCGATCCACCACCGCCGCTGCAAACTTCCACTCGCTGCAGATGGCTTCAGCTTCATCCTGGTCCCGAAACCTCTGGGCGATATACGACACCTCCTCTAAGATTCGCTGAATCTCCGGTGGAGGAATGCACGCAATCCCAGGTCCTACTCCCATCCCCAGACCTCCAATCCCACTGCTGACCCCTCCAGGGGGCTCGGCTTCGTCACTGAGGGAGCCGTGCGCACGTCCGCCTAGAGCGACCCCGGAGTCGCTGGAAGGCGGGCAGTGCGGGCTTTCGATGGGATGGTAATTTCCAAAGTAGAGACTCATGGACCCGTTGGAAGTGCCCGTGGGGCAAGGTGGGCATGATGTCTGTGACAGGGGGGCAGTGAGGCTTGGGACCGTGCCCAACTCTATGGAGCTGGTGCTGGAGTGATGCTGGGTGGCGTGACGATACTTATACCCGCGCCGCTTGCGCTCATCGCCAGGTTGTTTCATACGGAGAAACCAGGCGCACCAGTTCAACAGAACCACCCGAACCTAAGAAGTGAGGAGATAGAAACACACATGTGGTTAATGCGAGGTTTCAATCGTCCTGACAAGGTTTGCTTTTAAGTGGGTTTTTTTAATGATGGTTTCTGGTTGTCTGTTCAGTTCATGAGGGTCACACATTAGTGTATTGCTCAGCACTCATAGTGAGAATGACCCTGGTTTGAGCTCGGGTTGGGCTTGGCTGCCTTTCTTCGCTGAGTATGAATATCCTCCCCGTGCGTACGTCTATTTAGTTTCCTCTCAAGGTCCAAAAACATGCTTTTGAAGGTAACTGGTGATTCTAAAATTGCCTGCAGGTGTGAATGTGAGACAAGGTGGTTGTTTGTCTGCGTTTGAACCGTCATTGACTGGTAAACTGTCTAGATTGTACCCTACCTTTACCCAAGGTCAACTGGGATCAGCTCCAGCACCCACTGATAAAGTGGTAATAAAGACGGACGGATGGAAGTTTGGCGCCTCAGTTGTATTATCAAGACGTTGATGGCAATAGTGCTTGCTTCTGGCTCATTAATCAAAACCTGGTGCTGGTTTTAGTTATATAGACTTTGGAATTTGATTGTATCTTCTAATTAAGGCTGCTTTTCATTTATTGGTATCACAGTTCTGCTTCCTGCCACTGTGACATATACAAACATTTGAACTGGCGACGACTACCTTAAGCTCAGAATTTGTCACTCACCCATTTGGGCATCTTGCCTCCGTGAGGGTCATGATGATGAAACTGCAGCACTATCACTGTCACCACCACAGACATCCCCACAATCATCATGGTGCTGGCAAAGTATTGAGCTGTGAGAGGCACAAACACATCCACATGATCAGAGTTAAAACTGAGGTCAGACATTTTAATATTTGACTAGTTGATTATTTTTAGTCTTCTTTTAACAACCTCGGGGTCATATATAATGAGCATGTACTTACAGGTAAAGTTTTGATATTAAGTTAGGACTGAAAAATTGGTTGATTTCACAGTCTGGCATGACAGCAAAAGCCTGCCTGCTCAAATTGGAATAAGTTACATTGCCACTGGCACAAGATGCACATTTGAACTCAAAGAGGGTAAATTAAAGTCGTAAAATGAGGGGAAAAAAAGGGAGAGGGTGTGAGATATATACATGGTCTGGTTGAGAAGGAATATTTTCACTGTTATGGTGAACAACAAAGATGAGCCGGGGCGGCTGAAATTACTTGTCAGGCTTATTTATGCATGAGAACGCCAAAGATAAAGCAAATGAAAGCAAAACTAACATGTTAAAAACAGCATAGAGGAATGAAATTGATCAAAATGCTTATTCTATGATGATCAATCACTTAACATTTAGGTTTTCTTCAGGGAAATTGAGTCAGGAAAAGACCGTGGAAATATATGATGCATAATCTTTTAAAACATAACTGCCAGACCTTCAGTCACAAACTTGCATTGTCAGTCACGGCTGAAGTAACAAAATGCATAATGCATTAGGGAACAGGATTAAAATGAACTGAACCAAGTGGTCTCGAACGAGATAAGAGAGGTCCCACAGAATGAACTAAAATGAAACAAATATATGGGTTTTCTCAGACAAGTTGATAAAAGTGCAGCGTTAAGTGTGGGCCCCTTCAATAACAACTAACAACCATATTAATCTAAACAAGACTCAAAATATGTTCCATAAAATTGTGTTCGGGTCTTATTTATTTATTTATTTATTTATTTATTTGAAATAAAAAACATTTGAGGAAGTCATAATTCATACATAATAATGTTTTTTTGTTTCTTTTTTAACTGGTTTGGCGAGCCTGTGATCAGGGCTGCATGTGACCCTCCGAACCACGACGCGATTGACCGCTCCGCTCCGCTCGCTTAAATTGTGTCACTCTGACAGAAATCTAAAAGTGAAGCGCTAACCACACACTCACACACCTTCTTTCTGTGTCCAAATATATACTGAGAGATGACAGCTAAATGAGGAGTGTTAACCCCTGCAATATGTCTGCTTCTTTGCTTCTCCTCATTACCCCCTCAAAGCCTCTGAAGTGGCTCCCTGGGAAGGTTTTTTTTTTTTTTGTACCAAAGCTTAGCCATCGCCTCCTATAACCCACAGCCTCATTCTCCCTTCATTACTTCTATTGCTGTCCTCTACATCCTTTCATTCCTCTGCAGCGGAGAATCAGACTTTTCACAGCCTATTAATGACGTTGACAGCATTAGTTATGGCCACAAAAAATCCAACTCAAAGCAGCTATCAGTTATTCAAAATTATGTATGTACTTCCTTGAGCTTGCAAGGTCCAGCCAGAACAAATATTTTATTTTAATTCAAGGTTTCATATACATTTCAAACTGAGGTTGTGCTGCTGAAAGACATGATTGAAAGCACAAATGTGTGGACATTTTAAATATATATACGCTTTTCATAGTATTTTGTATTCCTTATGAGGAAACTTTTTCTTGCCCGCTGATCAAATGCATTAAACATAGAAATAAAGATTTGGTAGAAAAAAGCTCAACTTTGTTAGGTCTGATTCCATGCAATTTATTTCTCTTCATAATAGTAAAGTTCAACATAAAAGTGTTGAGGTGCTTGACATTAATGACTATCAACACTGAGGTGTATCGCTGCAAAAGGTAACCAGTTCGAAGAGGGCAGAGGTAAAATGATCATCACAGACATTATTGAGTATTACTGACATCCTAATGCATTAGTAATGAATGAATGACTACATGATTTTCATCACTGTGTTTTGTTACGTGTAGGAGTGCCAGTTAATTTATCCACTGCTAAATAGCTGTCACAGCATACTCAGTAGGTAAGATTTCATCAGTTTTTGCCTGCAGAAGTTGGGTACCAATCTGAATTGTATTGAAATAAGGTTTACATTTAGTGCATACTGTCACCTCTGGATGGGATTAAATAGACAAACTGTTGAAATGTCTTTCATTTAATGAACACAATAACAAGTAGCACTCAGGTAATCCGGATGGAGCATCTCATTGGCTTAAAGTATTGGCTTTACTGTAACGTCTCGACTAGTATATGAAGGTATTTTTGATGCATTCTGCACCTCTGTGCTTGACCACTAGAGGAGCTCAGCTCAATGTCCTATTTTTGGAAAAACATATCATAAAGCAGAAAAAACTAAACAAAACTTGTTTTAGTAATCTGCTCCCTCTGACATGGACTTCACAATGTTACATGCACATGGACGCAGGAGTTTAACTCACCAATGAGAGGAACAGAGTCGGACGTGGCGGGCATGATCTCTGCCACCAGAAGCATGAAGACAGTCAGCGAAAGCAGCACAGTGATGCCTTGGGACAGAGATTGAGAGAGGCACAGGGAGAGATCATAACGATGTGATCAGGGCCACTGACAAATTAAATTATTCCTGTAATCACTTATGTATGCAGTCAGTTATGTTCTCATGACTCCAACTACTTATCAGCCGGCAGCTCTTGTGACATGTCCAAGGTACAGGAGGTTCAAGCTCCACACTCGTAGACAGATGGCTCTTCATCAAGTGACTGCACTGACTGAATGAGTTTAGTAGCAGGTCTCTTATTGTCGAATTCCTTTTTGTCACTGTGATTCATGATGCATGTTTTCATACCTAGGTATATGATTTATCTGCATGCTTTTGTAGAAATACATGCCTGCTCAAACATGTAAGCACACATTCTTGAGCGTATGCGCTCATGGATATTTATGAATTCAACTGCATAAACCGAGGCATCTTCAACCCTTTAAAAGTTTAAGGCTTATAAATCTTTCTAATCAAAGTGCTTTACAATAGTATAGATTATCCCGTGTTACAACATAAACATAATACATGATGTTGCAAATTAACATGACATGTATGTTCAGAATCTTGTCCTCACCTAAAGAGATTTTTTCTCCAGAGTCTGCTGGTAAAAGGAAGACCAGCAGAGCCAAGCCTGAGATCAGCACACAGGGGATGAGCAGATTTAATCCATAATAGAGAGTCCTGCGGCGCATAGTGACTGTAAACGTCACGTCAGGGTAGGGCTCCTTACAGCAATCATAGTACAGCTCATTACGCTTGGCTGGCACACCTAAGAAAGAAGCACACACAGACACATTATAGCATTTATCACCTGATCAATGTAAAGATTAAGGTTCCTATCAGCATTGTCTATCTATATGAATGGTCGACTACATTGAAGAATTGATTCACATGAAATATTCAGCATTTACTCTGCTTTTAATCGATCTTTTTAGTTGAACGTTTCCGAAGACATAAATGAGTTTAAAAGTTGTTCGATTGTTTAATTCCTGACAGAGAAACTTTCTCACCTTCAACTCTAGCTCTGGGGATGTGGTTTGCTGCACTCGCATATGGCCTGGCCGCACGCCTGCGAGAGTGTCAAATACTCTTATTGCATGCCATCTGGTCCTGTCTGACACCCATTTCCAGCTAACCATCACCCCGGGGTCCCCTTTTTTTCTACTGTCCCAGCTGGAAACACCCTGCATGGGAGGTCTTCCAGAAAGTCTCCCCTTTTCCAGTTCATCCAGCTACATCCATCCAAATGTGGTCCCACAGTAGTAATGATTATAAAAAAAAGAAACATATTTATAAAACAGGATTTCATTTTACTCCACTTTGTTCGCAGGACAAGGGCAAAGCCTTGTGACCATGTACCAATAGTTTATGTGGTCATGAATGTTTTACATTGCAGCCTGTAAGGCATCTCCGTGGTCAGTAATTAATGAATATATGGTTGTTTTAAACTATTTTGCAATACCTCCATTTTCAATATAGTCAACCAAGCAGTACTAGAGATGTTTTCTCATAGTTTTTCAATTTAATTTTAATTTGTTATGTATGATGTTTTTTAAAGTCACATTATTAATAAATTAATAGCAACGATAGATAGATAGATAGATAGATAGATAGATAGATAGATAGATAGATAGATAGATAGATAGATAGATAGATAGATAGATAGATAGATAGATAGATAGATAGATAGATAGATAGATAGATAGATAGATAGATAGATAGATAGATAGATAGATAGATAGATAGATAGATAGATAGATAGATAGATAGATAGATAGATAGATAGATAGATAGATAGATAGATAGATTTGAATGTATCACACAGTTACACATGGCCACACATGAATCACAGAGTGAAACTTGTGGAGCAATGTGTCTTTATAGTTATGCCTGTAGTAAAAGACACAGATGCTCTCTTACCCACGAGGTCCCACTCCCCATTAGGTATGTAAGTGGATGTGTCGACATCGAGCATCTGCAGGTCCAGAAGCCAGCCGTTGTGGGTCCACGAGCCAAACTTCAGGTCACACTTCTGCACATCGAAGGGGAACCAGCGCACGTCGATGTAACAGGTGCTCTTTAAGATGCCCGGGGGGATGTACTGGCAGTAACCCGACGCGTTCACCAGTACATTAGTGTGGAAGGTGGCATCGAACCGTTCATCCGCACTGGGGAGAGAGTAACAGTAGAGGAATATGTGAGTGCATCTTAAAATGCATTGTGAGCTGAGGCTCTTTTTCGCTGACTTCATTGTATTGACTTCTTAACTGTATTTGAAATTATGCACAAGTTCTACGGGCTGGCAATTATGAAAAAACTAAATGGCTTTGGCACTTGTACTTGTAGAGGAAGAGGCTCATAAAGCAAGCTTGAGAGAAAATGTAAGATTTTCACACAATTGGTTGCTCACTTTGAATTAAAGCAGTTTGGTTTTAAAAATGAGATGAAAACAGTGTTTGGAGAAATGTCATTAATTCAATGAATAATGTGCTTATGTCTATCATGATTTCAGCACTGAACTGAACAGATGATTGAACATGAAACAGAGAGGACCAGGCGTGTGTGTGTGTGCGTGTGTGTGTGTGTGTGTGTGTGTGTGTGTGTGTGTGTGTGTGTGTGTGTGTGTGTGTGTGTGTGTGTGTGTGTGTGTGTGTGTGTGTGTGTGTGTGTGTGTGTGTGTGTGTGCTGGGCTCCTTTAATACTTTTTGTTGAGTTATTAGAAACTAAAATGAAATGACATGTAAATACCCTGCAAAATATTTAAACAAAGAACTTCCATTGTTTAAAAGCCCCGAAGGGCCGATGCAGTTAGGATACAGAACCCAAGATCCACTTCAGCATCGGTACTCAATTTGAACTCTGATTAAGTATTAAAGAGAAGTGGAAACTCCTTGTTAATGTGCCTGAGGGGGAAGTGTGAACTTTTGTTGAATTTATAGTATACGAGCAAAGTTATAATACAAAGTGATTCACCGCTGTACTGATCACATGTAAAACAGGACAATACAGCTTCGCTTAATGTTTGTGTGTTTCTCCACATAGAGAACAAAGAGAAGTAATACATTGAAGTAAATACATAGTTACATCAGCACAATTTGGCAAATTATACTACAGTATAAGAAACATAGGAGTAATTATTATGAAGACATTTATTATTTTGTACTATTTCTTATAATAGCATAAACATCACAGTGCTTAGTGTATTTGTAAAAAACACAGCGTAAGGCACCACGGTATTATGGCTATATTATAGTATGAGGACGTATAGTAATGTTCAAGAGGAGCTGAAATCCATTTAAAGACTTTTTTTTAATTAATCCAAAAAAATTATATTTAGGGTTTGTTCTAAGCAGCTATGCAGGAAAGTTCAATAGTGTATTTGGCAGCAATCTTGGGAATTTATTGTGACTTTAAAATTTACAATTTTCGAATTTCTTGTCAGGATATTTTTAACCAATAAAGTTTTGACAAAAACGTACTAACTTTATAAATGTTATACAAAAAATAACTGAAAATACACTGATACATAGAATACTAAACTATAAATGTGAAGTAGGGAATGGGATTAAGTGAGGTATTATCCTCTTGCATGGGGTCTGTCTAAGATTCTCTAGTTAAACAATTGAATTAATACATTTCTGTATTCATCACATACTGTATATTGTAGTTCTCTTCCACATACACTTATTCTAACCTGCATATACTTAAATATGCCTTCTTACAGAAGCTATGAGCTTCTCTCAGAAAAACATTTGAAAGTATAATTTATGTGAGAGGTTATCATTGTCATGTCAAAGGAAGTATTACTGTATGAAAGTATGACGGGGCAATTATAAGGCGCTGTATGTGTGTATTACAATTTAGTGTTGCAGTGTGTGAGAGAGTCGAGTTTTCATAGTGTGTGTGCAGCCTAAAAAGCCTTTCATACACACACTGCACACACACACCATCAGTGTGTCAGAAACATCCTGGAGCCTCATTCAGCCCTGATAAAAGAACACAGTATGCATCTCTTTTTTTTTTTCTCTCTCCCCTCCCTTTTCAGACTGAGTGATTTACCTTTTTACCGGAGGGCTGAGTGTTGTAATTCATTTCTCCACTGTGTGTTGCTATCAGCTGGGGCTCCGGGTGCTGGGGGGGGGGGGGGGGGGGGGGGGGGATGTATGGGTTGGCTGAGGTGGAGTCATGCAATGAATTATTCAAGCTTGAGCCCGACTTTTTCTGAACGTGCGCCCATTCCTGCAATTACTGTATATACGTGTGTGTCTCGGAAAGCACACATTGTTCCTTCAAAGTGTTTTGGTAATATTTTATTTCAGCTCTTTTGCCGCCTCTTTAGCTTGTCTGGGGTAAATACACGGGTTATGTTAGTTTTGTTTTTTGTTTTGGGGGGGGTATGGGAGGGTGTGTGGGTGGAGCAGCGCACAACCTACAGTAGATGTGGATCAACACATTTTCAGTTTAGAGAAGCAGGCTAATCATATTGACAGTAACAGTTTGTCTTTCCAGCACATAAAAGAAAGGCTAATTTAAGATTTTCACTGTTCTACTTTGTCATTAGTCTGTGATTTCCGATTGGAAAACGGCGCTGTTAACAAAAACAATCATTTCACCTGGTAGAATAAAAGAGTTATTGGTCTATACCACTGCCACAATCTGTTAGTTTGTTTAATAGAGTTTGGACGTCTCGCAGTGTCACCAAGAAGGCAGGGCTGTATTGTGAAATAAACAGTTTGGAAACTAATGCTTATAACAGCCGTCTCATTTAATAATAACATTTTCAGATGTACAGTCATGTCAGCAGAAATATATAGTTTGTGAAGTTTTCTGCGGCCTTTGGATGATAAGGCAATAAAAATGCACATGACTGGACAGGTGATATCCCTGAGAAAACGGGAATGAGTCTGAACAACACACTGTCGTACACAGAAGGAGAGAGAGAGAGCGCTGCAGACATTTCAGAGGGAGGCAAGAGAGAAACCCAGACAATGATGGCACTGACTGGTCGGTGTACCAGGGGACATGAGTCACCGAGCTTTCCTCTCACTCACTCAACACACACACACACCATGCACGCACGCACACACACACACACGCACGCACGCACGCACGCACGCACGCACGCACGCACGCACGCACGCACGCACGCACGCACGCACGCACGCACGCACGCACGCACACACAGATTATTCAAATTTAGGGGACCCGCCATCTTTCCTGTCCCTCCTGAAGAAAAGCAAACTCGAGGCTCGATGCTGCCACCACCTTGTTTCACAGTGTTCAGGGTGACGTGCCTCCACATGTTTTCTGTGTCCCTAATATGATTTCTTTCAAACTGCAAACAGAACTTGTCGTGGCTTTAGTTCAACATCGGTGTCTTCTGGTCCCTCTTCCATAAAGGCTTGATTTGTGGAGTGACAGTTACCCAGTAGGCAGGCTGTCCTACCTGAGCTGTGGATCTCCGCAGCTCCTTCAGAGTTACCACCTTGGCTGCTTCGCTGATCGCTGCTCTCCTTGTCTTGTCAGTTTAGATGGACGGCCATGTCTTTGATAGGTTTGTAGTTGAGCCAGACTTTTTTTTTTTTTTTTTTTTTAGAACTTAACCCTGCTTTAAACTTCTCCACAACGTTCTCCCTAACCTATCTGGTGTGTTACTTGGTTTTCATGATGCCATTTGTTCTCATGAATGCTCTCTAGTGAGGTCTTCACAGAACAGCTGTATTCAAATAGATTATATATAAAACCCCCGGGAGGTTGACGATATGCATCACTGCATGTAAGAAATACAACATATTTTCAATTTAGGTCACCTTACATCACTATAGTTATTACTGGAAAACAGACACAACTGAATACGATATCAATCAATAACTTATTATCAACGTATTATCAAATAACAAAGTTATTAATAAAATGGGAAAAGGGAGGCTGGAAACCTCATGATGATAATATGTTGCATATTAAATGTAAGAGTGTGTTTTTAATTCTATACATAAGGATGGATGGGTGTTACACAAGCTGTCACCTACTAGCTGCTGAAACAATCGTGTTCATTCATTCAATTGAGGAACATTCTCTCATGTCTGTTTCTTCTATTAAAGCAAAAACAAAAAAGAAACCTCACACACTCTTTGGAAACAGCACGTCATTCCAAATGTGTTTGAATGTTTTCTTTTGTTGCCAAAAGGTTTCTTCGACGAAAAGATCACAGCTAAGTCATCAAAATCCCACTTCAGTCCTCAAAACCTTGAATCTATATCCATTTATTAGATTAATCCTCCCGTCGGTTCAGGCCTGTCACAGTGGTCAGTGTGTGTGGTACATCTAACTTCCTGTGCTGCTGGAATTAGGATTCAGTCTGTGCTGAGGTGGACGTCCTTTATGTGCCTCATCGATCGGCAGTCAAGTGAGACCATTGACTTTTCCCTCTAATGGCACAGGAGCTCATCAGCTTGTAGAGCTGTTTCAGAGCTGTATGTGTTATATACCAAGACTGTGGTTGCCTAAAATAAGCACAAACACACAAAAACAGCCATGTGAACGTGTCACCATGCACTTATCCACATTATTATGAGGCTGGAGCCGACATATCAGGCTGTGTTGACGAGGGAAGAGCGTAAATTGTCCTCTGATGGTGATAGTTCTTAAGTATCCTTATAGCCTCTTCTCTAAATGAGCAAATGGGTTGGTGTTTGTGAGCACATTAAGCAAAGGTTTTAAGATTTACTTATTAGTCGGAGCCAAGCTCATAGCCTTTAGTCACATGGTAATGAACCACAAGATGTAATTTGTTAATCAAGGAAGATTTTTGCCAGGATGGTGAATAACAAAGTATTTTCCTCAGGCATTGTATCACAAACTAGATTCCAGATGTGATCCATGACTCACATTATGGGTTCGTCGCGCATGAAAGGGCAGTGGGAGATGGTGTGAGTCAGTGTGCACGTTTCACACTGTGATGAGAAGAGTTACAACCCCTTTATTAACAAACAGAATTCTTCCATTGAAAATAAACGTACTGTATCTCCTTATTCGAGATGCCTTCTGACCTCAGTATTCATAAATATCATTAACCCCATATTTAATTATCAGATTTCTATTAAACTCCGAGCAGCATGAAAACAAGTGAAAACATCTGTTATTCAACACAGTAGGAGAAGCGTGTTATTGGCTGCGGCCGGATGGCCCCTGTGTAATGGTGTGTGTTGCTCAATTACTGGCAGTAATGGCGGTAAGGCATGGATAGTTCTGCTTCAATTCTTCAGTTTGCAACCTGTGTGCATGTTTATGTCAAGATATTTACAGTGAAGAGAGCTTGGAAGTGTGTAATTAGTGAGTTAGGCGTGTTTCTAGAGACGATCCATATTATTGTTAAAAACTACAATATTTCATAGAGAAGTAAACCTTTTGGCCTCAGCTGTAAAGTGGGGTTGTCTTCCACTGTCTTTTACCAAATAATCAATCAGTTGCTTGCAAATAGTAAATGCAACAGTACATGCTTAATACATGGAGGCAAGCTGTGTCTTAAAACGTATTTAATTTCCATAACACTCAGAATTATGGAAATTAAATACGTTTTCAGACACAGCTTGCCTCCATGTATTAAGCATGTACTGTTGCATTTACTATTTGCAAGCATATTTCACTTCATGTTTATCAAGCCAGCGACCATATTTGGTCATTTCTGCGCGTTTCCCTGTTTTGCCATCCTGACGATTGTACATTGATGACAATAATATATTACAAGATTAAACTGCGATGCAAAACACCGAGATAGGTGTTGCTGCTGGTATATTTGGCTCCGGCAGACCATCTTTCACCTCTACGGATTGATGCATTGAAAATATCATAAACTGTGAAAAAGCGTGTCCGAGCAAAGCATTACATATATAACACTGGAGCGAGACTTCAAAGATATGGACGATGCTTATTGTTGTATTATGTAAAGACAAATCCTCACGAGTGCTCACGAGCATGTATCCAATTTTTCATCGAATGCTGGAAGAAATTTATTCATATCCAATTTAGAGAGTGTTTAGGCTTGAAATGTTGAAACAACACATGGACGGAAGTATGGAAATATTCTTAGATACCACTCTTAAGTTTGGTCAAAGAATGCCATATATGAAGGGTAAATATATACTTAAGTCTTTAAGATCCTGGTTAAACATTGGAAAAACTAATTACAGTGTATTAAGGTGATATATGTGTTCTTTAAATAAATGGCTTTGTACTTGAGAAGTGCTGCATTCACGACCCGGCCTCGCTTTGCTTTCAACTCCTCGTTGGTGACTCAGGCCGCCGCCTCAACAAAATGCACTGATGCTAAATTTATTGCAGACATGTGCAGTCACTAAATCTTTACTTACCAATGACTTTCTTCTGCTTATGCTCAAATGTTCAGTAAAACAACACCTGCTGGATATCAGCGTTTTAACGTTGGCACCGCGAACCTTTTTTTTTTTTTGCATGCTGACATCATCTTTCGACAAAGTCACTGCCGTGTCCTCCTGCGAACCTTTTAAAGCGTGGCTGCAGGTTACTGATCTTTAGCCATATCAAAACACAACAACAGTCTAAACTAAGGGGCGGAAAAATTATGTTAGTTTTCATTTCAGAATCGTAAGTGAGTTTGGCGATTCAGTGCAATGCACAAGCACAGAGCAAGGGAAGTCAGTCTAAGAGACAGGTAGACAGTGAAGGCAGCACGCTGACACCTTGACGGACAGATATAGGAAGATTTATAAAGAGGAGTCTGTGAGAGCTGGGACCGATAAAATATGGAGAGAAGAGTGATTGAATAGAGAGAATTATAGTGAGACAGTGAGTTATGAAAGAGGTGGCGGCAGACACAAATAGAACGAGATAAAAAAAGAGAGAGTAAAGCGGTGAGACGAGAGGGAGGAGTGGAGGCAAAAGGGAAAAGGTAGAGAGGCGGGCGAACGAGAGGGGTGAACGCACAGAGATTAGAATGGGTAATCCCGGCAGGTCTGAAAGCTGAGCTTTTAAAATTTAGGTTAATACTGGCAAACCTTTGTTTTGTCCTCATGTTCCCTGTGATGTGTCTGTGTTGTCCTTTGGTGCAGTTTGTTCTCTGGTAGAAGTGAAGAGGAATAAGCGAGGCTCCTCTCCACATACCCTCAATAACCAACTTCCTAATGTTCTCCTTTCGAGTTCAGATTACATGTTTACGACTCTGGTCTTGCAAAAAAAAAAAAATTGCATTAATTGATTCATTTGATAATTTTTTCCCCCTCAGTCTTAGACACGAATATCCATTGACTCAAGCATGCGAACGCAGAGCAATTAGTGGTTTTAGAGGAAAATATCTGGCCTACATCTTTAATTGACTTGAGACAGTCTCGCAAGAAAAACATGAAAATAAGTTGATGCACAAACATCACCAGCTTGACCTAAATAAAAACGCTCACTCACGCACAGAAGACGGGGACGTCGGCCACAGATCTCACTGTATGTTTAGCACTTTTATTAACAGTAAATACTTCAAATGTGATGTAAAATTCATAAAATGTTAATGGCTTTTGTCCACAAATGATTCCCCATAGCAAGAGGTATACAGGTCGCACTGTGGTACAGTGGTTCGTACTCTCTCTTCACGGCATGAAAACACCCAGTTTGAGTCCATAGGAGCGTTTCTATGTATAGGTTTACTCGTTCTTTCTGTGTGTGGATAGGTTTTCTACAGTTTTCTCACACAGCCCAGAAATATGAGTTTGAGGTCATTTCGTGTCTCTAAATTGCACATATGTGAGAATATGTGTGTGTGTGTGTGTGTGTGTGTCTGTCCTTCTGAGATTGTTCCACCCAGTGTAAAAAGATTTTTGCTTAACACAGTTTCTCTTTCTCTTTCAGATTCTAGATATTTCTAGGAAAGGTGTTTTTGACACGTGTGTTTACGTGTAACTATTAAAAAGAAATAGCAAAGAAAACATTCCAGCAGAAATCTGTAGGGGAGATAATCTTTTCATTTTATGTACAACAAAGCAGCTCTGACCTGTTGTAAAGGAGGATGTCAGGCGTCCAGACCTGATCTGAGGGGAATCGGAGGTTCTGCACACCAGGGTAATTGTCAGGATTCCAGCTCAGATAGACGTCCGTCCAATACTGAAACACAGTGAAAATGAGCCCCATTTTATTTTGTACAGGGTGTGTTAACTTACATGTACCCTGCAAGAACTGCAAATCTATTTTAAGTCATTTATAAATCACAGTCGCCCCGACGACAAAAGCTTTTGCGTCAGTCATTTTCAGTGACTAAGCTGCATGAAAGGTAAAAATCACTGCTGTTTATCTCATGTGCTTACATCTAAAGCCAGGACAGTAAAGCTCTCAACAGGTGTCCTCTTCAAAGTTTGTCTGTTTATTTAGAGTTTCCTGAAAGTCCCAGTGGTTCAACTGCAAACAAAACAAACTGTGTAACTTTTTGACAAACCTCCGCCTGATACATGAAACAATTTAAATCGAGACAAAAAAAAAAAAATACATGTCAACAGTTACTTAAACGTGCTCCACTTTTACTTCCTTTTTTTCTCCTCCTGTCCTTGTCTCACTTTCTGCTTGATAATCTGCCAGCAGGGATGCAATCTTCAGTTTGCTGATGCCAGCACAGAATCATTCTCTCTCTCTCTCTCTCTCTCTCTCTCTCTCTCTCTCTCTCTCTCTCGTTTTCTGGCATTTTGCCTTTTTGAGGATTTGCAGTCAAGAAATGGGAAATGTGTGGGAAGAGAACGTTGCAATGGAGTGCGGCACTCGTCCAGTCGGGATTTAACCCCGCGACTTTTTTGTTCATGGTATGCACTGTAACGGCCATCTGCTCACTCTCATTTCTATGCATTTTTGCAGTTCCAGCAGTGGCGATACTGTTCTAACTAACTTTTCCGGATCATTTGAATTTTTTAGGTGGTTGAATTAACCGTTAAAAAAAAAATTGGAATACAATAATGAACGTTAAATAATTATAACAAAAATTGCATGTTCCTCTTAATGTGCACAGTTAAAACACTCAATTTTAACATGCGTTTCATAATGGGGCAACAGCAATTTAAAAAAAAACAACACATTTAAGTCCTTGGAAGATAATTGTGTAATGAAAGTACGATTAAAGCAGATTAGCTTGGTGATAGTATTTCCCTCTCAGACTTTGACTCACCAGCTGCAGCCAGGCGTTGGTCATCAGCACTTGGTTCTTCTCATCCTGAGAAGAAAAACAGAAAGAAGATGGAGAAGCTCAGTCTTTTGCATGTGATAAGACACGCAAGCCAGTTCATATTTAATAAGGTGGAAAAGGAACTCATCGTCAGCAAATCAGTGTTGTTTTTTTCAAGTTGTAATCAACAGCTCTTTTTTAAAAACACCGTCACACCGAGACTATTTAACATGAACCATCCTTTTGAAGCAAAATTGTATTTTTCAGTCAGTTTAACAGAAGTGTCACACCCACAGTGTTTAATCCTGAGTTATGTTTGTTGCCCCTGTTGGGCAAAGTCGTGACCTTGAGGAAGAACGACTTGCGTTCAGAAATCATCCTCACATGTCCCAAGTTGACAGGGCAATTTGCACTGTGGTGAAACCTGACAAAAAGAAGGTTGAATGGAATAAAAAAAACAATAAAAGGCTGAATAAATGAATAATAGCTTGGTATAGAAATAGAGGAACAAAGTGAAATGGAAATCCTGAACTTATTGCCACTGTCACTCTGTGCTACATAACGCCACAGATTTTGAACCACAGTTAGATATATCAACAGGATTTCCCGGGTTTCACAGTGTAAAACCACCTTTAGTCATAAACTCTCATGTTGACTTCATGTACACCTGATATAGTATAACTTGTTTCTTATAGCGAAGTCAAATTTTTACATTTTGGTCATTTGGTGGTTGCCTGCGTCATGTTCCTCTTTGTAATATACTCAAGTCACAAAAGGTGGACATCCACTGTTGTTGTTTTTTTTACCCATTTAATGACCAACAAACAACGACCACATTTGCACATTGCAACTTAATCTGGGTTTGTTTATTGATTTCCGAGAGATCAACCAAATTAAGAAAGAAACATGATAAACTATCTTCCCAGTAGTGCTTTTTATTCAAAATTCTCTTGATTTTGTTTGTTCAACAAACACGCATACACTTGTTAAATTTGTGCAATGTAAATATATGATAATAATGGATATACCAGTCAAACAATCTTTACCATCTTTGTCCACCACAGGCCTGATTGGACGCTTTGAGTTTCTTTAAAAGATACAAAATTTATAAAATGTTTTCGAAATATTCATGAAGCGGTGAAATTGTCTTGCTCATATTCTAGCTTCAAGGTAAAAGTACAATTTTTGCAAGCATCAAATTTTTGTGCTCCCAGTGCGAAGAAGAATGTCAGGAGAGGTCAGTGAGGAATCTTAAATTAAAAGCACAGGAGGGTTGAATGGGATCAAAAGAATGTCTGTAAATCAACACGAAGCAACTGTCTCTCCAGTTTCCTGTATATCTCACTCTTTGTCATTTTTCTATGTTATATTGTTCCATAATGTCTCTCAGATAGAGGATGACCCAGATGATCTTGCAGCTGAAAGTAATGATTGGAAATGATGCACGTCTCTGCAGAGATTTCAAATTCCCTTGTGGTTCGTGGTGTGTGTGTGTGTGTGTGTGTGTGTGTGTGTGTGTGTGTGTGTGTGTGTGTGTGTGTGTGTGTGTGTGTGTGTGTGTGTGTGTGTGTGTGTGTGCGTGTGTGTGTGTGTGTGAGCAATTCACTGAAAAGATAAATATAGGGCTGTGGGACATAATAAATGTACATAAAGATAATATGAACCTGACTGGACTGTCCATGGTCAGAATGCCTGCAGCAGTTTGTGCACCGGGGGACTTATACACAATGTAGTAACTTCACTTTTCCAAATCTAACTGAAATACAATATTTAATAGTCACTCACTCCCCTGATATCGTGGGACTGCTGCACTGTAGATTGGGAAATGGACTGATTTATTTAGATGTGACTATCAATTTCAGACTTCATGAAAACGTTTGCTTCATTTCCATCCTTCAGGGGAAAAAAAAGAAGGTCAACCTGGAAGAGGTTGTTAAGTCTCTGGAGTAAGTCAAACTGGTTAATGTGAGTTCAAGCTCTGCGAGAAAGGTTGATCAGATGTTCAGGGCGTAAAGTAAATGGATTCCTAAATCATCACTGCATTTGGAAAGACGTCGTTTAGCGACGGCCAAGACGTCCAACCATCATCTGCTTATACAGTAAAGCAGCACTGGAGAGACAGAAGCTTGTGCATTAAGGCTGGATTCTGATGAGTCTCTGGGTTAAGTGTTCAGGTCATGCAGGCAACTGCACTGGCTGCTGCAGAAATACAGTCCAGACGACGCAGTGAGGCAAGTGAAGGCAGCACTCAAGTATGCTGACATTGTTAGGTTTATGCAGTATGAACAAGCGGTCATGGCACCAGTTCAACACTTGAAAGAAGAGATTAATCTGAGCAAAGGAGGGAAGGGCTATGTCAGTTACCTGGATTAGAAACAGTCCCAGTTGCTGGTAATTTGGTCGGTTGTTACCAAATGAAATATGCTGACTGATTTTTTTATATTTATAAAAGTGAATCGAGTATTTAATCCTGTAGTGTGCAATGTCCATAATTGTTCTTGCTGCTTTTCTTTGATATACACACTTTCAACCATTTTGTTTTTGCTAATAAATAATTTTTGTGCATGCATGATTGTTTACTCTAAATCTAATTGAGCTCAGTAAACTTTGGAGTTTCAATGAAAAAACAAAACAAAAAACAAGACAGTAAAAACCACAGTGGAGAAACATGCATACATACTGTCAAAAGTCATCCTATTCACTGACACAAAGTATTATAATACAAATATATTTTCATTATTATTTCATTTTGTTTGGAAAGCAAATTATTCCAGAGATTTCAGGGAAGATTTGCAGATGAGCTCAGATATTTCACCTGAATTAAAAGATGCATTTTTAAGTGAAACTGAGTCCTTCTGGCAAGGTTAAATGAGCATCTTGCTGTGCTCCACAACCCCCCCCCCCCCCCCCCCCCCAAATATCCAGTTTACCTTATGTAAGCATCCAAACTGCTGCCTTGACTGAATCTGTAAACAAGCTTTAGTGCATTTCTCAAAGTGTCAGCAAAAAAAACTGTGAAATTCTTGAATTTTACCTCTCAAAATATTTTCCAAACACTGAGATAATACAGAAATGCCCTCAGCCCCATCGTCTCACAGTCTAACGAGCACATGAACACAGTTTCACGATGATGTTACTTGTCAAAATGGATCTGTTAGCAGCTCCCTGATAATCTCAGTGAAACATGTGCCGCTCCTCGGCTCTGAGACGGATGAGGCCAAAACAACTGTCAGGACACAGACAGACAGCCGAGTGAAAAGCATGAAGTCCCTGTGGGTAGAACACACTCCCATGCACACACACCACACACACACACACACACACACACACACACATACTGTTGTATCTGTCTGTCCTGGCAAATGAGAGCAGACATCTGGCTGGTATCAGCACATTCAACACAAAAGCACCTTCATGAGCTGACTTGTCTCTGCCTACGCGCTGATAAATACATATCATGCATGTCACATGTCTAAAGTTTAGAGGCTTGTGTCTGGAGCTTAATGAGTCGGGCATTAATTGGAATACCCCCCCCCCCCCCCCGTGCTGCTATGTGAGCGATATTTACATTTTGAAAAGACATCAGCTGACTTGAATGGCGTTCTGGGTCGTGGTGTGGAGGACAGAGGAAGATGTCCTTGAGGAATGTGTTGGGACGTTAACCCTTCGGCCAATAAGTGATCATACTTATTAATGCTGTCAGTTTGTTTATTTCTCAACAAACTGACAATGATGAGTTAAAGGGCAGATAGGGGAAAAAATGTGCTCATTCTTGAGATTGGTGTCATTTTTGTAGCATTACCTAAAAAAACTACCATCTCCTATTTCCAGTAAGTACATCTGATTGATGCATTTCTCCTCAAAAAATGTAAAAAGATGTGAAAGACTGTCTTCAATCATGTGAAATATCTAAATCAAATGACAGTATCAAATTTTAAATCCTCCCAACACATCCAGTGGGTCATATTTAGTGTATTTCCCTTGTAGATAACACAATGTATTGTACTATATTATTACTAATAAATGTATGAGAAATATCTAAAGAGACAAAAAGCCCCTCTTTCAGGGAGTTTTATGAGAAATATGAACGTACATATGATGTTGGCCAGTTTTATGCGACGTTGCATTTGATTGTAGAATTTATATGTATTGATGTTTCTTTGCTGATTAAAAAAACCCCTTTAAAGTATAGAGATATACTTCAAAAATACCTTAGGGATAAAACTCTCAAGACACGCTGATTTTGGTAAGTGGGGAGCACAAAAACCTCGACAGCTGATTTTATTGAAAGGGTTGTCATCTGGAACGTACAGTCTTACACACTATGTACAGAATGAAAGGGGAAAAAAGGCTCCATGAGCAGCTGATTATTTCATGTCAAAGTGCCTCAGTGGAGCAGCACAGCGACATGGACGCATTACAATCTGAATTCATACCAAAACAATGCTGCTTCACAGAGGAGGGAATCAGGACCTTCAAGCCGTCAGTTATCGAAGGTCGCAGACAAAGGTAGAGAGAGACGACTCAACTTCAAATCCTCAGATTAACTTCAAATCCTCAGTATGTGTGTGAGTGATAACATAAGAGTGACAGTGTGAATTACAGTACACTCCCGGTACACTATTACTTTATGTAATAGACGTTTTAACGGGAGAAGCGGATTACTTCTGCTATGATAAAAAAAATGAAAAAAAAAAGTTAATACTGGGTGTCACTTATTCCAGTGAGATGTATAGCTTCAAACAGGTTTCTTCAAGTACTTATGAAGCTACTCTGTAGAATTCTAAACACCTTCAGTGGTGCAAAACAAAAACAACACCATTATAGCACCCTGCGTTAACACACAGTGTGACTTTTTTTCAATATTCTCCATTAAAAAACATCCAGAAAAATCCTCAAACTAAAATCAAGAAACATATTAAAGGTACTCCCAAGCTTGTTGTGTGAGTTTTATGTATTTTCCGCAAATTCAAATAATGGCTGACATAATTTACAACCCATGACAACCGAGGGTCTTTTACTTCATGTGTAACTTACAAATTTAGTGTGAATATAAAATAATTGAAAAGTTGCCTCCTGCCTCTCGTTATTTACTTAATGGAAATGGCTGAACATCTTTGTCTTTGCTGTTCTCGTTTCTGATTAAGTGGGATGATTGTGGTACGAGAACCTGAGCTAGTTGAAGTTAGGCATGAGAGTCAAACGTACTTGGTTGTAATGGTTGTACTTCATGGTTAGTTCTGGTATTTCATTTTCATGTTATAGTTATAGTTTAGGAGACATATTTACAATATTATAACTGGTTGTGCTGTGACAGCTGTTGTACTTGTTTGTCTGCTGCTACTGATCCGGGCCATTGATATTATCACAGAGTCTCCTGGTGAAGTTAATCAATACATAGTCTACAAATTCTTTTTCAATTAATGTCACTTTGCAAGTTTCATATTATTCTACAATTTTTTTACATGCTACAAAAAAAAACCCAATATAAATGAATACTCACCACATCTATGATCTGCAGCAGTGTGAGGCCCAGCTCCACCAGGATGGCGGCTGAGTCATTGACCACAGGTCTCTCTAATCGGTTGTAGTTCGCCAGCAGCTCCTTGTACAGCCTCCGCTGGTATTCGCCCTGCAAAGATCCTGGAGGGCAGAAGCAGGAGAAAAGACAGTGCGTGTGAGGATCACCCTAAATACAAGGCATGACCTGTTGCATCACAAACAAATCCTTGATATTAGAAAACATAATAAACAAGTTTGTGCATCAATACCTGCACAGGTCGAGAAAACTTTAAAAACACCAACAGTGAGGACATATGGCTCGAATAAATATCGAGCCCTCGAGTCTGGACTATTTCTGAAGGTCAATTCTCAATTTATGTCTCTGTGCGCAGTGTTATGTATTTTTACTTCTTCACAAGCACTGGAATACAGATGAGAACGACTTTTCTTTCCATCAGTATTTTTGGCTTCTTTTATCCCCTTTCTTGTGTACTGAGACTGAATTTTAATCCAGAGAGTACCGCTAATGGTCTTCCTAACCGTTCGTCCTTCCTTTGTTGGCACCAGCATGCAGTCAGATAATAATTTACCTTGTAGAGGTTAAAGCACGCTGCCTCAGACAGTATCTGCTCACTGCGTTGTCACTCTGCCGGCCGGTTTCTGATTCTTACAATACATCCCATAGATGGCGTACAATAAAGACTGTATGTATGTGTATGAAACACGCACGCACTGTCAGTGCTGAGAGTTGGTGAAGTTTTACAATCTGAGGTGATTGGGATGATGCGCCTGTTGGTCTGACTCTCATCACCAATATTGATCCTCCTCACCTCACTTTCCATATACACTGAACACTGTCCCAAAATAGACACACACACACGTCCATACTCAGCTGACAATGACCTTGACGTTATCCATTTAACTATGAATTGGTTTGTGTTGATTTATCAGCCCTTTGTCAGTCGACTCGCTCCTGATCGGTGTTTATGATGTGGTTTATGGTGTTTTGATTCTTTTATGGTATTTTGAAGTTTTATGGGTTTTTCGATGCTTTTATATAAACTACTCAGTGTGTTTTGAATTGCTCCTAGGGGATGAATACATTTATTTGACTTGACTAGACTTGACGTTGGGCTTCTGATAAACCCTTATTCTCATAATCTGTTGAGTCTCTATCATTTATTGTACTTTGCTTATCTGGTATAGAATAGGAGAGCGCCAGTGTAAATACTTTCCAACACCCCGTAAAAAATCCTAATAAAATACATTCACATTTGTGGTTGTAATGTGTCAAAATGTGGAAAAGTTCAAGGTGTATGAATACTTTCAAGCCACTGTATGTACTACATTTGAAGTACACATGGTAATTGCACATAAAAATGTCACCTCAACACTGTAATGTAGAAAATAAGATAAGATAAGATAAGATAAGATAAGATAAGATAAGATATCCCTTTATTTATCTCGCATGTGGAGAAATTTGTAGAATATATGTAAATGTGTTTTTAATGGGTATTTAATGGGGAAATGTATACATATATATATATACACACACACTGCCACTGATGAGCGGATACAATATGTATTCATTCTGTACATACATGCAGGTACTGAGATGGAAGTAAAACAGAACAAAACAGAAAACCAGACATCCACACAATGTGCATGTGAAAGAGGACGAGAGCCCTGTGATCATATGAAGAGGAGTACAGCTTTTGCTGGCGTGGTGCTGATTAGCCCACTGAAGCTATAATGAGGAGAGTTATGGCAGGACCCAGCCTGAGGTCAGACACAAAGAAGCAACAAGAAGCTGCTCTGCACAGAGAAATCCTTTTCATGGCTTCTATGGAGCCACGCAGACTTGGCTTAACACAGCACACCCATGTATGCCCGCCACCCACATCAACTTTCTTCTGTATAAGTTGGATTGATCCACAGACACATGCGTAGTCACTGTAATGGTTGTCGACACTTTTTCAAGCCACGCTATTATCTTTTGTTCTCTCCGTAAACATGTTTTGACAGGACGACAAGGCAAACGCTCCAAAGGTTGTTTTTCCTCTCAAAAATACAGCCTCAATAAATCAACAAGCAGAACTACAAAGTGTCTGCTCGTACACGCACAATCAAATTTGCATAGACGTGCGCGCAGAAATTCCAATACAGCTGCATCCCGACGCAGCCCCGCAGCTGCTTTCCTCCTCTTTTATTACAGTGGAATGTGGCGTGAGGGCCAAACAAACATAGCTAAACTAATAAACTCAGTGGAGGAGAATTGAAAGCGCCGGCTCAGTAGCTGCTTGCTTGTCTCATAAAACCGTATTTACACAGAATTAAATAATCAAACAAAACAAACCAACCCGCCAACTTTAATTTGTGAGCAAACATAACACACAAGGGGATGACAGATCAGATCGTCTCATTAATGAAGCTGATATGAGATGCTGGAATGAAGACATCAGTTTTCCAAACACAGTAAGAGGCACAGTCATAAATCTCCAGCAGCGGGAATTGAGAGAGGGAGGTAACAGGAGCAGAGTCGATGGCTCCTCTGTTTTACTCCGAGCTTTGCATTTGCAATTCTTCCTGTTTGAGAATTTACATGAGTAAGAAATTATTTGAAGCAATAAAGTTGGTGTGGCTTGTGAAGGATTTCAAATTAGCAAAATTTTGTCAAAACATTCCTCCTAGTAAAATAAGCTGTGTTGTGTTTTGCCCCTTTTCTTTGATGAAGCACCTTTTACTCCCACTCAGGGCAACAACACTTGTACTCAACTAACGAAAGTAGTGCGGCACACAATATGCACATCTACCAACATAACATGAAAATTACATTCAGCAAATAACAACAAAACATTAATAAATCTTGAAATGCCTCTCAAACAGCAACCTAAACTTGACATGTTTTATTGAGGAACGCCTACAAAATGTTGAGCAGCACATCAACAAAGAATGGTCATTGAAATGTCAATTGTCAAGCAGACTCTACAAACTCATATTCCGTCCAACTTTATCCTTAAATTGAGGACATGATTTGTTTTCAATTGATCCTGACATTTAAATACCAAAGTCTGTGTGAAAATTTCAAGCTTAACCTTCGAGGATTGTAGAGCCTTTAGCCTACAATCCTTAACGGTGAGTTGTCAACACTGAATCACCAGAAAGAAAAAATAGGATGAGGGCACCAGCATAAAATGTCTCGGGGTCGGGGGAAAGCCTTTTTCTTAGTTATGGCTTAATCTGTAATCTATTTTATGTTTAAAAATGTAAAAAAAAAAATTAAAAAATTTAAAAAAATCAAAAATTTTAAATTTAAAAATAAAAAAATTTTTAATAAAAAAATAAAAAAAATTTAAATTTAAAAATTTAAAAAGACAAAAATTTTAAAATTTAAAAAGTCAAAAATTTAAAAGGTAAAAAATAAGAAAATAAAAAAATTTATTTAAACTGAATTCATTGAAGGTGTAGTCAATATATAAAAACGGTATAATGTTTAAAATAGAACCACTAGTGTAACAATAATGTCAGTTGCAGACTACTTACAGTTCATAAAGGCTATCCAGATAATTACCTTTGGTTGCTTATGATGCCTGGATAAAAAAAATTTAAAAATCTAACGTTCAATCAAAAATGACTCATTCAAGTGTGTCCGGTTGTGTGACTGAAGTTATTGTAGCTGTTCTTGGTCATACCAATATCTATTTTTTTTTCTTTTTTCAATTTAGACTTTTAAAAAAATCTTTCTGTCATGGTCCACGTGCTTTTGTGAGATTCTAACTCTGTCTCTCGTTTCTGGCTTCTGATTGCTGTCCTGATGAGTTTCACCTGTGCCTGAGTGTGTGATTGTCTTCACCTGGTGGCTTCAGTATATGTGGGGTGTTAGCTGTGTGTTCTGGTTGCCAGTCCGTCTGTGCTCCTTGTGAATAACACTCCTGTGGCTGTCTTTGTCTCCAGTGAATCTTTGTTTGCTCTTGTGATATTTTTATTGCCTTTTTTTTTATTAAAATTTTTTTTATTCGGTGGTGTTTGCGTCTTGAGTCCTCTCTTGAGCCAAACCCGAAACCTTCTCCATACTTTACTGTGCTCCTCGAGCCCTCAGACATACAAGTTGTCTGATTACACGCTAATATCAAAACGTTTCTAAACAACAACAGCAAACACAATCCTCCCTGAGTTCATGACTAAAAATGTCAACATTTGTCCATATCAAGTCTATGAAAAGGTTAAATGTTTGAAGATTTGTCCAAATTAGTGATTATCGAGACGGAGTACAACAGAAACCGTGTAAATCAATCACGGAGTTATGTTAAGGTCAAAACTATTAAAGGCACTGCATTATCACTGGACACAGAGAAGGTCAAGAAATAATCGCTCTAGTCTGGGGAACTTTCTGCAGCTTGGTCGTGTCTTTGGTACTTTCTGCTTCTGTCACAAAAGTTTCTCCTGCATCTTGTTGGGACAGTTTCAATATGCTACATAGTGCTGTGTAGCTGCACAGCAACAAATAACACCGTTACTGGAAAAATAATCCTTTCCCCTCCTGACCTAAAGGCTCATTTCATGTTGCAGCATTGGTGAAAAAACAAACAAACAAAAAAAGCGGTAGGGTTAGGGCCACTGTTAACCAATTACAGGAGTGGAATATAAGATATTTCCTATCCACTTGTCTTTAACACCACAAACAAATGGAATCTCAATATTGAAAATCAAATGTTTCTCACCTTTCTGACCATAACAACAAGAAGTGAGCAAGCAACTGCAATAGTCATAGAAATAGAAGTTATACAGGAGAGCAGCTGTACCGGGTCATATTAAATTATATAGGTGTATTTAATGAGAGAGCAGCAGTCTAGTGGATATATTCAAGAAAAAATATTTTTTGCCCCTGACAAGCCTATAACTTATTCAACAATATACACAGCAAACAGGATGGCTAGTTGGGTTGTAGGATCTCCGACTGTCAAGCAGACAGCAACCCACTGAGGATGTGTGTTTTATCTCTTTCCAGATAACTTCTATTAGGTTCTTCCTCTGGGTCTGACCACCTGTTTCCCCTGAAGTGTGTGTTAGAGTCTTTATCAACGTCACAACGCTGAGGCACTGATGACTGCTGATTCACCTTCCAAGACAACTAGAAGAGAGAGAACCCTAAAAAATACAACAGCCTCTGATAGATGTGCATCTGTGCAGCTCTGCACAACAACATAAAAGAGGAACGGAGCTGCAGAGTGGATTCAGGATCCACTGTGTCCACTACAAACGCCTTCAGTGAGGATATGTACTCGCCCGCTAAGGGATGGAGCTTTACTTTTGCCTCCATCAAGAAACATTGACTGGAGGTAAGAAGAAGAAGCAGCAAAAGGAAGTTTAGTTCTGTTTCCCACAGACACACCCATTGATATTGTTCCTTCAAAACTATTATAAGTTGATGAATAATAGAACACATCACTTTCTAGACAATAACACATTTTCGGGCACTTATCTTCAAATATAAAAAAATAAATAATAATTTAGAGACATTTGTATCCCTTTAAGAGATTTTTTTTAAACAATCAATTGTAAAATATTAAATCAGTTTTACACAGAAATTGTGTTTGATGATGTTAATTGATGCTGAAGTAAATGTTGCATTCATTTAAAAAAGATATCAAAAAGCCCTCAACAGAAATCTTAATCAAACTATTCCAGAGGCTAAAATGCCTCTCAGAATTATTAACTATTCTAATATGTCACAAAAATTCTCATCTTTGCATTTAAATGTTGGCCTGCTGACAGCTGCCACAGTCATCCCAACTTTCTCCTCCACAGACCATTCCCAATTTTACCACAACAACAATACTTGCCTGTTAAATGTTTCAGATTGAACCTCCTCTGCTGTCAATCTTGAGTTACTGGCAGACAGAATAATATCAGTCTGACTTTACGGAAAATGCAAAAAGAGGCTGATCTCTTGGCACCACAGCGTCTCTGAAGTCATGCCCACACTGGAGGATGAAAATAAATACATTTCACGATGTGTCCTTTGAGACCAAACCAATTTAAATGCGCAATACCTTGACGTCAACATTTATTTGAAGAAAATTGGCTGTGACTGCTATCGCACTGATTGTTGTGAATGGAAAATGAAGAAAAATTATAATTTTGGTCCACGTATATATATGTATATATATATTTCATGCCTTTTACTCTGAGGTGATGAGACGGACTGTCCACAAATTTGTCGCAATGACCTTAAATCTGCCTGTACTGGGAAAGAAATCCAGCTTCGGTTGTCAGAATATGACAGTTTGATATAGAAACATTGACCTGGGAGTTGTGAGATGGGATTCGCTTTGGAATGAATCCAACCATCAGAACAAACAGTGAGGACAGGCTTCGAAATTGATACTGACAACAAAAGGCAAACCTCTTCTAGAATGGGAACGGTCAGAAAGTGAGTGATAAAACTAAAGGAAAATATTCACAGGATCATTTTGTTTAGAATGTATTCAGATCAAACGTATGCGAAAGGGACGAAAACGATCAAACTTTAAATCAGTGACAGTCAGAAATGTGAGATTTGGTGAATTAACTCAACATTCACCGTGTTGAGTGAGGTATTTAAAAAAAACAAAAACAAAAAGTAGCAAGGTTTATTTAGGTTTCTCAGAATATGAACAAGCACAGCAGGAGACGAGCTGATGATGATGTGTCCGGAGTGATTTCTCAACCCATGACCCTCAGTAGAATTCTTGTTATAAGAAGTGGTGCACAGATTACTGTGATTAGAAGCGGTTTTGGATGACATGAACAAATCTAAGGTGAAACCAGAAATACATATGATACCCTTCTCTTCTCAGTTTTTCCCACCTCCTTCATCCCACCCACATTTGCTATTTTCCTGTAATTTCTTCATTCTTCTCCGTGTTAACGGCACCTCTCTCCCTCATCCATCTCCAAACTATTTGTATCAGTCCAGTCTTTCTTTAATTACTCCTTTGCTTGTTTCAGCTGAATGAGTGCATAATAGAGCCGATCAGGTTCAAAAGAAACTAAACTGACGACAAAAAAGCAGCATGATAATCGATAATGTCACCTTCAGAGGCGAGCCACCGTCCTGTACGACAGGGTCATTTCAGGCAGAGGGCAAATGGGGCTGAACAGACAGGTAGAAGGTGACCAGTGTAAACTGATCTGTTCCAACTGTGAATTAACAAATATGTTTGTTTGGGATGGCATCAAAGCAGCACAGTGTCACTCCCTCTTTTTGTCACACATGATCATATACTGAGAAATTGAGCTGCGCAATATTGCCCCATTTAATATTTTTACTGGTTCAATGCATTCAGATGAGGCTTCCAAGCATACTCATCAGACAGTCTCTCTCGCTCTCGCTCTCGCTCTCGCTCTCGCTCTCTCTCTCTCTCTCTCAGATAAGGTTATTTTAGGCAGAGCACGAAATGACCACAATTACATCAGGGTGTTTTAATGCTTCTGAATCGCCCAACTAAACCCATCCTGGCTGAGCAGCGCCGCAAAGCGCATACAAATTGAGCACAATTGTGGTTTTTGTTCTTCAGTCTTTTTCTGCCAAGGTAATCTCCTATACTGATGTACATTAGGTAATCTACTATAATATTAAACAGGATTTTAGTACTCTAAGGCTTTTTTTGGGGGGGGGGGCAAAAGCGATGACATCAGATTTCTAAAGATGACACTGACCTTACTAAGATGATAAAAAATATAAAATATAGCAGTTTTTAATGTTCACTACCAAAAGATATCCATATAAGAAATAAAGTGGTTTCATATATTTTTTTTGACAAAAAGCAGTTTTCTCGATTTATGACCCACAAGGTTTAAGCTGCCTGACATATTCAAATGGTTATCTCTAAAGACTCTTAAGGGAGGAATCGTCTCTACTGCTGCCCAGACAAGAGAAATCCACCGCACGTCACAACTGTTTTACCCTGTGGTGGCTTACAGGAGGATCGGCCCTGTCCCAGCTGGAAGGCGGGTTCCACCCTGGTCAGGATGGTGGTTACTTTTAAACATGTTCTTGAAATGTTCCAAAGTCTGAGTGACCTGACCACTGCTGCAGCCATGTTTGTCTGCAGCTGAAGTGTAACCGACTGTAGTTCACACCAGTGATCTTGCTGCGAGGCAGACTGGGGTTAACACAGGGCCTCCAGCGCAGCCGGGGCCCCTGAGCTTCGAAGTGATGTAACATGAGTCCTGATGAATAAACAGTAAGGACACTGCAACGTTCTGGTGACCGACGAAGGGGACGAGAACAGATTTGGAAAGCTTTAAAAAGAAATAGATAAAAAATTCACTTATTTTCACATCAATTTAGTTGAATAGTGATTTAAACGCAGCCAGCAAGTTCTTTTAATGGAGACTTGTCTCTTAAAAAAAAAAAGGACATAAAGCACAAACATAAAATCACGCAACACCGCAGAAAGGAAGATTTATCAGTGCTTAGGACGAAATGTTTCACATACATCATACTCGCTCAAGAACTTGACACAAAAGAACACATTTATTATTCGGTTATAAAAGAGAGGCATAAAAGGGCCGTGATCCCAGAATGCATTGAGAAAGAGGGACCCGAGTTGTGAACCTGGGAAGGAGGAGGGGGACAGTGCTGCACAAAGGAAGTGTTGACAGACTGTAACTCCCTGAGGGCTTGGAGACTTGAAACCATCATAAATGCTACATATCTGCACGATTAAATGGTGATCCAGATGGAGACCTTGTGACTGACGCCAAACCCAGTAAACTATGTCTAAATTATATTACAATTGTTGAACATAATTTACACATCCATCAAGGTCATAAATATAAAACAGTCTTACATTTGATGTAGTTTGTTTGTCAGAATAATTGAAGTAAGTAACCACTGTAAATCTGGTTTAAAAGATGGATTCTTAAAAGAGAAATGGGGAAATGGCAAACAGTAAAACAGTAACTGGATCGTGATCACGTGCTTCAGTGTCAGTCTAGAAGTTTGAAAAGTGGACTTGGGATCGGACGATTGGAAGTTCCGAGGTACGAACCCCCAGCTGTGGGTCCCTGAGGAAAACCCTCGACCCTCATCAGCTCTCTGAGTTATTATCAATAAAGTCAATAAACTGACGCATAGAACATGATGACGCCTTCGAGTGGCCATCAAAATGTACACTTTCTTGTATTTTGTGATGTTATTTTAGTGTACTTTCCACGTGTACTCCTGTATAAATTCAGTTAGTCTGTTTGAGTTTATCAGTCATTGGAGGGTGAAATTGATCAGGCAATTTATAGCTGCCATGCAGAACTTAAGGTAGAACAACTTTATGAAAACAACAAACGGCAACAAAAAAGTGACGATACACGACCGCAGACAGCCCTTTCAGGTCTGACAGCATTTATTAAGTAGCTCTGAATACACACCGTCTCTCTACGTGTGCACTGACTTAATTAAGGTCACATCTAAACAGGCAGAGGTCTGGCACCTCATTATTTCATCATCAATCATTTGGCCGGGGGAATGAACCAGCCGAGGGAGGTCAGGAGTGAAACATCCAGATGTTCACAGGCTTCAAACCTACATCTTGACCCCGGCGGCTCGCCTATTACCCAGTCTGTCTGGAACTGCAGATGTCAGAGGAGTAATGTGAGGTGGAGATAAGACACGGGCCAAAGAAATAGGTCCATTTGAGTTGAGGTGGAGGAACATAGTGTGTTTAAGTCATGAACAGAAGAGAAATTGTAATACAACTAAAAAAAAAGAAAAATCAAACATGAGAGTCACGTGTTCCTCATATTACAAAAAGCGACTTGACATATAATTATCCTGTGCGATTTCATATTTAATGCTTGGCTATGCTCTGAAAGCTTTCATTTTATGCTTAAGTGTCATGTAGCGGTGTCTTCAACAAAGTCAAAGCTCTGCGATGAAAAAAGGTTGTACTTGTACGAGTGTATCACTAGAATTAAAGTTCACACACTGAAGTGGATCCGAAAGCACGTCTGTCACTCAAAGTAAAAGGATTGGAGAGTGTAGAAACGGAGGCACATGAACAAGGAGTAGAAGAGAAGTAAATGAGATTTTGGGAATAAAAGAAAAGATTAGTCGACTAAAGAATTTATCTCACTACATTTACTTCGAAACTAAAATGGTTTTCCAAAATTGCCATTGATCATTTGGAACAAGTGGGACGTTGAACCCAAGAGAGGAGTCACAGATTCATCCATTAACACATCACTCCCAGCATCATCTGACTGGCCGCAGTGGTAAGCGGGGATCAGAATATATGCTGTTGTGAGTTGATGGAGTTTTGGACGGATGAATTCATATAGGAGAGGTTTATAATCTATGGTTAAGGGCTCAGTGTCCTAAGACCCGTGGATGTTTAATCCTAATCCGGGGGGCTAAGACCTGTGCTGTGGTGCAACACTGAGTGCATGGCTAATACATCTCACTCCTGATGACCACAGACCTACTGTTTTCTGGAGCTAAATCAAGAACTGTCACAGACAACGTGTGTTCAGAGGTTTACCGGCATATACTTCAGCTCTTGCCATTTTATTGCTGATTATGGAGAAACCAGGAGGAGGACACTCTGCGCAAGACAGCATGAGAAAACGATGCTTAAACACTGAGTGAGATGCTGCACTGAAGTCAACCATCATATTATTACTGAGTCTTTGCCGGTCAGTCTCACTCCCATGAGATTGACGTTCTTATAGAGAGTGAGAGTTAGAGAGAGGTTGAATGACTTGTTGAATCGCTGTAACTGTTTTCCTCATTTCTGTCTTCACTGTTTTGAGAATTAATCACCTCCACAAGTAGATGTTGAACATCCTTATCAGAGTCGATCCCTCGACTGTGTGTCCATTCTGTGCACGGAACCAACACAGGTTGCTGAAAACTCATCCTTCAGCTGCAAAGAAAAGGACGTGTCCTCCGTCTTCTGTTTGGGATACTGTCTAGTGTTTCCCTTGACAGACTAAAGCTGCTTATCAAACCACAGTGAATGTGCCGACTCTTGGGCTTACAAGCGGCTAGCAGACTCTTTAATCTCCAAACTCAAAGCCAAGCGAGCTGCTCTCCAGCCACTGACGGTCACATCCTGACATTCCAATATGAGGAGATGCTGAGATATCACTGTTCTTTATTGTGAAGATATCTGTGATAATTCTTTCATTTGGAGTCGGTGGGTAAAAAAATCCAAGCGTTGATGTGCACAGTACCATGATTTTCACTACTTTGATTTATATCCATCCATCTTTTATATTGCTTCATTCAACTGAGGGCGCTGGAGCCAATCCCATCTCACGATGGGAAAGCTACTTCATTTTCAACATGATTACATTTTAAGATCTAGATTAAAGTGGAAAAACTTAATTGTTAAAGTGGCGGTGGGTAAGTCTTCACCCTTTGTACACTTTGCCATTTCGTCCTTATCTGCAAACTGAAAAACCGTATCTGTCTTTTGGACAGTCTCCAGAGAGTTCACAAGGTAACTGCTGCATATTAACATTCTCTTGTCATTAAACAGTAATAAAGCTCATGAAAAAAATAAAAACTGAGATTCAATCATGGCTTGTTATGTTGTACATCCTGTTCACTCGTTTTAGTCTCTGCTTCAGTCACTAATGGCTTCTCTCCTCCCCACAAGGTGACAAGTGACTGGATCAGCAGATGAAGTGAGGAGAGTGGAAGGTGACCAACTGAAAAGTGCGTGCACGTACACACACGCACACACACACACACACACACACACACACACACACACACACACACACACACACACACACACACACACACACGGTCTGAAAGCAAATAGCTGGAGCAAAGTCGCCATGTCAGTAACTGTTGAGTATGCACCCCAGATGTTACAGATGCTGCTGATGTTGATGATGGGATGCGGCTTATAGGAGATAATTATAGAGTCATGCATGCATCTCAGTGCACACGAATGAGCAGACGTTCAGGCACACACACTCGACATGCACTAAGAGGCATAAACACATGTACACAGTTTTTAAAAACAAACTATTTAGGGGACAAACTGACAAAAGTACACAGGTGTACACAGAACATTTTAACTGATTCACGATAGAATTGTATGGATTCAGTAGCCAATTTTGTTCAATGGCATTACAATTACTTTGAGTCAGTACTTCTGTTTGACATTTACTATGTAAAAATAAGAATTTTTACAGGATGGCAACTCTGCGTTGTTTATTATGATTTAAATAAAACAAAGCCGTATAGATCTATAAAGATTCTCATTAATGTGAATAGTTCCATTCGCCTTCTGCAAATTCCACAGTTCAGCTCATTAACCTTATTTTACTGTAAAGAATATCAGCTCCATCACTCCTGCAAATTCATCTACACTCTGGGGAAAAAACAAGCAAAGTGTCAACTAATGTTTCTCCGAGCTTACCTTTGAAAAGGATTGCTGTCCACACGTAAAATCCAACCGAACATGGTCCCCAGAACTTGTGGCACCGCATCCTGGCACCGCTCAGTGAACTCTGCCGGTGCCCGGCAGTGCGCTCTGTGTCGGCTGCACGGGGGGGGGGGGGGGGCTCTGCTCCGGTGTGGCGGTGGAAGGAGCAGGAGGCAGGATGCAGACTGAGAGGAGGAGGAGGAGGAGGAGGGGGAACGGTGTGTGGGGTATTTAAAAAAAAAAAAAAAAAAAGATGTCAGAGTCAGTGCGTAGAGTGCGGAGTTCAGATTGGCGCGTTGCGCACACACTCTATGCTGCGCTGCGACGCTTAACGACAAAAAAAAAAGTTAATGCGACTAAATGGGCCACTGCGTGCTTGTCTTTCACATTATTCATGACATCGTCCCAAAATGAACTCATCATATGCTATCGTCATACGTCTTATTTTTGCGCATTCAGAAATCCTGGGTTCGACTCCGGGCTCCGCGATAACTGCTTTATTTAACTTTAGCTTGTGATTGGCTGCAGCCAATCTCAGGTGACATTGGGCAAAAGGTGAGGGACACCCCGAACAGCTTGACGGTCCGTCACAGGGCAAATAGACTTATGATCGATTTGCACACAGCAATATTCCTGTTTGACTTGTGGGAAGTAGTGAGGAAACAAAGAACACTACGATACAAAAATACAAACTTCAGGCTTGTTTTTAATAAAACCTCAGTGAGTCATGACTGAAACATCATGCCGTTGCTCGGGATTAATTAGAGGTTTATTACAGATGTTGCAGATATTGTGGTCTTGAATAAAAGCCACTTTTTAACCCCTGAGGCCAGATCATCTTAATAAAACAAAATCAGGATTGAGTTATTTTGAGCATTTTCTATCAGTTATATTGTCTCTGCGGACCTTGGTCATACAGGTAAGAAACCTTAAATGAGGATTCCTCCAGCGTTCCTCACAACTGACAGTGAGTCATTTCAACTATTGCATCACACAGAGCAACCATAGAGGAATGTGAGAGCTATGTGATTTGTTTACTTCGTGTAAAGGACCTGCAGAATAAAGAGGAATTCAACCTTCATATGCTTTAAGAGCTGCTCTGAAAGCATGTTGGGAACATTTTTTTTTCTTATGTGTTTTACAGGGGACCTGACAAATAAAGAAAGTCACGAGTTGAATGGGAATTGAACCACAAGTTAAAACAGACACCTTCTGTAATGCCTGTGGTCTGAATTACTTTTTGTTGTAGCCATTGCATATATATATATATATATATATATATATATATATATATATATATATATATATATATATATATATATATATATATATATATATATATATAAAAGACATGTATGACGGTCAAAATTGGAGAAAGTGAAGACAAAGATGCCCACATCCTGTTGGACTGTATTGTCTCTTGAAGCGTCTGCTCATTCAGCTGAGCTACCTGAATACACAACTTGTTTGAGTAATTTTCCGGACTTGGTCTGCATTAATGATCCCACAAAAAAATCATAGGATATAGAAAAACTGCAGTCGTATCAATTCAATTAATTATGTTGCAAGTTTTAATGTCAGCGGTGATGGAACGATAGACCAGACAATAGGAATGGAGGTGGAACTGAACAGCTCAGTGTGTTCTGGGACAGACATTCACAGACAGAGCAGAGACAAATCACAGGTAAAATAAGTTGAAAATGGAAAATCCACAATGAGGTATTGAGGGTATGGAGCTGGTGGCAGAATGGGTTTTCTCTGCTGGACAGGATTGAAGATTGCATTTCATAAGGTAGGTACAGTCAGCTTAGTCAACCTTTCTTTGCCCCACTGCTGTAAATGACCATTCACGGGCCTGTGCTGTGTCGCACAGCAATTTTCTAAACCCTGGTGTTACAAAGAGGTTCATCAACTGAAGTTTTGTAGCATTTGTCTCGTTTTTATGCCAGACTGGCTCCTAATCAAATGACCTATTTCTTCCATTCCATAAATAATTTCAGTTGGGAATAGGACTCGACAGGCAATGAGGGGGAACACTGCATACTTTCCAAATGTTCTCTCCTCTCAATGGAGCAAAGCTGCATTATCCGAGAACCAGTTTTGTGCCAGTAGTAACAGACCACTTTTTTGTTATTTTTCACACCCCATGTGTGTCTTATTGATCAACATCAGACTGGATTCATGTTGTTAGATCTGATTTGGGACAACACGACGCATCGGTTCTGGCTTTAAGCTGGACTGACAGCCACAGTGAGCTTCATGAAACCTCTGATCGCATCTTTCAGTCTCCCTCATGCTCTCGCATAGCAAACTTAAATTCTGCTGCCAAATGTTAAAGGTTTTTTATAATAACCATCATGAACTATACGGAGGGAGAGACCAGCCCTTCATGTTGAACAACTCGCATTCCTTTTACCAGCAGATCTTAAATAAAATCTCAAATGAAAACAGACTATCTATGGTATTGATATTACTGATCTGTCAAAGACGTGCCACATGACTGAGTAATGAAGTCAACATTCAAGAAAACACATAACCATATGAGTGTTGTTATCCAAATTACACTCCCTGGCATACGCTCAAATACAAGCTGTACATGTGGGGAAGAACATGCAAACCTCGCACAGAAAGGCCGTCAAGCCAGCAATTGAACTGGGGATTGGGAATGAATATGCAAAGGGGAAAAATGAATACTTTTGTGGCTCAGAACCAAAGATTAAGATAAACATACTTTCAGAATCGGGCAGTAGGATCATCGTTTACATTCTTTTGTAGATTAATGCATAGGCTGACTGCCACCTCCTCAAAAGAAGGAAAATAAAATAATACGACAACACATATGAAATGGTTTCAACTTTCAAACTCATAGTAAACCTTTGCTCTCATGTTTCTATCATTGATTTTGAAGCCTAAACTTTATTTGCTCAAGATAAAGGAAAAAGACACAACACGGATTAATATAACCATGAATATAGTGCAGTCTGAACTTGAATAAATTGCTACCTCTCTCCCTGCCACAGTCGCTCCACACAACAGTGTTTTAATCTTTTTTTGCTGTTAACCATTTAACTTAGAGTAAACATAATAAATTATAGTGGCTTACCTTTGCTGTCATGCCTCCACATACCTCCAATGTGTGTAACTCAATTATATTATCTTGATTGGGAATGCTTTAAGATCATTTTGTTCGCAGTTGTTTTTCAGACATTGGAAGCCTTTTCTCTTTCACACACGATTCAGTCACTTGTCAGGCTTTGATCTGGTTTCTTTCCACTCACATGGATGAACGACACACAGCTTGTTCTTTGTTAACCGTGATCAGATTTGTTTGGCGTGTATGACAAAATGAGATGCATGACAAGATAAATCACGTCAAATCTACTTCAGAAGTGGGGAACAAAAAGACTTTGAACTACAATGTGACAGCGTGATGTTTTACGGCTTCCTGGCATTGTCTCAAGGTGGATTACAGTGTTGCTCCATTAGATTATAATTTCCCTGGTGTGTTAAAATGAGCATGCCTACAGTGTCCAAACAGCTTTGTGTGCATTTGGACTATAGATGTGTTTCTCTGTCCTGTACATAATTTTTCCCCTTGGGGAAAATGATTTACAAACACATGTTGTCACACTGTGCAGCCGTTTACACATACAAATGACAGAAATGCACTTTCCCCCCTGCATTTTTAACCATTAAAGTTCATCAAATTTTTGAACTTTCTGCCTTTAGTATCACTATTGCTTGATTCGAGATTCCAACATTAAAAAGATAAGTGCTTGGATTTTTTATTATTATTTGCATGACTGACTCAAACCCCAAGCAATCGATTCTCTTTAAAACACTCCCGACAACCGCCGCCGTCCAAAGAAAGGAAACACATTGTCCTGAAACTATTGAGATGTTAAATCTCAATCAAAGGTCAGTACTTGTAGATTTTCAGCCATTTCAGCACGTTCTGAAGCTTCTGCCACTAAAGCTCCCTTATTGTCTGACTTTGTAAATGGATCCAATCCACTGAAAGATACTGGTAAAGAAGAAAAGGTTAAGAAGAAGAGAAAAGACCAGCGAGAGCGGTTAATTCTCCATCATTTATACATGAGAAGTGTCCCGGTAATGGGCTTAATGTTGTGGCGTTACCTCTGCCTATGTCCTTCTTCTCAATGTCTTTTTTTATTTTTTAATCTCCACACCCTGGATGTATTTTCCTACTACTTGAACCAAGCGGAGCACACGTAATTGCCGACAACAGAATCAGAGCTGTGTTATTCCGCTACTATGAGGATGCATGTGAGCGCCAGAGTAGAAACAAAAACACGATGAGGTTGGTAATATTAATGGAGGACGTGTTCTTATCTCAGCTGACACCTTTTCAAACGTGACACAGCGTGTATGAAACTGTCAAACCTCACGTTGTTTTTTGGGGGTTTTTTTGCTCAACATTTATCTCACCTCTTTTTCCTGTTTCTAAATTAAATATTTGAAATACTCTTCTGTCCCAGTAGGTTGCCTGTGTGCATGTCTGTGATAGAATGGGGTCAGAAGAGTTTTAGTTTGGGGTTTTTTTTTTTCCTGATCTGCTGCCTTTGATGTCTGAGAGACAGGGGTGTGTGTACGTGTGTGTCTGAGTATATGAATTTACTCCATTTTTGCAGTTGCACCTGTATACTTCCATGCAAATTTGTGCACGTTTCCACAGGTTTTTAATTTATAAATGATGGTATTATCTTTTTTTTTTTTTTTTTTTATTATTACAATTTGATGATGTATAATGTTTGCACATATGTGTGATTATTAAGTCCAGGTTCTAAAATGCAGCTGCTTATTCTTGAACCTATTCCTCCTGCATTGTCTTGCAGCCAGCTTGCATTTTTGTGTCTGTACAGGTTTATTATAGGATGCCACAAAAAAGGGCAGAGCTCTCACACACACATAGGAGTTTCCTGGGGAAAAGGTCAGCATGGAGGAAATGGAGACACAGAGTCAAAAAAATCTGGAAAGTGAAGTGAGATATGCGTCGTTTGAGGTGATGTAAGAACAAAAGTTAAAACTCTCCTGAGACATTTTCACAAACACTGTCCAACACAATATTCACATGCTTAGAAATATTTATGAGCGTTTTAAATTATTGATGTTCTTTTAGTTCTTATGTTCCTTATGTCAGTTAACTCTCACCCTCATCTTCACCTTCATGTGATCATTTCCATGTGGCTTCATCAGCAGGGGCGTAAATATTACATCACACGGAGAGAATGCCAGAAATATTCCTCCTTTTAATCTCGAAGATGAGAGGGTTAATGCAGCACCTCAACAAGTAGACCTCAGAATGAAAACCCCTGGGACACACTTTGAAATATCTGAAGTCTTGGTGAGCTTTGAATCACACTCATTAGAGAGAGTGTGTGTGTGTGTTTACTTCAGCTTTCATTAGATCAATATATCATTTTCTCAAATCTCTTCCTGGTTTTGTTCATAATCTACTGGTTCTTAATGAGTTCGAGTTGATCTTGTTTGTTGTAATTTTATTTTTGAACATGTTATAACTGGTGGTTCACAAAACAGGGGGAACTGTTCCTATAAGATCTTAAAAAAAATTTGTGTTGTATTCTGAAAACCAAAAAGCCTGTTGAAGAAACAGTGACTATCCGCCAGTTTTACTTCAGTCACTGTGTACACAGCGCCACCGTGTGGAGGACATGCAGAGGTACATTAATACCGTTGATTGATGCAAAGTAGATCATAACGTTACACGGATTGACGTGTACACACACACACACACACACACACACACACACACACACACACACACACACACACACACACACACCTGCACTCAGGATTAAAACAGGATGAACATTTATAATTTGCTGCTCTACCATATTCAAGAACACTTTTTGACTAACAAAGGTGATAAAACTGGAACATTAACATCCATCATAAAGTAAAATGATACACAATATGAAAGTTGTGGAAGTTAGGTAAAAAAGAAAAGAAAGAAAAAACGTAGATTTTGCTCCAGCCAGGATGTTTGCACTGAGTTTGTTGACTGACTGTTAGTCCACACGGCACCATCTCGATGCTGAAACTCACAACCAGGCTTGTTGCTCCACACTGTGAATGTCTGTGTGTTCAGACGGTCTGCTGAAGTCTTGGCAGTGGGATAGGTGGTTTACTTTGAGCAACCTGCCCTGCCTGATGCTTGAGTCCTTTCATTCCTCGCTGGCTCCTGGTGGAAACTGTGTGAAAGAAACTCTTGTTCAGTTTTTACATGTGGAAGAGAGATTCTTAGCTCCGAGGACTCTCACACACTCGGCTCACAGCTCACACTGCAGGCAAGTCTGATTTTTCACGATTTCTTAAATATCTTTGTAATGTATTTATTTTATGAGAAACTTTAATTTTGAGTGAAAAGCACATGGATTGTGTTTCAGTATCTCCTGAACTGGTGTGATGCTTTCTGGTCCCACAGACATGAAGTGTGTGATCGTCTTGGCTGTTTTGAGTGGTAAGTCGTTGTTTTAACTGAGGTACAATCAAATCTATATCGATGAAACCTGAATTTATTTCATCATCTTCTCAACTAATTTTGCTTTTCCTCCATCAATACTGTCAGTTCACAGTTATATACAGTATTCATTCACACGATATACAAATGTTTTCATTGCAATCTGTCATTTCTTTTCCTCTTTTTTTAAACTGCATTTTTCTGTCATTAACGTTGTGCTCAGGAGTTTTTGCTGCTCCTTTCGTGAAGGAGGATCAGGCAAAACGATTCATCCGACTGAAGAGGCAGGTGGGCTACTGGGACCCAAACCACTCTCAGAACCAGTGGGGTTACACCATTCAGGAGCAGGTAACACCTCGCCGTGCTGTGTGAATGCACAAGATATCTAAAGATGAGCATACTCACAAAATCTGTGTTTTTTTCTTCCTCAGGCTAATGAGTACTGGACTGCAATTCGAACCGATGCTCAGTATTACATGGACATGGGCAACATGATGTTCGACCAGTCTGTGGCCAAGTGAGTACTATTAAACTTTGTTTTACATGATGCTTCACTAATCAAGTTTCAGTATTGTACTTTTTTAGACGTATCCCAGTACTACAACGAAATATGACGACATGCGTAACATTCATAACTTAGTACATCTGATATTTTCATAATTATTATTGCAACTATTGTCCCACTTGGAAAAAATGCACTGACTTGTATGAATGCCTTTCTTGCAGTATAATAAATACCACACTTTTAAAATAGAAGCTGTAATTAGTTTTTTGTGTTTTTAATGTCACTCGTGTTGTTGCAGTGAAAACAACCGGCTCTATATGGAGATGTTACGCAATGCACGAGCTCACCTGGACAGCCAGACCGGGCGCCACGGATAGACAATTGACAAGAGGCTGCAGTGACATCAAAACGTGGACAAAAATGTGATGTGGGTTATAGAATAACCTGGAATACACTAAATATTATATATTACATGAAATAATATCCTGAGCTTCGACTTTGGAGTGCTTCATTCTCCCAGTGATGCCTTTGTTGAATGTGGCACACATTGAAAATATACATTTTAATAAAAAATTATTTGTGTTAACAAATCTAACGAGGCTTTGAGAGTAAAGGGGTTTTCTCCCGGTACTCCAGTTTCCTCCCACAGTCAAGAAAGATGGGTTTGAGAGACTCTATATTTGGCCATTGGTGTGAATAAATTATAAAAACAAAACAAGCTTAAACTTAGTTTACACGACTTTTTTATGAAAGCTTTTGATGGAATGAATCTCAGGGAGCTAATTACATTTTATTGGATCAGAAGGCGGAATTAAAGAAAAAAAAAATAATAGTAAAATAACAGGTCTTATTTTAAGTTATTTATTTTAAACAGTCTTGCCACTTGGTGGCGTCCTTGGATAAAGATTATTTATCTTAGCACTAGAATGGATGGATGGATGGATGGATGGATGGATATTAACTCCTCAAAATTTTTAATCCCAAAACTTTTTTTACCGACTCGAAAAGGAATAAAGCCTCAATGAGTAAAGCCAGTTTTAATAAAGTACAGTAAATCTGAACGGTATAAATGCATTACCTTTGAAGACTGTGTGAAGTAAAAACTTTTTATTGACTCACTATTTTATATTAGTTGAATTATTTGCTCTGAAGCAACAAAACATGAACCACAGTTCTGATTTCAGGACAATAAAGCAGCCAAGGAATGATTATTCATCACAAAACAAAATTGTTCAGATTAAATATCTGTAATCTGAGTATTCATCCATCCTCTCAAACCTTTATTCCCCTCATGTACATAACATCTGCAATGATTCTGCAAACGTGAGTTAACATTTGGTGGCAGCTCTGTTGAGTGTAGAAGGTAGTTTAAAGGTTGTTGGTGGTCGGTTATTGGCTTTAATACAATATGCTTGTTAAAAGTAGCTCCAGCGAGTTGTATTCTGTGCTTCAGTTAAGTGACAACAGTACTGCACTGTACTGTACTGTATCAGGGTGATTGTGCATTAGATTAAAGGGGATGAGCATGAACATTTAAAGCAAAAATGGAGAGGTCAACTACTTGCATAACTAAAAAAAATAAAATCAAGATTTAATTTATAGTCTAATTATACAGTGACTGCAGATTGTTGGACTTTCTCCCTTTGGCGACTAAAAAGCAACACAGGTGGCACCAACTATGTGTGATTGTCTTAACTATGTAAAAAAAAATGCCGTCATTATGGTTTGAAACCTGATCTATACAAAAATATACACGTACCAACCGGCTGGCTGTTTTAATGACACAAAGATTCTATACAAAGGAAATCCGAGTTCCCCTGTGTTGAACTCTTTGTGGTTTCCTCGTACTGGTAACAGGTTTCAGAGGTTGCTACAAGCAGCTCATCTGTTGTCTGCAAAACAGCTGGGTCATTATTAGTGTGAAGGTGGATCCTCAGTTGGAGTTGGAGGAGGGACTTTCATGAACATCTGCAGAGCTGGTGTGAAGATCAAGATGGTTCCCAGAATTGAAACCGTGAGGAAGGCCCACAGAAAGATTCGGTCTAACACCTGCGCAACAAACTTCCAGTCTTGAACCACCTGTGAAAAAAGCAGAAATCCCACACAAATCCAATCGTTAATCCATGATGGTTATTTACCTGGAGTTCTTTCTGAGTTAATGCTATACGCACCTCCCGGATGAAATGCTCCTTGCGAATATGTCTGCTGATGTAGCGCACTGAATAGATCGCTTTCTCCAACATGGTGGCCCAGACCTCGTCTTCCTTCCCATCGGGTGCCGTCTGTCCGTGGGCTCCACCGCTCGTCCTCTGGCCACCTCTCCGACCAGCAGAGCGAGACTTCAACTCGGGGCTTTCAGGAGCCAGCTCCGGGTAGTGGTAGCGGTCGGTGTGTCCTCGCATGCAGAGCAATCTGGGAAGCTTTTGCAGGAAGAGATTTCGAACCCATGGCGACATGGGGTGGTAGGTGGCCGAGGAGCGGTGGTGCACGTTGATGACAAAAACTGTGACAATGATGGAGAGGGTGACGAAGATCATGATGAAGAGAAGGTACTCGCCAATGAGGGGGATGACCTTGGAGGAGGACGGGATGATTTCTTCTATGACCAGGAGGAACACAGTGAGCGACACGAGGACGGAGGTAGAGAGTGACAACTTTTCTCCTTCATCGGATGGGAGGTAGAACACCAGGACAGTCAGAAAGGACAAACCCAAACACGGGATGATGAGGAAGAGCGTGTAGAACAATGGCAGCCTCTTCAGGATGAAGGAATATGTGATGAAGGGGTAGGAATACAAGCCATCCTTCCTGTTCCCTCTGGCACCAGTGGCACTGAGAATCTCCCACTCCCCATTGTCAAAGAAGTCTTTCCGATCAACCTGGTGGTCCATCAGGACTAGATCCACCATGTGACCGTCGTAGGTCCAGGAGCCGAACTTCATGGTGCAGTTTTGGCGGTCGAATGGAAAAAAGGTGACGTCCATGGTGCAGGCCGATTTGTAACTGGCAGGCGGTGTCCAGGTGATGGCACCATTGTACTTCACGATGGCTTTGGTCATCAGGGAACCCTCAAATCTCCCATCAGCGCTGAGGAGATTTGAAGCAACAGTCAAAACAAAATGTATATCACATTTGCAGTAACAAACCTTTCCGATTTATCGTGACTACTTCTGTCCTAAAGTTTATTTTCAATGCAGCTTCAGCGTTTTGCTGCAATTTTTTTTTAATGTGAAACATTTAATACAACTAACATACAGTCATGGGAACATTACTGTACTTTAATATCAGTTGAATAAGTAAAGGCTGTTAAACTATGTGATGGTACACTATTTAATTACCCCACTGTTTCGTAATCTTTATAATAGTGTGTTATATAAGACCAATACACTTCAGGCATACCTTTGACATTAAAGTAGACACATAATGATTCATAATTTATGAACTATATTTTCTTTGTGTTGGTTCTCTTTTCATACTGAGAGTGTCTTGCATTTCACATGAAATCGCTGACTGGTGAAAATTACCCACTTTTCATACAGGACGATATCAGGAAGCCAGATATTTTCTGAGGGAACCCTGATGGATGTGATACCACCGTATTTATCTGGGTTCCATCGCAGTTTATAATCAATCCACTCCTGAGCAAAATAAACACAAAATATCACGTGATACAAAATCATTGGCTTTGCATTTGCGTTTCAGGAAACGAACCACAAAAAGTATAGTTGCCGTAAATAATGAAATGTATTCTACATTCTACTACCTATCTTTTCCCTGCTTCAAAATATATAATGATAAAATCAGAATCAAAATTCATAATTAAATCAGAAATAGCCTGTCTCAGAAACAAATGCTAAATAAATATATTTAAAAAAATGCATTATTTGTAAATTAGATGTCAGTGTGCAGTTTCAGCTCATGTTTATGTCTTACCTGACAGAGCCAGACATTAGTGGTCATGAGCTGGTTCTTCTCATCCTACAAAAAAAAAGGGACCATTAATATTTAAGAAGACAGAAACTAAACCATTATGTCACAATAGTGTTTATTAGGAGTTCATCGAATTATCCCAAAATGCTACTTTTTTATGTACATTAATCACACAAACCTTAAAAAAAACATGTTCTCTTGTTGTTTGCTTGTGTGTAAAAACGTTGTGCATGTTTGCTGACAAGTTTAATCTGTGCAAATCAAAAGCACAGTCAAAAACAGACATATGAGAGTGTTTGTTTGCTTTCAGTTGCTGTTTACTCTTAGCCTCACAGATATGCATTAACAGCTATTGAATAATAAAGCATGTATGCAACATGCCCATATGTGAAGACAATTAAGTTAAGCCAGTCATCACTATCAGTTCTTTTACGCAGATGATTCTCCTCTTACATGGTGCTGTTTGTGCAGTCTATCATGAGGAGGCTGGCTGAAGGTAAACCTAATAATCCAGTGGTGTCAGACACATTTGTTTGTGACTGTCTCTGCCATTTCCTTTGCATAAAAAAAGAAACATAGGATGGTGGGTGAAGTGTACCAAGCTGAAGCAATATAAATACATCAGGAGGTAAATAGAAGAAGACAGGAATAGAGAGATGGAGAGCAGTTAACTTATTTCCACATCGCTGGAGGCATGTTTAAGATGGAGAAGAAACACTGAAGAAGAAAATATTTTACACAGATGTAAATGCTGGAAAAAGTGAAAGAGACATATTCAAAGCTGTTCAATGTATCCAGCCCAGGCCTCAGCTGTCAGAGCCAGTTGGATGTTTTGATGATCACATAGACCAGAGGTGAACCATAATCTAATACAGAGCCATGCAGCAGCCCAGAGAGACTCAGGGGATGTGCACAGCAAAGCCAAGCTGCCGTGTTATGGTTACATCTCTCACCCCCTTCTTCTTTTCCACAATCCAACAGCTCAACCTCCCTGCTGGGCGCCAACCTAAAGGAGTGTTGTTTAATTCATTCTTGGTTGTGTTTGGTGGAAGGAGGAAGGATGAAAAGGTAAATCTAAACTGGATGAAATGAATATTTCAAGCCAAGAGAAGTGGTTCACCTCCATTAGCATTCTCAGTTTTCCCATCTTGAACACCCAAACCATCTCAACCTATCACAGCCAACCTCTGAAATATTGAAAGGGACACTCCAGAGAGAGTCCGTGTAGTTGTAGATATGAAGAGAGTGTTCCAGATCTATTTCAGGACAATGGAAAACTCCTCGCAGTGCCGCTGCCTGACTGTGGCCTGTTTAGTTTCAGCACCACGGACAGCGACACTGCTGAAACAAAGGCATAAACATGTAACTTCGGTTTTGATTATAAAAAAGGGCCCTTGCTCTTGTTGTTTTTCAGCACTTCTTCAGTTTTCCTTTGAGTAGTTGTATGGCTTCATCTCGCAAATACTCTGGGTCTATGTGGGCTCGTTGACCCAATTAATGAGTAGCAGTAAATATGTGAACAACAGCAAAGGAACTTATAATCGATGTTTATGTGTTTGTCTGTGACTTTCTGCCCCATGTCCTCTACTCTCTTCAGGGAAAGTTACAAAAACATCAAGGTGGTTTAGAAATTTGCATTTTGGCCTCACAATAATAATCTTCTAGGTTCAAGTCTGGGTTTATGGCAATTTCTGTATTGAGTTTTCATGTTGTACCTGTGCATGTGTAGGTTTTCTCCAGGTACTCGGGTTTCTGCCCACAGTCCAAAACATGCATTTGAGGTGATTGATGACTTTAAAATCAGCTCAGTTGAATAAAGTGATATAGTACGACAGATGATTGGATCCCAGACTTTGTATAGAATATAATGCACCTTTTTTTTTTAATTGCTGTTCTTCTTTTATGTGCTATACAGTAGGTAACCCTTAGCAAAGAAAACATAATTTAAAAAAGAATCAGAGGCAAAAGTGAGTAGTAATTGGCTTTAGAATAAAACAAAACCCCATAATGAGCTTTGACATCATGTTGAAGGATTCTGCTAAACAATGAAATGTGTGTGTATATGAGATGGAAGCAATAATATTTGCATCTCTGTCCCACATTTATGTACACATCTGCCATAAATAATAGTTTTGATATGTCTGAAACCTTTTTTTTGTAACACTTGCTAAAGAATATTCTAAAGTTAAACAAAAAGTAAAAGCTAAGCTGTTGTGGTCAAATGTTATCAATATGTTTTACTGTGGAGGTGTAAACTAACCACATCAACCAGCTGGGAGATCTTCAGTCCAAAGCGTACTCTAACAGTGTCGTTGGCGCGCTGGATGGGCCTGACCCAGCGCTGGTAACCTTGAAAGAGGTTCTTGAGCAAGGCGTCCTCCATTTCGGCCAAAGACACAAACTGATTTGGAGCTGGTAAAAGAAAAAGAAGCATGAAGTAGATTAACAACTGTCATTCTGCTGTGATTGTTGCTCACAATCTCAAAATACATATCCATGCTATTCTAATCATGAGGGTAATAATGAAGAGGGGATTTTCCCAATTTGCTCTCAATAATGCCTCACTTATTTTGGATATCATCACTACATTTCATCACAAACTGTGACATTTTATAGTCACATAAAAGTTACATGCAGCATATAGATTATGTGCAGTCTATATTAAGGGATGTAATATATCTTTCCTATGATGAACCACAGCAGTAACTATACACAGAGACAGATGGTGATGGTACATCACCCTCAAGGACAGAATGAGAAGTGAGCAATACAGCAATGTTTTGGGCATCAAATGGAGTGAGGATTTTGGAGAATACAGCTGTGTTCAGTGGTTGGGCAGCCGGCATATCGGTTTGCCTGAAGTTGTATGTATTCTCCGAAGGTGACAGAAACTGCTGTATTAATAAGAGTCAGCCATGATAGCAGACACAGGGGACACCAGGTGGTAGACCACATGTGCTTGATGATGGGAAAGGAGCAAGAGTGACCACATGTCACTTGCAGCAGGTTTCTCTTCTGGCTTCACATCTGTCTCGCATCATCTGAGTAAATAAATGCAAAGCTTCCCCTGAGCAAACATACAAACCCACATTGCAGAGCCTTTTTTAGTCCTGTGAGCTGCGACTGTATTTTCAAGGACAGATGAATAGAGCTGGACTCTGATACCTGACTCCTGTGTTCCTGTTTGTTTGATGACCAATCAACTTTCACAGAAAAATGAGCTGGGGCCATCACATTACTGTGGGATTGGAGCTTAAAAACTCATCTGGATAATGCAGTGGAGCGTTACATCCTAGAAAAGTGCCACCATAGTCTAAGATATTCTTACTTTGATTTAGATTAATGAAACAGAGAAATGACAACAAAAGAAATCAACGATGGGGAGCGACCACATCAAGCAGATGGTACTTTTTGTTTGACGAGGCCAACAGAGGTTGTAACATAAGTTAATATAAATCATCGGATGTTCTCTCTTAATCTGGTAGATTTGGTTCACAAAAAGACACAATACGGTCTTGATACGAGAGAAATTGGGGAAAAACGTGTAGTTTTCTCACCGGCGATGCTGGGCAGCAGCAGCGGGTAGGACACCGACAGGAGGAAGGGGAGGACGGACAACTTCATGGTGTTCTCCCGGTGCGTCCGGAGGCGCGTTTCCAGCCTCCTGATACCGGGGCGCCCGTTCAGCTCGAGCCGTTCACTTTACTGGAATAAAGAGACGCCGAAGCTCCCATCTGCGGGGACACTTGTGCGTAAAATAACTCCACTGCAGCTGCTGTACTCCAGCGGGTGTTTGCGCGATGTGCGAGCGCATGTGACCGGTGCGCGTATGTTTTGGGTCGCGGCGTCACGGGAAGCGGTGGTCAACCGGGGAGGCTCTCTGGTGGGAGGGAGGAAGGTGGAAAAGGAGGAGGAGGAGGTGGTGGAGGGATACCCGGGCGGGGCACAGAGAGAAACGCGCTGTTAACGACGCTCTGAGCCACTAAAGCGCGTGTCTTCACTTTTCTCGTGAAGTAATATTAAGCAATATTATTATCATTTCAGGATGTAATTTATGATCAGAGCGATAGAAGGGGCTCAAACAAAGAGCAAGCACAGATAGAGGGTAAAAACTCAATTTTGTTAAAGCAAAAAGTTCACAAACTTCACGTTTCAGTGCTGATTGATGGATTTATTGATGCAATGCAGACTAGATATAAGCTTAGACCATAATAAATGTTTTGTGCGTGTCAATTGTAAGGATCACCAGCAAACAAAACACATTAATGAGGGTAAAATTGGTTCGTTTCTAGGAAATGGGTTACTTTATCTCACTGAAGTTATTAAATTCACTTGAATCAGTTGATCTATTGTCAAACGTTGCATCTATGCTGATGCAAAGCAAAACTTCCCGTCACATCCCACAAATGCATAGTAATACTCTTTCACAAATTAGTATTCCCAATTACAATGAGTAAACGCCAGTGTGATGTAACAACACCTAATGATAGTCATAATATTAAAAGAATAAAAGAACAACAATAATGACAAAAAAAAACATCACCATCATCATCATCATCATCATCATCATCATCATCATCATCATCATCATCATCATCAACATCATCATCATCGTCATCAACTGAATCATTACCGAGTACTGTCTTCTTTTGAATCCACCGATTCATCTTGTGTACCTATCAGCAGCCATAAGTTATTGGGTCCAGGTAAATGGAAATAGGACTTTTGATTTCTGATTTGATTCTAAATCATTAAACCGAGTTTACTGGATCTATTTATCCAGAGTATGAGCTCAAAGTTCACTCTCAGTTTGTGAGAGGTGGCAGCTGTGCTTCACTAAATGCATTTATTCAATTTTTTTTTTATAGTTGGATCTATTGTGGCGTTAATTATGATGCTTCGAGATAATTTTATGACCCACGTCCCCCAAAGAAAACTACACCACGGTTATATTTCAGGTTATGAACTGAAATTGCACATTTTCGAAATGAAAATCACTGAATAAGCTGTGTTACAATTGCAGCGGTTTATGGCACAGTGTATTTCAACATATTCCCTAGAAAAAAAACTAAATTGCCCCAGGCAATAGGATAATAGGTCATTTTATTTGTACATGTGGGTATTTGTGTGTTCGCATTTAAAGATAGCCGGTATGGAATATTGAGTCTGATGTACTGAGATCATAAAGAATGCTAAATCGCATGCACACAAAAATGGATTGTGCTTCTGGTTAGCATGGGCTTCGCAAGCAATCAACTAGGAAAAATAATGTGAACAACATCTCGCTCAAACAGGCCTATTATTGAAATGAGGGTTTTTCGTGCATTAGGCCCTGTTTACATGAAGATAATGTGAAAACAGTATCGTTACCATTTTTAGTTGCTTGAGTGGAATGAAGCTATTATGTGAAGCGCTGAGTCCCTACAAGGCGGAGGAAGTTATCAAACATCTCAGAACACTATACGTCAAATGAATCTGAATGAGGTTTATCTTCATGGGTTATGGTTTCATTCACAAGACGGGACACACTGAGGTTAGCTGATATAGTTACCTTCTGTGTCAATACCTACAACACAACTCAATGACAAGAATGAGATGTCATAGGGTTACACACTGGACAGAGCACTACATGACGTGGCAAGCACACAGAGACAAACATCCTTGCACACTCACATTCAGACTAATGGGCAATTTAGGGTCAGCATTTAGTTTTACATGCATGTTATTGGACTCTAGGAAAATAGAGTACTCATGGCATTGCACAGCCACTGTTGGGTTCCATAGGCAATTAAACAAGGCATAACTCAAATGAGTGCAAATAAAGGCAATTCTTCATTTACTGGCTGCAACGTTTGTAAAAAATAATATTATTTCTAATGTAAGTTGTCAGGCAAAGAGAATCCAAGTGCACGACCACTTTAAATAAAACAGAAAATAGCATTTATTCTCTTCCAAGGAGAACACGGAAAGCCTCAGAAAGTCTAAACTCAAAGCAAACAGCAGGGGAAATGCAGGCTCACTGCCCCGGGTGACATTTCAGACAAGAGCAGATCTACACAGACAGACCAACAAAGAAAAAGACACAGACTGGAGGCTTGAATACACTGAGGGGCAGAGCTGATGAGACGCAACAAATAATAATCAAGAGTAATCAGGGGAGAAGAAGGAGCAGAAAGGAAGATACGGGGGCAAAAGGGCACCGAACAGGCAGGGACACCAGACATGATGAAACATGATAGAATACAAATGTGAAAACTGGGCATGACAATAAACAAGAACACACAAATACATTACGATCACATTACACTTATAAGTTCACTTATAAGGACATCCCCCTTTCTTGATTCTGCACCTTTCCTGACACTCTTCCTGGGTGATCCCACTTTAAAAAAAACATTGATTTCAATGGCAACTTGATTTTCACTTGTTTTTAATTGCAGTTAAAAGTTAAAGGTCCTGCAGACTTACATTGCCAAACTACTTCGAACCCATGGATACACACTTATACTGACATTTGATGAGCAAACATGTCATAGAAAATTAAATAATCATGTCATTGCGAATTTGTAAAATTACATTTATTATTCCCTCAGCGAACAATCAAAAATCTACAATGCAAATGCGATAGAATTTCTCTCAGAGAATACAAACTGTCTCTCTCCTCGCTATAAAGTTTTAGAGGATGTCCTCTGCAAGCTTCCAGGTGCATGCCTGGTAGGAACAAACCTTGCTCATCGCTCAATTGCACATTTAACATCTGGGGGAAAAAAATGTTTCTTTTATTTTTTAAATGTGAAGTTAAGCAGGAACTGAACTGATTCATCATTACTTACTTATAATTGATTACACTAACTAGGATTAATGTTTGTTCCAAGTTAAATCAGGGTTTGTTTTTGAATATTGTTGAAAAATTATTAAATGTAACCCATCACTCAATAAAATTTGTTACCACCATAATAAAGCCTATTTTGAAATATTGATTCAGTCTTGGCTTAAGTTAACATTGCAAGAGAGCGTAAAGGCTTCATCCACTTTACTTCTACTCTCCAGACACCACTGCAACAGGAAAACTGTCCCGGAGCTCAACAGGAAGCTCAAAACTGCCGTCAGCAGAGCAGATCTGAACAACCACAGTATCAAATTTACAGTTTTACCACACATTCTTACTATATACTTACTATATTGTGACAGAAATTTGTGTGGCATTGGTTCAACTTCATTTAATTTAGCTGAGTCTTTAGCCCCCAGCTTTAGAAGTTAGACGATGATCATGCAATGCAATATTTCACGACATTTTAGAAGTGTAGAAGAGCATTGCGTAATCCTGTGTGAGTTTACTGTCCTGTGCACCTCCCTGTATTTTCATGGATTTCACGTTCACACCTCCCGAGATCTCTGGCGCAAACCCCGAGGGACTGCAGAGGCCAGATTGGCAACGCCTGCAATTACATGAAAAAAAATATGTCCGAAGTTTTTATCCACAAGTCAGTGTGGAGCCTCGTCTGTTTCCCTCTACCAAGTTGTTTTATGTGTTTTCTCCCTCGCTGAAATCATAAAACGTGTCCGTATTCAAGCTGTGCTCACAAATGCTACAAATGCTTTTGTATTCTACAAGGTCAAAGTTGAATCACAGCTTCAAGATTCAAATAAAAAAAAACTAGCTTTTTTTTTTGGTACAACTTCATGCCCACACAGACGTGACGCGCCGACACACCGTGTCTGTGTGGGTGTTGCATGTTGTGAGGTTTGTCCTCACAGCGAGTCAGCTGGTTTTGCAAACAGTGGCCACAGAGAGACGGTGTCCACGGTATCAGGTGTCACGGACAGATGTTCACAGTTCCCGACACTCAAGCCAAGCCAGAGGGGGCTTTGTCTTCCCCGTGTTGTGTTTGTTTGTTGCTGTTGTACGTACCGGACAGCACAGACAGGACAAAGAAAAGCCAAGTCCTTTTGAGTGACACTGTCTGCATTGAAGGGACGAAAGACAGAGGAACTGAACAGAATGTCTGATTCACACACGGGTAAAGAAAAAGTGGAAAGGAAAAAGAAAAAAGTAAGAGTGAGAAAAGAAAAGAGCTCGGAGCAACATTAACACGCCGACATCTTCCGTAAACAAACACACACTGATGGTGAGATGGCAGAGATGCTTTATAAATCACTGCCGAGAACAGCAACACATTTGATCAAGAAAAGTGTAAATGTGCACTGAGCTATACCAGCTGACATCTTGGCGAGTGAGGAAATGTTTAGTTGAGGTGAGAAATCAGCTGTAGATAGAAATAGATGAGTTCTTTGGATAAGTTGCATGTCTAAAAACTTCCCACACACACATGCTGCAAAGCTTTCCAATGAGGCACCACTAACTCACAATTCAAGACCGGGATTTAAATGGAAGGTTTTCTTAGTACCTGGGCAAATACAAGCACAAGTACAACATCTGCATGTGCAGATTTTAAAATGTTGGTGAATAAACAGCAATGAGGCAGGAAGAGGATTCTTGGAAGGATTACAGTTCTTACTCAGACATACATGCACATATTCTGCAGTTAACCAGGCATGATGCACACATTTTCTCTCTTTTATTTCTGCCTCTTCCTCCTCTGTCTCTCTCCTTTTGCATATATTGTATATTAGTCTCAGACACACTCCCTCTCCCCTGTGCTCAGCCTTTCTCCTTTTTTCATGGGTTGAAGTGACAGGGATAACGGGAGGCTGATTATCACAATGAAATTATCCTGATTTTCTGCTCCACTTGGAGCCGTGGGGCGGGCAGCTGCTGCCTCCAAGATCGTCCCATCCGCCTCGCCTCTAATCATTCAGAAACATAAATTCTCGCAGGCTGGAAACCTGCCGGTCCTTTTCCCAGATGACTGTGGGCAGCTGCACAGTGTGTGTTGGTTAAAGCATGTGTGAGAGGAGACACAAAGTAAAGGAAGAATACAATTTCCGCGTGTGTTTGCTTACCAAATGTGCAAGACCCTGTGTTTACGCGCGTGCGTGCATGTATGCAGGCATGCTGGCACTCTAAACTTGTGAGGCCTAACTGACCTCATGAGACCCAGTTGACAGGAACCCACACCTCTTTACGTTTGTTTGAGGGAGAAAAGAACGTTTTCTTGATTAGGTTACAGTTGAATTAAGGCCGGAGTTTTGGATTACATGCCTAGATGTCGGCGTCGTGGTTAGGCAAATGCTCTACGTCGAAAGGAAGGCGCCAAAAATATGCAAATACACACAGCTGCAAGTGTGTGTATGTGCGTGCATGTGTGTGTGTGTGTGTGTGTGTGTGTGTGTGTGTGTGTGTGTGTGTGTGTGTGTGTGTGTGTGTGTGTGTGTGTGTGTGTGTGTGTGTGTGTTCACTTCTTGCCTCTCTTTAATGTTGTTTTTGTTTTCTGAGCCACTGGTGAGCTTATAATTAAGATATGCATAATTTCTCTTGGTGCAGCAGAAATATTTAATTAATAAGAGAAAACAGCCTTGTCTCCCAAGGCCTGGGGGTTTAATCTTAATCTGTTTGTTATTTTAAGGTTTCATAGAACTAGTGATAAAGGCAGGATTGGGCTCCAGCAAAGAAAGTAAAACTCAGAGAGGCAAAAAAAAAAAAAAAAAAAAAAAAAAAAAAAGTTTGGTGGTCTCACACCGGATAATTTTATTAGCCCACTTATGCCACCACAGGCTCTTTGAAAAAAGGGCCTGGGAAACTTTGCAGCTTTTGTATGATGTTGCCGTCCATATTTGCATAGGAAGGATAATAACTTTCTTCTAAATCAAACTTCGAACAGATCTGAAGTGCGGCAAGAAAAACAAAATCAATAAAGAAATGCCTGATCAATATTGTAATAGATCAGTTAGTCGATCTTTCAGTCTACAAAGAGCATTGGCATTGTTTTAGGCAGACCGACCTTTTAAGAAATATTGGAGGAGGGACATTCTTATGTTATTTATTCATTTTAAACTTTAAGCAGGAAGAGGACCCAGAGAAAGGGAAATGAGCGAGGCTGACACCTCCTGCACTCCGGAGCTTCGGTGTCAGACATGACAGTTCAATATCAGCCCACGCTGGCCTGGAAAAAGTTAACAGTGGAGTGAGCAGACGCACGCACACAAAATATTTATTGTCCTTGAACATGATACTTCAGTCTAGAAGGCCCACACTGATTTTCCTTTTGTTTTCGTCTGACTGACGTGATAAAAAGAAAAGGGCCACTGGGTGAAACTGAACCCCGTCAGACAGAGTTACAATGCTGTCTCCTTCAGATAACGATTAATGTCTGAGGAGTATTAATCATCTGCAACAGGCGAGTGAACATTAATAACAGGTTTGTGTGCGTTTGTGCACCTGGGATGTTTTTTGAATAGAGATATTAATCCCGTTTGACTGTCACAGCTTTACATGGCCCAAAAATATATCTGCTTAATATAAATCATTATATGTCATGGACATGAGAAGTGGGATTTAAGTTTAAATTTAAGATGGGGAACAGTGAATTGTGGTTAACGTTGTTTTCTAACACAAGATTCTTCCTGGTCTGAACCAGCAGACAAAGCCTTAATGTTTAAGGTTAAAATTCACAGCTGCTACGTTTTCCTTTTGTATACTAGATGTTCTGTTTGATATCTTTCACCACTCAACCTAAAAAAACAACCTTGAATTGGATTCTGGCCATTGTGTCAGTATATGTCTCATATCATACTCAGACTTACAGAGACAAATAAATATCATCATTACATTTGAATAATTTACATTTAATTTGAAGCCAAGGTAGAAGATTTTGAAAAGGTCAATGTCAAATTGTCATTCTGCTTAATGACCCTTGAGTTAGAGAAGCTAAATCACAGATTATATTCTCTTAATGGTTCTTAAGAGTTTAACTGCTTAATCAGAACATTTAGTTTAAAGTTTGAGCACAATGTTCAGCTTAACTATTCAATCGGGATCTTCAAAGCTTTAAGTTTGAATAAAATTACCACAGTTTCACAGTTGGATCATAAAAGTTCAATCATTAAAGTGTACACTAAATATTCCAAGTTTGGATGGTTTGAAAGGAGATGAATTTTAAAGCTGAAACAGTTTCAAAGGACCGGACACAATGAGCAAAGTTTTATCTCGATGTTCACAAGATTAAACGAGAGCCGAGAGTTTAAATTGAAGGATGAATAAGAACTGCCTGGATCAAAGTATTCCGGTTGGGATTAAAAAGCAACTGTTCCTGACCTCAACCCCCTCTCAGTGCTCCCATGTATAGTTCATCATATTTTACACTGTAGTTGTTAATGTTACAATTGATCTCTGATGAGGGATGATTAATAACATCAGATTCATTTATTGCCAACTTCTCAATTTAGTTGCGTTAAAAAAATACAAATCAAGAGTTTTACAATTACATCTATTTGTGTCTTTGTGTTTGTGTGTGTGTGTGGTTTTTTGTTTTTATTTAAATCTGAAGGGTTTGTGCGTGTGTCAGTTGGCATTGAGAAAATTCTCTTTTGGCAGGATAAAGATGTCATCAGATGTGAGTCAGCTGGGCTTTGAGTGTTTGCATACATGTGTCATCTGTGTGTGTGTGTGTGTGTGTGTGTGTGTGTGTGTGTGTGTGTGTGTGTGTGTGTGTGTGTGTGTGTGTGTGTGTGTGTGTGTGTGTGTGTGTGTGTGTGTGTGTGTGTGTGTGTGTGTGTGTGTGTACAAGGTTGAATGCTTATGCATGCGTGAAAAAGCTCACCTGTGCCGGAGCATGTGCCAATATGGTTTTATGTATGAAAATTGCGTTTTCTGGTTTTGCCTGCGAGTTGACCCATATTGTCTGTGGTGTGTATATATATGTGTGTGTGTGTGTGTGTGTGTGTGTGTGTGTGTGTGTGTGTGTGTGTGTGTATACAAGCATCTATAGACATCGCCTACAAAGCTTTGCTCATACATGCGCGTACAGTATATGTGCTCCACATATACTGAGGTTGTCCCTCATGACTCCGCACCCTGAGGTGTCAGGAGAAGCCAACTTGGTGTGTGTTGCATCTCTGTATGACTGCCTCTGAGTGTCAGTGCACATGAGGAGTTCTCATTGCCTGTCGTCCCGGGAAATAATCAGTCTCTATTTCTCATCTGGACTCGGAGAAATGTTGTGTAACCTTCAACTGCCTCTGGACAAGGGAGACAAATAACGAGACAACTCCTGTCACGCGCCCACATATGCAGTGTGTCACATTCACATAAATCCATAATGACTGCATCACAAAGGCCTTGACTTGTTCGAGCTCTTGGCTGAGGATTTCACATTGTGTGCACATCTTGTACTTGAGTTTGTCCTTCGCACATACATTTGTGATCAAATGCAGAGGTTTAACAATGAACTATGGTCCACATCAAACCTTTGACAAATCATGTGCATAAACCATTAGAGCCACTGCAAAATGCCCTAATTAATGGAAAAAAAACAAATAAACAATACCTTGAATATACATTAAGTGTGTCGGGACACCTAAAAACTAACATTAAGGATCATATAGCATTGAGTTCTACCTCGTCGCAACATTCACACACACAAGCACAAGAGACTTGGAGCTTTCAGACCCTCACAATGTCTTCAAAGTGTCTCTGAAGTGAGTCAGCAGGATTTATAAAATGGAGAATTTCCTGCTTTCCTGATCCAAATTGATCATTTCTGCAGGTCTGCAGTTGTGGCAAAGCTCCTAAAGTTGTGAGTTTTTCTGCACTTTGGTGTGTTTTAATTGCGGTTTATTGTGTTGCATTAGCGACGCCACACGATGCCTGCTCCCTTGAAGAATTTTAGTCAACCCTTCTTTTCCAAACTAATTTTTTTTGTCTGTTCACGGACTCTGTCACAAACTGACCTTGCATATCTTATCCTCATTCCTGCATGTCATCTCGCCTTTCACCACATGCGACTGCAACTTTGCCCTAAAGGTGTGTGTGTTTGGATGGATGTGTTCACCTCCACCCAGTCAGAGTTCTCGTGCTGCGTCATGACTCTGCGCTTTTGCAGTCAAAGACATCAGTTAACAACGTTTATTAAAGGTGTTTTGTTTTAAAATGTGCATGATTTTCTTTATTTATAAATTCTTATTTATAAAGAGACTGATTAAGTCACAAGCAAAACTCAAACAATAAAAAGTGTACATGAATCCAAATCACACATTGACTTAAAAAAAAGGAAAAAAAGCATACATATACAATCTAAAATTCAAACTGTTTCCGGATTTTTCGAAAACTGAAATGGTGTCATGTTTGTTTGAACTCTCTATTCTGAGACAATGTCTCTTCATCCTTGTATAAATATTAATCATGGAGTAAATTTAGAAGCTTGCTCTTTGCGAACATGTGCGTTTGTTGCGGGCGTTCCTCCTCAAGAAGAGGCCGTGTGTGTGTGTGTGTGTGTGTGTGTGTGTGTGTGTGTGTGTGTGTGTGTGTGTGTGTGTGTGTGTGTGTGTGTGTGTGTGTGTGTGTGTGTGTGTGTGTGTGTTTGTGTGTGTGTGTGTGTGTGTGTGTGTTCAGAAGGCTTCCATTGGAATGAATTATTTATCAGAGAGTCTCCTTTACTTATCCACGGCCGGCTGGCCACAGGCTTGTACCGTTCTGCTCCCAATGACACAAGTCTACCCTAATTCACCATCCACCCTTCTGCAGTATGCCCCCATGTCACCCTACAACCCCACCCTAACTTTTTCCCAGAATGCACCAGTGGTCCTTCGCTGATGTCCACTCAACAAATCGTTGCTCCTCAATAGACAGGCTAACATAACTTCCACTGAAAGGGAAGGAAAGGCAGCTTAAGAGCCTTTTTTTTTATTTTTTTTATCAATCAAACGCCAACTACACCTAAACAAAACTCTGTATTTACTTGAAGAATTTCACCCAAACCTGAAAGAAAGCTCGACTCCGTCTTGTAATCCTACTAACCAGGAGCAGGACGCTAACAGTTTGCATTAACAGTGAAGAATCATGTAAAATATTCATCCATGTGGCTGACTCAATAATGTATTATCCCTCAATTTACCACCCTGAGCTTTGCTGCGCTCCACTCTGCTCCGACTGCCACCAACTACTTGGAGTTCAATCATTCAAGAAAGATCCGCAGCTTTAAAATATCAAATGTGCACCATTACAAATTCAGATTAAAGGAGGAAGCCGCTCCCCAGAAGTACTTCATTTGTGAGTCCGTCTTAAAATATTTTATAATCCAAATATATCACAGAGAAATATCTTTGTTTTTCTCAAAGTCACGTTTACTGTAAAGCAGAATATAAAATGATGCATTATGCCGACAGGCTTGTTTACTATTTCATTCGCTGTTAGAAATGTGAAGGGTAATTCAGTGAGTTGGCGGGGAGCGTGTTAGACCAACTGCATCACATAAATACCCTCCAAATATAGCTGGAGTAGGTGGGACATCTTGGACTGATCTCTTCATTCTGTGGCAGCCAGGCACTGATTTGACCCTGTCAGCCTTCAGACTGAGACTGATGGGATACTGTGTGTCTGTGGTACTTCTCCTTCTGCTGCAGCTGCATCTCCATATTTATAGAAAGACTTCATCCATCCTATAATTCCGCTGCGTTGTGGAATGCTCATTTTCGAAATCACATAAACATGCAGGCCCGCTGTCATTATCGCAGCCTCTGCCTCTATGTCTTGCTCTCACCTCCTCAGGTTACACCTATAATCTTCCCCTTTTCCCCTTCACCACACACACACACACACACACACACACACACACACACACACACACACACACACACACACACACACACACACACACACACACACACACACACACACACACACACACACACACAAGCCTTAACGTGCACCAGCTCACTTGGGATACAGAAGTGGGGATTAAGTGTGCGAAAGAAGCTGATTTGTTGGGCGTTACAGGGTGGACTAACTGAAAGCCAAACTCACACCATTCAGTGATTTGATTGGGGGGGGGGTGCTATTTGTGTTGTGCTGTCGCCACTGCTGATACATTTGGTGACACTCGTGATCTTTGGCTGAGGGAGGGAAAGTGGGATAAGTCACACGAAATAGAACTTCCCCAGAAATGTTGGGCAGTTGCTTTCAAAATGCAGTTTTCCACATATAAAGTTTTAGTCAGGCTGCATTAATATTCAGACAGGTACTTGTCATGACAGGTAACATTTGCAAAGGACTTATTGTTCCAAAAGTTATTTAAATCTGTTGGGATCATTCAAAAGGGATCAAAAGATTCAAAAAGGAAATTTTTCATTAATTATTAGGGCTAATTATTGATGTTCTTTTCTTCCCATTACTCCTCTTACCTTTCACTAGGTCACCATGAACATAGGAAATGTCCTTCATCACTTCCTTTCATTTTACTGTATAAACAGTGAATATGTGCAATTTTGGTCAGTTTTGGAGCTTTTTGACAGATGTATATTGATGAAAATATCATATGTTGGATATGAACCTTCTTTAAATAAAGTATTTTTTTGGTCCTCTTTCAAATATCTTCAGGGTGGAGAAGATAGAAACACAATATATAATTTGTTGCGTTGTGTGTTTTTTTTTCTGCTGCTGCTGCGGATTGAAAGCTTGTATTATCCAACAGTAATTATTTTGACAAAATCACAGAATGACAAAAGAGCAATTCACTTAATCCTTTTTTTTTTATTTAGGAGGAAAACAACATGTAGCACATTTAATTAAGCTGAACGTAATTGTAAATTGCTTTAATCACTGTGCTTCACTTGTAAAGAAACCTCATCTTCAACACTCCCAGAAAGATTGTGCTATCTCCACACTGAGATTGGAACATTGATTATCACAAGAAACAACTTAAGGCAGCTTCTTAAGTTAAAACTGAATTTTGTATTTTTTTTACATGTTTAATCTGCATTGTGCCATTGAAAGTGTGTCTTCACATTGTAAATCTGCTATGGATCTTTGTGTGGTGAATGATAATACTTTAAAGTACACATCATCATTAAGCATGTAAGGACCAGTAAACATCCTTCTCAGAAACCATGCATGACTTATTTATATTTTACAAAAGTATGTACAGGGAAAAATCCAGGAACCAGGTGTGATTATAACAAGAAAACTTAGGATCTTCGCATTTGTCACAAAATATAAAATAACAGCTGATAACTTTGATCATTTATACAGCGGTTCTGTCTTCATTGCACATACTGGCTAACAATGATATAGTGCTAATGTACAGTTGTTTCATATTTTTCAGTGATTCACATTTATACATTAATTAGAATAAGAATGAATAAAATAATTTCCTGGTAATTTGAAACAGTGTTACATGGTCATATGATGGTAATGACTGCATGGTTCTGTAAAACAAAAGAAGAAAGAAGATGTCCAAGAAAAAAAAAGAAGAAAAAGAAACTGTGAGCAGGTTATAGCATAGCACAGGAGAGGAGGAAACTAACAAAGGAGAACAGATGTGCTAAAAACAGCTCACAATGGAACGAAGCAGACTAGAGAACAGATTAGAGAACAGACTAGAGAACATTGCCCATTGATGGTGTGAAACACGAGAGAAAATGAGGAACACAAGGAAATGTCATCTGAGGAAGCGGACAGCTGAGGGAAAGAAGTGAAAGTTGATGATGAAGTCGCCAAAAAAGAGCAAGAGACTAATCGCGGAAAGACAAAGACCAGAAAAGGAGGACAAAGATACTCTGCAATCGGATAATGCCCAAAGTAATTCAAGTGAGGGTACGGGGACTGGCTTGAGGCACACAGAGAGAGACGGAGAGAACGAGTGAAAGAGTGACGACAAAGACAAAGTTTTTCTCATGTAAAAAAGCTGATGAGTGGCTGAAGGAAGAGTCCCACCGTTCCCAGCACACACACCGTCACAAAAACCCACAGGAAGATCCTGTCGATGACCATGGCGACATACTTCCAATCGTCCTCCACCTGTGCAGAGGAAAGGAGAAGCATTAAAGGTTAACATCCAATAAGATGTTCCCATTGTTCGTATGGTAGAACCGTCAATAGAGCGTCTGATCAGACCCAAAGTCAAACCTTGAATCGACCATAAATATTTGTTAAAGTTATGTTTTTCTTTCCTTTTCATTCAAGACTAGAAACCTCTCCAGTGTTTATAACAGATACACAAAACATATTTATGAATGAATGCATGCGCATGCTTATTCAACTTTTAAAAAGTTAACTGCTAAACAGCTTTTGGTCTTTTTTTTGTGTTCTAAGCGTCTTCACATTGTTTTTTAGTGCCTACAGCATTTGCACATCTCTGTATTTAGCACCAATATGGTCAGTCAGGTATAGACAATAAGATCATGGCTGCAGTCACCACAATACTATTGTATGTTTAGGAGAAGCAACACGGCTATTCAGCATGCCTCAAAGAAAGATCCGAGCCTTGCTAAGAAAAGACGGAGCTGAAGCACAAACATATCAGGACCATCCAGAGTGTGAGAGAGGCGTACATAAAGCCCTCCCATCTGTGACAAACAACCAGCTTTACACTCCCTTTATAGCCCCGTATAAATGGCTTCCATGCTTTTTACTAAGCTCGGTAGAATTTCACCTACTATGTGGAGATAAAACACATGCAGTGTGGCTTTGCTGGGTGATTATTTGTGTGCTGTGCATGCTGCAGTGGCAAAACCTGTTCACACCAGTCGAATGGGGGGGGGAAGAAAAAAAGAAAGAAGCCCTGGCCCCTGAAACAGTGGATATTTATTTGTTTTTTTTGTTGAATGATTAAGTTTTAGGACCACATTGTGATTGAGGCGTGAGGACAGGCATCCGGTAGATTTGGAAGAGCCTCTTTGATGGCCAAAAGGTTTTCTCTTGGCCACGGGGGGCTGCTTTCTTTCATTTTGTGTGAATGTCTCTTCTCCCTTGAGGTACAAACAGCCAAGGTGCACATTAGTAAATTTGGCTTCGACCATCTATGAAGGCTTTTTTGTCCAACTAAAAACTTTTATTTGTTCCTTTCTACATTCTTCTGTTTGCTATTGTTTTGATTTTATGTAATTCCCCACATGCATCATCACATATCTATTTGTAACAACGACTGATCTGCTGACTGGCAATCACAAATATATAGTTACAATTGAAAAAAACACAAAACAAAGCTTGCCACAAAAGCAGGAGCTCAATGTTTTGTGTCTCTGAATATTCATGTAATCCTTTTGTGGGCGCACTTCACAGCTGTGCATCATGTATGCCGCCGCGCACAGCCGCATACATGATGCAACTACATTAATTAGAAAAAGAGATGTGATGGGGTAAGACAGCATCAGACACACTGTTATGGTCATTGTGTACTAGAACGATTGAGCACTGCTTTTAAAACTTGTGGAGTGAACCTTCTACAGTTCAATCATTCACATCCTGGTGTAGAATTACACAACCACTGGCTTATTGGTTTAAGAGATTCGGGACGTTGTTCAGGGTGTGACGACTACAAATAAAATCGTCTGGCAGTGATAGGGAATAGAATTCACACTTCTGCTGACATCACTTGTTTCTAACTCCATATTTCACATTATTGTATTTTAAACTTGTAGCGCTAGTTTCTTAAAGTCACTTTTGAAGCACTTTGGATTTTATGCAAAATTCTTTCTGAAGCTACGATGGGCTTTTCTATCTATTCTATCTATCATTCTTCAATTTTTATTCTTTCTTATCTTTGTACAATGTGTGGCTGCTGTGATAAATGCATTTTCCACATCTCATCTCATCTCATCGTATCATAGAAGACATTAAAGCATATAAATCAGGAGCACTTTTCTTCAGATTAATAGTGTTTCAAGCAAACAGTTTCTTTGGTAAATAGTGAGAAACAGCAATTGTTGCAAGTGCACTTTCATTTCATCTAAAAGCAAATAATGCTACCTTAAAACTGTCTCTTTCCAACTCTCCAAGTACGCATGGGAATTTCCTGTGTGATATCAAATCACCATTTTACAGTGTTACTTGACCCTCAGGTCTGCTGGGAAGATGCAACACCGGCACTCCCAAGATGAATGTCAAAAAACAAGTGACTGCACCTTTGAAAAGTACGCAGCAATCATCCTTGAGTTATCTTTTTCAGGAACATACACGTTCACACCGCTACTGCACTCAAGCTTAGGTACCTCTTTAGCTTTGTTGCGTGTCCTCATGTTCTCCGCGATGTACTTCACGCTCTCGATGGCTTGCTTGATTTCTGGTGACACCACAGAAAAGGCGACGACAGCGTTGACCGGCGACGAGGCATTCAGGGGCCTCGGTACCTTGGGTGGCTCCGTCTCCTGGGGCCCCTGGCTCTGAGGTCCTGGAGGCGGCGGTGGAGGTGGAGGTGGCGGTGGTGGTGGCGGCACCATCGGAGGGGGAACAGGAGTCGGTACCTCCTTGCCTCTGTAGGGGCACCTCCTGTTTAAATCCCTGTTCATATCACGGTTCAAGTCACGGTTCAAGTCACGGTTAATGTCGCCATACTCCACGCAGTTCATGGAGCCGCCAGCTGAGGAGCTTCCTCCTCCTCCTGTGCCGCTATCCAGCTGTGGACAGGGTACACCTCCAGTTATCCCTCCCACACTTACACTTCCTGAGCCACTTCCTATACTGTTCTTTCTCTTTTTGTTTGCGGCACTGCTTCCTCCTCCTCCTGTTCCTCCTGTGATGCTGGCAGGCGAGGAGCAGCCCTGGTCGATCGGCCGCCTCATCAGCATCACTCTGGGCAGCACCCCGAGGAACACAGCCCGCACCCACTCGGGCATTGTGTGAGTCATTGGGGTGCGATAGTGGACGTTGAGCACAAAGACAGTGATGACGATGCTGAGCGTGACGAAAATCATGGTGAAGAGGAGGTACTCGCCGATCAGAGGGATGACCAGCGACGTGGAGGGGATGGTCTCGGTGATGACCAGCAGGAACACAGTGAGGGAGAGGAGGACCGAGATGCACAGGGTGACCTTCTCCCCACAGTCAGACGGGAGGTAGAAGACCAGCACGGTGAGGAAGGAAATGAGAAGGCAAGGGATGATGAGGTTGATCGTGTAGAAGAGAGGCAGGCGGCGGATATAGAAGGAGTAGGTGATATCGGGGTAGATCTCTTCACAGCAGTTATACTTGATGTCGTGTTTATAACCCGGTGCGTCGATGATCTCCCACTCCCCGCTTTCCCAGAAGTCCTTCAGGTTCACCTAGTGAAATTAGAAATATATGAGAAGCTATTTTCAAGAAAAGAAATTAAACCAACTTTTCATAGGACAGATTACGGACAAAGATAAAAAAAAAAAAAATACTAGTACATTTTCTCTCCTCGTTAAAGTTGAAATAAAAAATGTAACGATCAAGTGTTAATCAGTCCTGTAAATGTCCTTGAAGACTGGTCCTGGAGTGATCACCTGATTGTCTTTCCCTGTAAGTAATGAAGGATGAAACACTCTGTCTTGATTTTTCAAGTTTATCTGTCGAAAATATGGAACTCGAGGGGCAGTGGTGGCCTTGAGTTTAGAGAAGAGGACCTAGGATCTCAGGTTTACAGGTTCGAATCCCACAGCTGACTGATCAACAGAATTGCAATAAACAGTTCCTGCTTTGATGTAACCGCAACAGAAATATTTTACAAACTTTTCAAGCATGACTTCTAGCACTAATAATCATCATACAGGTAGATTTAAAAAAATTTTGTTTGAATGCCTGGGAATTTCTTATTTTCTGTGACACAGTCCGTCTCACCTTTGAGCCAATGAGTACCAGGTCGATCTTGGCTTTGTCATAAGTCCAGGAACCGAACTTCATGGAGCAGTTCTGGTAGTCGAAGGGGAAATAGGTAATGTCCATGGGACAGGAGGACTTGAAAATAGCTGGAGGGACCCAAGTGATTGTGCCATCAAACTTCAGCAGAGCTTTGGTCTTGTCTTCCACGAGAAAATCCCCGACGGCACTGTGGGAAAGCATTTTGAAGTGATTTAAAGAGTTTTAAACCAAAGGTCAGGCAAACCGCAAATTACATCTCATGGATGAAACTCGTCATCTAAGAGACTAACGTGTTTTATGTTAAAGACAAATGCTGTTCATCTACATGTAGATGTTTGTTTGTGATGCAAAATGTCTACATAATATGACTCTGTGAACATGTTTAGATCTGAAGAGAATAAAATAGATATTTGTCAAAAAACAAAAAGTTAATGTTTATCAGTGAGAAGGCGATAAATGAGTCAGTCACTCATGATAATTTTGGGAAACCTAGACTTGTGAGAATGTGGTTTAAACACTCACAAGGTGTCATGATATTTGACAAGCTAAATGGCAGAAGAAGCATCAACAAAGACAGACGGAAGTCTGTCCATACTCTGCAAAAACAGAGACATTTGTGTGTTTTCTCCAGGTGGCAAAAGAGTGAATATCAATTCACTTTCCAAAATTAAGCACGCCCACTCCTGATTTCTGATCAACCACACAAGTTCATTCTGTCAGCAATGAGAAAAGGAACTAATTTCTCTCTTCTTGCAGAGTATGTTCACACTCAAGGCTTTTTGAGTGTAAAATTCTTTTAAAAGTCAAGGTGAGCTATCAGGTAAGACAAATGGACAAAAGTACAAATATGGACAATACATGGAAAAGCAAAACACAGGAAAACATGAGCAGTTTAAAGACGAGGGAAACCCTAAACCACAATAATAAGCTACTGGACATCCATAGCAATCGAACTGTAAAGATCACAACAAAATCATAAAACTGTTGTGTCTCACAGCATAGCAGAAGATAAAGCAGAATAAATGCATTAAAGCGTACTTGTTGTACAAGACGATGTCAGGTCTCCAAATCTTATTGGATGGAACTCGAATGAACTCTATCCCGTCATACTCAACAGGCACCCATTTCAGCTTGTAGTCATTCCACACCTATAAAACGTACAGATGTGGAGATGATGATCAGACACAATCACCATGAGCAAATAGTACAAAACAGCTTGAACTCACGTGTCGCAGCCACAGGTTGGTTTCCATAATTTGATTCACCTCGTCCTGAAAGATCAAACCGTCCACATCAGTCAGGTCACGAATAAGATTTAATGATGACAATTTGTTTATTGGTTGTTTTACCGACTCTTACCACTTTAACAAGCTGAGATATGGAGACCTCAAACTCCACAGTAACCGGATCGGATACATTCTCGACTGGGCGGATGAACTGGTTGTACCTTCTGAACAACCTTCGGAAGAGTCTGTCCTCAGCTTTGGATGAGAAGCAACCTGATCAATCAGGGGAGGAAGATGAAGAAGAGCATGAGGAATGACAATAACAAACGGTAATAAATATTTACATTGAAGCAAGCACTTGTATATTATATAATCTGTCTTCAGATGCAAGCTTTGTGGAGCCCTCTCGGATCGGAGTTGCTTGTAAATTGAACTTGACTCCAATATTATCTAAAGGTCAGTCACTCGAGAGGGTTTAACATTAATGTCTCCAAAAATAAATATGAGGAGAACTCAGAGATTAACGTTATGATCACATCAGGGATTAAGTTTAACAGCAAGTGAGAAAATAAGAAGCACTGGCACGAAGAATGACGGGCAGAAAGTGTCACGTTGAATTCTCATTCCTCCGAATATTTACCATTTCTTCACTGCTCAGACTGTCTGTTTATATTCTGAGGAGACACTCGGCGACACACACACCCACATACTCACATATATTTTTTACTTTAAGATCACGAAACAAAATGTATTCATATCCATTATACTTCAGACATGACACCGAATATTCTGATCGAGGAAAGTTAAACCTGTCAAGAATTCATTCAGTGTGTGTGTGTGTGTGTGTGTGTGGCAGAGGGTCACACTGTGGACCACTGCCACTAGTACCTCTGGTGCCTGTGGTGGCACAGGTCCACGCCTGTCCAAGCAGAAAATGCTTCCTCACTTGGGACAGCACACACTCACGCCACCGGCACATAGAAATACAGTTTGAGTCGCTCCAGCGAGCTTCATACCTTAAATCTCACTCCTAAAACGCAGACAATCTCTATTTTTATCTCTTCCTTTCACCCCAGTGTTCCTACTCTTCATTCTCTCTTCTGACTTTCTCTTATTAGAGAGATTCATTTTGAACCACTTGACTAATTTTGTTCACGTGAAAAAACACCACAAAAAGCCGCAGCTGGAGTCTTCCGTCCCAGCTTTCAAATCAAGAAGTGACGCACACATTATAGGACACGGTACAGATCCATTAAACCTGCACTTAGGGAGCAGAGTGAACCATTGCAGAGATGGAGGTGAAAGTGTTTGGCCAAAAGGGCAAAAAGGGCACAGCCCATATACACAGAAATAGCCGTGTTCACTGGAAAGGTTTATTTCCTTGGCAACAACTAAATAAAATATGGTTCTTTAATGGGACACTCTATCTCTGAATCAGTAAAAGAAAAAAACAACAACAAAAGAAGAAGAAAGAGTGAAGAAACCTGGTTCAAAACCTCACAGATAATCTTTTTTTTACCCTTCATTACTTTCTTTATTTGTTGAAAGTGAGCAATTAAAGAAATGAAATATTTTGTTGAAGGAGTTTCGGGTGACATTTATCCCAACAAACCTGTCCTGGTGCAATTGTAATTTAATTCTTAGTATTTTGTGTCTCGCAAATGGCGTGAAAAGATCATCCCAGTTTGAGTTAAGACGATTGACTCATCCTGATGATGTTGCTCATGTTATTGAAAATCTCATCTATACAACAATCAAACTCACTTATATTTTCATGCAGGTTTGCACAATTGCAAGTGCTTCACAACAAAAGTTATTCAGTTTTAACAAAATAAAACAAAACAAGGGCACAGAAACACAAAAATCAAGACAAAAATGGAACTAATTGCAATTGAAAGAGAATATGATATGTGAAATATAAAGCCTTTTAAAAGAAAACTAAACATGATAACATAAAATGACAAAAAAAAAACAATCGCACCAGCATATACACTACAAGCATGTGGGTGTAAAAGCTGCCAGTGCTTTAAAAAAACAATAAAATGTCATTATGATCCATTTATTGAAACATGCACACACATTTACAGCAATGACAAAGGAGCTGCTGTACAAGCTGTGGATTGGATGTTACATTGAGATTGGAGATCATCCCGCTCCACCACCGTTTTATAAACCCCAACTCAAAAAATGACCTAAATTCATAACAATAACAAAGTCTTTTGAAATAAATAATAGTGAGAAACCAACTTAATATATTATATTTCTTCTCCCTGTGGGATCACTGCATCTGAGACTCTCAGTTACTCCCCTGATGTTCTCCACATCTTCTGCAACGCTATCGGACCTTCTCCACTTCAGTCTCTCCTCCGGCGACTAACTCTAACTCTCTGCCCAGTGTCGTCACTGTAGTCCATCAAGACGCCTGAAGCACCTCATTCTCATTTTCCTGCATCTCATCAAAATGTTGTTTCACTCCGGAGGTCCCTTCCATTTCTCGCCCTGTCTCTCTTCTCGGTCCGTCCACACAAATCCAAATGTCTCTCATGCTGGTACTGAAAGGGAAACCGTCTCCGTCACACACAACATGGCTGATTCTGTCAACATCCTGTGTTACTACCTTCACGAGAACCTTTCTTTTCCTGATGGATGGATGGATGGATGGATGGATGGATGGATGGATGGATGGATGGATGGATGGATGGATGGATGGATGGATGGATGGATGATAAGTCCTAATAGACTACTGAATGCTTTCATCTCGGGTAAAAAATAAAAAGAGATGAGTGATGGCATAAAGCACTCCTTCAAAATAAGTTATATGCTGAAACAAACATTTCATATTCACTGTCCATACAGTAAAAGTCATAAAGCCGCTCCTCAGCTTATTGCCATGGGGAACACATTTAATTGAGTACCTGCCAGACATTGCAGCTCACGGCTGGTCTGAAGTCTCATTTTGGGAGACGACTTCATTTGTCCATGTTTATAAAAGCTATTCTACCTGCCCTGGCAAGGGAAAAAAGAAAAAGAAAAAGAAAACCACTCGCTGTTATGACTGAATAGTAGATTTTTGGACGATGTGTAATAAATGGAACCGGCCTAAACATGTCAGTGCCTGATAAGAATAAGGCAGACACACTTTGTAAGTCTTTTAATTATTTCACAATGATATTATTTTAATCTCAGAGGCGACTAACACCGCTCATGGGGAGACTCGGCTTACTGAGCAAAAATTTCAATTACTAAAAAAACAACACTTATGTAATCACAACATCTGGTGCACCTAAAAACAATGTCTACATAAGACTCCACAACATTTAGTGCCACATGGACAACACCGCATAAAGAGATGCTTTACAATGGTTGAATCAGATCCAAAGCAAGATGGAGGACATACAGCTGTGTGCATCAGAGAATCAAGGAGTCATAATCATAATCCATAAGATGAACAAAAATTAAACTCTATTATATTCCTCCATTATGTTTAGTCCCTTGATTATTCTCAGCTGCTTTGTTTTCAATTGAACTCAACATCCCGATCAGGATGATCACTCTGATTAAGTTAAAAAAAGAAAAAATGTTTAAATAACAATGAAGAAAAGAAGCAGCCAATCGTATTTTACTTCAGTGGATTTGACACAAAGAAAAGCGCTGCTCTCGCTCAATAAAAGAACTGAAACATATCAGTGAGTAAGAAGTTGAAACTCTCAGAAAGTTTTCTGAGGTCATTTGCAGAGGCGAGTTGAGCCCGAGAGCTTAATGAAAAAGGCCTTCCTCGGGAGACGCTCGGGTAATTTCAGCTCTTGGTACCTGCCTTAAAACCTGGCCACCGCTCCCTGAATTGCTTCTCTGTCAGAAACTTGCTTAAGCCTCTAATTGGGCGAGGGAAAACCAGGGCAATTATAATCAGGCAATTAATTGAACCTTTTGTTCCTCATGACAAAAAAAAAAGCTCTTTTTTTTTTTTTCTTCGTCTGCCAACAGCGAAATGGAAAAGTGCTGCCAGCTAAATCCTTCTGTTTGGTCTTTCAGAAGATCTTAAGTAAACTGAATTTAAAGGAAGTTAATTATAACCTTTGCACTTTCACCTCATGGCTGATTATACTCCTAGCTGCCCGACACCTTCCCTGGTGTTTAACGTGGGGATTTAATTTGTAAACGTGTGCCTGTGAACAGGCAGGGTGTAATAAAACATTAAATGGTTCACTCTTCCATGAGTGAATACGTCTCTTTTACAAAGGCCAGGATCACAATAACAACTTTTGTATTTTTCGGTGTTGAAATAATTTTTATATTATTTGTTAGATTTTTATTTTTTTTCATTTCTTAACCTTTAATCATTGTATTTTCACTTTTTACTATACAGTCATTCTATCAACTCGCCCTAACAGTGCATTTTTCATGGCACCACTTTGGAGATGCTGCAGGGCGTCATGCCAGTGTTTCCCTGGTTTAATGTTCTCGTCTAAACTAAGCATGTTAAGATGTTGAGACGCAACATGCATAAACAACGTTGGTGATGCAGCTTGACGCAATAAGGCCCAATTGAGTAGCCATCATCACCGCGTATGCGTCTACAAAACTAATAAGTTGGTAACCACAGTCTTTGTCTCTGATCATGAGAATCACGAGAAATCGGCTTGGCGGACGTTTTTTAATTTTACCAGACAAGCGCTCTCCGTCCTTCTCCCCTCTTTGCTACGTATGTCGGATCCAAGTGACGAAGTCTTGTACCGACGAAGCCAAGTCAAGCGGTCATGCATTTCACCCTTAAAAAGCCACGTTGATTTGGAATTATCAAGCAAAAACTGTGAGCCTGCTTTTGTCGCTTGTGGCTACAGGACCTGAAAGCTGCAGAGAAAGCCTGTGGCCTGTGGGAGACTCTTTGATCAGGCATGTGCTTAACAGGATGAGCCTGGGAGCCAATGGTGGACACTCTGGAAGAACTAATTACCCTCCAAAAATACACACACACACACACTCACACACACACTGACAGTGAGTGAGAGTGCATCGAGATAGGATGGGGGAAAGTGACAGCAAGAACAAGCACAGAAAAGCTAGATAGCGTGTCTGTGCTCTCCAGGGTTTTGGATGGCCTGAGTGTGACATGCGGAGTGACGCACAAGAGGAACCACAGTGATTACTGAATTTGCTGTGACTATCCCTTTAAGCAGACGGCGCTTTAGCCTATGAGTGTGCTTATTTATGAGGGTTCACCGTGCATATATGCCGCTATGTGTCTCAGCCTTTGTACGCACATGTTCCTATTTATGTACAGTGTGTCCGTTCACCTTTGATTTGACTCACTCTGAACAGCAGATGATTTCGTTTCTTTTTTTTTTTCATTGATGCATGAAATTCAATAGCTCCTTGCCTCCATGCTTTCATCAGTGTAGATGTGGGAGTTTAGAAGCTTTATTCCATGCATACGTTATGAGACATTTTAAATAAACAGTTTTTACATATAAAATGTTAAAAATAGACCGAACAGTTCATTTTCGTGAACCAGTCTGATTCAAAGCGTTAAATCTCAACAGCAAAAGAAATGGAGCCTTATTCCTTCTTAACAGATCTACGATATTGCTTATGCATTTTCTGTCACAGCAACAACATCTGGGACACGTCAGCATGTCCTGGGTATAAAATTACCACACTGATGATGTTGATTTTCTCTGAATGCTGATAACATAAAACAAGCTTTCCGACGATGTTCTGGTTATTAGGGACATCTCTCTAATCCCGATCATAAAAATTCTCAAAATACAGTGAAATTATTTCCCATAAATCTGAAAAAAGACTGTGCAACTTCTGTGCCTATGAAACTTTGGAATAGTCAAGCATATTTTTGACACATCATCAGTGAAGTCTGCAAGTTAGTGTGAAAACTTCTTGTGAAAGTTAAAAAAAAAAAAGAGAGAGAAACTAGCAGACACCCAAAACAGCATCATGACTACTGAAAAAAACTATTCAGAGTTCAAAATAAAAACCATTAAACGGTTTACAAAAATGCTTATTTTGTGTCTGATAACCATGAAAATGTAAAGTTGTAAAGCACATATCTCTGTTCAAGGCTCCAGCTGCAATGAACAACTGCAAAAACTTGCCAACGAAAGAGATGAATCACACAAAAGATCAATTTCATATCATACATGCCGAGTAAATCCCGCCATGCCCCACATTGTTGTGACCTGCATCGTGTTCTGTCATCATCACAGACATAAACTGCTTGTAATTCAAGTCAGGAGACAACAGTAAATGATTTTAAGGAAACAACTTCAGGAAAAAGGAAAAGTCTTTCCTCCATCTGAGGACAACCTCATCTCCTCATCTCCCTCCAGCTTTCTATTTCTCACCTTCCAGCCCTCCATCCTGAAGTGTGACTCAGTTCATAGCCAGCACGGAAGACCAGGATGTCCCCAAGGAATCAGGCAGCAGGGCTGTCTGGAGGAGGATGTGTGTGTGTGTGTGTGTGGCTGGATGGTTTAAGCCAATCCATAGGGGGTGGAAGAAGGGCTGGTACTTTCACAGCATGTGTGCGAGGGAACGAGCCAGAGTTTGGTTGCAATAATCACATGACAATCGCGTTAAGAGGATCCTCAAGCCACCACACAGTTCTTAAGCCACACACACACACACACACACACACACACACACACACACACACACACACACACACACACACACACACACACACACACACACACACACACACACACACACACACACACACAACCACACACACACACACACACACACACAACCACACGCACACACACACACACATTGCCTGTCAGACTTTAATGCAACTATATTGCTTCTGGGAGGGAAACCAGAGCTGCTCTGTAGTTCCAAGCGAAGCTCAGATCAACATTTAAGTCGAGCAAGGAAGCAAATATGCTTGATGACGCTGCAGCGCATCAGGCGGCTCGACACATGGAAGCAACATAGGATTAACATAAACCACGTGTTTTGCAGTCAAAGTAGGTAAAAATGTTTATTCTTGGCAAAGCACTTTTATCAACGCAAGCCATTCACATTTTAATGTATTTTTCAATTAGCGGCCTTCGTTTGCTCTACTCCTCTTCGCACCCAGCAACACGCCACTGCGGCGTATTTAATCGCACACTTAAAGAGAGATAACGGGTCAAGCCTGCCACATCCGCAACATCAGATCAGTATAACGCAGGCATGGCTGGACGGACATCTTGCTCAGCTAGTTTTGCTGAAGCAACTGCTTCCAGTTTCATTCATCCTTATCACTCAGTCTCTAACAAGGAGCCAGTCCAGCCTTAAAATATGCTGCTGTGCACTGAACTTCATTCAACAGAATGTGACTTCATTTCGAATTTCATGACTCCAACTAACAACCACATCCTGCACAAAAAATAAAAAAATAAATTCCCACCTCGAAGCTACTCCAACCAGATTCTATTTTTGACCAAAATACTCTATGAAATCCTGTGAAATGCAGGATCAGCAGCTCCTCTTTTATGGGGACAAATCGCTCGATCCTGGATGGTTGGAAACAATACCTTCTGCAGGCCCACTAATCAGACCTCCATAGGGTGTGTGTGTGTGTGTGTGTGTGTGTGTGTGTGTGTGTGTGTGTGTGTGTGTGTGTGTGTGTGTGTGTGTGTGTGTGTGTGTGTGTGTGTGTGTGTGTGTGTGTGTGTGTGTGTGTGTGTGTGTGTGTGTGTGTGTGTGTGTGTGTGTGTGTGTGTGTGTTTTCATGCACTTATCAGCATACACAGCCCCGGTTCAAAATTACATAAAAGCCCACACAGTCAGCGAGGGATTGGCGAAAGGCGGAGAGAAGAGATGGAGGACAGAGTGGGGGGGGGGAAAGGTGAGGGCAAAATCCTCTCATTTTCTCTCTCCTCCTTTTTTTTTTTTTTTTTTGCTCCAATAGCTGCGTTAACCGCCTCTAACTAGCGAGCGCACAGAGTGGATTTTCTCTCTCTTGAGCAGAATCTGCTCTGCTGTGAGAGCATTGACACTGTCATCCTTTCAAGGCACTGTGTTCTTTAGAAATGCACTCGGTTCAAGGGCAAAGCAGCAAAGCAGCTGGGCGTAGCAAATCTCTCCAGCTGAAGGGAATGACAGAGAGACGCATAGAAAGAGAGAATTAAAGGACTTCATCCCACATTCTACATCGCACAAAAATACTTCCACTCCTCCAAGTATTCAGATTACAGGATGTGTGGAAGCATTGTCTTTCTCATGTTAGAAAGTGAGAGGTGGTGGTGGTGTAGGGGGGAATCTAAGACCACCTGTGTGCTATAAATTGCACGTTATTACAATTTGTGACTAAACCAGGAACTCAAGAAAATGTTTTAATAATGTGTATTTGATAGGATAAAAAGGAAAAATAACATGTGTTTTTGCTCAACCAATCAAGGAGGAGATTGCTTATGATGACTTACAGTAACTATATTTAATAGAGATCCTATAAGATTTCTGATATTTACATTAGATTAAGATACATGTTTATATATATATTCAAACATCTAACTAATAGCCTGCTAAGTGAAAGTTTGCAAGTGAAATAGTCAAAGCTATTCTTAAATTAAAACTAGAACAATATACTAAACATATATTAGCCATGTCAGCTATGGACTCTTCATTAAAATTTACTTTTATAACCAGCCACCTATAATCTATTCTAATATGAAGTAGACATGTTTCCTCTTGTTTGTTTGGACTACAAGGGGGAAGTACAACTTTCTTATGTTGGTAAAATGGCTTGGAATTGTTTGTGTGATCAACATCAAGGCTTGGTATCAGTTTTACAGTTTGTCATTCATAAAATCCAGCTTCTTTACTGCTTCGTCCAATTTAGGATCGGCTGAATCCCCCAGTCATTACTGTTCAGTGTTTTTAAAGTGGAGTACAGAAACTTTGTCATCCTAAACATCCACATATAAAAGATGCAGAAGCACACCTCACACTAAGTGGCAGGCGCTAAGATATAGAAATAGCACCAAATATTCAGAACAAGGACACTGCCAAAAAATATATTGCCACTTTAAAGTGGATTATTAAATCTCCCACATATACTGCGAACTCCCATAGGAGATGCTCTGAAGAAAGTTCTGTCTGTGTTTGTGGGAGTGAAGGAGTTCAAATTCAGGGAACCAAGTTTCATGGGAACGTGGCACAAAGTTTACTTTAAAACATTTATCTGCTCTTTGTTTTGCTGCAGGTCTCCAGGGAGCCATTTAAGGACCCCCTCTTCACAATCTGCTGCTTTTGAAGCTCAGGAGAGGCTGGAAACGTCACCGAAGCACAGACAGTGGAAAATAAAGACGTATATGAGGGTGTGACGTTACACATCAGAGAAATAACCGAGAAGTCACAGAGACCACCTGCCAGTTTGATCAAGCTCAGTGCAAGTACAGAGAAAACCTCAAGGGGAATGACTTTTCTTTATAACTTCCCCATTCTGCACAGATTACCCACAGATAGCAAACACGGCTTTAATTACACTGGCAAGCATCTGTTTGTTGTTATGCCCTAAAGCAAGACACCCTGTACCTGCAGCTCTGAGGCTATAATGTGATCCACTGAAGCTAACCCTGACCTCTGGCCCCTTGTGGAAGCAGCGCCTACACATCTGGAGGATCCCGTGCAGACAGAATAGACAGTTGTGGCATAGGAATGTATGTCATTCGTATGTTGGCTCATTTTCTTCACGGATGGTTGCCCCGCAGTGGAGCCAGGGCCCAAAGCATCAGCTATAATGCCACATGTCACAAACCACATCATCATTTCCTGGCAAAAACTAACCACAGAGTGCATACTAAAATATCATGTCTGAATTATTGAATCCCAGCTGGACTCCTTCCCCCATCCTCAGTGATTTAAGTTTGGAGAACACACAGGGTGGTACATTTCACCACACAGGTGGGGTGGGGTTTGTTATTGGCTCAGGACTACTCACAGTTTAGAATGCTAATAACAGGTTCAAAACAGTGCATAACTTAGTATTTTCACATTGATAGTGAGGCTGGGCTCTTGCTGTGCTGCTGCAGCAGGAGGTGCGCTCCTCAACACTCACCGCAACATTTTACCAAATGTCATCCCTTCTATATGTCATCATAGATTATGCATCAGCGTGGAAACGCAACTCGGTTCAAGTTTTGCTCTCTTCAGGGGTAATCCTGTGGGGTTTTTTTTGGAGGGGGGGGGTTCTATTTTTATTTAGTTTTTCCTATTGAACATGAACAAGCTGCTTGTTTTCACTCAGAAGCGCGCAAAGGAGTGGACGTGAGGTTAAGTGGTGAGATCTAAGATGCTCATATCTGAAGTGACCAGCAATTCAAATAAAAGGTTCTGACAGTACACCTAAATTAACGAGTACTGTGGTACTTTTTTCTTCAGTTTAATGTGGTGCACAGAGCGACGCGTCTTACCTTGCGCTGCGAGGAGCGCCAGCAGGAGGACGCCTGTTAATTTCCCGGTGAAACTCATCGATTCATCGGCGCACGGCGACGCTCTTTTTTTTTTTTTTTTTTTTTTAGCGGGTTAAATGTGACGCTGAACAATGAAATCGCCGTCTGTAAAAGCGTTCAAGATTAGTCGAACAACATTTTCCCTTCGCGCTCACCGGGGTGGAGAGGTTGGAGTCGCGGCGCGCTCTGACGACCGACATGGACAACTTCTGCGCGTCCCGCCTCTCCCTCACCCCCCCGCCTCTCTCTCTCTCTCTCTCTCTCTCTCTCTCTCTCTCTCTCTCTCTCTCTCTCTCTCTCTCTCTCTCACACACACACACCCAAGAGCCAAACCAAGCGACCTGACTCACAGTGAGTCACAGGTGAGGGATTTTGGAATAATGAAATTTTTCTTAAGTATTGCTCAAGGACTATTCAGGCTCTGACAGTCCCACTGCAAAAAAACAAAAACAAAAAAAAAACAATCCACATCAGGGAAAGTCATACATTGCCCTGTATGTTTTCTTGTAAAAAAAGAATCTATCCATGTGCATTTTCTGAAAAGTCTTCCCCTGTTATCCCCATAAGCTGGATGGTGCAGTGGTTTGTACTCCTTCCTCACAGCACCACCATTGCTGGTTCAAGTCTGTGCATGGTGGTGTTTTGTGTGGTCCAAAAAGCCACATGCCTCTGCGAATTTACAGTAAAATTCTAATGGAGTGTGAATGTTAGTGTGTGGTTGTGTTTCCCCCCCGTGATTCATTAGTCTGCTTGGGATTGGACACAGAGCGAGGGAGCCTATCAATCTATCTCTGTGACACACACGGATTTTTCAAGCACTCGGCTGTAAATGACCTATTTAGTCACTTAATTGATTTTGTACGCATAACAATGCTCAGGCAGCTTAAAGCATTAGCAGCTCCATAATAGAGAGACTGGTCTGCCCAATTCCAACTCAACTAGAAAGCCATTAATGGTCCAACAGCGTTTCATGGAATTACACAGAAATTAGTGTGCAGCATGAAAATCCAGGTGGATTAATTGTAAATGGTAGTGGATTCTTATTTTCCCCCCCCCGTATAATTCACATGGAGAAACACTGAGATCACACCAGTATGAATCTGCAGTTTCTGATCAGCACACTTTTGTGGTTTCACTGGGAAATCTCACAACTGCAACTCTTTGGACTTTTGCTCACTGCAAATAGCATACATCTCTAATTCGCCTTGGCTGTTTAAATTTCTCAAACTCATTTTTCGTTAAGTGGCCCGTGTGCTATTTTGTGAAGCAACCAATAACCGGATGGAAGAAAAAAAAAAAAAAAAGCTTTTAGTTTATTTGTCTTTTAATATTTTATGACACGGCCTTCATACGTGCAGGCGTGTCTGGAAAGCATGCATATGCTCGAGTCATGCTTTGGGATTCAAAAGCATTAAAGGTTTTTGTATCAGGTCCATTTATCCACCTATATGTCGGCTGTTACTGAAGAGGGGTTGTTTATACATTTGTGCTGAAATACAAGCCACGTGCACATTGCTTTAGCATTTACTGAGAGCGTTAGAGACAACTACAGCTTTTAAACCTTCGATTTCTCCTTCCCCTCAGGCCTTCGTGTTAGGTAACCTTATATTCAAGGAAATCATTTCTTACAATGAATAATTGTCTGGTTTTCTTTCACACATCAGTTCAATACGAGAGTGAAACAATTAGTTTTCCAGAAATGTGTCCACAGTTAAAATGCATCTCAGAAGCTGACATTTAAGGAACTAAGAGGCTGAAACTTCTCAAACTTCTGTTTTACTGTAAACGACTGCAGGTGAGTAACTCCAGAGAAATGACTGATGGACAGAAAGAAGGGACACAGTGAAGGCAAACAAAGAGAAAAGGAAGTATTTTGACTCCTGAAGTTATTGCATGAGTGAATTCAAGTTTGCGAGGGCAGTGAAGTCCAGACATTTGCATTCAGCCAAAAGGAACAGGGCACGTGAAGTTACAGTGTGAGTGGGACAGGACTGTCCTGGCTCATACAACATCACACACGTTGTCCTTCTCCTCGGCTGAATGTGTCTCCTTCTTGTTATTAGCCTGCCACCGTCCTGCATCCCCATAGCCAGGACTCTGTTTATTTTTTGGCTTTCTGTGTTCACATTATGCTCTGCTTTGACTCGTCAAACAGACATATCTAGGAATGTTATGGATTTATGAAAACAACCTGGAATAATGCATTTGTGTCACTTTTTTTTTTTTTTTTGCAATGACAAGTCAAATAGATTACTGTTAAAAAGAGTAACTCTTGGCAGGACGACACAAGACAGTTAGTTAGTTCTGTTAGTAAGAGGGACACGAGAGAAGAAAGCACAAGTGTCTTTAATCCGCTCATGCCTAATTAAGTGTGTTGTTAGTTCTTCTTTCTCCCGTCGACTGGTCACTGTCTCATTTCATTACATCTCATTTGCACTGACGGGTGTCCACATATAAACAACCTGAAGTGTTTTGTTACAGCGAGTGTGATCCTCGACCTCTATTATAGATCAAGTTGTGTCTGTGGTGACACGTCAACCTCTTGGATTACAGGTGACTGCTTTTAACCCTAAGATCATCTAACCAGTTACCCGCCCAGCAATCTTCTGCTCTGTTTCATCCGGGCAAGGTCAGAGGAGCAAAGGAGTCCAGAAAGCTGATGGGTGAAGAAGGCAGGGTACACGCCATGTGGTCACTTACACTCATGTCTACAGACACCAATTATCCTCAAAACGCATGTTGTCAGACTGTGGGAGAAACAAAATGTGGTAAAAGCCGAATCACCCGCAAAGAGAACATGCAAACTTCACAAGGAAAGGCCTGTAAGCCTTTAAGTCAAACCAGGAATAGTTTCACTGTGAGGTGATGGTAATAACCACAGTTTTTAGTATGATTATATTAGCAATTAATACTCTTTAAGTCAAAACAAAGTTTAGATATAATTGAAATAATGAAGGTTTACATATCTTTGTTTCCTCTCTAAATAGATTCTTTCTGGCTGTATGATTTCTGTTCATTGCGACTTCAGCACAGTTTAGAGCAACTCAACTAAAGTAAGGCTTTAAAATAAAATACATTAGGAAATACCTGTACAGCATTCAGATTCACCACCAGAATTTTAATTCTTAACTAATCCTGGTCACTTTTGGTCTCCTCAGAACTTCAGTATATCAATTTTCCCTCCAGGAAAACATGAAAAATTTCACAGCTGTTACAAGTCATTGATGCTCCTGAAGAAGGTCTGATGGCAACTAAACATGAAACATTAATAATGAACTGTGATACGGAGTGAGAATAAAGTGTGAACCCTTTCATACACATGATTAGAAAGACTATTTTCAGCACTCACACTGAAATGAAAATCTTCTTCATCACCAACACAAAGAATCACCATGATATTGAATTTTAATCACAGAGATGCGGAAAAGATGTAATCTCCAAGTGTTTCCGTCTTCTCTCTTCACCACTAAACCTGATTTAAAATGTTTACGCTCCCTCCCATAATCCCCATCTTCCTCATGCTTTGTCAAATCCCACCATCGCCACCCTCTCTCAGCAACTCCTCTTTAAAAGCTCTCAGCGTCCCCGTCCCCGTCCCTCCCACTGCTCGTCGACACTCCGTGACCTCTCGCAGCCCTCCAGCCTTTCCTCCACATAGTTTCCTCCTTATTTCCTATTCATCCAATGTCCAGTGTGTAAAGTCTGCTTGGTCATACTGTGGCCAGTTTCAGCCACCAGCAACTAATTAACGTCTCTTCACTGCTCTAATCATAGTTATCTGATTAAAGCTTTTTGCTGCTAATTAAACTGCCAGTGTGTCATGTTTTTTTGTTTTTTTTTCCCCATCTATGAACGGTCTCTCCCTCACTCTCCTGCACTCCGTCACACAGAAATGGAGAACAACAGCATTGTGTCAAAATCTCCTTATAATTTCTTTCCTTGTATATTAAAAATGTCTCTGTCCCACCTCTTGGTTGACCAACACCGGTGCACACAGCTGCAGCTCCAGGGGTCAAACAAGACCACACAAAGATTACTCATCATCAGGTCCTCTTGTGTTTGTCCTGAGAAATTAAAAATTAAAAATCAGGACATTTATTTGTGCCACTTCTTTGTCATCACAAATTATGTGCTCATCATAGCTTCAAGTGTTTATTAATCAGTATGAAATGTGCGAGGAACATTTCATTAATGGTCTTTGCAGCCCCCTTCTGTGACCTGAGGGCAAGTGTCTCCTTTTTTTTTATATTATTATGACTCATCAAGAGTCTGGTGCACAAACAACTGCATTACTATAACAGATGTATCTTTATTTTTCCCAACCTTGATATCTGTATCTGATTTTAGGAGTAATACATTAAGATCTGACCATAGTCACTCTGTTGAGGTCAACACTAAAATCTGTAGTATCTCTTTTGGCCACTGGTGTGCAGCAGCAGGCTCTCTGATCTGTCAGAAGGTAACAGACTTGAGATAAAACTCCAGCAGGATCATTACAGTAAGAACCCCCCCCCAAGCTTGGTTTAAAACTCTTGTAAAGTGTTGGGAAGGCCCGGTCTGTCCCTCAGCCCGGTGGCTCGGCAGCCCAGAGGAGAAGATCAATGCCCGCCCGACTCAAACTGCACAGCAGCTACACATTCTGTAATGCAGTAATGTACTTCATAAATATCGACCACGGAGCTGAAATAGCAGGTATAAATCCTGAAGGAATGTCCTGTGGAAGATAATGGGGGAGATGGAGGGAAACAGTGGACTACAGGAAACAGATCAAAGTGCTGACACTCACCAGCTTGCATCGAGGTACCAGCGTGTGATGAGAGCAGCAGAAACCAAACAGAATACAATAGAATAGAATTTAGCCTCTTTTTTTTTATTCCTTCATCTGTCAAAACAGTCAGTATGCAAATTAAGACATGCAAGGGAAAATGATCTTTTTCTGTTTTTGTTTTTGTTTCCCAACAAACCAGACCTCCTGCTTGCGCTTCATGAGGTCAAAGAATTTCATTTGAAAAAGTAACAGTTGCTTTTATGTATGAATTTGCTTGAAAACCATGGGCACACTACACATGTATGAAGTCTTATAAAGAAGAATAAATGCTTATTGATATCCGACTACAACATGAAATGGTCCTTAATGTCGACTCCTCTGCTGGTCCCTCAGGCTGCAAAGCCTTGTGTTTCTCATTTATGGGTAACCTTTATCATCTCTGTCATCCTCCATCATGTCTCTCCTTCTCTTTTTCCCTCCCACCGTGCTTGTTTGTCCCTTCTCCTCTTTCTCTCCCTCCTGCCATACAGTTCTTCGGCCGCGTGGAGACAATAACACCAAAACTTTCTCCACCCCCCCCCCCCCCTTTTTTTTTTTAAATCAATGCTTCACTTTTAAAAAATTGGCCTCTTTGCAGTTCTACCATCTTCAGAGGACACACACACACGCACGCACGCACACACGCACGCACGCACGCACGCACGCACGCACGCACGCACACACGCACACACACACACAGCATTGTGGTATCTAAGACTTTGAGTTGTGTACTGATTCTAAACTGTGAATCCAGAGAGACAGGTTGGTTTAATCTGTGTGCTGCTGAAATCTGCTACACGTTAGCCACAACAGAATATTTCCCAACAGTGCAATCAAAAATCCTCAATGTTTACAGGCTTTTGTTTGTTTTGTTTTGTTTTTTTTAAATGAAAGTCAATTTTCTGTGTTTTGGGGAAATTTTTCGCACAACAATCACAACCTGGTTAAACATATGGTGTATTCCTAAACTGCCGCATCTCCTCTCACAAACACGGCATTAAAACATAGAGACACAAACATTTCACTTCTCAGTTTGTCTTCTCATTTGTGAGCCTTAAAACATGGGCTCGAGTAATGTTACAAAAACTCTTGAATCATAATTGTCATTTTAATTTCTAAGTTTGCTTTTTATTTTTACGGCCCTGTTCTGCAGAAGGGAAATATCACTGACAGCCCAACATCCAATCAACTCCTAATGACCTCGGTGTCAGGCCTCGCATTGCCAAGCACTCTGTATAAAAACAGGATGTGATGTGAGTTATGCCTGCAATTTCTGAACAAGTCCATTCATGAGAAATAATTTGTTTTCACTCATGGGAGGCTTTTCTCTGCTGAGACCAGCACAGATGTGAACAGCAGCCGTGACCTCAAAACATGGGCAAGTTGGACTTTTGACATTTGGGCACCAAAACAGAACAACACAACGACACAAGAAAACAGAAAAAAATAAATAAGGCATCAGACACCAGAAAAAAACAGCTGTGGGCTACAGATGATGTGAATATCAGGAAAAAAAAAAAAAGACATCCTCAGAAAAAATATGAAATTTGTCCCCCTCTCTGCAGCCCTTCGGAACATCAACAACATCAACACCTCATCCCTCAAACCCCCCATTGCCACTCTCCTAATGGAAATTGATGCAGATGTCAAGAATCTAATTTACGTCCCACAGGAGGGGAGGATGGGGTTGCAAGTATGAGCTATAATTGCTGATCCCAGTCTAATTCAACGGCTGTCACTACATGTGTAGGATTATGTCACTGTGTGTCATCTTACATATGTGTGTCTCTTCTATGTTTGTATAATTTTAGACTATTGTTGAGCTGGTTTTCACGGAGAGCTGCGTGAAGGTTAAGCTTTAGATCTGGGTCAGGGAGTTTAACTATAACAGTGTGTAACACTGTGGAGAGAATGGTAGGATCATTGTACCATGAATCATTACATTTCAGAAAGTGTTCCGAGGTAAATTTGAGGGGCAGACTAGTAGTAGATAAATTTACATGAAATCTACAAACATTAGATTTTCAGTGGGACATTGCCATACCTCAGCAAGCAGAAGTTATGTCACTATCAGGGTAAGACTTTAAAGAGGTCATATTATGCAAAATCCACTTTCTAATGGTTTTCCAACAGCATATGCGTCTCAATACCTGGAATGACGCCCCAGAAGTGAAGAAAATCTGTCATCTCCCTCCTGGCTTGTTCCAATTTTCAAAAAGTGTGTTGCTCCAACGAGCGAATCAGAACTCAAACCCTATATCGTGTCATCGGGGGTTTAGCCAATCCCAATCAAGGTAGTCCCTCCCTTTGACCCTCCCACAATTAGACAGCTCAGCTCTGGCACATGGCACCAAGACAAGTACTTCCTCTTCCTCTCAAGATGGGAAATGTGTGGGCGGAGCCAGTCCAGCGCACACAGACGCAGCATATTCGGAATGTAGCTCCTATGATCCAATATTTAAAAGGAGGAAAATCAAGGAAAAGCTGGATTTGGGGAAATAAACATTGAATACAACATTTAAGACCAATGAGACCCATGTGAAAGTGTTGAAAAGTTGTATATTATGACCCCTCTAAAACAGCGTTTCACAGCTTTATTATTGTGGGCGTGTGTGCGTTCATTTACGAGCTGTGATGTCATGTCAGCTGGCAAACAGCCTCACTGCCATCTTAAGCTAAAAGAAGGTGATGCTGTGAGCCCTGTAGATACAAGACTCTGTTTAATGAACCTGAAATCAGCTGCCTAAAATTTCACCCTGACCATACTCATTAATGCACTACGATTGTTGTGTGTCTTCCAATCGACTTCCAATGGAGAAAATGTCTCTCCTGGCTTATTATCTTAACCTTCACCAGCACAGCTGTGTGCACTCACCCTGACTTTAATTGAATGAAAACCATTTTGTTTAGATCACATTTTAATTCTAAAACATACAGTATAACTGATTTTGAGGACTGTTAGTACACTACACTCATTGGGTTTAATTTACCACATAGACAGTCCAGCTCACAATTGTGTGTCTAATCCTAATTTGGACACTAACCATAGTCCTAAAACCAAACGTCATCCCAAAGAAAATTACCCATGTGGAGCCTTGGATTTTGGACCCCTCAAAGTAGGTCAGGTATGTGTTGCCTTACTTTTTTCAGGCCCCACTAAACAGAACTATAAGACCACATAAACAGACTCAAATATTTATTTAGTTATTTTACCTTTTGTCAATAAATCTTTATTTACCTTACGATCATTTCCTGTAGACCTATTTTACTAGCCTGATCCTGACCCTTGAACTCCAACTTCAGTCAAACCATAAAGTATGTCTTCCGCTAAATCTTGCTTTCTGACTCGTTATCATAATGTGAGAATGGGAACAGATTTCTGTTCCTAGCAATGTCTTAGTATACACAAACACACACAAGCACATCCACGTACTGCAAAATCTTTGCGCCAAATATTTCTTGAAAATCACTGACTGAGTCCAAGAATCAGTCACAGTCCATCAAACACAGGAAAAGCTGCTGAAGAGGCTGAGATCAGAAGGTAAATACCTCATAAGAAATTATGGAAGAAACCGAGATGGATTTAGGATGTTGGAAAAAAGATCGCAGGATAGGGTCAACATCATTGTTCCTTGGTTTCACTTCAGTTTATTGATCTGTTTAGCAAGATATCCAGGTCTTCCCGTAAACCAAAACTCAACAAGTCACGCAACACGACAAGCCAGCGGAAAATAAAAAATAAAAAAGCTGCATATTGCTGCTCCATCAACTGATGAAACAAAGACAAAATAAATCATTGATGCAGGATTACAGTACACTTTTCCCATGGCTACTGTTAGCAACAGTGACAGTGTATTTTGACTGGTGACAAGTTATAATATCCCCCCAAAAAATTATAATTGGACACAAATTCAAGTAATGTCTCAGATCGCCATAATAACAAATACAATAGGAGAGAAGAAAATGCAGGTGCAGACACAGGTTGTTTGGTTGATTTTTCCAAGGCTAGTGTGTATAAAATACTATTATTGCTGCTGGTTTCCTTGGTGAAAGATGCTGAAAAGCTCGATGAATGTTGACAAAAAGTTTGAATGAAACCTGTAGACTGAACCTTTAGGAGAAGCACAGTGAGCAGCAGCAGCAGCAGCAGCAGCAGCCTTCTGGCCGCTGATGTAGTTTATAGCACTTTTGTAGTGTTCAGCCTTGATTCGACACACGTTCCTATTTCGAACATCACAACAGCAGTTTGTCACAGATATAATGAGTCAATCATGTCACATCAGAGTCCACACGGTGAGCTGTGAGAAGGTAGAAATCAGGCTGGGGAATCCCACAAACCTAATCCATCTATTTAAGGAGCCCAGCAGTGATCTCTGTCCCCCTCTCAGTTTTATTTTCCAAGGCAAGCATCATGAATTCTTACAGTGTGTGTATTGGCAACAGGACGGAGGGGGAGTGATCTTTCTTTCTGTGTATGCAAAGTTTGCATACACAGAAAGGATTCATCTTCTTCTCCTCATGTTTGCAACATGTCTGCACAATGAGTCTGTTTGTGAGATTCTGTGGTTTCGGACTCAACATAAGCACATTTAAAACAACAACCTGGGCAATGTTGTTTGCATGCCAGCCCTCACTGATGCCTGGAAAACAGATGGCGGAAAATAGCAAAGCGAAATCAAAATCAGGTCCTGAGTTGCTGTTGGTTGTTGGAGATCTGCAAGCCAACTGAGAATACCGTGGCTTAAAAGTTATATAACATCGCAGTTTGAGTTAAAAAAAATATAGCGTTCATTAAAACTTGAGTGTTGTTCTTATATTTTTGCATTTTGTTTCCTCCGAGTTTATACAAAATAGTGTTGATTAGTAATTCGTGATTAAATGACTTTGGATTATAAATTTAAAATGTATATTTTTCTTCCAAGAGATTTACAGATTTGGAGACTTAATATGTCCTGCTTCCTCTGTGAATTTCTGATGACCATGGTATCGGATGGCGGGGGAGGGGGAGGTGATGGAGGAAGGTTAAAGTGCATCTTCATGGTTTCCTAGCCGGGGTGTGGTGAGGGGCCGATGTACAAGGTGTTGAAATGTTAACAGAGCTCTTTCTGGAAGGGGCAGATCAAACGTTCATTTCTGGGTCGTATTAACATCAAAGTTGGGTTTTCAGTTATGCTCCATGTCTTCAACAATGGGGGTGTTGTAACTCTGGAAAAGAGGCTGCATGAAGAGGCCCATTGTCCCGACAACACAGACGCACACAAAGATCCACAAAAAGAGACGGTCGATCACCATCGCCACATATTTCCAGTCCTCGACGATCTGCAGAGACAAAGATAAGTCAGATGTTAAATTCTGCCCATGAATAGTTTTGTTTTTTTCTCTTGAACTCAGCATTGTGAAAGTGTGTTCCATGATCATCCACAGCTAGATTATCTGTCAGATTATCGATATAGGTTGAGCTGCCTGTGTTTTGCCTGTGTGCTGACAGGCAGTAAGCTGAAACTCCATCGGCCTATTGGGATCAATACACTTTTCTAAATCTGTATCTGAATATTTCTCATGGCATCCACGCTTGTGTCAATACTTTTTCGCAAATCACCTACCCCCTCATCGTCATCCTCACTCTTCATCTTCTCGGCGATGTAGCGGACTCCATCCACCGCGTCCTCCACGTCGATGTTGCTCTTGAGCGTCATCCTCTTCCTGAAATCGGTGTTCTCCGACAAGTCACTGATCTTCCAGCCGTAGCGTTTGGCCGAGTCCTCGTTGACGTAAAAGGACGAGGAGGAATCTGCCATCCCGGCGGGGTTTCCCGTCCCGCCGTCCGCCCCGCACCGTTTCTGATCAGAGTACTTCTGCTTTTGGTGTTTTTTCCGAAACTTCTCACGAATGTTGGAGCTACCGGGTCTCCGCATGAAGAGGAATGAGGGGAGTCGGTACAAGAAAACACGTTTGACCCAAGCTGGCATGGTGTGAGTACTGGGGGACCGATGGTGCACATTGAGAACGCAAACGCTGGTGACGATGGAGAAGGTCACCAGCACCATCGAGAACATCAGGTATTTCCCAATCAGAGGCACTGCTAAAGATGTGGGCGGGACAATCTTTGAGATCAGGAGTAAAAACACAGTCAGGGCCAGAAGGACCGAGATACAAAGAGTCATCTTCTCACCACAATCTGATGGGAGGTAGAAGACCAGAATAGCTAATGATGTGATCAGGATGCAGGGGATGATCAGGTTGATGGTGTAGAACAGAGGTTTCCTTTTGATAATGAAGTCATAGGTGATATCCAGGTATCTGATATCATTAGGGTCTTCATTCTTTCGTCCAGGCAGTGAAACGATGTCCCACTCACCGCTGGGTTTGAAGTCATCACGAGAAGCAAAATCACTGAGGAGGATAAGATCGATCTCTGTGTGGTCGTAGGTCCAAGAGCGAAACTTGAGCGTGCAGTTCTGCTGGTCGAAGGGGAAATCGCGGACTTCAATTTTGCAAGCCGACTTGTAGATCGCCGGTGGGAGCCAGGCAACCTCTCCATTGTTGGAAACCACAGCGTTGGAGTAGAAAGACACTTCGTAGGTGCCATCAGCACTGAGGGAGAATAGCAGAGAAGAACAAAGGAAAAAATTATTACAAGGCTCTCAAATAGTTTGTGTTTCAAAAGCAAATCAGCCATTCAAACACATACAGCATGATAAAGCAGATGCATGAATTTCAAAACAAATGAGGCAGCAGGTTGAGGGGACTGGTATAGTACTACAAAGCAAAATGATTCAAGCCTTCAATGACAATTCCCCTGGACACTTACTTATAGGTATTCAAGAGATATCCACCATAGAGAAAAACCCCAAGGCAAGCCCAGAATACATTACAGGGAATATATTGGAACGTTCCTCCCCAGTAACCAGGTGACACTGAGCTCTGCCAAGACTAGTGAATAAAAGTGACCAGTCGATATGTCTGATTAAATCAATTCTCAGAAAAACTATTTACATGTATGTAGGTCGGAAAAAGAGAATGAGGAGCAGTGTATTCTGATGTTTTATGTAGTTGGACTTTATACAAAATGGCATGTTCTCCTCTTTGAGGAAGTTCTCCAAAGGAACTGAGTAACAATTGTGATTTTGCCCCCCCACGTCTGATATGACTGAAATGAGATTTTATTTCCTAACTGTGTGTGAGAAAATGATCTGCGACCGTCTGTTTGCAGAGGTGACACATGCAGCAGTGTCCAAATTATAGCCTAGCTTGGGACACAAACCAGCAATATGACAACAACGGCCCCCCACAACTCAAATCTGCTGATCCAGACTTTTTCTCTCATCCCACCAAAGGCTGCAGGGGATGCATTATGAATAAGTGGCCTATCAATTATAAAGCAAGTCAGGAATCCAACCATCACACTTGGTCTCTAATGCTCTGGGGCTGCCGTGTAAATGCAGACTAATTAAAAATGCAGAGGCCCCACCTGCTTCCCCTGACCTCTGGTCTGCCAGACTTTAGTGCCAGACCTCGACCTGAAGTGCTGATCATTTCCTATCCGTTCGCCTTCTGGAGCCACTATGCTTTTCATGTCTTCTTTAGCTGACCAACAATTTGTGTTCATTAAAGATTAATGCCAGTATGCCCGGTAAACTCCGGGCTAACTGCTGACCAAAACACAAACGCTACGAGTACAAACAACTTGTGAGGCTGTCGGGCCCTCTTTAACATTTGTTCCTGGAGCCAGTCAATGAGAAAACAATCAGATCTACTCTTGTTCAACTGATTTGTTTCATTCATAGAGCATGGTCTCTGCAGGGGGCTGCACGGTGGTGTAGTGGTTAGTCTTGTCACCTCACAGCAAAATTCACAGTCCAAGTCGTGTTAGGGCCTATTTGTGTGGAGTTTGCATGTTCTGCCTGTTCATGTGTGGGTTTTCTCTGGGTACTTCACTGTATTCCAACAGTCCAAATCGAATTTATTAGAGTGTTGAAAATTCTGCAAACCATGCAATTTTCACTAGGACGCGATACAACTAAACTACTTCCAGATGAAGTTACTTTCCACATGTTAAGGATAAAAAAAATGAGCTAATGTCACAGTAGAAAGCAGCAGATGGACGGAGTTTCAGACCTGCAGGATAAAACATCAGGTGAGATAAACACAGGCTCTGGCACTGTTTCCTTCCTAACTACACTTTTCACAGCATTGAGATAATATGTAAATGTCAGCCACAGGCAGTTTTTACATTTTCAATATAACAGAATATAGGCACGCAAAATATCCTTGCATCATTATTTTGTTCAGAACTGCAGCTATAGACAATGAGATTGTGCGGTTGTTCAACATCAGCATGCACTGATGCATTAATGTACGGTGGTGGAGAAGCTTCATGCTCTTAAATTGCTTTTTTTCCCACTGGCGGCTTTTTTTTTTTCTGTGTCAGGTTTGCAGGTTCTGTCTGTGCATGTATGGGTTTTTCTTCAAGCACTTCAGTTTCCTCCCACGGACCCAAAGTGTGCCTCAGATGAGCTGGCCAATCTAATTTAATCTAAAAGTAGGTGTGTGACTGTGTGTGAGTCTGTCTCTGTGTTTAAACCTGGTGACCTCTCCAGGGTGTACCCTAGCTTCGGTCCCCAGCGGCTATTCTGTTACCCGTGTAGGATCAGCAGAACCGTGTGCGAATTGAACAAACATTTATGCTCTTTGCTTTTGCATTTTTATGCAAGTTCAATGAACTGATACGTTCGTTTAGGTGTTCAGAAGGTATGAAAACCCTTCGTGTGTATCTAGAACCAGCTGGGTTTCATATGCTGGATATGTGAGCTGGGGTGGAATACTTTTGACCGTGCCTGCGTCACTGCATCATATTGGAGGGTTTTGTTTAGTTATTTTTGCAATGCTATTGTCTTGTAAGTGTCTTTGGATCACTGAGTATTGTAATTTGGATAAGTATAGTTTGTTTACGTTAAATGACAGTCGTGTTTCAAGAGTATTCAATTTTGCGTCATCTGCTCACTGCAGCTTCCCTTTTTTTCTTTTTTTTTCATCAGCTGTTGTTGATACACTTGCATAATGTTTTGGAGTTGATTTAATAAGTTCTATTTCAAATGTCTTGCATCAGTTTTTTTTCATCATTCACTTTTTGCTTGACCGGATTCAAGTTTTAGGGAAATAAACATAAAATGATATCAAGCTATTTTGTTTACATAAAGTCTGTTATTCTTTAATTTGTTTTCTAATTTCTTGTTTTCTAGTAATAAATATGTTCTTTAGCCAATGTTAAACCGAACACTTATAATGATTAGACTTTCTGCAAACACTCTCGATAAAACTTTTTATATGTCATTTTATTCATTATTCCAAATGAAACGTGGTCAAAAAGTTGATATAAGAGGATTAAAGGTGTAAGAGGATATACTGAGAAACCTCTTAGGGAAATAGAGGGTTACTATGATAAATTTGCTCAATATTTCCATTGCTTTATATATTTTCATCACTTAGTTTTAAAAACACACTTATACACACTGTGTCTATCGGAAACCAGACATACTTGTTATAGAGGACAATGTCTGGTAGCCAGATGTGTTGTGACGGTAGTCGAATTTTCTTAATTCCCTCGTACTCTTCAGGATCCCACATTAATCTGTAGTCATTCCAAACCTTTATGGGAGAAAGAACACAGAATAAATAAAGACTGCAAATGCAATGTATAACGGCAACGACAAACAGGCATGAAAAAAACAATAATTTACCAATTTCAGTTCATGTTTTTATGACTACTTTAAACTTTCTTCAGATGGCTGCACCATCACAGTTGTAAATACAATTGATTTTCTACCTGTGTGTTTGAATGTATATATGTCACACCTGATCTTTGAAATGACCCGGTTTATCAAATGAGTAACATTAATTGACACAACCATCAAATTGCACATTTTTTATATTCTGTTCATACGTTTTACTTTGAAGACTACTATTTCTCTATGTCAGTGACAGTGAACATAACCTCCTGCCTTTAGTGAAACGTTAAATCAGAAGTCAGAAAAGAGTCCACCACTTTTCTGGGCGGCTTCCAGGGACAAAAGGCACCACGGACACGGTTAAATGGACACAAACCTGAGTGAGCCAACAGTTGGTGGTCATGATCTGCTCTCTTTCATTCTGAAACACAGACAGGCAAAGCATTTGTACATATAACCAGCAGCTCAACATTCTCCTCCTAAAAAGCAGCCAACTGCACTCTTGAATCAGCTGAAATCAGTACAATATGGCAGCACAATAACAGCATATGGACGTCGGAGTTGGCGTGCCGGTGTGTGTGTGTTTTCTTACCACATTGATCAGCTGAGCCAGAGACACCTGGATGTAAATGGTGACCTGTTGGCTGTTGTTAACAGCTGGTCTGATCAGCTTATTGTAGCGCTCAGGTGACAACAGGTGACCAACCAGCCTCTCCTCCACCTCCGCACACAGGGCAGCTGCACACAAACACACACACAACAATACACACAGAAAAGAGATCACTTTAAGTCCCTCCTGGTTCCACTCTGTCTGGCAACATATTGTCACATTAATGCTTAAAAACCATTAGAGTCGGGCTACAGTAACTATAATTCTGGGTCAGAGGCGCTGGGAATTTCAGACAGCTGTGAGTGTCTCAGAGAAATGTCAGCACAATCCAATATTAACAATGAATATTCATAGTAATAGTAGACAACAGAATGTGTAGTCTTGTTTCAATTCCTCGCTCTCATTGCAAACATTTTTATTCATATGATTAAACAGATATTAACCATGATACATATTACTGAGCTTCTAGTGAAGTTTTCTGTTATACAATTTTTCTTTTCCCCACATAAAGTACAAATACATCCCCTGTGTCGCAAGGTTACTCAAACTTATTCTGTTTCATAAGGCAAAGATGTCCCCTGGCCATTATGTAATATTATTCTTGGATGACTTGCCAAAATGTCAAACTCCACAACTGCCTAAAAAAAAAAACATTGACTTTCCTAATGTCATCATCTCGGTGGAGTGGATATTGAGATGATGCTCAGATATGAGCCTCATGTTCTTTAATGTATTGAGTTACTTATAAGTACTGCACTCTAACCAATTGTACCACTGGAGCACTGTAATATTATGTAAATAAACAAGTGTGTGACCTGCAGCTACGCGTGCGTGCGTGCGTGCGTGCGTGCGTGCGTGCGTGCGTGCGTGCGTGCGTGCGTGCGTGCGTGCGTGCGTGCGTGAACACCAGCCAGTGCAACATTTTAAAAATCTTAAATTTGATGTAAAGCAGAGTTCAGCTTCATCATGAGATGCTTTGTTCTTGGAAATGATCAGATGTGTGTTTTGTTATGGTTTTCCAATAAAGGAGGTAAAAAGAGTTCAGTGTGTTGTCGTCCAGATGCCTGTTTGTGTGTTGCACTCAAGGATTTCTTGACAACCCTGCTATCAGTGTGTTTGTGGTGAATAAACACAAAAGCTTGAAATAGCTTTCTTGGAGTGACCTTTTCATACAAACAGCCATTATGAAAACATGTACTGTATATGTACTGTATATGTACTGTACTGTATATACTGTATCCCCACTGTTACCTAGTGTGATATTGTGTAAACTATATTAAAGTTACATTTAAAAGAAATCGAAACTTTGGAGTTATTTCAGATAACTTCTTGTTCAGCATACATTAAATTGTCATTTGAAGTTACGTATAAAACACATATGTATACAAAAACATAGAAAATATGCACACATGCCCAGGGTCAAGTTGGTGAAGCGATGTTTAAATGTCGTGCTGTGCTTTCTCACCAATTAGCTGCTGCAGTGATGCAGCATGTTGCCTGTCCTCAGATGTATTTTGTGTGCAATGAGAGCAATGGAAGTAATGCACTCGTACGTGTTAGTGCACAAGAGGAAAAGAGGTAAAGTAAATTATACGTAATATTGTAATTATTGACGGTCCAACGCACAGACACAGACAGAAACACACATGTAGCTATTTGCTCTCCAGGCCTGTAATCACCTATACAGCATGCTGCGTATTGCATGTTTACAGTGCATGTAATATGCAGTTCATATGACAATGGGGGCTCATGTTTAATAGACATGAAAATCCAGAGAGAGGGAGATGGAAAAGATACCTCCGGGCTGATTTCAACCATGTAATCAACAGAGAACAATGTCTGACTGGGTCAGGGAGCTTCAGTGACAGTGAGCGCTTCAAAGCAATGACACTCTGCCAGACCGTGATGCATTAAAAAAAAAAAACAACCTTCCAGTCATTATTCAAAAAGCTAAATCTCTATGATCAAAGCTTTCAATTAAAACCGACTGTGAAGGAGTCTGCTTAACAACTTGCAGTTAAAAACTTTAAATCCCTCAATAAGGCCATTTTCTGGAAATTCACATAAATTAAAGTCTGCAGACAAAATGAATATTTAACAATACAAATGCTCATAAAATATTGTTCATGCTTGGTATTCATGCCTTGTTTGAGTTTGTTTTGCAGAGCTTTTGTGAAATCTTTTGTGTCTCAAAAAAATTATTGACATGACTGCTGGTAATGCCTCAGACAGTTTAAACTAGAAAGCGACAGAAAGTGGTGGATTACATAAGAGGTCAATACTGTGTAAATCGTTGCCCAAAGCACCATAATCACCCTTCTTTAAAAGGCCTTCCTTAAAATTAATCGTAATTTCAGTTATCTGTGAAAGTCAAACAGAACACACAATGTCCTGTACGCGGAGGTGCTACTGTTCATATTGAAGAACAAGAAGAAGAAAAACAAAAGCATGTCGAACAACACAAAAAGGGACAAGCACATGAAAGTTAAGAAATATGAGGAACAACACTGCAGTCCACCTGGTTGCAGGGTCCCATCCTGGTCTTTCTAACTGTTGATATTTGATTGTCAGATTCTGTTGAACATTGAAGATCACTCGTTGATGTTGAAATGACATCCCACTGAAGATTACGATGACTTTAGCTGCAGCATAGTTCAGGGGCAGACATCCTCATCACAGGATGAGGCCTACCAGACACTGCACCAGAAGATCTGGTGTATGAATGGCATCAGTTTCTGGAGACATTGCATTGATCTTAGGGAACCATTCATACTGTAGCAGCTGTGCAAACACTCCTGACCTGGCATCAGGAATGCACTCGTGTCCAGCCATCTCAAAGCTCTACAGTTTCCAGCCTTAGGCAAAAGTGAAAATGGTCTGTTTTGGCACTTTACTTGCGCTGGTCCGCAGCCATGCACACAGCTGTCTCATCAATATCTTTTCAAAATAACAGCGTGTTGAGAGATGTGTCAGGGTAGGAGACGCTGCGCTTTGAAGGCAGGAGCAGAGAGGAGAGGTGTACCCTGCACTTGGTCACTGTGCATTAACCTCCAGCGAGCCGTCATGTGAGGAGGAGACAGCAGAAGAGTGTCCAAAGTCTGAGCAACCCTGACACGACTCTAAACCCGGAGGGCAAACGTGCTCTGAGACAGAAAGCTCTGTCCGTCAGGATTACACAAAGAGAAGTGAAGGACGCACACGCAAGCAGAGGAGGACACCAGACGCACACAAACACACCACAAATAAACAATGCCAACATTAGTGTGTGCAACTAAACAATTACCAGATTAGTATAATCATCCGATCAAGTGAAATTGGATCATGCCATATTATGCTGATGATTCATGGGGAATGACTGTGACTCATAAATGTGGATCACAGCCCGGCAACAATTCATTGTCTTGATGTATTCAGAGTGTGGACTGATGCATGGTGGTGCGATGGCTTCTTGGTACGAATAAAAGCAACTGGTTTTTAAAATTTCAAAATCCTGTTTGTTGAGCTCATTGTAGGTTTTCCAGTTTCATTTGTCTTTCCGCTTAATAGGATTAAAGCCGTCCCAAAAGCAAAACACGTTAAACTCCACCGGTGTTGGCTAATAGATGAAGGGAAATTGAGCAATGTTTGAGGAGCCTCGTTTGTAGGTTACTGAGCTTCAAATTATATTGTTGCAGAATTGAACAAAACTTAGTAATGACCGGGAAAAGGATCAACACCCTTGGACCAGTCCAGCGTTCAGTCTATTCACCATGAGAACGTTCATTCACCTTTTGAAACTGTTGTATAACACATTCTATAATGAAATAAGTCCCTGACTCTGCATGAGCTCAAACATTTAGAGTGCATGAAGAAAAGAATCCTGTGATTTTTAATCCTGACCTATAGGCAGGATTGAAATTAGGCTATCTTGGCATCAGCTCTCGTCATTGTAACTCTTCTGTAATTATTTGTTTTAACAATGCCTACCTATAACACAATGAGTCTTGTTTCAATACACCACTTTAGAGTCCATGGAATAAATGTGGCCAGGTCAACTTTTGCTGTTTTGATTGCCACATCATCCAACCTGGCTTGACGGCATCGACCTACTCTCATATTCATTAATATCCACGTATGTAATAAATTCAGGAGTCATCCCCCGCTCATTCAAAATGTCATTATGTGTTCACACCTTGCACTGATTGGTTAAGCAGTAGTGACAATGACAGCTGGAACTGGTGACTGGAGGTGCTGATCATCATCCTTTCATTCTTCTCAATTCTGTTACCACAATGGAAATAATACTTTTACAGTTGACATGTGTCTAAATCTGAATTGTCCAAACTTGAACATGTACAAAAAAATCCTGCTGTGGATCTGAGTAAAGTCAGAAAAAAATGCTACAACAGTAAGCAGCTAACACAAATCTTCAATACCTGTTGTCATTTTTAAAAAAAAAAGCTTATGTGTTACAAGCAGTGTGCATGAGTTGTAAACCACTTTCTGTTTGTGTGTAATATTGAGACTATAAAGATTAATATTGATAAATATGACAACATGGGATGAGTAAATTCAGCTCAGCTATCAGTTGTTCAGTTGCTTTTCACTCCCTCAAGATAGCAATTAAACAACGATTCAACAGAGAGCAACTCATTGTAACACCAAGATATTGGGTACACAGATGTAGAATTGTTTTTTAAACAGAATGAACCAATTGTTTTCCTCTGGCTATTGTGTTTTTAACCAGCAAAGGGATTTGGTACCTTAAGTACTTCTTCCATCAATCCTCTATACAGCTTTGACTTCTTCACCGTTTTATTTAAACAATATTTTAAAAGCACAACTTACCCAATGACTGGATGAACCAACACAATTTTAAACATCAACATTAAAGAAATTCTAAGATTATAATTGTATATATGTGGTTAGTTGATCATTTTATTTGAAGATGTGTTAATCACATTTGGATAAGCATGAAAAAGATGACTGAGATTAATTCTAGAACATATCCTCAGTTAATGTTTCATTGCTTTTGTAAAACAACCCTCAGATGGACTGTTGGGAAGTGAGAATAACGATGGACGGACAGATGAATGAATAGTTTGATAGGTGGATAGCTGGCAATCTGGTGGATAAATGGGTGATTGTGGTTGTTCGTGAAAGTCTTATCTAACAATAGAAATGAGTCTTCGCCAGAAACATCCACACAGCAGCACATACTGTATACATAAGCAGGGCTTTTGCCTAAAATCATAAAACACAGACTGCTGTGTGGAAACTAAATAGTTGTTGTTCACATGGTTCCACATATAGATCGTGATCGTGGAATGAGTCTTTAGTGTGGTTCCTTAAGTGGTGACTCTTCTGATTTCTGGCTTAGAGAAATAAGAGGAGTCACATTGCCTTAAAAGTGTAAAGGGGACCGTATAAAAATAAATTCAGCACAAAAAATGAATAAACCACAAAAGACAATTGTGCTGCATGTGACTGCTGAGCAGGATGGAAGATGCGGAGGAAGTGCAGTATAGACCTGTACGGAGTGACGCAAGGCGCTGGCTCTGACAGTAAATGCTAAAACAGTACATGAGGCTAAAATGAGATGTGTATGAGGTTGATGTAAGCAGAGATGGAACATTAGGGAGTCTACCAGCAGGTCTCATCACACATGTATGCACACACACACATACACACTCCTGTCCGCCCCACTGCACTCTCCACACCTCAATAATTCATTGCAGCTAAAATAAAAATGCCATCATCCTACATGCAGAGAGACTCAAATACAATCAGAGATTATTCTGTGTCTTGTTTTCCCAGACAAAAATCAGCATATTGACCACCGCAACACGCAAAGAGTAGAAAAACCACACACAAAAAAAAAATCTCTCAAATAAGCTGCTCGTTCGAGATGTGGAGGGCTGAATACCCTGTGTCATCTGCAGAGCACAGAGAGAAAAACATCCAAATACTGCATCCGGTAGGCTTCTTTTTAGGATGGTGAATTATTCAGAGGTTGCTATCTGAGGTGGCCTTTCCAAGCCCAAACAATTTAAACTTCAACCGTCTACTTCGTACACTGTCTAATATCGGCCATCGCACAAAAAAATAAAAAAAACACCCATGTGCCATTCATATGCGTTCAAAGCCACACAGTCAACTCCTAACAAGATATTTTACGTTGCCCAGAGTGGCTCTTCTGCCTGAGAGAGTTTTGTGCTTTAAGCGTCTCGAAGGACTTCTGATGGTTGTTTCGCCCCAAACTTTTCTTCTTGACGCAGTCCTTCTGTCTCTGAGGATGAACCCAACTATCATACAATATTTTTGTTCCGGCCATAGACGCTTCCTCGTGTCTGCAATACCATTTTACTTTGAGGATTTTCAAGAACATGCCAATAAAGGTTTTATGTGTTTTGGGGGTTTTTTGCTCGTCACCTGATGCGGCTTCTCATTCTTGCAAAGTATATTGACATCTGTGTCCATCTAAACAAGTGCGTCAATGCAGTGACTAATGGTTTACTATGAAGCATTGACTCACCGATGCTGAGCCCTGCTTACCGGACACATTTGCATTTGTGAGAAAGCAGTTTGTAAACTTGTGAGAAATATCAACTTTACAAAAAAAAAAGAAAAATCCACCAGGATAAAATGTTGCACTGCATATTTATTTTCTGTTCATCAGCTTGTTAAGTTCCCTCTCGGGGGCAAGGGAGAATCGGAGTCAGGGTTGTGTGGGGATTTCGTGCAACATGCTAAACACAGATAGTGTGTGACCCTCTCTTGCACTCCAAGGCATTTTATGTGCATTTAATGTGAACAACGTTTCACTGGGAACTGTAGCACACGCTAGTACGTTCACTGCAGCATGCAGTAGATACTGAGCGAGACAGAGAGCAGAGGGAAGTGTGATGGAGCCCTGAATATGTCAGATAAGTTACAGCACAAAAGTGGGTCTGTGGAAAAGACGTGCAGAGCAAAACAGAAAAAGTGTCTTGCAGGAACAGACAGGAAGTGGTACAGAGAGTGAAATGGGGAAATAAAGGCAGGCAGTAGACAACATGATATATTGCTGCAGAGCAGCTGACTGGGTCGGGTGTTTCTTTTACTCCAGCAGCTCGGAGAAAGATTGTAAGATGCAAGAAAAACCACAGTCACTCGACTGGAAACAGAGCCAAGTTGAAAATAAACAAATCGCATGAGAGGATGTGTTTATAAATGATATGTTCATGATCTTTTAATAACACATAAACACTTGGCTGATGCTGCTTCACAATCATTTGCCACAATGTAATAAATTACAATAATATTAATAATTCATTTTACTTGTCAGGGTAACCCAAATTTATTTTGAAATAAAACAGTTGAACTGTCTGATTGTCACTACTTGTGTATTAAATAGACATTTTTTAAAACAGTATTTGGCAGATTCAATGCAAAATATCACGACTGAAGGTAGGGGCACACAAGTTGCCACTACATCATAGAAAAACACATAGAGAGGGACGATCACACATAAACACACACACACAAAGGCACATTTCCAACCCAATATTAACCAGTTCACCTCAAATGCATCTATTTGGATTGTGGATAGTCGGATGAAACCGAAATAGTAGGAGGAATCTCATGCACACGCAATGAGAACATGCAAACTCTACACAGAAAGGCCCCAAGCCCAGCCTCCAACCAAGGATTTTCTCACTATGAGAGGAGAGCGCTCACCACGACACTTCTGTGTGGCATTACACTAAGCTATAAATATATATTTTTTTCAGATAAAATGAGTTTGTGCAGTTCATGTTTGTTGATGTGGAGCACTGTGTATTGTTTTGTAGTAGAAGTGAGCCATGCATGTTGCATGCCTTGCCATTAGATTAATTGGATAATCCACATGGGAGTGATGCTATGTTTCCTCTGCAAAGTTTAGGTGTAGTTTATTAATTCGTTCATGGTTTATCTATTGACTCCTCTAAGTCAGCAGGCACAGTTGGCACTGTTTTGCGTTGTATGCAGAACATTTTCAGGACCCTGGACAGCTCCAGGGAAAGCGTTCCTGTAAATGACCGTACTTCAGCTGCTTCTAAAATAAAAAGATGGCTTTTAGTCAACTTCGAACCACACTGTGAGGGTATTGATGTACTTACATTGCAGGTCGGTAGTCAGAGCAAGTAACATCACTTTTTTTTTAAATATAATTGTGTAAGAAGTCCTAAAAGTGTCCACATTTTAAACACAGTCCTGCTGCGCATTGAGAAGCAGTGACAGAAGCATCGATTGTCTTGTTTAAAACACAGGTCATCGTGACAAAGAGACAAATAACAAACTTTTTCATTTAAATTGTGCCCCACAAAACAAACTAATTCTCCTCCAACTCTTAGTTAGACGATTGAGGCGTGCTGTGAAATCACGTGTCTGACGCACGGAAACGCCACTACTTCTCACCAGTGGCCTGCTTTTCTGCAACACTGACGACTTAAAGATAAAAGTAATTATTAAGTATATACTTCAGATACCCGCAAAAAAGGATTAAACTTTTTAACAATACCGATGCATGTGTACAATGTATGACATGGACGAGTCTTGGAGAATGTCATTTTACAATGGACAACCCGCATGGATAAAGTCTCATACACAAAGTGGAAGATTTAAATGGATTACTTACTTGCCACGGTGAGAACCAGGAGAGTCAATGCTGCTTTCACCGGGACTGCCATCGCTACCCCCCTCCAGTGTGACACACACACACACACACAAACTTGCAGATGAAGTGTTTCTCGGATTTCCCTCCTTCCTGCGCTCAGTTTGTTTGTAAAAAAAAAAAAAAAAGAAGTGTAAAACAAAGAAGAACAGAAACCGGTTGGTTTATATCGGTGCCATTGCTCCTGATCCCACCGATGACGACCTTGAGATGGAGATGGGAGGCATGAGGAGGACGGAGGACAGCTGACTGCTGTGTGAGCCCAGAGATGAGGAGGCTGGCCGCCTTGTGCCAGAGCGCACCGACTCCACCGCTGACTGCTCCTGTGGCTGTGATTGCGCGCAGCCGAACCCGGAGAGAACAAAAGCAACCCTTAATTTTCCTTCAACGATGGAAATAGCGTTTTCCCGAGGGAGGAAAAAAAATCTAAAAAAGGTCAGAAACTAGCGAGGAAACGCCACTCTTCTTATCAGCAAAGCGGCCATTCTTCAGATAAAACATTTAAGCGCCCTGGTCGTCGCGTCGCCCTGCCCGCCCCGTGCGCCCTCCTGTCGGGCGTCACTTTCACTCTGTGCAGTCATGATCGACACGGCTTGACATGTGTGACAACAAACAGGAAGCGATAACTCTTGTAAACGTCCCAAAGGAACACAACGGATTCTCAGAAGCTATAGTAACCGATCTTATCTCCTCCAATGAGAGTCTGTGCTCTGAAATGTTCCTTCAAGTTAATTAAAACACGTGTAAGAACCTCAGCTTGCAGTATGATGTGCGCACTGGTGCCTAAACCACAAAAAAAAAAAAAAAAAAAAGATCTTTCATTAGGAAAGCTCCTATGATCGTTAAAATTGTGAGAAATTCAAAGTCTAATACAGAAACTAAAACACGTTCTTGGCAGCAGAGCAGAGACTCTGTAATCTGGATTCAACGCATTATGATGCAGTTGCAGGAATGAGAAGTGGAGGTTGCATGTCGCATGTTGCTGTTGGAAAACATAAACAGTCGTGGGTCCTGACATTCTGCCAAATAGAAATAATGACGATGATGATGATGAAGTGAACATGATAGCCACCTGTCTGTGGAGTAAAGGTCCACCATTATCGCCAAATGGTCAACTGGAGGAGAACCATGTGAACCTTTAGAAAATACACCTGTGCAAAAACTTTAAGAGTTCAAACATCTTCTAATTGCAAAAACAGTTTTCTTTAAATATGAGCTGTGTGTTTGTGTGTGTGTGTGTGTGTGTGTGTGTGTGTGTGTGTGTGTGTGTGTGTGTGTGTGTGTGTGTGTGTGTGTGTGTGTGTGTGTGTGTGTGTGTGTGTGTGTGTGTGTGTGTGTGTGTGTGTGTGTGTGTGTGTGTGTGTGTGTGTGTGTGTGTGTGTGTGTATGTGTGTCTCCTCGACCTTCACACATCAGTGCAGCTGAACTACCCCAGAGGTCCCTTTGGTGGTGAGTGAAGAGAAGAGGGCAGGAGAAAGAGACTTGGCTTTAAACGTGCAACACAACACTATTCCAGCTAATTATTTCACTGTATGGAGGAGGAGGAGGAGGAGGAGGAGGAGGAGGAGCAGGAGCAGGAGCAGGAGCAGGAGGAGGAGGAGCAGGAGGTGGAGGAGTAGGAGCAGGAGGAGGAGCAGAAGGAGCAGGAGGAGAAGGAGGAGCAGGAGGAGGAGAAGGAGAAGGAGGAGGAGCAGAAGGAGCAGGAGGAGCAGGAAGAGGAGGAGGAGGAGGAGCAGAAGGAGCAGGAGGAGCAGGAGGAGGAGGAGGAGCACTGGGAACAAATAAGAGGAAAACATTATGTTTGTTTCATGAACCTTAATATTACGTCAGGAGTTTGAAAAAACATAATTAATAAATAAAGAATATAGTTAATTAAGGATCATATCAACTCTGTATTGTTAAGTTTTAGAATATAAGTTACCATACCTTCATAACTTACTGTTGTTATCAGAAATTCTTTCAGTAAGATACGTCCCAATTACAACAAAAATGTATTTATTTATTGGCTCAATATGATTGAAGTGATAAATGTTATTTTTGGCTGGTAAAATGTTTTGAATGCTGAGGATTTCCTTTCAACCCACTTTCTTCATCCTATTTGATTTGACACAAGTTTCACACAAGTTTGAACTTCCTATTGTCATTCTGGGGAAGTTGGATTATAACCTCTCCTTTCACAGTCACAAGCTGTTGCTCTCGTCGAGTCTAGACCACCACTGCCCCATATTACCAGATCTATAACTAAACTTGGCATATCTATCTAGTATTTAATGCACATATGTACTGATCAAATGTAAGGTGATGTCACTCCTCCCAAGTTACTCTCAAAGTGAACACAAACATGAGTGTTTCCAAAATTATTGATGACTTCTTTAAGCCTTATAGTGTTTCTCAAAAGCAGAGGAACACATGCAAGGAAGAGAAGAGCCAAAAGTGCAAGAGTTTTACTTTCCTCTGAACCTTTGTTTCACGGTTTTTTTTCCAAATTCAAATGAGAAGTTTCACGGTTCACATGTTTATGAACACACAGGCCATAACATTAACTCCCAGTCACAGCTCCAAATTCAGCTAAATTGCATTACCATCCCATCACACCCCATTACAGCCACACTTCAGTAACACGCGAGCATCCGCCCTCCCAGAGTCCCCACCCGTCCCTCCTAATGAACATTATCTCCCAACCTAAAAGCAACGGAGAGGAGCAGAGGGAGGCCAGATTTAATCAGAGCTACTTAGAGCTCGCTGTGGGGTCTGCTTGTACTCTGAAGAGGCAGCCAGCAACCACACACACACACACACACACACACTTTTTCCCACATTCTGCATTTAACAGATACAATCGTTGTTGCCATGTTTCGTGCCCATGTAATTGATATGGAGGTGGATTACAAGCATGACACACACTAACATTATTTCAGCAAAACACAGACAAATACTCCACTGCTGAGATTTAAAGTCCCATCAGAATCATTTCTCGAAAGCTTACAGAAGTGACGGACTATTTATTTAATCCTTGAGGGACAAACTGTGTTTTTCACACCAGCAATGTCCAATTCATAAAGTATCAGACTAAAGAATGAACCTCTGGACAACCATTGCTCCAGAGATTATATTTCTATTAACTGGTAAACTTTGGCCGCACCGACAGGCAATAATACAATTTATGTTGTTGTTTTTTGGATTAGGTTATAGTGTAGTAGTTAACATCCTTGAGTCACAGTGAGAATATTTGTCTTCTCTGCAGTGTTTGCATGTTCTCCCTTTGTGTGCTCGTTTTTGTTTTGCTGTTTTCAGGTACGCTGCTATCCTTCCACAGTCCATGAATATATGTTGGCGTTTAGTTTATGACTCTAGAATGGAGTGTATGTGATTGTCTGCCTCTGTGTTTTGTCATGTGTTGGACTGCTGACCTTTCGATAGTGTCCCCTGCCTTAACCCATAGTTCGCGGGAAATGGTTATTCCCCTCGTTTAAAATCGATTAAAAATACCAAACTGGATAAAAAGTGGCCATATTTATTGGATGATCTGTATTGTTGCAGTTAAATGGTTGGATTTCTCAGATATTCTTGATTATAATTCGATAGTAAAGATTTTTCATCTTTCGTTAAGTCTGGTTATTAAAGTGATGAAGTGTGTTTTATTGTCATAATCATTCATCGGTCCGCTCCCTACAAAAACACACATCTGATACACTGGAGCCAAGCCACTCTGCCATCATAATCGAATTATCTATACACCGCACACCATTGATGTTGATGTAATGTAAACACAAACAAACACACTACATCTTGGCATCTCCTCCTCCACACGACCCTCGGAGCTCGACTAAACATGCAACAACTGCATCTATTTACCAACAGCTGCACCATCCTGTTGAATATCACTGAACTTGTTCAGTTTCTCCGTCCCTCCTTCTCACCAGCTTCCCTGTTGTCAAACTGTGTGTTTGCCTCCAGGCAGCAAAGACAGTAACAGTGTCTCCTGATTCCCCTTCTGCACTAACGTTATCATGAATTCACATCACTGGCGGACATTTGTGTCTCGGACTGACACTATGAGATGGGGGTTTCTAAATCGTAGCATGGAAGCCTGTCACATGTGGTCATTGTCCAACACCGAATTAGTATGATGGGATCTCTTGGATGTATAGTCATAAGTGTAAATTTTCCTCTCTTGTGTTTCTCAAAATCAATAACAGCTCTGCTAGTGAGTCTCGAAACTATTTTATTGTGGTTTTCTTTTCTGTGTGTACCTCCCTCCTGTTCCTTTTCCCTTTTCAACATGTTTCATTGCTCTCCAATCAAAGTGGTAAACCTTTCCTGACCTCCGAGTAGGTCCTGAAACATGGTGCAGATCTGAACTGTGTTTAAATGAAACATTCTCAAGGGACCCTGAAGCTTCAGAGTCCATCTGCAAATTACCTTCAAGTGCCCAAGCGACTGTGTCACATCTTGCAAGATGTGGTTTCCTGTAAAATAACATGGGAAGGTGTTTTTTTCTTCTGGCAAAGTCCGGTTGGTTTCAAAAACGTCTGAAGGTCTTGCAAGGGGAAAAAAGGTACAACTGTATCTCTTTTAAGGTATCCGAACGTCTCTAATCTACTAGCCTGGGTTTATACACCGTATGTTGATATTGGTGAAGTGGAAATCCACATTTGGATCAAGTACTTCAGTCATGCAAATGCAAACATGCAGGCTGATCAAATGTTAAAATGGTCCTATAGGCCTCATGGTGTGCAGGGCAGCATACATGCATCGCCACTATGCTACTGCAGCCCTCCTCCACAGAAAGCCTCTCGTGCCATTTTCACTGCAGGCAAGAAAGAGCTGCACATAATCCAGAGGCAACAAAAATGTGACAGCCACAGACACCATGAACAAGTGCTGTGAAAGAAACACGACGGCGTTACACAATCCTGAAATGTTCTGTGACACGGTCACATTCGCTGCCCGCAGACGAGAAACGCGAAAGGAGAGGACACAGAGAGAGCAGCTGTTCTCAATGAGGTTTGCAATGCTTGAATATAATCATTTAAACTCATAAATAAAATGTTTGTTAATGATTTACAATAGGAAGGAAAATAGAAGGGGGGTTTGAGTATTGACACACAAGGCCGAATTTTCCAAAATGTTGATAAAACTTTCAGAAAAGCAATCAAAGTTTACGCTGCAGTGATCATGGAGACACGTCGTGATGTCGCCACATTTCTGACTTTAGACTAACTTTTCTCCTTGTTTGCAAATATAGTGGTTGCAAGCCAAAACAACAACAAAAAAATACAGTCAAATTGATTTGCAAACACTGATTCACGAGCTGCAAATTCTAAAAGTTCTTAATGTTTTTAATGGTTTCGGCTGTAGAAAATGATTCCCCAAAAATGTTCTCGGTGTTAAGTTCTCAAATATAAAAGATTGGTTGGAAGTGGTGAGTTTTTTTATAATTTTTTTTAAATGCTCTCTGGAAGAGGAAATCTTGACCTTTTACACTTTCAAAATGTACTTTCTGAACCGGATTCACCTTTTATGAGAGCACAGTTCCTCACGTGTCACGTTCAATTACGGCGTTACATTGGACTTTATATTCTACACTTCGACACAGTTCTGTCCTCTCGACCTGATCTAACAGGAAGTGAGTGAAGCAATTGTCTGGAAGCGTCTGACCTCTCGTCGTCAGGGCCATATGTACAAATCGGTAGCTCTTATAGACTGACTTTAGTTTGCAAAAAAGCGTAAAGAATGAGATGTGACTATCTGGGGCAGAACATAGAATATGCTGCCAAACACATGGGCTTTGTGGAATAGGTCAAAACTGGAGCATGAAAAGGTTGCTGCTGTAGTCCAAGTTCCCACTGAAAACCAACAGGGCCAACTTATGGTGCTTTGCTTTGGGGGGTTTTGTGATACCAGAAATGCTGATGAGCTTTAAAAAAAAAAAAAAAAAAAAGGTCTACTCTTTGTATTATCTCAGATTTACAGCAGCAAGCTGTTGCTCCCATACTGCAGCCATGTAAATATGCTCACTGTATAATAAAACACCTCAGTGCTTGAAGGTGGTTTAATACATCGGATTTTGGCAGCGAGTGCGTCGTCTAAAAAGAGGAATATTATTTCAGTTCTTCAGCCAATAAACTACACAACAGAGGAGCAGTTTAGATGATGGCACAGTTCATTGGGGGGATTCATCATCCCATAAGAGAGAACGCTTCCTATCATCATAGAAATCTATGTACGTGTGTACAAACACAATCAGCGTGCAGTGAAGGTTACAGAAATGTGTGACACTGTATATCTGTGTTTTAGCCCCCAAAAACGCAGCACAAAGACAAGAAACACATGACCCAGACAGAAATGTCTCCTTTGGTGCTTCGGCGATCTTCACTCATAGCTCGTATGGGACGCTGTGAGTTTGTGTGAGTGTCCTGACTGTGGTGAACCCTGTTCAGAGTCACCACAGCCTGGTCTGTGGTCGGCCTCCGCTCACCTTTATCAGGTTGCCGCATGGCCTCCGGCCAAAGCCTCAGTCTGACAAGACATGTGGGCAAACGCACGCTGACAGACGCTCACACAAACACTCAGGTACGCTGACTCTCAGGCAGATGCACACAGGTGAGCAGAGACACAAAAATCAGAGATAAAGTCCTTTTATTATCAGATGTTGGCAGCCTATTCTGGGAAACAAAACCTCTTAACCCTTTCATGCATGAAATCAGAGAAGCATATGAGTGTATCTGCGGAGGCTGATACGCCGTCACAACAGCTGTGATGCGCACTTTGAAGTACAGAGCTATCATTATTATTTCTCTTTATTTATTTAATTATTCATTACGCAAAGCACTTTTCACAGACAAAGTCACAAAGTGCTTTGGAATCAAGAAATCAAAAACACAGTAGGGATTAGTGGAGCACATGGAAGGAAAACGGTTAAAAGACTCGCGATACGGAACTGGAGACACAGCAGGAGATAAGATCAAGGATGAAACAGAAATGAAAGCGTCACTAAAAAAAAAAGGAGCAAAGTTAATGTCACGGGAATCATAATTCCTCCAGGATTGTCTCCTGTACGTCTTAGAATCCAGCAAAGAGTTTTACATCATGTCATCCAGTTTGTGTAGACAAGGAGTGCAGTCAACATGTCATTATCCTGTCTCGTGTTCGGGTTCAGACAGCAGCGCCAGTGACAATCCTTTAGATGAGGTCTCATTGTTTACACTTTAAATACACTACTCTACTCATGTTATGAGTAAACACAGTTTGTAGTGATCCGCTTAAAGTCAGAATGAGACGTCTCTGTGTTGTAGCCTTGAGAGGCCCGACGTATTCCATCGTAAAAGCCTGACTTTAGTTACATGGCTGAATGGTCTGTCCCTTCTTCAATAGGCATGCCTGTCAGATCTCCTTCTATTTGCAGGTGTAGATTTTAAATGATTACAGCGAGAAAGTCACAGCACAATTTCCTTTGTCTGCTTTATTAAAAAAAATAAAAAAACATCACTGACCCCTGTTGCAGCTGCGAACGGTTCGAAGGTAACTCATGTGACTCATATCATTCACCACCTTGACCCGTTCACCAGCGCTGCTTGAGACAGCGTACAATACTTCTCCAATTTAATTGTCTTCAACTTTGGAACCATCACTTTAATCCAACGATAAATTGTCTTTCAATAGCTTGTTCTGACATCCTGGCATGAGAAGCCATAAAGCCCCGAGCAGAAAAATGACCCAAAGAGGAATCACCAAGCCAGCTGGCATCAGATGTGCTTTTCAGACTTATAAATAATATCAAATCATGGAGGCTTTTAAAATGATAGTCAAAAGGGGAGAGACGAGGGCATCGGTATAGAGACTGGAATTATCGCTATTGTCTCCTAAATCAAAACCTAACTGTGGGAACTGTGTGTGTGCGCATGTGTGTGTGTGTGTTTTATATTGTTAGTCAGTGTGTGTACCTACATGTATAAACATACGGGTTTTATAAGAAAATATATTGATGTTTACTCATATTTCCATTCACAGTGCAAGATTAGTTCTTAAGATACAGAATTTGGAAATGTTGAAAGTGAATTTCTAAAGTATTTAAATAAAGAAACAGTTTGTTTAAACCAGAATAGTAGCGGAAAAAAAACGTTTTACAAGTTGGTTCAAGTACAAATCCAAAGAAATCAGTGTTTACTAGTTTGTAAAAATGCATTTTTGTCTTTCCAGTTTCCTGTTTAGTCTGAATGACTAGTTTGTTTACTTTTGGGACAATATCGCAAAATACTTTTGTAATGACAAATATTCATTGATTTCATAATCAAAATGTATGATATGTGTGACGTTAACAATACATACTGTATAATTCTTATGTAGACTTTCTGAAACTGGAACACACGAGAAGCATTTTTATAGATCATTTTCAGAATTCTATTAATTTAAAATTGTTCGTAGCTTAGACTTAAACTACTATTTGCCTGTTTTGAATTGAAGCTTGCACATTAACATTTTATTCTACTAAGTAAAATGAGCTATTTCTTCAACAAGAGATTTAACAGACTTTACGTCTCTTTGAGCGTCAAAGCTGCTCCCCGGAGAGAGAATTATCCAGCAAGCTGGGAAGATGACCAAGGGGTCTCACTGTCGATGTTCACTGTGTACAGTACAACACACAGTATGAGTATGTCACAACCCATATATGATGCACTCTGCCTTGAAGCTTGCCTTTTTCTCACTGACTGACTATGAACCTGAAAGCTTTTGCCTGATGCTGTTGTTCCCAGTGAGCCCCGAGTACTGCACTGCTTCCACTCCACCTATCCAAACACACACAGACATACACACACACACACACACACACACACACACACACACACACACACACACACACACACACACACACACACACACACACACACACACACACACACACACTGTCTGTCTCCCTGCGTCTGTCTTGTGCACCTTTCTTCCTGGATCTCTCTCCCTCTCACACACACTTCACGTTCATCGGGTTGACGGTGATGGACTGTGACAGCCCCGAACATGATGACATGACTAGCAGCCACCCAGCAAGAGGAGAGGGAAATCCCTATGAAATAAATATTACACACACACACACACACACACACACGCACACACACTTCACTCAGGGAGAGAGGCCGAGAACAACCTGCCCTGCTGACGCGTTCACATTTAACCCCTCACACTGCTGAGTGCAGGGAGAGGGAAGAAAACAAGAAGAGGAAGAGGGAGGAGGGAGGATGCGGTGCGTGCACGGCTGCATCTGAGTGTAAGTAAAGCGGGCAGAAGCTCGGTGCCCTCACTTTCTTTTTATACACACGAGCAGGATGGAGAATCCATGTATCCTGTCAGCATGGGACGGCCTCGCATAACACACACACACATTTACACAGGGAGGAGACAGTGGAGTGGTAAGATTAAGATTAAGATTTTTTTTTATTTCTTAACATACCCTTGAAACTGTTGTTGGAGACTTCGTGCATTTCAGATGTCGGAAAACTTTTTTTTTTGTCCCCAGGGGGAAATTAAAAAGCGACGTACTGCAGGCAGGACAATGGTGGCCTCAACCCCTAATACAAATTGGGATACATTAAACAAACAATAAATATTTCAAACAAAAAATCTACAGGTGTATATTGGCAATGAGGTAGTTACATTACAGAGTATGTTCTGCATTGTAAATTCCAATAGCTTTGTTTTGTCCCCAAGGAGAAGCGCATCAGGGACGAGAACCAGTAACTTTGATCATGTTTGATGTTATTTGCTGCTGCTGTAAATCACAAACACACTAACAATGACTCACAATTCTGCTTTTGAGATCGACCGTCATCTTCTGGAAAATTTGTAGGGAAATGGGCCAAAGTTTTACAATTTAAAACATCCCAAAATGAAATTTTAAGTAATTAATGTTATTTCATGTATATTTGTTTTAATAATCAGTGAACTATATATAACTAATAGCATACATAACGTGTTGCTTGTAATATAACATAGATAGGTCTCCGGTTCAATACACCACTTGGCTTAATTTAACCCTCCATAGAAAGATTTTCTCTTCCATCCACTTTGTTTGGCTTTCAGATCAGCAGACACGAGGAAGAAAGCTCCTCATCTTCACAGCCACTGCTGGACGAGCTGTCTGGAACGTTCCACCAGTGGGAGCGGAGCCTCCGGACGGAGCAGAGGGCCACACATGAGTGACCGCAGTGCCAACATGCAGACGCTCATGATTGCAGTTTTACCAGTGGGGAACCTCTCGGGCAGCTGAGGCTCCATTCTGTAGATGTTTAGTGACTCTCAGACTTTCAATTTGTTTGGTTTTTTTTTACAAATAATGCAAACGAGCTGCATGATCGCAATCAAAATATTTTCATAACATGTCAAGCACAAAATGCTTTTCAGATAGAAATTGAAATGCACTGCGATGCACAACTACTGGCACTCGTGGTACATTTGGTGATAATAGAATTACCTCCTGAATAAAATCACACACACTAGTGTTTTAGAACTCATGTGACTTGGAATTGATGGTCCTGTACAGCTCACACCAAGAATCTGAGCAGGTTGAACGAGAACGTGAGCTGTTAGTGGGGAAACAGCTGGAGAGAGAAAGGCCCCGTCGCATCTGCTTCACTGAAGCAGGTTAAAGGTGTGGGTGGAGGTCGCAGCTCAACCAACAGAGAGTGGAGGAGAAGGTGCATAAGTAAAGAGACAGTGGAGAAGGAAACAAAGTCAGCTGACGGAGATGAGAAATTACAAGGCGATGTGGATGGAGGGAAAGGAGAGGGGCAAAGTCACTGAAGGAAACGATGAAGGTGGTTGAGGAGGCCAGAAGGAAGTGATGGAGCGGAAGAGAGGGGGCGGAGGGATGAGAAACTAAAAAAGAGAAGAGCAAAGGACACGAGGAGAGTGACTCATCCTCCCTGGGCCAAGAGGCTTCCTGTTTAATTAAGCAAGAACTTAAAAATTGTGCTGAAGTTTAGAATTCTCTCCATCAAAATGATTCCGCAGCGACACAACAGTCACATCCACACAGAAATTGGCAGCCAAAGTCACGAAGAGCTAAAGTAAAGTCCTGCAACAGATGGTTTGGCCTCCGCAGAGCGCTGATCGCAGCATCATGGAGTCACTGCGGGATTACGCCGCCTGAATCCACAGAACGACAGCGACTTTCTCCAAGACACTGGAAACAAGCTGTCAAATCTCCCTTCAAGGGAGGAAAAAGTGTGCACACATCAAGTTTGACTCTTTGTTTCATTTACTGCACATACTTGCATGCATGTACTGGCGTCTTATGAAGGCCAAGGATGCAAGGAGTGGGACACTACTGCAGCCATCAACAGGCAAACAAACCGGGTAGCATTCTGGATTTATCCACAAATGTCATTGTAATTCGACTAGTTTCTTTTTAGAATTGTGTGCAAGACTAAACAGACAACTTCAAGATGAAGAGACAAAAATGAGTAAAAATGATCTCAAAAATTAACTCAAAGATGCTAAACGTTGAGGATTTCTTTGGACAATTACATAGCCATGAAATCAAAGTAAGCAAAGAGTTGATGTGGATTCCATCAATTTTTGACACATTTGCATCATTCCAGAGGAAATACTAAGACAGAGTTGGAAAAAAAAAAAAAAAAAAAAACTTGTCCCCATCAGTCATATGTAGAGAAGAGGAACGCTGTCCTGGGGTCCTGGAGTCCGCTGTCACATTCTTCTTAAATCTGCTCTGTGATTTGTGTCCAGAGAAAAACAATGACATTTGTGTTCTTCCCGCCTCAAGCGGCTGATTGCAAGTTTTGCGCATAGATGAAGCCATTTGTTTTGCAAAGCCCGGCGGTGACGCCCAGCTTTTGAAATTCAATTGTAGATACTAAATCGGTGTGTACAGTAGCAGACTTTGCGCTGTGCTAACCGGAGAACGGCACAGGACAGCAGGCCCGCTACCAGGGAAACAGACGAGAGCCTCACGGTGACGTGGACAGCCTGTCTGTGCACCAACTGTACACAGATATTTGTTCAGCTGCACTACTCAAGACTTAAAGGACACGTTTTACTTATAATAAATGTTCATTTTTAGGCCGCCTACTACACTTTAAAATGGAACAGTTTTTTTCACTCACGTATTACAGATACAAGATACTGATGTCCCTCTAACAACTGCAACTCCTATTAAGAATTTAGGATAAACCAATAATAAAAAAAACAAAAAAAAAATTGAGAAATGTGTAACCGGTCCTCAATATCTGCAGTGAAAGAGTTGAACCCACCATGCCAGGAAAGTACAAGGTAACACAGGACAGAGACATGCAGAGTGACCAGCAGTATCGAAGAGCAGTAACCACACCCAGTGGTCACTCCAAGTTGTTGCACCGTCTCATAAGCACAGTCTGCCGACGGTGGTCCAAGCAAAACCTGAGCCTTTCTACGTCTTTGCAAGCAATGAAAAGACAAAATAAACCAAAAACTAAGTTTAAAAAGTTTATATCAAGCATTTTATTTGGTATACAGATATTCGTAGATTTATACATATATATATGTAACATGTGCCACTGCAAAGTCACAAACTTTTTTTATTTAAAGAAAAGAAAAACATATGTGCTCAATTTTAACATAGAGCTGTAAAGCGCTTGTAATGAATGACTAAAACGGGAATGATGAGGTAACTGCCAAGCAGAAAAATAAATCACTTATTTGTGGTATAATAATAATAATAATAATACAAACAGATTAAATAGGCAACTGAGAACTATAGTGGCAGCATGGACCCTTAGTGTCAACCTAGAGAAAAGGATTAAGTCTATAACATACATACACACACAGTATGCATACAGACAGTGCATAAACGTACAAACAGGAGTTATTCACGCACACACGAGAGCAAAAACTCTCAAATATCATTACTCTTGTCTGATACACAACATAAACTCAAGCATGCTCCAAGACGCCTAAAAATCTCTCACACACACACACACGCGCACGCACACGCACACGCACACGCACAGTCCTAGAACCACAGCCCTGCATCACAGAGCTGTCCAAACAATGCTTGCACAGTTGTGGTGCGTACACACAAACACCCACACAGATTAATGCAGGACAGTGGGTCATTCACTAAAAAGTGTGAAGGCCTATGTGCATGTCCTAGTGAAAACACAGCGAGAGAAAAAAAAAATATATATATATATAAATATATATATATATATATATATCGGCGGAAACGCACATCAAATGGAGAAAGCATACAACATTTATTAATAAACAATAACAATGACAACAAAGGAGGAGTAACAGAGTGTGTCTGTGTGTATGTCTCTGTGTACGCACACACGTGTATCAATAACTTGGGAGCAGGCAGTGCTTAAAGTGTTTGACAGACAAAAGGTAGTGTCTGGCGCCACCATGTGGTCACTCCGAGTCTCTCTGGACTTCCGAGGCGTCGGCGCGACAGATAGGACATGTCCTGTTGGCCTGGGGAACCAAACCTCAGATTAGGATTCAGATAACACTCAGCAACACTCATATCGTTAAAGAGCCGAGCAAACAAGAGCCTTTAGAAAGCTGCTTCTCGTCTTGCGACTTACAAAGTGTAAAGACTCGTGAGCTTCGGATATTCTGGTGGGGTTTTTCCTTCTTTTTTTTTTCGTTCATTTATTTCTAGATATGTTATATGGCACTGGGACAAACGGCATTGAAGGCTGTCCTGACCTCAGCTGGTGGATAATGTGGACAGAATGTAAGGGAACAGGCTGCACACTCGGCGTACTCACCCTCAGCCATTTGTCGACACACTTTCCATGAAACTCGTGGCTGCAGGGCAGGACTCGCAGCAGTTGGCGGGACTCAAAGTCACTCATACATACCACACACCTGCAACAAAACATGCAATAACATGCAGTTTCCTCTGAAGACAATTTGTTTTTCTATTTGAAGAAGAAATCCAGGCAGACAAGTCGGCCACCATTTGGTTTTAAAATGTTTTCGCTCTCAAAACGGCACTTCACAAAATATATCTACTTTACTATGAACCAACAGAAAACAGCGAGTCATCTATTTTAATGAACAACCAGAAATAAATGAGAAAAAAATGTGCGGGGGGGGGGGGGGGGGGGGTATTAGTAGAGGTGGTTGTGAAAGGGCAGCACTCACAGTGTTTGTTCAGACTGATGGTTATTTGGATTGAATCGATACGAAGGAAGCTGTTCGATGTCTCCCTTGGTCAGTCCTCGGAGTTTGGCTTCTCCCAGGCGCTCGGCGAGGTTCAGGAGGGCCTTCGAGGGTGGGGGGCACAGAGAAGCAACGGCAGAGGAATTCAAGAGTCTGCCTTCAACAAACCGGCAGACAGTGGAATTAAACAGAGCGTGCACACACAAGCACACACACACACCTCGTAATTCTCCACCTCTCCGTCGTCAACGTCCAGCTCCAGACTGATTGCAGGACCTGTAGGCTGGACGGGCAGCATTGATCTGTGGAGGGAGAAATTAAGCACAAAATAAAAATAAAAATTTGTATTTTCATTCCTTAAAATTGATTTGGTTTATTTATATTATTATTTTTACTCTCATTTCTGACAGTTGATCATCTTGCCCATTCCGTTACTCGTGGTGTGAATGAGTGTGACTGAGTGAGTTGTTTGGGTAGGGAAGGAGTACTTGCCCTCTAAAGTATCCTGGTTTTATAAAGGAGACATTTTCAGAAGTGACAAAGTTAATGTATTAGAGAGATGGCCACGGTTGTGCATCTGTATTATCCTTGTTTATTTTCTTTCTGTATCGTTCCCTTAATGGAAAACCAAAATCGATTAAACTATTTCACAAAGAAAAAAAACACAGTTTTTACATTTATTGAGTGTGTCACTGTCAATTGTCTGTTAGTAGATTATCACATTTTGAGATCAAAATTGTGTGTGTGTGTGTGTGTGTGTGGGGGGGGGGGGGGGGGGCTTCCCCAAATCAGTTGTATTATCCACGCTTCTGGGAAATCATTCAAATTCACTACAACTCTTAAACTTATGAACTGAAAGTTGACACTTAATAAACTAACTAACCAGGGATTGGTTGGTAAATTAATTCGTAGAGTGCATAATACAAGTTATATTTGGCGGCAGAAATTTGAAACTAAAAGTCCATGTTGGTGTACTTACAGGAAATAAGGCAGGAGGCTGGGGTGATAAGGCGAATGTGGCAGCTGTTGTGAGCGGTACCGTCGCCCCGGGAGACGCCGAGGGATAAAGTTTGGATAGGACTGAACAAGCGAGTGACAGAAGAAGTAGGTGTGTCAGATCGTTTCCGTGGCCGATTCTTCACTGCAGCGTCAATACTGAAATCAGTTGGATGGAAATGCTCACCACTCCAAAGAACTCCTGTGGCAGCGGGTCATGGGACAGGAAGTGCAGCTGTGTGGAGTGAGGGGTGAGGGCAGGGTGGGTGGCGGGAGGGTAGTGGAGCCCGGCGCCCAAAGAGAGGTGCTCGCCGAGCAGCTCCACGTCATTCTCTATCCTCTGTAACGGCTTGGTGGACAAAAGAGCAGCAGAAAAATCAAAGAAATGGTGTAAAAGCTGAAGAAACAAAAAGTTTGTGGTACATGAGAAAAACACCATCAGAACCTTCTTCAGGATTCGTTATATTTTATAATGTCATTTCAGCATTAATGCAGAATTTATAGAAATGTTACAGATGTACATTCCAAAAACAAATTTTCTCACTAAAATACAGACCAGTTTTTGGTAAAATGAGAAGCTGTATTGGAAAAACGTGTTGGTGCTGAATTTCTATGAGTCTAGATGAATATTTAGAGCTTTCCTGAAAGTTGCTGACTGGCCAAGGGGCTTCTCACATGACAAATTATATCAAATAAGAAAAAGGTTAAGAAAACAAATTCTGTATTTTTCAACAATCATAAAAGTCGAGTTTGATAGAAGGTGAACATGGGATCTACAAAATGGCCACTCACCGAGCGCGCCTGCTGTGCTGGATAGGGTCCAAACTGTCCAGGCTGTGGTAAATGAGGCGGATGGTGCGAAAGGTGTGTGGGGGCATGAGCGAGATGAGGAGGGGGGAGCAGGAAGGCCGGGTCGCTGGATAGTAGTGACGGGAAGGGGTAGGGCATGGGTAGGTGCTGCACGGAACAAGTCTGAAGAACCTGTTGGGAAGCAGCAGAGTGACGGGAAGGTTCATTTTAGGAGACTCCAACAACATTTTGATAACATTGAATAAACACCGCTGGTTAACACTCGTCTTCAGCTCGATTCCCCACAGATTGACTCTCTAAGCGCTTCTGGAAAACCTGAGATGTATGTAGATGTAGTTGGACACTTACCGGAGGAGCGACGCTGCAGACGGGATAGTGCTGTCCACTGAAGACCACCGAGCATGCTGGGATCTGCTGTGGAGCGGAGCGAGGCGGCAGGCCCGGGGGCGCTCCCGGAGGAGACACGGGATACGACACCGGAGCCGAACCCTGAACGTCAAAGTCCATGGAGACGAGTTAATAATGATGCCGAGCAAAACTGTATGCTTGTGTGCTGTAAATTTGCTTATTCAGTCCTGTGTAGGGAATCCATTGAGACACTTGGACACTGAAACTTAAAGCTACAGAGTGTTTGTGAAGGATATTTCTTGTTTTATGTCATTGGTGATACGCTATTGAAAGGTACAACAGTAAACAACATCGTGTGCCATTTATAGAAAATATAATTAATGGAGAAGTGCAAAACAAATTTCACACACTAGTTAAAGCTTAGTATTGCCTCTGGACGTCATACATTTCTCACTGGATATTTTTGGAAGTTTACAATTGATTTAAAAAAAAATAAATAAAATGTAGAATTCAAATCAATCATTGATCTTTGTGGAGCACAACTATGCACGTGCTCCCGGATTAACTTATCATTTTCAGTTTGGAATAAATGAATAAGAAATTACATAATAGTCACTTGCTGAATAAGTGTAAGCATGACATCTGCAGCATTTTGTACAAATTAGGCAAATTCTGGGGGAAATGACTTAAAGTTTGGACAAAGGCTGTGAATATATATATATATATATATATATATATATATATAGTTTCTTAGGCAACATTTCACAAAACTTTTTTCAACATAGTCATTATTGGACATTTTGTGTCGAATCTTTTATGGAAAAACCTGTTTTAACTATTTTGAGAACAAGGCTGTAAAATAAGTGTGAGGAAACAGAAGCACAGAGTACCTTTGTGGATACGCTACAGTAGTATCTTAAAAAAAATGCCTCTAAAGGTTGTAATTTCATCTAATCTGTAAATACGAATCCTGATGTGATAACACCTTAGGTTAAAGTGGCACACAACTGATAGAGGCCAAACACCTCAACTTAGTCTATATCTTGAAGGACTTCTTGATGAAAAGTATTTTTACAGCATCTTTTCTATTTTATCTTTTCATGTAATCTGTTGCCTTCAAGCACGGTTACTGACATAATACATTCGACTGTATTTCTGAGAGGACTTAAATACACACTCTGCAATACCTTCATTAAAAGGAGCCATGACGCAGTTCCTAAAAATGGGACGTGTTCTTTTAAATGTGTTTGGCTGTTTGAAAAGGCTGATGCTACACACCGCACACACTCAAGGGGAAAGTTTCAATGGTGCCAAATAAAGTCCTCTGCCTCATCCAATTGATGCTATTTAGGGAAATCATCCCCCACACATGGCAAATTTACCAACAGGCCCATAGTAACCAGCCGGAGTTTTCACCTGCATGGATAAGTCCTTCCTTAATAAATGACAGAATGTAAATGCTGCATTTAAGATCAAACGCACCACAGCTATTCATCAAACTAAAATGACTGCAGTCAACATGTGCAGCTGTAAACAAGTGGAAATCCCCACGAGCCGCTGGCTTTAATTTTCAGATTGCCTTGTTCTTGAAAAATGGCCTTAAAGTGTTATTTATTCTTCAAATGAATTGAAGTGGTACAAATGTGCACAAGGGGTCTATTATCTGAGAATCGCAGCATCAGTCATTTACAGCAAGTCACGTTTTCTCAAATCAGGAGCCTCCCTGCAGTCGCAGGTATGTCTGAAGAGGTTCTCATCTCACCAGGTTATGAAGTGTGTGTGTGTGTGTGTGTGTGTGTGTGTGTGCTCAGTGAGTCCAGTTTTTCTCTCAATAGCAGCTGCACTTGCTTGGAACCATTTTGATGAGGCAAAACAGCTTCAAAAACTTGATCAAATCTTAATGAGTGGTCGGGGGAGTTCAGGACAACGAAAGAGTAATGTTTCATTCAGTTGGGTCAGTATTCCAAGGTCAACTCAGGCCAGCTTCAAGGATCTCAACTGTCATCTTCAAATAGGACAGTTTAGCTTAAACTGTATTTTAATGTGACTTTCTTAATTAATCTTTACTGATATAGCACATTGGCTGCCATGCAAGGTGCTCGCAAAGCATTGGGAGATAGTGGGTGTCCAGTGACGCTGGGTGAAAAGGAGGATCGCAACTCCAACCTTGAGATTGGAAGCCCACCTGTTCATACAGAACAGATCATTCACCCTTTGTGGTCAGAGCTTTATGCAGGACTCGTTGCAGTGTCATAGTTTATAGTAATGTTGTTCTGAATGAACCCAAGGTAACTTGCAATGTTGTGCTTCACAGAACTCTGACTGCCATTTTCCTGGGCTAGGCGATCTGAACATCAGGGGCAAATGGAAACAAGACTGATTCATGAGGGTGTGGTTGAAATGTGTTATCCGTAAGCATGCTATGTTTGTCAATGTTATGTTAAAGCTTAAGTATATTACTTTAAGCAAAACAAAACAACCAGGTTTCGGCCACTCTACAGTTTAAATTCTGGACTTCCAGACTATTCAGAGTTCCACTTCAATACTTGAAGCAAGTCTGGTTGCCTTCAAGACAAAAGCGTTTCTTCTTTCTGAAGTACTTTCAGACTTTTCTTGGTTGCGGAACCATTCTCTTCATTAAAAACGCAAACAAGCAGACGACACCCAGCCCGGACCCACCTGCTCATGGAGGTCCAGGACCACACTGCTCTGTTGCTGGGATGGATGGGGGTGTGGGTGCTGTGGATGGGCCGCAGGGTGCAGGAGCCTGGGAGAAAGGTTGGGCGAATGGTGAAGAGGCCTCGGGGAAGGGTTTGGAGGATGGTAGCCAGGGCGATCTTCAGGCCCAGGCCCGGGCCCTCGGGGAGGTTGCTGGCTATAGGGTGGGTAACCCTGAGGAGGAATAGCTGGGTGGCGGTAATTTTCATCCTGATGGCCCGGTGAGGGGCCGTGATGGGAGTGTAGGTGGTGGTGATGGTGATGGTGTGCGTTGGAGTGGTGGTGGTGGTGGTGATGGTGGTTGTTGTTGTTGCTGTTGTAGTGGTGGTGGTTGTTATGGGCGTGGTGGTGGTGACGGGTCAGGCGGTCTCTCCGGCCACGCTGACGTCTCATTGGAGGGCTACGGCGGAAAAAAGAAGGCAAGAGAAGTCAATTTGGCCATTTGCATCAAGAAATGTGCCTCAGCTATGAAGGAAAACTTCTGACTAAATGTTTTAGCTCAGCTCAGGTTACTTGAGATATGACACAAGCCAAATGGCTGAAAATAAATAAAAGTACTGTTTTATATCCTTTATCAGAAATACTGTGGGTTTTGTTTTTCCTATTGCAAAACACAGAAGCACAATGTATGGTCATTTCACCAGATTACAAATGAGCTGCATCGTTAGAAGAAGCATTTGAGTCTCACACATACCTACGACGATTTCGAACGGGTGTGTGACATCTCTCCGGCATGTAGTGGGGGTGTGGTCTGCGACTCGGAGGCAGCTCCCAGGGCCGAATGGGGGAGGAAGGAGTAGAGGGAGGGGCGGTGCTTAGATCCAGCATAGACTGTTGGGAAAGACGTTGCCTTTTGGGGCTTGGGCTGTCTTCCATCTGCACACAGAGATGAAGCGGGAGAGGGAGCCATGGGGATGGTTGGCGACGGGGAGAATGAATGAAAAAGTGAAGGCAATTAAATGCATTTTCTTTTGAAAGCAGCAGAGGCAACAGGCTGTGGTCATGTATCACACTTACTTTGTCCCGATCCTCATTGCACACATTATCTGGATGAAAATGTAGCAGTCCTCCTGCAGGCCAAAGAGGAAAAACACATAATCAGATAAGATAGGCATGAGAAAAACATCAACATCACAAGACACATGCTTGCTCAGCCAAGAAAAGGACAAAAACATCAACACACACAGGCAGCTGGTTGCCTTTGGTTTTATTTTCCAATCTAAGACCACACTGGGTGCCAAAAAAAAGAGATATCATTGCAAAAGACTGGCTTATTCGCTCGGCTCGCTCCACAGACTTAACACCACAGTGATAACAAGAATGCACATCTGACATCTTGTTGCACAGTTACAGTTCTGTGTCCTCTGTGAGGATTTTGTCTTCCAAACGGGCTTTTGAATTCTCTTGCTTTCAACAAACGGACAAGAAAAGAAGTCATCTCTGAAAGATGTTTCACTGGACTCGTCCGCTCTGGCTCTCGCAGACAAATCGCTCCTTCTGATCTACCATGAAATGCCCATGCAGAGACACACAAAGAGAAATCCACCAGCAAGTGTGTGCAACACACCACATCATCTTGCTGGTTCTACACAAGTGATACTTTGTGGATACCGAGAGACAATTTGTACCGAGAAATCAGCCGGCTATCGGCACATTGTTGAAAGGATGGATCAGGTGAGAGGAAAGAACACACAAATTTCATCCAGTCAGACAATCAGTGCAACTGCTAAAGATCAAATATGCCGGGCATGTGCAGGTCTCCAGCTTCTCAAATGTGAAGAAATGCTGTTTATTTTGAGTATCTTTGATTAAAATTGTCGTGAATTTTTTATTTTTTTTTGTAAAACGTGATATAATCTAGAGCAGTGGTGTTGAATCGTTTGACGTAGGTCACTGTCCTGCATGTTTCCCTTCTTCAAAACACCTGAAGGTAATGACTGTGTCATCACCAAGCTCTTATAAAAGCCCAGTAGACTAGGATCATCGGGAGATTCATTTAAAAACTTTTTGGAAAATTTTCGGCAGGTTTAAGTGTAGAATAGTCACTCTGAAAACAAAATCAAAGTGTGGCTTCAATACTGAGTCTTGGCTTCTGGTACACTAGAGTGCCCATGAGCAGGGCAGGATAAACATTAAATTCTGCAACAATCAAACATTAAGTCCTTTTATTTCATGTTTTTGTGATCGGGGGGGATTAATTATTAAAAAAAAAAAATCTGAGATCAATGGACCACATGAAAAGATTTATGAAAGATGTTATTGAGATTACATTTTAGTAAAAAAAAAAAAAAAAAAGAAGAAAAGAAAATCTGAAAAATAACCCCGGCGAATAAAGCACTAATGCTATAAAGATAATCTCAGAAAAACACTGGGCTCTCCCATCTGTTTATCTGACAGTCCACATGTGCAGCCTGGACGCAACATGTGCACAGACGTTTCAGCAGCTTAAAGATGTCCTTGAACTCGGCTGACAAGAGTTTCCTCTAAGCAGTCGCCCGCAACCCCCCCCCCCAAAAAAAAACCTTTAATCACAAGAAGAGGAGAAAGAACTCCTCCCCTCATCGCTTTCCGTTTCTTCCTCCATGCCTCTCTCATCCGAACAGCTCCTTCTGCCTCCTCAGAAACAACAGATCTGAGCACACCCCCCCGCTTCTTTCTTGTCTTTGCAACGCCACTCCAGTGCCATGTGAAGTCTGCCGATAGTGACAGCTCAAAGACGCCCTGCTAGTGGCTGCGGAGAACAGAAGGACAGGCAGTTGACTGACTAGCCAACAGTGGGGGCCAGCAGCACAGCGGCTTACATATTTATTTATTCTAGCACCCATTTTCCTTTAAACCCCACATAGTCTTCAGCTCAGGCAAGCTGTGTGTTTTGTGGATAACTAGGTCTGCTAATGCCGATTCATCCCGGGGGCCATAGGAGAGGAGATGGCGAGCCAGACTGGACGGGTTGTGTTGGCAAGCAGACACAACCTTTTTTCTTTTAAACCCCCGGAGCATCACCATTGGGGAAGACTGACACCATTTCTTTCATGACAGACAATCGAGTCAAACAGAGCAGTGAACTTGAAACACAAGCAGTCATCAATCAGCAATTTGTTCTTGCTCTTCAGAAAGAAGACCCATATTTACAAGAGACAAGCTGTAATTAGTGAAACAATCAATTTCACAAATATAATGAGCAGCAATACCCATGTAGTAATATTAATAATGATATTAGATATCTGGTTGCAATGATGGTAGATTGTATGTTGCTACAAAAACACTGGACATGAGACAATATGCTGGAAGTGGAGGGAGTAAAGGCAGAGACAACAACTGAGGTAAGCCAGTGGAATAGAAACAACACCCTGAAATCCAACACTGACACACACTGCACAAAGTGATGCCAAGAGGTGGGGATACATTGGGACGTACAAAAACAAAGGATCTGTGATGCACTTAAACATACATAGTCTTCACACTCACACACACACACACACACACACACACACACACACACACACACACACACACACACACACACACACACACACACACACACACACACACACACACACACACACACACACACACACACACACACACACACACACACACACACACACACACACACACACACACACACACACACACACACACACACACACACACACACACACACACACACACACACACACACACACACACACACACACACACACACACACACACACACACACACACACACACACACACACACACACACGATGACCGTCGTGCTAAGAGAAGGAAGGGGACAGCTCACACAAAGGTAAATACACTGTTTAAGTCATTCACATAAAGCCCCCTGTAATCAGTCAATTTGGGAAGCATGAATCTCTGTGAGTATCTCCTTTAAGTGGCTTATTTTGGGTGTTTGGCAATAGTGCAGCCATTACTAGATAGGCCCATTGTACCCTGCTTTCATTCATTCGCTGCACTTTTTTCTCCCTTTGAGTGAATCCAGTCTGGCATTACAGGATGTTTCTAGAGTGGCTTTCCAGTGGTTTGCAATGGAGACCTGCTGGAAACCGGAAAGTCTTGTTGATGCTGGAGACAAACTAAAGCTTGAGTGCAATTTTGTCTCGTAAGGTTTGGGGAGGGTACAGTTGATGTGAATAGGAAAGAACAGTTTACAAGATACTGACTGATAATGGGCAATATGGCTATGTTTGATTTGAAGTGAAGGATCTGGAACGCACAGAAACATGAGGCAGCTATTCACTTCTTTGTAAATTACAGCGATAACATCAATCCCATCTCTACTCTGCTTTGAAACATGAAAGTTAAAACTTTTCGGTTAGTTTGGGACTGCATGAAGCACTGCAAAGACTTTAATGTACATTAAATAGCATTAAGATGTATGATGAAACCATCATCGATAAAGACATTTCATATCAAATAATTTCAAGTTGTTTCAAGTTTGTTTAATCAAACCATCACACTACGTTTCTCTCATTGGGCAAACATGTTAAAGCAAGATTTCCATTTCAGTTAAAGTTACACGTGCTTTATATTATTTTAATTTTGTCCACTGTACTGTTGAGTAAATTGCTTTCTCTGGGTTGAAGTAGTTTTGAATCCGTTAAGACCAGAAATGTTACTTTACTTGTGCTTCATGCACAATGAGTGATCTGCAGGTATTCTGCTTCTACTAACCCGGAGAAACTCCTGCAGAGCTAAACACCCACTCAGGGCCAGGCCAGTCTGCTTTGTTAGAATAAAGGCATCGAGTTCAAAAAGTTAATAAACCCGGTTTGTCCTTAAGCCAATGCTAGTCACAGGTACAGCACCACTTCAAGCAACAGCTTGAGAACAACCAAGGCTTTTTCTTTATTTAAATGTCTCAAAGCCAGATACGCTGCAAGTGGTCTGCCTGGCGCCCCGATGGGGGGCATCCAGCGTGTGTAATGATGCATCTAGCAGGGCTGAAGGCCCTGTTTATTCAAGCCTGCTTACCGGCCCCGGGGTGTCTGTGAGCTCCGTGAGAAGAGTGGCGTTGCGCCCCTGCAGACAGGTAGCTCCCCTGAGTGTGCTGCTGCTGCTGCTGCTGCTGTTGCTGCTGCTGCTGCTGGCTCTCCGGGTAGCTGCGACCTCCGTGGTGCGGCGCCCAGCCGGGGTTGCTCTGCTGCGGGTAACTCACCCCGCCGCCACTCATCAGGCTCCCGTTACCGACCGCGTTACCGCCGCCGCTGCCGCCAACGTTGCCGTTCATGGAAAAATGATAGAAGCCGGACCGGGAGCGCGACCGAGTTCTCGGGGGGTCCATGGCTGGGGAAGGAGCGGGAGGAGGAAGAGGAGGGCGGTGGTGGATGGATGTGATGAAGGTGAGGCTGGAAAATGAGGGACGCCCCCTAATAAAAAAAAAAAAAGGAAAAAAAAGCTCTTCACGCCGCTTCTCGTGGTCAGTCCGTCCACCTCGTTACCTCTGCTGGCACCTGGCGCCCGCGAGTGTTTTCTGGGGCATTTAAAGCTGCTGTTGAAATAATGAAATACGTGGAAGCATCGGGTTCAGAGAGCCTTCATAGGTCGCGCAGGCACCATCCGCATCGCCTCTCGGGGGGGGGGGGGGGGGGGGGGGGTCAACTAAACGGCAAAAGCTTTTACCTATCCCCACCACATATGAACCTGAGCGAATATGTGACATGAAAAACCAGAAACACTTTTTATTTCCCCCCCTCCTGCTCCCGGATCAGTGTTGTCCCCGTTACTATAACAACGACTGATCAAGTCTCTGGTTCTCTATTGTCCTTCTCGCAGTCAGGCTTTCCCACAACAAAAAACAAAGTCTTTATCGAGGAGCCGGCTCCCCCAACGACTTGAGCCTATTTCAGCAGACAACTCAAGTGAATGTCTCTCGGAAGGCAGGCAAAGTAAGAAAAAGAAAAAAAAAAAAAAAAAAACACTCACATCCGTCAACACGGAGCAAAGATGGCTAGCTGCTGAGCGCTAGCAAAAATAAAGAGAGCCCGCCGCCCTGCAAGATAAAGTTATTTACGAAATGTCCGTGGCTAAATTGCAACCAAACAGCAGCGAGTGGCCTCCCGTAAAGTACTAAAGTTACGACTGCCGTGCGTGGGCGAGCTATTCCTGCTCGTTCACGAGCATAATGTGGATTTCGCAGCGAGCCCGCGGCTAACAGGAAGCAGGAGGTCTGGAGGGGAAAACAAGTCCAACACCGCCGACATTACCAGCTAGCTAACGTCGCACGGTGTCCGCGTTCGGCTGGTCGCTCACCGGCGGCGGCGGCAAGTTACCCCCGGCCGCATGACAAAGCAGACGGATCGCTCCCGACGTCAATAAGGTGGACGGTGTTTGTCTAATTTAAATCCCCTCTCGTATTCGCCATGGAGCGCTTTCTCCGGTCAGCGGGGAGTGGAGCGGAGATCAATCAATGGGAGCTCCGCGTCTCAGTCCAGCCATTGCAGTAGAAAGCAGAGCAACGTGCCGTTCGTCCAAACGCAACACTGTGGGAAAGTACAGAGTCGACGACGTTATATCGTTGGCAGTGAGATCTGTGAAATTGGTGTAAATCTAACGTAAGCGAGATTAATTTGGCTGAAAACGACGAATCACGATTTCGGGCAGCGGTTTTTTTTTCTTATCGGACTTGATTACTTATGTCTGGTGAAGCCTGGGCAGCTGCTCTGCTCATTAATTATTCAGCAGCTTGATCACAAATACTATGAGAACGATCCTATTATACTAAACACTCCGAGGACAATCTTATACTATACAAAATAGTATGAGAGCCAGACTATACTATATACTATGAGAACGATCCTACTATACGATTAGAACATTCTGCACATTTTGATGGGGTTATTTTGTCTGTCCTCCCAACAGTGCGGGACTAGTTACTCACGGAATACCAATAATAATCATAATAATAATAATAATAAACAATGGCCACCTAGGATAGTAATCTTTGCGCTTTGCCAGTAAGGCATGGCACAAGAATGAGAATGATATACTATAGCAAATACAATGACACTATACTATGGACTGTTAGAATGATATACTATGACATTGATACTACTCTATATACCAAGAGAATGATCTTATACTTAATATGACGAGAGAGCAATACAATATACTATGAGAACGATCCACAGTGGTGACATGGGAACTGAACTTGTGAACTGCTTTGGCCTGTCGGCCACCACTAAATTAAAAAAAGATTAAAAATAAATACTGACAGGAGAGTCAAAATAAGGAATGTTGATGAAACAGAATAAAACTCCATGGTAAACTGTTAACTCATGAAAAATGAATCTGTAAACCCTCACTTAATGGAAGCCGAGCTAAAGAGGTAGGTTTCATATTATTATTTCAAGGTTTCAAAACTCCCTTCACTCCTTGAATTTCCTTCAACACAAACATACTCAAAACATGTTTAATATGGCAGTTATTAAATTCTAACAAGTCAAATCAGCCAGAGCTGATTCAATGATGAGCATCTTTTGACAACTTTCCATTTTACAGCTTTTGTATTGAAACAAAATCAACCAAACTTTGATGACACACAAAATCGCATCATACGATTTTGAAAGAATAAAAATGTTCATCTTCTTCTGTGGCGTACCCTTTGCTTTGGGGATGAAAGGTTGTCCCCATCAGTGTCTCCATCCCCATGGGGATACAACTCCCCACGTTTTACCCCTCCTCTTTTTTTCCACCTCTCGGACTCTCTGCTCTTCCTGTCACCTGCCTCACCCCTCCTCTTTTTCTTCAGAGGGGTTGTGGACTGTCTGTGGCCATGGCGGGCGTCTCCAAAGGGGCTCATGGGAGAAACTTCATCATCAAGCTTCCCCAGTGCTCCTCCTTCCCGTATAGCCTGGGCTTCTCTCCTCAGCCGCTTCACTTCACGCCTCTCCTTGCGCTTCTCAGGCCACGTCTTCCTCCTGACGGCTCGGCTGCAGGCCTCCTGCTTTGTCTTGCTCCTCACCTGGACTAATAAGTCCTCCTCCACAAAGTCCCCTGTTTTTTCAGATAAGTGTCCCGGGTCTGAAGAAAGCTGGGATCCAACGTTTGGAAACTCTGGGTGGAAAAACGGAGAACGCTGATATAAAGAACTTCAAAGACAATCTCATATTGTTACGTTATGTTGCTGATGAAGAAAAGTTTTTACCAACACATTCAGCATTTTTCAACCTTCGCTTGTTTTCGTTTTCGAGTATAATCAAATGTGAGTTGAACAAAGCAACTAGATGTCAATATGGTATTAATCTAAATATCAGAAACATACATTGATAACAGATCAATGTGTAATCGGGTTCATCTTACTTTTGAAATGAAAGAGGATGTTAATGTTATTTATGCGTGTTGTAATTACTGTGTGTCGTGTCACAAGTTTTAAAACCTTTTGCTCTTTTCTGCATCTGGGTACAATGCTGGAGAATGTCTTCCATGGTGTCATAGTGGCAAATGTAAGGCAGTGAAGGAAAAGTGCCGCTGATCATCCTCTTCAAAGTGCACTCCTGATACCAACAGAAAGAAAAAGATGCATGAAGCAGAGTTTAAAAAAGAATTGATACTGGCCCGTGCAAAATCTCAACTTTAAAAGGATAAAAACAACAAGAGTCTGGGGATGAAACTTATTGTGTCTAAAATATAAAGGGGAAGATGAAAAAACAATAAGAGAGAAAGGTCAGGTAGAACAAGTGGAATTACACTTACATGACCATAATGTCCTCTTTCAGCGCAGTTGTAACAATGAGCACGACATCTTCGAGGTTTGACGTTACTTATAGTCTGTGGCCTGGCAGGAGCCTCGACTGTAATCTAGAAAAAGGAGCACATGTGATTTTTAACATTATACACTGAGAAATGTTGCCTTTAAATTTTCTCTTGTAAAAAAACCAACACACACATCATGTTCAGCCAGAGTAAACTGGCTGAACATGATTCTATTCAAGAATTTATGGATTCAAAGGTTCCATATTTCCTCCCTATTATCCCTGTAACAATTTAATTAAAAGAAAAAAATACCAAAGAGTGCAATTTAGTCAGTATTCAAACTCACCGTCAAGTGGTATTGTCTCCATATATCAGGGCAGGTCTGACAAAAACACAAAACCCAGAGGTGTAAAATGTTAGCAAGATTCAGAGAAGCCTATGAGCTCAACCAAAGAAGTATTTACAGGAATTAAACATTTCAGAAATAGAGCCCACACACACCCGAGGCAGCAAAATCTGTCAGCACACCAAAGACAAATGCTTTCTATGTCTCTAAAGGTCTTGAACACAAACACTCAGTGAGGTCAACCTTGAGAAACAACAAACGAACTCACGTCAGAGAGGTGCCCTGTCATTCCGCAGCGCTTGCAGTGTTGGTTCCACATTGGGGGTATTTCACAAGACCAGGGGCCGTGTGAAGGCCGACCACAGGTAGAGCAGGGGCGGCCGGGACAAGCCCTCCGGATGTGGCCCCAGATCCCACAAAGGACACAAGTGAGACATTTCTGCATGTACAGAGACAAGAAAATCAATAAATCACACTTGGTGTTATTATTTTGTCCATAGACCGCTGTAGGTACGGTGCCCATGGAGAAGAACAGATGAGGTGGACGGGTGTGATCACTTACTTTATGGAGGCAGCAGCTTTTGGAAAGGTGTCCCGTCCTGTTGCATATCTGACATATCAGAGAGCGATCAGGCACAAAGTAGCGGCGGGTAAGAGACTTTCCAGCACCGTACTAGATAAGGTGGATGGACAGACACAATTTCACTATGCAATACTGTCCTCGCACTGCACGAACAAATGTGGCCAAAACATGTGTAAATGTTAACATTTAAAAAATTAATTAAAAATACCTTGTCTTTTTCTGATACAGTCCAATTATCATTCACTGAGTCCCTGTTTTCCTCGGCCACGTCTATGATGGAAGGAAGAAATTCACAAATTCACTACAAAACTAAAATCCTCCAAAGAGGCCATCGTTTTTTATTTTTTCAAAGCCTTTTAAGATCTATTGCTGAGAAATAGACATCCTAAAATAACTGCGTCACTTGTGTATCAAGAAAACAAAAATGTCTGTGCTTCAACGGAGTCCCAAGTTACTAAGATGAGACAAAGCAGCTGTGCAGCACAGCTCCCTTGTGTGTATGCAAACATCTTCATTAACATGGAGTGGAGCAAGAAAAAAAACTCAGTGCATGCTGAGCAAACTAGTTCTGCATGAATTTAAAAGAAAGGGCTCTTTCACAAATCTACAGAAAAGAATGCATTCCAACATGTCCATGTGCTGTTATTGACAGTATATTATATCACGTACATGTTTGTTTGTTTCCTTCCAATCTAAGCTTTTTTGTTGCTGTATTTTGTCTGAAACTAAGAGTAATAATAAAGCACTCGAATTAACCAAGAGGCTGAGTAAGCGAAGTAACCTTCATCCCAAGAGTCATCCTCAGAGCTGTTCCAGTAGCTCAGGTTGAGCTGGATGTCTGCGTCTCCCTCTCTTTTCACATCGTCTAGGATCATCCAGTCTTCAATGGGCTGATCACTGTCCTCCTCTGGCTCCTCCTGCAGGTCTGCACTGGAGTACAGGCTGCAGTCCTGCTGAGCTCTTCCAGAGGACCTGGAGAAAGACCTGGTGGAGGACCTGGAGAAGGCCAGGAGGAGCGGAGGAGAGCCCTCCTTGCTTTGGCGTGGATTTCGTTTGCAGCTTCCCCCAAGTCTGTGGTGATTAAGCCACATTCCTCCTTCACCCCCTGAACTGTCGGAGTCCTCAATGAAGTAAAAATCATTTTTTGCAGCATCCAAACCCTCATCATCTTCATTCCCTTCAGTTTGATCCATAACCACAGTCAGGAAACAGCACCACCTTGCGGTTTGTACAGAAACTGCAGGAAACGGCGGCTATTATCGTCTCAATTTACGATAAGGATTGAATATGATTGGTGAAATGAGAAAATAAATATTTTGTTAATAAAACCCTTGGAAACCATCTCTTGAATAATATATTCTTTTAGATTATTTTAAACACGAGGATGAAGCGGTGCTGTTAGCTCGTCCAGGAGGCTCCGTTAGCAGTGCAGCTACAGAAAAACATGGAAAATAAAGTGTACGTTTGGTTGTTTACCGGCTCCAATTCGATAACTCAGCTGCTATATTGTCCCACACGTGATGTAAAAGTCCCCAGCGTTCACACAAAAGTTGTTACTTCCACTCGTGTTGACATGTTTGAAGCGCTTTACCGGCGTTTTCAACGGAAAGTGTTGGCCGACCAAAGCCTTACCCTGTGTTAAAGAGACTGGTGGCCAGTCGTGCTATCCCGGAGAATTGATAGAGACGACGAAAAATGTCCCCATATGCTTTTGAATACAAAATACTTATTGAAGAGCTAAAAAAAAAAAAAAGGATGAGATGTGGAATTTGCCTGATTAAGGGTTTGAATATTGGATAGCAGAATATTTTTAAACTTTTTAATTACAGACCCATATGTACAACAATCACTGAGTCTCTAAGCACATAAATTATAACAGACCCACACTAAACCACAAGTCCTTTACCTTTGATTCCACACATCTGCGCTCAAGCTACGTTTTTCTTTCCATATATACTGTGCAATAATGCATTCAAATGTGAGGATCTTAACGATTGAGTATTTAAGAGCTGGGTTTCATCTTTGATATGTGACGTGGATTGCTCTTTCTTATTGTCAGAAAACAAGTTTAAATAAGTTCAATTCTATTTATTTGATCTAAGAATAGCATCCTTCTTCGTCAATGCGGCAAAAAGGATTCAAAAGGAGATAATGTATATCTGTGCTATTATTGTTTATAACAAAGGTAAACGGGACTCATAATTTCGATAGAATAACAAAAATAATGAAATAACATAGATAGTGGGGTCGTTTCTGGGTGGAATTTGCATATTCTGCCTGTGTTTTCACCAGGTTTCTATCCACAATCTAAAGACACGCGTATTGCATACCTTAGATTAAAGTAAAACGTGTTGATCTAGTGATGAACTGGCAGCCTTTCGAGGGTTTCTCCCACCTTTCTCACATATCCAGCAAGGATTGGACCCAATTTACCCCAAGCCCGGTATTAGTAAGCGCACACACATTTGTATGTCACAAATTCAGAGAGATTAATTAATCACATTAATGTGTCAGTCCTTCTAGTTTCCTACAACACACACACACACACACACACACACACACACACACACACACACACACACACACACACACACACACACACACACACACACACACACACACACACACACACACACACACACACACACACACTCCGCTTTCCACCCCTCAGGTGCTGAAAGTCTTGGAGAGACAAGCGCGCAAACTAACCAGACTAAACCCTCTGCAGGGTCTCTCAGTGCTTCAATATTGAGTTTTCTGATTTACGGTTTCATAAACCGGCCTTTTAGAAGTTCACAGAAGACTTTTTCATAGTCAATGTGCCATGGATGTACATTTTGGAGCGGTTCCGCTCACCGTTACGCGCAGTAAGTATAGCTGAAGAACGGTGGACCAAAAATGATCCTTCTTGGTTTCACACCAAGACTGAGTGCGCATCTATGTGACTTTTTGATCGTTGTTTTTTTTTTTCCTGGATAAGGACGCGGAGGGGTGAACCAGCTCGGCGGTGTCTTCATTAACGGACGCCCGTTACCGCACATCGTGAGGCAGCGCATGGTGGAGCTCGCGCAACAGGGAGTGCGTCCCTGCGAGATCTCCCGCCGCCTGCGCGTCAGTCACGGCTGTGTCAGCAAAATACTGGCGAGGTGTGATGATTTATTCAGTTTTCCTACTTTCTTCAAAGACAGAGGTGATATTTTTAATTTATTTATTGACACAAAATATACATTTAATTTAAAAGATCCTGATGTTGAACTCCTACTGACCATTTTACTCCTTTATCCCGCTTATTGATATGATTTGATGACTGAAAAGTTGCAAAAAAAAGAATGAAGTATGATTTTTCTTTATAATTATTTAAATATATGGGCTACTGCTGAAATTTGGAACCTCTGATGTTAATGGCAGTTTTCCTTTATAGAGCCTTTATAAGAATACAAAAACACAATAAAACGCAATGTGCAGCACAAAATTGCATTTTATAGTTATTACACTATAATAATAGTTTATTGTTGAATTGATGTGATGAAATATAATTATTGAAACATGAGTTATTTCCCATTTTCGAGATGTGTAGTGTCTAGGGAAACTATCTATATCTATTGGATGTAATGAAGACATTTTTATCACCACTGAGATGTTGTTTGGGCACATTAAATCAACTGTAGTTAATTTGAACACTATTGGGAATAGATACAACTGTGTTCACTGTGGATAACACTTTACCCAAACATATTCTATGCATAAGTTTTTTGACATAACACAGTTGAAGCAATGTGATTAAATACTAAAGTAAAAGTGTCATTAAGTGTGAAGGCACATTAAAATGAATTCAACCCTGAGAACCAGAAGATAATTAATAGAACAATAGTCAAAGGTGATATTGCAGTACAGTGTGTAAAATATCAATTAAAACAAAATCCATAAATGGTATAATGAAACAGGTATAACGAGACAGGAAGCATCAGACCAGGCCTGATCGGCGGGTCAAAGCCCAAAGTAGCAACTCCTGGAGTTGTGCAGAGGATCCTACATCTGAAACACAACAACCCCACCATGTTTGCCTGGGAGATCCGAGACAGGCTTCTGCTGGAACACGTATGTGACTACAACAGCGTGCCCAGCATCAGCTCCATCAACAGGTATATGAATGAGAACATCTGTAGCTTATATGTGTGCTACATGGCATGGATCTGAGTATTGAGTTTTTGACTGAGTCTTTTTTTATCCACTCCTGCAGGATCATCAGGAAAAAAGTCCCATCTGAGTCCTGCAAAGTTGGTACGTTGTCCTTTCTGGGTTCATTCTTCCTCCTTTTTCGACTGCGTTTTGACACACGGACCTCTGATCCTGTATCGCCAATATTGTCTCTCACAACAGAAACAGATGCTTCCTGTGAGTCCAGATTTTCTATCAGTGGGATTTTGGGGATCCGAAAGAACTGCTGCAAAATTAAAAAAGGTGATAATCTCTGGTGTTGATTGTATTTGGAGGCATCATATTCTTAGTTCTGCTTCATATTATTTTATCCTTTCCAGTGTAACTTCATTACTGCCTCTCTCCAAATCTGATCAACTACAAAAGGACACATATTGCACCATATTGCATTTTTTTGCTCGTAACAAAATGTGATATGTCTGTCGAGCTAACACAGACAATTCAGTGAAGACTGCACAGCAGACAGATGTTTTGCGTGGCAGTTCCGTGTTAATATTAGTCATCACCTATCACCTCACCTCCCCAGGCTTCTTTCCTCTCAGCCAACAGCCTCTGCTCCTCATTGCCCCCCCACCACCACCTCCACCCCTCATTACATGCCTGCTTACACCTCCACTCCTCCGTCATTTCAAGCATTACAACAGGAGATAGCGGAGATAGATATGCATAGTTACACCTTGGAAACACACACACACACACACACACACACACACACACACACACACACACACACACACACACACACACACACACACACACACACACACACACACACACACACACACACACACACACACACACACACACACACACACACACACACACACACACACACACACACACACACACATGTATTTTATCCTTCTTCTAATGAGGCGGTGTGAAGAGGGAGAAGGAGGTTGGAGAAAAGAGCTGAAACAAGGATTGAAGCGCTTTTGTTTTCCAGGAGGAGACGTACCCTGCAGCGCGTCCCATCACGACCGGCCGTCCTGTTATGATCCCTGGGGACAGTCTGACTGCGGTCTGATCTCCATCTCAGAGCTGACCTTTCACCCCAACCTGCCAGCTGATCATAATCCAGGCCTGTAAGGTTAGTTTGCATTAAGGTAAAATCATTTATCGCTTTAATAAGTTCAGCCCCGTCTTTATCACGTCTTTCCTGTCCTTTTGTTTATAGCATCTGGATCATTACAGCTGAACAGAACCTCAAAGAGCTTGGAAGAAACATTTTCCACTAAAAACACCAAAATCTGTGTTCATTGTTGACGTTAAGATAGAAACCTAAACCATAAATTTAGATACACTGAAATAAAACCTCACGTGGTATACCTCAGCTTTAATCTTTTCTCTGTGTTATTTGGAACAAAGAACACCTACAGAGATGCGGTTGTCTCTGAGGCTTAATGGAGCTTCATCAGTCCAACATATTATCCCCTGTCCCCGACGCCCCTGTGGCCATTTTGTCCTCAGCCAGTAGCCGAGAGGGGAGCATCATTAGGGGCCCCGTGATGGAGAGAACAGTGACTGTTTTCCTCCTTTGTGTGCCTCTCCCTGGCCTCTCTTCCACGATGAGGAATTGAAGGGGAACCCGGGAGCTGCCGAAGGGACCGGCGGGGTCAAAGAAAGCCACTGAGAGAGAGAATCTGATCAGCAGTGCAATCAGTCTGCAGATGGCATGTAGGGAATGAACACGTGCGTTGTTTGTTTCTACGAGAGTAAGCCTGAGTTACTCACTGAAAGTTATCTTTTCACTTCTTGAGCTTTCTTATTGATTTTGGTTGTTTACAGCTTGGGCCAAACATTTTAGGCAAAAGCTTGTTTGCAAAGATTTCCGATTTAATCTTGCATTGCGCCATGGCTGCAATCTAATCAGCATTTCATAAGATGGAAAATCTGAAAATAAAACAAGAGAAAAGCATGTTAATTATATGTACATCTAACAGAAGGTAAGTAGACTATACTGTAATGTAGTGGGCCATGCTCTGGCGTCACATTGAGAGTATCTGGATAGGAGCTTTTCTGTGTAGAGTTTGCATGTTATACTTGGGCATGGGTGGGTTTCCTCACATGTATTCTATTTAATTGGTATTTTCAAATAGCCTTTAGGTATGAATGTGCTTCTCTATTGCACTATAATGGACTGCTGATGTTTTCTTCCACCCATAGTCAGCTGGGATCAAGTATCAGCTGGGACGAAGTTTGATTATACAAGCGTCATGATTCTACATGAACCCAGGTGTTCTTACTGTGAGATAACAGTGCTAGGCACTGGGCCATTTATGACATAATTAACACCAACAAATAAGAATCTTTCAATTTGTAAAAGTCAATACCTGTAAAAGAACCACATACCAAACTGTCTTTGAACCTATTAAATGAAGGAGGTGTCTCAGTTTGGTGTGTTAGTCTTACGTTTCTGTGGTCAGTGGCTTGTTTGGGCTTGTTTGGGCATGTAGAGGGCGGCAATTGTATCTGTAGTTTGTTCTTTATATAGTGACTGTGCCATGGGTGTATAAGAGAGTCAAAAATACTTGCATCTCTCATGATGCACAACAACAGAGTGAGCTGTCATAACTCTCCGAGACACGGTTCTGATCCACTTTTACGAGCTTCCCAAAATGTCTGCTCCCTCTCCAGGGATATCCTCAGTGTAGTGCGTTTTCTTCTGCAGTTTACTTAATGGACATTGCGAAACAAACTGTGGCTGCTGCGAGTTTGAAGTGGGGCAACAAAATGAAAAGTGTTAACAGAACAAAATAAACAAGGACCAGAACAAAAGCCTCGGGCTGTGTTCTGCGATACGACGTGAGTCAGATCCCACAATATTTCAACTCAAGTCAGGGCAAGTCGGTTTCATTCATCCAAAATTACACAGTTGTCGAATGTTGGATGTTTATATAAACGATGAATGAAAGGGGAGCTTTTTACCAGGAGGGAAAATCAGAATGAGGACATAAGTAAACATGATATTTGGCTTGTGTTGGTCAGCCTGACCTGCTCATTGTTCTCCTCACTCTGCTCCCTGTGTCGCACACCCTCATGACATAATCAGTAAATTATGATTTACAAGCTTGATAACTCAGTTTGAATGCACAGAGTTGACAAATCTGGTTTTCATTCACCTGTATGATTCACATTTAAAATGGTTAAAATGGTTCACATGCTGCATATATCAGCGTGTTCTAATGTTCTATATCCACACACAAGCCCACTTTAGAATCAACATAAATTCAGTCTCAAAAACCTCCAAAACTCATAGAGACTTAATGCAGAACATAACAATGACAGACTTGTTTCTCACCAGTGGACCAGCAGCAATCCTATATTATTTGGTATTATTAATGATATTCTAAATAATTTCAGCCAATTGTATGAGTGAATGGTTACCTGGACTAAAGGTGAAGTGTGACTGACCGTTGCACAGCAAACTGTTTTACAACAATATAATAATTGTCCCGAGATACATCTTTCATACTGAGCTCCTTATCAGCTCAAGTTACGTGTTGAATGGAAATTATTAATCGAGTTTGCCCATAAAGTGCAAAGTTTGAAATATGTGACAGTACGAAGGAGGAACGTGAACTATTTATACAATCCTGTTATTGGGACTTTCTCCTTTTCTTAATCAAATAAGTTTTGTTGAATCCATCATGAGATCAGTAACTGTGATTGAGTTTATATAAACTCAGCTGTGAGTTTGTTTCTTCCTTCTGAGAAAGTGCTGTAAGCCTATCTGCCGCCAGTTGTGTTCAGGTTCAAAGTACAATAGCAGAGTTTTACTTCCTTCTTTATAAATCACTAGATTGTTCCCTCATTCCTAGAGACAGAGCTGCACTCAGACTCCCAGGACGGGTCACCATACCTGGTTTATTGATCAATAATCATCTTGTGCATGCTAAAGCCTCAATAATAATCACGCAGTGGTTTGAAAACAGCACAGGGAGAACTTTGCAGAGTGAAAGACCGAGTTTTCAGGAACAGAGACAAATCTGAACGGAAACCCGACCAGAGGAAACGAAGGGCTTTGACCAAACGCCGTGCGATGTCTGTCCACCCCAGAACTGTTAACAAGAAGAGGGAAAGCCTCACAGCTCTGCCTCTGTACCACTCTGGACACCTGCAGAAGAAACACAGCAAAGACAAGGTGAGGATACACAAATACAGTGTCTTCTCATGTATTTAAAACGGCAACATTCTCAAGTAAACTCCGACACTCTAATCAAAACTTTAAAAAAAAAAGCTGTGAAGCATATCTTTAAACATGATGACAGCCGACAATATATATATAAAATGCCTATAAAGTGCACACCAGCATTACATACTGTTATACCGGCTGTAAACGTCACTGCATAAAGTAAACAAATGTCAAAATGATAGTAACCAATGTTGCAGAATGACCAGTCTTCTTAGTGCATCATTGCTTTTGATTCAACAATATGTTTAAACATGTTTTCATTATATAATGAGGCAGCAGGTTTATTATACTGCACATTCGGATTCAAGTGAGTTTGTGTGGTGAATCTCAATCTGTAAGGATTGATGTTGACATGTTCCATTTAATATGACACAAACCCTTGTTTGAATTTAAACCGTAAAGGTAATGTTATCCACTCTCAGGATTTCACAAGGTTCTTCGCTGAGCTCCGTGGATCGACGCTGTTTCTGTACAAAGATGACGCACAGCCTACCGTAAGCACACAATTTCAGAGTTCACAAAATATGAGAATGTGTTGATGATTAACGGAGGAGGAAAATGTGCAATGCCGAGAACAAGGGATGGAAACAGCAGGGAAACGCTAATTATGATATTGTTGACTGGTTTGGGGTTTTTTTTTGTCAGTACATGGAGAAGGTGGACCTTGAGCTGCTGAAGTCCATGAAGTTAGAGTCTCCATATAGCAGCAAGATGCCCACGATCTTCAACCTCAGCCTGCCCACAGAGGTGGTGCAGCTAAAGGTCAGCCAACTTTTACATTAAATATTATAAAAGGTCAGTGTTATAAAGGCCAAGTTTTTGAAATAATGCATTCCCTAATGCAAAGTGACATAATCCTTAATGATGTTTTGTTATTTTCACAGCCGTATTTGATCTTTTGCTTTCATCTTGTTTCTCTGTGTTTTTGTTGTGTGGCTGTGCAGATGGACAATGCTGACACAGGAGAGGTGTGGAGGGGCTACATCCTGACGGTGTCCAAAGTAAGCACATTTATCTATCATTTATTTTATTATTATTTTCATTTATTTATTTCAGAAAATACGCCAGGGTGATAGTTTGATGATTGGCATGTAAACAAAGAAGCAAACGTTTATTCACATAATTTAGACATTATCTTACATTAGTGGAAATCATTTTAATAAAGTTGCAATATGGGAAATATTTATTGACTCAGTGGGAGACAAAGTGGATCACATAGTTGGGTTTTTTTCAACAGCACCCAGGTTTGCACGTTCTCCCTGTAGTGTCAGTGGATCCTCCCACTCATTCAAAAAGTAAATATTTAAAATATAGTTTCTATTCTATGATTTTCTTTGGGATAAGTTGAACTTTGAGAGAATCCAAGGGAGCCCACTCACCACAGGGAGATCATGAAAACTACACACACAAAGGCCCTCAGCCAGACTGTATCAGCAGTGTTAACCACCACAATCACTGTAAAAACAGGATATAAATAACGTCACAGGAATTGGATATGAAGGAAATTAATATGAAATGTACGACAGGTGACCGTGCCAAAATAGAAAAACCAGTCAAAAATGGCGACACATTTAGTTTTAACGTATACCAGTACGTAGTTTTTCCTTACATGCGATAGATTATTTGAATTCGATGGCGTTAGTGACGAGCTGTGGTTTTCCTGCAGAGAGAGATTCCCAGTAAGCTGCAGCTGCTGCCGGGCCAGATGGTGCAGCTGCAAGAGACTCTGGATCTTGAGAAACGTAGAAATCCCCTATTAGTGCGCCCGCCCCTCCCAGCCCGACCGCCCTTCCTGCAGAACCTAGATTCAGGTGGACGCTCCCCAGTGCCTCACGAAGACGTGCCAGACAAGCGCGGCCCTGGCATTCCTGAGTATGTCCCTGTTCATGGGCTTCCTGCCATGATTGTGAATACAATGAAGGTTTAACACATTCATGAAAAATACATGTGCAAAAGTGTTATTTTCACAGGTGAGGGTTTTCTTTGCTTTTATCCTGCAGTTGTTTCTTCGACGTGACTCGACAAGAGGCCGAGCGGATGCTGGACCAACACCCTGAGTGTGGTGACATCATCCTCCGCCCAGCCACCATGGCCAACAACTACGCCCTGACCATCAGACATATGACGCCCAGGTCTGATGAGCCATTCAAACTGTTCAAATGCAAAGAAACAAGGCAGAATCTAAGTGGTTTGTTGTAAATATATTTGAAAGATAATCCGACAGATTTGATGCAAGTTGAAAGATGAATATGGAAAACATAACTTTGAACTCCATCTGTGTTTAGGGACGATGTGAAAGCTTTTCATGTTATATATAATCGCAAACAATTGCTGTTTTTCAGTGGCCCTTGCACAAATAACTACAGAGTGTCTTCTTCAAGTGCTGGGTTTGTCATTGAGCTGGGCACACCAGTAAGTCCCCCAGATCACAACTTTGAACAATTTCAGCTTTGGACCAGAAACAACCATCAAGTAGAAAAATCATAAATCAACAGAATCACAGAATGCATGATATTATTGATATCTAAACCAACAAGCTGACAAATTACAAAAACAAAGAACATTATTCTTATTATATATGAATTATCATATAATTTTGACGTTACCACTAAAGGGTCGACACACACATGATTCCAAGATGTTTATCCACAATGATATGAATAACATCTTCAGTAGGCTGATAAGCTGTATGACCGTTTTCAGTGATGAAATGTCATCATTTTATTATCTTCAAAGGCTTTCGCTGTCAAAGTTAAACACTATTCTCTATGCAATAAAAGGTTTTGCTCATGGCCGACAGTTACTACCTAAGATTACACACATGAGCCCTGCCAAGAGAAATTAATGTGAAATGATTCCTTGAAATGTTGTTGAGAATGTGTCCTAAACGTCAATAAAACTTATATAATAAACTCTGTTTATTATATCTTAGGTGACGGTCGCCACGCTGAATGATGCACTTCAATTCTTCATTGAGAAGATGGAGTACCGCCTAATCCCCTACACAGAAAGTCAACCCTATGACACTAATATCGGTGAGAACCTTGGCCTTTGGAAATACTGTAATTAAGTACAAGGGTGCAGCACAAACCAATCTTTTGTGTGTGTGTGTGTGTGTGTGTGTGTGTGTGTGTGTGTGTGTGTGTGTGTGTGTGTGTGTGTGTGTGTGTGTGTGTGTGTGTGTGTGTGTGTGTGTGTGTGTGTGTGTGTGTGTGTGTGTGTGTGTGTGTGTGTGTGTGTGTGTGTGTGTGTGTGTGTGTGTGTGTGTGTGTGTTCAGGAAAGCTGCCATCTGCTCCAAAGTTCATCAGCTCCACCTCCTCGGCAGCTTCAAAGAAAGTACCACAGGCAGAAGTGGCTCCGACGCTGCGGCCGCAGAGCAGAAAGGAGCTGCCGCCGCTGCCACACAAGCCTGAGGATGGAGAATACATGGAGCCCGATAATCACAACCTTGACTTAGGACAAGGTGAGAATTAATGTTGGTTTATATTTAAAAAATAAAAATAAAAAATCACAAATAATTCAGGTCACTTGAATTTCCTTCCTTTTGTTCAACAAAAATTGTAACTGAAAATGTCAGAAGACAAATTATGAATCAATTCATAATTAGTGAACATGATGCTGCTTTGCTTTAATACTCCAGTGTTTGGGTTTTCAAATTTCATTTTAGAAATGAAAAAAAAACAAAAAAAACACCACGACTTCGCTGTAATACAGGTTTGTGTATAATTCCACATTTATATTTTCTGCATATTGTTTATTGAACATGACTGGAGATACTCCATATAGGCTGTTTGGACTTGCTTGTATCACAGGATTCCTCAAATGAACACAAGTGAACGATTTCCAGTCCATTTTGACATTAAATGGAATTTTTACTTCAAAAAGTAAGATGTTTGTTTGTTTTTTGTTCTCATTTGGTTGGCCGCCTTCAAAGTATTCTCTTTACATTTATTTAAAAAAAAAAAAAAAAAAAAAAAAAACAGGAAGTAAAACCTGAGTGAATGTTTTTAGTAATCAGTAAGTTTATTTTAAATGTGGCTGAACTAGATGAACACATTATTGATCCTCACAGAGGATTAACATGTGTGTTTGTCTCTTTTAGCTCCATTCCGCAAAGAACTTCAAGGAATCTTAAATCAACGGAGAAAACCCATCAAACCTGAACCCGAAGATGAAGAAGGACATGTATACGTGAATCCCCAGAGAGAAAGTTCCACCAAGACAGTACAGTGGGAGTGATCGTTGACAGTGAAACCTTGAACTCAGAGACGACTCATAACTACATGGAGAAAAAAAAGCTAAATAATAATTCAATACTGCGTTCTGATAGAGGTTAATTGGTTCATGTTAATATCATCTAAGATGCAGAGATATAATTTGGCCAAGGGGTTTAAATCAGAATGCTTTATTCTCAATCTAAATTAAATTCTAACCAGATGACGGCACAAATTAGGAGGCAGAGGGAGAAAAAAACACCAACTGGGAGTTTTGTTCCACATATATCATGTATTGCGATGAGACAATGATGATCTCGGTCGTCACCCTCGCTGGGTAGAACACCTTATGTGCTGGTGCATTCCGGTAGTGCCACTATTTTTAGACCGTGACGCAAGCAAATTTGTGAACACAGTTACTTATCTGCGAAAGTGTGACTCCGTCCTTTTGTCTGAGCTGAAAGGAGTCGTAGAGCTGCTGTCTCGCTCTGTCCGGATCTCCGTCATCCGGAGATGTGCAGTGGGTGTGGACTCTTCGATAAAAAAATCCCGATTGACCCCAAACAAACAAGAATAAGGTGCGAGCGCCACCGTTTGACCTGATGGGCCCATCAGTCGATAAACAAACCCACACGGCTCAGCTAATGTGTAACGGCAAGTAAGAAGAAAGAAAATCTACTTTATTGATCCCCCTCGGCTTTATTCCAGCACGACCACACGGCCGATCCCTAAATGTCAACACTGTGATAACCACCGATGCTTCGTTCCCTCGTGATCTCGTTGTTTACATGCCACGTTAAGCGAAACGTCAATACTTTACTGCTTCACCAAAGATAACGTCCCGTGCTGATTACTTCAATCTTCCCATCTGACTGATCAACTGATTCACACAAATGTAGACCTTCCCTACACCGTGTTGCTCATCAGAAGAACAAAACGTCAGCATAATCCAAGGTCATCATTGTTCTTTATTTTTCCACACATAGGAGTAAGTCAACAGAAATCTTTCAAATGTTATAATTGTTTTTTTTTTTTTTTTAATAAGTTAGAATTCAGATTGTTTTTTTCTTACGTTTCATATTTATTATGGGTCATGTTATAGGTTTAAAGTTTAAGGATCATTCATTAGTTAATAAAGACAGCAAGACTGAAAAATATTCAATAAAAAAAAAAGAAACACAAAGACTCTCTCTCTCTCCCTTTAGTGTCCTGCTGTACTTTAGAACCTCTCTCTACCTTTACTCTCTCGCCTCTTCACACTCAGTCGTAGCAGCCATCGTGTGAGAAAGTCAAATAAAAATATCTGTAATAACTTAAAATCTCAGGATTTAAAAAATAAAACTGAATAAATTAAGATGATTGTTCCCCGATGTAGAGCCGCCGCCGCCGCCGCTGTTGTGGTTGGTACATTACTTCTCGGTGAGTGACAGCTGCAGGATCCTCTCCAGCTCCTCCTCTTCCTCCTTCTGCTTCCTGCGGGGAGGAGATGAAAATAAAAAAAACAAAAAATATTGGGCGTTTTACTGTTTGATAGGAATTATGGTTAAATTAACGTTTCCGTTGTATTCTCATTTTGTAAAATGTAATTAAAAAAACAACCAGGCATCATCATATGTTTAACGGCTCTTAGAGCCCTTCTTAATGGAACTTTCTAAAAGTAGGAGAGAGAAGAGTTTCAGCCATCAGGCTCATCTCTTGTAGAACCTGCTCCCAGTGTCAGGTTCACATAATCTGGAACCATTTTCTATTCAAGCTGCTCTCGGTTTAGACTGTTTGAAACTTTCTTTATCCCACGGAGCTTCCGTCTGGAACATCCTGTCTGCTGAAGTCTCTGATCTCTGCACCTTCCAGTAGGATCTCTGACAGTAGAACTACAAGTCCATGATCTTTGTCTCCTGCTCCCATCAAGTGTGCAGCGAGTGGAGATCTCCATCTTGTGCCAACTTGTTTATTTCCCCGTCTCATCATTTCCATGTTTGCCGACCTCTAAACCCAGCCAGAGCAACGTGAAGCTGCCGGCTCAGAGCCTGGGTCTGCAGAGGAGCGTTTCCTCTCTGCTGGCTCATGTGGAAATGTGCCATGAGGTGGCTCTGGTATAACGTCCCCACTATCTCAATAGAGCTGAATCCAGCGGCGTCTAATTAGCTAAATGTAGTACAATCACAATCCTGGAGGGCCACTGACCTGCATGTTTTCAGTCATGTGAGATGAACCAATAAGCTTTACGCCACTTTGGGCAGGGACCTTAAAACGATCTGAACTTTCTGGCTTGAAGTGAATCGGATTTCCACAAGACGCCCAAAAATGAGTCGGCCCAGCCCGGCTGCCACAGGGTGACCATCAAATATCACAACCTCAAGAATGAGTCACACCACACGTCAACAGATGCAACTGATAACAGGGTGGGATCCGACTGGATTGGAGAGTTGGGGGATTTTAACAGCCCACAGTGTCACAGGAGTTGTTAGTCACGCTGCTGTGCCAAAAGAAGAGCGGAAGATGAAAAAGGAGAAAGCAGTTCTCCCTGAGCGCGCAGTGTTAAAAAAATATTAAATAGGAACACAGGATGTCTGCGGGACAACGGGGGAGAAGCTTTCGGCTCAAATTTTATGAAGCACACACACAGACTCACACACTGTGCACATTTCAAACAAAGATAACTTTATACGTTTTTCTTCTGCCACATTGGGTTTGAGAGCTTCTTCGCTTTGGTTTCTCCTCAGCAGATCAACCTGAGTCGATCCATCCGACTATAATGACTCTGAGTTTTGACCATTACTGTGATCCTATTCAAGTAGTAGAATATATCAAAAATACGTGGACGTTTTTTCTAAAGGTGAATAATGGCGGAAACATTTTTTTTCGTTTGTTTCTTTCGTGTTAATAGTTTTATGTTATGTATTTTAACAGATAGTCAAGACAACAATGAGCCTCGTAGCAACCAGTAATACAATATTGACCAATTTTGAAATAATATGGCCATTTTAAATGTAATAAAGACAATAATGTAATAACTTTCCAATAATGCCTTAAAATATAAAAACAAAAGCACAACCATAAAGGACGATGCAGTCTATACTCAATGAACGAATGACAACTTTGCCATCCACTTTGCCATCTATTTTTGATAAGCCAACTGCAATTAAATATTTTATCTTCAAGAAATGTTGACTTATTTAAGTATTATTACATTATTAGCTGTAGCTTTTGCATTTTCATTTGAAACACACATAAATACACATCCGTGGCCTCACCTGTCCATCTCCTCCTGCTCCCTGCACGAAAGCTCCATTGCAATACGCAGCTGTTCGTCAAAGCTGGTCGCCACACCAAAATGTCCAGGCAACCGCGGGTCAGTCACTGTGCTGAAGGAAAGCGGAGAGTTGGCGGTGGGATCCAGCGGCGAGATGGAGGCGGGTTGGCCGGGGTCGGCCATGTCTTCTTCCTCTCTGCTGGCCAGCGAGATGGACAGAGACTCCTGGATCGCCCTGGAGGGAAATCCAATATTAAGACTTCAAATTAAGTATCATTAACGAAAGAAAAGCGCCTTAATAGAATTGTTTCTGTGCTGAGCTCCATTACAGCATGGGAGCTGCGGTCCTCAAGAGACGCTGAAAAGAAAAAAAGAAAAAAACCTAATCACCGCACTCCATTTAGAAGTGTTTAATTAAATTAGATCCCAAAGCTGGGGACTTCTCTGAATGAGACGGATTCATGAATGAGAAGGAGCGGATGAGTTTAAAGTAACAACCACTAATTCTTCAACATAATATACCAACATAAAATTTTTCTTTAATATGAGGTCCGGGCTCACCTCTCCAGCTGAGAGTCCTCCTCGTACAGCGGGGACTGGGGCACCGGGCGGCTGTTAGTCAGCGCCTCCCAGATGGTCACCTGAACACAACATGGACACGTTAACGGCAACAGATGTAAGAAACACCTCCTATATCATAATGTTTATCTTGGTTTGTTTCACACATGCAGAAACAGCATACACAAAAAGACTACGGTTGGTTCCCTCAACAGTTTTACAAGAACAAAACATGAGATATTTAACGTCACGTATTTATTTTCCCAATTTGTGACTAAACTGTCAGTAGGTGTGATTATGTGTGTGTGGGACAGTCGACCGCACTCACCTGGTCGCTCTCGGTGCCGGCGTCCAACAGACTCTGCTGTATGGCGAACTGCAGCAGGTTGTCGTCCTCGTCCCTCATGGGCTCACTGCGGCCCGGGCCGAGTGTGGTGTAGTCCGGAGGAGGTTCGAACACCGAGGGGTCCACCTCGCAGTGGAAGGGAGGAGGAGCTTGACCTGAGCGAAGACAAACAGCATGTTAATGATACAGATAATGTGTCATAATGCTTTATTTTGTGATGACAACTACATTCCTTCTGTAATTTAGCAGGTCAGGCTCGTTCTGCCTTAAAACTGTGATTCTCAGACATTTCAGAGGAGCAGCAAATGAAGCATAATGATTTCACGTTTGAATTACCGTGACATGACCCAAATGTTTTATTACGCGTGTGTTTTCTGTGGCGGGATGCTCACCGGCTTCTTCCGGGCTCTCGGGTTTGTGAACCGTCACAGAGCTGACCGGCTCGTCGCAGCCACACAAGTTACTGAACGTCACTCTGGCATTCAGCACGTGGAACAGAGGAATTTCTGAAGGAGAGAGAAAACTTGATGAGACGGAAGATGTGCTGGACCACATGACGGTCAAAATAACGACAAGCAGACGTCGCATACATTCAAATTATCCTAGTTTTTATAAAACAAATGGAGTGAACAAACACAATGGATTATTCTCTGAAAAAAAATAAAGAGATTTATGAGATTTAAAGAGCACGAAGCCACTGGAAGGTTTTGCTACGTTTGAGATTATCTCATGCGTCCTCTGAATACACCTCTGGTGTGAATGACACAACTGCTTCGAACGTTGTTGAAGGGCAAAAGCGAGGACTCACGATCCTTCTGACTTTTTGGGTTTTAAGGAGGAGGTGTAAGAAAAGTTGCCACCGGGATAACTGGCATGTGGCGGCCAAGCGTTCATGGCAACGTTGCTTTTTGATCCTTCGATGTCGGCTCTTCTTATCATTGTGAAGCGGAATTCAACAGGCGTTGGATTATTCACCCACTAACAGGGAACGTGAGCCGGGATTAGTCCTGAGCAGGATTACTATTGCAACAACACATCATCAGTAGGGTAAAACTAACCTGTCTCACGACGGTCTAATCCCAGCCTCACGTTCCTAAATTCCTGTTTTAAGTAGTAAATTGTAAAAAGACTTTACTTATAAAGTAAAAAAATAAAAACTTTTCACAGCTTCAGGAGTGTATTGGATTTGCAGTCATGCAGCCACTGTGAGAAAAGCAACCACCACCCTTTGGGTTGGATGACAAACCCCTTCACAACTGAGCCACGGACGCTTTCCGACTTTGCACCTGAGCCCAGGTGAGCAGGAGTCTCTTCACTGCACCCACCTATCTTTACAGGGAAGCCTGGGGGCAGGCGCAGGGTGATGAAGTCACGCAGCTTGGCAAAGTGCGCGTTGGAGATGGCCATCAGGTCGATGATGGGCGTCACCTGCTCAGCCAGGGAGAGAGGGTGACTTTCACTCAGCCACAGCGTCGCTTTAAACCTGGAGAGGCGACGCAGAAAGAATAGTTACCGGGCAACTCCTTTTGGCCAAACGTTTCCAAAATCGCTCGCTTCTATTTAATACTGCACTCAACAGGATGAGGAATGTGTGAACGTGTCTAATGCTTCGCCACACCTCTGGACTTTGCTGGTGAGCTCGACGGGACGTCCGATGTCGCGGCCGTTCAGGTTGAACTCCGGGTTGAAGTACTCCTCAGCAGTGATGGCTGTGGGGTTGTGAGGACTGGCACACTGGGACACGTTGCTCTGTCACAATTTTTGCAGAGAAAGAGAGAGAGGGAGAGAGAGAGCGAGAGAAAAAGAGCTGTAAGTTCCAGTGCTGATCAAAGGAGACTGCAGGTGGTGTGGGTGGCGAGCGTGTGGAGCGGATGCGATGCATCGGCTCTGCAGAGACTCTTACCCCATTGTGAGCCGTGTGCTGTTCAGCAATCCCCAGGAAAGACTGCAGAGGAGTCTTTGAGCCTGAAAGGGGCAAAACACAGACACGCCATCGTCGTTATCGGCCTTTAACTCGTGAAATTTAAACAATATAGGCTTAAAGAGGGCAGAGGTGGACAGTAGTTGGTATTACGGACTCATCGCAAGAAAAATCCTGGTTTGGGTCGTTATGTTGCGTTTTCCACAACAAAAATCGTTTAAAACAAAGAGCATGTACGTTGAGCTTTATTGTACGCGTGTCCTCACCTTTGCTTCTCGACTTGTCCTGGTCTGATAGATGCTCGGTCCTCGAGCGAGTCACCAGCTCCACATTGGTAGCACTGTAAACCTGCACACGAGGGAATGACACTGTTGAACACACAAGTCTTTCTTCTTAATAAAGCCCCTGGCAGACACCTTGTTTGCTTTAGCCAAACATGCCTCAGTGTAACCAGCAGTAAAACTTGGGTGTAGTGACAGGAAAAAGAGGTTTTTCTTATTTGTCTGACAGAGCAAACGTTTTGTCTGGAACCTCGACGATATTTTCTTATCTGCACTTTTCAGTGAAAAGTACATTCACAACTCAAACTGCAATTCTAAATAAACTTAATATCTGTTTTATTTTAAAAAGCCCTTTTAAACTACATTTATGTGTATTAACCACTTCATTCTGAACATTTGAAAAAAAAAAAAAAGTAGCAGCAGAAATGATGAAATGGCAGTCATTTGTTTGATGTTGATGAAATGAAAAGAATTTTTTAGTCACCCGACTTTACTAACCTAATTTTAACCGTTTCAATCGGCCAGTTACTCGAGGGAAATTAGGCGGGATCAGTGGACACGTACCTTGGCTTCATACCCGCTGACCACCTCGCTCTTCTCCGAGCGCCAGCCCCATATTCCCGACTTATTCCTACACAAGGAGTCAGACAAAGTGAGCAGCTGAACCACAAAACAATTTCACGGTTTGAGTCATTTTAACTGTAGGATGTTTGTGGACAATAAAGGTGGAATTAATTACACATACATTAACAGCTTGATAAAAACGACAGGAGACATTATAAACACAAACAGAGCGAGTGTGATGAAGTATAACATAAAGATTCCTGTAGAGAGCGAGCGCTCGTTACCGCTCAAAGGCAATGTTGCGTGTGTTGAGGTGCGTGGAGACGATGGGCGACGTGAGTCTCTGGGCCGTGTTCTCCTGCGACGGCTGCATCGCTGCCAGCAGAGAGGGCGCATCACGGGGAGACAACACAAGCGGCTCTGTGTAAACCACCTGCTTCTCGTGGTCCACCTCCATCACCACTGCCCCGTCATCTGCAAGGAGAAGGGGAGTCACGCACAAAGAAGCAGCTCGGAGTTTAACAACTACCAAGAGAGGAAAAATTCAAAGAGTCACCAAACTGACTGCAAGCAAAAGAATGTCACTATCTAAGAGCGGGTCTCAGGTGTGAGGCGAATGCAGAAGTCACAGTAGGGTTTTACCGAATTTAAGCGGCGTGAGCAGAAGATACAAACCTCCACCCTTGAAGATATAGCTGCGTCGCCCTTTCAGCCAAGTCATGTGTTCAAAGCCCAGGAGAGTCGTGTCCACGCGGAGGCAGGAGCCGCTCTTCCACACCCGGTAGACGTCGCTGGGACACACCTTGGACACCAGGGGCACTGAGAGGGGAGCGGTTGAAGAGGAAGCGAGGCGTTTTAGACACAGGTGAGAGAAGAGGTGACAAATGTGGTTGGCAAGAGAGGAAAAAAGAAGACAAGACAGGAAACGATTTTAACCCAATTAAGAAACAATGGTGTCAGGAAAAATAACATTACCGACATGAAAAATACAGCTAAATGTTATTTCAGCGGGAAGTGTAGGACTACACTTAATATGTCCAATTTAACAATTTTAGATTTTTCTTGTCCAACACTGCGGCCTTTAAATCACAAGCAGCTGACACTTGTCTCCTGCCCTCATGCTGACTGAAGTGCTGCTGCTGCTGCGGGAGCTGTCCGGCTCCTCTGGTGCTGAAACTAACCTCTGTGAAAACACATTAATGAGACCCACTCACCCCAGCTGGTGAACTCCCACTTCATCTCTACGTAAAAGTCCCGTGCCTGGAGGAAACACAAAGGAAACGCATCAACATGAGTGAACAGTGTTATGCACCATTTGTACAGTTAGAAACTACACCCCAGTTGTGACTGAGTCAGTTGGTAAACTGGATCTTCTTATGAGCCCCCTCCTGCCTGCTGAAATTGCATAATTCTGAAGTCCCCCCCCCCCCACTAAAGACTGTTTTCCAAATCTGGTGGAGGATTTTTTGCAGTCAGGTCAGGTGTGGTTTTCACCTGTCTCAGTTTGCTGAGCAGCTCGGGGATGCCTGCCAGTCTCTCTGTGGCTCTCTTGAAGTCTCTGTACTGAAGCACCAGCTGCACCAGCTCAGGGTCTCCTGTGCTCACCGCCTCCTGCAAGACTGAAAAGTATATCCACATTTAATAAGAGGAGATATGGGGCTCTCACCACCACCACCACCACCACCCATGGCAGGAGGAGGAGCAGCAGATCACTCACTGGTCCAGCCCTGTGTGTTGCAGTGTGTCGGGTCTCCACAGTGCCTCAGCAGCACCCTGGTGGACTCCAGGTGGCCCAGACACACGGCCAGCTCCAGCGGGGTGCGCCCTCTCGGATCCAGCCTGTCCACATCCTGCTGCAGATGCAAAAACACAAACATCAGCGCAATGCAGTGCGACACAACCACACACACACGTACAACCCAGAACTCCCCGCGCACCTCTTTCTTCTGCAGCTCTCGATCGAGCTCCAGATACTGATTGTTCCACACCAGAAAATGCAGGGGAAACGCTTCCTGGGCCATGGTGGCGTCGGCCGGGGAGCTTCGGGGGCGTGGGGCTCGGACCTGTGCAGCAGATTGCGGTGACACCGCGGCCGGTTAGCCAGCTAGCAAGGGAGGCTGTGAGGGGGGGCAAAACTCCCGAAAACAAAGAGGCGTGTCACCGGGAAAAAAACCTGCCGCCCGGCGACTGCGAACACACTCGACCTGCCGTGCCGGGGGTATGCAAATTAGTGGGCTGAGTTAGTCAAGTTACGGATTCTAACTCAGCCCACTAATTTGATGGAGGCGGACTAGCGGCTAGCCGGGGCTAACGGGAGCTAAGCGGCTAACAACATTGTTTCCCGCCGGTTTCCATCCTGAAAGCAGCGGAACGCAGAGAAATTCAGCCGCTCTCAAATCCCCCCGAGTGTCCCTTCATGGTCATGCCAGTAGATGTGCCGTTTTAAAGAGATAATAGCGTTGAGATCCCCGCCACCATCCCCCGCCTGCCGGTCAGATGAAGCCGGATTCGGCCTTTAGTTCCACATCCAGGTCGGTCGGGGGTGCAGGCGACCCGGACGACGCTCCGTGCTGCCGGGCTGCACAGTCTGCTGGAACCCGCCTGCCTCCCTACATCTCGGGTGTGTTTCCAGCTGCTGCAGCCTCCTCTGTTATTTCACTCCTCCAGCTTCGTTTCCAGGTTAAAGGGAGAAGATGCTGGGTGGAGCCAGAGGAGGGCATGTCTGATCCAACCAGAGGAAAATAAAAGCAGTGAATCAATGGAAAGAAAAAAAACAAAACAATAGTTTCCTTTTTTTATTTTTCTTGAAAAATAACACAAATAACGTAACGTGGAAAAAAAAAAAAGGCTTCTGGAAATAATTACAATGCTACAGAGTTCCCATTATCTAAAGAGGAAAACACATTTACACAAAAGTATATATTTATGAACTTATATTCCTTTTGGAGGAACCAGCAGAGCAGTCCAGGAAAGGCCTTTTCAGACAGAGCCAGAACACTTGAAGGGAACAAAAAAAATAAAAATTCAAATATGAGCAAATCCTCCCACAAACACAATACATCTCTCTAAACTGAATCTGACAAAGTTCAGTGAAAAGTAGATCATTTTCGTCCTTTTTTTTTCTGTATATCTATGAAAAGAAACAAAAGTGTATCAAATAGTTGGAGCAGTTTCATCTAGAATATTTCTTGCTCTAAATGTCTCTGTACAATCACAAAACAGACGAGTTTGGAAATAACAGCACCTGAAGTCTATCGGTTGTTTGAAAAAAAAAAAACAAAAAAAAACAAATGCACCATTTATCCAACACCTTATTCCCAACACATAATGCAACCTGCCCTTTGCTGGGGTGAGGTCTCACGTCCACGTTGATTGCCTACTCACAGTCTTTTTATCGTCTTGCACACGCCGCGTATACTTCTCAAGTATACAGGTGGACTACTGACTTTCTCACTTTTCCGCATCTGCTGTTCGGGTCCTTTCGTCTTTAGTCATCTTGAACAGAAAATCTCAACGCATAGCTGCTGTGCATGAAGCATAAGTTATCAAACTACTTAACAATTTTGTCCCTGACAAGAAAATAACTACATGAAGCCCCTGATGTGAGAAGATAAATAAGAACTTATGCAGGATCAGCCAAATAGAAGCCAATTGAAACTTAAAAGTCTTTGCTTCTCTCTTTCTCAGGGTGGCTGTCGGGCCAGGCATCTGTCCAAAGAGGAGCTGACGAGTTGGTTATCCACAGGATGTGTAATCTAATACAGCTAATTAATAACCCACATGGTCTCTCACGGTTGGCAAAGATGGACTTTTGTCACATATTAGAAATCCCAAATTAATAGCAACAACGACAAAATAAAAAAGCTCCTGAGTCTCTTTAAGTACACGGGAAATAAAGTATGGAGAAGCACTGTTGGAGCTGCGACAGCCAAGTCAGAAAGCCCTTCCAAGGGAAGACCCCACCCCTCCTCGGACGCGACACAGGTGCATGCGAGCTTCCCTGCGTCCTTTGTGCCACACAGATTCACACCAGGATCCGCTCCCTGCTGCTTCTGCGTCTTGAGTCACCTCAGCGCCTGTGAGAGGGCAGGCGCTTAGGATATCCGCTGGATCAGCGTGTCATCTGATAGGCAGTAGAGCGTGTTGACGGACAGCTCGGTGATGAACGCCTCGCAGGCCTTGCGCGAGACGCCTTTACAGCCTCGCAGGTCCAGTAGTGAGATGCAAGACAAGCGGCGGAGATATTTTAGACACGTGTCTGTCAGTTTACTGCAACCTGAAAGAGAAAACACACTTCATAAACATCTGCCAGAGTAACGCGAAACGTGTCCATGCCGCCTTTTCCTGGAAATAAGTATGGTCGGTCAGATTTCGCCGACGGTGTCTCACCTCCCAGGTTGAGTTCTGTGAGCGTGTTTCTGGTAGATGAGCCCACTGCGGTCAGCAGGTTGATGGAGTGGTCGGTGAGGCTGTTGCAGTGGGAGAGATCCAGCTTTGTTAGATAGGGCATGTGGCGGATCACCAGCCGCAGCGTGGCGTCGCTGATGTCCAGACCTGCTAGTCGCAGACACTGCATGGCTCGCAGCGGACTGCGGTTGTCGCAGCCTGGATCAGAAGGAGAGCAAAGACCAATGCGGAGACTTTACGGTAAAGTTTGACAAGAACATGATGTAACGATTAATAAAAAGTAGAGGAAAGTGTGGGGGTCAAAAAAAAAGAAAACTGATATATCTATCTATTGCATTTTATGCAGCTTCCTCACCTGGAGGAATGACAAGCTCCCTGATCTGAGAATCTTTGACACCATCGGCATATCGCAGGTCAAGAGAACGAAGGAGAGGGCAACCGGAGGAGCAGAGAGCTGAAATCGATGACCAGGAGCAACCCGCCAGCATCAGATCCTTCAGCCCTGCAAGACAGATCAGGAGAAACCTTCACCCCCGATACCAGACACAAACGAAGTGTGAGTCAGTGAGAGCTCGTCTGTGTCTGTACCAGGAAGGCGACCGATGAGCCAGTTGAGCTGTTTTTTGGAGATATTGGTCCAGGAGAGGTCGAGTGTGACCGGCTGTCTCTTTATGATGCCTGTTAGCGCCTGAGGGGTGACGGTGCGTTTGATACTGAGGTCAATCCGTGTCCATAGCCGCTTGTCTAAGCACCTGTGGAAAAGCACACACGCATTTATTTCATCCGTTTTTAAAAAGGTGTTACACGCTACATCTTACCCTAAACAACTAAACCGTTTGAAATGAAAGTTATGAAATAAATGTTAATGTTACTTTAACAAAAGCATCAACAATGTCAAAGCACCATCATTTTAAGGTAAAAAGATTTCACTTATTTGCTAATTTTTAATTTCAATTTATTCATTTTGCTTATTTATTATTTGCATTTTTTTTTTTTTTTTGCTTATTTATGGTAAAAAAAGATTTGACTTATTTAGCTTTTCCACCACATTAGCAGTCCCTGAAGAGCTTTACACCGTCGTTCACATTAACCCACACCAATCGAGGCAGCGACCATGCAAGGCACTCAGTCCACCCACTGGGAGCATTTAGGGGTTCAGTGTCTTGCTCAAAGGCACTTCAGCAGGGTGGCTTATGAATTGAATCAGCAACCTTCCGATTGGGAGACAACTGCTCTACCAACCGAGCGATGCCGCCCCACGAGTTTGATTTCAGTGACAAATGCAACTCGAATTAAAACCTCAAAACAAGCCACTCTACTTTAGTGTCACGACCTTCAAAGACTCCTCAGACAGTTGATAGTGAAAGTTGGTGGTGAGATTATCAACTACATAATTTCTCTAAAAAGAACAAGCAGTTTACACGTCGCGCAGTGTCAATACATATGTTGACTACAGATACCCACAGTTAAGGACACATGAAGCAAACAAAAAACACAATTATTCATTTAAGTCTTTCTTGAAATGATGTGTAACTGCTACGGCCGTTACATTACCACTGAAATATATCCCAGTCAATGTGTTTTTACTGCTTTGAAAAAGAAAAAAGTTGATAAATCCTGTAAATATACTGGAATCCAAACTATCCTGAAATTCCTCAACGACCTGTAATTTGTAAACTTGAGCAGGTTGGAACTCTTACCATTTGTACCAGTTCTTGCAGACAGCCATGCAGACAGACAGATCTGCTCGACTTAAATAGCGGAAGACGGACACCCACACCTCTCTTTCACAGCCCGGGCCGCTCCCGGCGCTTTCCCGCTCTGCGTCCGCGCCTCCTTCCTGCAGGGCGGACAGAGGGACCCGGAGGTGGGGAAGCTCAGACGATGAAGAAGAGGAAGCACCATTATTCAGTTTAGGTGGCCTCCGAAGTGACCCCCTCATACAAGGGTCCAGTCTCTCTGAGGAGGAGCGAGAGTACGCGCCTCCGCTGCGAGTGTGAGGTGGTGTGTATTTATTGGGGTGTTGATCAGGACAAGGGCCACCATTTCTAATAGGGGGCCTGACAAGGGTTCTGTTCTGGTTGTGAATTGTGGAGGTTTGAGGGGCAATAGCCTCCAACCTGGGGACAATGGCTGATGGGTCCTGTTTGGCTTTGGTTGGCCTTTGAAGTGTCACTTTAACATACGAGTCCTCTTTGTCCACCGTTTGACCGTCCTGCTCCGTTTCCTCCTCCTCGTCTTCTTCTGTTCCGTTTTGGTTGGCCACCTCGCTCCCTTCGTCCTCTCTGTCTTTGGCACCCATTCCTCCTCGCCCCGACTGTGGCTGGTTCTCCTTATTAACACCCCTCACTCCGTTCTGCCGGCTCTCCTCCTCCTCCTCCTCCTCGTCACTGCTGCTGCTGGAGCTGCTGCTGCTGCTGCTGTCCTCACTCTCCTCCTCCATGTCCAAATGACTTCTGCCACTCCTGATCCCCCTCCCTGCTCCACCGCCACGCAGCCGCACGCCTCTGCCCCGCTCTCGGCGAGCTTCCCCTTTGGGCTCGAGAACCAGGCCATTGGAAGACAGTTGCTGCCCGTCAGGTTCAGTTCTTCCTGAAGCGTTACGGTGAGAGGAGCCACTTGCCCAGGAAGAGCCCCGGCCTCGACCCTGAGGCGGCCTGCTGGTTGGAGAGTGCAGCCGGGAAAGCACCCTGGAGTTCAGCAGTCTGGAAGTCCGATCGATAGATGACTGTTTCTTTAGGAGAGAAAGGGCAAAATGAGAATATACCAGTGTATGTTACGAATACACTGGTAATATTTAGACAACACCTAAAAAGATGCTTCAAATATTCTGGAAAAAAAAACAGGCCACTAGTGACAGTACACAAACTACAGATATTATTATTTTAAAGGAAAAGAATCATTAGAGAATTAAGTGTGTAGCTTACTGTTAAGAGCTTGCTCCGTTCCAGCTTTATCTGAAATAAAAAGAGGCGGACAGATGTTGAATGGAGCGACAAAATCTTACATTTACAATCAATATCAGCGATAAAACCTATTTGTGTCATTTACCAACCCTGTTTGAGGAGGCAAAAAAGTCAATCAAATAAGTGTTTTCTAACCCTAAAAATTGCCAACTTTATCCTTTCAATGTTTTATTTTTTTCTTCTAAAATCAACAACCTATGTGAACATCCAGTATTGTGTGACTCTTTTCTCTCAGATCAGTCCAGTACTCAAAGCATTCAGAGAATCTCCATTTTACCCTCTTTCTCAGGCGGAGCTCCAGTGCACTTGCTCTTTTCCGGTTCTGTTGATGTTGCAGTAGCAGTTTTTGAGAAGGTGGTGGCGCTGTGGGTCGGCCCGTTGATCTTGAAGGTCTCCCTCTTCTGGCTCCTTCGCCGACGCCATCCCGGTACGCAAGTTTGGAGGGCGGTTGTGAGGTGCCAGAGCTCTCCGACTCTGCACTTTCCTCATCGCTGGAAGACTGAGACGAGGTGGTTTGAGTTAATTTGTGAATTATAATCCAGCACAGGGCAGATGAAAAGGATGAAGCCTCCAAGTGACTCAACATAATAACAAACTTCAAAAGCAGCTCTTGTTTGTTAACTACCTCTGATGCGGAGCCTTTGCCTTGGTAACATTTGGGACATTCCCAGCAGCTGGGCAAGTCCTTATTGATCTTCCCTTCACCGGGCTCCTAAAACAGAAAACAGTTCTGAAAATTCCAAAACAAATAAATCAATGGAATCTGTCGTGTTTCCTACATGGGAAGAGGCAATCACCTTAATACATTGACGATGGGCTATTTGTGAGCAAGCGGAGCACTCCATGAGAGTAAGCGAGTTCACATCAGACTCGTCACCTTCGCCCTCGCCACATATGGCACATCGAGCCGTGTTTGGTAACGCAGGCTAGAAAAAGGGGGAAAAAAACAAATAAATAAATTACATGTAGTGGCGATACAGGTACAGAAAAATGAGATGCAATTGCGAAGAATGTTGCATGACTACTCCAACGTCTTACTGTTATACACTGTCGCATCAAACAGCCTTTCTTCATCCGTCCAGATCCACCAAACTTCCTCATGTCCTGGCAGGCCTGACAGGTGCCGCACTCCTTCCTGGTGCAGCCGGCGCAGCGTTTGCACCTCACTCGCCGGCGCCTCAGGGCGGAAAGGGAACAACTTTTTTTTGGTCTCTGACCCAGAGGCTTGTGGAGAGTGGGCGCCAGGCGAGGGCGATAAAGAACAGGCTGAGGGGGAGTCGGGGCCTGATACCATGACGGCTGTATAAACAAAATCAGGAGGAAAGGGTTATAAAAGTGTGTCTAGACATTCGCATTGCTTGAATTCTTCAAGTCTATAAGTGCAGAAAGATGTTTATAGCAACTGGAAAAAAAGTGTCAAACAAATCATTGCTGCTTACCCTTTTGGGCCATTTGACAATGGGTTCTCCAGTGTACGCTAGTTTCAGGTTGTCAGTGGCTCGTTCACTCAAAACATTCTGGAGACAGAATTAATCAACAAGACGAAGTCAGACAAAAACACCTCTTCTAATGGAACAGGACCAGAGAAAACTGTTGGCTACGTGGAAAACAAGTCGCCATGTATCATTTTGTTCCCCTCTTTAAGATTGAAGGTTAAAAGTATAGTTCGCCAATCAATTGTTTCAGGTGCCTGGCTGGACGTCCAGTGGAGTTCTGCAGAGATCTACTTTAGGACCACTACCATCTCCTAATGACTTGTTTTTAGTTAAATGATTCTCATATTGTCCATGTTTGTCTTGTTCATTTTATGATTTTGGGAATTCGGGATGATTTGTACGTAGTAAACTTAAACCGAATATATATTTGACAACTGCAGTACCATTACGGACTACAATCTCTTACTTTGTCTCCAAGTGTATTATGTGTCAAAGAAAAGGCATGTGTGGCAAAAGTTCTACATGTGCGTTACTGGCCCTTCAATTTCCATTATCGTTTGGACCAGTCTAGCGCCTGTACTAAAAATTTTGACTTTTTAAGTAGCTTGAATTAAAAGTATTCTGAAAGATGCTTCAGAGAACGGTTTAATCAGACTTTCCCTCCTATAATTTGTCTTATTTAGAATTATAATTCTAAATATGCATGAACTAAAAATGCATGAACAGTTAAAAAGTCACAAAGAAATCACGGAAAACTGAGACTAAGAAATAAATTCTCATGCTATAGTTGCTATGTGGTTGATGTTTAGGTTTTGCTTGAATGATTCAACAAAAATCCTCTTAATGGCGTCACCCACCTTGATGTCCTCAAGCAGAGCGTCAGCGTTCTGGATCCCTTCGGGGACACACTTTTTATGAGGTGGCAGCTCCTCGAGTTTCCCCAGAAGGTTCCACAGCCCTTCCAGCTCGAATGGGGTCAACACCTGGACACGCGGGTTGGTTTGAGTCACTGGTTCCTCTTTGACTTCAACTTCTTCCTCGACCTTGATGTTCAGCTCTTCGTTTTCACCGTCGCTGTCTATTCCATTGCCGTTTCTGGTTTCAAGGTCAGCTGGGGTCAATCCTAAGAAGTTAGAGCACGCCAGTTATTTCTGTCATATATGAATGTGTCTGTGTGGTGAGGACAAAACTAAATGAGGATATCCTTACCAATACCAAGGGAGTATTTTTGGAACTCAGGGGTGAGGTGGGAGACGTTGGTAAGACAGTACAGGTATCTCTCCAGGGCATACCAGCACATCTCGTAGTAAAATGGGTACCGAAACTTTGCTGGCACCTTAGGGAGAACGAAAAAAAAAAAATTACTCAATAATACACATCTTAACAATTTAGAAAATGTTTCTGCTATTAATATAGAGTTGGAGTTGCTGCTCACTCGTGTGCGGTCTTCAATGGTGTAGATGTTCAGCTGCATGGGGATGTTAAAGCTGTGGAGGAAATTCCCCCCAAACACCAACGTGTCCTCTGGTGTGTACACGGCGTGAATCCAACCTAAAACACAAGACACAAGATGCTGCAAAGATGTGCCAGTAACTGCGACTGTATGCCCTTAAAAAAACATAAAACAAAAAAACAGACCTGATGGAATAATGAACGTGTTGCCTTTTTTGAGTTCTATCCTCTGGCAGTCGTGACACTTGTCTCCCAGGAAGATGTCTCCTTGTTTCCCAGACAAAACCCAATTCTCATACATCTCCAGGTTCTGTGGTGTGGGTGGAATCAGCCAGAAGACCTGTAAGGATGAAAACATCAGTTTATTGCCATCTTCCTCATTATTCCATGGTTTACCTCGGTTTGTAAATGCTTTTCCCATCATTTTATTTTCCACTATTTCATCGGACATCAAGAATTCCCAAGAGTAAACTTCACGAAAGCACTCAAGACTGAAAGAGACGTTTATCAATTATCTAGTATTCGGTGAGTGTAGCAGCTCAGATTGCTCGAATGCAGTATTATAACATCACTAAAGTTATAACTAAGCAAATCAGAACAGCAGATTTATCTGGTGTGTTATTTACAAACTTCAGAGTAGTTTTCTCTTTGCTGGTCGTTGTAAAACTCAGGTAACCTTTATTTAGGGCAAATATTTTCTACATTATATATATATATATACACATACACACACTATGTCCATGTTAACATTTAAATAAGACGAGAGTCTAAAAACTGAAGGACTAAAAGGCTGTTTCCCAATCTCCTCACTTTGCAAATAATTACTCAATAACTATAAGCCAGTACATATTAATCATTTTTTGGATCTAATTTCCACTTATGGTTTGCAAAGCAGAAGAATAACTGAACATAAGTTTTAGGTTTTATTTTAACAGCAGGATGAGAATGACCTCCCTCATTTTCACAGAGTTTCCAAGAAGAGCTTAAGTCTAAAAATGTCCTGTTCTTTAGTGTGATACTGACCTTTCCTCCTCGTAGAACGTGGTACCAGACTGACGTGCCTCCAAAGTCAATGTGGAAATCTGTGAAGCAGCCCTGCACACTCATGAGACAATATCTGAAACGTGAGGAAAGGACCGAAACAAATGATTAAAAAAAAATAAGAAAATAAGAAAAAAGAAAATCGGACAAATTCAAGATTTCGAAACATTTACTGTTGCATGATAGAGGCACTATATCATAACTTTTTCAAATCGCGTGGTTTGTGTTGATGAGCTCACTCACTTTTGTACTTTGGGATAATGCATGTCTATGATTGCATTAGTGGAGTCTCTTTGTCTCTCTTTGAGATGTCGAGGCCACATGTTGTCCACCCAGTCAATAAGATCCACCTGGATAATCAAACAGTCAACATGTTGTCATCACGAAGAGGAGTTTGGTTATGAAATGATGACATGATGAAATGATTGTTGTAAAAACAACCATCCGTGTTTATTCCAACAGTCTCACCGAAGCTGGACGTTTGACCAGATTCTCCAGCCTGGTGTGGCTGAACTCTAAGCTGATGACGTTGTATAGTTTTTCTCTTTCTGACGGAGGCGTCTCGTAGTAACGTCGCCACTGAGCCATCGACATTTCGATTCCCTTCTGCGTGTTCACGTCCATAACATCTACGATGCGCCGACTCCCTGTTAAGAGTTTCAAAGATTCAACAATGAAGAGAATTTAAAAAAAAAAAACTGTTTGTGAGACGATAATGCTGCATTTCAAATCAAAATTAATAAAACAAAAGCCTGACTCATAGTTATACAAATAATTTTCTAACCTAAAACAAGTAATACAAACAAATGTTCAGGGCTGGTGAGTTGACAAAGTATATCGTAAACCTTAATGTAAGCTTCTAATTGTGCACTTTCACCTTATCTTTGGTCATATTCACTGAAAGCAATATGACTGTAATAAAGTACAGTGGACAGATACGTCAGTGTGGCTGATTTATTAGTCCGACTCTATCAACAACAGGCAGGGAGTTGACATGTTGCTTTTGTATGCAGAGAATTAAAAGCCATTTCATCACCAAGGTCATAAAAGAAGGACTTACCGACAAACAACTTCACATCACTCACACTGAAATCCGAGTCTGGCATTCTGCAACACAGAAATTAGTTATTTTGGTTTATTTCAAAGACACACAATCAAACATCTTCACGAGTGTTTGGCATGCGAGTACAGAAATAGGGAGTGAAAAAAATGGAGTATTGTATGAATAAACAGTGTGTGTGGCTTACTGTATGCCAAGACCATCAGCTGTCTCAAAGATAATGGGGTCCCTGAGCCCTTCCCTCTGGATGTATTCAAATGTGAAATCTAAAAACAGACAATATGCATAATGGTGAATGAATTATTCTACAGTAATAAAAAAAGATACAAGCATGTAATAAGCAAAACATTCTAAATTACATTTAGAGTTATACAAAACAGAAAGCACATTGAGAAAATGGATTTTTTTTTTTTGTTGTTGTTGTTGTATTACAGCATGGCTCTAAAAGAAGAAATTAACCTCACCTTACAGTGACTTCAACACTTTTGTAATAAAATTGCATCCTGATTGCCCGCTCACCTTTGCCCTCCATGTGTCTGACCAAATCAGAGCCAAACCTCTGACACACCAACTTCTCATCCAGGTCAAACGTCCGCTTCCCTTCAATTTCGTCATCTGAGATGCCATCATCTTGATATCGACGCCGCGTGCCAGTACGCTGAGGACATAAGGTTTTCTTTAAAGCATTTATGTCAAACATAAATTGAGCATTGTAAGTCAGGGGGAACAGGAAGGAGACATGAGCGATGGAACTCGTCACAATAAGCTTCATGGGATGTAAACATGTGATAGCGATGGCTTTGAGTTATCAGACGGAAAGTAAAGACGTAGAATATTATATTGTATGTTTATGCTAACATCTAATATATGCTCACGTTTTGACTTTGACTGATTGCTTAAGCCGATATATGTAGATACATACTTTTATCCAATTGTAAACACAATCCTATTGTAGAGGAGTTTACAGTAGTATCCTTACAACTCGTATCATGATGGCTTGGTTGACTAAAGCACATATAAATTACAATGCTTTTTAGCAAATGTGCAAAGGAACAATAATTTATTGGGGTTCAACTTGTCATAAGAGCAAATTAAATTCCAATCATAAAGCCAATATCAAATAATATGGTGCAAATTCCATAAGATAAAAATATTGCAGGAACCACATCCAACTTAATGTACTTCTTTAATATCGCTCCAGGAGTCTAATTATCTAGTTACTATTGGATAATAATAACACTTTGAAGAGATGCCCCCCTACATTTCCCCAGATAGATTAAAACAAAACAACAACAAAAAACCACAATAAATCATGTCAGCCAGAAACCAAATCACATCTTTTGCGAAACAAACAATATGACTTTACAATAGCCAGGGGTTAATCTTCAACTAACTGCCCCCCCCCCCCCCCCCCCTTTAATTCACTCCCCCATTACCATTCACCCTATGCAGCAAGGCTAGACAGATGGATCCCTGATCTCCCCACCCCCACACCACAAATGTAGAATTAATCAAACTATAATACCACTTCCTGCTAAAACTAAGTAAAGCAGCATGTGAGTTCATTTAGTACAGAATCCATTCTATACCATACATTAATCCCTTGCAGCTGGTTTCATTAAAAGGGAATTTTAACACAAAGTAAATAAATATGAAATACAATTAATAAAAGCCTTTTTTCTTAAAAATCTATCAATTTATTTCAGGCTCAACAAATAAGCAAACCAGGAAAAATTCAGAAAATTATATTGATATATTTTGAAGAATTAGATCACTAAAGGAGAGTATAGCATTTTTTTTTATAGTGAAACATCAGGAGGAAGATGCTTGTGAGGCGGTGAAACAAGCTCACAGCAACACAGCTGTCAGGTTAGACAGTGGACTTGACCTCTTCTTGAACTGGGAGCCTTTAAACCAGTTCATTGCCACACAGAAACATAAACAATGTGCTAAATGGAAGCGGGCCGTGCCTGCCAAAACACATCCAGTTTTTCCAGACTAAACTGCGCCCTGGCTGTTAAAGAGCCCGGCGTTTAACAACCACCGGGCTGGGCTGAGCCGGGCCGAGCCACGTCTGGCTGCTTTGTAAACACTAAACAAGTGTTCCGGGTACAGAACTGTTGTGTTCAAGTTACTCACCAGACGCTTGCTGTACCGTGTGTGAGGGTCCTCCATGGTTTCTACGGGGCAGGCAAAGTTTCACATAAAAACACTTAAGGTTACAACATCTAAACGTGCAACGACTGTTAAACACATCAATCTATTGAGATTAAATCGTATGAAAACACGAATATCTCTCTCTCTCTCTTCGCTCGGGAGCTAATGCTAACGTTAGCCTGAGAAGCTACGGTTAGCATCACACACAATTGCAAACATTAGCGCCGCGGTCCGTGTCATCACACCAAAGACACGTCGCGGCGACAAAAATTAACGTTTTAGCGTGAATATGCAGCAGCCGCGGGCGTGTGGAGTCGCGTTGTTCATCGCGGGCGACATTAAAGTCGCTCAGCTCACGAGCCCTTTCATAAGTCTTCACGGCTAGCCTAGCTCGCGAGCTGGCGCTAGCCTGCAAGCGGCAGTTGGACGCTTCTTTCTCGTCACCTTCTGCGATTTTAACTCCGTGCGAGGTGTCGCGGTCGAAGTAACGTCCCCCAGCTACGGCCTCCGAAGTCTCCGGGTCAAGTTCCCTTCCATGTTACGGGATAGCCGGCTGCGTGTGTTGTTATGTTTGTTATTGTGCGATAAAGTTAGAGCGATTCGACGCTCCGAGCCGCCATTTTCAGCTGGTCTGAAAACACACACACACACACACACACACGCACGCACACACATACATATACATACACACAAACCAAGAGAAAAAAAAAAAAAAAAGGCCCCGGGACCAGCCCCCTCATTTACCCATCGCTCGTGAACGTCAGCATACAGCCGCGCCCATTGGACGCACCGCGTGCTTTTTACTCCGGATTAGAATAGATTACCATAGGGGGGTGTTCGGTTTGTCTTCCGCGGTGTGCCGAGGGGGTGGAGTTTGTTTCACTGCTAACTCCAGGCATTCCAAAAAAAAAAAACAGCACACTAATATAATCAGTGTGGCTTTTGGCAGGGCTCACCTCCGGGTAGTTTTGAGTATGAATTTCCTGGACATGGCATGGATGTCTTGTCTTTAAGTCATTTGTACGTCAATAAAAATAAAAAATAAAATAAATAAAATAAAATTGCGGCTCCACCGATATTTCCTGTATTAATTTTGCGGATCAGCTGCAGTGCAACAACTCGACTCTTGGCGGAGCTGTCTGACCAACAAAGAAAAAGAGTCGCGTGAGGCATAATCTGCATGTGGCAATTTTAAACAAACAAATAAACATCCCTAGACATCTCTGGGCTGAAGGGGGCAGACGCACCATACCAAGCATTCGTTTTTGTAGTTTAACCGGAAATGTATGGAAGGAAGTAGACGTTCGACTTTTCATAAATTCTCATTTATTAAGAATCTATCTATTATAGATATTTATATCATATGCTATATAGAATCTATTTCAGTGCAAAAGTCAAGATTTCTTTGCCCTGTTTCCAAATCTTTATCTTCCTCCTGGGAATAACAACTGAGGTGATGTCTTTTAACCCATATATTGACCTGTCAGAGGCGGCTGGGCCACGTCTCCACTGAGGTGTAAGGAGGCTACAGCTCCTACTACACTCTTACCTCTGAGAAATATACTTTTTGACAGCTTGTGTGAGGCGTCAGCTAAACAAGGGAGACATGTTGGCGTGTGTACGTGCTCATCAGTGGTCATCACTATATTTGATGTCGAAAGACGCACACGTCACCTGTAGCTTCACTGCAAATTTCAAATGATTCATAGCCACATTGATGTTCAAATAAATAACGAGGGTCACTGAGCCAACAGAGTAAATAATCAGAAGTATACTTGTTTTAAATATTAACATAAACTTCTCTTGATATGCAGGAAAAAAACTGAAGGAAGCAGCATCTGAATAAGAAGAAATGGCTTCCACCAGTTCCACCGGGTCACCAACCGTCCCACCAAATACCCCGTGGGTGCTGTAAGGAACAAAATACATCTTATATGAAGAAATGTGTACACTGATGTTCAAACAAATAAAGGTGACCGAGGCTCAAAAATCTCAAAACTCAGCAAAATGCTTGTATTTACTCTTCTTAAAAATCTCATCAAATGTATCTGAATCAATAGTTCATGTCGACTCCAAATTGCCACTTGACAAACTTGAAAAGTAAAGTGAAGAATAAAATACAGAATTTACTCTGAAGTCAGATGAACTGGAAAAAAAAACTTATTGTGAAATTATTAACTGACAACAGCTAACAAGTTAATTACTGTAAAATCAATCATATTAAGTTACTGTGATTGATTTTATAGTCATTGTTCATTGCTGCCACTCAGTAAGTGTAATCCAAGTCAAAATGCATGATGAAATAGGGAATTTTAAAAATGTATAAGCTGCAGTTCAAACACATTTTCTTGGGCAGCAATATAAAATAATGTGAAATATACATGCATATCCTGTTTCCATGCAGGTTTTTCCAGTTGTATGGAATATTTATCGACCTATCCAAACAGAGCCACAATAATCCTGAAGAAGGAAAAAAGTGAGTATCAACCATCATGTCTATGCATCATCTTGAAAAACACAACCGTGTTAATTTATTAGCTTCCGGTTCAGTATTGTTGTGATCGGATGATTTAAAACACTCTCTCTTTTCTTGACTGACTCTGTCAGATGACTTTGTACCATTGTCATGTTTGGTTTAAATTCTTTAGTGGATAAAGAAGGACCTATATTTCAAGTATGTTACGCTTTTATGCAGGTTCCATCGTTTGCTCTGGATAGTATACTGTATGTGGTTCCTATATGTTTGTTTTATTAATGGATCAATCTAAGATCAACTCTGTTTTCTTTTTCCATTCCCCAGAGTAAATGACCAACGACAAGTTGAACTCAAAAAGGTTAACATTTTGGATCTCTTTAGAGATTTACGTAAAGAGACAGATGCTTTAAAAAAAAAAATATATATATATTTATTATGGAAAATAGTTTAGTACAAAGCTTTTCTCCTGAGAAATGTAGTCAGTTTGCATTTGGTTCTATTAAAATGATTGAAGGTCCACCTAAGAGTTTTCCTATAACCTTTCCTACAGATAAAAAAACACTCGGAAGACATTTTATTTCAACATAATAAGACATTTCTGAAGAACAATAAAACCAGAGTAAAGTTTGTTGGCATTTATACGGTAAATAGACCATGTTTGGATAGATGTACGCTTAAACTCTTATCAGAATTCTTTTAGTGGCATCAGATGGATGGAATTGTTACGCATGTGCCATTTACACAGTACTGGGGAATATCAGGTCCCAGCACTTTGGAATCACTCAGCGATTCCCAATATTTGGATTTGAAGATTTCTTGTCCCAATTATTTTAAAGAAATCGAGGCAAAACCCTTCAAGATGAATCACAATACCTGGAACTATAATTCAGAAAGGTACCGCGAAGTCCTTCAAATGTTTGATGAATCACAAAGAGACGATTAAAAAAATGAGTTGCAATTTATTAAGAAGAAAGTATTGACGTTTTTAAATGATGGTTCAGCTCACGCAGAAAACCAACACATTGATCGGATCAAAACAAAAATCGCAGAATTCCTTGGCGAATCAGTTTAAAAACCTGAACCCAGAAAGTCTTTCTGAAAAACTTTTTAGATCCTTCAAAGGATATGACTAAGAACGATTATTCTAAACATTCCAAACCTTCTTTGGCTGAAGAAGTGTCCTCTAAAAGTTCATCCGATCCACATGATAACTGAACTTCCCACTACTGAAGGCAATTTACAGTACAATAACTTCTCGAAAGCAGACAGTAAATTTAATAAGCAGGGCTAGAGAGGAGGAGCTTTTTTTGTTTTGATGCAGAAACGGAGGAAAGAAGTGACAGGACGTGAAATTTTTCCAGCTTCGCGTCAAAGTTATTGTATTAATGTGACTCAAAAGACAACACCTCTCTGCTGTTGTTGATTCAATAAATTTTGACTGATGGTTTCGATCCGGAGCGGCGGGAACTCTTCTAGCAAGCAGCGGAAATTTGGCTTCTCAGTCGCGATACAGACAAACTCTGATTGGCTTTTGGACAGCAATCCCTCTCCTCTGATTGGCTGTGGGGCAGAAGTCTCTCTCCTCCTCAGATAAGCACCGCCTTTTTCTTTATCTGTCTGCATAACAGATCCTTCAGCATCTTTGTGTCTCTTGTGGTTTTGTTGTCCGACTGTGAATATTCAGTGTATTCAGCAGCACGAACATCTTCTGACCACTTTCCTTCCACCTCCCGTAGTTTGCTTGGTAATACCTCCGCGAAATTAAATGCGGCTCGACTGAAATCAGTTGAGAAATTTCAAAGTGAGATTAAAATTAGTGACCCAACAGAGAGGGCATATGCAAGATTATCCTTAGAAGTAGAAGTAGAAGTAGTCATATAAAACAATACATAGATTTGTTTTTGTTTTAACATATGTAAACAAATCATTGTCTATCTCCCCATCTGGGTGTTTTGTTCCTCGATGAAGAACCTTTGGTACAATATTTTTACTGTACAATAACTCCGAGCATAATTTAATACGGTTCAGGTTTTAAAAGCTCATTTATGCATGAATGCCTTGTCAGTGATTTATTTGACTCAGTAAGCAATGCTGCTTCATTCATACAGACATAATAACATTTTAACATTAAAATAAAAAGTTTAAGCATAAATATAGCAGAAGTGGTGTACATTTTTTTTTATCATTATAATGCTTGTGATTGCACCGAGCAATTTAAAGACTGATTTTTAAAATCGAATCTCTTCAACAAAAAAGTATTCACTATTTGTTTTAAAACGGATGCTACTTGTACGATCATTGTGTAAGATTGTTGCTGCAACCTTGGCAAGGCGTTACGATTTCTGTGTCATTGGTATTTACCTGGTTAAATAAAGACTCAATAAAATTTAATCGTTTAAACGTTTTTTTTATTATGTTTATATGCTGTAATGAGAATACTTTCATATTCTTTATGCATATTACTAAGTCTTTTCAGGTGAGTCGTGGTAACCACCGTTCCATCAATCCAAGCTTCCGGTTCAGGGTTTGCATGTTCTTCCTGCTTGTGGCCTCCGATAACTTTCCTCTATATATGCACAGACTTCACCCATCAACTGGAGCCCCTCCCGGGTTTCCTTTCTCGTCAACAAGCTTAAATCTATCCTTCTTCTCTCAGTCCTCCACACAGGAACTACCGGCCAAATTACTGGTGGGCAGAAGTGCATTCCCTGCACTCCCATCCCTCCCATCACACTGGAGATGTTCTAGCTGCTCCCAGACACACCCTCAGTGCCCGAGCCTGAACCACCTCCAGCCTTTCCAACACTGATTTTGTTGCTGACCCATAAGCCACACTACCATAATCCAGTCTTGACCTGATCAGAGCTGAGTATATTTGCTTCAACGACGCCGTGTTAGCCCCCCATTTCACTCCCTGTGAGACTCATAACATTTATAGCCTTTTTACATTTCCCCACTAGTTGCTGTACATGCTCTCTCCATGTCTCTCTTTGTGTCAAACCACACCCCCAAAAATCTAAACTTATCTACCCTCTCAATATTGTTCCCATATAATTTCACCTCCTTCCCATCTGTGCTTGTCCCATTTTTAAATATCATGAATTTAGTATTTTCCACTGAGAATTTAAAACCCCATTTCAGCCGTCACTCTTCAGTCAGCCAAACTCCTTCCTGAAGATAATGGATCACATGACCAACATTTCTTCCTCTTTTCCATAAAGCCCCATCATCAGTGATCTTCCCATGTCTCCTGGCACAATGGAACACCACTTCTCTGTGGCGTTCCATTTCCTACAATATGCCGACTTGATAGTTCCACCCTTATTATAACCTGAATGGTTCTATTCTTCAAAAAATCCTTTACCCAATTAAACATATTCCCTCACACACATTCACATTCACACACAAATCTGATGTAGTTTGATCATCAGCCCATCTTTCCACATCACATCGTAAGCCTTTTCTACATCTAAAAAGACGGCTGCTACCATTTCCTTATTTACCTGCGCTTTCCTGATATCTTCCAAATACAATGCTGGATCCATCACGCTTCTTCCCCTCCTAAACCCACTCTGATAGGTGGCCACCAGCAGGGCCCAAGGCTCCGACCCAAGCCGCCAAGCCAAGACCGGCCGGAGCATGGCCCCCGGGCCGAGCGAGCCGGGAGCCCCCCCAACCCTGCTGGCAAAGCCCGCCGCACCCCCGGGAGCCGGCCCCACCACCACCACCCCACAACCCGGCAGGGCAGAGAAGGCCCCAGCCACCGCACCCCGGGAGCCAGCCCCGCCACCACCACCCCACAACCCGGCAGGGCAGAGAAGGCCCCAGCCGCCGCGCCCCTTCCCACATTCAACAGCCCCTCGGTCTTCCTCACCTGCTCTTCACTAACACATCCAACCAACAGGTTTCCATCCCCAAGCACTCCATCATACTTCACCTCACCAATCTGCCCTCTCAGTATTTTTGTCAGTTTCAAAGGGTCCACTTTCTTTACACCACCCTCTCCCTCAAATCTCACCACAACAATCATCACGTCATCCTTCTGTCCCCGCTCTCTCTCACTCTCACTACCAGTTCCCACGCTGTGACTTCCCACCTCCCCGCCTATACTATCCTTACTCTTCTTTCTTTTTCTCCTCCTTTTCACCTGCCATTCCCCCGGCTCTTTCCCGCTCGCCTCCACTCCATCACTGTCTCTCTCACGGTCCATTTTTCCACCCTCGCCAGAGATTGTTGGGACCGGAGTACAAACCACCGTTCCGGACCTTACAGGCCGTCGCTCGGTGATCCGTCCAGCCGTACCCACACCTCGTCCTCCCTACTTCCCATCTGCTTTCCTACTTTAGGTGCTTTCCCTTGAGATTTACTGACACAAACTCATAAATCCCTCAGCTCACAGCCTCCGGAGCAGGTCGGCAAACGCAGACCCCCGTCCACTTGGCCTTCAAATCAGCCAGCCTGAGAGAAGCACGTGGCGCGTCCCAACCATGGGCGTGACCTGCACACAGGAGGAGAGGGAGGAGCAACTGGAGGTACATGCAAACCCCACCTTCCCAGCCAGGCACACAGACCTAGAGAGCCAGGGCCGTGACAACATCAGCTAAAACATCTGCAATTAAAACAGCTTTTACTGATGTAGTGCAAAAAACCTGCGGCTGCTCCGGCCATTGCTTTGGCATGCTGCTCATATTTTGGCCCTCGAGGGAAACTAATTGAGTCATGAGTCTGCTTTTGGGGTCACCGGTCACTCTGACAATGACACAGTTAATAGCATGAAAGCTTTAGTCCTCAACTTCTGGATGGAGGCAGCAAGTAAAAGCTTTCTTGATATTCCTCCAAAATTTGCGGATCCTCTTCTTTGCTTTAGTGAAATGACCAGTTGAGGCTGGTCGTGAGACAATTTCTGCTGGAAATCCTTCAGAGCATTTTGGAACTTTTTTGCAGTTGCAACACTTTTCGGGGGAAAGACAGTCTTCAAAGGTGCAAGACACTTCGGGGGAAACGCAATATTCAAGGACTTCACCGTCTACAAGGGCTTCACCGTCTACAAGGGCTTCATCGTCTACAGGGGCTTCATCGTCTACAGGGGCTTCACCGTCTACAGGGGCTTCATCGTCATCACTGGCAGATAAACAATTAGTAAGATCAATAACTTCATATATGTTTTGCACAATGATGTTGAATACTTGTACACACACTTACTAGCTGCTGTCGCTTTGGTCAAAGCAATCATCCATTATGATAAATGGATGGGAAAGGACCTTGAATGCTGATATCCTTGTAACATAGTTTGTGTTGAGCATCTTTTCCACCAAATTAATGAAGTTATCCTGGTCATACTTAACATCTTCTGTTGGGATTGCACCAGGGACCTTGCAGGGACAATAAAACAAACCAAAAACAATTTAGCAGAAAGAACTGAACTTGTTCAGAAAAAACAATGTTTTCCAAGAAATTTCACTAACGGTGAAAAAATCCTGCAGTTGCGTGCGCAGGTTCTCCTGGTTGCATTCTCTTGTAGGCAATCCAGGACAAATTTCACCTGATGACTGAAGAGAGGAATGAATTGATTTAAATGCAGAAGAAAACAGAAAATACACAACTTTCCCTGATCAAACACAGTCAAAAGAGAGACAGCAAATAGTACCTTTAAAGTCCAACCCTGGCTGGATGATCCTCTTTTGAAGAAGTTCTTAGTATGTTGGCAGTTGTCCAACACTTCGTCTGATGGCTGTTCAATAATCGATACCATAAGTTTTATCTGTGGAGTCAACACAGTGTTGAGCATACTTCCAAAAAGACACGCGAATATTGATTTACGCAACGTACTATTTATAGGAGTAACTATCTGTCAAAGAGGTTTGAATGAATGTGTGTGTGCTGTCTGAATTGTATTACTGACCATATCATATTCATCATCGCCTTGAAACAGTTGCCTTCCCAGAAGCATTTCTACAGCGATGCATCCTAACGACCACACATCATAAGCGTACTCAAAATAATCTCCCATCAGAGTCTCTGGAGGTCTGAAAAAGACACAGACACAGGAAGGTGATTACGAGGTGGTCTGATGTAGAAACTGAGAAGTCAGTTCACAGTGCAGATCCAGATGTGCTCCAGATATGCAGTTGAGATCTGGTTTACATACATGTAACGCAAAGCCCCGGCATACTGCCATGGCTTTTGTGAAGTATTGCGAATCGCCAAGCCAAAGTCAATGAGTTGAACTTGAGGTGGCTCCACATCACGGTCTACCAGCATAATATTATTTGGCTTCAAGTCTATGTGAGCAACTCCTGCGTCCCTCAGGAAAGCCACAGCTTCAGCCAGCTGAAAGAAAAGACACAACACTAAAAATGTAATGCGTTTCAAAAGCATCAAGATTTTTACTACAATTTAAAAAAAAAAAACAGCAGTTACTTTACTGTGGATTTTATCATTTATTTTCTCTGAATTTAAAATGCAAGCTTTTATCATGGAAGTTGCAGCTGGAGATTTTTAGTAAACCCATACATGGAATCAAGACACATTAAACAAGATGAAAAAAAAACACAAAAAGAACAAAAGAAGGTGAAACCTGATGGAGAATTGGTCTAATCTCTTCCAATTGAAGCTTCCCCCGCTCTTGAATGTAGTCGTCCAGACTGATATCAAGCTGCTTGAACTCAAGACATAATTTGCCATCAAACATGAAGGAATCATTGCAGCTCACAATGTTGAATTGTTCGGAACCCAAATCTTTTAAGTAGTTCAGTGTCTCCGCCTGGAACCACACAAAATCACATGAAATCAACTGTTACATAATCATAAGTGGCAACGAGTGAAATGATAATGAGTGTTTTATTGTGTCACCTCCGCTTCTGCCTCTTGGACGTCTGTACAGCTCTGGATTATTTTTAAAACTACCATTTCATTGGAGGGTTTTTTCAAACACTTGAGCACGGTTCCAAAGGATCCCTCGCTCAGGTAAGCCTCCACCAAATAATCTGATGTGGAAGATGAGATTTTGTATCCATTCGGGTAATCACTGGGATTCATCAATATGTCCTGATTCTTCACAAAACAATGAGAAATGCAATGTCAGGTCTTCTCTGCTACAGCCAGAGAGCAAAACATTAGTAACATTTGAAAAGACATCACGCAAAGATCTGATTAACAAGGCCCTATCAAGATCCTCTATGACTTCAAAAATCCGCCCAAATACTGCGTTTGAAGATACAAATATATGAAGTAAAAGTGAACAATCTGCCCTGAGTTACGAAATCTTATACATGAAAAACTCAACGTTTGCACGAAAATTCGACTTGACATTAGTAATGACTTATTCAGCTGTAACTTGGACTACATTGCTGTTCATTAATCAGTACACCAATTGAAGTTGTCTTCAGGAAATTCACAGCACAGTAGTAAAATTTTGACGTTGAAAAGACTTGAAATAATTTATATATTGTGAAAACTATTGACAGGGTGGCTCTCAGTCCAATACAAGGTCCAAAAATTGGGTTTTATAAATGTATTGTGAATATATTTTCATGAAAGTATAAAATCAGTGTATAGGCGAGTGTACACTAGCCATTTGCTGGACCAAGAGCTATTGATAATCTCAGTGTAGATTAGAGTGTCTTTGAGGTGAAATTATCCAAAATCAAGCTGAATGAAAGATGAATTGATCAATTTAAAGTGTAGCCACCTCTCACATCTGAAGAAATGACAAGCAATGTGCTGATTCAGCAGCAAAACCACTCTACGTTAGAATAACAGAGGACTCCTGCTAGAGCAATGGAGACATAGCGTAGTTGGCTCATGAGTTAAGAGGAACAGGAGACATCCGTACAAAGCAATATGAGATGAACCGCTCTAGCAACTCCGGTAAACGACTGTCACGCACACACATTTTCATTAAGCACGAGGCGCCCAGTGTCGGTTGCTAACAGACGTCAGCACCAAATTGACCAGCTGCATGGAAACCCAACCTATTGTTGAGGTGTGCCCTACACCCGGAGGAAAACTGTGAGACTGGAGGACCACAGGGTTCTTCGATGTGTGCTCCTTCAAGGGACACTTAGAGCCCGGCACTGCACATTGCGTTTGATTATATCTGCTCTGAAATAAAGAGCACCTCAGTTGGTAGAGCATGAGACTCGTAATCTCAAGGTAGTGGGTTCATGTCCCACGCCGGGGCGCCACCTTCCCGTGGGCTTGCCACCCGCAGGAAGGTTCTTAATCAGTGCAATGTGATCTGGGTGACAATGCCCAGACTGCCACCCCCCGCGACCCAGAAACGGATAAGCGGGAGAAGATGAATGAATGAATGAATAAATGTAATAAATAGCTTAAACGAGAAAAGTCATCCATACCATTGTGTGGTATTCCAAGTACTTGTGTTGCGCGGAGTGCATGACAGGAAAAGCGGTCTTACGATTGGTTTGCATTGGTATTCTGCGGGAATCCTTGCTATGACGTAGTGTGACTGTCCAGCTGTCGCATCGATGTCAGATCTTTCAGATCGGCCCAATTTTTCTGATTGGTTGACGCAATTGAACATTTATGTGCAATTCCAACTGCTGTACACTCCCTCCTGATGTACGTGAGAACATTCCAAGGTACAATGAGATGATTTACGAAGTTTCAACTAAAAACTGACGAAATTTCATTACTAATGTTTAAAAGTGATGATACTACTTCTAATGTCTTTTAAAACATCTTCCTGGTAAAACTTTTCATCCGCAGGGCCAATAACAGAGTATTTTTCAACAGTGTTTTGTCAACAATGTCACTGCAGATGGGGCGCATACGATCACAAAGTAACGGATTCATGCTTATTATGCGAAAAAGTTCATCTAAATATCTCAGATCATTATTATTTTCAGTTAGTTTTCATATGAAGGTAATATAGTCTCAATATCCTCAAAATTCTACTTGGAATATCTTGAGACACCAAGAATTTATGATACATTTTCTGTCATTTTAAAATCTGCGATTAACAATTTGCAAAGAAAAACAATGGAAAATAATCACCAAGGACATCGATGGTAAAATTGCTGTTACTGTTTTGTTTCTCAACCGGTTTTAAAAAGAATCTTGTCGTCATTGTGTTGCTTTTTTCAAGCTGCATCATGTTGTACTGATCCAAAACCTTTCCAAAGAGCTTACAATCTTTGTCACATACCTAGTATAGGATCAAAGGACCGGGAGGTCTATCAATGCTATTCAAGATGGAACCTAACAGGACCTAACACATCCCATCGCCAATGAAATAAACATAAGCAAGAAGTGGCTTTGTTCCACTGAGTTTTGAATTTAACTGCTAACATAAATGTAATAAGTCACCTATTGGTCTGATTTATTATCACAGCAGTTTGTAATAAACTAATAACAGATGTTTATCAAAGCAAAACTCACATATTGCATCCAGTTCTTGCGGGCCTCCATGTATTTGATGCAAGATTTCTCACTGGAAAATAAAAAGTAAGATCAACAACTTCATATGTTTTGCACAATGATGTTGAATACTTGTACACACACTTACTAGCTGCTGCCGCCTCGGTCTTCGAAATAGGCCAATGTGATAAATGAATGTTCAAGGACCTCCCATGCTGAAAACCTCCTATCATGGCTTGTGCTGAGCATCTTTTCCACCAAATCAATGAAGTGATCCTGGTCACACTTAACAGCTTGATCATCTTCTGTTGGGATTGCACCAGGGACCTTGCAGGGGCAATAAAACAAACCAAAAACAATTTAGCAGAAAGAACTGAACTTGTTCAGAAAAAACAATGTTTTCCAAGAAATTTCACAAACGGTGAAAAAATCCTGCAGTTGCGTGCGCAGGTTCTCCTGGGTGCATTCTCTTGTAGGCAATCCAGGACAAATTTCACCTGATGACTGAAGAGAGGAATGAATTGATTTAGATACAGAAGAAAACAGAAAATACACAACTTTCCCTGATCAAACACAGTCAAAAGAGAGACAGTAAATAGTACCTTTAAAGTCCAACCCTGGCTGGATGATCCTCTTTTGAAGAAGTTCTTAGTATGTTGGCAGTTGTCCAACACTTCGTCGGATGGCTGTTCAATAATCGATACCATAAGTTTTATCTGTGGAGTCAACACAGTGTTGAGCATACTTCCAAAAAGACACACGAATATTGCTTTACACAACGTACTATTTATCGAAGTATTCATTTGAGTTAGTACTCAATGCACAAAGTGGCTTGACATTTAAAAAGATGTTTACCCTTTTTAACAACTAAGTGCTTAAAATTATTGGAATGAAACGGTCACATGAATCACTTAGTACCGCTCTCTGTCAAAGAGGTTTGAATGAATGTGTGTGTGCTGTCTGAATTGTATTACTGACCATATCATATACATTGTCGCCTTGAAACAGTGGCCTTCCCATAAACATTTCTACAGCGATGCATCCTAACGACCACACATCACAATTGACGTAAAAATCATCTCCCAGCAGACTCTCTGGAGGACTGAAAAAGACACAGACACAGGAAGGTGATTACGAGGTGGTCTGATGAAGAAACTGAGAAGTCAGTTCACAGTGCAGATCCAGATGTGCTCCAGATATGCAGTAGAGATCTGGTTTACATACATGTAACGCAAAGCCCCGGCATACTGCCATGGCATGAGGGAAGTATTGCGACTCGCCAAGCCAAAGTCAATGAGTTGAACTTGAACTGGCTCTACATCACGGTCTACCAGCATAATATTACTTGGTTTCAAGTCTATGTAAACAATTCCTGCGTCATTCAGGAGTTTCAGAGCTTCAGCCAGCTGAAAGAAAAGATACAACACTAAAAATGAAATGCATTTCAAAATCATCAACATTTTTACTACAATTTTAAAGAACTGAAGCTACACATGAATCTACGACCACTAAACACGTTGCAAATACTTTACTGTGGATTTAATCATTTCTTTTCTCTGAATTTAAAATGCAAGCTTTTATCATGGAAGTTGCAGCTGGAGATTTTTAGTAAACCCATACATGGAATCAAGACACATTAAACAAGATGAAAAAAAAAACACAAAAAGAACAAAAGAAGGTGAAACCTGATGGAGAATTGGTCTAATCTCTTTCAATTGAAGCTTCCCCTGCTCTCGAATGTAGTCTTCCAGACTGATATCAAACTTCTTGAACTCAAGACAGAATTTTCCATCAAACATGAAGGAATCATTGCAGCTCACAATGTTGAATTGTTCAGAGTAAATATCTTTTAAGAAGTTCAGTGTCTCCACCTGGAACCACACAAGATCACATGAAATCAACTGTTACATAATCATAAGTGGCAAAGAGGGAAATGATCATGAGTGTTTTATTGTGTCACCTCCGCTTCTGCCTTTTTGAAGAAGTCACTGTCGTGGATTATTTTCAAAGATACAATTTCATTGGAGGGTTTTTTCAAACACCGGACCACAGTACTAAACGATCCTTTGCCCAGGTAAGCCTCCACCAAATAATCTGACGTAAAAGATGAGATTGTATATCCTTTCGGGCAATCCATCATCCGAAGTTCCTCATTCCCAAACTTTCCAAAACAATGAGTAATCCAATGTCAGCTCTGCTCTGCTCCAGTTCCATGCGTCTTCCGTCTTTCAACATCAAAGACAGTTATGCAAATTAAGTACGATCAAAGCATTAAAGGGGACACACTCCGTCAGCCGGCCCCGCCCCCCCGGCCATGTACTCGTCCTCTCTTCTCTCCAACAACAATAATAATAGGAGATTCCATCACCAGAAACATCCGCTTCTTGAACACGATCACAAAATGTCTCCCCGAAGCCACGGTCCTAGTGATCCGTAAGCTCCAGGAGCTTTTACGCTCACTCCCCCCTCCATCCAACAAAGTTTAGTCCATGTGGGTACTAATGATACGGCCCGCTTCAGCAGAATTTTAAGCCTGAACACGTTTCTTACTTCCGCCTGCAGAAGCCACAATATAGATTTTGTTGATAACTTAAACTTGTTCTGGAACTGTCCCTTCTTCTTCCGTCCTTTACGGACTTCATCCCAGCATGCTCGGGAGTCAGCTATTAGCTGCTAATATGCTACACATGGTACATTCGTCCCCTCGAGACAGACTGTTTACATTTCATGGACACGCCCCCGAGTGCCCTCCCTCGTGGACTCCTCAGGCTGCCGTTGGCAGCACCAGCACCTCCTACTGTCCTTTTCTGTCAACTACATCCTCATCATCCGTCTTCTCAAAGCAAAACTTTCTTCCTGCTGCCCCCTCACCCTCGAACAACCAAACCCTTCATGTGGAGACGGTTTCGGTTCCACGACCATTTTATCTAAGACAAGATGAATCCCCCAGGAGAGGAGTTAATCATAGGAATTTGATAAAAAATCAAAACTACCTACATAGGTAAACAAAATCCCACAACAGTCAAATGTGGATTGTTAAATATTCATTCTTTATCGTCTGAATCTTTACTTGTAACTGATTTGATAATGGATCACAAATTTGATTTATTTACCCTCACTGAAACCTGGTCAAAATAAGATGAATATCTCAGCCTAAATGAAGCAACTCCCACCACTCATGTTATCCATCATATCCCTCGAGGAACTGGACAAGGAGGAGGAGGAGTAGCATCTATCTATAACTCTGGTCTTCTTATTGATCCCAGACCTAAAACTACCCAGAAATCCTTTGAAAGTCTCACTCTAAAGCTCATGCACTCTGACCGGAAAACACAGCAGCCAGTTCTACTTGTCGTAGTGTACCGTCCTCCTGGACCATACTCTGAATTTCTGTCTGAATTTTCAGACTTTCTCTCTTCTTTAGTATTGAGTTCAGATAAAGTCATTATAGTGGGAGACTTTAACATTCATGTAGATGTTGACAATGATAGCCTTAACATTGCATTTAGCTCATTACTGGACACAATTGGATTTTCACAGAAGGTGAATGAACCCACTCATTATCTTAATCACACGCTTGATCTTGTCCTCACTTATGGTTTTGACATTGATAAATTAATGGTTCTTCCCCACAACCCTCTGTTGTCGGATCACTTCCTGATATCATTTGATTTACATTAACTGGCTTCAAACCCCCCAGAAAATAAATTGAAATATAAGAGATATCTATCAGACAATGCTGTAGCCAAAATCAGGGAAGTACTCCCGTGGATCCAGCAGTAAACAGCTGTCACACCATCAGCCCTACTCAGGCTGACTTGGTTGTAGATGAAACAGCAGCCTTACTTCGCTCCACACTTGATTCCATTGCCCCCTTGAAGATAAAAACAACAACTCAGAGGAGGATAGCTCCATGGGACAATGGTAATTTGCGAACTCTAAAGAAATCAACAAGAAAATTAGAGAAGAAATGGAATTTAACTCAGTTAGAAGTATTTTGAACAGCATGGAGAGATAGTTTGTTAATCTATAAAAAAAACAAAACCTTTGCAAAACCCGAAATACCTACTATTCCTCATTAACAGAAGAAAACAAGAACAATCCTAGATTTCTCTTCAGTACTATAGCCAGGCTGACAAAAAGTCACAGCTCTGTCGAACCTCATATCCCTTTAACTTTGAGCAGTAAGGACTTTGTAAACTTCTTTAATGACAAAATTCGAACTATTAGGGATTAAATTAAAGACTTACTGCCCAGTCCAGTCGCAGATCAATCAACCACATCTTCAGATTTGTCAGTGGAGCTGGATTTCCAGTTATCCAGCTTCCACTCTATAGAGCTCCTTGAGTTATCCTCAATCGTGGCTTCATCTAAACCAACAACTTGCCTACTAGATCCAATCCCCACTAAACTGTTCAAAGATATTTTCCCCGTGATTAGTACATCAATATTCCGGTGGGCTCACCACCTGCAGGAAAGGTTCTTAATCGGTGCGATGTGATCTGGCTGACAGTGCTCACACTGCCACCCCCACGACCCGGAAACAGATAAGCGGAAAAAAATGGATGGATGGATAGTGCATCAATAATAGATCAGATCAATTATGTTCTATCTATTTCAGCATAGCACCAGTTTAGCCCCTGTTTGGCCGGGCCTTTGACAAAGAACTGGTGCTAAGTCTGGCCCTGGCCTTGAACTTGCACCTGGTTCTTTCCGGTGGAAAAGCCTCTGCCAAAGCCCCGACCAAACAGGGGCTATGCTGGCACTACGCTGGCTCCAAGTGTAGACCGCACGGTGACGCAGTGGTTAGCACACTCGCCTCACAGCAAGAAGGTCGTGGGTTCAGATACAGGGCCTTTCTGTATGGAGTTTGCGTGTTCTCCCCGTGAGGGTTTACTCACAGTCCCAAAAACATGCACTTGGGGTCCCCGAGCAAGACCCCCAGCTCTCCAGGACACACTTGAAAAAGAGATTATTAATCTCAATGTGGTTCTCCTGGCTAAATAAAAGTGTAACTAACAGTATTTTGCATTTCTTTGGCGTTGGTTTGCATCTCTTTATCTGTCTGCATAACAGATCCTTCAGCAGCTTTGTGTCTCTTGTGGTTTTGTTGTCCGACTGTGAATATTCAGTGTATTCAGCAGCACGAACATCTTCTGACCACTTTCCTTCCACCTCCCGTAGCTTGCTTGGTAATACCTCCGCGACCTCTGCGGCTCGACTGAAATCAGTTGAGAAATTTTAAAGTGAGATTAAAATTAGTGACCCAACAGAGAGGGCATATGCAAGATTATCCTTATGAAACACAATCTAATCAAACTCAGGCTAGAAATAGAAGTAGTCATATAAAACAATACACAGATTTGGTTTTTTTGAACATATGTAAACAAATCATTGTCTATCTCCCCATCTGGGTGTTTTGTTCCTCGATGAAGAACCTTTGTTACAATATTTTTACTGTACAATAACTCCGAGCATAATTTAATACGGTTCAGGTTTTAAAAGCTCATTTATGCATGAATGCCTTGTCAGTGATTTATTTGACTCAGTAAGCAATGCTGCTTCATTCATACAGACATAATAACATTTTAACATTAAAATAAAAAGTTTAAGCATAAATATAGCAGAAGTGGTGTACATTTTTTTATCATTATAATGCTTGTGATTGCACTGAGCAATTTAAAGACTGATTTTTAAAATCGAATCTCTTAAACAAAAAAGTATTCACTATTTGTTTTAAAACGGATGCTACTTGTACGATCATTGTGTAAGATTGTTGCTGCAACCTTGGCAAGGCGTTACTTGTAAGATTTCTGTGTCATTGGTATTTACCTGGTTAAATACTCAATAAAAATGAGTTATGATTACTCTTCACTGTCACACTCACACAGCAGCACTTAATTTCATGTGGTTGACTTTTTCTCATTATGATTATATGCTGTAATGAGAATACTTTAGTATTTTCCTCATCATATGATGTATTTTGTAACTAGAAACAGTATTTTCATATCCTTTTGGCATATTACTAAGTCTTTTCAGGTGAGTAGTGGTAACCACCGTTCCATCAATCCAAGCTTCCGGTTCAGGGTTTGCATGTTCTTCCTGCTTGTGGCCTCCAGTCTGAGGGAAACTGATCATTCGTGTTTTAATGCATGAGTGGTGGTCTGTGTCTTGTCGGACAAGCTTTGCTCCCTCCATACCCAATCCTCTAAGCCTCAAGCGAGAGAAAAACGAGCGCACCCCTGGTAGACCCCGCCCCTCGCAGTGCTGGTGGGCGGGGCGTGCGGTGAGGAGTAGCGCTCGCTGGGACGATGGGGGATGAAACGAGGTCAGGGAAGCTCTTGGTACGCGGACGCTGTCAAGTCTTGCGTGGACGTACATCAGCTGCGGCTGTCGCATGAAGCAGTTGGGGTGACAGCCAGGCGGGGTGTCTCACGAGCGCCATGCGAACACCAAGAAGAGGAGCGCACGCCACCATTGGTCCAACGCACAGAGATCGTTTATTACATAACAGGCTTTGACTGAGCTCACACTGTCAGAAAGCGACCGACAGCCGCCGCGACACAAAAGACCACCAATACAAGCGATTTCAGCGTCACACACACAATAAGGTCACACACATTTTGCTCAAATTATGACCATCAACACATCAGAAAATAACTACTTATCTGGGTATTTTTGATCAGATAATTTTTAAAGCAAAGACGGCACACACTAAAGAGCACATTCTCGTTCATATATGATTAAATTAAGGAAATCTCTTGACATTACCTCGCGATAATTACAATTTCTCTAATTAATTACCTCAATGCACCACCAGGACGCGCCAAAATCAGCCAGGATGGCCCCCCGAAACGATTAAAAGTCACATGTCGGGCCATCTGGCTGTGAACAGGCGGGCTGAGATAAATCTACACATTAAAACACGTTTTCAAACACTTCGTACAGCAAGAGAAAATTCTGATTCAAAAGAACAATAGAAGGGAAAGCAAACAGGGCAGATGAGGTTACTCTTTTTTTCTTCTTTTTTTTTTTTTAACTATCTATTATGGCTTTAAATAAACTCATGGGGAGGGAAAAAAAGAAAGAGGAGCACTTCAGGAAATGTTTTTTTTCTTGCGGGACATCCACATCCCTAAAGGCATCAAAAGAAACACAAAAAGGAAAAAGGGGTCAGTGTGTATTCATGTGACGTGAAAGCATAGAATAGAGAGCAAGGCAAGTTGTTTCAATGCAAAATCAGCACTAAAAGGGATTGAACGTTATTGCATATAAAGGCTTGGATTCAGGTTATGCGAGTGTGGCTGATGAGGTATCACCTGTGTAAAATCCTTTACGAGAAGAAGCTGTAGAGATAAGAGAATCCAACGATCCCAATGATGGCACAGCACAACGTGATCATCATCTTTTTCTGGAGATTGGATGGAAGACACACGAGTCAGAAGCATCGGGTTTGAGGGTGAAAACACCGGGCGGCCAACACATTTATGAATGCTGGTTTGAGGAAATGACTGAGCAGAGGGGAAGAACGGGCCACAGAGGTCACGGTGTGCGTTTGTGTGTAAAGAGAAAAAAAAAAAAAAACAGCACTTACCCCATCTTTTACACATCTTTTAAAAGCTGCACTTTGCAACGCAGCGGTTAACAGGCTGGATGAAGCATCTGCTGACAGGTCCACATCTTTTCACACGGCGACATGTAGTCATGAGTGTCAGAATTCAGTCAAACATTTACTTTAAGCAACTCAGCGGATCAGAGACGCAAGCGAGCAGCAAGAAGAAGACAAGCCCCCATGAATATAAACATCTTTAATTTCTAGTGAAACTCTTGGCATTTAACTTAAAACAGCTTTAGTTGTTCTACCTTGCGATCTTACTGCAGCCTAAAGCTCACTCATAAGAGACAACAACAATGAGGAAGGACAAAACCACAGAAGCCCTGTCCACAACCATAAAACAAGGCAACATTCAGGCTCCGGTTTCAAATAAAGGTGTTTGCACTACAGAGGAGTTATTCCATTAAAAGTTCTCTCCTCGATGACTGGATGAAACAGTGTTACTGACCAATGCACAGCAGGCAGCGCTTTAATTGCCATGGTAAAGCCGACGGGTGACATACTGTGATCGGTTAATGAGTGAAACTGTCAGTGTGACTCGCTCTCTATTGCGGAAAACAATGGCCAAAAGAAATGCTGGTTAAATGCTACATCTCAGCGTAGCTGCCTGTACACAAGGCACGCTTTAAAAAAAACTCTGTTTAAGACAAAAAGCCCTGCGATGAATCCTGTGCTGAACAGTTACATGTTTTATTTTACAAAATAATTCAAAACAAGGCGTACTAAAACCATATAAAAACAAGAAATGTAGAATTCTCTTTCAGTTTTTGTTAAGTTGAAAATAACAATGTTCAAAAAAGTGAACCCACATTTCCCTGAAGAACTGGGGTATATAAACTTCAGTGAACTGAGTACAAGGATGTATTGCAGGGCTTTACCGAATGAATCAGGAGACTGATCGTGTCTGGCAATGGATGTCACAGTAAGAAAGAGCCAGTAGCCTGAAGAGAGGTTAGAACTGTGTGACACGTCATCAAAAAGTAGAATAAATACAGAGACTAAGCTGGCACATGTGGGAAACAAGCCTCCACTGTTACACCCAGTGTCTCTTTAAGCTCTTTGGCATTAAAACATTAGATTGTACAGCATATCAACAAGGGGATAAATCACGAGTCAATATTTCAAATAGGGCAGGAGACTCCCTGCAACATGTACATAAGTTATCTACTTGTGTCCAGAAGCACACAGTCAATCACATTCGAATGAAACAAAATTAAAAACAACCACGAGACATCAACTATACACAAATAGTAATTCTATTATTTACAAGATAATGACAAAAAAAATATATATATATAAAATTCAAGCTTAATCATATATTCTGAAGTATAAAAGTGCCAAAACTTCTCAAAACCAACAGAATCACAGAACATTCAGTAGCGAGCGTTTCAATCAGGGGATGTGTCAAGGCTCATGAAGGCATGGAACAGTGGTGGGGTGGGGTGGGGTGTAGTGGGTGGGGGTGGGGGGGTTGGTTTGATGTGCTCCTGCAAGGTTTCAGGCACATCGAGCATTACAATTTCCCTTCCAGGCTGATTCTTTGGCAACAAGAACTGAACAATGAAGTGCTCAGCGACACAGAAGTGACTTTGTGATCAGTTATTTCTTAATTCCCTTTTTTTTTGCCTCCGTAGAAAGACACAATGATTGTACCTGGTGTTGCTCTCGTTTCCTCATGTTGCAGCAGAGCATCCTCAAGCAGACCTGTGTTCTCTTTGGTCCACAGGTACGATGTCACACCAGACTTTCAGTTTTTATTAATTTTGTTTTTATGAATTCAGGTTAAATAAGATGGGAGTCATGAGGAGTGATCAGAGTCCGTGTCGTCTTTTGTGTGTCAGCGGATGAAGGTTGAGAAGGGGAATGATCAGACGATGGCAGTGAGACACCGTCCTGCGATAGTTTGTGCGTGAAGATGAAGAGGATGAGGAGGAATACTTCACAGCCGCCACTGATAATTCTCTTTTTCTACGGGGAAGGGAGACACAGAGGGAGAACATTGATAATGAGAGCGCTGCAAAGCCCTGAAATGAAGACCCAGACCAAATATCAGCTCAAACTGCCAGCGACCGACTCACTACAGGCACTGCTTTGTTTGTTCAGCAGTAACCAGAGGCGAGGGTTGAAGTAGAGGAAAAGAACACACACACACACACACCCAAGAACTTCAAATACAGACAAACCCACCTCAAGTAAAGTAAAGCTCTGGATAGAAAGAACACACACACACACACACACACACACACACACACACACACACACACACACACACACACACACACACAGAGTCTGACGAGAAGTGCAACCGTGCCTGAAACCCACACCCACTGAGCACCGCAGCAGATATTCACTGCAGGTTTACTCACCCTTAGCTCTCCTCTTACTGGAGCCGCGGGGCAGCTTCACTTCAATCCCACTGACAACCCGATTATGAGAGCCAGCACGGCCAGCAAAACCACCACAACCACCACTATTATCACCGTTTTCTGTGGGGAATAACCAGGCAGATGCAATATGGTCAGATCGAGCCGGACGTACGACCTGACTTCAAACAAGACGACGGTTCTCAAACGTATCGCATGATGGTCCCGTGGCGTTGGAACCGAACAAAACTCAGCACAATAAATTCAATAAATTCATTTTTTGTTCTTTTTGTCACAGCAGTTTTCATACCGTAACATCCAGAAGCACACGTTTGACGATACTCTTGACACAGTCACTTAATAAAAGCTTGTCACAAGCAAAGTGCTGAAGAAGAAAGAAAGACAGAAAATGAAAGAGAGAAAAGAACCGGTGTGTGAGTGAAAGTGTGTGTGTGTGTGTGTGTGTGTGTGTGTGTGTGTGTGTGTGTGTGTGTGTGTGTGTGTGTGTGTGTGTGTGTGTGTGTGTGTGTGTGTGTGTGTGTGTGTGTGTGTCGGTAGGAAGGAGGGATGCTCTGGATTGAGGGTATCGATGCTGTCAGGGGTCACGAGCCACAGGGGGGGAGGCTGAGGTCACGATGCGGTGAAGGGCCGTGGATCATCACAGGGCAGGAGTGAGGTGAACATCGGGGTCTGCTTCACGTCGAGCAGGTTTCCCAGAAGCAACTTTGCTTTAGAGTCAATCAATTCGTTTCGACATTTCGTTCATTATGCTGCTATTTGAACCAAAGAAAGCTTTGTGTTAAAAATATATTCTATGAGGGGTTTTTTCCACTATGAAATCCAATCAAGCACGAGCACTTAGTCGTAGCAGAACAGGACTTATAATCTATTTAACCTTTTTTTTTTTTTTTTACTTCTTATCTGATGATTTATGGCGAAACAGTATAAATATATATATAATCTATGCCAGGATTCAGACACATCTTAATTTAATTTTAACGATTTATGCCAGGTGCCGAGCCGTGTTCTATTTTGTCAGTGTTTTTTGGGGGTTTTTTTGCAGGAAATTAAGAAATTTGATCGGTTTTAAATTAAAAGCTTCACGTCCAAATCAAAAGTCCTAACTACGACTAGAAACTTCCAACATTGCTGCCACATTTGTTCTCACTTGGTGTTAATCCAGCAATGCCGCTAAGAGTTTGACCCCTGCATATTAAACACCTGAAAGGTGTAAGTTAACAAGATAAAAACCATTTCCGACGTCCTGTGACTGTGTTCAGCCGCTGACTCTCTCCACGTACTGCAATTCAACAGAGATTAATCTAACGGTGTTTGATCTGTCCTGTCCTTTATTCATCTTTGACTGTACTTGTTAAAACGAGCCAAAATTTCTCATATTTATGCGTAAGAGCCATCTTTGCAGATATAACATTTAACATTGCCAAGAAAAAATTTAATAATTTGTCTTGTTGCTTTTGGGAAGCCACTCTTTTGTTTCAGACCAGAGTCACTCACACGGCGAGCCTCCTGCTGAAACTTTGCAGCCTTCTTCGTGTCGGCTACAGCCCGCTCCACAAAGCCCACGGACTGGTCCATGTTGCTTTCAATCCTGTCGATCATCCCTCCCTGACGTCAACAGTGTCAGAGTGGCACAGAGCAGCACGAGGAAATAAGAAAAACAAGACAAAGAGAGAAAGAACACAGAACAGCAGTGCGGGAATAAGTGTCGAGGGCGAAAAGAGAGACTTTGATAGAAACCGAGTGGTCCAATGTGTCCCAACAGAACATCAGCAGAAACCTGAGCAGAGGAGGTCCGGGGAGATCAGTGTGACCGACAGGAGAGTGACATTACCTTCCGTGCTTTGGTCTGATACCTGACAGCTTTCTTGGTTTGTTCCCTCGCCTCTATTATGTGGTCCACTGACTTGGAGACATTCTGCTCTATGTTGTCTATTATGTCACCCTGAGAAAAAAACCAAACATGTGGGACTTGATGAGATGCACAGCAACAGTTAAAGAAAGTCCAACAAAGTGAATATTTTACAAACAGGAAAGCAACTGTCTTGTGTTGTATCATTACTTCATTGATCAAAACGTACAATACTGGATGGATGTTTTAACTGAGTACATATGAAATGGCATTTGTTTTGCGTTCATGAGTCAAAAAATATTCTCCAGCTGAAAACAGAAAATAATACTGTTGAATACAACACAACATCGCCAAGAAATCACACAACATATAGAGCGACAATGAGCAACAGAAGGGTCCTTACCTCCGGCAAGCCTCTCCCTCAGAAAGCATGGTGCAAGAAGTACGTGGTTATACTACAGTAAGTGCACACAAGGACTACTGCAACTACTTCAGCACTGACTTTACAGGCTAGTCTGTTCCGACATCAACAACGCCTTAATCGCAAATCTTACTACAAAGCGTGAAAGGTGTCGCCACTAACGTTGGATGACGGGATGAAGGAGGCCGAGGAAGAATAGAGTGAAAAGAGATGGAAGGAAGACATGGAGCTGGAAGAGAGGAGACAAAGACAGATGCAGATTCAAGGTCAGAGGAAAAGAAATAAATCAGGAGGAGAAGAGTTGGAACGAAAAAGACCGAAAGGATGAATCCAAAGAATGAAGGAAGGAATGAATGTGTGAGATAATAGGCGTGTGCACATCGAGGGGTACCTGGCTCTCCACCAGCATCGCGATGTCTACAAACATATCGTGCAGCTCCTTGATACTACTTTCCAGCCGGACGATGTCTTTGTGCCTGGATTCGATCTCACTCAGAGCTTGTTTGGAGATCCCCGAGTCCACGATCTGCAGGAGACAGACGGCACGAGGCTTAATGTCGACGCGCAGTCAAATGTATCCTCATTTACGAAGCAACTGACCACAAGAGAGTATCTCTAAGTAATGCAGAGGGACCGATCAGATCACCTGCATCTACGGGGTCACCACTCATCTTACATAATGATGATGACAGTGATCTAGATTTCTTTATCAGAGTGACAGCAATCAAATATCCAGGCTTCAGAGGAAAACAGCAGCGGCGTAAAGAAGTGCAATAATTCTCCCGTGTGATCAAAACTCTGCGCCAAAATATCCATCCATCTTCTATACTGTTTAATCCCGTGCTGCAAAGTTTTAAACTGGTGGATTGATAATTTTCAAAAAAAAAAATCAAAATAAAGAAAAAAAATAGTCCAACCTTCAACTGAAGCGTTTTTATCACATCCATAAGCTCAAGAAGTAAGACTTTTTTTGTTCATCAAAAAAAATCAACTGGGGACATCTATTGTTAGATTAAATCTTATACGAAATACTATATTATCTTACACAAGAAATTAAATTGAGTTTAATCAAAATTTACAGTCATTTTGCTTGTTCAGGTCTGTGGCTGGTCGAAAGAATTTGAAACATCCGGTCTAAGAATGTGGATTTGATTTGTGTGTCCTTGAGCAGGAAATTCTTCCCGTCTTTTGCTGGAAGCCACTTTATAAATCAAGGTTGCTCATGAGCAGACAGTCAGTATGCACTCCTCTTCCCAGCACGCAGCTGAAGCAACACAATCCAGTGCGACTTCATCACGTTGTGTTGTTCTTTTAGTTTTCGCTCATCACGGGGTGAAAAGGGCCACAACCAAACAGTTACAATTATTACAATTACAATGTCTTCTTCTTTTATTTATTTATTTATTTTTAATGAATTATCTGCCACATTTGGAATCAAAGGAATCCCTGTTAACTCAACAAACCTCAACTATGCATACAACTTGTACCCAAACATAACAAATAGCGAGCAACAACAAATGTGACAAGTTGAGGTGCTTCAGATTTGATTTATATGGGTACACACACACACACACACACACACACACACACACACACACACACACACACACACACACACACACACACACACACACACACACACACACACACACACACTCTTACCCCGGCAGTAAACACAGCAGCATTGCCACTTTCCAACATCTCCTCCAGTTCTTCGTCTGTCGTTGCTTTCCCAGCTGAAAGGGAAGAGGAGAGACAAGTGGACGAGGATGAAGAACCATTCGAACCAACAACTTATTGTGGTTCGTGTGGACGTCACTCACTGATCTCTAGTTGTCTCTGAATACGTCCTTTACTCCTCTCCCTGAAGTCCACTTGTGCCTCGTTATACTTTGTCATCACCTCCACAAACTTTCTGGACAGCACAGCATGCTGGGAAAGATAGAATTTGCTCATTAAATGTCCCATTAAAAGTTCAGTTAAATCCTCTGCTTTACCTGTGATTTACGTATCCGCATATCAGCCGACACCCTCTCTTGCTCTTCAGACTCCAGATTTCTCTCAATAGCTGGGAATTAAGTCAAAATAAGTGATTTAAAAGTCATTCCACACCACATCACACTCCGTACAAATCCAGCAAACAGAGAAATGAGTGTTATGGACAACTTGTTTGTGGCGCACTCACTCTTGAGTTTGTTTCTTGCATTGTTGGCCATCTTCTTTATGTCATTGGTGATTGCCTCCAAGTCATCCTGCGTTTCTGAGCAAGAAGAGACAGTCAGTGTCTGACCCCACACACACTGAAATATTTCTACAGAAGCGAAAAGGAGTACACGCAGAGAAGCTTGTGCGGCGGTACAGTCTTACTCTGCTCTGATGTGGGTGCAGACAGGATGACCGAGTACAGCTTTTTCACTTCAGCCACGTTCTCATCGATCTTGTCAATACTGTTCCTGATGTCCTCAATCTGAAACAAACACACGGTCTTGACTGTATGCATACGACGTGGATGAAAACCCCGTCTGGTATGAACACGTGGACTTGAATTCCCTTGGTACAGTTTGAGGTCTTCGTAGAAAAAAAAAGAACTTGAGAGCAACTGACCTCAGTGAATACGGCAGAACATCTCTTCAACTATTTCAATCATTCACCTGAGAGAAGAACTCGTCCATGAAGGCTGCGTTGTCCACAGCGATCTCCACCTCGTCGTCATCTTGGTCACACGTCTAACCAAAACAAAAACGGGGTCAACAGGGTCGGAGAAACACGAGAAGGGTCTTACATGTGTCCGCAACGCTCAGAATGTGAAGCCTGTCATCAGAACCCTATCGTAGAGCAGCTCAGTGTACTTTAACAGTTCATATTCCACCTCTGGTTTGTCATTCCTACTCTTCTCTTCCTGCCGAGTGACTCAATAGCCCCCGGAAAAAATGTTTCTGTGGGTCAAATAGGCAACACACACACTTCCGGATACACAACGAAAAGTTAATTATTTGTGTAAACGACAACAACAGAAAAATCCTGTTATACAAACTAAACAAAAGACAAACATTATTATTAACCGTAAGCTCAAAAAATGAAGCAAACTCAGCTTATAGATCAAAAAAATAGTGTATTCGTCTGCTTTGTAGTCTTCATGGAGGTTGGATCAAGTTTGCTTTGTTTTTGATGGTACCAGTGAAATCTACTACTACATAACCTGTTGCTGTTGTTACTCGATTGCCGAGCAAGCAGATTAAATATAAGAAGCATAAAAAGAGGTTGGCAAGTGGTTTTTGGTTTATGAAAGAAGGACAAGGGTTTCACATTTTACAGCAACAATGAAAAATGGTGTTGAATCCCACAAAGCAAAGCTGTGTTTTCAACAAAGACGATGAAGGAAATAATGTAAATTAGGACTTTGACTTGCAGCGTCAGTCTACAAATGATTACCAAACAACAATTTGCATGACTGTCTTGGAGAATAGCAGCAGCATTTGTCTTCCTATCCTTGGAGCTGCGTCGAATAGGAATTCTTGCAGTGAATCAGGAAGTATCTTTTTTATCACCTATAAATCCTCTCATAGTGCTCTCCTTGTCAGAGTGGAAACCACATCGATCAGCACGAAGTTCAGAACCCTGCGGACAAACAAACTAATGAAATTGCTTCCGTCTTAGTGGCACAGAGTAAACTCTCGGGCCAGAAATACTCATCTGACCCGAGTCGGCCGGCAGCTTCACTCTGCTGGAGTCGACAAATACGTCACAGGAGACGTCGGGTAAACAAACACAAACATTGGCCACGAACATCTCGGCTCGGACTGGGCTCGAGGAACGCAAACCCTTTTCGGCTGATTTTAAACTCTGAACAACACAGTCTGCCACGCTGAGATATCATATCAGCTTGTTTCTTCTTTTTGAATTACTTCTGCTTTTAAAATCATTTCTGCTTTTCATTGAACGCCCCATAGAGTGTCAGCAGATGTCTGAACTCGTCGTGCCAGGAGAAAAACATAGGAAGAACAAGCAACTTCTGCACAGAAAGACCCTCGAAACCCAACCGAGACGTAAAGCAGAGACTTCCTCACTTTGAGGCGAGAGCGACAATATGCAATGTGTGTAATAATAATGTAAATATGTAATAACAACACACCAGTGAGTACCTGACAAGCATATCATCGATATGGAGTGCTGTGAGGGTGTCATAATTAGAACTGCATCTCTCGAACAAACGTAATGAAGCAGGCCTGGATTAGTGAATTACATATTTATAAACGTTGAAAACAAAAACATTTCAAAGCCATGCCGAGCTCGGGGGCTTTTAAATAAACTAACATTTAACGCCAATAAACATGCACAATGTTTGAATCAGCTCTGGCTCATCGTCACCTTACGCTGATTAAAGCAGTTTAAACTATGGAGGGAGGAAGTAATTCAGGATAAATACTTATTCTCCACTCGTATGTCAGTGAGCAGGGCGACACCGTGAGAGGACATGACTTCAAAAGGTCTCGGTCGGATCTCAAAAGCTGCTATTAGTGACTGAAACAGGAAGTTTCCTCATTGTTCTTCTGGCCATGAATGGAATTTCAATACCACAGATAACTCTAAGATATATATAAAATAAAATAACTGAACAGAAAATCTATGGTTTCTCATCCGAGCATTTCTCGTTATTGTCATATTCAACATTATAGTTGTATTTTATTTTGAATAAGTTGAAGTGTTACGGGGGAAATATTCTGCAGGTTCACTCAAAAATAAACGTCACAAACACTTATAGTGCTGCTGTTGAAAATGTTGAGTTTTTAGGTGATCTCTTCCCTTCCACTCCCCCCGAGCGACAATTTGAATTGCAAATGTCGCCATGGCTCTTTGGTTCAGGCTGCTGCAACTCGCAACAGTTGTGAACACAGAGTTCCCAGAGCGTCTCACACACACACACACACAGACACACAGACACACACACACGCGCGCACACACACACACACACACACACACACACACGCACACACTACTTGTTTTTAAATCTCTCCGACGGCTGTTCATCAAACAAGGTGCTGCAGCACATTATGCTCCCTCACGCAGCAGTTCTGCACCACAGAGATAAGAACAAGCGCTGACTTCCTTCCAGTGTCTCCCATTCAGCATAAACAAGAGGAAGGGGAATGGCGTGAGGAAGAAACCGCCAGGGGCGAAACACAGACACGTCTACAAAGGAGGACGTGTGGAGTTCCATTCATTCACATCAGAAATTCTTTGGCCCCTTGTCTTCCATTTCATACATTAAATATTAGGCAAACCGCAAATGTTGGCCTTAAACTAATTGTGACCTAAAACCCTATCTTAGATCTTAAATACATACTGTATGCATGGTGTAGGATTGTAAATGGGCCCTCATAGATAGACTTTTACTATGTTTACTCACTCTATTATCTTATGACTAACTTGCAAATCCCTTTACCGTCGGAAAACGCTGAAACTAGCCGATCGAGCTCTAATTTTAACACATGAACCACAAACCGTTTCTGGTAACTACACAGATATTGCGTAACACCTCGCAACATGTTGTGGTTTAAAAAGTGCCAGTGTCAGATATTTGAATGGTGGTTACACAGAAGCAGCAGATCTCCAAAATGTGACCTTGCTTTCAGAGCGACGCACCTAAAATGTCAATATACATGGGGGGGGGGGGCACGGCAGTGGGATTCAAACCTGCGCACCTCAAGCTTTGCTTTTCTAAACTCCAGGACACAACTGCCTATTTATTGACACGGTGATGCCTGCAGCAGCAGATTGGATTTAAAACCACAAACATCGAAAACACTGTAATCTCAATGATTACGTAATCATCAGAATCTTAAACGTGCACACTGGACATCAAGATTAGAAAGCAGCAAACACGTTGCATATGAATGATGAGCATGTCAGTTTAACTAATTGTGCTTTTTTTTAAAGCCTTTGTCAGAGTGGATAATTCACTTCACCGAGACGGATAATAAATAGGTACTGGAAAAGGACATAAAACCACTGCTCTAGTTCAGAACAACAGATGTCTTATTGAGAAACTCACCGGGTTATTATGGGACGCGTAACTTAACAAAGATTCCAAATCACAAGTGTGATTCAAAAAAAATGCCAGTAGTGGGTGTGTTGTTTAGTTTCATTCACGTGTGTGCGGTGATGTGTGACAGTTCTTCCAAAATAAAATAAAGTATGTCAAGTTGTTTTCATGTTCTCTCTGAAAGAGGACTGGGTAAGATGTGACCAAAATGATTATTTTTGTTTAGGTATTTAAGTTTTTTTCCAGGCACCCTGGTTTACTCGCACACTAACAGAGCTGTAAGTAGTTTAAACAAGAGCTTGTATGTATTAAAATCCGTGTCAAAATCACGTGACCAATTTCAAAATGCACCACGTCAAACTGTCTTTGAGATGTACTATTGCATGTTACGTTGGACTGGAACTGTTTATTGAAGTAGCACAATTTTAATATTGGAATTTAATAAATGAAGCCTTAATATAAATATCTTAACCCCAAGAATGAATTGTCAAGTAGGCAAATACTGATCATGATAAAATGGGAAATAACGATACTTTAGAATCGAGATTTCCTTTTTGGACTTTTATCAAGGAAATTCTAACTGTATGAAAAGAAGGTTGTGTATGAAAACAGTAATTTGGATATAATTAATATGTATACAATCACGGCAGCGGCTGTAAGCACTTCACATTCAGTTCAATTTGAGATGCTGTGTTGCAGTGAGATGAAGAAGCAGCTCATCATGACAATGATCTTAAAAGTTCTGGAAGGTGAAGGGTTAAATTGATATAACACATTGAAGCCGAATCCACTGCATCAAATTTGACTCTTGTCTAGTTGTTCAATCCAGGCAGATATACGGTACTAGGAACACGCAAAGTGACTCGGCAAGTGATCTCCATGATTGCCTATCATGTGCACACAATCCAGCTTAGTCCACTTGGCCTTGGACGCACTCTTCAACTTATCGTTGCCATGGCAGCCATATTTAAGAAAACAGCAGGTTGTAAACTGTCAGACTTTGTCTCCGAGAATCATAAATGACAGAGTCTAGCAAAGGGCGTGCCACAGTCGTGTGGATGGTTTTATATGTATATAGGATTTGACATCGATAAATATATATTGGTATTGTGAGACAGATAATGGCTTCATGGATGAAAACATTTAACAACAGAAACAAGCATCGTTTCTCAACGGGAGCAGAATCTCACTTGAATGATTCTAAACGGGGAGGTCAAAGAAAAAAAGAAAAATTACGACGTGAATGGAAAGAGATGAATCATCGCCTCGCTGATGACGGTAAAAGAAAATGAATCACAGTCGGTTAAAGGAACCAATTTCTCATTGTTGCCGTTTCTTATCTTGACTTTATTTATTTTCCTTTGTTTTCTAATCGTTTTGTGAAACTCAATAAAACAACGAAAAGCTTCTTAGAATAATATGTTTGTTTGGTTTTTGTTTGTATTCTGATGTGTTTTTGAGGTTGCCTTTTCAAGAGTTGGCTTGAAAAAAAAAAAAATTTTACATTTCATTCACCAAAAAAAGCATACAAACAAACAAGAATATATGGCCATCATGACGCTTCACTCTGGGGCAAATTACACTTAAACTTTTCATGCTATGCTCCTTTATTAACATATCAACGTTTTAATAATTTATTTCCGATGTTAGTTTCTTCCTTTTTTCCTCCTGAGCTCCGTTGGTCCAGGTTTGACTTATAATGTCTGCGATATTACACTCAGATAACCCAGTTTTGTTGATTTAGAAGGCGGCAATAAATACGTTATTGCAGAAGCAATTATAATTTATTTCCCATGGGACGACTTAGTAAATGAGCTACTCGCTGTGACACCGGCAGCGGACGAACTGGGGAGGTCAGATTTACTGCAGCGTAGCGACAAAAGCCAATATCCTCCATCGGGACTCGTGTTAATGCAAAGCTGAAATCTGACAAGGGATTTCAAAAGTCCATATGCCAAGGGAGGAGCCACGTTGACAACTTCACATCTCATTGTCTGAGCCAGGTAGTTGTTTCAGCGCATTCAGTGAGGGGAAATACTGCACGCAGAAGTGAGAGGGACACAACTCTAGACTCAGAGCACTTTGGAAAATATTCACAGAACTGCAGTGAACTGAAATTTCTATTGAAACTCTTGGAAGTCAGCGATTGACATTTAGGCAGCTGGTTAAACGGGGGCACGCACAAAAACACTGACGCATAAAGAAAAAAAACGACGCTTCAAAGTTTTATATTGTCCTGAATTTCCTTAATATCTTGACATTGGTCGGATGTAAGGCGACGCGATCGGGTCGCTGCTGCTATAAGCAAACATTCACTTCACACAAGCTTGCACACACAGACACAAACAGAGTGTAGATTACTGCCTGAAAGTTAAACATTAGAGAGGAAGCTCAAGGAGGGAAATACAGGTGGAGGGAGAGAGTTGATAAGGAAAGGAAATTAATGGACTGAAAACACGGGTCACTTTTTCAGCAGCACCACACTGCCAACGACTTCCCAACAAATAATGGGCCCGCTTCACTATCTCTAAATCCTTCCTCTGCTACGAAGGCGGCTGTGTGAGACGTGGACACCTTGGGGGTGAAACACATGCATGTTACAGTTCAGCAATTTTAAACAAGGCAAATATTTGGCCAACAGCTTCAGGTAGCCATAGCAACACGTCCCATCTCGAGTCACAATAGGATCTCGTGGCAGTAAATGTCTTTAGTTGTCAAATGAACCAGGAAACAACACAGGGGAATCTGACTCTGAGTGTGAATCTGGATATCTCCAGTACAATGTATATATTTGATCAACTTACTTTGATTGCATCAGTTTCACCTGGTAATTTTGTACCTACAATATTTTTCCAGTTATAGAAAATGTGTGTAATTCACATTCCTATATCACAGGTAATATATCGACCTATAGTGATGAAATCTTCAACGGAGTTATGAAAAGCTTTGCACAATCGTTGTCCGCTGAACATATAGAATTTAAACTAATTGATTTTAATCACAAGTATAAAAAAAATTTAAACACTTCGTGTCATTTTTTTTGGCTTGAAAAACTCAATTTCAGCAACATGCATTAATGACATGGTTGTGAATGAAGACTTGTGGGACTGCAATTACTTAAACCTTATCTCACGATAGTTCTGGAACATGAACATGGTTTTTATCCAACTCCCCCCATTTGAAATCAGCATCTAAGCTGGAGGGATACTTCATCCATCAGATGAGTTATGTCATCATCACATAATACACTGACGACCAAACGATAATGTGACATTAGTAAACGTGTTTAATGGCTAAATGAGTGACCGGGACTTTTTATTTCTTACCTAAAAAAATTTTTTATTTTCCAGAGGTTTCTCAAGGAAAACTGTTGAGGTGAAAAGGACACACTGAAGTAAATCCACAATTTCCTGGACACTACTTACCGCTTTAAGTTGCTCCAATCGGTCCTTCATGTTGTTTTGTTTATTTTACCGGTTGAAACACCGAGAGATGACCACAATATTGTATGAAAAACTAGTCCCACTCTCAGGAGTCCTCAACCAGCTGGCGAGCGAGCTGTGCAACAAGAAACCCACCGCCAAAAAAAAAAAAAAAACTAAATTAAACTCCCTGAAAGTCTTGGAAGAGGAGTCTGAGAAAACGTCTTTTTTTTCTGAAAGCAGGACCTTTTCCGTCGCTTTTCCATACAATATGGCAGCTGGGTTTAAAGCCAGTGTTTTTTCTTGCTAAATCTCTTCGGCCAGAGGATTAAAACAACAGTCGTGTAGAGCCGTATAATCTGCCCCTCCGCCGGCCAGTAATCATTCTAAAACGCACTTTTCTGGCTCGCGCATGCGCCTCCTCTGCCGGGATGAAGCCACGCCCCGAACCACCTGCACCCGCGACGCGTTCACGTGCTGTGGGAACATCTGGCTTCCAAGACAAAACACTGTTTAGATGTGGAGGGTCAAACTTTCAAACTTCGTCTATTCTGACGATAATCAACATGAGAAGAAAAGAGAAACATGTTATAAGATAAAATTGAGCATTAAATACACCAATAAAGGTAATACATTCAAAAAAAAAAAAACAACAGATATAGATGACTGTGTCAAAAGGTCGGGTTTTCTTTGTTGTTTTATTTATGGAGTACTTAATTTTTTATTTCATTGTTCTATTATACATTATCTAAACCATTATGGTCTTCTTTTTTTTTTTTTTAATCCCCCACATTGTATTATATGCAAGCGAGGGCATTTATTATAGTGAGTTCTACCAAAGCGCACATAAATGTATGTGCTGCAGTATGTTTTGTACCAATAAGGACGCAGTGAGTGCTCTGCAAAGTTTGTTCTCATGCACGAATAGTGAACAACATTGTTTGAAAATGTAACACTACAATACTGCAAATGTGCCTATTTACTGGCATCCAAATGTTGGAACAAATTGATATGAACATAAAAAAAAACATGTTCAATTTTTGAAAGAATTCATTTCCGGCACAAGTAAAGCATGGATTCCTGACATAAAGAAGGCAATAACTCTATAACTGGGCAACTTTGAAAAAACGCTTAGTTTCAACAAAAGCTTGATAACAGCTGGTCAACACAGATTCTTGCTTGTGCAAAGAGCTTGATTGATGACAACATAAAACCATCAACTGTGACATTTTCTAAATAACTGAGGACCTTAGATCTGCTTGTCGCATATGTTATATGATTACCTTTACTCGACTGGCCTTGATATATTGAGATAACTGTGATTCTATTCAAATTGGGAACATTCAATACTATTTAAATCCTTGAATCACTATTAACTTTGTATGTTGTGAAAGCAGGAGACACAGGTTCAGTCCTTTTGTTTTAAACCCCCATTGTTAAGATGTGGGATACTTTGTCAGCATTTAATCCTCTCTGGATTTGTATTTTGGACATACTTGTGTGACATAAACAGGACTGGAGGGCAATTAAGCACGACGCATGGGATGTCTTGGTGAGAAAGTGACTGTATGGTAAGATGGAACAAAGCCAGCTCCAGTATGTTTTGCCACAGATGAATAGAAGGGAGGTGAGAAGACACTTGCTTTTTAAGTTTTGACGAGTACATGTCCTGTATGGGACTGATCTGCACGTGGTTATAAAGCCATGATAAGATCGTGTGGTCATCATAACCTCATGAAGGCCAGCGACATGTTTACATGTTTAATAAAAGAAAAACAGTACTTGAAAAACCAGAATCAATATTGAGGATTTATGTATCACTCGTCCGCGTGGAAGCCAGAAGGTTATGTAATCTTTCAATGGGCGTTATGAGGTCTGAATAGATTGTCAGTGACACCTAGTGGACATCAGGCAGTAAAACGGAGAAACGGGCCTCAAAAAACATCCCATGATTCCATTAGAAACAGTGACAAGCTACAAATGGGAGCCTTAACATTTTCATATAAAATGTCAAGCTTAGCAATCATGGTGGTGTTAAGAGCTTCCATCAACAGAAGACGATTCAACAATTCTTGTGATTCACAGGCATGTGCCAACAAGCATGGAATCCATCACAGCTCCAACAGGTGAGCAACTTAGAAGTGAGGAATTTTTATGCAATTTCATACCAGCCCACAGATGGAAAGATATGCACTTAGCAGAGAAAACTTTGCATTTACAACGGTTCGCATACTTTTTCCACATTTGCAGAGGACACTTTTGATCACTTATTGATGGGCCACCCACAGATTCCCCTTCATTTTGACAGAACACACATTATTGGGTTTCACAATGCTCATTAATGTAGATGCAATGTTGCTACAGTATAAAGTAAATATTGAACAATCACTTCAAAACAGCAAAAAGATGTCCATTAACAAGATTTATTCAGGCATACAAGCGCATACGAGACTAGTAAGACTCTTGTGAAATCACAACACAAACATGTTATATTGAGAATGTTTTTATTCAAAGTTTACTCCCATTAGTGCTTCCAATACACCATACAACTGCATTATGTGAGCTGGGTAACTGCAGAGGAGGGTGCTTGATGATGAAGAGAAGCACATCGCCATACCAACAACAACACTGGGGTGGGTGTGTCATACAGTGAAATTAGAATCACAACTTTTCTGCCAAGTTTTTTTGTCCTCTTAGGTTTAAAACAAAAAAATTCAAAAATAAAAAAATCTGAAAAGGGATTTTACAGTAAAGGGGCAAAACTCTAAAGACTTCCTGTCCACATTGGGGGAGAGAGAGAGGGGGGAAACAGGTAACAGGTTAGAGGTCATCTTCTTCATCTGGGAGTGCCGTTTGTGATGCAACCTAGAGAAACAATACAAGCCGGTTAGTACAGTGGCAGCCGGCAGAGTTACTGTTGCTGAACGCATCACAATCCAAACGCATGCTCATACTCACTTGAAGCTCTTCTTCATACTTAGCGGCAAGGTTGGGGTCCATCTGGACCTCTGGGGGAGCAAGAGCAGGCATGGCCACAAACTCCAGGTTGGGATCTCCAATCAACTTCCTTGCTAACCACAGGAAAGGCTTTTCAAAGTTGTAGTTACTCTTGGCAGAAATGTCATAGTACTGCAAACAATGGAAAAAAGCAGTTAGAAATCATACCAGATTAAAAACCTTTATCAATGGGGGGGAGAAACCGTTAGTAAGCATGTAATACCTGCAGGTTCTTCTTGCGGTGAAACACGATGCTCTTGGCTTTGACTTTCCGGTCTTTTATGTCCACTTTGTTGCCGCAAAGGACGATGGGAATGTTCTCACAGACACGGACCAGGTCACGATGCCAGTTGGGCACGTTCTTATAGGTGACGCGAGAAGTGACGTCAAACATGATGATAGCACACTGAGCTGTGAAGGGAGCAGTAAAGTTTCAGTACACTATTAAAGACAGCGCAAAGCAGTGTTAAAACTACAACAAGAGCAACTAGGAAAGATGCGAACAATACCTTGAATGTAGTAGCCATCCCTGAGACCTCCAAACTTCTCCTGACCGGCTGTGTCCCACACATTATACTTGATGGCTCCTCTGTTTGTGTGGAACATCAGAGGATGCACCTCGACTCCAAGAGTGGCTGTAATGACGGGTAAGTGTTTAAGAACAGATTTTTTTTTCCTAAATCAAGACAAACAGGATCTCACACACACGCATATATATGTCTCAAAGCAGTTTACAACACATGTGGCTGGATTTCTATTTTAACAGCGTGAAGACAATTTTTTTTTTTATATGCGTTACATGTCATTCAAAAACCAAAGAATGTAATAGGGAATCAGACTCAGGCCTACGGAGTAACCAAAAAGTACTATAAACGGAATATAAATTAAATAGAAAAATGCTTGTATACTGTCATTCATTTTAATTGCCACATAGACTTATGTAGAATCATTATGGTATTACAAAAGGCTCATGATCAAACATCTAGAATGTGATTTGTTGACAGGACATTTTAATTGTGAAAAACACCAGTTGATATTTCATAAACGTGGAAGTATGTTGATAAAATGGAACATAAATCACCATGGGATCCATCTGGTTTTAGAGATTGCTCTCTTACTCGTCACTAAATGAACTATAAAGCCGATCTATTAGTTTTGTCTTAAATTGACTTAATTGTATGCTTCTACTTACCAACATATTTCTTCTCGAACTCCCCTGTGATGTGCCTCTTCACAAAAGTAGTTTTACCGGTGCCTCCATCTCCTACTAACACCAACTGCCAGAAAGACAAGTCGGTTAGTTCACACTGGTCAGGACTGGCTCAGCACAAACACCGTCATTTAATCTCAATTCGCAGAAAAGTCAAAAGTTGAGAAGGCTCGGAGGTCGATTCTCACCTTAAATACCGCCACCGGTACACACTGTGCCATTGAGTCCGCCGTGGTTGCGATTTTTCTTGAGTGGAAGAAAACAAGGCGGGATGATTAGTTAGCACGTTGTCCGTGAACCTCGTGTCCACAGACTCCAAAACCGGGGATATAAACATTGCGATCAAACGTTTGATAACAAATAAAGAGCCACACGACGTTTAAATGTTGAGATTTAACAGCTTTGACCGCGCAGAGTCGAGCTATCGAGACAGTTAGCGTCACTTCGAGCTTGTTCTACCAGAGCTAATGCTCCGGCACAAGGCGTCAGAAATAAAAAAACCAAAAAAAAAACCCGATTGACATGAAAATAAACGGATTTATTTCGAAATGTGGGCACGCTGGCTAAGAATCTGTAGTTCAATGGCGGCGGTTTCAAACTGGCTAGCTACAGCCATTACTTTTGAGTGCGACACAACGGCCGCACTTTTTCGTGTTCGTCTGCAACAACCGCACCGCAAACCAGCTAATATGTTCCGTCCCGAGGTTGACCAAATTCTTCGAAATACATTTTAAAAACAAAAACAAAACTGAATTAACACATCCGAGTTCACCCAAGGGGGCAAACCTATATACATGTGACCAGATGAAAATGAGCGGGTGTCTCGGAACAAAGCGTTGAAAATGAGGCAGAGCTTCGCTTGGCGGCGAGGCTAACCTGTTAGCCCGCACGGCATGGAAGCCATTCTTTCCGCCGAGCTAACGGCTAACGTTAGCACGGAGTTAGCTCGAGAAAAATTCAATGGCCTCGGCCAATTGGCCGCAACCGCGACGCAGCAGGAACCCACAACTCGCCATAAAACTCTTCCCGCGTTTTCAGCTCACTTCCCCGTCAAAGTTGAGATTCGGAAAAAGCTCGAGAAGAGAAGAAAATAACATGCTTACCGGTGCTACCTCAAAGAGAGAAAAGAGTAAATGGCTGCGTTCGCGGGAGATTCAGCGTGGACTGTGAGTCAGTTTCCGCCCTTATCACGTGGTACCGCAGCGCGCGGCGCACAGTGCGCATGCGTCACGCCGATTCGACCATGATTCAGCATTGAAGTTGCACATACTCGCCAGATACTCACCCTCAGCTAACCTAAACAAACAACTAAAGATGTTTAGTGATTCGTTATATTGTGAGGTAAGGCTGCCAACAGCTACATCGATACCCACTGTTTCAAATAGCACCAATTAAGCCATTATCAGTCAAGTGATCATTATTGGTAGCTTCCACATTTACAACTAAACCAATGGAAGTGTGTGAATGACACAACTTTATGAAGTTAAATACCGATATAGATGCTAGTTGTGTAGGATTTAGTGGTGCAACCTTTTGCATAACCTGTCACCAAGTTTCCTATTTTGTGGTTTTTGATTGATGTCTTTTATAGGGTTCAATAATGCACAATTATATTTATCATTGTTGAGGCATGACCTTCATTGAAAAACTAGAAAAAACGTAATCTTCACAATTTTAAAGCAGTATGTATAAGTTTTGTTTTATTAAAGACATCATAATTATTTCCAGTCAACATTTTAGTCAGTTTTGTCATCCAATTAATGAAATACTTGGTTCAGTGAAGCAGTGAACCAAGCAAACACCTTCTTCTTTTAAATATGATTTATTTCATCACCTGAAATAACTTTGAAAACAGTGACATATTTTTTTCTCCTTTTGAGAACAGTCCTTAACTGTAACATCACATGTAATGGGTTCACAACTCTGGTCCTCGAAGGCCGGTGCTCTGCATGTTCTAGATGTCTCCCTGCCTCAACACACACCAGGAACCAAGTTTAGACACCCTGTGCGACATTCAACATCCCAAACTGCAATTCCACCCATTCTCACAAGAAAAAATTCATAAATTGTGCGTGTTTATGTTCTCATGCAGGAGGGCTTCATTCTTAATGTATAACTCACTATTATTCAACTTTGCATTTGTAAAGCTACAGTAATCTCTTTGATGCATATCAAGTCTATTGGTTTACTGCAGTGTTCCCCCACTCCGGTTCTAAAGAGCCCCTGTCCTGCATGTTTGTCGTCTCCTTGCCCAAACACACCTCAATCTAATGATTATGTCATGACAGAGCTCATAAGATAGGTCAGTATTGAGTCTGTCATCGCACTTAGGTGTGCCACAGCAGGGAGAGACCTCAAACATGCTGGTCGGGGGATCTTCGGCTCCAGGGTTGGAGATCCCTGGTTTGTCGTGTCTTCACCGTGTCCCAGTCTATCTATACAGGTAGTCTGCTTGTATGTTGGCGGCTATCTCAGCCTCCCACTGGTCTCCATTGTTGAGCAGCTTTTCTTTGTTGTACAGCAGCTCTTCATGAGTCTCTGTCGAGAACTCAAAGTTTGGACCCTGAGGAAGAAAACACTGATTGATTATGAAGGCTATCACAAACATGTAATCTTTCTATTTGTGCAAAGCAGGTTATAAATTTTGGGCAAGCCCTCTTAAAGAACAACCCATACATTTACAGTTTGGCCCTCAGTTCTTGTGCCAAATTCTAAACCCTGAAAATGAAGACAAAGCTTTGCAGTGTTTTTATAATTAAATGATCCAAAAAGAACAATGTGGAGCACAGTTATGGTAACAAAATGAATGAAATGGCCCCAATGAATCATGTACTATAACATTAAAAGTTCATTGATTTGTCTTTATGGATGAAAGATGTCGTACAGAAATGAATACTTGTATGAATCTTTGCTGACGGAGGCCTTTTAGCTGAAGAACTGGGGGGCCACAGTTGGATACCCCTGATGTTTTGGTAACTTTCCCATTCTGAACAGTTGCATGGTAAAATGAAAATGATCTCAGAATTCAGACTTTTTCTCACCTCAACAATAGCATCAACAGGGCAGGCCTCCTGGCAGAAACCACAGTAGATGCACTTGGTCATGTCGATGTCGTAGCGTGTGGTCCTCCTGCTGCCGTCAGCTCGCGTCTCAGCTTCAATGGTAATAGCCTGAGCTCAGCGAAGGGAGGACAATGAAGAGACCAAGCCAAAGGCTCAGACAGGACAAACAGGGATTTGACTAAATACTGTGTAGTACTTTATTTAATCATCCAACCTCGCAGTGATATTTAACCCGAACTTGATATTTTTGTTCTTTTATAATTATTCTTTAGAAAGATTGGCTTCATCATATATAGGAAAAATGCAGGTTGACAAACACTCCAGACATGCTTTCACACATCAGATCATGTATGTTCTGCCTCTATGACGGGCGCGTGTACTGGCGCTCACCTGGGCAGGGCAGATGGCCTCACATAGCTTACAAGCGATGCATCGCTCCTCTCCATTAGGGTAGCGGCGCAGAGCGTGCTCTCCTCGGAAGCGTGGGGACAGAGGGCCCTTCTCAAAGGGGTAGTTTATTGTTGCTGGTTCACGGAAAAGGTAACTCATGGTCATCGCTAAGCCTACGGGAGGGTGTTGCCGAAAAGAAAAATCACAATGTGAGATTGTGGATTTAAAGATGGCCGTGATTGTTCACTGATAAGTAATTCCACAAAGGTGGTACAACCAACAAACTGGCAGCCCGTCACTTAATATTTTCTAGTCAAATTCTAGAGAAGCCAAACAAACAAAACAAAACAGGAACAAAGATCAAATTTCTTAGGAACAGGTTCCTCTCATGTGAAACCGGCTCCCAATTTCAGTTAGTTAATTTCAGACAGACTAACCCAGTCTCTATTTTCAAAGTTAGACTTTTCTATTTGATAAACCTTACAGTTAGGGCTGCTGCAGGCCACCCGGGACAACTTTCTGGTGACGCTTGTTTAGTCTGCTGGGCGACTTACACTTTCCACTTTTTTCACTCACCATCTTTCACTTTTACATGTCACTAACATTCTGTCTCTCCTCCTCTAGTATGTGCTCTTTCTCTCAATTTATTTTAGCACCCAGTCTGTCCTCTGTGTCTTTGTTTGTCCGTCAGCATTGTTTATATGCGTTTGTCTTGCTTTGCTTGCCATGTTCCCAGAATTTTGTTCCCTGTAGGTTTTCCTGTTTCCTTTTTGAAATAAATCAATATTGATTTGTTTGAAACCTGGTCATGCGTTTGGGTCCACTGTCGAAACTCCCTGACTTTAATATTTAAGGGGTGTCACCAGGTGTTTGCAATACCTCCCCACGGCACAAGCTATCTGCACAGGAAAAAACCAAAACACAAACTGAACAAAAACCTCTAAAAAGCTCGGTCCAAAGCAGGGTGGTGGCGGCTCGGTCAGTGATAGATCTCAGATCTGTTGGCTGCTCCTGAGCATTAACATACTCTGCAAAGGGTTAAGCAATAACAAATAAATGAGTGAGGTTAGATATCATTCAGGCACAAATCCCTAGATAAAGACATAACTCTTGGTCTGTAGTAGTACTTACTATAACCCTCTCTCTGCACGCTGACACTGAAAGGACGCATGAGAGCAGGCCCACGTCCAAATGTCCCTGGCGAGGCAAAGAGCTGTGAACATGCTTCATTTTGTGCAAATAAACATTATGATGTGACCCACATGGTTCTCCACCTTGCTTTGAGTAGCAGTTAAGAAGGCGAAGACTCAGTACAGCAGACATCTGTGCAGACAGGGCTTCTGAAACAGCCAAAGCAAAAACAATAAAAAGTATTCACAGCAGCGGAACAGAAAACGTTGCATTTATAAGGTGGTGAGAGGAGAGGAATGTATGAGAAGTCACGTGAGTTATTTCTTTCTTATTTACACAACGTGACAACAGTATTAAGCAAGAATCATGTATGCACTCAGAAATCATGAAAGAAAAAAGCATGCGAGTGTGTGGTAGTTACACAAGATGAATAAATAGATAAGACGTAGTTTTTAGAGCATTCCAGCATTTTAGTGAGTCCAGATGGGCATTCATTCTGTAAACTGGATGAAATACAGTAGGGTTTTCATAATGATATCTGTAAAGATGTATTTTTACTGAGCTCGTGTAGTTTACATCATTTATCTGTGTCCATAAATACATTATTCTCACTCAAGAACGTCGCAGAATGTCAATTTCATTTATTGACGACGTGAATGTGATGTCATCTGAGCCGGTCGAACTGACCCGTTTCAAACTAAAAGTGCTTTTTATTTAATTTGATTCTGGTTCACGGATGTGCGCCTCACAGTTTAGTAGCTATACGGCGACACAACGAGGCAGGAGGAGTTAAACTGCCAGTTGATCATCCGTCCTGTAATCTGGCGCCCCAAATACCCGCTCTCACGTAAACAATTTGCAACGTTCACGGAACGCCGGCAGAATAGTAAAAAGAGAAATCCTGAAATGTGACATTGAGATTTTACGCTTCATCACATAATTAGGAGCTACAACTTCGTACAAGGAGTCACAGTGGAGTTTATTTTAAGATGGAGTTGAATTGGCGATTTATGTGGGATTAATTAATGTTTAGTTTGTTAACAAGTGTGTGTGTGTGTGTGTGTCGGGGGGGGGGGGGGGGGGGGGGGGGTCACTGAAGCGGCTTTGGTTATTTAAGAGTATGAATAATGACATAACGCCACAAAATATGGGTTTGACAGTCATTTTTCCAAGCTGGTTTGTTCGTATTTGAACAATGTTTTCTGACTCAGCTGCGCGCGCACGGGTTGAGTAAGAACCTTAAACGCACCATGGCTAATAAATCTATAATATCCGTCAGCGAAATAAAACTCGTTCCGTGTTGCTTTCCCGTCAGGGTTAACCTTTTATCTTATTTTTTTTCCCCATACTAGTAATAGAAACCTCTGTATTGTAAATCCCAGTTAGGTAGTAAGTCGGTTAGCAACTTTCCTGTTATAATGCGTGGTTACTTTAGGATAAACTGTCAGAACACCGGAAATTAACAAGGTTTGTATCTCTAAAAAAACAGATTAATCACGACCAGTAGCCGGTAAGCTGTTATAATATAAAAACATGCTGGACTTACTGCAGACTCCAGATGATGATGATGATGAAGAATCAGGCGACACTGAACTGCGCAGTGTTATTCATGCTGCATTCAAGGTCTCCTCGGTAATCTCCTCTTCTTTAGCTATTTAAAAGTCCAAAACAATTCGCTCTTTTTTTACAGAGCATAACTGATTCTGTGCTTTTGCACATGCAATATTTGAAGTAGAAAAGCTGTAAGGCTAGCAATATTAATCTCTTCATAGGAAATTCACTACAACAATAAATACTGATATGCCAGATTATTCTTTTTTGCACCTGAGCTGTATTAATTTAAAGTCTGCATTAATCTTATGGCAGTTCAGAATTTACTGGCCAACACAAAAATAATTCATATTGCACCAACGGTGTTGTTTGGAAGCATGTTATTGCTTTTTGTAACAGTGAAAGAGGAAGGCGGTGAGACATAGAAAGAGGGAGTGAAGCAGTGAAGAGACAAATGAGTAAGACCTGTGTGTGAGAGGAGAGAGAGAGAGAGAGGTAGAGAAAAGAGAAAAAGGAAGTTTATCTTCCGCTTCCATCACTGTTCACTCTGCCACTTCACCTCTTCAACAACACGCTGGTCAAATGTGATGGGAATATGAAAGGTAATTACATTGAGATATATATTTTAGGAGCCTTGATAACTTGGACTGTGTTTCACTAACAGGAAGTTGAATCTTCACAGTGATACTGAAAGCTGAGCCAGCAGATTTTAAAAACCCTGCCTGAAGATAGAGAGGATGAATCTAAATGAATATTTGAGATTTTTTTTTTTAATTTCAGTTGAAACAAATGTCTGGAATGCATCCTTGTCGCTTTACATGAGTTCAAATCTTCTTCTTTTGTCTCAGCGGGATGTTGAATCCATCGAGGCTGTCTCAGAGGAAAGTCAGTGAGGAGGACAGCTCTGGCTCTGAGGCAGGGTCAGATGTCAGTCTGGAGCCTGAGACAGACCGGTTTGGTTTCATTGTGACCAATGGATCCACAGCTGGGTGAGCAGCTCCACACTTTCCAAATGTACTGTTTTGTCATGGAAGTAGTTTGACAAAGCAGGTGTACTGGACTCACTGTATTTGTACTCAATGATGTTACATCTTGAAGGTGAAACGATAGGTAAGACAAGTAAAGACTCAGGGGTCGGTTGGAATCTGTAATATTAGGAAACACGTATATCCTAAGTAAACAAATACAGAAATTTTAAATCCAAAATGCAAAACCTAATGTACTCACTGTTGATCAAAGGGTTAAATATGAGCTTCAGAGTTCAGATGAAGCTCATAAAGAATCTGTTTGGGTGTTGGATCTTACAACGTACTAACATTTCGAATCATCTGGCTGGAGTATGTAAACTTTATTAGTTTGTGTCACTATGTAAAAAAAAAATCATTACGCGACTATCGCGGGATTCATGCATCTGCTCAAAAGTCAAAACCAATTTGTAGAGCTGAAGAAGTTTACATGAGGAGAGTTTAGATTAAGTGAAAAGGTCACAGGAGAACCTTGTGTGGTATGCAATGTGATAGAACAGCATTTAAAACCAACAAGCCGGAGAACAAACTCAAAAAAAAAGTTATACTACTTAATACTACAGCTCTTGCAGGATTTTCCTGATTGTAAAAATCTAGTACCCAAGTGTCAGTTGCAAATGAGGTAGTGTACATGAAAAATACTGACAAGTTTCCCTTTTCAGACCACAACCTCAGATTTTCCCAGGATCAGATGACCACAGTTTTATATATAACAATGAAATACACGAGTTAGAAGATAATTAAAATTGATTCAGTGCACAATCAGGATGAAACTGGCTGAACAAATGGCTACCCGTCGCTGTCACCCTTTCCCCGTCACCCTTTCCCCATTGATAACATCCTGACCTGTTGCCATGGAGACTTCACACTGCTACCGTGTGGTTTTCCTGTTTCCTGTCTTGTTTTGTTTTTGCAGCACCGTGCCTCTGTAATAACAACGCCACTGTGCATGCTGCAACACGCATGCCTAAAGATCCCCAGTTATTTTTATTTTCCCACTCTTAATACTAAAGGGCAACAACACATGAAAAGCTTGTGTGTGCAGTGTCTTTTTGATTAAAGCGCTAACCTGCTGTTTTTTATGTTTTGATGCGTCAGGAGTGTGGGCCCATCCCCTGAGCTGGTCAGGCAGAGAGAGGCCAAATGGATAAACATTATCGGGCAGTGGGATCACATCTTGGTGAAGAAAAGCAGCAAGGTGCGTCCACTCTTGGATTCCTAAACTCTCACATTGAATGAGGGGTGGAATTGCTCATTTCAGAGCGTTTGGTTATGTTGTATTTCTAATGTCATCAGTAACGTCTGTGATTTTTAGTTTCAAATCTCTCCCCCGAAAAAGGGTATGTTTGTGTAGTAGCTTCGTACAGAGATGACCCGGGTACTCCTCTGCCAACTCCTCAGGTGAAGGTGCAGTGTCAGAAAGGAATCCCTGCCTCACTCCGAGCAAAGTGCTGGCCTCTCCTGTGTGGAGCCTCCGACCAGATGAAGCAGAATAACAAAATATACAAGGCAAGAAAAGTTGACACACACGGCGAGACTACTAGATTAAAGCATCTCTAAAGCTGAAGCTGTTGTGGCGTGTTCCTGGTCTGCAGCCAGAGCTCATTGATGCACATGGTCTGTTGGAGACCCCGCGTTGTCAGTGACAGGCCTTAAGAAAAAAAAAAAAAGTTGCTACCAACATTGTTCATCCATGTTTAAAGCTGCTCTTAAAACACATTTTAACTCCTGTTCTCGTTGATAATTTATAAGTAGCACTTTGTTTTCACGCGTTTTTAAATTGCTATAGAAATCAAGTCGAGTTGGGAAAAATCTTATAGTGTACTTTGCATATTAGTGTCTGGATTCACAGCCGGGGCTGCAGAGCTGGGTGGATGTCATTGAGAGAGACCTGGACCGACAGTTCCCCTTCCATGAGATGTTTCTTTCGAAGGACGGACACGGGTAAGCCAAGTCGCAATTTTTTAGCTTTAGATGCTATCATGCACTACTGTAGACATTTACTGTGTCAGTAACTTTTTGTAAAGGTAATTTTCCAGTCCTAAGCAAATTTTTAATTTGAACATTACATTTTTACTTGTGTTTCATGTGTCTGATGATGGCGGTGTGTGTGTGTGTGTGTGTGTGTGTGTGTGTGTGTGTGTGTGTGTGTGTGTGTGTGTGTGTGTGTGTGTGTGTGTGTGTGTGTGTGTGTGTGTGTGTGTGTGTGTGTGTGTGCAGTCAGCGAGGTTTGTTCCGGGTGTTGAAAGCCTACACCCAGTATCAACCACAGGAGGGTTACTGTCAGGCACAGGGACCGGTGGCTGCAGTGCTGCTTATGAACATGCCTGCTGAGGTAAAGGAAACAAACATTTCTGTGCCACAAATGTGGCAACGAGTCGATCTTGAAAACATTTCTGAAGCAAACATGAAAATGACATTTCAGACTGTAACTATGGAGCATTATTTTCTTCATCTATCTATTAAAAAACTGTTTATACTGATAAATGCTCGAAGATCCTGAGCCTAATGTTCACCTGATGTCACCTGACAGGAGGCCTTCTGGTGTCTGGTTCAGATCAGTGAGCAGTACCTGCCGGCATATTACAACCCTCTGCTGGTGAGGAAAGCACACCATCCACTTTACATTACACAGAGTCCAGTGAATTGAATATCAACGCATTGTTGTGAACTCGGTAATTCAGCTAACATTGAAAAACGTGCAGAGACAGTGATGAAGCCCCGGCTCACAGTGTATGCACAGTGGGTGTCTGTCTGAGCCTGCAGTGGTGTCTTGTGCAGGAGGGAGTGCTGTTTGACGCAGGCCTGCTGACCTGGGCGTTGAAGAAGACGTGCCCAGCTGCTCACAAACACCTGCAGCACCACGGGGTGGAGCCCCTCATGTTCGCCACAGACTGGCTGATGTGTCTGTTCACACGTCACCTGCCCTTCAACACGCTGCTCCGAGTCTGGGACCTCTTCTTCTGCTATGGTATGACTTCTTCCCTGGATAGTGAACACAGATTTAGTCAAATAAAAGGTCCAACTGTAATAACTTATATGACAAGTCGAAGGTTTTAGAGCACCCCAATATTTCCAGTTATTTATTGCAATTCAAGTGGTTCAAGTCCAAAAATAGCTTTAAAAGGTAGAATGGTAAGTGATGTTTTGTTGTTGTTTTACTTGTCACATTAATGTTTTATATTTGACATAAGATGAATGCAAGTCACACTGAGGTACAACGGTTTGCACTCTTGCTTCACAGTGAGAATATCCCCAGTTTGAGTTCAGGCTTAGGGGCCAAACTGTGTTTAATTTGCACGTTCTCTCTTTGTGTGAGTGGATTTTCTCCAGGTAACACTCTATTCAAACTGCAATTAGTTCGAAAATTGAACAGCCTACATGGCATGTTCAGATATTTTGTGTTTGGGTCCTTTGGATTCAGTTAAGAAGAAAAGACAATACTGCTGCTAATAATGCGCCGTCAACATGTGGATACAGATTAGAAAAGGTTCTTTTTTTAAATCTTGCTATGACATGGCCATCTGAGCACAAAGCTGCAATTGTGACTTTAAGAGTAAAGAAATAATTGAATTCCTCTGGGTGTTGATCCAGATAATGACAACAAACAGTATGAGCCCAATGCTCAGATCTGTCGGCGTAACTTAAATGTCTGCTAACACATTTGTTGTTGCTCCAGCTGCTTTAGTACATGCTTGATATCAAACCCTCCTTGGTTTTCACACTGCGTGCCTCACCTCTCCTCTTTTCCACTGAGCAGGGGTGCGGGTGCTGCTCCAGGTTGCAGTGGTGCTTGTGCGACGTGCGCTGGGTCGACCCGACCAGAGGAAGAAGTGTCAGGGTCAGGTGGAGACTCTGGAGAGTTTGAGGGGAATCAGGGACCAGATCCAAGATGAGGACAATGCCTTCATAGCAGAGGTGAAGACCGACCGACGTGCCGAGTGTTGAGAAAATCAGCCAGTGACAATCTGACAAACTGATTTGGGTAGTTTTTATCCTGAAAAAGATGCCACATTGAAAGAAAAACATACACAACACCATGCTTGATGTTTCACTATAAGAACAGTATGATAATGATGAATAACATTATGTCTTTAGAAGTGTAAAAAAAACTTTGGATTGCAAGTATTTATAAGCAAAATTAGGGAATGTCTTGTTTAGGGGAAAAATAAGAGTTTTATCATGCAGCTCATGGTGCACACACACTTATTTTAATTTGTAAGAGAGACATCTTGTTTTGTTTTCAGGTGTGTTCGGTGCCACTCTCAGCCAAAGATCTGGAGAAGCAGACGGAAAAGGAGTTACAGAAGTGGAGAAAAGACAGACCCTCGTCCACCTTCGACCCCAGAGGTCGGTGCCAGGGATACAGGATGGCGTGGGCCAAAGCTCGACAGAGTCAAGAGGAACAGGACAGGAAAGAGAGGGAAAGAGGGAACCTGTCGGTGCCTTTGGCTCGTTCGGCCTCCACCCTCTCACTGTCTCCCTCGCTCCTTCACAAGAGGTGGAGAAAAGGAGGAAAAGTCAACACGAGTGAAGGGGAAGGCAAAAGAGTGGTGAGGCATCTCTCAATGGGAGCAAAAGAGGACTGGAGAAGTTGGACTAATTTGAATTTTAGGAAGGTGCAATGTTTTCAGGAGGAGGACGCAGGATCAGAGGGACACGAAGCCGAGAGCGAATCCACAGTGAAGGTACAAACGGAGCAGAGGGAAATTTCAAAGGAAACTGAAAGCAAGTCTGAAAACTCAGTAAAGGCAATAATAAAAGAACAGGTCGAAACGGTGGAAATAAGATTAACAGAAACGGAGGAGAGTCAACTCAAAGAGACAGAGGAGTGTAAAATCCCTTTAAAACACAAGGAGGAAACGTTTCCAATTGAAAATCAAGATGGAGATGAAGACAATCCAACAGAAGAACCATCTCACTGTGTACAAGAAGAAAAACCCCACGCAGTGAGTCAATTTCAAGTCGTGGATCAACCAAGTCAAGAGTGCAGTGACAAAGAGAAAGAAGGTAAAGACACAGATGAAAAGAGGGAAAAACAGGAGCCAGAAAATGAGCCTGCTGACGAGGATGAGGACGGTGAGACACTCGGAAGAGCCGACGCAGAAACAAACACAGTGACGGTAATGCAAGTATGTGAAAGCTCGAGCGAGGCGCAAGTAGCACAGGCTGATGTGAAACCACAGGAGAGCCACGAAACTCAAAATGTGCAACAGGTGCAGACGGACTCGGTCGCAGAAGTCTCAAAGACGGAAACAGAGACGAGGCCGGACTCAGAGACAAACAACGATCTACAAGAATCAACAGATGAAACCCCCCCAAACAGGACGGAAACACAACAGGAACACGAAGAAGTGACGGAGGAAGATTCGTTTAAAGAAAAATACCACAGCAGTGAGTCATTAGAAGAACCAGAGGAGGAAGAGTCCTACACCCAAACGAAGGCCGACAACAATGAACTGGAAGAGACCAAAGAACAAGCAGGAGAAAATGCTGCTATGCAGGACAGAGCCCCGGCTGAAATGACACAAACAGTTTCAGAGAGCGACACGAAGACACGAGGGGAATCGTTAATCGTGTCAGAAAGGATCCAAGAAAAAGAAGAGCCTGACTTTCAGGACGATACAGGAACCGAAGATAAACTAATAGACATTGAAGACACGACGAAAGAACCAAATGAGGCTGAAGCATGTATATCCGCACAGGGGAACGAAGTCAGCATTTTGACTTTAAACTCAGATATTCTGGCTGCGAGTGACTCAGGTGTCTGCGATCAATCATTATCACAGGAAACACCCACAGGAGCTCAGGCCGCAGACTCTGTCAAACCCGTGGAACAGGAAGAGGCTTCGACTCAGAATCAGAGCATAAAGGTTGACTTGGTAGAAACTCTGGAGGCCAAAGCACCCGAACAACCAACGTCTCAGGTCACTTTGAGTTCTGCGGTGGAAGAACAAACCGTGAGAGATCCCCAAGAAAGCCCAGCTGGAGAGATCGAGGTTTTCACCTGTGCTGAACCAACAGATGGTCCAATTCCTGACGACAACCCACCCATCCAGGACAAAGATGCTCCCTCTAAGAAGGACCAGTCTGAATGGAGCAGCAACACCTCAGCGGAAGCCTCGAGTCACCACAGCAGCCGGTTTTCTGGGGATTTCTGTGTCCGCAAGCCGTCCAGCTCGCGCGGCTCTAAGTTGACACGAAGGCTCTCTGAAGATCTCTTCACCAGCCCTCAGAAAATTACCCAATCACAGATAATCCCAAATCAGGCAGAGTCACAAACCCCTCCTGCAGCTGCCGACGTAACAAAAGCTGCTCCAGGTGTCAGACTTCCAACAGAAGTATCGGAAGACGCCCCAGCACAGGAGGAGTCGCACCCCCAACCTGACGCCCAAAAGCGTTTGGGCCTCTTTGGCAGACTGAGAAGAAAACAGCCCAGAAACAACAAGACAAAGGGAACGCCTAAAATGCAAGTGCCCAAAATCCTGATTCAAGACTTCAGCGACGTTACGGAGGCTGCGACACCGGTCGAGGAAGAGGCGAAGGAACAACTGACGTCCAAGGATAGGAGGAGGATACGGAGGGAGCGTGAAAGAAGGGAAAAAGAAGAGGAGAGATTAAAAAAGAAGACGGCGAAAGCTCAGGAGAAAGACAGGGAGCAGGAGAGGAGAAAACCCCAAACAAGAGGGAAAAGCTTTCAAGGACAAAAAGAGAAAGATCAAAATCACATCACTCAAAAGGCAAAAACAGAATCAAAAAGGCGAAGGTCTTCTGCCACGTTTGCAGAATCTTACTTTTGACAAAAAAGTGTGAAGTCAGCTAAAGTACTTTGCAAATCAGTCGTCACCACCGGTGTGTGTGTGTGTGTGTGTGTGTGTGTGTGTGTGTGTGTGTGTGTGTGTGTGTGTGTGTGTGTGTGTGTGTGTGTGTGTGTGTGTGTGTGTAAATAGGACCAACTTCGTAAAGCACTTTGAGATTGCTTTAGCAGTTATAATGTGTTCTATAACTGACGTCCTTTTACCATTTGAGATGTAAATAATTAATAAATAATGTTTCCAAACTTTCAAAAATGTAGGTTTGTTTTATTTGGTGGAACCTGAAATGAGACATCTCGACAATAATTACCGAAATTAGAAGGAAGTGCTCCTGTTTCACAGAACGGATATCAGGTATACAGTGGCAATCTACAATATTAGTGAATACACTTACGTCCTCTGGATATTCACCCAGGTCCAAGTAACATTTGTGTGGTTCAGGAAAAAAAAAAAAGGAAATTACTTCCAACAAGTCCGTATTGTTATTTTCAAGAACGTCAGCTGTGACAGCACAGCAGCACACTGTCAGGTCAGCGTTGCTTCTTCTCTCACACACACACCAGTTCTCAGTTAGTCTGCATGACAGTCATCTTCACTGTCGCTGGCCAGAACTTCCTGACCCGACAGTGGCTGAGTGCTCATCTGAGAGGACGCGGGAAGTACGGATCCAAAGAAGAGGGACCGGAACTGTGAGAGGACGAGAAAATAATGAGAATGTAAAGAAAGAAATTGAGAGAGAAATATCTTCCAGGTCGTATGTAACAGGTGAACTATTTACCAAGTGCTGATTAAGATACCATGACACCATTCAAATAAATACATGAACCTTCATCCAAGTGTCAAAGGTCTTCAAGGACTTTTTTTTTATAAGTCTAAAGTAATCAAACATTCTCAGCTGTTCCATAATCTTCAGTAACTGAAAAAAATTTACTGAAATGTCGTCATGTTTTACATTTTTGCATCTTTGCTTTTGAAAAATGCCACCGTCAGGGGAAAACAAGCAAAAGCTCCAACCTGATTTCCTTTACCTTTTTGTTAGGTGGTCTGTCTGACTCAGCAGTTTCATCTTCCTCCCCATCGTCCCCCTTCCCTTCCTCACTGTGAGTCCTCCTCCTGTGATTGGCCGCAGGTTGATTCGAACACGAGGGATCCGGTAGCGAGGGTCCGGGTGGACTTGCAGCCACGGGTTCGGGAGCAATACTAGTATCCATGGCGATGAGATAGGAGTCGATGTCGTCATTCATGAAGTCATCAGGGGGCGGCGAAGGTGCAGAATGTGTTCTGAACAAGAGGAGGAGACAGCAGCTCAGAAAGGACGATGACATAAGTTGCATTAAATAGAAAAATCTACCGGTCCTCTGCTTTTTCACTTTATGCTGAAAGCTGTGTTTTAAACTTACGCAACCCAGCCACAACACATGTAACACATTATCACAAACAATTTTGAATATTTCAGTTATTTTTTGTTTTATTCTTAGTACATTTTACTTACAAGTCATGAAAATCAAAAACACAGTTACCATCAAATGTTTGTATTTTTAATTAGATAAAAATTTTTTCTGAATTTTTAACTAGAGAAATGTAGTTTTAAAAAACATATTTGAAACTGCTTTGTTTATTTGCCATGAGTATGGAAATAGCTGACAAGACAATTGAACAACGGTTGAGGAAGTTGTAATTGCTTCTCCAGTCAAAGTATTGCACCGTAAGTTACAGTCTGATCCACCAGGTGGCATCGCAGCCTGAATATTAGAGAGTTCCTGTCTTTATTAGAACTAAAGGGGCAAAAAATAGTTTACTTTGTATCGTCACTGTGCTTCAGGCATGCAAAAGTTCTTGTTTTGTTAGTTACCCTCTGCTGTTGTCTTTGTGAAGGCTGGGATCATCAGACAGCGTGGCCAGCACAAAGTTCCCCTCCAGGACACTGTCAGTGACTGAAAGCACCACAGGGCTGACACACACAAAAACACAACATGTGCACACAGAATGTTGATCAACAGCCATGTAACTAGTGATCACTTTACAGTCAGGTCCCTAAATAGAAATATTAAAAAAATTAAAATTCTGAATTTACTCTCTGCACACAATGGCGTTGGAACGAAACGATTAAGATGTTCTTGGGATGCAGACTCTTTGTTATAATTTGAGGGTATTTACATCCACATCAGATGAACATTTGAGGTATTACGCAAAGTATATGTGACCTCCTGCTTCATTTGAAATCCATTGTGGTGCTGTACAAAGCTGGAATGCTCAATAATAATGGACCTGATAAGAGTAATGGGTGAGTGTGCTCACCTGCCAGGCTCATCAAAGTAGATAGAAACAGGGAGGCCAGTGGACTCTGCAAACACTAACAAACCCTGGTGGAGATGGAAAAGACCTTTCACAACTTCAGCGCAAGATTTCCACAACAAATGACTTTGTCCTGTCTATCCTTATTTCTGATTTATTTATTTTTTGCTCTGTGACCTCACCCGTAGCTCCTTCAGACAAAAAGTGACGCTGTTCTGGGCCTGAACGGCAAAATGGTCAAACTCATCCGAAGGCAGGCACAGCTCTGTCAGCATGGCCTTGGACTGTTCTGGGAAAGAAGAAAACGAAGGAAAGATGCATCTTAATTACCCACAAATATTATAGTAACAGCTCAGAATGTATTTCGGTACAGAGTTTGAAAAACTAACGTTCATATATGACAGTCAAGGTCTCACACGCAAGCATCACCTGCCTCATATCGGCTGTGCCTAGTCTTTTTGAATTCCTGTCAATGTAGTTAATACTGGGGTGGAAAAAAAGATTAATTTTGAACCAAATAAATAATCTAAATGCTCTGTAAAGCCAAGACTGGTCTTGTCACCTGCTTCGTCCTCCACGTGGTTCTTGATCCACATCCGGTCATTACTCACTGACAGAGTAACTTCTTCCAGAGACGGAGGAAAATGCACGACTGTGTCAACGAGCACCCTGGCGACAAAAGAAGATGAGACACATCTGGAAGCTACAAGCCACATTAAAGTACATTTTACCTACATTCGTCATTTATTTGATTTATTTTTCAATCAAAAAAAAGTCTATTTATTGGTCTTACAAAAGCCTGTCATTAATACAGTGAAGAATGCAGAGGAGCGCTACAGACCTGGGCTGGGCTCTTAATACATTGACACAGCTGTCCTTATCAAACACAGCCTGCAAACTTTCACTGTCCTGGAAAGACAGGTTATGTGTCTTCAGGAGGCCTGCAGAGAAAATCCCAACACACACGCACACAGAATGAAATGCAACGAATGCACATCGTGATCCAGTGAATAAAACATGTGACAGGGGAAGCCGAGGGCAACCCATTTGGAAGCATCCATGTAAATCAGTGTGAGACATCCAAGAAGGGGGAGAGGGGCAGCGATACCGTGTTTGCAGTGTAAAGTGAAGGTCAGTCGGTTCTTGTCCTCATCCAGCTCGATGTGGCATTTTTCCACCGTCTTCTCCAAAGTGGCCAGAGATCTGAACACTGCCTGCACACTCTGACGCACAAAGGTAAAACAAGGGGAAAGATAGTATGTGAATATGACCTGATATATTGTGGCAACATTGTGAAACACGGGTTTTCAGAAACATTCACGTGCCTTATTGTCTCATTGACTTCAGCTAAATATTCACTATGACGGCTGAAATGTGCCACCGTGTAGAACAGGACTATCCAAACAAGGAAGCGCAGCTGTTTTTGCAAAACATGCACCCTGATAACCACAACCACAAAGAAGCAACACGACAGGAAAGATAGCACTGAAGAGGACAACAGAGAGGAACCTCATTCACTTATCTGCCTCCTCCCTGAAACTTCTCACAGTAATTCCAAACCATGAAGACTTCAAATAAAAGCTTAACAAAAAAAAAAAAAAGGTTTCCTATTTAAAACAACAAAAAGCAGCATAAACATACAATAACATTAGAAACATCGGGTATATTCCACATTCACACTATCTAGTGACAAAATGCTGTTCTATGTTCAAAGACCCCTCCCATTCTGGACATTGCCCTCTCAGGGGTAGAATACACTAACATGACAACAAAAGGAGGAGGAAGAATTGCCAAATAAATAGTTGATGCATTTAACTCTACCTCTCTGGTATTTATGGAAATCACATGAAAAAGAGACCAACGGAGAACGTCGATCAAGGGGAAACACTGGCAGCCCTTATCTGTGGTAACACTTTAAACTATATAATAGATGGAGCTGCTATATACTCACCGGTTTCCATTTATAAAATGTAAAGCAATACACAACAGCTGCTCTGCTGGGAATTCCACTTTTATAAAGTGTATTGTTTTCTTGTCGTCATAAATGTTATAAGTTTACTGCATGCTTATTACTGAGGCTGTTATTGTTGGAAAAACTTTAGTTTAAAAGATTTGAAGGTAGTTTTGAAAGCATTACGAGTCCTCTCAGCATAAGAGCAGCCCCCGTTGAAGAACAGAAATCTACTAGAAAACATTTATGTAGTTCCTCACTGAGCAATTCATGTACAAATCAAACATTTGGACAAAGAGCCTTTATGACTGATGAACTACACTGGATCAGACCAGATTATAGGATGTCTAAAAACATCCATTTCACACACCTTTATAGTCATCTTGCAGCGGAAGTCGTGCCCACTGGGGGTGGAGTACCTACACAACAAGCAGGAGGAGAAGTTATGTGTTAAAAATTTTTTTTATCTTAACACTCAAAGCCCTCTTGAAACACAAAAATGTGAAATGTTGTGGTTTCACCATGAAGAAATGATTAATGAGTGATAATGGGCAACAGAGATTAGATCACAGTTTATAGAATCTGCACCTGCTAAAGAAGAGTGGCGAGAACAGGAAACAAGCATACGCCGACCGAGAAGAGTTCACAGACCGCAGGGCCAACTACAGAGAGAGAGAACAGAAGAAAAAAAAAAAAACACAAATCATCTCTAATGCTTGACGCAAGTTGTCTATCAACAGGAAGCAGCATGACTTGACGTGTGGCAGGAAGAAGAGTGTCTGAGAGAAAGAAGACCCACGCCATCCTCCTGGGGCTCCACGTAGAGCTCGTCTCCAATCCTGGACAGAGAATGAATGGCTTTGGCCAACACTGGACGGTACACACACACACACACACACACACACACACACACACACACACACACACACACACACACACACACACACACACACACACACACACACACACACACACACACACACACACACACACACACACACACAGAGTTAGAAGTGCTTTTCTATATGAATGGCTTCTATTGTAGATAAAAACTCGTCTTATCTCCAACACCTCACATCTTATCAGAACAGAGGATGTTTGGTACCTTTCACGTTTCCTCCCGTGACGACACACTGCATCTTTTCTGTCAACGTAGCAAACTCCGCTAAAACTTCGCCAGCGCCTTCACATCCTCCGGGAAGTGAAGTACTCGGGGTACGGTGGTTTGAACACGGAACACGAACCTTCCCGTCGAAAACATGCTCAGTTTATTTACAGCTCGATCCTGCACTCACAGGTTTTATCCTTGTTTACGCCGCCATTACCCGCTTCCTCATTGCGCTCCAATCAGGGGCGCAATGACTCAGTGACGTCAGAGCTGTCTCGCGCGTCTCCGTCAGGCAGTTAAATAGGAAGTACAGTGTTTCTTTTCTGTAGTCGTAATAATAATAATAATAATAATAATAACTATGTGTGTGAATAAAAATAAAAACAAGAGTTTCAACATACTTCACAGAGGAAACTGAAGCAAGAAGAAACTTTTCAATATGAAATCTTTTAAAAGCATCGGAGACAAACCAGAGAATTTAACGAATCAGTGAATGCAAGGCAAAGGCAAGGCAAATTTATTTATAGAGCACCATTCAAACACAGGGCAATTCACAGTGCTTTACAAAGACATTTTTTAAAATACAGAAAAGCTTTACAAAGACATAGAAAATATATTAATATAAAATACATTAGAGCTTTAAAAGAATGAAAGAAATACATTAAAACAAAACAGCTTTTTAAAGTCCACCACTTGTCCAAACATTACAATAATGTTCTAACTGAATATGTGTTAAGGGTGAAATAATAGCGGCTGTTCCCTATCAACAAATTACCACTATTATAATGGTATTATTTAAAGTGCAAACATAAATAATGGAAGAATAAGCCTACATGTTTGCTTATTATTGTGACTCAATGTTTTCCTCACTGACTATTAAGTTCATGCCATTGTTGGAATGCAACTGCATGCATATGCTCACATATTGCCCTGTTCCCCATCCTTGAAATGTATGTAACTCTTGCTCCATATTGCTTTGGAGTGTTAATGTTTAACAGCACTATAAGGTTTTATGGTTACTCTGCATTTCAGTTCTCCAAACCTTTTTGTCACGTTTCAACAGATAAAAAAATTTCTATACAATGAACCAATACTGCACTCCACAATTAGTGAATGACTGCTGCAACACCCCTAATTTGTGAATTATTATTTAGGTGATACCTGCGTCACCAAATGTGTTATCCATATAGCAAAAAATGTTATGCACATTGAATTGACAAAATGATTAGAATTAACACCTTTGAATTAAATGAATACTTTCTAAATTCCAGGCCACTGTCAACTACAAGAATCGCTAATTGTTTAACCCATAATGTTTTACACGTCTGAGTTCACATTGTTTTTACGAAATGGATTATTTCAAGCATTGCTGCAGATATTTTCTCTCATTCTGGAGATACACATATAAATAGCAGCTGCTCTCAAGATACACCCTGTAATTACCAGTTCAGGGTCACGGTGGGAAGACAGAGTGTGTGTGTGTGTGTGTGTGTGTGTGTGTGTGTGTGTGTGTGTGTGTGTGTCTGTGTGCGTGCAAGCTAGGATAGTCAGTAATAGGAAGGAAGCAACAGGGGGCCAATAGAAAGACAGTCAATGAAACAGAGGGAGAGGGAAAGCAAGAGTCACTGTCGGAGTACAATTATCTCACCTCTCTGGTCTTTCTTGTTTGTCTGCTTCAGTGCGTAAGATCTGAGGAACGCTGTTGTGCACTGTCCCTCCTCCCATCACCAGTGATATAAAAGGCTGCTGTGGACTAAAACACAGGCGTGACTGAGACAGCCTCCGTGTGTTGGACATTTAATGGGAGCCGGAGGAACACTTACAGGACAGAAGCCGTGCAAAGTAAGGAACTCTTTTGGTTTGGTGCCAAAACAAGACAAAGATTCCTGTGGAGATTTCTGAGGATTCTTGCCAGCGTGGAGTCAGCATGGCAGAGAAGTATCCATGAGAGCGGGCACATGAAAAATGGTGAAGGTCAATTATGAAGCCAAACCTTAAAACGACTGGAGCAGGGTGGATATTTGTGATCAGTAGCGTTTTACATTGATGGGACAGGTTTGGCGTCGCAGGCATCTTCTTCAGACAAGATGGACAGAAGACTGACATGTTTCACACACAGGGACTATCATCTGTCATGGTCTCCAGCCTCTTTGTGAAGTGACACATCACAACAGCGCATGGAATCAATTCACGTTTTTGCCGGACTTACCGCTGCGCTCACGCATGTTTCTGTGACTTCTAGAGTTGATAAATAGCAGTTTTGTTTTTCTAAATGTCTCAGCCACAAAATCCGACAGACACCCAGGCCTTGGTGCAGTCCATGCTGCAAAGACTGAAGCTTCAGCCGGGAAGCGAGAGCCAAGCGCACCTGCGCACACCTGCAGCCATCACACCTGTTCCCACACGCAGGCAGGATGTGGAGAAAGAAGCATCCGTCAACCAGAAAGTGAACACAAGTCCTTTGAATGACTCTGGTAAGAGTGGCATCCCCTCAGAAGAGGTCAGGACCTCTTCTGTGGACACTGACGACGGCCTCAAAGGTGGTGAAATGAACGGGGATCTAAACTCCACCAACGCCCTGAACGACAACATTGATGGTGAGACTGGTGAGAACATAGGGCTATCACAGGCCACATTGCCTGGGGTGACTCCAACAGGAACAGGCCAGCTGCATCCTGCCGAATCATTGAAGGATGCTGATACCGCTTCCTTTGAGAGGACTAATGGAGAGCGGGTGAGTTCTAGCAGCGCCGCGACGACAAAAGACGCCTCTCGTGATGCAGATGCTGCCTCAAGCATGGGACAGAATCCGGCCCTGTACCAGGGCTTCACTCCCAGAGTCTATGCGTGGTCCTTGAAGAGCACAGGTCCTGACACCGGTGCTCCAGAGAATAAACTTTTGCATGGGGGCAATGGCGAATCGGGAGCTTTGGCACCAACAACGGCAAACAGCAGCTTTAGGAAAAAACAACGAACGCCGGAGAAAAAAACAAAAAGGTGGACAGCAAAGATTAAGGAGAGGTGGAGAGACAGACAAGGAAGTTTTGGCAAAAAAGGAAAAGAAGCAGGAGGGACGGCCAACCACGAGAGTGCAAAAGAAACTGAAGTAAGTCGTGTGCTTCTGCGGTCATTTCCACTTTTAGAAAATGTACCTCCTCAAACTGAAAATGCGTCACTTTTATTTCCCAGGTATTAGCCCCAAACCAGAGATTAACGGGCGAAAATCCATTCAACAACTCAGAAAACGATGAAGAAGCAATTCTCTCTTCTGTGGACGACAAAGGTCCGAGTGAATCTCCTGCACAGACAGAGGACAGCACCGCTGATGGACACGTCAGGTAATTAGTGTGCCGAGTGGCTCCAAGAAGAAGTGACACCCCCGTTGGCTTTTCTTTATTTTTCCTGTAATCCCCAAAGCAACGACTGTAAACTATGTGAAGCATTTGAAAAGTTTTCGACCGAAATTCTTTTACACCTCATGTGCCAAACACACCCTTGTCCCCGACAGCATCCCATCATCTGCAGTCTCACTTTCGCATTATGGCATGCGCCAGCAGGTTTTTGTAGCACGTCATGTCAGGAAACATTGCGAAACGTTGATGCAATTAATCACTGTAATCGAAATCTAACAATGTGTCTGCGACTCTCAGCCAGAGAAGCGAATTTTTCTTCTAGTGAAAACAAAAACCAAGGGAAAACCATAATCATAAGTACGTCATTATTACTTTAGTTTTCTCCTTTGTTTGTTTGCTCACATATTCCCATGACAAGTCACATGTAACTTCTCTTAAAAAAAACAAAAACATTTATAAATATAATTAATATTCTCACCATGAGGCCACTTTGCGGCTTGAAACAAAAGCAAAGCAATTTAAAGCATTCGAAGATAATAGTTTAAAAAAAAAAAATGCTTTTTTAGAAAGGTGAGATTTAAAATAGATTTGAAAGAAAAACAGATGAAGCAAGTCTATTTTTTTCTGTGGCAAGTATTTCCAGATTGACGGGGACCTGACAGAAGAGGCCCTGTGGCTTCTAGTTTGTAATATTTTACTGGGTCAGAGTGACAGAGACGCATCAGAGAACCTCAGACTGCCATTTGAAAGCGATGGCTAAAAGTGACCGACAAAGACATCAAAATGAAAAATATTTGTAAAAGACACATCTGAAGGTACAAATCCACAGTCACACACATCCAAAACACATACATGCTGTACATCGAAACACCCACAATAATTCAGTTAAATAACATCAGAGAGATACAGTAGACTAATAAAATAGGCCAATGAAATATAAGGTCTGTCTGTTTGTGGTATTAAAATAAGTTTTAAAAGTTTTGGGAAAACGATGGAAACTACACACTGATAGAACTGATATAATCCATTTTAATTTCAATGTTGAAAATGTACGGTAATGCAGTGTTGTGAAGCTAGAATTGGTCGATGTGTTGAATGTGTTCACTGTGAGATTAGTGAAAAGTCCGGAGAGGCATTTTGTATTAATTTTACTTTGATATGTTCACTGTGAATGAAGAGGAATATAAAAGAGTTGCTCTTTAAGATTCTATGTAACTGAGACAAATGGTATCTAAATATTAAAACTGACAACTAATATGTTTTAATTAAATCTTTACAAATGATTGAATATCACACGCTGGACTCAGAGAATAGCTAAATAGAAATGTAATGATAAAAGAGAGATAAATAGAAAATGTGCAAACCAAAATGTGATGACACACTTCATTCAGATTAGGGGGCAGAGAGCTCGATCTAATCCCATCTGATATTTAGTGGAAAGCAGGGTCGATTCTTGGGAAGTACTTGACAGACTTGAGAGTTTAAACCAGCTGGACACTGTGTGAGAACAAAAACAAACCTAACATGAACTGTGTTTGTTGTGTATAAAAATACTGAAACTTTGGAATGATGTTGATGAGGGGTTTGTTATGTGGAGGGCCGTTTCCTTACATCAGGAAAAGAACTGATGGAAAATGCTGCTATTAGGAGGAATTAAGACATGTAGTCTATGCTTTTGTTTTTGTTGATTGTGTCAGTCGTCAGACCTTGATGTGCGTCTGCATTTAGTAAGATTGAACCGTGTGCAATGGTCTGGTGTGTTGAAGTATTTGTAAAGAATTTTAACAATGGAGCTCGCAGAAGCCCTGACACTACTGTTGCATAGTATAAATACCTAAATACATGAAAAGGTCATTTTGTTCAAAAAAATATCTTCAGGTAAAAGCACAAAGTACTCCTCTTAAAATAAATAAGTATTAGTTATGATTTATCAATATTTCATTGCATAAATTATCTATGTTCAAGACATTTCTCATTTAATAAAGTGCATAAAAATACACCATGGCTAAGAAATGTAGACATGAAGCTAGATGGTTTTTTTTCTGTATTATAAAACAAACCTATTGGCTACATCAATTAAAAAGATTTAAATTTAAATTCAAATGTTATTGAGGGTGTATGTCGTTCCGGTAAATGATTATTGTAGAGTAAATATGCAGATTAAGTGGATTATATGGTGTAATTTGTATTTGTATGTTGGAGTAAAATTACCTATAAAAAAATAGATTTGCAAGTAGATCTGATCTAAACCTGATTGCTGGGTTTGATCATCTCTTATGATTTCTCCACCAGAAAGAAAATGTAATGTTTGTTCACACTCAACCTTGTTGGAATTGAATTTGGTATATATATATATACCAAATATATACCAAATTTATATACCAATTCAATATATATACACTGTATATATACTGTGTGTATATATATATATACTGTATATATACTGTGTGTGTATATATATATATATATATATATATATATATATATATATATATATATATATATATATATATAAAGTGCTCCTAAAGTACAAACTGAATTATCCAGCCATCATTACTCAGATACTCATGTATCGACCAGTGTCCAATAAAAATCCACACATGCAGACTGAGAACATGTAAACTCTGAGACGAGAACCACTGTGCTGCTGTTAAATTGAATTTCTGACGTCTACATTCCTGTTTCAGATCTACAGGCGACTTTGAGTTTGGTCTCGGGTCGTTCAGTCTGCTGGAGGAGATCACAAAGGGTCAAGAGTGGGCCAAGTTCTTGAACCCCAACGTGTTTTCAAACCAGATCCCATCACAGGAGAGGCAGGTTCAACTCAAAAACCAACCGGATCCTCACACTCCATCAGGGGCTTTTAACCAAGTGAATGCTGGGAACAACCAGTGGACCTTCGGCAGTGTGGAACCATCGCGTGTTTTCAGTGGAACTCAGGTTTCGCCTGACGCTTTCCTGCCCGTCAGCATGGACGTTACAGAGGGAAAACAAACGGATGGGAGGCTGCACACAGAGGCGAACCAATCAGAACCGATGGAGGACAGTCAGAACCTGTCAGACAGTGAATGGAAACCACCGTCATCGCCTGTAGAGGTGAGATTATTTCTCTTCAGTGAACCAAACAGAGGTGAAATCTCATCTCATTTCCCTCGGCGATGAATCTACTGATTGTGACAAACTTGATGTGCGTTTTTCAGCCGCTGCCTTCAGAAAGTGTTCGCGGCTTGGTGACGAGGAATCGGATCCAGCTAACCAGAAAGAGACACCATCAGTCCGCCGATATGCTGCAGCCTGAGAAGATGAGCGACGGAGAGGAGGCAGAGCAAGGTCAAAGCAGCGTCATACCCAGAGTTATTACGCTATTCTATAGTTTATGTTTTAGGTGAACGGGCCTGTAAACCATGCCTCATCCAGCAAATATAGAAAAATCAGATTAAATACTTTTGAACGTTGAGTTAGGTACTTGTTTTGATTTGTTCATGCAAAGAATTGAGGCTCAACTAATTTCACTTCCTTTTTTTTCTTCTTTTTTTTTTTTTTAACAGAAGCGTCTATAAGCAGCGGTCAAGACATGGAGGAAACAGACGGGTCACAACCGGATAACATCACACCAAACCCTCATCCTACAACTCTGTCTCCATCCTCTCTGAGTCCCACCTTTCTTCCACCCCGGGGAGTCCTCAAACACTCCATATCCAGAGATTCACAGTCCTCAATGGAAACGCTGTCAAAAAGGGTAAGAAGTTGTGCATCACAGCGCCCCCTTTTGGCATGAAATCAAATTAAACGTCTTGATAGCGTCTCAAATCAAATCACATTTTAGGTTTTCAAGGTCATATCTTTTGAAAACAACACCAATAATAATAATAATAATAATAATAATAATAATAATAATAGAAAGGTTCTGGGAGCCTCTACTTGTGGCTGCAGCATGTTTCAGATCCCTGCTCTATATGAAATGTACACACATCACATATTATATAAATTATGTCTTTGTTTTAGTTGTGCCCTGTATTACACATTATGCAGTGTACATTTGGCCTGGCCGCCTGTAATGTCTGCTGGACAATACGTGGGAGAAGTTTCATGCTGCCACGAGATGCCACACAGTGACTGTAAAACAGAGTAAAATGTTCTACATACATTAATTTGAACCCTTAAGTAACTCAGTATAACGTTGTTCTTGAAATCTTCCGCTCATCTGCTCCGTGTTTGTGTTTTTCATGTTTCTGTGGATCAGAGGCGAGTTGAGGAGAACCGGCACGTTCATTTTTCCGCGGAGGTGGTCGTCATACAGGCTCCAGAGCCGGATCTGGACATCACTATCTCAGAGGAGGATTCACAAGAGGAAGAAGAGGAGGAGGAAGACTCTGTTTTTCAGAAGGAGCTGGAGGTGGAGCATGTGGTGGTGGAAGAGGTGGCACCAGCCCGTCGACCTGCTCTGCCTAACTGGATATTGGCCCTAAAGAGGAAGAACACAGGGAAAAAGCCCAGATAGTGACTGTGACAAATGTGAGGACCGAAACTCACTAACGTTTGTTTTTTTACGAGTGAAAATACTTTTTTAATCATTTTTTTAAAGTAAAAAATATTTTTTTAATGAATTTAGAACAAAGCATGAAACAAATGCGACTTTAAAGGGAGTTAAATACAACAAGTATGTATTATTTTACATTATTGTTTAATTATCTCTGATTATTAAACAGGATTTAAAAAGAAAAAACAACCTTTACCCTCCTCCTCCTTACTGTCCCTTATCTATGTGAACTGGAATAACTGGAGTAACTAACATGCTGAGAAATCTCTTGTTTTCCATCTTTCACAAGAGTTTCATCAGCGTTGATGAGTGTCTTCCTCCAGTTTCTCGCAGGACAGCAGCAGACGGCGCTCTGGCCTGCTGTCTGTGTCACTGACTCGCTCCACATCCTGTCTCTTGGTAATGGCTCCCCGTCCAACCATAGTGCCGATTAACCCCAGAAGAGGGAAAGCATGAGCGATAAGAGCTGAAGAAGTGGCTATTGACGATCAGCGCTTTCTTCTTCTGGGGTTTCATGAAGCTTTCTCGCCTTTGTCACCGTGAGAATTATCATTGAAGCAACATGTATCAGCACTTTTGCAGTAATACAAGTAGAAAAATGTTAATCGTCACCTGTGACTTTCTTTTTTATCTTTTTTTCTATTTTTTACCATCGCTGCAGTTTTCAGGTGTTGCAGGCGGAGAAACACGTGAGTCTGTACCATGTCATCACACATGTTAAAAGACTAACCTTAATATTTTTGTGGCTTTAGACTTTTCTTCCCTTCATGCAACACACTGCCCAAGCATCATGCAAAAACAAACAATCCTCGTTTTACTTAGACAACAATACAGAAACCGAAGCTGCGTTGTTATCCCATTCATAGTTCTTTGTGAGAAAGGAAGATCTTATAACACATCATTTACACGGAGCGTGCATGAACACACACTCATCAGTTGCAACGATCAGAGTGCTTCTTCCTTCTGCTGATGAGATGAGTCGCAGCTTCGTTTCAAACGTTGACAAAAGGCAGATTTCAGACGGACAGAGTGCTCTGCAAGCTCTGTATTATATTTCTGGTTTTCCCATTACATGCATTACTACATTGATTTGTGTTATCAAATTAGTACATAAAAAAACTTTGTGGCTAACTGCTGTCACTTCCTCTGCACCCACTTTTCTTGGATATCTTTCCTCATAAATCAGTGTCCATTAGGAGGCTCTTTAGCTGATCGCTTAGTGTCCCGGTCAGTTTAGACGGGAGGGGAGAAGACACGGGGAAGGGAAAGGGAATGAAACGTTTGGGCAAATTGGAGAGAGCTTAAAAGGACATGGAAGTACATAAATGTCTATTATGATAATATGTGAGTCAATGACAGCGAAATGAGAATCATGTCTCTTTAAAGTGTTTGTTATAAAAAAAGAAGAATTACATCAGTCCATTAGTCTGTACTCACTGTGCAACACCACCCGGAGCGAGAAATGGGCTTTTTGTAAACCTCAAGCCACACACACACACACACACACACACACACACACACACACCCACACACACACACACACACACACACACACACACACACACACACACACACACACACACACACACACACACACACACACACACACACACACACACACACACACACACACACACACACACACACAAACACACACACGTATGCAGGCCCACACACACCCATATTATGTCACTGGAGATGTTGGTGAGCTTATTGAATATACGAACACGATGAAAAGGAGATAAACACACACTTTATGCAAATAGTTTATTGTGTACACTGTTTTCATTGTCGAACACATTTTCTTTACAATTGTGGATTATTGACTGGAAATTGAAAAAAAGAGGAAGGCGAAAGAGATTTCTTTAGCATTAATATTCAACTTTATTATTTAGCATTAATATCTAGTTTTATCATTTAGGCTTGATATTTATTGGATAAACAAGAGAGTATGGATTACTGTAGTTAAAATGCTTTAAAATGTCCTATAGAGTGAAACTAGCCATGATAAAAATAAAAGAAGCATATTTATTCCTGAATATTTCTGCCTGAGATTAATCATTTTCATAACCGACTGTTGTTCATACTGTAACCAGACGGCCGACTTTTTGCTTGAGTATTCGTAACAAAAGTGACTCAATTATTCCCATTTTCAATCCTTCTTCCACTTAGTTTGAAACATTTGGAGGCAATGTGATTCTTCTTTACCCACCTCTACACGCCTTACTACATTTATAGCTGACCACGCAATGCTGACAACAGGAAAAGACGCAATGAACTCCTGCAAGGCCAAAAGTGAGGAGCGAACTCCAAGAGAAATGTCCATTTGTTCGGACTGTGTTTAGGCGTCACAGGGGCTGGTCAGAGTTACTGAGGGAGAGGGCTCCAGAGTCGTAGGAGCTCTTGATACCGGTTTTCAGTGACAGCTGGCTGCCTGGGCTCTGAGCGGCAGATGCTGCTATCTGAGCATCTGAAACCTGGATAGAAGAAAGAAAAGAAAAAAGTACATGACGAATGTGATGAAGCTCTAGATAGATGGAGATGCATAGTGCTGTGTCATCAAAAACGCATTACCTCTTCAAACTTTTTGGCTTTGTACTGATCTGCTCCTTTGAGGAAGTTCAGTAAGATATAATCACATAGAACTGTTCCCTGCAAGTGCAAATAAAAGGAAATACTATGGCACCTGATGGAAACACACAGAAAATACACCTGAGCCAGAAATCAATCGAATTTAGAAATTCATACTAGTCCAATAGAGGTGAAGGCAGCGACCAGGTTGATCAGTGTTGGGATGGTGTTAAACTTCCCCGCCTGAAAGAGATTGTTCATTTTTATAAAAAAAAGTGCCCGTTCAGGTGGGATCATTCCTACATATGTATGAACACAATTCAATTTAAATCCAGGTGAAAAGTAGCCGTTATTTCACAATACTCACCTTGCCAGTGACCATGACATCGAAGCGGATTGCATAGGCTTTGTGAAGGGTCCGGAACTCAGTGCCATCCTCTGCCACGTAATATTTAGCAAATCTAAATTGGGACAAAAAATAAATAAATAAATAAATAAAAACTGAAAATTACAATTAAAAGAGTAAGAATGAGCGAATTCCAAGAAGAACTCCACTACCTGAAGTTGTAGCCCTTGGAGACGTTGTTCTTGGAAAACGGTGCATCAAGTCTGGTGAAAGAGTACTGGGGTACACAGTATTCAATACTGCGATCCAGGTTACACTTCCACTGAATGTTTATTCCAATTTCTCCACCCTGAGAGAGAAAATTCAGGAAATTAAAGGCTCCTCACCTTTAAAGATGTTTGCCTAATCGTCTGTGTTGTGATCCAAACCGAGTCAAACTAAACCTGCAGTGATGTGGTTTGATGCCCAATGTTGCCTGTTCATGTGCGATCATATCACAAGTGAAGGAAGTTGATGAATTGGTTAAAATCTGTATTCTAAAACATACAATCATCGCTTTTATAATCGTCTTCCCCTTCTTCTGATGCGTGCGTAGCAACTGTACTGTAATGTTACACTTTCACTTTAGGCCTTAAGAGAGATGCGGCAGACCTTTGTTGACAGGTCAGCAATTTTATGCCCGGTGTAGTTGAGCACATCCCCAACACGAAAGATGGGGCAGGAGGAGTTCAGCTCTGAATGGTAGGTACAACTCTTGATCTCTTCAGAAGTCATCGTGGAAGGAAAGTTCCCTCTGGGAGAAATGAAAACATCACTTTTTCTTTTTGTTGGATCATGGTTGACGTATAGATATTTGCTCCACGTGCGCGGGAGCGACTTACCTGGTGACATTAAAGAGCGGGAAGCGGACACTGTTTTTGATGAAGATGGTGAAGTTGTTCACATCCGGCATGGGATCACTGTGAAAGTCCGAGGGAAAACCAGTGAGGTTGGAATTTCCTCTGCTTCCGAAGCACAAGCCTAAGCGTGTTTTCAGAGGTGTGGAAAGCTTACACGTGGACTTTATCGTCCTCAGCTGGACACCATCCTTCGATTTCACACTGACCAGTCTCATTGGACTCTCGAAGGCAAACACCTGTAATCACCCCTGGTGCACGAAACAGACAGACAGTTCGTTCACAATGGGTTAGGGTTGGATTGAGTTAAATTGGCGAGAGCTTCTTAAGGTTAAACACAAAAGTGCTGCATATCTCCATGTGAAGAGAAGGCCTCTCTCAAAGTCACTTCGTAGTGTCAGTTCCTGAACTCACCATTGGAAAGGATGCTACCATAATGCTTGTGGCAGTCTTCATCGTTATCACAGGCAAACTTTTTCCCATTCTGAAACGTGTACAGAGAAACATCAAACTTGCACATGGAATGTGTTAATTTATTCTGTAGGAACTATAGTAAATGTCTTCACACATCAAAAGTCATCCCATCACACAAAAAGGTTTTACGGTATCGAGAATTGCTTCTGCCCACCAAAAAAAGTAAAACCGCGGAAATCCATGCAAAGCAAACAGGCACTTAATGTTTGTGATCAGAGAAAATGATGATGCAGCTCATTTTTAAGGCGCAGTTTTTGCCCGCAACTCCAAAATAATTGAAAACAATAATGTGCATCGCTTCTTATGTTACCACCACATAAGACGCTGTAGATGCATCAAATCCTGGTTGTCCTGGTTGTGCATCAGACAATAAGAAGGACGGGTGATTTGAAACTTTAAAGTGTAAAAGAAACAATTGCGAAAGAAAGAAATTTGAAAGAGGACTGTTGGTATTGGTGTAGAGAAAATCATGGCGCAAGACTGAAATGAAATCACAAGGCAAAGCTGAAATTAGGGGCTATTGAATTGAATTCTGAACACTCAGTCTCCAATGTCGTTTATCTTAATGGCTTAATATCCACGTCTAAACCGAGGCTGCGAGTAATAAAAAGCTTTAAAAATGTATTTTTAAAAACACTTTAAAGTCTGCAAGCAATTGATGCTTACAGGTTATGACTACAAAAGCACCATCACATTTGAAATAAAAAAAAAGACCCATATTACTTCCCACATACTTGTAGAAAGTTCATAATTATTCTAGAAATCATTTGTAATAGTCTGTAACTGTTGCATTATCACATACCAAGTCTTAAATATGGCCTCATATTAGCACGAATCTCTTCCCTGATAAGAAAATCTTCTTCGATTTGAAGATAGTGGAAAACAGCCCACAGAACGCCACACTGACACTTTTTTATGTAAATATTAAGGCTCGTCTATATGCACTTTGCAATTCACCATCATTGGCTTAACAATAGTCGCTATCTTCAATAGTTGTACACTGCTTTGAAATCTTTGCTCTGTTTACACATGAAGTCCTCCCAAACTTCTGTGATGAAAGACTGAGCAGATCACTGAAGACGTTATGCGATTATCTAATTTAATATAATAAAAATAAAAAAAAAGATAGTAACAGTATTCTGCAGGAAACAATTTAATGTGATCACAGTGAGACAAGACTCCGTGACTTGTTTTGATGAGACGAGCATCAAAAGGCACACAGAGATGTGGTCACTCGAGGAAAAAAGGGAATTTGAAGGTGTCCTTACCTCCGCACATCGTCCCTGGGTCTGATTTTGAGTGATGATGAGTTTGGTCATGATGCAGAACACACTCGTACCCTAAAACGCAGTGGAATATTTAATGTATAATTCATGTTTAACAGCCATCACGTCTTCATAGACAACATGATTAATCCTAGAAATTACAATCAAATTTTCATCCCAAGTTTCTGCATTATCGTCTCACATGCAATTAATCTTTTTTTTCTTCTTTTTTTTTTTAACTGCATTTGTAAAAAAAAAAAACAGGTTTTACACACCTGAGAAGGTGAAACGTAATCGGCTACGTCCATCGAACGGTTGTTGAGGTAACCGAAGCCTTTGACTTTGGTCATCACCGAGGATTCAATGCCCGTGTCAGTCACCTGATAAGCTTTCTCATAGATGAAGACCCAGCTACAGGATTAAAAAACAACATCAAGAGTTCAATTACACAAATAATATTAATAGGAGTCTTATTTCTGGGCTCGTTTAACTTCTGTTTTAGTTTACAGTTTGCACTGCGTGATATTTCACACACACACTAAACAAACCCCAATTAAATACACAAGAAAATGTTGAGCAAAAGACTACAAACCCCACAAAATATGTGATGATGAGCAGCTGCACGATCCGGTTGATGATGCCAACGGACCAGCTCTTGACCACCACCGACTTGGTGGTCTCGTAGGTGAAGAAGTCGGTAATGAAGCCCCACACCATCGAGCCCATGGCTGCTTGTGAGTTTGACGACCAAGACCTTCCTGAGAGAAAAGCACAACTCTTCTTTTACCTTCAACAGGTGTCTTGATGTGCCAGAGTGAGGCTCCCTGAGCCTGGTTCTGATGATGCTCAGACTGGTTGTGTCGTCCCTTCCGCCCGGCCCGTGTTCGTCTGTCTCATCGCGTGTTTGATGGCTGAAGCTCTCTGTCTCTTCTCTCGCCTCGCTGTCTTTGCTTCATTGCTTTATGACACAAGCCAGACCTCCCCCTTCTTTACTCAAATGAGTGAGAGGAAAGTGTCTCATTTGTCCCTCCCTCTGTCTCTTTCCTTCTTCACCACAAATCCCCAGCTCCCATGCCTCTTACATCCACATCTCTGGTCTCGTTTGTCAGTGCTGCAATCATGGGTTGTTTTTTTTTTCTTTCTATTTTTCATCATCTCATTGATGTCCAATTTAAATCATGACACCTGCCCTAATAATCCCATTGCACCACAAAACACACGGCAGCTTTTGGACGTCTCGTTCCAGTGCAAAGCCAAAATATTGAATCAGCCTCTCGTCAACTAGAACAGTTTATTTGGAGGAGCAACTCAGCACCTTTGAGAATGCAGAGGTTAGAACCCTCGGTTGACTTTTACTGTCCTCCACAAAGTCTGCCACAGAGCTTACACAGACATAGAATAGGCCCCGAGGCAAACACATTCATGTGTGAAAAGGTTTTGAAGTCTTAAGCATGTTTTTAGATCAGAACCAGGTTTCAGCCTGTGAAGTGACTTTGAAATCCTGCGAACCGCAGTAGCATCATGCCCTCTCCTACAAGATCCTGAAACGATAAACCATATTGGTGTTTTTTATAGATTTAATATAAAAGTCAAACCTCATATATTAGTTATTTAGGTGGAAAATGGGAAAGTGAAAAAAAGGAACTATTAAAAAAAAGCTGGAGTTTTGTAACTTATATTGTCACACCTCAAGGCTTGCACATAAAGAAGCAAAGAAAGAAAGAGAGTGAGCCGGAGGACGATTTGCTATAAAAGTCTCGCTGCTTGGGGAATAGTCAACCACGTTTCTGACCACTTGGCTAATGGGCCATGCTGAGTGTTTTAGTAAGTCAGCCATCCATCCATCTCTCGTAGCTGCTTTATTCAGACTCGGGTCTCGGGGGAGCTGGAGCTCATCTCAGCTGTCATTGAGCGAAAGGCGAGGTTCACCCTGATTTGGTCGACAGTCCATAACAGGGGTAGCAGACGACCACACACACACACACACACACACACACACACACACACACACACACACACACACACACACACACACACACACACACACACACACACACACACACACGTGTCTCCACGTGTACTAAACCGCATGAGTACATGGAGATGGAGAAAACTTATAGAAGTACCGGGAGGTCATGGAAACGCCACATGAAAGCCTTGGCTTGAGCCAACCAGGGTCCTTCAACTGAAAGGTCACAGTAGTAACTGGATCACAGTAACAACTGCTTCGTCACTAGTAAAAAAAAAAATAGAGAAAAAGTAAAGGTATGCTATTTTCTATATGAGTCTTCCATCCATCCTCCATAGTCACTTTATGCAATACGGATGGGCAGTAAACCTTTCATTGACAGTTTCACACACAAACACACAAATATGTTTGTTTTAGAGACACACGAACTCCCCACAGGGAGGTCACAGATCCAAGAATGAACCCCTGAGAGTTCTCACTGCGAGGCATGAGGGTAAATCTCTATACAAACCAAATGTATCACTCATATTGCACAATCTGAAGCTTGTATTATTCAGGAACATATAGGCCGGGTATGGGCTCCTTTAATTGCTGTGGGGTTGGCGAAGAAGTCGTCCTCATTGCTGTAATACCAAATTATGAGTAAGTACTACAACCACAAACATTTATGAGCATTATTGAATTGAACTGAATCGAAATGAATTGAATGTCTGTAATCAAAGTCAACATGCATTTTATGCTTCTGCATTTAAATAAATAAGGTAGATACAATGATTTGAAACCATTTCAACAGATTCAAACGTGTTTAAAACTTAAATTGATCTGTGTGTATGTGTGTATGTGTGTATATACAGTATATAAGACTGAATTGAAACAAATTACTTAACAATGAACTGTGCATTTGTGCTCTGCATGTCAACAATGGCCAATGGGATCAGCTGGAGCTTTAGACTGTGTTGACAACAGATATTATTTCACTTCATTACTTTATTTTATTGGTGGCCACAGGGCAGAAGTCAGAACCACAAATAGAAGTAAAAAATTGACCAGATTAACTGGTCTTCTTCTGAAATGCTGCTGTGAGTATGAACTAAAATAAAACCGGAAGGGACAAACAGGTAAGACACACAGACTTTTACAAAGACGCAGCAGGAATTTTGTAACAGTAAATACTTCTGACTTAAATGTTTCCCTTAAGCAGCAGCTAAAGTTCAATACATCTCCATTAAACACCTTTTTTTTTCTTCTCCGCATTGCAATACATCATCAATACTGATTCTATACTTACATACTATCCCTTACATGAGCACGGAGGCTAAATGCATAGGAGCAGATTTCAAAAATGTGGCACCGATGACAAGCGTGCAATAATTGCGACACATGATACAACTTGTTCTCGACCCTCTCATGGACCAGCAACATTACAGGCCTTCACATTAGGGGGATAATGCAACGCAGTGACAGAGTGTATGTATGTGCACGTGCGCACAGATAGTATGTCATTCCTTAAGTGGGTCCATTATGTTTGTGGTCAGTTAATGGTAACCCAATGCAAGGGGAGCCATGCACAAACACGTGCTCGCTGCAGGACGAGAAACCAGAAGCAGGCTTTCAGGCTGCATGAAAGTGTTACATTTATCAAAATGGTGTGCTGTGAGCATTCTTGTAACGGCCATTGATACTGGAGAACGTATACGTCTGCTCACGTGAGCCACTGTTTATCAGAATGTGGCCGCGAACGCGTGAGGAGGAGGCCGAGCGCTGACCGATGGATCCGTCAGCGAGAAGAGAAACCCTTGTGTACGTGATCCTGACATCGCAGGGGGGGGATCTCTTCAGACACGCGGCCCGCTCGACCCGTTTCTCGATCGGTCCGTTTTAGGACATACCAGCACATCCGAGAAAACCTCGCAGCCAAACACATGACGGAGGGCCTACACAGGAAAAACCACATGACTTCTTGTTACCGGCCCCACCAAAATGTATAATTAAAAGAGAAAAATGGATGTTTCATTTAAAAAAATAAAAAAATAAAAAATCACTGCATATTTCTCAGTGTTCATCCATCAGTTTTCTATACCACTTCATCCAACTTAGGATCCCATCTGACTGAAGCACTTTCTTAATGACATAAATGTGCCATATAAGAAAGATTAAAGGAATGTAGGAAAACAATGCAAAATGTTCGAGGTTGCGTAGTCAAAGTCTATAAATCTTATTTAAACTTGATGACAAACACAAACGTGCCTCTGGGATTTGCTTCGTCTATTCTGAGCTGCTGGGAAAGAGGCAACACGGCTCATATATACATGACTTTGTAAGAGCAAGTACTCTCGATGGATGTATGAAAAGCTCAAAAAGTCACTGCTTTCTAGCGCAGGAGTAACTTTCACATTCTTCATGTCTGCTGCTCTGGGCGGCGCAGTGTTCTGATGGTCAGGACGGCAGCCTTACAGCTCCGAAGCTCCCATTTCAAGGCTCTTTGGAACAAAGTCTGCATGTTCTTGCTGTGTATGCATGGCGTTTCTCCAGTCGGTTGGGCTTCTTACTATAAATCCAAAGATTGCCAGGTTAATTGGACATCTTGAGTGATGTTCTGGTGAATGGGTGATTAGCCTCATGATGAACTGGAGCCCTATCGAGGCTGCACACTGCAAATTGTAAACCTTGTTTGGACAAAGTGAGTACAGAAGACGGACGGATGTTTCTTTGCTGGCAATAGATGACTTTTTATCGCACACACTCGAGCTCCTTTTGTGTTTGACTACGGCCTGACGGAACTGCGTCCCGCTGGTGACAGCAGGTGAATGATGTCAGACACGAGAGGTCAGCCTCAGGACATCCGGTCAGAGAACCCGATCATCAAAACCAACACTATCTGAGCGGATAGGAAGCTCTTACCCGGGTGTGTTTGGCTTTTAAAAACCACACTCCAGACCACCTTGAGCTTTTACTTCAGCCTATTGTTTAAAACCGCTGTCTCCACTCCATTCGCCAGCGTTTCCATTTAATACACAGTTCCAAACCGCCCAGCCTGTTTAAAGGCCCATCAGATTGCTGTGGGAGTATCTTCAGTGAGTTCACATATTAGGGTGGATTTCTTCCCCGGGACATAAAGTGGGGAGTTAATGTGATGCAGAGCCACTGCTACCTTGTTTATGATTAGATAGCATGGTCATAAAAAGAATGTGGATTGCTTTTCCAGGATTTTAAGGACAACATGTTATTTTTAGTCATAACTTTACAAAACTTTGTTTCATCGTATTAGGCACGATTTGTTTAATTTGTAAAAAAAAAAGAAAAAAAAAAGGCCAAAGTGTGGGGCGGCCAACAACTCAGGGTTACCTTGTCAGGGGAAACCAGTTTCACAGCAGGATTGTCAAAATTTGCATTTTTAAGTTTCCCCTTTTTCTTCTTTTATAAAGACATGAAGAGTAAAATCTTTTACATTCAAATGTTTAAACCAATTGAGATGAGCAGAAGCAATGCTGCAATTTTTCATAAGTCTATTTACAACCATGGTAAATCATCACAATTATATCATTTGTTAGTAGCGAACCATTCAGTTATATTCAGTTTTGAAGTAAATAGATATTTGTATCACCGTCACCTCAGAGAAGATCTTTAGGAGTCGTGCACATATTTCTAGTAGTTTGATGTGTTAATTTACTTTTGTCTTCATCAGTCATCAACACACACACTTCAGCTTGGTGTAACATGTGATGCGAAATTTACAGGTAAATGTCTAGAAGTGCTTCGACACACAAAAATCAATAGCGGCCAGAGCCATAAGGCAAATAGAATACAAATACTTCTATTAATCCCAGAGGGAAATTAAGATTTGCTCCACACAGAATAGATGAGTTGAATATTAAAGACAGGATAAAAAATTAAATAACACTCAAGAATTTATTGAAAATGATTCATTTATTTATTTCTTCCTGAAAATGAGATATTGCAAAACAAAAACAAACACAAAAGAGAATCCACTGAATTGTTTTGGGGAGGACACGCAATGCTCTGCCTCTTCCACATCGTCCAGCTAATAACAGCTACAATCCTCAGTGCTATTTCACTAAAATCACTTTCACTGGGTCACGTGGCGAACGCAACACCATCATTTCACTTTTAACCGATCCGCCGGGAGAAAACCTGCTCAAACGTCACGTTTTACAGGAGTTTTCAGAGTAAACCAGAGAGGGGTGTGTTCACGCGGCTAAAATGAAACGTGGAGAAGAAGGAAAACACAACTGAAGGTCCGTCGGTCTGGTATCAACATGGAGTAAAAATGCTTGGTCCTTGGTGAATGAAAGTGTGAACGTGGTTCTAGTCGGACTCTTCCTCTGAGCTGGCCGGCGTGGATACTGCCTCCTCTTCCTCCTCCTCCTCTTCGTCCTTTGCTTTCTGATTGGATAAAACAAGCTTTAGTGGGTGGCAAATGTTAGAGACTAGGATGCAAGTTATGATGGATTATTGTTGGTTTTAAAACAAATTCAAAAACCTCCTTGGCAGATTCGGGTTGTGTGTGTTGGTCAATAAGAACATGATTCATTTTTAGCAGGTTAAATTAAAAACACTTAAAACATTTTCTCCCCATAATCTTTTGGGAATCCTCGCAATTCCTGTAATAATAACAACAACAATAATAATAATAATAATAATAATAATGCACAAAACATGGAAAAAATGTGTCAGTCAGTTTTCAGGAAAATGAGCAGCATCAACTTAAGTTTCCATAATATTAAGCAACAACTTTTCTGAACTTCCTTATCGGCCTGTTCTCGCCACACATTGTCTGTCGGAGAGGCGACTGCGTGTCATCAAAGTCAGACCGTTTGAACGTGAACCATCAGTCAAATCGACTCATTTCTATTTCTTCCTCAGCAAGTCATTGTCTTCTTAAAAAAAAAAAAAAAACATTTAGAAAAGATGCAGCTATTGTTTTTACATTTTTAATTAAAGACATTAATTGTTTATACTGTAAAAAGCAAAGTTGTTGTTGCCTCTTTTAAGTTGACAGGAGCCACATCTACTTTCCTGTAGATGTGCCCTTTGACACTTTGTGAGCCTGTGGTTATGCTCGCGGGCAGATGTCTGATACTTTCTCTGTTAATGGCCGCTGCTGCAGCCTTTCTGATAACAACACTTGCGTAAACCGGTTTTACCTTCTTCCTCTTCGACTTGCTCTTGTGGTCGGAGTCTGAAGAACTCTCGCTGGTCTCGATGAACTCTTTGCTCTTAAAGCTGTCGTTGCCTCCGCTGCGCTCCCTGTCTTTGTCCCCACCGGAAGACTTCCTCTTCTTCTCGTCTTTCTTGCCGGCAGATTTTTTACGCTCCCTAGGGGATGGAGAGAATTGGGGGAGGTAAAAAGGTTCCCTCTGTGCAGGACTGGCTGCATCGGTTCAGTGTGCTGCAGTGTGTGGGTGTGCTGGGGGCTTACTTCTTTGTCGTGGAGGTTGATCCCCCTCCGCTCTCCTTGTATTCTTGCTTTGCTTTGTCGTACTGCCTCTTCGCCTCGCCTGCTTTCGTTTCCCACTCCTAAAGAGATCACAGCGACAGACGTCAGCTGGACAAAACAAAACGCTCATTTGAAACGATTCAGTTGACTCCATTTCCCCTCCTCCTCACCTCTTTCTCGTCTTTGCCCAGTTGTCGCCACATCTCTCCAGCTTTCTTGGAGATCTCAGTGATGGAGATGCCGGGGTTCTCGGACTTTATCCGCTCGCGGCTGGAGTTGAGCCAAAGCATGTAGGCACTCATGGGCCTCTTGGGGCCGCCGGTATCCTTCTGCTTCTTCTACTCACACAAAAAGAAATAAAAGGTGTAAATATGTTGTTTGCGATGTTTTCGACACAAGGGTTAGGGTGTGCCTGAACTGGTGACAAATCAAGCGTGTCGACGCCGCCGCCGCCGTATCTTAGTTGAACGCTCACCTCTTTGCGTGGCTTTCTTTCTTTCTTCTCTTTCACCACTTTGACTTTTTTGGCCTTTTTCTTCTTGGCGCCCTCGTCTTCACTGTCGTCGTCTTCGTCGCTGCTGTCACTCGCCGAGGCTTTGCTGTCGTACCTGATTGGAGGCGATCAAGTTTAAAGAAAATCTAGCCGATGGGAGGAAAAACGGCGTTCGCCCCGGGGCATCTTACAAAATTCCAGACTAAAGCGAGCGTCATTGTGAGGGAAGCCACTTACTCTTCTGCAATGTCCTCATCTTCCTCACCAGGGTTGAAAGACTCGTCTGAAGAGTGACGACAAAGATGCTCAGACACAAACTCACTCGCTCTTTGCGGACATTGGCGATATGCAAAATCGTTACTCACCACTTTCCCCATCTGAATCGTCACTGTCGTTGCCCTCCTCCCTGATCTTGCCCTCAGCCTTCATCCTCTCCAGGTAGGCGTCGTGTTGGTCGTCATCCGAGTCGCTGTACTCGTCGATTTTACCCTTCATGCCCTGCGAGGAAACTGAATGGTTAAAGAACGGGAAACACAACACAACACCCCACAGCACAGTCCTCGTCTGAAAACTTTAACACTAATAATCTTCCTCTAATAGTCTCTTAACTTAACACGCATGCTTGTTTCAGAAAAATGCGACACCTTGTGATTCATGATTTGTAGTAATAAGAGACTAAAATCAACCGCTTCTGTTTTTACAGCAGCAAAATGAGACAAGCACTCAGGAGGATTTACCCCATAAACACACTGAGTTCCTGATCATCGATTGCAGTTTAATTTCTGTCACAATCATAAAATACTGCAGATTTGTTGTGAAGGTTGAAGAACCTTTCCGAGGTTACCCCCCCCCACTTACCTTCGCTATTATTTGATCATTTTCAGTGTGACAGATAACTAAACAGTAACAAATATACACTTGAACCACTGAACTTACCGACACGCTCACACAACTTCACTAGAAGTTAATTTGTAACAATGACGCATGAATTTGAAGAACTCTGTGTACTTTTACTGATTTAGTTCGGCCGATTACCTTAAACCGATTACCTTAAACCGGTTCAAGTATTAAGTGCACTATAAAAAGACTTCTTGAAGGAAAAAAGAAATATCTGTAAACTATTTTCTCCTCCTCCCACATGATCTTTCCCATCATCATGCATCAGTATCCACGCCTGCCAGTGGACGAACAAATGACAGGAAATGGAGAGTGTGTCCATTCATTCTAATTGACCCGTTCAGCTGACCCCCGTTGCCATGGTAACAGATGGTCATGTTACCAGCACAACTGCGCGAGTCTTTGGCCAAGTTGTCGGACATACCGTGAGCATATAATACATATACGTCGACAGATCCGTTTGTGTAATGTAATCGGCGCTGCTCGGGCCGGGCAGTGGTCATGGCGACAAGTGTCGAGAGTTAAAGCACAGCAAAAGCCCCCAGGCCACACATTAGTCAGCACGATGCAAACAAACACAAAATGATCAACCCGTCGCAAACGCCGCCGCCCCGCCAGCATCCCACAATCAGTCATAAATCACTTGAGATTCAACAGGTTGGAAAAACTTTCAGCAAACAGTATTTCCGACTGAAATCCAGAAAACAAATGTTGATAAAACATTTCAGCAGCACGCCATGCAAGCAGAAATCACTCCACACCAATTAAGTCAAGTTCCTAATCCACACCAGACGCCCATAACCATACCCACCTTCTTCTACAGGTGTACAAGGACAGACACACAGGGAAAGGGCAACAGGAATCAATAACTGGGACAAAAAACTTTTGTTTCACAAAGTGGGGAAAGGAGTGGACGGCGAAAGGTTTTACCTCTTTGAAGCCTCTGTTCTTGATGTTGAGCTTCTTGGCGTTAACAAAGTCAAACAGTTTTCCGTATTCCTCTCTGAAACAAGAAGAGGGAAACCAGGGGTCCATCTTTTTAGTGTTGTTTGTGATGTAGCTTAAATAAAACTTCAAGAGGAGAAATAATGTAATGACCGATTTTCCTGCCTGAGGCGTTAAAGAGAGCCGCCGCCTCACCTCTCGATGCTGCTGAACGTGTACTGGTTTCCCTGCTTGGTCTCAATCTCAAAGTCAAAGGAACGCGTTGTGGTGGTTCCTCGGGCGAAGTTGACACAGGAAATCTCCTCGAAGCGAAGGTGAACCGGGGGTTTGTGGACGTAGATGAAGCCCCTTTCCAGCGGGTAGAGGAGCCCCGAAGAGGCTTTGTATGAGCAGGTGATACACTGAGCACCCGAGTGGCTGAGGGAGGAAGTCAAAGCATGAGGTGCGTACTACTGGATGTGCTTAGTTTTATGACTGAAGAGTTCAAGGTGAATGAATGAGGTTCATACCCCTGGAAGTTTCCAGGTACGGTGATCTTGCGGTTGACGAGTGCCTTCATTACCCTGCTGACCATCTCGTACAGCGACCCCGACATGTTTTTACTGAGTTTTCCTTCAAAGCGGCGCTCCACATCATCCCTGGCACACACAGCAGAGAGAGGAACAGAGTTTGTAATGCAACAAACCACGTTGAAGCTCATGTACTTGTAAATTGCTCCCTTCAGAGCTTTGATGCCCCCTAGTGGCCACACGCTGTACAACATGTACCTTCATTGGCTCTTTCCACACCAAAGTAAAAAGCTTTGTGAAGCATCTAGACATGATCAAAATTAAATCACATACACATTCAGCCTGTACATTCATGGCCTCATACTCACTCGTTCATGTTGAGAGTGAGGCTGATATTTTCTTCTTTGGAGAAGAGCAGAATCAGGAAGTGGTAACGTGTCTGACCCTGCTTGATGGGAGGATCCAGACTGATCTAAGACAACAACACAAAATCAACACACGGAGAAAAATGTGAGAAGGAATGAGAAAAATGGAAGATAGAAACAGGGTGGAAACCTGTTGTGCGTTAACATAACAGAAAAAAAAAATAAAAAATTACCACGAAGAACATCTGCCTCTGATCCTTGTGTGGCAGCAGGAAGAGACGGAGGACGGTGGTGTAGGGAATCTTGTAGTCAAAAGTTTTACCGTGCAGGTGGAGGAACGTCGGATAAATACGAATGTCATATCTAAAAGGAAGAAAAAAACCAAGTTGAGAGTGGTAGTGTTCAACTGTTAAACACAAAACATCCAACAGTCACACCTAACTGTGACCTTTCATGCCAGCATACTGATAAATCATGAAGGTATGATGTCACCATTCAAATGACGAGAACTACGATCGCCTACCTTCCTCTGGGTGTGAGACACTGCAGCTCTTTGAAGATACACACAGCGTCTCCTGTGGCCTGAATCACATCGGCCTTAGACAACACGTTCTGGGCAAACGCCTGATGAAACACACACACACACAGTTTAAATCTGATCAACTCAAAAAGCAACACCAGTACTTCCTAAACCAATATCCCAGAACAGCGTCCTCCTTTCTGACCTCCACGGGGTCTTGTCGCTCGTCAGACTGACTGGGTGGGACGTAGAATCGGACCTCCATGAGCGAGACTTCTGTGTCGTCGTTCTGGTGAAACTCCAGAGTGACTTCGTTCTTCCCCGTGGCACACTGGGACACGTTGGACAGAGGAATCTCAAACGCGGTGTTTTCATTGACGTCGAATGATAAGAGCGGTCCTGTCACGGGAGGAGACAAAACAGTGAGAATCTGGACGAGTCACCTCGAAAGACACCCAATAACATGCATGCCCGTCAGAGATTTGGGGGATTCCATCTTTTTACCGGAGAACTTGGCTGTCCCCCAGTTCCAGCCCTTCACACACATGTCCTTCTCCGTCAGCTCCACTTTGTAGTTTGCCTTGAAAAACTCTGAAATCTTCTCAAAGTCCTGAAAGAGACACAAGGTAGGTATGAAAAGAACCGTCGAGAGAAAACGGAACGGCGCAAACAGCAGAGGAAGGCTTGAAGTTAGCGAGGCAGTAAAAGTACTGGCCCGGCATGGGTCAAAGCTTATAAAAACACCACCTGACAAGGAGGAGGGATGAGGGGATAATTAATCACGATGCAATTGTAACTGTGCCCACCGCCTGGGCCTCCTGGGAACGCAGGAGGTGAATGTAATCCATCCGCCCTCGCTGTCCTCCTCCCCGAAACTACCCCACTGACAATCAGCCTGTTTATTTATCCTACAGGCCTGCTTAGAACAGAGAGGACTCACACACAGTGACAAACACATGCTCAATCACACACACACACACACACACACACACACACACACACACACACACACACACACACACACACACACACACACACACACACACACACACACACACACACACACACACACACACACACACACACACACACACACACACACACACACACACACACACACACACACACACACACACACACACACACACACACACACACACACACACACACACACACACTCCCAGTAGTACAAACACATGTGGAAGTGATTGCGGTGTGCGAGTCTGTGCAGGGCAGAAGGAGACTCTGTGGGAAACCAAATTTACGCACCTGGATATCTGCCTGTCCATAAGGTTATTACAGCCAATTAGAGCCAAGTGTGTGAGTGTGTGCAAGTGTGTGCTCCACCGGGGTACATCAGCATGTTTGTTGACCAGGATTAAAAGGTTGTTTAGATAAGGAAACATGTGCAAGCGCATGCATGAAATCAGTGTTTGCAGTTATGAAAGTCTGGCTGCAGTTCTGCAGATCAGCTTTTTAAAATCATAAACACTAAAACTCGTCTGCCAGGTACTGACTGAACACGATCACCTCGCCTGTCTTCTATTAGCTCCTTTCTCAACATTGTTCCCCCCACCCAAAAAAATAAAACCTTCACTTTGTTGAAAGAAACTTGATTTAAATGAATCCAGTCGAATAAATGTCAGCTTCACCTGAAATGTTTCACTATTGATGTCAACATGATTCACAAGTTTCTGGACTGAATCTACAAAACAACCCGGGTAATTTGTTTGAAAATTCAGCTGAAAAGCCGACGTCCCTCTATAAACCTGCCTAATCACAGTCAGAGTTTCATAGTTTTGTCCCTGAAGCTGAAACGCATGTTTACCACAACACGGCATCTGCACACGGATGTACGTGTCTTTACACCCTCTGATCTCCCGCACGACAACAACAGGTCCGCTCTGTAACAGACGCCCTGGCAGAGACGCACTGTCTTGCTCAAGGACAATTTGTAAGGACAGATGAATCGAAGTGTCTGCTCCGCACGCCAGCAGCTGAACAGGCAGCCAATTCTCGATTACCGACACTAACCGTGGGATAATAAACAATGAAATCATGGCCTGCTCTTCGGGACGAGAAGATCCATCTCCCAAAAAAACATGCTGATTAACCCCAGGAGGCAGCTCCAGACTCCAGGTTATATACCCACTCCTCCACCTCAATGATATAGTTGTGTGTTGACATTATCCGTACGCTCAGAAGAGCAGAGAAATAAGGAAAAAAAAAAAAAGCAAACACAATTTTCTTTCCTTCCTTTCTGCAAAATCGTTTCAGTAGATTGTTATAAACACTGACTCACATGAGCTGATGATTACACTGTTTATGGAGCACACATGCTAGCGCTGGTTTCCCTCATTAATCCCATTAGGAGCTTTGGGGAGAAGAGGCAGCCCATTCACATACTTCTGATAGAAACACATGGATGCACACATGCACAAACACACACACACACACACACACAGGGATTTTGTGCTAATCTGCTGTATTCTTCTATGGAAATATTCAACGGGGACTGGAAATTGTTTATGGGTGGTCTCTTCGCTTGTGTTGCATCTCGTTATGAACATGAGGATGAACAAACGAGCAACATGTACCAGTATAAAATATCCCACTGGTGGTTTGTTCTCCAACAAAGTGAGGTAACAATTATTAGAAAAGATTTAAGCTCTGGAAAAAATGACATCATCATACAAAGACCAATCATGTCATTACAACTTCAAATAAAGTGTATAACAACATATTTCCTCCCCCCCTCACCCGTGTCAAGTGTGCTCAGAACGTACCGTATCCCTGAAGCCATCGTATTTGTAAACGTGGCCTGAGCTGGTGCCAAGTTTGATGCCATGACCTAAACACACTCGTCTCCACTGGGCCTGGTTGAGCTCGCCGGCCGCGATGCTGTCCACCTTCCCCGTCTTGCTGCTCTTGTAAACCACATTTTGTTTGCTGAAACGCAGCCGCCCGTCATTCTGTGGCAGAGAGAGAGAGAGAGAGAGAGAGAGAGAAACACAGTGAAGGACTGGCAAATCAGCGGAGACATGTGACAAGTTAATGGACAAAAATAAATAGGTGCCTTTTTGATTAGATGCCTTTGTTTTTCTGAAGAAAAAAATACCTCCTGTGTGAGGACAATATTTTACTTGCTTCATGTATTTGATGATCAAAAATAAAATAAAAAACAATTTGAAGAATTGATGACGAGTAATATATCGGCTGGCTGTAGTGAAACTTTGGCTTGCTGACCGTCAAACGACTAAACATAAACAAACATTAATAATAAAATTTATTTCTCCTTGAAAGTGCAATAAAGCACACAAAAGCTCATGTTATAAAAAAGAAACTTTTATTTTTTTTAGGGCAAAAATCATTTGAAACCAGATATTTGGAGTTTTTAAATATTATCGTGAGCACAGTCTTAAATTTACAATCAGTTTAAAGAAGCTTTTGCAAATCCAGGTAACGGGGACCTGCTGCCCAGTTACGAAGCTTCATCATGATCTGTTCATCTCAATGAGACGTGCTGAACCAGAGAAGATGCAAGACTGTGTTTACACACTGCTTCAGTACTATTAAAAATCAATTGTTGTGCTATTACTCCTTAGTAATGTTAACTTGTGAACAGCAAGATAGAAATTGCCCCTACAATCTATACGTCATAAAACAGAGCGTTGTTCTAACAGGAGTAACACTAGATTTCCTCCAGGTCTTTGGTAAGCAGTGGCAGTGTCGGGTGGAGACACTGACCCAGGAGCCTTTGACCTCTTGGTAGATCTCATTGAATTCCAGTGTGTCTCCCATGTCCACAACAGGCGATTTCTGCAGGTCTGCGAAAAGAAGAAAGACAAAGCATTAAATAAACAACCAGAAATATTTTCTATTTCAAACATAATTTCAGTCTAAGGCAATCATGCATCCCTCTCAGACTGTAATCTGATGACCTGTGATGATGGTTTCATCTTATTCCTACTGTTGATGATGCACACTGCGTCAGATTGTGGTGTATTGTAAAGTAGTGTTGTGTTATTTTACCCTAAACTTTAATTTTCTTTCACCTATTACACTCTCTAAATAAACTTGATTTGGCCAATAGCTAACGTTGCAAACAGCAGTAAAAGTACAAGCAACGGGTTATAGTGACTCATCCGGCACCTTCTTGACATATAAAACCTCCATTAAGGAATCAGATTTTCAGTCGTTACATCAACAACGATCATTTAACATCCACGCAGCGCCAACAACAAAAGCTAGGCTAACTTTTACTGTCACGATGCGCTTCTTTTATGTTACACACCAGACCGACTGGACTCACGCGCTTTCAGTGAGACGCTGCGCGGATACGCTGTGCAACAAATCGAACACACCCGCAAAGCTAGGTCGGCATAAAGAGATGAAGCGCGGTCTGGAGTTCTTGCTGTAAACAAAATAGCTTCCACTGAAGTCCACAGAGCGTCTGTGCACATTGTCTACTCGCGTACACTCGAATATGAGTTAGTGAAAAAGTGAAAAAGATGGGAATTAAAAGAGTTTTGACGTCTTACTTTCAGTGTGATGAGCAGCTTCGCCTGTTTCCCGCGTGTAGCATCGGAAGCTAACGCTACGTCACAGGAAACGGTCATCGGGGGTTCGTATTTACTTCCGGTGTCTCAAACCGAGCCAAACAGGTTTTTACACTTTGTAGAGTCTTGACGAATAAATGTACACACCCATTATTGCTCCAGGGTAAATTGTGTGTACAGTATTAGAGTTATAGAGTTGTCATGATAACCCCTGTTTGACTCTATGACGTTCTTATTGAGTCTGCGCAGAGCGGGTTGTAGTAACAATTCATCACCACTGGGTGTCGCATGGAGTGCTTCATGAGACTGTCAAAGACAGGGAAGATTACATTTCAACAAAAAACAATATTAATCACATATCTCAAAGTATCAAGACACAATATATGCCTGGTAAGTAAGTAAAAAATATTATTTTATAATGTAGAGCCACTTACAATTCAAGGGCTGTGTGGGATGAAGGTATTTCAATTTGGGAAGTGAGATTCAAACTGTTTAAGGTGACTGAAAATGAAAAATGATCACGTCATTTATCAAAAATTATATCGGAACGATCACTTCATAAAACAGTTTCGAATAGTTTGCTTTCTCCAACACATTTTCACTTCAGAAATTGTTAAATTGGTGATCAAATATTTTGAACTATCAGTCGAATAATGTTTTGCAAACCGTCACCATGCTATCAAAATAATTGAGTTATCTATTAAGGCGTAGTAACAGAGCGTCGGTATGATCAGACGTGCATTTAAGAAAAGTAAATGTAAGCGTTGGGTGGCGTTGATGCGATGCTCTTTTCCTGGCGTCATATTTTCAATCTCTGAAAACTCCTGCCATGCGGAACATTAGTCAGATTTAGCTGCAATGTAATCGTTGGGAAAGAGTTTTAATTAAGAGTGACTTCATTAAATACAACGATTTAAGAAAATGTAACACAGTGCAGCTGTGTGCGCTACTCTACAATACGCGTATGATAAAACGACCAACTTGAAATACTGTACGGCTTCTATCATGAAATCGCAACTATCGGGCCAAATAAGTTAAACACGCCGGTTATGCAATCCAGTTGAAGCTCTGAAATCAGTGAACCTTCGGGGGGCCCTTGAAATGCGCTGCGCCCTTCTCCTGCTCAATTTACCAAAGGATCTTGGGGATTCACTGTCAATATACACAACGAGGTCACTTTAGTCACTCTTAAACGGACCTGGTCTTAAACGGACCTGGCATTTCTTAGCGATTAGGGAAGAATTTTACCAAGAGGCCCAGACTCCCATGGGATTTATAAAAAATATATAAATATGTAGCATATTTATCTTGGATCCAGAACAAATCGAAGAGGCTGTGTGAGCACAAACGATATATACATATATAGTGTGGCCTGCTGCGCTTTAAGTGACAAGCAGAGGTGAGAGAAGAAGATCAAGATAATCTCTTCGTCAACAAAACGTAAAACCCGAGGAATGAAGGGAGAAGAAAGAAATGTCGTGGAGCAAGCAAGCACTTGTCTTCTTTTTTCACTTCTTCAAGAATCAGTAAAGAAAACATGGATTATTCCCCTGATGGATTAAATTCACTTAGAATATTTGGCTTTTAAAAATATCATTAGACTAAAATATTTGAGATTTTAACAGTCACATTAAACTGAAGTTATTCTGCAGCGCATTTTGGAGTTTTGGACAATTTAATTGATTTTACGCACAGATATTAATGGAGAATATGATTGAAATGCGTTGTTTTATTTAGTTCCGGGGGAACCTGCTAAGATGGCAGCATCACTTCAATTTGACACAGTGTGCAAACAGGTTGTTTTTCTTAAACCTGGACAAGTATGGTAAAGATCAAATGCGCAAAGTCCTCGTTTCCTGCCCGATCTGGGGGTCGCCGGGTCCTCCGGGTCCTCAGTGGTCTGATCCAGCATCTTATTAAAGGCAGGAGCAGATTAGAGATCAAACGGGGCAGTCAGGTTGCGTTCACGGGGATGAGGAGGGGAGGGAGACGGAAATGAGTTGTGACAAGTCCCGTGGTTCCGTCGAGCCGGGCTGCGATGCGTCAACGCGGTGAATCACCCGCAACATCGAGGAGGAGGACGCGCGAGGAGGGAGAGGAGTCAGGGATGGGAAGGAGGGGAGGAAAAAGGGAGAAGGAAAAGAGGAGGAGGAGGCGGAGGTACAAAAAGGCTCCGCCGTCATTCAGTCTGTCACACGGACCACACAAAGTCAGCGGACCGTCAAAACTGCCGCTCCATCCGCAAATAGTTTATCTGGCTGACTCCACATCACCTGTAGTTTCCCTCCTCATCCTCTCCAGGAGAGGAGAGTCGCTGAGCTGAGCCGAAACAAGATGAAAACTTGGTGATTTTTTATTCCCCCCCCCCTCCTCCCTCCCTCAAGAGCGATCTCCAGAAGAGACGATCACTTTAATCGGTTTATTTCTGCTCAGAGTGGATCCGACTTCTGCGAGCGCACTCAGAGGAACCGGGAGAGATGAGAAGGTTTTGCAAAGGTAAGACCACAAATCTTAAAGTTTTTCATGAAAAATCGGTGTTTTTTCTGTCACTCTGACAAGCGAAGTTTATTCCACGACTGTATGTGCTATTTTCTTCCTTTCTTTTTTAAATTTTTTTTTTAATCTCCATCCATTTCTAACCATAATGAATATTAGAGAAAGTACAAGGTTTGGTGTTTTACTAATTTATGAGAAAAGTTTCCAGTTTTCACAGGTTTATTTAAATAATGAAATGGCCCATATAAACCCCCTCAAATTGCTTCGTAATGCAGACAAGAAATCATCCAATTAAAAAAAATAAATTACAATTTAATGAATGAAGTTGTTTCTAAATTGCGTTCAGGCATTTCTTCTCGGGAGACATGGTATGAGATAGGAACACAATTTGTTATCAAACTAATGAAAAAAAAAAGTCTATTAAAATTATGAATGGGACAAATTACACCAATCTAGATGAAAATTTATGTTTAATTTTTAGGATTGCATTCAAGAAGTGAAGGTGCAAATATTGTGAGAGGAGGCAGAGAAAAACAGAGTGTTGAGAAAGACTGAACGAGAGAGAGAGAGAGAGAGAGAGAGAGAGAGAGAGATGGGAAGAGGAGTCTTATTCACAGAAAAAAAAATGACAGGGGTTGATGGGGTCAGAGGCAGCAGAAGCCCCTGTCTAGTTAGCTGTCACTGATATGAGAAAGTACATGATTCACGTTAGTCAGGGTGTGAAGACACACACACACACACACACACACACACACACACACCCACACACACACGTTTCCCCCTGGGGATGACTGGTGCGGCTGCTGCTTCGTGTCTATGAAAGGAAGGCGAGGGAGGTGAAAGACAGAGGGGAGAGACGGTATTGAAGGATGACCGTGTGATAAAATGATGGGCTGAAAACAAAAAAAAGGGGGATCAACGATTTCCTTCCTTCCTCCGCGCTGTCTTTCCTCTTCCCTCTTGCTCGCCATCGTCTTCCACCGCTCCCCTCGCCCCTATCCAGGTGGTCCTGCCATGTGAAGCAGCCGGCCGTCAGCAAATTTTAGTGAAACTTTAGAAGGGCAATAAATAGAGGGCTGAGCGCAGAACAAACTGCTGCCGCCCTCCTCTCAGCAAGCAAACATGCAGAAAGACCCACTGTTGAAGAACATGTCACCTTTGACACGCACAGACTCTTAACCTCGAACCCGGTCTCCTCAGAGGGGACGCACAGACATACGCTTTTCTTGATATCAAATATACAAAATCTGCTCTTGCTTCTCAGCGCCGGGGGGGGTGGGGGGGGCCTTTTCAATAGGTTGCAGCGCGTTAACGATGAAAGCTTTGAGTGTGTGTATCGAAAGCAAGCTCTGAAAAAACTGGTCAACAAGGAAACAAAAGGAGAGTGGAATAAAGAGAGGGAGGAGAGGATTTGGAAAAGAGGAGATAAAGTGAACCTTTCACGTCTTTCACGGTAAATATCTGTATGTCAAGAGGATGTGTTGCAAGGGGGTGTGTGTGTGTGTGTGTGTGTGTGTGTGTGTGTGCGGGGGGGGGGGGGGGGGGGGTGAAGAGAGGTCGAGGCAGATAAAGAGTAAATAGAGAAGGAGGGAGAGAGAGGGACTGGCGGTAGAGGGGTTAATGCAGTGCAGATTGACAGAAGTTAGCAGCACCCAGAGGGAAAGAAAGAGGAGAGAGAAAGGGGGACTGATATAAAATGAGTCGGTCACGCTTTGAACAGTTACACATGCTGTTTACATTTTTCCCAAATTAACATGGCCCCTCGCTTCAGAAAACTCTCCCTCTCCGGCTCCCTCTCTCTCCCCTCCACCAACTCCTTTTTCCTCTTCCTCCTTTTTTTTTTTTTATCTTTTCCCTCCTGTCCCTCACATCAGCAATCTGGACTTTCAACGAAAAAAGATTCACATTCAAAATTTCGACGTCGCTGATTTATCTAATGGAATTTTGTGTAACCAGCATGTTATACCGTGGCAGCCGGACATTTAAGTTTTTCTACACCACACTGTCATGTATTTAAAATTTGACATTTGTGAAACTTTCAGACGTAAGGAACAAGTAACCGAAGCTGTAAAAGAAATATAGAGGAGTAAAAAGTCCAATAATAGCCTCTAAAGTGCAGAAGAGTTCATAAAAAGCAGGCCTCCAGTGGTAAAATTTGTTTAGCGCGTGTGTGGTGCAAGGAAAAAACAAAAAAACAAAACAACAGACAGACTAGTTTTACAGCTTTTAGCACAATATGTGACAGACAACATTGTAATGAGAGTACACAAAAATGACTCACTGTGTTGTTAAAACCGGAACTTTATCACCATATGTTTTAAAAGTATAAAATGCATTTTAACAATATAAGAGAATTATTTTAACAAAATGTTACCAAGTGTGGCAACTTAAGAACATGCAGGGAATCTGAAAAAAAACAAAACGTTTAAACAACATTATTGGCAATTGTAATTATTACTACACGAAAGCACAATGGAGTTATTATTACTATTAATATTAAATGCGATCATTACTTTTGATTTCCTGATGCTCGAAACCAAAATCCACAACTCAACTCTCCGATGAGTAAATTAAAGAAAAAGCATCCGATCTCAACAAGCTGGAAGTGGAAACTATTTTTGCCTTTGTACTCGTTATGAGCAGCTGCAGATTTTCCTCCTGTTCATTATCCGCTGATTGATTCAATATTTCATTCGCATGCTGGGTTTAATGAGCATCACGGCAGTCACTTTTGTATTTACTGCAATTTATTTTGTAAATTTACTTTCTATCACTGCGCTTCTACCTTCTTTTTCATGCAAGTTTGCGACAGAAGAGTCAGAACCTCAGCGACGGATTCTGCTCTTATTGTCTTTCTGGCTTGTTTTCCATGAGTTTGAGACCAGGAACACGTCGTGCCCAGGGTGGGGGTGGAGGTGGAGGGAGTTGGGGTGGGGTGGGGTGGGGTGGGGGGGGGGTTTAGAGGTAAATTAAAAACCGAAGGTCTGAAAAAGGGGAAGGAGGGAATAAAAGATGTTGATGGAGGGAGCGAGTGGAGCCAATTAGTGAGAGGAAGAAAGAGGGGAAAGGTAATTAGGGATAAGAAAGGAAGGAGACCCTATAATGGAAGTTTGATGTTTCAAGGGGGGAAATTTGGGGATGAAGTGGGACAGATGAAGCGACAAATAAATTGAAACCAAACATGCCGATAAAGCGTGTAGCATCTGGATTTCACAGATTTGTTCTTTAAAAAAAAAAATAAGGGGGGTTAGGATACATTTGCTTATAAGGTGAAGAAGGAAACAGACAATAAAGCAAGGAGGAGGATGTTGAGTTTACGACTAGCGAGAAATAGTCTCACAGAGAGTTTCTGGGCATAAACATAATTTTTATTGGACTTTTTTTAATGTGTGTTTTCTTTTGCCTTTGTTTTTGGGTCATTGATGTTGTTTGGCAACCCTGTAGTGAGTGTCCGGTGCCAAGAGGATCAATTTGAAATTCAGTATGAACTAAATCCAGAGGAAGGAAATCTCGTGGGAGAAGAGATGGGAAAGGCTGTGTGTGCGTGCGTGTGTGTGCGTGCGCGTGTGTGTGTGTGTGTGCGCACAAAGGTTTGTTTATAAGTATATGAGTATAACGCCGGGGCACACACGGATCCTGTGCACACTCTGGATGCATACGTGTGTGTGTGTGTGTGCGCATGCGGGTGTGTTGCGTTAGTGAAGGAATGCACACTTGATTGAGTACAGGCTGCACATAAATCTGGCCTTTAACTGTACACAGACACACACAACACTGACCCCGACCTCAGACTATCAAACCCTCCCTCCGACACCCCCAAATCTGCCTCGCTGTCCACTTGGCCTCTGCCTCTCACACATTGTCCCCCGGCGTCCGCTGATGTGTTTACGTTAAAAGGTAAGTGTTTTGACATGAGATAACTGCATATATAATACGTTGCAGCAGAATAATTAAAAGGGGAAAAAAACAACTTGCAAGACATAAACGGCTCATCTGAGTTTGGTTCTCATGTCTTTTATTTAAATTAAAAAAAAAAAAAAAACAGAGCCACAATGAGTCTTTCTGCCGCCACAACAATGCTGAGGATGGTTACATAGGCGGAGAGAATCACGTTTTATAGCTAAAGTGTGTGGGTTATATCTATTAGTAATGAAATTCACCTTGAGATCACGCGATCCTTGAGGTCGACGGGCATAGAAACGTCCGCTCTGACGTCGACATTGAAATGCCACAATTAACATGAACTGAAATAACATTTGTAAATAACGGATTTTTTTTTTTTAAAGTAGCTCACGTCATAGTTTTATTACTTCTAATGGAATTCATTTTGATCTAAATGCCAGGGCTGAAGCAACATCTAAAAAATGCTCCAAATGTTTCCCATCATTTCTGCGTTTCCTTTCAGCTGTCAAAAACTTTATGACGCTTCTAATTTTGAACTAAAAGTGGAACGATCTGAATAGTTTTTCCCAATTTCAAATCAGCAAGTGACGTGAGCCCGAGGACCTCTGATCAAAGACTGCATGTACTATATACAGGTTTTTTTCTTCTTTCATTAAATCCAGAAACTCAAAATGCATGAAAACACCTCACAGACATCCGATTGATTCAGATTTATAGTTGGGCTGTATCATATTCCAACGGCACCTCTGTCGATCGGGGACTCCGGCATAAAATATCTCTCAGTGCATCATTTCTGATTAATGCCGTCCTTCTGTGATGCGGCAAACTTCTCCACAGTAACTAAATTCAAATCAAGTGTGAAGAGTGAGAGGATGTCGAATGCAGCGGAGGGGCTTCGGATCTGGAAAATATGTCTCGGGCTTCTTTGAGGTTGAATCTCACCACCATAAGTACGTCTTGTCAATATCATGTTTCATAATTAGAGTTCACCAGGAAATTATTAGTTCTTTTTTTTTTTTTTCACTCGACCTGCTTCACTCCATTTTTTTTTTTTTTTAATGTTTTGTTTCTGTTCAAGTCCTCTGATAGCAATAGAGGGCAAACCTTTTCTTGGCACTCGCTCGAGTTTTTCCTGGACAAGACCGGAGAGATTTACTTGCACATGGTTTTCCCACAGTACCAAATTCTGTTTAAGTGCTTGTTCAAAACCTCAAATGGTGGTGCACGTTGGGAAAAAATGAAACGCTAGTCCTCTTGTAAGGAAGCAGCGACACCCACAAACACTGATTCACTGGTTTACCGAAAAACCCTGTCAGGAGTAAAGTCAGATGTGTTGTGAAGGCAAACTTTATTTGCCCCTCAACGTTACCTTGTGGCCCAAAATTCAACCCTGAACCCCGACCCTGCAGCGATGTTTGATTTCGACCCAGAAGGAGCTCAGCCGACTCCAGAACCTCATGTTCAGCTCTGTTTTGCAGATGGCTGCCAGACTCCGAAGTGCCAGATCTGACTTTTACACCAGCGAACAAACCGAAGATAAAAATATGATCCGCTGCGGATGAAGGCGCTCCCTGCGTGTGCATGTGTGTTGCTCTAATAGGTACATGTGTGCAGACTCGCACACAGACGAGAGCACAGAGGCGGGTCACGGTCGGCCGTTGTAGGGAACCCCTGTGTTGCTGTAACGCAATCCTCCCACTGAGAATGTTCTGGTTTCAACCCTGCCCTGCGGAGTGTGCTTCCACTGCCAGGTACACAGACGCGGCCCCGAGCCTGCAGGGCTCGCCTTGAAGTCGGCCTATATGCCGCCGACTACATTGTACTCGCTCAATTTGATATTATATAACAGCGACATGGCTCTCGGTTTGAGTTATCTCAGTTTAGTCGTACAAAAGAGTGGTTGTTTTTAGCCACAGCAGAGGCTGCTTTTAGACATGTCAGTGCTCAATCAAAACAACAAGAGCCCTTCACGTCTGGCAGTCATCTCCAAGCATGTGGCTGCAGACAAAAGGAAACAGTTTGGAACAGTTTAGGCTGATTTTTGCCAAGAAGACTTTTCTTTCTCCATCCCAGGCTGCTCTTTTTTTTGGGGGGGGTACCTGTTTATTTCTTTTGAATGCAACCCAGTTTTGCACACTGTGTGTCCTTTTGCTTTAAGGCAAACAGCCTAAGAAACAATTCAACGATGTCGTGTTGATTTGAGAGTGTTTTGATGCTAATGGAAGATGTTCGGCGGGGAGGAGCCGGCCGTTTGATGAGCTCCAAATGTTCTGCCTGCCGTCACTAAAATCCACCGAGTGTCTGTGACAGGTGATGAGGCTTTTGAGGTTGAGGCTTCTCAGATGAGAGTTTTCCTTGTTGACTGATTTTGAAATGTGTATTCATCTGCCCTGAAAGAAAATACCCAATACAAAAAGTTGAAAACATTTTTAAAGATCAACTGTTGTATTTAAAAAAAAAAAAAAAAAAAAAGAAAAGCCCCAAAATCTGCTATTGGAGATTCTGAAATCTTTTACTGGGTGCGATAATACGCATTGATCAGAAACTAGACAAATACCTTGATTTTTATTTTCCCCCTGCATTCTACGTGCATGTCTGTGGGAGTCAGTGGAAGTTACACAACCACAGACATTTAGAAAATAGTCTGGAAGGAGGCTTTGATGTAGTCGACAGCTCAGGGTCAACAGGTAGTGAAAGAATCACTGGCTGGAAACAAGGAGCTTTCTTTTCTTTTCTTTTCTTGATACAGTTTAAAAATTCTTTATTCAGAGCTATTTTTCCGTGCCGGTTCAATAATTTGGAATCCTGTGTTGAATTCCAACTTGTAGTTTTCCCATTTGTTCATAAAATTCAAGTCATCCCATTAAAAATGATATTTCCAGGTGAGACTGAGGTTGCCAACTGAGTTTAGCTAATATAGAAAATATGTGTCATTACAATAAATAATTATCACTGTGTCATCACTGCAATTTGTTGTTTAATTACATGGATAATCCTTTCCCTCCAGTGCCTTTTGCTTTTTCCTGATTATTTTTATTTTATTTATTATACCTCTCACTTTCAAAACCACAAATTCCCCTCCATAATGTCTTGATGAAAACTCCCTTCTATAATCACTTATTCGTTATACATGTGTTGTGCAGAGGACGGTGCATTTTTTTTCTGTACGCTTTTCGGTGTCATAGACCACATGACATCACGGAGTTTCTGCCCAACCCATATGAGTGCATACCGATACGGCAAATGTAAGTGACTGAGTCAGAGTAAAAAGGTGTCGGCTGTTTTACGTGGAATGGAAGAGGTTTTTTTTTAGCACACTTAAGCGCACGGAAGGAGTAACTGTTTCGCAAGGTGTTGAAGTTATTCACTTAAAACCTCTCATTCGTCCTGTGGGGCCCGTCGACAGGGAGATGAAAGAGAAGGAAAGAAAAAGGCAATAAAGACGGAGTCGGGGAGCTAATCGGGGTCAATTAGCGGCAGTTTTTTTTTTTCTCTTCTTTTTCTTTTGACCCTAAGACACAAGGAGATAAGAGTGTTGAGTGGGAAAAATGTGAAAAAGTCTAGAGGGGGAAGGGATGGGGATAAAGGAAGGAAGGCTTTAGTATAGCGTGACTAATGTGAGAGGAGAAAAGGGATTGGAGTGGTGGAGCAACAGGAGGCCCGAGGTGTGTCCTCGCAGGCGAATCCCAAAAATCTGACAGGGTCACACACATTGTGCGTTGCGTATTTCACACCTGTTGAGCAGCAGCATGCTTTGCCCCATAACTACAAGCATGAATCAGGGCTTACTGTCAGCGGTGTCAGGAGGATGAGCGAGAGACGGAGAGCGCGGGGATGATGGAGGGCAGAGATGACAAAATGAATGTCCTCCGCTGAGAGGCTGCGGCCGTGTTGAGAGAGGGTGAGTGGGTGAGGAGAGAAAGTGTGAAAATGAAAGCGTCCAGAGGGAGCAAGCATGGGACAAAGAGGACGAGGACATACATGAAGTTCCTCAATGTTGAAAACCACCTTTCAGCTCTAATTTTCTCGGTTTGAAACCGGAGACAGGCGCACTAAAAGGTTTCCAGCATTCCCGCTCCCACCCGTACAAACACAGGCTGTACACACCCACAGCGACGTGAATTTAATCCCTATATATAATTACGACTCCAAACATTGTCACAAACACTCACACAGTAATATAAAACACCTACACAAACACTCTGTAATCTAAACACGGGGTCCACAGCAAACACACGACTGATACACACACACACACACACACACACACACACACACACACACACACACACACACACACACACACACACACACACACACACACACACATTAATGTTTGTGATTGTCAAGAAAGCCACATGTCTTTGTTTTCAAGTTATTGGTAAGGAGTGTGTGTGTGTGTGTGTGTGTGTGTGTGTGTGTGTGTGTGTGTGTGTGTGTGTGTGTGTGTGTGTGTGTGTGTGTGTGTGTGTGTGTGTGTGTGTGTGTGTGTGTGTGTGTGTGTGTGTGTAACAATGCAGCCATTTGTCAGAAATTTTTAAGAGGGTAAAAACAATGACATCTAAACTTAAATTGAAACAGAAGAGGCTTGATTGGCTGTTTGAGATCACTCCGATCCAACAATATGTAAACAGACAGAGCCATTGCCATAGAGACTAATAAATAAAAGAAGAACATTGCAAACAATCTCTATAAACATTGTCCTAATGGAGTGAAGCTTAGTAACTAACATGAGGTCTATTTTCTATGTTGAGCTCTCAGTCATCACCTTCAATAAACAAAAGCAAAAAAAAACCTTCAACAACCAAGTTAAATAATCATAAAAGTTGATTCATTTCAACCCATTGTTATGGTTACAAATACCCCTGCAGCTCGTGTTAATTAACACTTGGGACACCCGAGACACGATTGTCATTAAAGAAACATCTTACGTCTGTCTTGAGTATTAATGAAACTCCTTTTTGTGTTTTTAATTTCCTGCAGTCTGTCAGCACCAGCTCGTCTTGCTATTGGCTGCTGCCATAGCGGTGGCTGTGGATCCTTCCCACAACCTCGCCAGTGAGAGGACCTCAATAGAAAGCACGTACGAGCTGACCAAATACCTGGAGTATCAACTTAAGGAAATCAAAGACGTATATGTGAGTCATTTTTTGTGATATTTGCATTGCTCCACCGCAGTTTCTATCTCATCGGCAAATTTATGGGTGCGAATTCCCTTTTTTTTCTCTCTCAATAAGGATGAATATACACAAACACACATTTTTAACAGTCAATAAGAAAACAGGCATTTTCCTCTGGGGATGGGGAAAAACGCAACAACTAAAATAAGAGTTCTATGAATTTGATTTTAAGAAGCAGTTTTCAAGTGAATGATAACATTGAACTTTAACATGCTGGAGGCATGAAAAAGGTGGCAAATGCTGGCTGTTATTTGTATATCTGCTTGAGCTCCCAACATAGTTAAGCTGCGCTCAAGTTACAAAAATAATACCTGTTGATTTTGGTCAGTAGTGGTTTATTTCTATTTAGTGCTGGAAACTCACAACCTCCACAAAAGAAACCTCGATTCCTCCTCAAAAACAGAGGAGCATTGCACTGCTGCATATGAACTTTTTTTTTCCCACAGTCAACATTTAATTCATTCTACATCAGCATTACTGCGCTGTATTTGTTGTTTTCCTGGTTACTTCATTCTTCGTATAAAATACAGCAAATAACTGTTGCTGTTGAACAGGAGAAGAAAAAAAAGTGAAGGCCGAGTTTATTTGTTGCAGTCTTGGCCTTCTTTTCTTGTGCGTTCTTACATTCACCATGTTAATTTGCTGCGATGTGGGAATGTGGCTGCAGAACTCTGTCAAGACAAGAAACAGAAGCGGATAATTCAGCTCTGACAGGTTTTATTCAAACCCTCCGGTTAGCCAAACTATTTTGAAACTAATCTGGAAGAAAAATCAAAGCCAAACTGCAAAGTCATCGTGGGACGTCACAGTTTACGGGTCGACTTCTCCGACTAACCTTGATTTAGTGCACATGTATTAAATCTCAATGTGATTTTAAGGCTTTTTAGGGTCGTGAAAGAAACACAAACTTTTAGTAACATAACTTGTTTTATAATCTGTCTGAAGCAGCTTCAGTCGATGTGATGACGTCTTTGCTTATTTTTTCTGGCAAAACAATCCTTAGTTATGAAATAAAGCTGTTCAATAATAATGATTTCTTGTCTATATTATGACCGTTGGATCCAGGATGAGAGAAACTGAAATAATCCTTCAGGCTTCCTCTTGTCTTCTCGTTTTCTCCTGCAGCTGACCTATCTGGGGCCTCCATTCAATGAGAAGGACTTCTCCCCGCCACGACCCAACAGTACAGCTCTGACCCTGCCGAGCGCTGCCACCCGGCTGGAGCTGTGGCACGGCTTGGAGAACCAGGCCCGGCTCGCCCAGAACCAGAAAGCCTACTCCGTCCTGCTGGCGGCTGTCAGGGAGCTGGCCCGCTCCACCCTTTGCCCCTCCCTGAAGACCTCCCTGCTGCACTTCTGCACAGGTCTGGATGGACTGCTGGGCTCCATATCCGCACTGATGACCACCCTCGGCTATGCGCTCCCTCCACAGGCTGCTAACATGCGAAGTAATGTCGGTGAGCTGCAGTACCAGCAGAGGGGGACAGGAGGCAACAGACCAGCTCCTCTCATTAGCCCACACAGATACAGATCCGGATCGAGAACGGAGTCCAGTCAGCGCAACAGCCAAAGACGGAGCGGGACGAAGGTGGCCAGAAGAGAGAGGGAGGACGGCGTGGACATGATAGAAAAAAGAAGAGGGAGAGAGTGGAGGAGCGAGGCAGCCGGAGGGAGGAGTGAAGGATCAAGGGAAAGGGGAAAAGGAGAGCGAAGTAGACGAGAGAAGAGGGAAGAGTCAGATTTTGAGAAAAGTGCTGTAAGTGTCGAGAGAGCAGAGGAAGAGGAGCAAAATGAAGAGGTGGAAAGATGGGGCAGGAGATTGATGAGTATTGATGAGGATAATGACGAGGATACGAGCCCCTCTGAGATGAGGATAAAAGTGTCGTACCTCCACTCCACCTCCCTTGAAAAACAAACCAGTAGCCACGAGTACAGCTACAACCTGAATGCTCGCCACCCAGACACAATCAGAGAAGAAGACGGATTTATTTTAGATTCAAACCGAGGACTCACAGTAGAGGAGAAGAAGACAGAAACAGATGCTTCCTCCTCTTCCTCCGTCCACTATCAGCATATTCGCCCCCCTCGCTCCCTCCTGCCCCCGACCCTCCAGCCTTCCCTGTCCACCTTCTCCCTCCTGTACCAGATTGGGGGTGAGGAGCACACCCTCCTCTCCCAGCCCGTCCCTCTGTCTTTACGAAGAGGCACCTCTCTTCTCTCACCTCCTTTGAATCCGCTCTACTCCCCCTCGTCCTCCTCGTCCTCCACCTCCTCCTCCTCGCTGCTGTCCGTGCGGCCGACGATGAACGATTTCGCCAGGAAGGTAGAGGGCTTTTGGATACTGAGAGAGCTGCAGAGCTGGCTGTGGCGATCAGCCAAAGACTTCAACCGCCTCAAGAAGAGACTCAGAGGCTGAAACCTCCGGACAAGACCGGACACTGAGAAGCAAACACAGACACACGAGAGTGCAGTATATCAGAAATCTATTATTTGCACAGAATCTGCATTGGAAAAAAAAAAGCAACAACAACAACTGAGAGCTTTAACAGACAAAAGCACATAGACACATTCATTCTTCACAAATTACTTCATACTGTACTGGAAAACGTGAATGAAGAATCATTTTGATTGTAAACTAAAAGTGCTCATGGAATCTAAGCCACACAAAGCCAACACATTACCAGCACTGTCACCCATTTAATGCACATAGCAGCTCATTGAGCGAGGCACGCTGACACTGGGCTGAGTTACCGGACTTCACGGCTCACAGATCAACAGGAATACCACTGTAGGTGGTTAGACACACAGACGGTCGGGGGCAAACGGAGGGGCAGACAGCGACACAGACAGTGCAGCCATTGAGGGAAAGCTGATTCAGTGACCCTCAGTTGTGTGAATCAGCAAACATCCATTTTCTCTAGAGGAAGAAGGAAAAATTTCTGAGTGGGTAAAAGACAAAAGGGGAAAGGGAAAATGGCCAGAAGGATGATGAGGGAGCGGACGGGGAAAGGAAACGGAGGGAGACGTGAGTCAGGAGACGAGCACTGGAAATAACCAGCAGAGGCGTACTGCTGAGTAATCTCAAGTCAACTGGTCAGTTACAGTAACCCTACAACAGTGCTACACATACTGTCCACACACACACACACACACACACACACACACACACACACACACACACACACACACACACACACACACACACACACACACACACACACACACACACACACACACACACACACACACACACTCTGCAGTACTTAGCTGCGTCACGTATCACTCCCTTCTATGCTGCTTTGGATAAGACAACCATAATTAGACCCACTCCTTCATAGTAGAACTTTAAAAAAAAAACGTAATACCCCCACATCCTCACCAACATCCCACCAGTTTTGAAACTTGTGCAAACAAGTAGGTTGGACAAAACTTTCAACATCGAGCCAATCCATCAATCAGCACCTCCAAAGCTCACTTTCTAAACCATATCGACTAATCAGTTGATTACAGATAAAACCTATGCTGTTAAAAACAACATGTTGTTGTTTACTATCCAAACAAAAAAGACTCCAGAAGTCACGGTAGCTTTTTGTAAGCAGTTTCAGTTGATAACACCCCATCACTTACTGGATTGCTGCTTTTGCTTTTGTTATAAATGAACCATTGTTTGGATTTATTATTAGCACTGCCATTCAATTCCAGCTAAATAATATTCACATCATTCAAACAAAGCTCAATGCATCAGATGGGGGTAGATTTGATTTTCTTACATTTGGGCTGTGCCAAGCCTGCCGTTTTGCACCATTCCCAAGATTCATTTATAGCTGTGCTAAAAGGGTGTGCACCAGAGCTACAGTGTGTGCAGACACTAGATAGCTGACACGGGACTTTTTTTTTCTCCGAAAACCATGAACACACTGAAAAATGACATTTGCAGGCTGTTATCACCTTTTTATGGCACTGAGAGGCCATAATCAGGAGAACGAGATAGAAGTGCCCCCGGTTCTACATTTGGAGGTGACTGATGGGGCTCAATGGATGAAACCACAAACCTTCCGACAGCAGATTGTTATTTTTATGTGAATAAGAAAAGTAAACTTACGTAATCATGTAAAATACGCAGTCTTTCCTAAACTTAACTGCAAGTCTGTCAGCATGTTACCAAGACTTGTTGACGTTAAACTTGCATTTTTGTTTGAGAGCATATCATATGTAGAGCATAACATATTTATAGTTTGTAGAAACATACACTCCAAACACTTTTCCAGGTGCCTGACTTGCTGCTAAAGGGTGTTTTTCAGTTGTGATGGTGGCACACGATAACCGTAATAATAACTTCTGTTGGTCCTCAAGTGCTTCTTGTGTGTTCTGACGAACAAATGGATGATCGCGGTGACAACATAACACAAACAAACAATAGTAAGTAATAGTCATTCTTATGTCAAAAATGTTAGAAAAACTTTATCAAATATTTCCTAATTTTTTAACCCACTGAGGTTTCTTGCCATTCTTTGGATTTAATATGTTGTTTTGTTTTTGGAGCCTGCATTAGATGAAACAGATAAAAGGTTATAGATCATTTCTATAGTATTTATTGAACAAGATGTTTATTTATTTTTCTCCAGTGTGAAAATACTGTATTGTAACTCAAGAGAGAATAAATACGAGCTTTTGTACTGAGCGTGGTGTTACTGGTCATTTGGGAGTCTGCTGGGAGGAGAGAATAAAGAAACGCATGTGAGATTTTTTTTTACAGTTTCATAGGGATGGTTTCGGGTGAGTGGCACAAGAGGGGGGGGGGGGGGGGGGGGGGGTGTTTCCTGTTCACATTCATGAAAAAAAAAAAAAAGATTATAGAGCAAAAAGAGGCACGGTATGAGAGACAGCCTCCTTTCGTCTGTCCAGGCAAAAATTTACGATCCCTTCCTTTTATCCTTTCCTCCCACCAGCCACTGCATCACCCCACCTCCCATTTCGCTGTTCTTTCTCATCAGACAAGCTCATAACCCCCCCCAAAGCAGCCCCTGACTTGACAGTGAGGGATTTACATGAGCATGAACATTCACAGGTATGAACACACCCTGAGTAATCCCCTCAACAGCAGGAGTTTTGTTGTGTCTGTATTCACCCCCCCCCCCCCCCCCCCCCATGTCTCTCTTGCATGTCATTTTTGAAGGTCTCCCTCGTTTCCTGCTAAACTTTTTTTTTTTTTTTTTTTTATTATCGCTGCCTCACTTGTTGTCTTTCTCATTTCACTTTGTTGTTCTTGCCCTCTTATTCCCACGTGCTCTGCAGCACCCTGGCTGCCTCCCCTTGCCTCAGGCCAGATATTAGAGGATCAATGAGAGTCTCCTCTCCATCAGCTCCGAGCGATACACCTGCACCTAACCGCACCCAGACGCGCACAAAAAGTCCCAAACACGCAAATGTGCAGGCAAACAAGTGCAGCCACCCAAACTTCAAAAGCAGCATGAGATGAGCAGGAAACAACTTACTGTACAGCGTATGTGTATTGTATACACACTCATGACTTTTATTAAATGCTTGAAAGGGTTAAACGTGACAGATGCTTGATATATACAGTATTTATACACATAGGCATGAGGCAATGTACATTTAGTCAGCAGTGACTCGGAAGCCACCAGTAGTCTACAAAGGCTGCTTTGTGGGGCCACTGAGCGAGCGTTTATCTGTGTGTGTGTGTATTGTTTGCCCCTGTGTGGGCTTGCAAGCACAGCACGTGTGTGAATCATTATCTCTATGTGTCAGAACTCTGTTGGAATGAGGCTTGTCATGCATTGCTATCTAACAGCCATCACTCACCGTTCGACTCTCTCTGCCTGCCTCTCCCTGTCAGCGGAGCGCAGACAAATTGCTGTAACTAATACGCAACAGGATGGCTGATCCCTGTTAGTATGACTCAGCTGGCAAGTCCTTCGATAAGACCAGATACTGAGTGACAAGTATTCAACGTTATTGGCCTGACAGAGGCCGCTGTGCTGCTCAGACGGGTCTGTGTCTGACTGACGGGCTGTGATCTGACACAGCAGACGAGTTGGGCTGATGTTGAAGGACATTCATTTGCTCGTATAGATCGACTCTTTATTTTTTCTGGCTGCTTCGCCCCGATTATGTTTTTACACTCTAATCTTGGAAGGAAAACGGTGTGATTTTCCCCAACTTCCTTGACTCACATTTGAAAGCAGATTCTTTTGTTTTCATTCGGGAAAAAAACCCCAAAACATTTCAAATTAATGAAATAGACACCTGGAAATATTTTCATTTAGTCTATAACTACTACAAGTCTTACTTATTTACTCAGAGCACTTTTCAAAGTTCGGATGGGTATGGAAGTCCTCTGGTGGAATTGTTAGTACATGCAGTGCAGGGTCAAAAGTTGAACCAAGCTGATGCTAGAATGGTTTTCATCTATCCAGTCGAATGCATGAAAGAACAATTTCTGGTAGGTTACAATGTCAGGGCCAAATCAAGCTTCCAGTTCCCACATATTTAAGTGAGTGTCAAACAAAAATAATGATAAATAAAAAAAAAAAATCTTCAATCACTTCAGAAAGCAATTACTGAAATACTGTAGGATAAAAAAAATCCATCTTTTAAAAACATTTTATGAAGAGAAACAAAAAAACAAACAAACAAGGATTTCTGGACTATCTGCTGCTGATTGTGAACAAAGATGTAAAGTTCCAATCCTTCCTCAGCCTTCATCCTGCAGCAATGGCTTAACCGTGTGATAATCCTTCACTGTAAATTACTGTAATTTTATTCAGCAGCCTCATTCCAGATCGCTGTATAATTATCTAATCCTGCCAGAAAGTGTTCCATTTTGAAAGATGAATCCATTTTCCCACTGAGACAAAATTATATTTGCCTGCAGATTTTTTTTTTTTTTTTTTTTTTTCATTGTTCCAGGTTAGGCTGGGTAATTGAAAACACAGTTTTCTGTCGTGTCACAAGTTCATAACATTGAGTTATGGGGGTTTTGTACAGAGTTTGACAAGTGTCCATCCATCCTGTGTACACAGGACAGGTCGCCAGTCCATCAGAGGGGGAAATATAGCGCGGCAGACAGTCATGGTTCACTTGATGTAGACCAAGCCTGACAAATGTGAGCACTAAAAGATGTTATGGAAAAGAACAGATCTGACAAAGATGTTGGGGCTAATCCATTCAAACACAAGCATGAGATAAAATATAAGAAACGAGATGAAATACTGAGTGGTATCTGATTAAATTGTCTACTATCACTCCCTCGCACCGCTCCATCGCTACCGTTGTAAAAAAAAAGGTTAGTCTGCTTTACATTTCTGAACATTTGGCCACTGGGGTGCAAAACATGACAATTTGGTGGAGGAAAGTTGGTTGTGTTTCAAAAGCGATGAAATGCACCAACGTACACAATCTTCTCTGATTAGGTTCGGTAGAGTGTCGCTTGTTTAAATGATCTTTCTTTGCAATAAATCTTTTACCAGTGGAAACATATAAATAAACTATTACATTAGGGAGTAGGGAACAGGAGTGATGAGCAATATCTGTCAAATTCTCTGTCAATACTCAACAGCACTTTTTGTTTTATGTATTTATTTATTTATTTGGGCTGTTGCAGTTGACTCTTGTGTCCTCCATATGTCTGATGGGCTCAAGATGAGAATCTGCAACCTCACATCTAAAGAGACCCGACTCAATTGTAAGGGGAATGGAGGTTTTCCAATAGCATAAGATCAATGGCCAATAGGCATCATTCCAACATAGAATGCAAAATGCAAATTTTCTTAATGTTCGTGCACAGTGGATAGTCTGTGTAGTAGGAAACACACTAATTGACATGAGTTTAGTGTGTGTGTGTGTGTGTGTGTGTGTGTGTGTGTGTGTGTGTGTGTGTGTGTGTGTGTGCTGGTGTTTTCCTTTACAATACGCCGATACGCTAATCGGCCCTGATCTTCTCCCACGTTTGTCTGTCTTTCTCCTGTTTGCTCTCTATACTTTTTGTTTGGTTTAACAAACTTTTTTTTTTCCCCATAAGTCACTCTGCTTTTCCTCGCCATGTCTATCAGTGTGACGCCGGCTCCAAATCACACCGGCTAAAATTCGGTGTCATTTTCTGTCACTTTTGCCTCATTTTCACCCCGTGTGTCCCCTTTTCTCTGCTACAATCAAACCCTTTCACGCTTCCCTCAAATTCCCCCGGCCACCCCCGCGTTTTCTCTGTCTTTTTCCATCTGTCTATCTCCTTCTCGCTTCTTCTCGCTCTCCCTCCCTTTCTGTTCTGCTCACCTGCAGCACATAAAAATTCCTCCTTTCTTTCTCCAGAGGATAGTTCAGTCACTCAGGGATTTACTGCATTCCTCTATGCTTTTTCTCCCTCTTTGTCTCCATATCTGTCTCCCCTTGTTTCTCTCTGTTTTGGCAGCACTACACAGCATTTCCATTCAGCCTATCGTGTCCTTTGTCTTTTTAACACATTTGTGTCCCTCTATAAAACCCTTTGTGCTTTCTTTCTCCATCCCATCTTGCCTTTTTTCTTCTTCTTTTAAACCTGCACTAATCCTATACCTGTCATTTCCATGACCCCACCTTGATTATTATTTTTTTTCTCTGTTGCACCCACTCTACCTGCTCAACCTGGCCTCTCCCTCCTGCTGGGTTTCTGCCATGAGCTGGAACATCCCGCCTCCACTCACTTCGCTGGAAGGCACAGGGTTGGGCCGCAGCTTCTCACCGCTGTTTTGGGGGTTGGAAGGGGGCGGGGGGTGGTAGGTGGAGGGGGGCACTCCAGGGCCCGGGGCCAGGGATGAGGCTGATTTATGAGTTAATCAATCGGCCGTCCGTGTGAGCGAGGAAAACCGCAGAGGTGTGTTAGCCCTTTCATGTCACTGTCTGTGCTTGTTGACTTAGTCCCTGAGGAAAAGACTGGGAGCTGTCACTCCCCGTGTTGTTCAGCTCCTCGACATGTTTTCAAAAGCAATTAGGGAAGAAAATGGGTCTGCGTGTTCATTCATCTGATGGTTTGAATGGCTCGTATGTGTGGATGTTCACGAGCACGTTGTGTGGGTGTTTAAGTCTTTGAGCTCTCACCCTGCTGAAAAACACTGACGTCACACTTACTTCTATGGATCACGTTTGGGGTGTATTTCACTTCGGGTCTCATCAGAATCTGTAAAAAAAAGAAAAAAGAAAAAAGAAAAATACAGTTTAACAACAAGTCTACAACTACAATCTGTAACGGCAGAGAAAGGCTGTATTTAATACCATGTGTGATACAAGCAGTACATAATGATTTAGCTAGAAAGCAGCTCGTGCCATGCAGACAAAAGCAACATCTGAAGTATATAAAACAAAAATCTTCACATGCCGCAGCATTGTGATGATACTTGCATGAACGCACTATTTAGTAATGTAAATTGGACTTATCCTGTTACCGCTGACAGGATTTGACATGTGTACTCCTTATGGACTGTTCATATCTTAATAATTCAAAAATCACCAGAAAGCAGAGGAATAGAGCTTTGTAGGCTACAAGTCAATACAGTGGCCTCCTCAGCATGACCTCCACATAGACTCCGACTCATATAACCGCCACGTATTGAAAGTTGAAGTTGACCTTAACACTCGTCGAAACCATTTTAGATCACAGTCAGTCATATGCAGTATTTTGAAGAACAGTTTGATTGTTCGTGATGTTATTCACTCAAACAGAAAAAAATGCAACAAGGACACAATGAATCCAGTTCAATGTTTTGACGTCAGATCAGGCGACAGAATAGAAGTTCTATTGGAATCTACTTTCAACAACTACAGTCAAGCATGAAGCAAAGCCAGAGTCATGAAAATATTTTTAAAGGATCCAAGATATGATTTGCACACGTGTCTAAACAGAAAGGGTGTTTTAATGTTAAAATAACATGGCGTAATGGCTCTGAACAAATAATCTTTACAGATTACAGTCCGGGGTAATTATACTGAGCGCAGATGTCCATCTGTAGTCACCTCAAAGTTGAGTTCAGCTTCCCGTTGTCCGGATTTAAGTCCAGCAAAAACTAAATATTTCTGATAAATCTGTGAAAGCTCAGATTGATTTTGGGCTCAAAACTCCAAACCACAATTAAGACAAATCAAACAGACTGTTCATAGTGGCCTGACATGTTTTTAATAGACCAGACCAGGCTTTGGCAGTAATGTGGAAAATCTGGTGTTTCAGCTTCAGAGGAGCATTGTATTTCTTCTCATTTAGTTTTGTATATTTGATGTTTTCCGTGCTTCTTCCGCTGTCGTCTTCCCTCTGCTTGTCCGTCTGGTCAGGAGTTTGCATTTTAAAGCACGTTTGTGTGCGCATGCGGTCGGGTCGCGATGAAAAGGCAAAACAAGCAAAGAGCTACTTTAAAGAAAGGAAGAGCGACTGAGAGAGAGAGCCGAGCCAGATGACAAACAGATGATAGAGGAAGACGCTTGATGGCATCTAATAAGTCTGATAACTGACATGCAACCTGGCAAAAGCACAGACGAGCAAATGCGAAGCAGAGGCGAAGCAGCAGGCCCAGACAGGGGAGAGCGGAGCAGAGGGAGGTGAACGCACAAGCATCTGAACGCAGGGTGCACATCAGCACCGTCACCGGCAGAGCTGCGAACTAACCTGAGGGGAATCCAGCAGCCGCAGCCAAGAACTTCCCTCTGTGCATTTGTTTTGCTCATTTTATGACAATCATATTCCTCCCCATCCCTCGTAAACTCTCATTTATGATTGATGGCTGCAGTTGGAGTGTTTTAGCAAAAAGATTTTTTTTTCCCCTCTCTCTCTCTCTCTCTCTCTCTCTCTCTTTCTCTCTCTCTCTCTCTCTCTCTTTCTCTCCCTCTCGTTCCTTTCCCCCCAGGCTTTGGGTGAGAGTCAATGAGGCGTTTTACATGTTGCTGTGTCGCGGTCTACGTTACATGTTTGACGTGTCACGGTTTGTTAGAGACTAAAACGCCTGTTTTGGACCAGCTGTCCACCCCCACAAGGAGGACTTGCAGTGCTCATGGACACACACACACACACACACACACACACACACACACACACACACACACACACACACACACACACACACACACACACACACACACACACACACACACACACACACACACACACACACACACACACACACACACACAAACACACACGCATGCATGCACGCACGCACACTTCTATTCTGTGACCTGAGAATGGGAGAATGGTGCGAAAGGTAAATAGAAGGCTTTTAAACTGTCTGCATGACAGACAAAGACAGGAGATTATGGAAGAACTACAGACTCCCTCAGACATACACACACACACACACACACACACACACACACACACACACACACACACACACACACACACACACACACACACACACACACACACACACACACACACACACACACACACACACACACACACCGTCGCACACTTGTATTCCTCACTCAGGAGACATTAAATTCTAACTTTGGAGACCTTCCACAATCCTAACAGATACATGCCACGACTCTGCCTTAACCCCACAGGTAATGATCATAGGAGTGTCAGAGTAAACTATCTTTAATAAAAGAGCAACAAACAAGTAATCACTGTTTCTGTAATTGAAGCCATTAAACCAAGTTTTTTGTTGTTGTTGTTTTTTTACTTTTTTACCCCTAAAATATCCACGACTGTCCATCAAGCACCTCAACATTTATTAAAGTACCAAAGTTGAATTATTCTATTGCTATTTAGATTGATCAACCCATTCAGAAAGTGAGGTATTACAGATTACTATTGGGCCACACAATGGTGTAGAGGTTTGAACTGCCCTGCCTCATGGAGAAACATCACCGGTTCGAATCCGGTTAAAAGTTGTTTGTTTGTTTGTGTGTGTGTGAGTTTTCTCTCGCAGGCCAAACACATGCATGTGAAGCTAAACGTATCTAAATTGTTGGTATAGTGAATATGAGCGTGTGGTTTCCTGTCTCTCTGTGACGGACTAATGGCCCCGTGTAGGGTCGTACCCAGATTTCCCCCCACCCTCACCTGTGTGTCTGAAAGAAAAGACCCTGAATGTCAGATAAGCTATTTTACAAAGGACAAATTGGGCAAGTTTTGAAATTTGTAGTATATTTTACACATTTCTGCAACATGAACTATTGTGAAGATTTAAAAAAACTTAAAAGGGTGTTTCCTTTTTTTTTTTTTTTTCTTTAGCAAAATACGACCAACAACTTTGACGTTGTAATTAATTGATTTACCTTGTGTGGATTATTGCTTGAATTTTTCCCAACTTTCCGCTCTGTGACTACAATAAAACAGTATTTTGTCTCAATTACACAAGTGGCACGCCTCTGTAATGTCTTATACACACATGGATGGACACAATACTCGTTTTCTCCCACACTTGTTCACAGCTTCATCTTTTGCTCTTTTAAACTCCCACAAACCCCAAACCTTTTTTTTTCTTCTCCCCCTTCTCCCACAGTGCACTGTTTTAAAAGGCAGAACCAAATATTTTCGTTGTTCCAGGCCTGGAAAGTACACAGAGCATATCTTTTTACGGTCCTCTGTAAAAGCCCACAGTAATGTGATGCTATTATTTCATTCCATCACGCTGTCTGAGTTTTCTCTTCTTTAATTTCTCTTTGGTGTTTTACCATTTGGGTGCATTTAACACGGGATCGGACCAAAACAAACTGGAGCGAGGCGTTCCGGGGTCGTCTGGTTTTGGAACAATGGACCAGGATGATCTAGAAAGCGAGGTTTTGGGGAAAGAGGAGGGAGTCCGAGCCAGACGGCTGGAGGAGTCTGAGCAGTTTTGATTCACATCCTGTTTATGACACCGTGTTTGAAATGTGAACTCTTCATCTCAAACCTGAAGAATCGTCACTGCAAATACACAGGGTGATATTTCCACGGGTTGATACGCTGCTCTTCTTAGTCTGCACTGTTTCACCGCGGACCGTTTTTTTTAAACTGTTGGAATTGTGAAAAGAAGAGGAATCTTCTCCCACGCAACTCTGCCATACAAGTATTTACTGCTAGGAGCAAGAACATTCAAAGCAATCCAGAACAAGTTGTTTTGAATAAGTTTGCGCTTTCATGTTGGGCCTGCTTGTTGGATCGAACAAAAATCAGATGCGCTGGTCAGTTTCCCCCCGGGTTCCTCCCTCTCTGTGACAGTCAGAGTTAATTCCTCAGCGAAGACCTCAGTGGGAGCTAAAACAACCAGTGACTGGAATTAGATTTTGCACAACGTGGCCCTCCTTGATTGACACTTTCTACAATCAAATCAAAGTGCTGACAGCTGGGACTGATTTTCCACAACTGGTGCGGTTTTGGGTTGGAGAGATGAACGAATGGGAAAGCGAAATAAGAAGAAACAACAGCAGACCAGACAAAAGGGCTTAAAATAAGAATAAAGAATGGGATTTCTTTCTTTTCTTTTTCTGTACGTCACATGAGATTATTACTTGAAGCTTGGGTGCTATTTGTTTTCTATTAAACTGACTGTTGTCATTTCTGACAAGGCAAGGGTGGCTGAAAATAGGGAAATTGATCGTTACCACAGAGATGCTCGGATAGAGCTGTTTGACTGTCCACCCAAGCTTCAGCTAGCAAACAGAGTGACTTTATTATAGCGCCAATACGCTTATTAGTTCAACATGAATGTGTTAAAAAAAAAAAAAAAAAGGCAAAGTGGTTCAAGGCTGCTGGCAAAGCTGGATTTGTTTATTGTTTGTATGTTTCTTCTGGCCTCCAGGGGCCAGCGGAACAGCAGATTCTCACATTATAAACATGTGAAGAAACAGTTGCTTTACTAAAATTTGCATTTATTTGGTGTCATGTCTCAATTAAGAGGATTGACTCTACTCTATTTTGCTCACTGTTGCTCCTGGAGTGGAAAATACCGGGAATCTTTCCCAGCTCGATTGTGGGCTGTGTTCAGCAGCTCATCACTACGTTTGTGAGCTTTTGGGAGTTTGGCAGGTACGTGGTTATAGGAGTTTTAGTGTTCAAAAAACACCCACATTGCTGCACAAAATTGACAATAAGTGAATCAATAATCATGACACTGGACACACCAAAGCTGCTACTTGTTAAAATGCTATTTCACAATACAAAACACCAAGGTCACTGTTAACTAAAAACTTGTGAAACGAGAAGCTTTAAAAGTTGAGTTTGGTTGAAAGATGTGAAAATGTACCCAATCGGCCGCCCCGGGAACAAAAATGCCGAGGCTTGTATCAGACAGCGACTTTAAGCAGGACAGAAAGCCTCTGTCTGGCTGCATCGTACTGACTCCCTGATCGCTCTCTCCAGTAATTCAGCGTATTTCCCGTGTCGAGACATTGTGAATGGTATGAATGTGGATAACAGCACACAATGTTCGGACCCCTCTCTCCTCAAAAGGCATCTGTGGAGCGAGAAAAAGTGGCAGCAGTACATGACATGTCCGCATGTTTGTTTTGTGCTGCATGAGAGAATCCCCCCCCCCCCCCGGCTTTTGTTCGCAGAATGTTTCTTGTCGGTTTTTAACGTTCAGACCAAAGTCGAGTCCAACAGAAGAGCTGCGAATCCTTTACATCACGTGCAAAGCAGACACATAGAAGATTAAAAAATACAACCAGATACGTACTTAATTTGAGTCTTTGCTCTCTCCAGTGAGGGTCTGTTTGAATTTGATCCAACCTCTGTTGACTTGAACTCAGGCAGCAGCTTGCAGCCTACTCAGAGCTTCAAGTTATTGTACCCTCCTCCCAAGACTCCTTGAAAGTCGTAACTTTCTTGGATTTTTACCCTTTTCCACTCTGTCTTTTTAGCAAAGAAGAAGTGAAGAAAGGGAGGAATGCATCTGTTACTCTTAAGACTGTAAATAGGGAAACTTGGTGAGTGCAGAGAATGGTGAGACGAGGATTTCAGGGCTGAGTGCAAAATCAAGGGCCTAAAAGCGTCCACAATGGACTTGTATTTTCCTAACTTACACGAAACCCATCCATGCATCCCCCCCCAAACCCCCCAGCCCCCAGTCCTAAGCTCTCAGTGAAGTTTCATTAAAGTATGCTTTTAAGTTAATGCGCGATCTTATCATGCATCTCTACTCGGCTCGGCTCCTCTCGCTGGCTCTCTCGCTTCATCTGTTATCACTTCTAATCTCCTTCTTCCTTCCACTGTCTCCCACTGCCTCCACACACACACACACACACACACACACACACACACACACACACACACACACACACACACACACACACACACACACACACACACACACACACACACACACACACACACACACACACACACACACACACACACACACACACACACACACACACACACACACACACACACACACACACACACGCACACCTTTCTCTCCCTCCGTTGTTCTCCATCTGATTTACTCAGCCTGCTTCGAGGCACTCATTATCTACTTGAAGCCGTGGAGTTTCCTTAAAAGGCAGAAATAGAAGACGGCTGAGAGTGGAGGGTAATACTTCAGGCCTAAGACCTCCGCCGTTCCCGACCCATCCTTCAATCCATCTTTTGTTTTGCCTTGAACTCCCCATCCCTCCGTCCAGAGTTAGTATTTCACCAGTAGCCCTGTCTCCCTCCCCGCTCTCCGTGTTCGTGTTTTCTTTTCCCTGGATCATCCATCATGCGCTGTCGCCGGAGGTTGTAACGCTGTCGTGTAATTATCTCATATTTATGCGTATATTCTTGTTCTGTACCAGTGCTGTTGGTTTAATGCACTCAGGGTTCCTTTGACTCTGTGTCTGTAGTTTAAAACTCTTCATGTCATAATTCAAGCCAGAGGTAGGCATTTGAACCCCCCCCCCCCCACACCTCCCAGGGCTCAACGGCACAGCGGGCTCTTTCTGATTTTACACCGGCTCTTCAGCGGTGGCTGTCGTCTCAGTATGGCAGGGGTCCATGTGGAGAAAAAAAACATTATTGTAAATTTGCTAATTACTTTTAGGCACCTATTTGCCTCACAGGGTACAAATGCACCATACGCAATTTGAAGGAAACTTTTTATTACCGATCTTTTTCAGTGCTGTGCAAACATATAGTTTCAATTTGAGGAGCCACAGCGGGAGTCTAACCCCTAACCACAGCATGGCTAGTGCCATGCTCTGCCCATTGAACTTCAGAGCAGGAGCCTGCAGAGAAACAGCAGGGAGGCTAATCACGGCCTCTGTGTAATGCCCTGCGGGTCTAAATGCCCCTTGAATGTATATATAACTCAGGCTGTGTTCAACCTGGACTCCATTTTCACATCTTCTTTCAATTCTGACCGAAGCCTTATTAGTTATGAAGAAAAGATCTAATTCTCATGGAGGCTACGTCTTTCTTGCCAGCATACTTAGATCCCACAGCCTAAAAAAACTCCATTGTTTCTATGTTTTATACATCCTCTGCAAATAAGTTGATTATTTTTCAGAAGACAATAAAAACATTTATTTCTTCATTTATTTTTAAATCTGCAGCCCTCCAATTTCTCATTGCAGCAGCTAAACGGCATGTGTTTGTATGTCTGCTTGTTGGGGTTAATAATTCAGGCAGAATTAGATTTTTTACTCTTGCAGATTCAAACTAAAGCAATATCCTTTGGTTTTTAGCTATTTAGCAGTGAATTCCCACCAGAAAGCCCTGCGACCTTTGTACACTGCAGGTTATTTGATCGTATGACAGAAATGCATTATTTTGTCTCCCTGTTGTTCAGCGCTGTTGATCAAAGATGCTTTCTGTTAGCACGATATCTCAGGAAGCTCTAGAATTGGTATTCTTACATTTCAATGTGCTAACTTTCAATAAAATAGATTATATCACATTTTTATGACGACAACACAAAGATCAAGGTTTCCAGTACCTCGTATTTGTCCTGTTTTTGTGAATTGAATTTCGTAGTTGCACGTTGAGGAAATTCCTTGAAATGTATCTGGAAATTTGTAAACTTGATCTCAAGTGAGATCTGACAAGCGAGTGGTCTGAAGAATACTGTGGTGGTGTAGTATTCGTAAGTACCTTCATACGATCCAGAAAGCCCTTCAGAATGTGTTATTTCTGGATGTCTGTTTGACAATCTGGACGATCAGGAAAACCCAAGCGCAGAAACCCTCCAGATAATCAGAAAACCATGTTACGGAATACATCATTTTCTGAAATACTATACTATACTATGTTTTAGTCTTGTTATCCACTGCAAAATGTTCACAGAAGACAAACTAATATAATTTGCTTTCAATCCACTTTTTACCTTTTATCACATTCATGAAAAGTCTTTATATCTTGTAAAGTCCTTGTGAAAGAAGTTATCCTTCAATAAAATCAACTGCAATGTCATTCTTAGGTCAAACAGCAGAGATTGTGGTCTTACAGCCTCCATGAAAATGGTTTGTTAACACTTTACATCATTCTTTTTCCCATGTGTGGGATACCGTTACAGTTTTTCCCACTCCGCTGCTTGTAATTACCACCTAAGCGATATGACATGTGGCCGTGATGTTTTGAACCTACGACAGGAGTCACATTGTTCACACCGACACATGAATCATTGCTACACAACCCAAATGTACAAAGCAAAGCCATACCAGTTAGATCAATCGAAATATTGCGGATAATTTTCCCAGGAACTATAACATGGAACCAAACGAGCACAAACTGTTAAAATGTTCAAGCGAGTCTTGGTTAAATAAAACTGTCAATCAGCTCATAGTTTTGCTGTTTCCCCGGCCGTAGCTGTCTGGATACATGACACAGTGTACATTCGTGCATCAGCTTGTGGAAAAACACATGCTTTGGCTGCTTTTGTGCTTCATTTTTGCGCCGTCCGTTACAGGACTGTTGAGCCGCACCCACATAAGGGAAGATGAATGAAGCTCGACGGTGAAGCAGCTGATGAGACACTGGGCAGAATAGGTGCGTTGGACAAAAATGGAAAACCACTTTCCGAGTTGGCCAAGGCAGGAGTTTTAAGGCCATTTGAGTGAGCGGCAGCAGGAAAGCCTCCCTGTTTCTGCAGGGAAACAAGAGGCCAGAGCCAAATAGATGTGTCAAAAAGACGTATTCCTGCTTAGCTTTGTGTTCACGGAGAGCCCTGGATTACATTAAGGAGAAGGTTCTCGCTCCAGATCTTGCCGGGGGGTAAATAACCCCTACTGGAAACTGCTTTCTCTCAGCCCAGAGTACTGTTTCCTAAATGATTGGCCGGTAGTTAAAGAGGTTAAATAGACTTCTCTTGTAAAAGTGAACGCCGTGCAGTTTTTACAGGCCTCTGTTGCCCTCCTGAGGCGAGCAGCAAGCGTTGCTATAAGCCGCTCACGACTTCTCCGGGGCTGCGAGCATGTTTGACCACCTGTGTGTAGTTCTGAGAGGAGAAGAAAGACGTGTTATGCTCTTCTGCTAATGGAATCACGGGATTAGATATACTTTACGTCTTCAAGTACCGTGAGACCCCCATTCTCCCCTACCAACTCACCAACCATCCTCTTTCTTTAATGAAAATTAAGACCACATTGTGTGTGTGTGTGTGTATGTGTGTGTGTGTGTGTGTGTGTGTGTGTGTGTGTGTGTGTGTGTGTGTGTGTGTGTGTGTGTGTGTGTGTGTGTGTGTGTGTGTGTGTGTGTGTGTGTGTGTGTTCGCTGATTGCTGTCTGGACCATATTTAACTAGAAACAGATTGAAGAATGATAATTAGGCCTAATAAGATGGAATTTCCCAAACTATGTCAAACAGCAGCCGCATCACAGAGCCGCTTTTTAAAGGGGATTCAGGTCAATTGGAACCACACACACAAGAGAAATATGATCCCTCTGATAACTCTGTTCAGCGGTATCAACAACAGTTTAACTCACTGAATAACATCTTGCTGAAATCAACCTATTTTATATATTCTGACCTCTGTTGGTCGCCGGTTTTATGACAAGAAAGAAACTTCTCTGCATTTAACCCATCCCATTCATATATAACATTAACTACACATATCCACTATCCCAGCCCTTCAACATAACAATGTTTAGAGTTATTAGACTGAGAAACTTTATGAAATTAACACAGTTTTCCCCCTTTTGAATACATGCTGCTTCTGCTGTGACGTTACATCACTTGTGTCGTGGGTAGATGCAATGATGGAGACATCGCTAAATATTTCAAAATCAAACACATATTAATTTTTTTCAGTCACACAAATATAATAATGTAGGCATAGGTGTTTATCCTGACATCTCCTTCTCATATATGATTTCTGAGAACGGCACAGTTGTTTCCAAAGTTGCTAAAACTTTCATTTTCAACTACACAGATGAAATTCATCCAGGTGATCTATACCTTATCAAAAATAAGAAGGGCAAGTTTGAAATGTGTATTTTCTCCATTTCCTGGTTAAGATGTCTGAAATTCAGTAAACACATTTGCTATTTCAAAATTGTTAAGAGGCCTCTTGAGACACAATTTATGATTTATATCAAATAATCGAGCTGGAGTATTTTGCTGGGCCATCCAGCAGCTTGCAGTATATATATCCATCAGAAATGACAGTAGTTATTCACAGGAAGATATCACCTCATTTTTTTTCCAACTTATCAACGTCAGACCTATAGTGCTTGGCTGGCTCTGGTATAATACAAGCTAACAATTGGATTCCATCGTGCAGATGACAGCTATCCAGCTTGATATGCATCGTATTTGATCAACATTTGGCAACTTCCTCCATTAGAAAAAAAAAAAAAAAAAAAAAGCCTCATCAGGACCATGTCACGTCACAATCTAACCCTATCCCTCAGTCTTGATGCCTGTCGGTCTGGAACTGTTTCAAAAGTGAAATCTAAAACTCTGCGGCTCCACTGAATCCCAGCCAAATACTGAATCCTCCATGAAGCGGTCAGTCTGCCAAAGTCTCTGCAAGTGTAAAGAGTAGAAAAAAAACGATTCATGGAAGTTAAAGAAACAGCCCGAGTTTTGAAATGCGTGGATCAAAATGATGTGTTTCTTTTTTTTCAGAGTTTCAGAGTGTTTTTGAGTCCACCGTCAAAGAAAGAAAATGTGATTTATGGCACAATATTAAATCAGCATGCTCGGGAACATGTCGAGGTGATATCCTGAGAAGTGAAATTTCTTTTGGCATCATACACTCAAGTGTCACTGTCTTCTCAGATCAGATATATACCCACTGTCAATCACAGTATAGATGTTATTCTTGTTTCTGTTTCAGCAGAGCATCTGGCTGCAGCAGGATTCCATTAAACTTCCCTCCCCATAACACTAATCAGAGAGCCTGCAAATGATTTTTCAAAAGGCAAAAGGTTTTGTAATATATCTGAATGCTTAACTCTCTTTTTTTTTTGTTCCCTCTTTCTTAATCATAGGGCTCATGTTGCTTATCCCAGCAAATAAAAAGGCAAAAGTATTTGCAGCCTGTTAGCTCGCCATAAACGACCACAGATCCCGAGTTAATGGGCCTTTTTCACAGCAGACATTTTGACTTGTCATTGAAGTAAAAGCACAGGTGTGACGCAGTATTTCATCCTTTTATGAGTTTCTAACTTGTAAACTGTGGCCATGTCAGGTTTGTAGATTGTAATTGCACCTTTGAAGCTCTTCTTCTTCTGCGAAACTTTGACGAACCTGAGGTGAGAACTAATAACAGGCAAGCATTACAAACTGTAATGTACAGACCAACTGTAACTTAAAGACCAAGTCATGCAGTGATGTTGATGGATGGATTAAAACGTTAATATAGGAGCCTAATAAGAGGTCTATTGTCAGTTTAACAGTCTCAGAGATAAGGCAAAGCGACCTCTAGTGGTCATAGATGTCATGACCAAAGCCAGGGACAGAGGGGAGAATGCTTAGTGAGTTTTAGTCACCTTGTTAATCAGTACTTCTGTCATTCAGAAGAATTTTCAGAGACCTGTTGCCTTTGTCCTACGCACTCAGTCAACTGTGAGCCTTAACTTAATTCAAATTAGTTGTCTCCAGTAGAAAGCAGCTTTGTTACTAGTTAACCAAGGTCCTGTTTACCGGAGGACTGTGTCATAAATTGTGAACTACCTGAAGGAGATATTGTGTTTTGTTGTCATTGTAGTAATGATTTCTGTATTTGTTGTTGGCATTGTCGTAGCTCTGTGCACCCACACTGTACTTTTTGTATTCGGTCCAGTCCTTTGTCTTTATTATGAATACATCAATAAAGTGAGCAGCAGTATGAAGTAGTGGTCAATCGATCAATTGTTACTCGGGAGCATTTTCTGTGCAGAGTCTGCGAGCTGTTTTGTGTGTTTTCAGTCAATAATCCACTTTCTTCCCCGCAGTTCGGGGATATCCAGTGATTCTGTCTGTGTCCGTCTCTCTGTGTTTGCAGTTTGCAGTAAAGTCACTGCCTTTTTAAAGGACGGGTAAGTTTAAATAAAAACGTATTGTCATTCATTTTCACAGCATGTGTGAAACTGCCAACAGTGATGTATGCAAATTATTCAACAAGTGTGTCAAAATGTGTTTATTGTTACCGTGACGATAAAAGTCTGTCTGCTTCACTAGTTTGTTCCCGAATACCACATGTTGAACTTCCAGTACTCATTCAGTCCCATGAATACCATTAAAAGTAACTATTTGATGCTTGATAGTTTTCCCGTCTTATCTTCCTGTCAGTCGCGTTGTTTTGTGTGTCACGGCATGTCCTCGCTCTCTTTCTCTAAAATCAAACTTCAACTCATCGTGAACCACATCTGACTTTAAGGAAAGAACTTAAACGGTGATATACATGGATATTGGCCTGCCAAAGTAATTTCTTCATGTGAGAACTACATTTTCCATCTTTTATTGAAGCGTGTGTACATAGAGATCTTTGGCTGCTTGTCAGAAAAAATAAATAAATAAAAAATCTGAGCTTGGTGTTGCGAGGGAGCATGTCAGGTTATATGGTGGTGTATTTCTTCACTTGACTGTTACAGGATGTTAAAAGAGAAGGTCAAAGCAGAAGGCCCTATCAGGAATGTGTTTCTCCGCACATGATTTCCTCAAACACTCAGCGACGGCTCAAAAACTAACGTAACTCACATGTCTGACCTGCGGAAAAGACAATGGTGACGTGACGCCGTCACAGTGGGACGGAGTGTAGAGAGATCACTGTTGCACTTAGAATAGATTGTTCTGATAAGCTTAACAAACAATTTGTTCTCGTGTTTTGTCTTTTTTGGTTTTTTTTTTTTTAACGACCATCTCCTTTTGGAGCCACATGACATAAACTGGCTTCCTGCAGAAGTCGTCACGCCAAGCGGCCTCATTTCTCACGGTTTTGTCCAAAGATTCTCATGGATGCCAAGAGCAGAGGGGGGAAGGAAAAAAAAAATCAGGTCAGGCAATGTTTTGGTTTCACTGAGTATATTGTTTGTGTCATTATCAAGCAGGGAATTCTGGTTCTGAGTTTACAGACTCAAGGGTTTGTTTGTTACCTGAAGAAACATTTGATTCGAGCAAATTGTTTTGCTCGTCCTGCATCATGTTTGTAACTTCTGATCGTTTCGCTTTTCGCTTTTGTTTGAATGACGTCACACAAACTTGAATGGCCTATCGGGGATTGTTTATTTCCATATTCTTACACAGCAAATAAATAAATGTGCCTTTCCCTCAAGCAACAACAAAGAGATAACGGAAATATCTGTTTCTTGTGATTAGTCAGTGTATCCAGATACACTGGAAAACCCATCCACATGTATTTAGAGGATATACACAACAAGATTCAATTACTAGAGAGCAAATAACAGTGTGTGCGTGCAAAAACATTTACAAATGCTTGAATTAAAATCATAAATGTAAATAAACCCACATATGTAGATTTTTTTTTTAAGTATTTACATAAAATATATCAATAGATATTCAGCCATGTTTTACTTAGTCAATATTATTTTCATTTTTTTTATTTTGCATGTATCGATGATCATTTACATGCACATAATATTCTGAAGACATGGAGTGTGAAAGCAAAAAATATAGTTGGGAATCCTGTTGTTGCTTCATGGTATTGTTTTATATAGAGCTATATAAAAAAAACAACTGGTCATGGTTTGATAAGAGTATTTAATGTGAAAGCATAATGTGTACAGAAGCAAATGCATTTAATGAGCAACACATTGGATTTGTAGTGTTCACTCAACTTTTTATTGTAAGTTAATATCTACTTATGCATTCCTTTGTTGTCCTCTCTTAAGTGTTTGGGCCAAATGTATCCCCAGCACAACAAATACCACATAAAGGTCCGTAAAGGAACATTAGATTAAAATTCTAATCAGTGTTGATGAATATGCGATGATGGTATGGAGGTGACAGATTCATCTATCCAAGTTATGTATAACGTTTTACACAATTTAGGGCTGCTGTGGCAGCTGGAGGTGAGGATGGGACATGTTTTTGTTCTGTGGGAAGATGGGAAGAAACAAACCTGAATGTTTCCAACTGACTTTACTGGGAGAGGATGGGCATAACGATTAACATGCACGCACAAGTCTAAACTGTTATATTGTGATATCGTTAATTTTTTTCTTCGTTACAGACTGAATCTCGACAGTACTGCTGCCTGTCCAGCAGGTGGCGATCTCTTCCAGGTGTCCAGACAGCCACATTGCAAAATGTGCAATTAAGTTTTTCTGTGCACGAAGAGAAGCAAAGTTTCCTTGTCTGATTTCATTCAACTTTCCTCTACATCCGCTTCACCCTGTCACAGTTTCAGGTGTTTAGGAGACCAAACCTCTAAGAAACTTGTTCTGGCTCAAACAAGCAACGTTTTGCTGAGAAAAGTATGTAAATTATCTGGTCAGTGTAAAACTGTCCAATGCTGAATATCACAAAAAAAGCACCAACCTACTGCAGCTCAGAATCTTTTCTGGAGTGAAAGTCTGAAGCGAGGACTTTGGGTTTTGTGGGTAGCAGAACCTATAAGAAAAATACTTTTGGTTAGAAAATAAACAGACAATGAATAGAACTTTTTTCTTTTTTTAATCATTGCCAGGAATAAGAACTTAACTCTGTTGTGGCCATTAAGACCACAGTGCATCTTGTTGTACCGTACAATAGATAGGCACTTCAGTTCTACACCATTTACATTTATTTATTTAACCTTTATTTAACCAGGAAAAACCTCATTGAGATTAAACGTCTCTTTTTCAGGCATGCGGAACATGTCACAGTCCTGAGGTCCAACAGTGATCTTTCCTCTAAAGATAGGAACATTTGAGCGTCGTCTTTCTTCCTGACCACGTTGTCTATTTGAAGACAATCTATTATATGATATAAACCCAGAGCCCTCTGTTACTGCCTATAGGTTAACTCTGGAATATTTCTGGTTTTGGAAGGTTTTATGAGTATTTGGCATATTTCTAATGTTTGTTTTCGATCGCTGCAAACCCAATTTCCCCGGCAGGACAATGAATGATTTTATAAAAGGGAATGAAAACAATCCAATAAAGACTTGTGATGCTTGAAAGAGAATAGGGAAAGGCCTGAATTTTCTAAACCCCTTTTCCAAGTCAGTTTGTTTGCATCCGATGATATTTTTCTCTGCTTCTTTTAATTACTAATTTTTTGTCGCATATCCACAAACTGACAAAACCACAAAAATGAAACAAGTAAATAAACATTTAAATAAACAGAATGTGAACGTTTACTATAAATCTTTCCTCTTGAACCTTCATTGGTTGCACTTCAGATTTTGAGAGATAGAAAAATATGGTGATAATGACTATTGTGCAATGAGATCAGTGCTTGTTTAAAATTTGAGCCCCAATACAGATGGTTTATATCTTGTTCTTACATTTTTACTTTGGTACATGTGGTACAATTTTTGTTTTTTTTTGGGGGGGGGGGGGGGGGGGGGACAAGGGTCTTTGTGTTCACTCTGTCTACAAAAGCTCAGGAAGCTTTGATGCTTTACAGTAGGTACAGGATTAAATTGTTAACCCATATTATCAGGATATAATGTTCCTTTTGTGGTACAAAAGCCTTGAACCTGTGGCGGTATACCATTTCTAAGAAATTGATTTTGTACACTTGAAATACCAAAGTCAGGTTTTATTTAGACACACGGTATGTGTTTGTATCATGAGTCTTTCTGGTAAACGAATCAATGACTAATTCCTAATTTACTAATGTATAGTTTACATGTTGCGACTTACAAGAAAAGTAATTTTTTCCCAAACTAAACAAACAAACAAACAGGAAAACCCAGTAAAATCTAAGAGTTAAAAGTGTTCAGAAGTGAAACTATTTGGTAATTTCACACTTTTCTCATTCGATTAATTCAGACTCCTGATGATGTGGCTTTTCTATTAAACAATATATACACGTATCTTTGTTTTACAGCTTGAAAAGGAATGTATCCTGTACTGACTGTTGCTTTACCCTCATGCCTGATGGTCTAGGAGCAAATTGGTTTGACTTTTGTCTTGTTCACATGCACTCTGTGAAGTTTTCAGGTGGGGTCAGAGGCGGCACTTCCTGGTGCCCACAGCTGGAGAGAGCTCACACAAATTCCAGTGGGATTATTTTATTAAGAAATTGGGTCCCAGAGTTCACAGATTTACACCTGCAGCTGGAAGAAATATGTTGAGACCTACTGTAAAGCTGTCACTAGCACGACTATAGCAACAGCAAATTGCTATAGATTTGAGATGGAAAAGTTCCCCGTGACGCCCTGCAGGGGGCCTCCTTTGATTTTTCTGATCCAAACCCAGTCAGAGTCGGGAGTGAGGGGGAACTAAAGCTTTTGTGTGCGCCTGACTCTCCTAAGAATTACCAGAACTTGGCTCAGTCCAAGAAGGTAATAAAGCTGAATGTCTGCACACAGGAGGGTTAAGCTGATATAACCTCAGTGCTCCTCTGTGTTCAAAATGACTCCCCTCTCTGCAAGCGGAGGATTATTTTTAGCAGATTTTTATTTTTATTTTTTTCCCCACTTGAAATTATCACAATCATTAGTGTGTCCGTTATTAATTGGGGCTGGATGTGTGGAGTTCTGTGTCATTATTAGAGATGTACTCAAACATCTGAGGGTTTTATATGAAGAGCAGGGAGTTAACTTAAAAACCATTCAACACAGTAAAAATTTCCAAGTTTCTTTTTTTTTTTCTTCTTCAATACAGCCTCCCTCAATTATACAATTACTACAAGATATCAGCTGTGTGACCTCTGCTCAACGCAAGAGTATATTTGTGAAGTCATCTTAATTTCAAATTGTGTTCTTCTTGCTGTTCACTGTGGGGACGACAGACATTTTTCTCCCAGTTTGAGCATTTTTAGACTTGTGCAACTACTTATTACCTTATAGATAGTTAGATAGATAGATAGATAGATAGATAGATAGATAGATAGATAGATAGATAGATAGATAGATAGATAGATAGATAGGCTCCAGTATCCTATACAACAGTGGAAAGTTTTGTATAACAGTTGTCACCTGAGTGATGGTTTCAGGTATCAGTGGTAGCAGAGAGCCGTTAAATGTTGTATAAGAGCAGTTCACATCCAGGTTTAAAGTCGGAGTCAAAAGTAACAATAAACACTGAAGTGCATATTTACAAACGGAATAGTTAAATGTGTTTAAACTTCCTCATTGAGCACTAAATAATAAATAACACACACAATTTAAAAAGAAAGAATAATGAACTAGTGGAATACACTTATAGAGAAACATTGATCACAAACAAAATACAAGTGGAAACATTACTCTACAAAAAGAATAGTTAGTGTGTTGTTGTTTTTTTTCTTTCTTCCATAATAGTGTAGCTGCAGGTTTCTTTTTGTTGAGCAGCGTCATTTCCATCTGAAGCCTCTGGCTGCAGACTCCATGGGGGGACGTTCGTCCTGTTAAAACATGTGTCCTGTGGAGGGAGAGGTGCTGAATGGAGGGTGACTTCTCTCCACCCTCCGAGGCCGTAAACCACGCAAAGAGGGAGGGAATTAAAAGTCAAATGGAAAAGAAGAGGGGGAGTCTGCAATGAAACCAGAGAGAGGGAGAGAAAGAGAGAGAGAAGTGTCTAATAGGAACTAACACCAATCCCCAAGAAGGAACAAAGAAAGCAGTGAGAGGGGGGGAAAAAAAAGGCACAATTTAATTTTAGGGTCTGATCTGTCACAGCCTGCAAAGTCTGCTGTGAAAGTTTGGTTTTAAAACCTCACTCTGCCAATTCTAGAGCATCTGAAGCCTCCAAATCCAAGCATTTCCCTTTGTGAGACGACACACTGACCAAGTAAGTAAATGTTTTACCCGAATATTCACAACTTTGCTGCTGTTCGATAGACGCGTATAAAGTGTAGTAATACACTCTATCGGGAGGTGAATGGAGGTTTCACGCTGGTTGTACTTACACACGTGGCATGAGTCACTCTGGGGCAAGTTTCACGTTCCATCCAAAAACCGCGCCTCACAAAACCCGCCAAATATACGTGATGGTTCAATAAAAAAAATGGAAGTAAAGTCCCTGGACAGGTAAACTGAAACTGGGAGAAATTAAAGAGGGGTTGAGTGAATCGGAAAGTGTCGAGTGGTTTCGGAAGTGAATGCCATGCCGTTGCTGCTTTCACAGGAGGTTTTTTTTTTGTTTTGTTTGTTTGTTTGTTTGTTTTTTTGTCTTCGTTTCATTGACATGACTGATGGTTAAAGGTCCGGCTTCAATTATTTCTACCATGATTCTCATTTATAAGCTAACAAACACCAACTTCGACTATTTTATTTCATTGAATTTATTTATTTATTTTTAAGTTATCGTCGTCGTCACAGCCGGAACCGGTTGTCGCACGAGCCTTTGTGTCACCAAACTGAAGTTATGGTGTGCTGCGTTCAGGGACGAACCGTAGAGTTTGTTCACTTTCACTGAAATGGAAATCTAGTAAAATATTTCAAAATATTCAAACTGCCACTGCACGTACTAGAGATGATATGTGTTGTGGAAAAAGTAAAGCATGTTAACACATCTTTAAAAATGAAATCTAGAGAGAGATTTTATCAATGACTAGAATGAGACATAGCTTTGTCAAAAGCACCTAAACATTTTATTGATCACAGCAACTCAGTTTGTGAAGTTTGAACCGGAAAACTGCAGCACTAGTAGAAATAGTAATGATTTAGAACCAGACTCAGAATAGTGTTTATTGTCCTTGTTTAAAACAATGAAATCTTAACTTATAAATGTATAAAGAGGTCGAAGGTTTAAAAGAGAACAATCAAATAGACACACATAGATATAAAAGACACACTCATACAGTCAGTTGTTGCACTTCTTATTTCAGTAGTAATGAGCTATTCAATTATGACCCTGTATGGTCATCGTCTCTCCTTTATGGCCCTTTATAGTCAATCACTAGTTTTGTTTGGGCCGTTCTAATTTGTGTGGCCTGCAGCTGCAGACATACAGTAGATGTGGAACAAAAGTTCAGCATACAGGATTATTTCATGTTCTGCCTCTCTGCGAGGTGTCTTAAACTCACATTTTTGACATGTTGGGCAGCAGGTGATCTTGCCCCGCCAGGCCGGTAACTGGACACGGGTGAGGTTACCGCCTGCGGAGAAACAGCTGCTCGGTCGCGTTTTGGGACTCATCGGGGAACAGAGGCGCCTATGGAGTGTGGTTTATTTTCTTGGGAACTTGTGAGGATAAAGAGTTTGCCCTGCGGCTCTTTGATTCCTGCAGGGTTTGATAAACACGGCTGGTCAAGGTCAGCAATAACCCCACAGGGAAAAAAGAGCAGTGCTGCATTGTGAGCGGCAGCGGAAAGACTTGAAAGGAAGACGCACACTTGATGATTTAATTCTCATTTTTCATATCCGACCACAACAGGAAAAATTACTTAAATGAAAATAATCTCACGCATGGCCCCATATCACCCCCCCCCCCCAACCCCCACCCCTTTCACTATAAATACTTAAACTCCCTCTTGGCCATAACAGTCCACAGTCATGGCAACATTGCATCATACAACTGAAGCAGGTATTTCAGGAAACAGCTTCCTAAAATGGGCGTCCAGCTATAACAGCTTTTACCTGCTCTTCTTTGAAGCAAACACACACTTCACAGCTTCGTGGTAGGAACTCGCAACAGGCTGCCAACTCTAAAAGCACCATTCTTGAGTGTTTAACCTGTTGGTGAGCATCTGACAGCCGACTACTACAAGTGATGGTTGCTGATAACTTGGAGAAAGAATGTGCTATCCGCCGTGAGGCAGATGGCTGCGTTGATGGAGAAGTTTGATCGTGCGCCCTGCATCAGTCCATGTGGTCCCTCAAACCCGAGATAATCGCTGGCAGGAGCAACTGATACCCGACACCCGAACCCTTTCGTATAGACGCACGCTTGTGATGTGACGCCGAGGAGCAACGACTCCCTGTTTCATTTACTACATTGTTTCCCGAACCAGTTTGCTGCCAGGGTGTGAGTGATGTGTAGTATTTATTGTGTGTGGTTGACACTCGTGATACAGCCACGGCTGCAAATCCAACACATGTGACAGGAACCCTCTATACTTAGGCCTCTTTAATAGAATGGGGCTGTCCTGTCCATGCGCATGCACCCTTTGCAGTATCAGCACATATAGACAAAGTCAGTCTCGCGAGTGTGTGTGTGGATTCTAATACTCCAGTTTCATATTTGATGCTAATAAAGACACAAATTTTAAAGGGCCGACAGTCCAAAAGTGTTTAAAGCTTCTATACTGACGCTGATGGCATTCCTGATGTGACAGGTAGTTCTTGAAAAATACCATTTATTATGACATAGCATGTAAAAAGAAAATAACATCAAGGAAATATTTGATATTCAGAGTAGAACGAGTCACTTAAGTGAGATAAATCGTCTGAAACATCACCTGGAGCTACAGGCAGAGCTGTCAGTGATGTTACACAGGTATCATATATTTTACTGTGTGTGAGTCCCAGTGAAACTGCAGTTAGACATTCAGACAATCTAGTTATTTTTCTTTTTTGGTTGATTTGACTCTTTTTTTTTAAGCATTAGTAGAGTTAGATTCTCTTTCCTGAAAGCTCAAACGTGAACACATGTTAGTGTGGACTAAAGAAGTGTTTTGTCATTGTGTTAGGAGGAACTATTGCCTCGACTGCCTTTGTTTATGTAATTTATTAAGTTAATCTGCTGCGCATTTAAATTACTTTGTGAAGGAGAAGCGTGGGTGTGTGGGTGTGTGTTGAGAGTTTTTCTTTTTTTCACGGGGTGTCAATTACAAAGCAATCCCTCCTTTTCAAACTCTTTTCAGCACAAAGCCGGTTCACCGGGCTGTGGATAATCGCATTACACACACGCCTCATGAGCACACAGGCAGACACATGGGCACACGCAAAGACAAATCTGTCCCATTAGGGCGTCCTTCACTCTGCGTGCGCACGCTGAATTGACCCCCTCATTAAAAAGTCCTGGAAGTGTTTCCTGTATGAGGCCTTGACCGATGCTCTCAGTTGGCTCTCCTCGTAGACTTTTCCTCCTTGTTTTGCCTTCCACTTTTTTTTTCTTCTTCTGGTTGTCAAGTCTGAGTCTAGCGTAGATGTTGTCCGTATGTGAGAGTGTCTATTTGTGTGTGATCCTGTCGGGTCCAGGGGCTTCTAGTCCCTCATGTTGCAGGTCATGGCGACCGCTGTCCTCTCCTGTGTATCTGTGTATATCACTGTGTGTATTTCAGGTGGTCATGACTAACCTGACCTTGCTTTCAATCGGTCGTGTCAATTTTTTTTACCCTTTTGTTTACTTCTGTGTTGACACAAAAGCTGTGTTACTTTCTCGTGTTTGCATGAAAGCGGGAAAACGTGGCTCGATATGCTCGCACATCGCGGTGCTGCTTAAAGGATGGAAATGCCAGTTTCTAAAATCCGCCATCTAAGTTGTGTCTATATCAACTCAGAAGATGCTGCCGTGCGGACGGCTCATTCCATGGATGACTGTAGACAATGAAAGGTGCAAGCTACCCAAAAAAAACCCCAAAAAAACCAATGACTCTCCCTATTATTTGTTATGCGAGTTATGAGAAAAATGTCATGCATGACACTCCGTCAGGTCTCCACAGTGTCACACACACACACCCACCAAAGCACAGTAGTTTATCACAAAGCTTGCCGAGTGGAGTGGACTTGTTCACTATTGCGTGAAGACAAATTTCAAATCTGTGACACCCACTAATAATAGAAATAATTTATGGACTAATCAATTGACATTTGTTGTCTATTCGCTTGTTTTTTTTTCTAAATTTCTAGTTTCTGTGGTCAACATGACTGATTCACGCTGTAAAGTGTAGTGTCCTCTGATTGGGACTGCCGTGTTTTGATGTTACATATACAGTGTTTCTCTGCCAGGGTTCTCTTAAAAAACAAATACTGGACATGAACGGTTCAATAAAATCTCAGTGTAATGGGATAATCTTACTGAAGCACGGGCTGAATATTCTTTAAAGTTTGACTTTCTTTCGGAAAAACAGACCTTAATATTTAAGAGGTTAGCTTTATATTATGTGACTTTTTAATTGTTTTTAGCTCAGTAACTCAGTTACTTTTTTATATAATAACTAAAACAGCTGACAGGGCTCCTCGTATAGGTTGTTTTCAAATTAAAATATCATAAAATTGTATAAAAAACAAATAGAAATACCAGGATACCTCCCTAAAAGTCAAACAAATGTATTTCATTATCTCTTATTCATCTGCAGTATTCTGCCCGTGCTATTATTAGAAATAATGTAACAAAACATCCGGTTGTATATTTGGTTCAATGTGTTTTGTTCCCTATTTCATTTCAATTCACCTCTAACTCTCCTCCTTCCCTCCTCCCCTCGCCTCCACCAGAAAGCAGCAGCCATGGCGCCCTCTCTCATCCAGGCCTACAGAAGGCGCTGGTGGATGGCGGTAACGGCGGTCATTGAAAACCTGCTGTGTTCTGCTGTGCTGCTTGGCTGGGGCTCCCTGCTCATCATGCTGAAGAGCGAAGGCTTCTACTCCCACCTGTGCTCAGGTAACGTCGAACCCAGTCTTGTCATCTGTTTGAGTCAGAGTACACACATTGGGGTCATGAGAGTCTCAATAAACATGATAAATGTTATATAACTTGGAAGCATTTTTAATTTGATACCGTGTTACTTATGGTTGCTCAGGAAAATACGCCAGTGGTTCTGTTACCAAGCACAGAATAAAACACGCAAGTTTGTTTGTTTTTTTTAATGCATGACAAGCCTCTCAAAGCCGAGTTAAGACTGTTTGAACTCTCCACACGTGCATGTCCTCAAAACATAAAACAAATTACAGGGATAGAAAGATGAATCTACACATTATGAGATAACAAAATGTGCGTCTTTTCCATTTGCGAGTGGTTTTGTTTATACATATCCCATGAAACTTTTAAAGCATGAAATGTGTAATCTTTGTTCTTTAGAAGTATTGATAGTTTTTTCGGGGGTTAATCCAGCTTAAGTACTCGCTATGTATTGCGATTCAGGGAGATTAAAAAAGAGAGAAACTGTTTAGGATTTTTGCAATCATCTTAAGACTTCAAATCATTAGAAATTTGTTTCAAACTCACCCTAGTGTATCCCAAACAAGTCTAGTGCAGATTGTAATTGTTATATTTCAGACTGAGAGACACATTGTCAAAAAAATAAATCAACTAAGACTTTTTTGCAGCTGAATTGCTCTCTTCTTCTTTTTTCCCCGTGGGCTGTCTCTGTACACCTCCTTATCACCTGCCTCTCTTATCGACCGTGCACACTTGTTCCCGCAGTGAACGACTCGGTGGTCCTGCATGTGGACAACTCCTCCGGCAGCGAGGTGGAGGAGTGGCTGAGCTGCGTGGACCAGGAGGAGATGCTGAATCTGGGCTTCACCATCGGCTCCTTCTTACTCAGCGCCACCACCCTGCCTCTCGGCATCCTAATGGACAAGTTTGGTCCCCGTCCCATTCGGCTGGTGGGCAGGTAGAGATCGCCTCGTGTCGGATTCGAGAGCAAACTCAGCACTGGTGTACAGATGCAGATTTGTCCTTGGCATAAGTCACCGAGTTACGTAAAAAAAAAAACTTTCATTAAGTGAAGACACACGTGCCACAAATACTACTGTACTAGTGTAGTCACAATAATTTAGGAGTAGCTCGATGACATTCCCAAAGTGGGGGGTGGCAGATTTAGCGTATTATCTCTCATTCATGTGTGAGGCGCTTTTGTATGTGTGGTAGTAGCTCGCTTTGTGTGTACGAGCCTGGCATGACTGGCCAGAAATATGTGGAAATCCCTTCTCTCTTTGACACTGGTATGTCACGGTGGAGTAAAGTCGCTATGTACAAATACACAGATAAAAAAAGCGACGCAAGATTCTTTTACACTGTTTGTCACACTATTCAGACTCAAGGCATTTCAAAGTGCTTTACAGGCTCATAGAAAATAAATTAAGCAGTTAATAGAACTTCACAAGATGAAACCAAAAGAATTTGACCATGGAGCTGCGGATACTTCACTGATAAGGTTAAAAGGTTATAAACTCACAAATTCCTTTGCTTAACATTTTCTATAAATGATATGTCACGAGTATGACCTATATGTAAAGTCAGCTTTTATTTTGCAGTTGTCCTCTGGGAGTTTTAATATTGTCTCATTTTCCATTGCAGTTCATGTTTTGGTCTGTCTTGCATTCTGATGGCTTCGTCTGCTTATGACCCTCAAGGTGAGTATTAGTGATTGTACATTAAGGCGCATGCCAGTAAAAGAAAATCGCCACCATCAAGCTGTTCCATCCATGAAGTCTGTTCTGATTGAATAATTGAGCAAATGGTCTCCACATGCATAAGACTACTTAGAGTTCGACAACTCCGTGTGACCGACTCTCAATGTGGATCAAGTCTGAAGAATAAAATGTTATTACATCCACTCACAAAGTCAGACATTACAGCCCAAACATAAAAAGCCTTTTGAAATCCCTCTGCTAAACATAATATTAAAAATGAGTTTGGTATTCAAAAAGAATCATGGCAATAGAAAAATGAAACAAAACTAATGTTTGTTAGTTATTTGATGCACGGTAACCTCATTCATCCATCTTTGATACGGCTTAATTCAGGTTGCAGGGCATTGGGGCCGATCTCAGTTGACACCCTGGATGAGTCATCATTCTAGCACAGAACACAAAGACAGACAAGAACATATTTGGTTTAGCGTCATCAGTCTTGAGCACACGTGAAGGGCTAGGTGAAGAGAGAACAGACTTGACTAGCACCTTCTTGCTCTGAGCAAGTGATTTTTTTTTATTTGATTTCTCTGTGTGTTGATATGTGGGTTTTCCTCCTGCTGCTCCTCCACAGTTCTGTCAGCACTCATCTTCTTGGCTCTCTCCTTCAACGGCTTTGGGGGAATCTGCCTGACCTTCACCTCGCTCACGGTGAGTCACACCGCACAGCGAAAAGTAAAAAATATCCAGATTCATTATCATCGGCAAGCATTTATGAATGTATTCGTGTGAATGTCAGTTTGGTGTTGCCACCCTAGACGAGGTAGACGATGTGGGAACGCTGCAATGGAAGTGAGGTTCAGGAGTTAACGTGACTTCTTTATGAATCCATAGCGAATCGAGAAAGGCTTTGCTACTGCACAGTGCTAAAAAATTAAAGTACTACTGGAAAACAGAGGTCAGTGACAATGTACTTGTCATTACGAAGGCAGGACGACTGTCCAATCACAAACAGGATTTGTTAGTTTGTCACACATCCATAACATCTGTTAAAAGAAATCACACAGTAAAATGTGTAAAGTTTCACCCGGAGCAGAATCGCAGTTCTACATACATATAATCTAAATAAATCTAGGAGTTGAGAATATACTTACAGTCACAATAGTGTTGGAAGAAGAATAAACCAGAGTAAGTGAGGTAAGAATAATTTAAACAGCCACAAGCCTCTATCTTCTTTTACATTAGCGACACGCAACATTGTTTTTGTTCTAAAGAAAAAAGTTAAAGCAAGACTCCTGCCCGAACGCTTCTTTTGTTTGTTTTTGCCTTTTTAGATTTTCTCCTGCATCAATCATGAATTGGGACTAACTTGTCTCGGGTTTCTAACTGACTGTAATTCCCATGTTACAGTTCTGGAACTCCCTGAAAAACTAAAAGTCTGCACTGCAGTCGCATGACTGATATTCTTAGAAAGTCCTGATGTACAGCTTCGTTCCTGGAAGGAATGAGCGGAGAGGTTTTGGTAGCTGACGGTCTCAGCGTGTCGGGGGCCTCTGTTTGTCTCAGCTGAGGAAACAGCCCGTCGTCACCGGGAGCTGTGTTTGTTTACCTCCACGTCAGGCTCGTCTATTTGCGTGTGATGTGTCAGCTGGCACCACCATTATCAAGTGTGTTTTATGGCCGTCGCTGCCTTCAGTGCGCTGCCAAGCATTTAGATGTTTGCGCTGCATGTCGGTACAGCATGTTTCCATCAAGAGCTGCACATGACTTTCTCCCCCGGTGGAAAGTTGTGCTTCGACCAATAAAGACTCGCGGCTCGCCACACACCCTCCCCAAAGCTGAGCCACGTTACCTCAACTCAAAAATAGCCAAGGTCGTTTTCTTTTCTTTTTTTCCCCCCTTCTTCTCTCGACTTCCATTTGTCCTCTGTTCCGTCTTCGCGATCTCCGCTCGTACAAAAAGAAAACAATGCAAGCTTTAAACTCTGCATGACTGTGCACACATGTTGATGTACAAATGTGTGTGCGTGGGTATGTTCGCGCAGGGAGGCGAACATGAAACAGATGTTTGGATAGGGATGGCTCAGGCGGTCTGTGGACAGACGACCTTGTGCTGTGACGTATACCCTCTCTGGCTCTACGGGCAAGAACAGTGAAGTGTGTCTATCTGATGCAACTCTGCTTAGAATTACGCTTCCTTTCATCATATTGTAAAGTACTAACAGTGCTGATATCTAATTCTAAATCATGAAGGATGAAGCAACAGAAAGCAATAGTGTGGGAGGATGAAACCTTGCCTATCGACGTGGGTTTGTGTGGTATTGTCTGACTCCATGTTTGCTCTGAGATGGACTGGTAACAAATAAACAGAAGACACAAGATATATATATTTTTAAATACTTTTTTCTTTTCTTTTTTAAAGGGCAAAATGTACACAAATATATAAAAAAATGGATAACATATGTAGCTTTTCTGTTGATTTTAAAAAGAGTGACAGATGTTTTTGAGAACATTTAAATAAGTTCAAAGGAGGGATTAAGTGGGGAAATTGCCTGCAATGAAGTCGGGGTTATAGTTTAAAAATGTCACTGACCTTTTTAAACTAAACACTTAAACACTTTTTGTTTTACAATAGGGAAATGTTTTGGAAGATTAAAAAAAAAAAAAAAAACTCAAGCTTATAAGAGCAAGATGTTGATGATTCAATCTAAAACCCATCAAAACGCACAATTTCAGCTGTTGTCTCTTGCATTTTCAGAAAATGTGCTCTGCGGGATCGTGGACAGATGTCTCCGTACATCAAGTTCAGCCACACATATCAAATGAGGAATCCTGACAATGTAGAGAGCGAGACATTAGCGATGCTCAATTAAATCTGGGAGGGGAAATCTGTTTGTTTCCTGTTGAGCACATGACACTCCGTCTATTGTAATATTCATACTCTAACAGAAGGTTAATATTACACAAACACACACTTCAGTAATGTGCAGCCGCTCCCTCCTGTTTGTCCCTGTTTGACCTCTCTGTGCGTCGTCCCCTCCCTCTGCTTACGCCGGTAATTGGGCTGAGTTTACCATCGTGGACTGACCTCCACGCCGCTGTTGTTGCTGTCTTGAAGTACGAATGACGGCAGAGCGCGAGGACTGAGAGACACGCACGCTCATGCCATGGTGATTGGAACCATGTGTTCCAGGGTAATAACTAACTAGAGTATAAGTCAAGATCGCTCTGTTCTTTTTGGGCAATGGTGGGGGAAAAGACAGTTACAGACTTCTTTAGTTGGAGTTATTATTGTACCGTGTATTTTATTAAATGTATTATTATGTCATTCAGTAGAATGTGCCCTCTCATTCTCTCATCTACTGTGGTGGCACAACGAAGACGCTGATGACATAGCCTTGAGCACCAGTGCAGGTTATTTTCATGTCCACAGTTTCTCTGTTTATAGTATTGATAATACATGTAATAACAAAGTCATCTTGTCAACAAATGCATAAACCTGGCAGAAGTAGAATCCCACCGAAAGAAATCCTTGAGATTGCGCAAGAGGGTTAACCCTTTAAAACCCTAAGCTTCTGCTCTTCCCGTAATCTGTAGGGTTTCCTATATTTTTCGTGAGAGCTTGTGTGGGAAAGTGCGACTGGTGACATTTTGGGTTGTTTAACTTTTCAACATGGAGGACGGAGTGATGCAATCAGAAAGAGCTGTCTGGGTGTGAGGTTGATCAAACTACAAAATATAAGACAGGAGACATTCTGTACATATTTAATTAGTTTTGAGTGCAATATTTTATATGTGGGCCTTAAATCATGATCCCATGTTGACTTTTTAGCTTTATGTCTGTAAAACTGCCGACTCCACAAAACTACTGCAGCGTCTCCTCAAATAACCTAAGTTGTCAGTCACTACATTCCACAGTCGGAATTTTGAAATTGTTGGTCATTCAGGAGCTCACAGAGCTTGAACTGCATCCTCTGTACGAATAGGTTCAAGAGAGAAAAAAACAAAACCTTATCAAACCTGTGTGAACATGCCCTCGCACTGGCATGGCTGAGCACCAGTCAGGTGATTCACCAATGCATCGTTTTCCTTGGAAGCAACATGTCGTCCCAAGTGCCAAACCACTGTGAATGATCAATGTTAAGAGTATGAATGGAAGCTGGTGTGACCTGTGTTGACATTGACGTTGCCACCTGTAGTTTGTAAAACAGACACGGGTATTGCCCTCAAACAGCACCAGTTACAGGCCGGGGCCTGTCCGATCGCACGTCAGTGGTAAAAAAAAGAAAAGAAAAAGTGCTCGGCTGTCAGTCGTCTACTTTCTAATAGAAGTGTCAGAAGTGTCAGAAAAATTCATTAGAAATCAGTCAGCAAACATGCGAGTACAGAGAAGTGCGGTGAGCTCCTGGAAGGATGGACGCTATAGGCTCCGTGTGAAGAAACCCTGAAAGTGACAGCCACATGCCGTGAAGATTCACATGGTGACCCTGCCTCATTGTGTCTTATGTAAGCTTTCTGCGGCTGAACAGGAGGGGGCATAAAGGCCAGACCGATCTATGAGTGGTGAGAAGGTTGAGATGGAAAGGAGAAACCGTTGATAATCAGCTGGGGTTTTGTGTTTCCTGCCGGGATCTCTGCAGAGAGCGGGACTGCAGCTGCAGCATGCGGACAATATATACTCAAATCAATGATATCTCCACGGTACCTGGGGTTGGGGGGCCTTTGTGTTGAGGTTACATGTTCTCCCTTTGCAGACATGGGTTTTCTTCGATTATGTATTTGGGTTTTATTTGTCATAAACATGTGGATGTGTGCGTCTCTCTCTCTCTCTCTCTCTCTCTCTCTCTCTCTCTCTCTCTCTCTCTCTCTCTGAAGCAGTATAAAACAAAGGGAGGTCATGATTACTGTCCCTAATCACATTTCTCAACTTTCCTACACGGTTTTGCCACTTCTTCCTTTGTACGCCTTCTGTAATCTGCCTCCATTTCACAACTTCAGAGCTCAACTGGAACTTCTGTGCTCATTAATCTACTATTTGGCCCTTTCTTTTAATGATTGCAGTCTTAATTAAACTCGGTGCCAAAGTCTTACAACACCCAAGCGAGTGAGCACAGTGGGAGTAGAGCCTGAACTGATTAGTCGTGACAACCAAAGCCCCACTTGTGTGGCTTTCTGACACTAGTTGACCTCTGTATGCCTCTCGAAAGTCATGTGTTCCCTGCAACATTAGTGTGCAGGATGTGTGTTGCTCCTCCGTCGAGTCCAGCTCAGCAGATCCTTTAGTCAAAGAGAGATGTTCAGTATTTTGTTTCTTAGAATCGCTGAATGAGGACGAGTGTTCTCCTGGATGTTCGTCCTGTCTCTGTCAGACAGTCCGGCCCTCCCCCTCTGGAAAGCTTTTCCCTCCATGTTTACCCACTAAACTCTTGGTATCAGAGAGAGTTTTGGTTTGTTGCAGACTTACTCTAATCTCCAACACCAGCTACTACTTGCTACACCCTTTACACCTTTACTACACCCAAATCTTTATAATATTCTCCGTGAGGACTTGGGACGTTTTCTCGACAGTGATTGAAATCCACATTTGAATCGATAACGAAGGACGTAAATGTCCTGAAAACATTTATAAATCTTTATTTATTAAATTTTTTTTTTAACGGTTAAAGGATTCCACTAGTACAAAAGCTGCTCTAATCACTATTTTCATCAGGTGGCTGTAGCGTGGGAGAGGAAGTTGATAGTAACGTGTCCACAGAGGATCGTCACCCGACTGTAGGTTCCCTCGGATCAGGAAAGATTGACACTCTTCTTTCGCCCGGCTTTGGTTACTTCTTCTTAGTTCCCACCACTGGAGCAGTGTTATTTTGGCAGCAGCAGACATCTGCTTTCAACAAAGGCCCTACTGTAAACGATGTGCCAAACAACAAACAGCATAAAGCTATAAATGTATTCGCGAAAACAGTGGACCTGTAAGCACGAGATGGTGGAGATTGGAAAAAAACATTTCACAAGTTACAGTGGAGCCTTAAGATACTCTTTAAAAGGCCTAAAAAGTTACAGAATATCAAGACTTAAAAAACAGTCTGACCTCTTAAAGGACATTTAACATAAAAAATTACATTTCAGATATGATTATTATGTATAGTTGAACAAAAACCAAACTTGTTTCACAAGTTGTGACTTCAAAAGCCCTCTCAATAAATTCTTATGCCACATTATTTTCACATTTGAGAAGTTTTGACTTTGATATGATGTTATTCTGGCAGAAAAAGGAACTCAAATGGACGTAAGAATAAAAACGGAGGTACTGTCATTTGTTCTAGGTTTAGTTTTACGGCGCTTATGCTCGCGCATGGTGTCGTCATTTATGCTGGGGAGGTTCTGCAGTTTTGCACATTTGCACATCACACAGACTGCACATTCTGTGCGTCACTTCAAGGTATGCATTTTTTTGTTTTTATTCCTCTTTTGACCATTTGAGAACTCTGGAGCTCTGCAATGAGCTTCTACGTGTGAAAGTAAGTGAGGTCTACCTCATTGACATCAGTGCGAGGGAGTGGAAAGTGCACGCCACAAGTTGCAAGGGAGAAAGGTGACCTACGACACAGCGAGCAGATTAGGCGGCGGCAGTTTGGAGAACCACGTTCAGTACTGAGAGAAAATAGCGAGCTTGTCATGCAGCGCACCAAAAATCCCACACATGTGATTTTATAATCGTGATTGACCCACTTAAATCTCTAATCAAAGGACACTAAATGAGCTGCCAGCACAATAGGTCATTGTTATGTTTACTAAGCTACTTACTACTGTAAATAGGTCGACCTAATATATGATGTGTTAGTGCCTGGTGCCCGCCACCTCGTCCCTTTTGCCTTGTGTCATGCATGGCCTCGTGCTGGCTGCAAAGAGCCCGGTGAAGTTCACCCAGAGCAGTCTATACATCGGATTTAATCCCCACACTGAAAAAATTGTTGAAACGGCAAAAAAAAAAAGTAGTCATGAATAGTGTCTGAAGTATGGCTTAGTCTGTGTTTGAACTGAGGGGGTCAATGTCAAAAACTGGGTCACAACTTTGTTTCTTGTTTCCCATGACATGGACACTAATATTTTTTTAATGAGGCTGCTCTGCGGGGTGAGAGAAGTGTTACCGAGTGCAAAAAGTCTGCATGCAGGAACAGTGAACGTCTGTTGGTCCTGAGCAAACGCCTCAGTCTGGACGCTCCAGCTTTCACAAAGCGGCCGTGCGCCCTCTGCTGGCAAACCCCGGTAGTGCCCCACCACCACCAGGAGGGCAGGACATATGGCTTTTCTTATCCCAACTTATTGAATTAGTGTGATAGATGTTTTATGTGTCCACTCCTCTGTGCCCGCAGCTCCCCAACATGTTTGGTGCCCTGAGCTCCACCGTCATGTCTCTGATGATTGGTTCGTACGCCTCCTCTGCCGTCACCTTCCCCGGAGTGAAGGTAAAACACAAAAGTTTAGGTTAACAATCTGTTATAATTACGCATGCACATGCTTTTCAAACAATGTGAATTTAAAGGCATATGGCTACATCCTGATGCCTGTGAGACATAAACAGCGTGATGGGCCACAGTTGTAAAGCCTAATTGGCCGGGAAACAGCACTCTGGATGGCGATGTTGTTCTGTGTCTGAGATTAAAGAAGAAGAAAAAAAAGTTTGGTTAACACGTTCACGTTAAAAACTTTATAAGGTGATAATATGTCAATGTTGTGTTTACAACTTTGTCTGTTGCCGCCATGTGGTTTAAAAATAAATAAATAAAAAAATCAGTGAGGCTTTTAACAGAAGAGCAATTTGAATCTTACAAAACCTCAACAGCCGTCTCGCTTCTCCTCAGCTGATCTACGATAGAGGAGTCTCCTTCCAGGTCATCATGTGGGTATGGGCAGGTCTGGCCGGCTTTGTCTTTGTCAACTGTTTTTTAAACTGGCCCGTCGAAGGCTTCCCGACACCGGACGAAGTGGACTACAGGTCAGTGTGGTGGGAAGTGTCTGTCCGGGTTCTCGGGTCATTTCGAGCGTTTTTCTGACCCTCGGTCCGCTTATTTGTGTTTGTGGTTAACAGTAAGATGAGAACGCTGCTGGAGGTGCCTTCGTCTGACCAGAACGGCGCCATCGAGGGGCTTAAGGAGAAAAATGGAGACGTCCCACACTCCACCGAGAAGCTTCCCAATGGGACCGATGCTGCACCCAGTAAGTCCTTACTGACATCGGCTCAGAGAAAATAACATCGATAATGTCCTGGTGTTTTCACTCTGAGCACGATTCTTACCAGCAAAGAAATTAAAAACACTCTTTGTGATCTCCTCTAATGAACTGAATGGTAAAAAAAGAAAACTAAAGAAAACTAAAGAGTGTCGTCCACCCCCCCCCCCCTCCTCCCCTTGTTCAGGCGCTGTTCCTTTCCGTCGGTCTGTGTTCTCTCCCATCTTCCTGTGGAGTCTGATTACAATGGGGATGTCTCAGCTCAGGATCATCTTCTTTATGGGCGCGATGAACAAGATGCTGGAGTTCATGGTTACACACGGACAGGACCACCGTGAGTTTCCTACGCTTAGTTCATCCTCCTTTTTAATTTTTTTAAATACTGAAGCTTCTGTAATAAAGCTTCTTTAAGTCGTTCTCACAGTGTTCCTTTTGTCGTATTGCAGCGTCTGATGAGCTGGCGCTGGAGGCACAGGAGAAAGGTGAGTGACCTGATGATAAAGGTTTGTTCACTTGAAATCATTTGTTTGTGATAAAAAAATTTAAAAAAACATATATATCTGTCATTTCTTTATAGTGAGCTTCTACTCGTCCATCTTCGGGACTCTGCAGCTGCTGTGTCTGCTCACGTGTCCTCTGATTGGCTACATCATGGACTGGAAGATGAAGGAGTGTGGAGAGGAGAAGACCATGATCTCAGGCACAGAGCAGGGGTACGAGATCCAATGAAAACACGGAAATAACACCGTTTCTGCTTTTAGTATTCGGTTCGGGAAACAAATAAATGATCATATTAGAAACAAGGCCACAAAGAGAGGGCGGGGTCACAGACAGAACCTTCATTCAAACAAGGTGATGGTTACACCCTTTGTCCTGCCGTCAGGCTGATGACCGGAACCAAGAAGAGAGACCGCAAGATCCAGAAAGTCACTAACGCCATGAGGGCCTTCATCCTCACCAACATGCTGCTGCTCTTGTTTGGAATCTGCTGCCTGATTGATAACCTGCCTCTTCAGGTAGGAAACGCTCACCAAGACAGCCAAACAACACGGAATGTATTTAAAAAAAAAAAAAAAGTCAGATCTGTTCATTTTTCTGTTGCAGATCTTGACTTTCATTCTGCACACGATGGTCCGAGGCTTCATCCACTCCTGCTGCGGGGGGCTGTATGCTGCTGTGTGAGTGCTGAACACCGTCACTGACAAAACAGGCTCCATGATACTTCCTGTTCCTTTTTGATTCATTAATAAGATAATTAACAACTTAATAACTATACAATGTGTAAGTCAAGGCCGGCCTGTTCTCGGGGCCCATTTGATGTTATTTCCCGACACCATATAAACACCTGAAATAAAGCAGCACTTTACAGTGTGATAAGAGCAACCAGATGTGTGGCGGGAAACCGCAACAGCACAACCGAAATACTGTTTTGCTTTTGACAAATCTCATCCGCCGTATCATTTCTTTATAACCAGCCATAAACACAAGGAGAGTTTATAGTAAATGATACCAGAACCAATTATCTTTGTGTTTTTGATATTTGTTTATCTTCCGGAGTCCAATTTGATCTAATTTATTCATTTTAAACTTTAACCAAACTGTCGCTCTCTCTCTTAGTTACCCATCAAACCACTTCGGTACACTGACAGGCCTTCAGTCCATGATCAGCGCCGTGGTCGCTCTGCTGCAGCAGCCGCTTTTCATCGCCATGGTCGGACCGCTGCACGGAGACCCCTACTGGGTGAGTGGACAAAAGACAAGAAAGATCACAAAGTCTAAACCCTTTTTTTGGGGGTGAAATAACTCTAAACCTTCCGTCTGTCGTCCCTCAGATCAACGTGGGCCTGATCATCCTCTCACTGGCCGGCTTCCTGCTGCCAGCCTATCTGTTTTACCACCGCAGAAACCTGCTGAGGGAAAAGGAGTCGAGAGAGAAGCGGTAAAGAGGCTCAAACCCTCACAACAAAACCCCAAGCTGAGGGAGAACTATGCCTTCAAAATGAGCACCAGCATTCTTACCCTTCAAATTATATTATATGTATATATATATGGATTGCCAAAGCAGAGTCAACGTCCTCCTGCTCCCATTTCAAATTAAAATCCCAGCTTCAAATTAAAGCCCTGTAGTGTTTCACACACAGTCCAGCCGCACGCTAACTTTCAATGTAGTCGGAGTACTTTGATTGTCGCTGGTGCCACTTTTGCTCACAACAAACCATTTCTGAACTGAGTCGGAGTTCTCTGCCGCGCGGGAGAAGACGTGTCATCGTTTGTTTCTGTTTATTTATTCTGGTGTCAGTCAAAGAGCCAAATCAGTGTGACACAAAGCCATAGGTTTCACTTGCAGCCAATGCAAAGACAAACTGTGGACATCACAGTACTTGAAATACCGCTGTGTACTTTTCAAAGACGTCAACAATCATCACAATCCTTGCTAAAACCAAAGAATAGCTTGAAATTTGAAATTGTCAGTACTGTTTTGCACAACGGAGCTTTTTAGTCGATAAATTGTGCTACTACTGTATTTCCCATTTAAAAAAAGAAAAACTACAAAGATGTGTGTTCAACTGTATTCAATACAGATAATATTTTTCAATTTGGGTATTTGAATGTCACAATTTTTATGAAGGACTTTTGGAGGTATTTTTAGAACCCACCTATTCACTCTCTCTCTCACACACACACACACACACACACACACACACACACACACACACACACACACACACACACACATACAGGCATAGGTTGGTTGGAGAGACATGTCTACCTCCTTTTTTTTTTTTGTTTTTTTGTGCCAATTGTAAAAAATTCACAGTCAGAATAACAGTCTTCCTTCTCCACAGCGGTTGAGTTTATTCAGCCGTCGTGTTGCTGAAACCTTCAATATACAGGAAAAACAATTAATGAAATTGTGACTGATTTCAATCATTGTGACACAACAGTGTGTGTCAGTGTCACGGAACACTTTTTACTGCTTTATGCACAGAAATGAACTAGTGTGTGTATAAAATATGTATTTAAGTGTATTTTTATTTTTTTTTATACTCTAGCTGCAGTAGTATTATAAAGGGAAGTGTCTGTTTCGCTATCAGAAACTTTTTTTTTGTAGAGGGCTCATTATAAATAAAAGTCCAGATGATTTATTTTGTATTTTGCTTTTGCCTTTTCTTTTTTTTTTTTGTAAATAGAAGTGAGGCACGGCTGGTATTTTGTTACATTTTCTGCTTGCTTCACGATATTAAGACGTGTACAGTGTATGATGAACTGATATCGGAGTGGAAACTAGCTAGTGGTTTTTGTTTTTTTAATTTGAATTCACATTTTAGAGAAAAACATCACACAATGTACATTTCCTTTCCAAAATGACCCACAATTCATTGCAATGCATCGGTTTGACTCATTCAGTGCCTGAACCGTTTTGTTTTTTCCCTCTTCTCTGTTACATTGTTCTTGTTTTCTTTCGTCGTCTAAATCATATTCAGCGTTTTTAAAGTTTCTGCCGTTTGTAATTAGGCTGTTCCTCTTGCAATGCAATCTTTTTCTGTATACCAAAGCTATCTGTAGGGACTGTAAAAGAATCTCCGTGACACTATTCCTCAGGTGAGCATACAGGAACAAAATAACAAACAGTGTCTCATCAAAGTATGCATTACTCTGTAAATACACAAAAAACAGTTTTGTTTCCTGATGACTGTCACAGGTGTTGCTTTCGCTCGGTTGCATAAATGAGTGCATTTCAATCAAACGTCTGTTAAAGCTGATGACCGACTTAATGCAAACTCCTTTGTACCTCTGATTCTAAGTAGTCATTGCCTTGAAACAATACTGTATGTTTAATCAACACCTCTGCCAGTCTCCACAAGAAAGTTATTTATCTGTATGTTAAGACCACACCATCTATAGTTTTTCTCTTTTTATCTCTTCGGTCCAACAGTTGTTTTTGTTAATTGTACACTTTTTTGCTGCCCTCAATCATTGTAACCAGCTTGAGTGTTTAATGAAGAAATAAACTTATGTATACAAGAAGTATTTTGTGTCATTTTTCGTCTGTCATTGTCAAATATCTGCCCCAAAGGAAGGAATAAAGAAACGTTTCTTCCGTCAAACGCAGTTGCTATTTCTAATGTGACCACTGGGGGTCGCACATTATTTAAGACAACACTTCCCCAGGGATTGTGGGAAGATGACGCTTTAGTCTGACTGCATTATGAAAACATCTCTTAATAGTTTCTTTTCATTAAGTTTATCTTTAAAAGAAAACCTTTTGCTGTTTTTACTGATAAAAGAAGAGACGCTTTGACAAATTCTTGATGTCTTAAAAAATACAAAAACAAAAAAAGACTTGTATTTGTTTTCAAATCTGATGAAGAATCAAAGATCAAATCTGCAGCAGTGAATCACTGATCTCTGTTCTCTAGTGTTGTGTTGTCGGCTAATGGGTTATATATATTTGACACGTCGGCAATAAATCATCTACAATAAAATCTAAATTTTAAAAGAACAATGAGAGGAAAACAAAGATAATCAAAGTTTATTTTTATTTTGGCATTATGGTCAAAAGATATCACAACACACGCACACCTTTTACACTGTTCTGTAACATTTTGCTTCATGACCAATAAACACATCCACTGTGTCACTGCTCACTCTCACAGACACACACGGCATTCTTCAAATGGTTTCTCTCATTAAACATACTCTTAATAATACAATTATCTGTAAAATACACACACATCCTCTTACAAAAGTTGCACATTCAGACATGGGGCATGCACACAGTGGGCTCCTGTCTATCTGAGGCTGTTGCTGTTGGGTTGTGAGCCAGCGAGGCCGGGGTGGTCGGGGCTGTGTCGGTTCTGCAGGCACAGAGAAAGGAGGGGGGAAAAAATATTGAATAACATGTATTTTATACACTTTCCCCAAAAGAAGCGCCGTCACTGATCCGTCGCTGAGGTTTTTTCACCTGACAGCTTGGATTTTAGAATGAAAGGCAAGATCAGAGAAAATTATACAAACAAGATGAATCTGTGGATAACCTATCGAGTTATAGCATTATTGTTGTATTGTTTCATATATTTGATTAGAAATCTATACGTTTAAAAAAACTAATTATTTTCACTTTCATGTTAGTTTTTAAATCCCAAAAATTGCGAAATGATAAGAGTCTGACAATTGTCTATAATTATTAGTCTCAAATGTTTGGAAACATGATTAAAACTGGAAGATTTACCCCGGAGATCATCAGATCATCCACTGAACAAGAAAGATGAAAACGAGTGGTTTGCAAGTTTTACTGCGGTCTAATCGAATGCTTTCACCTTTTTCTTTTTCTTGTCTTTCTTCTTTTTCTTGCGGTCGGGATCGTCGTCCCTCTTCTTCTTCTTCTTCTTGGGATCAGAGTCTGAAGGAGTTTCTGTGCGTCAGAAAGAAGCAGGTCAGTCACCCTAAAACAATGTCATGATTCCTTGCTATAGCGTGGAGGATAACTAAAGTCGTACCTTGTGGTAATGGGTCCTGTGGTCGATGGTGCTTGTGCTTGTGTTTGCTCTTCTTCTTTGGAGGCTGTATGTGCATGAGTCTGTACTGTTCTGGAAGCTGTGGACAAACATCAGGATGCGCATGAGTAAAGAATGAAACCGGATAGTTAACTACTATCTTGGTGTGCTGTGTTGCCGGTACCGGTCCTGTGTGTAGTCTGAAGCCTGTGAGCAGAGCGCCGGTCAGTGGGCTGAAAGAGTTCCCACAGACCGGAGGCTTATCGATGAGAGAGCGAAGCGAGCTGCCATCCTGAGTGCCCGGACAGTCAATCATCCCTGTACCAAGAAGAACACGACGCAACGTTGGAATAAAACAGGGTGACAGAAACCAAGACATTAGTTCTATTAGTTGTTTGTCAGATATTAAATCACCTTACTCAAGTTCTTTCTGTAAACTGAAATGTATGTGGTGGAGTTGATCAATTTACTCATGGAGATGCACTGATTCTTACAGATGTTTATTCACATAGTCAGAGGCTGGAGGCTGAAGACCCCCCCCCCCAGTTATAGATATCAACACAGGCCAAATCAAATGCCCAATGCAATGAATTATCAAGGCTCATCATAGATGCTGAAGAAATAATCTCAATCTCCAGGATGTGTTGTGTTTAGTGTCTCATCAATACGGGATTCTGGCATGTCTAGAATACATTTATATCAGTAGTTAGCAATAAGAGTGCACATTCACAGTTTAGAGGTGAGTTTATCGAGTATAGTTGAGTATATCGCTTTACTGCTAGAGTATCAAAGCAAGCAGTATCAATCAAATCTAAGTAATTTAAACTTAATAATGAATCATGGGAAGTTGGTCCACGTGCCATAAAAAAACGAAAGACAGACATGAAAAAGGAATAGATTCCAGATTATTATTTGTAAGACTCATCAAAACCAAGGATGCACACTTAAAACTAACAAATAACGATGAGCTGTCCGGCAGTGAGGTTTCTCAAGACCAAATCGGGACGATTCTGTTACATATGTATGATTCCATTACTTGCACACGTGCCTCCTTCACCATTTAACGTGCAGATCTGAAGCTCACCTGGTAACTCCGGCAGAAAGTTGCTGAGTTTCTCCTTCACCTTCTTCCCACAGAATTTGTTGTAGGCGTGCTCCAGGTTGTAGTGCGTGATGAGGTTGGTGTTTCCCGTTAACTCGTTTCCAACTAAACACACAGACTCGTGTCAGATTCATCCAAAAACCATAAGCCATGCGATATATATTCACGACATGCGAAGAAGGATCTCAGAAAATCTATGGGAACAACAAATAATTTCTACTGTCATGAGTGTTCGACTAATGTTCGATTGGGGGTGGTGGGGATTACATAACCTCAAAACAACGAAACAAAAGTGTAAATTTAGCTAAGGGGTGTTTTTAATGTATAACTATAACAAAGACAACTCTTCACGTGAGGAAAAAAAGGCTTTAGGATAACCTGATACCTACATTTATCCAACACCTGTGCAGTTAGCTGCGGTAGCTAGCATTGTTTACAAAGTGCTTAGCAACCTTTACCAGCAGATAAGCATTATTTCCCCCCAAATCATCGTCAAAACAACACATTAAACACGCAGCAGACTCAAAAATCCGACTGTACCGGGAAGTTCTCGCAGTAAGTAGAAAGGCTCATTCATGGCTCCCGGTTTTCGCAGAGCAGGCCCTTCATCCCCGAGCTGCGCTGGCATCTGACCCGCCATGGAGACTTGATTCTGCGGCATAGGCGGCGGAGGTTTCCCCGGTCCGAAACCCAGAGACGAGGAGCCGGGCGGTCCCTGAGCGTCGTTTTGCCCGAACAGAGTTGAATACATTTCCGTCATATCTACCACTCATAATATATTTAAATTCTAATAAAATGTCGATTTGTTCTGCTTGGTAACAGGAAACGATTCACGGAATCCTCAGAGATCAACTCCTTTCCTCACTTCTTTGTGGCATCATTTTCAGGGCCACAGTACCGTAATACCAACAAGCAGCACGCACACTACCGTAATACCAGCAATCAGCACGCACGAAACTGTAATGCCATTAGCGGTCGGGGTTAAAGATTTAGAAAATAAAAAAAAACACGGAACATAGCAGGAGTAATAGCACGCCGATTTAAGAAGTCAGAATTATATACCTGCCTTGTGGCATTGACATAATAGCACAGAATAAAAATGTAATAAGTAGTAATGCTATTTACAAAGAAGAGTTGTAAAGTCTTATAGCCATAGGATAGAAGGATTTTCTGGGGTGAGAGATATGGCTCAGGTTGGACCTCAGTTTGGTTCCGATCCTCCTCTATGAGACAACCTGTATATCTCAGACCACCTGAAGGACCTCAAGTGTCTCAAAAACTAGTTGTAATGGTTTCTGTCTTCCCCACCCATTCCAGTTTATTATCAATATACGACCGCAGCCTTCAGGCCGGTGACATGGTGGGGGTGGAGATGGACTCTGTACAGGTGGTCTCAGAGAGGAGGAGCCAGGCCAAACTGAACAATTATTCTCACCCCCTCCGTGATGTCCTGGTCAGCAGCAGAAGATCCTTCAGCAACAAGCTCATTCTACCCAAAATGCACAAGAGTCACAGTAGATGCCTCCTTCGTCTGGCAATTAGACTCCTTGTAAATAATGTGTAGTGTTGCGTGTTATGCTGACTCTGCCCTGCTTCACCATCACTACTGAGCTTAACTTTGTATATACAGTATGTGCAGTTAAATGAACATTTCTTATTTAACTTTACTTAAGCTGTTTCATTCTGTGTGGAGCCATGTCAAAGAATTTCCCACAGGGAATAATAGAGTGATTCTGATGTGTCCAACTGCAGCTGGGTCATCAAAAAAACCTGTGATGATGAGGACAGATCGTCACAATTTAAAAAAATAAAAAAAGTGTCAGATTTGTTTGGATTGACAACATTTCTTGTTTATTTCGAGACAAATTACAGCAAACAAATTTAATATATACAGTTAAGATAGTTTACACATGAATTGTTTGTTGGTCAAACATCAAACACATCAGCTGGTCGGAGAGATGACGCCAGCCTTTCAAACTCTGTAACCGACACCTGAAAGTGAAAGGGAAAACGAGACATAAGTGAAACTATTAACATTTGAGAAAAAAGAAATGTGTGTAGAACATTAGTCATTTCCTCATTTACTGCATGATTATGGTTATAAACAGTGAAATGATCTGCAAATAAGTCACAGGAACAAACATAATATGACTACAAAATAAAAGCCATAATTTCTGTTGAATCAAATGGCCGATGCAGAGTTACTCATGTAAGTGATAAAATATCATCTATGAGGTGTTCAATCCTCGATGTGTGCTTTCGAGAGGTAACATGCATCATACAACAAGAAAGAGTAGCCTTTACTTCCATGCTCCCCTTTTTAGTGTGTTTAAGAAAAGATGATCAATACCACTGCCGTATTAATCATTTCCCTCTTACCTTCAACTCGTCAACAGCAGCAGAGATGCAATGTTCAGTCTGAGCAATACTGTCTCTACCAGCCTGAACTTTCTGTGCAAGGGCAGCATTCTCAGCCTTAATCTTCTTCAGCTCCAGCTGCATGTAGGCCTCCTGCTTTTTATAATACGGCATGAGAAAGCTGCAAAAGTCTTTTTCGGGGATCCCACTTGGTCGCCTAGGAAAACAGTCACATGATACTGGATTAAAACACTTTCAGTTTCAGGTATGATGATTATTTATGGTGCAGCAAAGAAAGGCAATATGCTTATTATAAAAATCCTGAAGCCAGAAACATAGTATGTACAGTAACTAATGAGTTAATAAACTGCCATCGACATACTGACCAGCAATTATGACCACCAAGGTGCCACACCTGATTTGTTTTCACGGCACCGGAATATATGTTTTTTTGTTATTACTATACAATCAAGAAATAAAATCAAGTAAATATCTAAAGATAATTCAATATTCCCCCCTGTGAAGAGTTTGGAAAAAAATGGTCCTTAAATGGTGCATTGTCATGCATTCTGGAATATTAAATACGACTCTTTGACGTGTGGTACATTGTGGGAACAGTTAATATTGAACGAACCAAACACCAAAATAATTTAACTTCAGGAGCCACATACAGTCCAGGTTCATCTTGAGTGGGTTGGACCGGTAAATTATTGCTGTAATAACCTTTGAATTTACATTTGAAACTTTTGCTTTGTTGTGGCGCACAGTGTACATGATGAAATTGTCTAAAATTTTGCAAAATCCAACAATTACAAATGAAAATGACTTCATCCTCATCACAAAGCCAATGTTAATGAAACATTTTGGTGCAGAATACAGTGAAATGTCAAACAAAAGTCCTATAAATTCTATATAACCACCTGTTACACCCCGAGGAGGGACGGAACATATCTGGAAGGACACTGGGAAACAGGTGGATTTTTACAATTTTTATTTAATTTTCTTTTAATTCACTCGGTTTTTTAATTCGAAAAAAATGTTGAACCTGAAAAAAAAAAGCGGGTTATGTACAAACTAGAACCCGACAAAACCCAAAACCACCCCGTGTCCTAAACTACCAAAATATCCAAAAGAACAAGTACCTGGTGGGCTGGCACAAACAAACAAACAAACAGGTGCGGTACCGGGCCAACCCTGTACAGGGCCGTCGGAGCCGGTACCAACACCCAATCTAACAAACAAAACCCCCAACCTACTGTTGCAGGACAAACAAAAAACGAAAACAGGACCACCGATCCCACCAGGGAAAAAGGATCTGTGCTAACCCCAAACATACAACGAAGGCGGAAGAGCCGGAGAAGGAAGCCGCCTGACTGCGGGTACGAATGGGAGAGGTCGAAGTAGAGAAGCCGCCGGGCTGCGTGTCAGTACGGGATTCATCGAGAGAGGGCAGCCCCGAACGCTTTAGACACCGCCTATTTATAGGCGGAGAGGCGGGCTTTAACGAATCCTACAAAAATAATAAATAACAAATACTGAGATAATCCCTCAAGAAAACAAACAAGGGGATATAGAGATTAATTTACTATTATTATTAAAATATTACTTTATATATATATATATATATATATATATATATATATATATATATATATATATATAACTAAATAAATTGACCTCTCCACGGAAGTAGGATAATATATATGGTTATAAGAAAACCTTCACTAATACCTAACACCACCTTGCTTAGTGGTTTGTCCGGCCAGATTGGAGCCTTTTGCGGCCTGGTTTTGGCCCGTCGGCCTTATGTTTGACTCCCTGGGTTCACTAAAGTGAAAAGTGATAGCAGCTGCGGGGCGGCCTGTCCGCTCATTAAAGCGTGTTAACAGTTAAAACCTGTCTCAGTACAGGCTGTCTGCTCTTTTACCGTGCCCCCTCGAACAAGGTTCGACTGTACAAATATTTTACAGACTTGAGGCCGTCTTTTTTTGAAAATTAACCATCCATGTGACGGCTGGACAGACACAAATGCATACCAAAATGGAATATTATAGACAGGAACGCGTCTCATTCCAGCGGAGTGAAAACAGGACATATGACCGTTCTAATGTTGTTTACCGACCATGCAGGGTTAGGATCGCTTTTGGCAGCATTCTCCAATTTGTCCAGCTCATTCAGTTTCAGCTCCAATCGTCCTTCTTCCATCAGTTTGTTGATGTCCTCCTTTAAGCACACAGAAAGACAAACATTAATTTAAATACAAGGAAAATAAATTTATCGACGTGAGTCCTCATGTGTGCAGAAAATGATTATTCACACCAATTCATTCCTTTTTGTGCTAAAAAAAAACAAACTAGATATCCACACTTTCTTTTTTAATATAATATCTACTTTTTAAAATTTCAACCAGAATGTGATGAAGAGCATGAAGAACTAATGGCACGGCTGTTTCTTGACTCTGGACTTCAATACAAATAAGAGACAGATTTTCCATTAGATGTTCGCTTTCATACGTGGCATTAGTGCAATGAGATACGAACCTGAATGCTCTTTTTTAACTCTTCTATGAACTGCTTGTGAATGCTCTCCATCCTCTGGGGGTTCTTCTTGTACAGTGGATGAAACATGTTGGCAAATCTGTTGAAGCTGAGTGAAAGAACACCAAACAAAAGGGCAAATGACTGTGGGTTTTCAAAGAAATTCTGAATTTTGTCATTTATTGTATCCTGGACTCAAAACAATTATGACAACCACCTATTTTTATTGTATTTTTTATTTGCAAATTCCTAATTCACATTTCAGGATTAAATTAACAGTGTAACAGTAATTTAGCAAATCTTGATAAACACTAGTGTTCTTTGAGCTTAACACATGATACTTGGTAATATAGTTTGAACACTGAAAACATTAAACCAGTTCTGTGTGTATATATATATATATATATATATAAAGTAGTGGATTATTTTTGATTAATAATATAGGGGAGGCAAACATTAATACTGTTTGTCTAGGGATCTACTATTTTATACTACTGCATAAATGAATAAGCAACCAAAAAATAAACTTGGATTATTAATTTTCTGGGGTTTCAGGTGATATAACATCATGAGTTGGCAGTAAGGACCTTCTCCATGTCTCCTTGTTAACCCTGATTTGAGACTGAAACTAAAACAACTTAATGCACAAACGTGTTACCTGACATGCTCGATGAACTTGTCCATGCTTTTCTGCATCACTTTATCAAACAACTTCAGCCTGACGAAGCGAGGCTCGGTCTCCTCGGGTGGTTTAACTACGGCGGACATCTGCGAAGAAACTTCTACTGCCGCATCGGCCGGTTGGTTTTCGGTGGACTCCTTCGAACAAACGTTGTTTAAAGTCTCAGCCGGTGCGGTTTCTTTACTTTCCTCCATTTTTGCTACTCCGACTACTGTGTTTACATTTTACATTACCCGCCAAATCTACGGCGAGCTGTTGCGCCCATAAATATGAAAAGCGCTTCTCTCAACGCATGCGCATTGCACTCCGGTCGCTTCAGCTGTCACTTCGCTCTCAGCCTCGCGCGGCACGCGCTGTGGTCTCCTTCAGCATGGCTCTAATAACTGGACTCTGCACTTTCTTATACCATCTACCACAGATCTACAAATGGCTGCTCAAGCCCTACTATGTGGTGTCTTTCTTGATGACCGTCGCCTTCGCGGTGGTCAGGAAGGCTCCGGGACTGTGCGAACACCTGGCGACCCAGAGGGACGACGGCAACTCCTGCGACTTTGACTGGGTGAGTGAGCGTGGTGGAGGTGGTGGAGGATTGTGTTGCGCTGCTAAATATGGAGGGACAGTCTACAGGCCAGCTGCTGTCAGATGGGAGGAAGGGTGCTGGGAGGTTTTGTCACTTTATTTTAATTTGGTTTATTTTGTTTTGCAGAGAGAGTTGGAGATCCTCATGTTTCTCAGCGCGATAGTAATGATGAAGAACAGAAGAGCCAGTCAGTAACACACACACACACACACACACACACACACACACACACACACACACACACACACACACACACACACACACACACACACACACACGCACACGCACACGCACACACTTACACGTGTGTTTATGTGTAAACTAACTGTGGTTTACACTGTCAACATGAAAGAAAAAAAATGCGTGTACACATACATGCAGCATGGGTAGATTTAGAAAGAAACAGGTCCCCCACCTGCACGCACACACACACACACACACACACACACACACACACACACACACACACACACACACACACACACACACACACACACACACACACACACACACACTTAGTTATTCCTGTGTCATTTGGCTTTGCTGTAGTCTGTATTTCTCCCCCAATCATTTTAATGCCTTTTCTCTGTTTTTCCTGCCCTTCTTATTTTGTGTCTTCGCCATGTTGAGTTTTAACTAGGTTCTGTTTCGTGTCAAAGCCTTTGAGGGTCATTTTGTTCTTGCTTTGTTCTTTCTCCACAGCTCAGTATCTTGTATTTGCTTTTAGTTCTTTCAGTTTCCCCCCCAGTTTACTCACATTTGTTTGATTCAGAAACTGTAACATGTATTTATGGACTCGCATTAGGTATTTTTCATGCTGTGTGTCACTTGCTTAAACTCAGTGTCTTTTGGAGTTATTGTTCCATTTCTTTGTTGCTATTCTGTGTCTTATCTGCCTTTCATTTATTCTTTGGGACAATGCCTCTTGACTATATCTGCTTTTCGAATACCACTCCTTCATAGTTCCCTGATCAAACCTTATCTTTAACCCAAACCTCACACAGTTCACTGCTGTCTTAATGGCACCTAACTGATAAACATTAACTAGCAGAGTTTGAAATGTAACGGCCTCGAGTGAAGGAAGCACTTTGTGGAACCGTCAGCTTTGTTGTGTAAATGTTACAGTTAGGCCCACATGTATCTGACCTTGATCACCAGTGTGAAGGTCTTCTCCCCTTCAGCTCATTTTATTTCTCCTCATCTCTTCTTCTCCTGTTTCTTTCCTCAGTCACTCTGGAGCAACACGTAGGAAATCTGTTCTTGTTCAGTAAAGTGGCCAACGTCATCCTCTTCTTCAGGCTGGACATTCGACTTGGCATCCTGTACGCGGCATTGTGTGTAGGTCAGTGGACTCAAAACACCTGTCACAACCCAAATTGAATGTTACAATTTGTTAAATAGGTCTGAAAAAGTAGTTATCAATACTGGTACCGTCAGTGGTTCCATCACGGCCAGTATTTTAGAAAGAAAGAAAATGATTGGGGAAACAGAGTAGAATTACACAGGATGAGTGCGGGGTAGAACTAATGTTTATTTTAAGTAAAACTGTTTATGAACTAAATGTTGTTTTTTTATTTTTTATTAAATTAGTAAAATCATTTTTTATTGAAGAAACTAAAGCATCTTATTTAGGAATCAGGTGTGATCTGTGTTGAGATGCTGCGCTCTTAAGAAGCTTATTTTTTTAAACCTACTGTCTATTGAGTGAAAGGGAAGAACCAATAGGCAGACCACCATGTAAACAAAAATAACCTCCACCAAGATTTTTAGTAAACAATCTTTATATTGTTGAGGTGTACTTATTTGTTCATTTGTTTTGTCTCCAGCTTTCGTCATGACCTGTAAGCCTCCTCTGTACATGGGCCCAGAGTACATTAAATACTTCAGTGACAAGACCATCGATGTGAGTCCTTTTTGATAATGGATCAAATATTTGGATAATTAATAATGAGATTAAGTATCCCCTCCTCTTTGGCTGTTTTACCTCGTCTCTGATCAAACTAAGCAAACTGAATTACTGAGAAGAAACATGGAGAATATTTAAACTTCACATGTGAAGGTTTCAGTGGAGGACTTCAATGATCCATGTCCGAATGCAGCAGACGCAAATGACGGTTGTATTTTGACTAGTGTCCATAAAATATGAATATAAGCTGATATTGCAGTAAATTGTGGCCTAACATTAGAAATAGATAGACACACTTTGTAAAAACAATGATGCCCCCGTCCTGAAGGTGTAAAGTTGATGTAATCTCATGTTGTTGAACTGCCAGGACGAGCTGCAGAAGGACACTCGTGTCACTTGGATCGTCGAGTTTTACGCAAATTGGTCCTCCGACTGCCAGTCGTTCGCTCCGATCTTCGCTGAACTCTCTCTCAAGTGAGTAATCCTCGCATTCCTAATTCCTCATGTTTTCTCACCTATGAAGCAGACTACTGTTACAGTTGATCTTTAACAGAACAGTTTTAATAGTTGCATCTTTTTTTAACTACAACACTAAGTTCAAATCATTACAGTTCAAACACGGGATTGTAAACTACATCATTCATTCATGAATATCACTATTGAACTCTGGATGTTCTGATTAAGTGTATTACAGCCGGAATCTAATAGGTTTTAATTGACTTAATTATGGCTGAGTAACATAATTAAAACTTTCAGCCTAAATGTCACATTCAATTACTTCCTGTAGGTACAACTGTGCTGGACTGCGGTTTGGGAAGGTGGACATTGGACGCTATGGAGAAGTTTCACAGAAGTCGGTCATCTTTTACATTCTGCCTTTTTAAGTCCACAGCTTAACTGCTGATATATTATTCCGCCATTACTGACTTGCGGAGGCGTAAACTTTTCCCTGAATTCTGTCTGGACAGGTACAAGGTGAGCACGTCGCCGCTGGCCAAGCAGCTGCCATCACTGCTGCTCTTTCAAGGAGGGCGTGAAGTCATGAGACGTCCGATGGTGGACAACAAGGGAAGAGCGGTGTCTTGGACCTTCAATGAGGCGAGTTTAATCCGACTGTCGCGAACAATGAAGAGATGTTTCCTGCTTGTACATGCCAACACTAATGCCGACTGTATTTCATCTACAGGAGAACATCATTCGAGAGTTTAACCTCAACGAGCTCTTCCAGAAGTCGAAGAAGCTGAGTAAAAGTCGGGGCTTGAAAGAAGAGCAGCAGAACGGCTCACCAGTGGAGGGCAGCGACGAGGAGGACAGCGCAGACCAAACCCCAGAGAGCAAGAAGGACCAGTGAGGAGGGGAGCAGAATCAAGTCTCTCATTTAATGCCTTACATTATTGCAGGAGCGTAGTTGAACCTCGGCTGAATGTGGCCTCCATAACTAGACGCCACCATGTCACTGGCCAGTGAGTTCAGAGACATTTTGCAAAAAGCCTTAAAAGTTATTTAAGAAAAAATTTTTGTAAATGGGATTTTTTTTCCCCCTTACAAGATCTCATCAGAGCATGTGAGCTATATTTTACACCCGCTGTTTACTTTTGTGTTGTATTTCATAAGCAAATTAAAAGTGGTACTGAGACTAAAAAAGATTCATGAAACTTTTCTTTTTAAGTTTGACCTTTTTATTCTGAGAAGACATCTTTTTAAAAACTCTTTATAAGGCCATTTTGGAAATGTTTTTAATGTATTTGTTACAGATATTTGTGAAACTCATTTCATTCATCACAGCCCACAATAGTAATATTTCTTCTTTTTAATCTCACAAGTATATTCTCTTTTCTCAGTAAATTTCAGATTGTTCAATGGCCATCTCTTGGCCAGAGCAGGAAGAAAAATAACACAGGTTTTCTGTATCTCTGTATGACGGTTGCTTCTTGTGCCACTGATGATGCTTCTTCCTTGATGCTGCCCACACTCACACACACACACACACACACACACACACACACACATACACACACGCCTGGTGGACATTTAACAATAATCTCACAAGAACACACGCCAGTGAAGCATTCAGCATGACAAACAGGGGGAAAAAAATCAAAATAAAAGATCACATGCACACGGAATACGCAGCCCAGCAGGGATGAAAGCTTCTAACAGCTGTTTGGGTTGACGGATGATATTTGTGTGCTTCGAACGAGTAATTGCACCCTGAAAAGATGTGCCACCTTCAGACAGTTCTGACTTCCTGCTGTGGGGCTTGATATCAAAAACAATTAAATAAATAAATCCTCCGTAATGCCCAGTCCAAAAAGAAACCGAGTAACCCGTGTCCTTCCCTCCAATTATTCCTTTCACAACATGGCAGTGGGGGTAAAAAAAAAAAAACAACCAAACAAAAACATTGATTGTACCTTTACTGAAATTTTACAAAATTAACAATCAAAACAAATCTAATCTGCCTTATTTTAGGATAATTGTAAAAAAAAAAAGAAAAGAAAAGAAGTGTGTCAATAAAATTAAAAAACAAAACTTGCTTCACTGAATGGTCTCAAGGCAAAAACCAATTGACGGTCTCCAACTGCAAAGCAGTCTTCTCTGAATCTACTCAGACTAGTTCATGTACAACCGTTTCTTTTATCTCCTCATAAAAATATTCAGGCTGCATCTCATCTTTCTCTTTCTGAAACTGAATTGACATTGTGTCCAGAACTACAGGATTATGTTGTCTGGTGAAATAAATAAGCCCTCCCCTCACTGCCCCTATTTGGCTGGCCATCCATGAAAGGTATGATTCTACTAGAGTCTTAGAGGACTGACAGAAAACTACGCTGAAAAATAAAATTTAAAAATAGAAAACCACCAAAATACATAAAATGATCTTAAAGCTACAAACAGATTTTGCATAATGTCTCTAACATTAACATTACAAGCGTACATTCCACAAAGATGCTTGTGCTGCAATCGTGACAATTAAATTTCTTTGTGGCTTCAAAAAAATAAAAATAAAACAACACAAAAACGAAGCTAAACTATTTGCCACTTCAGGGGTCTACCTAAACGATCGTCATCTTTGGACGATGAAAACTCCAGCAAGAGCTCAAGATTGGCTGATGCAGCCATCAATTATAAACAGGCAACTGATTTGAAATCGCTTTCATGAATAATTACATACAGTACATCTGCCAAAACCCATCATAGTCATCTGCCATACCTTACGATTTGACCCAATAATAATAATAAACTGTACGATTTTTTTTTATACATTTATAAAAAACAATATTTTAAAAAAAGATTTATAAAACTAAAATGATACTGTGTTTATAGGTCGGACTCGTCGATAAAACAGGCTGTGTGGTCCGTGGAGACGTTCATTATTGGTCAGCAGTCCTAAATCCTCCCTCTGAAGTTTATACATCCGCGGGATAAAGGCCATCCATTCCTCGAGTGTCGGACACCGTTGTCAATACGCCGTGTGCTAATGTACCAAAGTAAAAGAGCAAATCATTGAATAGCGATGTGTATTCTATAGGCATATCTGTACCCAGCCGTGATGATACAGTCACATCAGTCTATGGCTCACAAATGGAGACAATTGATCCTGCGAAAAATGAACCAGTGTCCCCAGTTACTCTTTGTTGAAATCTGAAAGGCTGGCAGAGAAGACTGGCCAGTGGCATTAACAAAGGTAACAAACTGAGTACCAGTCAGGCGAGCTCCTCGAGTCCACCGCAGCAGGAAACGGTCATGAATAATATCCAGCTCAGGCAAAAGGGACAAGTGGAAGTTGTCCAGCAAATGTTTTTCTCGCTGTCTTTGTGGAACGACCTCGTGGGAAACTTTAGTCACTCAAACCGCTATCTCGTACGTGGTCCCTCCGACGCCGGTCACCTTCTTCACTCCGCCCCCTGGTTTGGATGTGGTGTGATTAGCCAAGACTGGGCGAGAAGTGGATCTGAGTGGTCAGCCGCCCGGAAAAGGGAGCAGGGGAGGATCGGGGGAGAGGGGAGTGAGGAGAGAGGAGAATGGGAGGTGGAGGTGAGTGGTTCTACAAAAACATCAAGCGAGCACAGACAACATTTTGTTTTTCCTATCAGTGATCTTGTAAGGCATTTGGTAGTTGAGGATATGTTCACACCACGGAAGTCTCTTTCCAATATGGACAAATTACAGTGCGACTGCTGCTGGGGAGATTTGCAAGTATAAATTCTGCCACCTGAGCTGTGGAGCACACAAAACAAGTGAACTAAGACTTTGTTTTAACAGTGACTCCACCTCAAAAAAAACAAACTAGTGCAGCTCAACTAAAGTCAGAAAGCAACATGGAACAAAAGCATGTGGACAGACTGAAAGAAATCAGAGCCACTATATTGATGTACCAAACTTAATAAGGTAACACGAGGTCTCAGCAGGTAAAATTCTACAACTGCATTTAACCCGGCTGGCACTATTGCTGGTAAAGATAGAACATTTCTGCCACAACATCCCATGAAAGCCGGTTTCCACTTTTTGGTTTCATGCTAAAAATGCCACAGTGCTCATGTGTGAAATAAAATCTTCTCAAATCCCCCTACCTCCCGGTTTGGTCCAGAAAAGACAACCTCACAAGTGTGAAAACAGCCTACATGTGTAAGGAGAGACGAAGACAAAAAAAAGAAAAAAAAAAAAGGCTACAGGACAGAAGTAAACAGCAGCATGAGTGAACATGCTGTGACAGAGCTAAACACATACTGGCATGCAGTTAACGCTAATGGACACTCACACATTGCAACAAAGTGAACCCACAACAAACTACTGCACATTAAACAAGCAGACTGAATGTAAACCATGAAGGAGGAAAAGGAAGACTCACACAGATCAGGGAAGAACAGGAGAGCTGACACAAACCGGGAAGGAAGAAGAGGAGGTAAAGGAGAAGGAGGAAGAAGAGTATCAGGCTGATGGATTTGTAGAAGGATCACTACTCACTGTGCCTGTTGCCCTCCTCCGACTCCTCCCCCTCCCAGCACAGCGCCTCCTCCTGCGAGCCGAGGCTTGTGCTGAGACCCTGCCTCCCCAGTGTAAGACAGGGACTTGCCAAGGGAAAGGCCGCGAGGCGGCGGGGAGACAGGGGGCTCTAAGGAGCGAGCCCCGGGGGAAGAAGATGAGGAGGAAGGGTTACGAGGGGCTCGGGAGAAGTCTTGGTTATGTTGGAGCAGGTGGTGGGTCTCGGCAGGCCCAAAGGAGGAAGGGGGAGGCGGGCTGACGGCACGCAGGTATGCCCTGTGTGGGGAGGAGAAAGTGGCAGAGCCCTGGAGCAGCTGCCCTTCCCTCTGCTGGGCGAGCTGAGCTGAGAGGAAGGGCGACGTGTAGCCCTGCAGCGGGCTACCAGGGGACACCACCCCAGGCTGGCCTGTCATGATGGCAGAGTGAAACGGAGCGCGAGGTTTCTGTGGCGACAGCTCGTGGGCGGCTGACTCGAACTCTGGGCTCTCGGACGGCGTCAGCAGGCTGTCGTAGGACAGGCTGCCGTTCCGAGGCGTCTGATTGGCCAGGCTTTTGTAGCTGGTGTCTGTTGTGCCCTCTGATTGGAGTGTGGCCAGCGGGTTATGTGCAGTGTGCGCTGAGCGCAGGCTGGAGGAGCGCGAGCCGCCAGTGGACAGAACCAGAGAGGATGGGTAGGAGGTGTAGGAGCGCCCAGTCAGGGAGTAACCTGACATGCCTCCTGACACCCCCCCAGCAAATCCGCCAGGGCCCCCGGGGCCCTCACCCCTTTCCCCTCCCACTCTGCGCACCCCTACCCCTCCCCCCACCACTGTGGCCCCATCCAGGCTGCTCGGCTCCGAGCGGTAGCTAGGCTGGCGGCTGGACTGGAGGATGGATGGAGATGGAGAGTCGAGACTCTCTCCACGAATCATCTGAGGAGAGAGGACAGTGGTGGAGAAGGGGAGAGGGTGAGGAAAAGTGATGAAGAGAGGAGTGAAGGAGGAAGAAGGGGTAAAAAATTATCATCTTTACCTATGGGATAAAAAAATAAACATGTTATGCACAGAGTTGTATAAAAGAGTGGTGAGGAGAACTGGATGCTTGACCGGTGCTCTACTCCATCATCACACTACTGGATTGGACACATTGACTGGTTTGAACCATCGACTGTATAATGAGATGGAGGACATGACAGCGGCTCAAAAGTGAAGCGAAAACATCTTGATCACCCTCAGAGGTTGGCTGTTGTTAGACCTCCATGTTACAATGTCAAATCAGATCATTTCTCTCAATGTGCAGTTCTATCTTTTTAGGCCAGTTTAAATTGCCTCCACAAGTATTTAAGTTTTTTATTTTTTATTATTAGATTAATTGTTTTGTGTTTTTGGCACTAAAATCAGATGAAATATCAAGATTATTTGCTGCCATGGGTTAAAAATATCTTGAGATAAAGTTGTAGCAATCTACAGAACTAGTTGGCCGATTGGCATCTTGTATGTCTTGACTTCACTTTCAAAAACTGTGTGAAAAGGTTGCGTGACGAGTCGTCCATCTTTATATACAGTTTGGTCTGAACAAGCACTGATACTGCATGTCAAGGACTCTGTGTCAACACGTAAATGGAGGTACAAATACATACGGTACATGAAACTACACATTCCAGTCAATGCAGTCTCAGGGGGGAGGGGGAGATTTCACTCAAACACACAGAGACAGCCAAAGAGAAACACACACACTGAAACTTACTGATCGACCGATGGCCACTGAATGATCAATTTTAGAGTAAAAACAAAAAAGAGGGGCATGTATTAACCACAAAGAAAATTATATGGGAGGGGGGGGGGCATATGAGCCATTAATCCCACTGTTACTGTTTTTTAAACTACAGGAAGTAGTTATTCTCTATATATTAATTAACTACATCTAAGTTTGTGTTTTATAAAAGAAAAAAAGACAAATCAGGAACACTAATGACCACCACAACAGCTGATCGTTCCCTTCATATACACAATGTATAAAGTGTTAATGATACCAAAGATCCAGTGTCTGCATACGTGACGTACCTTGTTTGGATGTGGGTGGCCAGCATGGTTCCTTCCTGGACTGTTGTAGGCTGGTCGGTACTTGTACATCGACGGTGTAGGTGGAGCTTCGGTTAACAAGCTGCTCTCTGAGTGACAAGAAACCAAGAGCGACATTTAAACGAGGGATGTGTGTGATCAGAATACAAGCGTTCTGCTCAACAAGAGGTAAAACACTTTAAGCTCAGCACCCAGAAGTTCACACATTGAGTGAGACACCTGCAGCTGTCTTGGTTCATTTTGGTATTTATGCGCTTGTGTGTGTGTGTGTGTGTGTGCGTGTTTCTCACCCTCTGTGTCAGCTCGGGGCAGACCAGGGTAACGAAGCTCCGGCTTCGGAGGAGGCGGAGGCTCTGCATCAGCTGACTGACTCTCCATCTGATCCAGACTGCTCTTGGACTGGAAAGGACAGAAACAAAAGCAGACAAAAAAGTACATAAATGAGTTCAGACCAACGGACAAGGTTGTCTGGTACAATGTAAACAGCTATTCATGAACCCGATGAAAGTGTCTGGTGTCTAAAAATTCACATTTAAATATTGAGATAATCTCTTGTAAGCTGTATAAATGCAAATGACTAAATCTTCTGTTTTATTACGTGGTATTGAAATTCAAGAACGATTAAAGACTATTTCCATGAGATCAATACCTGCACACACCAAGCTGACACATGTTGATATGACAAGAAAGAGAACATATTGAAGTCATTTGATTGTGTAGATTAGCAGAATTTGATTCTGCTTCTGAGTTTGGGCCAGCAGGCCCATAGCAGCACATTTTTCCCCCTTAACTTCACATTGTCCAATAACCATACATGAAACAAAATTGTACAATTTTAACCCCCCCCCCCCCCCCAAAAAAATTATTTTCATAACCAACTGCAGAGTAGTAAGAATTCAAGGTTAGTTTTCATGATATTCTTGTGTCTGTTGGTTATATCAGTATGCTCTTGCTTCCTCCCAGAATTCAAATGTTATTGATTGTAGAACCTGTTTAGGATGGACCCTCCCTTATGCCCAGTGTCTGCTGAGACCTGACTGACATGGTCTGATAAAGCTGGTATCTAAGATGGAAAAGAGGATCTGAGACACACAACATCTGCAGACTGGTCTTGTTCTTCAGTAATTAGTTTGCAGGACAGTCATTAAACTCCTTTAAAATAAAAATGTATTTTCAGTAACATCTCTCTGAAATGATTATTCTAAAAATGCCCACGGAGCAGAAAGCCGACCATTCTGAATATCACAATAAATAATGTCTGTAGAGTGGTATGTAAAACATGTATAATGCATGTTTTTGTTGGCTTTAACATTACTCACCCTGGTGCTGTGTCGGTCGTTCTGAATGCCGTTGTCCAAGACTTTGGCTTCTAGCTGAGCCTCAGTGAGAGACGGTCTGAGGAATGGTGGCTGTACGTCCACCGTCTGTTGGCTTCGCCACCGGCCCATGTATCTACAACACATGCACATACTTAAATCCAGTTGATCCAAGCTTAGAACATAAGGCATAGCAAGGCCAAACCTCATATTTCAATATTTGAACAAACAAAGACAACACGATGTGGACAGTTGGAGCGAGCGGAATGAAAGCAATGGAAAGAGACTAAGGCCACATCCTCACGAGCCAAAACGATCTTTATTCTCCCGGGCTTTCACAAAAAAACATTTCTGTCCACAGGTCACTAAGAACATGAAGCCTAAGGGTATGTAGTACAGATGCCAGGCCTTTAGGGGCGCTGTGACTCACAAAATACACCAAAAACACAGAAGGCACAGAACAGAGAACTATAGAAACTGACTCTTGCTCATAGACTTCTTTCAAAAATCCCAGTTATATAAGTCTACGCTCCTGCACTTCATGGCACTCCAGAAATCCAACACATCACCTTATTAAACCTGCTAGTTAAAGTAGCTTCTGCAGCTGGGCCATGAAGTCCGCGATTGTTGTGGTTATTAGGTGACATTGCGGACCGCGGTGGGGGGTCCACAGATGTGATTTGTGCCCGTCCACACCTCACAGTCGAGCCGGTGTTTTAGAATTTCCCCACTTACCCTTGTTAAAAAAAATTATATATGTGTGTGTGTGTGTGTGTGTGTGTGTGTGTGTGTGTGTGTGTGTGTGTGTGTGTGTGTGTGTGTGTGTGTGTGTGTGTGTGTGTGTGTGTGTGTGTGTGTGTGTGTGTGTGTTTTCGGGCTCCTAAAACATTCCCCCTGTGCGAATGATTGGCCAAAAATGGTGCGTTTATGTGAAACAGCGTTTTTGCATGGACAGGCCCTAATTGTGGAGCAGGGTGTTAAAAGACAGAAGGAGAAAAAAACAAAGACTGACCTGGGGGCCTGGGAGCTGCAGAGCACATGTGAAATATTCCTCAAACAGCCGTTGGTGAAAGGGTTAACGCCTCCCCGAAACTTCCCTGTCACCTACAGCGAGATGGAGGGGGAGTGAGAAAATCCATTGTCCTTACTTATGCATAGTTTCCAACCCACGTCAGTACCAACATAAACAATACAGCAGAGCAAAAGGTGTCAAAATTAATGCAATGACGCAGGCAGAAAGCTCTTGTATGTACCTGCTCGTTTGTGGTCCGTCCGCGGGCCACCAACACTATGTGGAACCCTGTCAGGCCAGCGACTGGGACAAAAAACAAACCAGCCACACACATCACAGCCATACTGGGAACACAGGGTCAAGGAGATCACAAAATACAACACCAGGGTGAAAAAATACACAAGTCAATATAACAATGTAACTATAATGGAAAAAGAAAGTCAAATCTAATGTGTTCTGAGCTTTTATGGTTTCAGTCCGCCAAGATAAGGATACGTAACAGCAGCATGTGGCGTGTCCAGCTCCTGGCGGTGGTGCAGGACATAAACCAAGCCAAAGCCAAACACATCTATGATGTGGGTGGTGAGTGATAGCAAGAAGAGGAAGAAATAGCGGTAATTCCTCCGGCCAATACAGTTGTTTACCCACGGACAGTGGTGGTCAAAATCCTAAGAGAGAACAAGGTGAAAACACATTTAAAGATATCGCTGTAGTTGCTGCTTGTCCTCATCACTCTGTCAAAGTTGCAATCCATAATTCTACTTTCCAGACCTACACATGGAAAACTAAGAATAAGACAGCTCTGGGCTGTCCCAGAAGTTTGCTATGAAATACAGATTTGTTTTTAAAATGTACAAATCTATTACACATGTGTAGGTTGTGTAAATATTAAAGAAGATTGGCAGTGTGTTATAGTAAAGATAAATGACGTCACTCAAACAGCGCATTTTCCACCACTTTCCATTCGCACAACACTCATCAGTGCTTCGCCACCATTAGGAGCAACTTGGGACTCAGTGACTTGCCCAGAGACACTTTAACATCAGGACACGGCGAGACGGGGGATCACATTGTCAACTCTGGGATTGGAAAAGATCCCGGTCTCGCCTGAGCCAACGCTAACCCAGTCATTACAGATTTAAAGACATTTATTTTCAAATATGTAATTTAACAATTACCAAGTCAAAGTCATATTATCAGATCATTTTTAAAATATTTAAAAAGTTAAAATACTTCTAAACAAAGACAGAAACGCAAACAAGACTAAGTCCCCTTTCCCCCCCACCAATAGTGGTTTATCACTTCAAATCTTCTTGCTTGATATTGTGAAACAAATAATTCATTGACAAAATACAGCATTGTCATGGCATTGTGTACGTGTGTATACCTCCACACAGTTGTCGCAGACTGAGCAGTGCGAGCAGCGGGGCGGGCGGTAGAAGCGGCAGGTGGAGCACCACTTCATGCGCACCTGGATGCCTTTGATCTCCACCGTTTTGTAGAGAGGGGCACGGAAATCATCCTCTTTATCCTCATCCTCCTCCGCTGAAAACGACACACAAAGACGCACAAGACTGACACCGGGCTTATGTGGTAATCACCGGTCACACTCACTGCATCAGGTTGCTTCAGCAGGTTCCCACAGGCTCGTGGTCACAGCCGCTGATGGTGTTCAGTGTATTTCATGTACTCAAGAGCAGTGCACAAGCATCGTTGGAACTTCATTGGACAAAAACTTCCCCGCCCACACTGTTGGTGTGTTTTTACCTCTGGGAAAGACTCCTGGGTCCATGAAAGTGGCCATGCAGAAGTTGGCGAGGGTGAAGAGGAAGATCACAGCAATGTAGATGGGAATGACAGTGGAGAAATATTCTGACAACCATGGGCATCTAGATAATAATGAAAGAAGAAAAACTAAGTCAAGACTCAAAAAAACATCATAAAATGCCCCCAAATGTTGGCTAGGCACAGAAAAAATCATCAAGTAATGCTCCAACTGTTAAGAGGTTCTTGAAAAGTGACTTAAGACCGAGATAACTAAAGTGAGGCCGTGATTGAAAATGAGCTATTAGGTGTGATCGTGTGAAACTGCCAACAATAAAAGTCATCTCAATATAAAAAAGCTTGAGGGTAAAATAAACTGCACAGTGTACACTTCTCTTGCAAACATACATATTATCAGAACAACTTTCTGGACATACATGTCAACCTTTTCTCTCCAAATGTAGATGACGTACAAGTGTGCTTTGTGTGAATTACATAGTGAAAGAGCAAATAATTGGCAGCCTGTGGGCCTTATGTGGCCTCCCTTCCAATTCGTGATGGCCCGTGAGCTATTTTAGAAAAATAATTATTGGTTTCACAGGTGATAAGAGAAGGAAGATAATTTTCCCCACATTTGAAGGAAGTGTCACTTGTAGCTACTGTTTTATGATGAACAATATTAAAAGCATGCACATTACTTTAGTAGATCACATTAGGGACATAGTTATTTCCATGTAATGAAAAGTGATATTTCTCACTATGGTCAAAATGCGACAATGAAATTTGTTTTTAACTCATACAGCGACCAAAGTTGCATTGAAACACTCACGTGAAGCAGAAGAAGAGGGTTGTTGATCCGACAAGAAACGTGGTGGCTGCGGACACCGGGACATATCGGCTGGGGCGAAACGGGCGGGGAGGAGCAGAAGCAGGACCACCTACTCCTCCCCCAACCCCGCCACCGCTGAAGCCCGGCATCAGAGACCGAGAGAGGAGAGGGATTCGGCGAGATAGAAAGAGAACTACTGTCTACAGGGGTGAAGGGGAAAATTATATGGTCAAAAATGCAAAACTGTTTGTCTGAGAGGAGGGACCATGACCACAGACTGGGGGGTAAAAAACACTATGCAAAGCCTCCAGTGAATAAAAACATGAGGGACACTATGTTTAGACACCAATTGTCTTCCAGCACTAATCTGTTCACAAAAAAAATAAATCAAGATTTTTATATTGCGATACACAACTCAACGTTCATGTGTTTCCAAATAATTAACATCTATGCATAATTTTCATTAAAGCTTATTAAAGCAAAGCGATACAAGAGCAACGTAATACAAAAATATGTGTAGATAATATTTATATATTTATTTATGGCTTGAATGTAAGTGGATTTGGTGCAAAGACATAAATAAATGTAATCTGTAGCTTCTCACTGGCACTAGCACAACTGAATGACTGCAGTGAATCTACGCTGGATTTTTTTATTCTTTTCAACGCTCCTGAAACTTTGTGTTGGCGTTAATGTTCGTCACTATGCTTCAACTCTGATTTTCTTGCTCAGGGTAAAGTTATTATAAAAAGAAACCGAAAAATGAAAGAGGTAACTGGTGGGAAACCAACAGGCCAAGAGCAGAAGTACATGGAGGAGAAGAGGCAGAGGATTGAGCGCAGCAGCTGCTGATGACTTCTGTGATCGTCCCGAGAGGGCTTATTTAGGCACTGGGTGGGAGGAAGCAACTGAGGATGGCGGCAGAAGGGACAGTTCCAGCAATTCAAGCGTCAGCAGAGGAAAACAAACAAATTCACTTTTAAACCAGTTGTGGGAAGCTGCTCAACATAAAACAAACGTCCACCTGGAATTTATCATAAAAAGCTGATTTAAAAAAACAAAAATATCCAGCCTAGCCAATACATGTAAAATGGCTCAACTGGCCAGGCAGTCCACTGGATCTTAAGAGTTCCTGATCTTCAGTGTCTCTGTTAAAATGAGGAGAAAATCAGCTCCTTCCATAAAGAAGTCCTGCGTATGTCACAGAGGTGTCACCGCACTGGTCCTGGTGTGGGTGTAGCAACCTCTCCCTCCTCCAAATTCTCTGCAGAAAGACCTCCTTAGCCATTGTGCATTTACTGAAGAATGTCTTTTACAGCGCGGGTGCTACATGGTCTGAAACATTGAAATCCTTTTTGAAATCTTTGGTTTCCCGTCTTCCGTCACCCACTGGTTTGGTTTGTACACTGCAAAATGCCCCTGTTAAAAAAAAAAAAAAGACAAAAAAGATATCACACAACTGACACATACAATAATGAAAATTATTGCAACAGAAATATGGACTTCATTGGAAAACTCTTAAAAAATCTTGATTCTTTTTAAAAGAAAGAAAAAAAAAACATCTGGTTTCTTACTTTCAACTTTGTGATTTCCTCCATAACACAGATGCTAAATAAAATTTCTGATGGTATTAAAATTTGCGACATATGTCAGTAGGAATACTGCTTCAATACCAAGATCACAATATCTGATGTTGATGGGAATACAAATACAGTTTGCCCTGGCTTGATGACATAGGTTTAATAAAGCTGCATATTTTTAATTTCTTTTTATCAGGACAAGCCTAAGGCCCACGTGCATAAATAACCATGCTGTCTCATCAGCATCTTGATATGCCAGACCTGTGAGGTGGATGGAATATATATATTATCTAAGTGCTCCCCAACACAGATTTAAACAAATTTGTGGATAATATTTCTTAGAAACAGGCATTTTGTGTACATAGAAAAAGTCTTAGATCTTTAAGTTCAGCTCATGAAAAATGGGAGCAGAAACCAAAGTGTTGTGTTAATATATTTCTTTCTGTGTATATTATGACAGTGTGACCATTACTAATGTTAATGGAGGTGCTCATTTCTACTCTGACTATTTTTAATCAATGTGTACTTCCAATTATGAATGGAAACAACAGTACTTATTTATCCAGGTCAAGTCTCGGGCTAAACCTACTGTACACTTTAAGTTGTGAGAGAGAAGTGAATAGTTTCACTTAGATTGCACAACAATCGGTGACTAACAAAGGTCTTGGTGTGCTAAAAAGCTTGTGTTAACACATGTGTGCATACACATTTCACCATTAGTCATAAAATAGTTGTTCAACAACTCTCTGTTGTTAGACAGTTGTCATCTCAATGCCCTCAGGTAGTCACAAAAAATCCTTCCTATTACGGGAAATTCAAAACACAAGACCACAACGTGCTGTGACTAGTCTTAACAATTTGGCTTATATTAAGAGAATACATGGGTCAAGTTTTAATGCCCCAACACTGGCCGCCCAAGTTTGATTATAAGATTGTACCTGTCACTGTTAAAGCACGACGGGGCCCTTCACTTGATTACAAAGCAAAATTGCAGTCCCTGTCCCAACCTGTGTGCTATTTAAGATCCTCGGGCAGAAACCTGCTGGCAGTTCAACCAAAACCAGAATGCTACAGGAAAACAACCTACTGGATGCTTCTGTAAGAAGTCATCCTGTTGTTTTCTTGATAATGGTGATGTGAAAATTCTGGCATTTCTGGTGGAGGGTATACCTATAAATCCCCTATTGTTTAAAGTATCGTTACTCGTCTGTATTTCAAAGTTGTGCATTTTGTGTTGTGAATCAACTTGAAACATTGGCTTTACGTGATTTATTGATGTTCTAATTACCATGGTCATTTCCCTCATCTCGGGTGAAAAACTAGTCCGTGAACACACTGAAAACGGATCAGTAACCCGATAGTTTGGACACACCCCTCTCCTCAGCAATCATCCGTACTAACAAATACACAGCTACAGTCGAGACAGAATGTCAGCGTGCCTGTTGTTAATCATCTCATCTGCCCCACAACAAACCCCCCCCCCCCCCCCCCGCCCCCACCCCACCCCACCCCCCGACTATAATGGATCTTAATCCTAAAATCTGTGTCCAGCCCTGGCTGTCATGTCACCGCAACAATCTGTACGACATCGTTAAGTGGCCAAGCGAGACGGTTTAACCCATTTACCGAGGGACAGTGGCACACCTACAGTCCCTTGTTGATGTCTTGCGTGAATCCCAGCCACTGGACTTACTGTCACTTCATTTTCTGGAGTGATAAAACAGACCGAGCGGTGCAAAGCAGGCCAGCCCAGAGGAGTCAGTCAAGACAACTGACATAATCTTCTCCCGGCAGCACGAAACTCACCAAGAAAAAAACACTGCTTCAAACCAGCACACAGCGGAGTGTTTTGCTTCGGCGCATTTCCAAGAACAGAGTTAAATCACTTGGTAGTAGCTTGCTGAGCTTTTTACACCAGCCTCGAAAGTTTTTTTTTTTTTTTTTTTTTTGCGACACCGCTCGGTCCTTTACCACAGCTACAACAGTTAGCTAACGTTAACGTTAGTTACCTGGCGGACTCGCTTCCATTGATGACCGACGCGACGTCTCAAGCTGCTTTCATTTCAACAGCCAACGGCAAAAGCAAGAGAAACACGCACCTGATGTTAAACATGTGGGCTGTCGTGTCTATGGGACGTGGGTAGTTTCGGTCCTCCTTGAGTTAGCCGCTAGCAAACTACTTAGCTCTCTTCCTAGGCCGACATCGGAATCCCGGAACTAGACTGTCGTCCCTCAGGTGGGACGAGCAGCCAATCAGAGATGTAGGGGGCGTGGTCTGTGGGAGCAGCGGAAAACGTCACACTCGAGTCGTATAAATTAATTGACTGAAACGCAAGATTTATTAACTATAAATCAATCGATCATATAGGTGGGCAGTGCGAACTTACCACAGTATGTTACAGGTGGTGTGCGGTAAGTAGTTCCACGAATAAAGGAAAAAAAGATCAAATAAAAGCATAAAAAAGCGCAATAAAATGGAAGCAATATTTGATGCATTGGGTTTAATTAAACAAAACAGTAACTGATCACTTGAATTGAAGGACATAATGGAAATGCTGAAATAGAAATGTACCCAAATAAATAAAAATAAAAATTAGAATTATAAAACTCATTCTACAAACATAACAAAATGGAGTAAACAAAAAAACAAACAAAACATAAGTAAAATGTTGATCCAGGGAATTAAATCAACTTCTATACCACTTAGATCCTGTTGGAAGTCGCTGGGCACTGGAGCCAATCCCAGCTAACGAACAGGATACACTCTAGACAGATTGCCAGTCCATCAAATGGCAAACGCAACCACAAAGATTCACATTCACACCTAGGGACACTTTTGGGGTCACTAATTACCCTCACATGCATGCTTTTGGAATGTGGGAGGAAACTGATGCACACAGGGAGAGCTTGCAAACTCCACACAGAAAAGCCCTCGTTGGTATTTGAACCCACTACTCTCCCACCGCTTCACTATGTAGCCTCAATGTGAGACATGATGAATGTAAAATACATCAAATAGGATGTAATATTCCTTACACCTATTTTAGCTTATTGCACAAAAATTAGCCAGATGCAAAATTTTCCTCATCTATTTTCAAATTTTTAAGTGTTTTTATGTTGAGTGTTTGAGGCCAACTTAAAAAGAAAACTTTCCTGTCAGGTAACTTCAAAACACGTCCAAAGCTACCTCAGAAAATTAACTGTTTTTAAAAGGCAAAGGCATTCCCACTTCTTATGAATTATTCTGTTTATTGTATATGGAATAAAGGTATTTGATAGATCATGTCTCTCCAATCAAAAATGTATCAGGATGTCTTTATTTTAACTGCCACAAATATGCTGACTATTTCTCTTTCGTTTGGAATGCAGATCACACACGATCATTTGAAAGCCCTTACAGTAGAGACGTACACCTACAACATAGCCAGATCCTGCTGATTAGAGCAAACGATCCATTTCCAGGCACAGAAAACAGTCAAGAAGACATTCAATGTGTTAAGGACATTTAAATACCTAAATCAGCTTTTATACTAGATGGTTAAAAAAAAACCACACAAAACAAATCCATTGTATGCAAATGCAAATTGTACTTGATCAACTTTACATAAACGTCACAATATCTATGAATGTCTGTGAATGAAACACATTAACACACAAAGCATTGCGTTAGTCAATATCCCTGCTTGTTGAAAAATTGTGCCCCTTATCATTGATGTTCCTGCCATACAAGGAGACTTTTTCCAACACTTGACGTGAAATGTTAAAAAGAGCATGTAGGTGAAAAGAACAATGTGCTCCAGTATGAGGTGCCGGGTGTTTACAACACAAATATCTGATGAGCTCCTCTTGTAGTACTCTAAAACAGTTCTTGCCATACTGGTTAGGATACGGCCTACAGGTCAGTGCCCTTTGTCTTACAAAATAGATAAGAACGAACTCTGCAGGAAGGGCACAATGCAAAAGAAAAACATCTCGAACACCTTTGAGAAAAACAGGTTATATTCAGATCTGATCCCATTTTTTGAAAATCTTACTTAATAATAATTCAATAAAACCAAACTCACTTTTTTAGGATTCAAAAAATATGCACACTAGTATAGTCGCTAGTATAAAGCCCACAAACAAATGTTCACTTTAAAATATTTTATTATAAAAAAACAATTTACAGTGTTCATGAAAGTTCTTCCCAGAAAATACGTCTTTTCAACATATAAAACATCCCTTGCCTGAAAAACCAATAGTGCATGGTCTATGCTATGCAATTTAATTAATATCTGCTAACAATTTCAGCATTTTGGTACTATATTCACTGGGGGAAAAAAAACATCCAACAGTACTCTTGTTTACAAAAGTTCCACTTCCCCGAGGCGTTGCTTCATTTCATATCCATGAAGCGGATGTCCATTATAAGCAGAGTATGTCTCGGCAGTGGTCTTGGTGCTGGGGACAAGACTTTCATGATCTGTGCCTGAGTGTCTACATAAGTTACCACAATAAAGCCACAGACTGGGCTCTCCACGATTCCTTTTCTCGCACCTTCATCTCCATCCTCAGCACTGCTCACACTAAGAACGTGATATGTCAGGTCTCGTCCTGGTGTTACTGGCACCAGCTTTAGCTGGGTGTCATCTTGAGACATTCCCAGGGGTAAGCAAGAGTCAGGGATTGACGGCGCCCCGATCTTGTAGATGCGGACGTCTGAGAAACGCACTTCAAAAGAAAAAGGGTAGAAGGACACTCCACGGAAACCATAGAAATACTCGCGGATCTTCTCCTCCCGAGCCTCTCGCCGGCAATCCTTGGAGCGCTCCACCACGCCACCGGATTTGGGTAGAAGCACGACCCGGACAAAGTGAGGAAGGTCTCGTTTTAGTTCATTATAGAGTCTCTCGTGGTCCAACACAAGCACCACATCCACCTGAAAGGTGGAAGCACAGTGGACTAGAGCCTGGTACCCAGAGCCTTTTACCCAGCCACAGGTGTTGATGATGCAGCCTCCCACACTGGCCTTTCTGTTTACTTCACAGCGCTGGGAAAACACCTCAGCCAGGCACGACGTCAGCTTGAGAGTAGAGTAAGAATATAAATATTTGAAAACAATTACTTAAGTTGTGGTTTAAGATTTGATGGTTTGAATGGAAAAGGTCCAGATATCCAGAATATTTTGTCTTACCTTGTTGTAAAGTTTGATATTGGTGCCTGGAGTAGTAGAGCCAAAGTGATAGACCAAGGGAGCCTGAACTGAGAAACCCTCCTCTACATCTGCTGGACGCTCAATACACAGTGCAGACACAGTCCCAGGTACAGACACCTGATGAAGCCCGAGAGGATTTAACATCAATACGGATTACAATGCTTAATGCAGGAAGAAATATTCAACTTGGCTAATGTTTACAATTATGTCAGCCAGTTCTTCTTACCCCACTTTGCCCAACATCGAGTTCCACAAGTGTTGGTCTCCTTCCAACTCTCACAGCATAGCTGAGGAGCAAACGACACACTGTTGACTTCCCAACATCTGTCGGTCCGACCACCATCACCTGAGGACCATTCAGTTAGTGCCATTACAAAACAGTTTACCCTGGTCTGAAGATCGTATAATAAAGATTTCCTTATTAAAATATACCCTTGGCCCCCTCTCATTGTCCCGTTCTGCTTGTTTTCTCATCTGTTCCAGGGCAGCATGTGTGTTCAGATAAAGCAGCATAGGAGTGTCTTTTGACACATAAGCAACCTGAAAATATGCAATAATCACAGTGAGTTATTAAGCCATTTATACAGTAGGAACAAGACAAATCTACACAATGTGAAATGTGCTTTTTGAAAAAGGAATACTTTTCATAGGAGAGACCTGGAGTCCAATGTGCACACACTCATCCTTATCTGTGTACCTACCTCTGGCTTCCCATAAAGATTCACAGTGCAACCCTGCCAGGTAAAAACTGCAATCTTAGAGCCTGGCCCGAAAGTGTACTTCTTGTTTCGGTTCAGTTCGGAGCCAAACACCTCAGCCATTCCTGTGACAAGCTCGAGTTCAACTTGCTCTGCTGCTTCTCCTGCTTCCACCTCGAACCGTAGCTCAGTCTCCTTCTCCAGGTCAAACCTGGTACTGAGCTTCCCAGGTGGAGGAGCATCCTCGCCAACCTTTTCCACAACCTCTGTTGCCATGACTGACGAGAGAAACTCGGGTTACGTGCGGTCACAATTGTACCGAGAAGACATTCACAATAACACTCAAACACACCACAGTACTGTAAGTGTTGACGATACTGACACATTGACAGAGTTTGTCTAAACGTCCGTTATGCAATATTGACAAGTAGTTGTAAATAAGTCTGCTCATAAAGGAAAGAGAGACAAATAATACACCCCTGTAAACATATCAGGAGGCGCACACTTATGCGCCACAAACCAGTTAGCATATTGTGCTAAGCTAGTGTTAATCATGTGGATAAACGAACGACTAAAACCGTTTCCAACATCAACTCTTTCGTAACGTTACAAGATATGTCTGCACTTTCTAGTTTGAATATACTTAAAGACTAATTTCGAGCAATAATATCGAATAAAAGTAAACCCTCACTTGTGCTCATGACGAATTGGTTCCGTGCCGAGTCGCGGAATGATGACGTCACGTCAATTGACCCCAACACCAAGCAACCAAAACTATTTAAAAAAATATTTTATTCAGTTGATTTCTGAACATTTATACGGAAGAGTTTTAGGGCCACTGAAGAAAAAAAAAAAATTTCGGAGTCTAAAAAAAAAAAAAACCTTCGTGGCCTCAAAAAAAGTCGAAAATCATTTTCGAGATTTTTTTTTCGAGGCAAAAAAAAAATAAATCTTCGTGGCCCCAGAAAAAAATCGAAAATCAAATTCGAGATTTTTTTTTTCAAGGTGGAAAAAAAAGTCCGTCCATCCACATGCCAGCGCGTGTGACTGCTTCCTCAAAATGCATATCAGGCGGTTTAATGAAGTGATGAAAAGATGCTTCAGGACAGAATGTAGCTCATAAACACGGTGCAGTTATCATCAGTATCAGGACTAGAAGAGACAGAGCAGCTTGCTGCGTTGTTCCCTCGTGGAAGTTCGTCGAGTACGAAGGACAAAGGCACGGATCCCGGGCTGCCTATTTAAATGTGTTTTTATTAATCAAGGAAATCCTGTGTAAAATCACATGTCCATAAGCAGTAATCAACCCGTTATAGTCAGAATTAAGTGATTTAATGTGAATAAAAATCTCGAATATGATTTTGACTTTTTTTGGGGCCACGAAGGGTTGTTTTTTTTTTTAGCCTCCGAAAAAAAAATCTCGAATATGATTTTCGACTTTTTTTGGGGCCACAAAGGTTTTTTTTTTTTTTTTTGCCTCCGAAAAAAAAATCTCGAATATGATTTTCGACTTTTTTTGAGGCCACGAAGGTTTGTTTTTTTTTAGCCTCCGAATTTTTTTTTTTCTTCAGTGGCCGGAGTGTTAAAGAACGATTAATATTGAACGTTTATACTAAGTACTATAAATACCACAGGCCACAAGCATGCAATGGCCAAATTGTAAAGCAATGTGCCTGGCAAAATTAGTAGAAAAAAATAATTAAGATGCAAGCAGCGTTGAATGGGTCTTCGCTACTTGCCGGACTCCGACTGAGAATCTCACCTGAATAGTGGACAGATGTGGCAACGTTTTCAAAGTTAATTGAAGTCTCGAGCTGAAAGTATGACGAACCTGTCGTGGCTCTAAGTTGAATGAGATTCCCGTCCACTTCAATGCTAAAAAAAATCTTTCAAAAGGTTTGAATATTTTGAAGTTTAAAAGTTATGAAGAATTTAAAAAAGTTTTTTTTAGTTTAAAAAGTTGACCGTTTTAAAAGTGGAATTGTTTAAATTGTTGCAGGTTTGGAGGAGGTTTAAGCTGAAGAACTAAAACAAAATTATAAAATACTTCACACTTCTTTTAACCCGGCAAAGTACTTAGGATAAGCTGTAAAGCCCTGGCCATTTTTTCTCACAATATGGTCCATGTATCATACCGTGCATCAGTGAATACTTGTCATTTTGAACATGCCAGTTTTGTTTTTCACAGATCTCTGAAAGTTTTTATGTGTAATCTGTGAAATTTCAAGTGCATCCCTATACAACCATTAGTAGGGTATTTCCCATCCTAGACAGGTCACAGTCCATTGCAGGGCAAATACAGAGACAGACAACCTTCACACACTCATATTCAAGTATATGACCTATTTAGAATGACTAATTAGCCTCAATTGCATGTTTTGGACTGTGGGGAGAAACCAGGCACCACACAGCGGTCAGCACTTGCTTGTCCATAGTGTGAATTCTGTGTTACACATAAAAGACTTTCCATCAAACGTGAGCTTGAAGTGTTCTTTGCCTTTAACAAATTAATCCTTAATTTAAAATAAAGTGTGTAACCAAGTTTCTCTAATTGGACCACTAGAGATGTGATGATGTCTGAGATTGCTAAATACAGATAAAATATTCACACAATATGAGAAACATTTATTTAACAAAATATATGCAAAAACACAATGAACTTTTGATTAATGACAATGGGAACACTTGAAAACGATGAAAAAGCAGAACTGCGTATTTTGGAACTGTTGGAACTGATGCTCCACTAGATGGCACTGTGTATCCAGAAGATAATGGCAGCTGGAGCTTGGCTCATCAGGGGAGCGACTGAGAATCTCTTTGGTCACTCCTCATCATTTTGCTTCCACCAGTCATATCTCCTGAATGCACTGCTGCACATGATAGGAAACAACCGAGAAACACCACACGGTTCACATTAGTCTTGTGCATTCCTAAAACAGTTTCAGGATGTAGTGGAATATCAACGTTTGTCTTTCTGCATATCAGTATTGGAGTTGTTAAGACAGACCTTCACTGGGCAGCTATTCAGTCTTCAGAGCTTTTTGCAGGGCAGCAACAACCACATCAGGTGGAGGAAACTTGAGCTTTCGGGGTGGACCCTTCTTTATTCCAGTCCACAGAGATGTTTCTGTAGAGGCGAGGCATAGCAGACACGTCATTAAATGGAAAACCATTAAATTCAGTTAGGTGTCAAAAGTCATCCCTCACATGAAACCATCCAGGACAAATTGAACATATTGACATTGGAACTGAAAAACACTAGGCAACAATTGGCGTGTAATCTCTTGAGAACAAATATCGCTGTTACAGATATATAAACAATGCACAGGATGCTAATGCCTTCAGTTGAAGGGACATAAGGATTTACAGTGCTCTGAAAAACTTTTTTAGTCTTCTGATCTGTGGCCCATGACAATTTTTCAACTTGAGGATGAAAAGATATTTCAAAGTATGACTCATGTGAATGTTGTGGGAAATGTGTGTTCAAATCTATGTAATTCAGTATAACCTTTGCAAGTACAACGTGCATGTTTATGCATGCATGACTACTGATGATATAATCATTGTTCAGTGTTGGAAGACTTTAAGAGTGAGGATACTCTGAATTTGCCATGATGCACTCTACCTTTGCTTCCATCAAACAGAGTTATCTCAAAGCTATTCCTTCGTGGTTTTTCAGGGTTGAGGACCACATTCAGTTCAGGGCTGGTAGCCAAGAGGGCAGACTTCACCTCCTCAGCGTTACGCCCATACACTCGTCAGCTTTTACTGTGAAAGAGAACAGACCAGCTTGTTCAGCATTTTAAACATCATCTCAGACATTGACTGCATAAAAACAATCAAAATACTTATGCACGGACTGTGTTTAAAACTTTCCTTTATTGCATTTACAGACACAAACAAAAACAAAAGATATTTACACAGAACAATGCCAATGCAGAAAAATGTGACTTTGAAAAATAAATACCAGATTACATAAATGACAGCCATTCAGTGCTGACATTTGTCATGTTTTTAAGACATTTGCTTTCAAAAAGCAAGTCTGAACAGAATGCCCCCATGTATTTTGTGACAACAAATTAAACATGTCTATTTGTTGTTAAAATCCAAATCAATAAAATTAACAATATGATGCAGGATTAATTTTTTTAACTCCTGAAATCACACTAGTCAGTATTAATGCATGTATAAACGTTGGCCTTTCATACTACTTGTCATTAGTTTGTAACGTAGTTGGATGACTGGGGACAAGAAAAATATAAGCTACTAAAAATATAGTTCAGAGATTGAGGAAATATCCTATTTTTGCAGATTTTCAACTAAAAATGCCTTCAGGCGATCTCAATATTGTTTGCAGTCTAAATACAAACGATTAACACCATCTGTGCTCAGTTGTTGCATGTTTGGGGTTAATCAATGTTCTTATGATCCCAGTGACATCCAGGATTTGAGCGAAATCAAGCAAGCGAACTAAATTGTTGAGAGCAGTAACGTCCTTTTAGAGTCATGTGAGTAAAAGACTCTTACTCTGGAAACCTGTCATTTACTTACCAGTGTTCAATGATGACTTTTGGCCCTGTTTGCTCTTCATCCTCCTCCTCCTCCTCCACCTCCCCACCTCGGTCCTTCTTCTCCACACAGGGTTCCTCCTCGACCTGGACCTCCGCTTTGCGCTTTGTCCCTCTTCTACCTGGACAACAAACTCGCTGCTGTTATACTTTATCCTCTGCAAGCATAATTCAGCATGTATCTGCATTGTAGTGTTCACAGTCATCACACACTCACCTGACCTGGACGCCATTGCTACTGTTGATCTTTAGCGCGCAAAGCGGACTGTACCACCATTTATACACGGGGGGGTTCCACTGTTGTGGAAGATACCATAAATATGTTGACTTCTTCCCCCCCTAAAAAAACACCAATTCAATTTAAAACATTTGAATTCAGTGTCCTTCTGGTTCTTCTCAGTATCATCAAATATTCCCAATATTCTAGGCCTTGTCTTTATTTTCATTTAACTTATATATAATCAATGCAAAAATATTATCCACAATTTACCAGATTAATAACATCAACTTGGACTATTCAGCACATTGTTTATAACCTTAAAAAAAAAAAAAAGCAAAAGCTTCATAAATATGTGACAACTTTTCTATCCAAATTTTAAAAACCAGATTTTTTCTGAAGATGCTAAAGACATAATCCTATTTTTATCCAGTCAATACGTCTTTTTTCTTGATGTTTGAATTGCTGCGATAACTGATGGACACATTTCTGCACTGACTAAATGTAAAGGAAGACTGGAACCAGCTTTGAAGTTCATACAGATGGCATACCATATTTCCTTCACCACACTAGCTGCTTTTACTGCAAGTGTAATTCACAGAAAGCCATATTATGGTGATTAGCAAATGTTTCTGCTCCCACAGATAGGACAGATTTAGAGAGTTTGTATGCCGGCAAGATATCCTTAAAGTCAGCCAGGCTGCTGCTGGTACAAACAATTAGCTAATGAAACATCCACCGGCTGAGTTGTTGTACAGAAAACAAAACGAGCCAGATACTTATTAATACTAAATGGATTTGAAATAATAGATTTCACTTGTACAGCGTTTTTCCTTGCTCCGCATAAGCAGTCCTCAAAGTGCTTTACACTGTTACACTACAACTTGATATAATTTGAGGTAATTTCCATACAATAGCATTGCATTTCTTCCCTTGAACTGCTTCATGTACTTTACTCATTTGAAGCAGGCTGTAAATAAAAACCCATCTACACTGACAGTGTGGGACTTCAGCAGACTTTGTTGGTCTCTATTTGCGTCATTCCATCATGCTAAAGCCTGGGTGCACTTGTAGATAAATCTTCCCTTCTGGCTGTTCCGAATAAAGATCTGTGTGTTGTCCTCTGTAAACAGAGGGACAGATGAATGTAGGCCCAGAGAGAGGTGCTTCCACGTTTTCTAATGGCTTGTATAATCTCCAAATGTGGATTTGTGAGGATTGATTGAAAGACTGCATCCAAAATAAACATGAAAAAAACTGAACTAAAACTTAGTAAAAGACACAGACGGATGTGTGTGAGTGTATCAAAGTCGAGGGCAAATATGGTGCTAACGGAATGACAATCCTGGCATCTGTCACAGTGAGTGTGGCATTCATGCATTTGAACACTCACAGTAATTGACTTGAGGACATCCCAAGTTGTGTGTGTGCGAGAAAATATTAGACCCTCCCATAGCGAGGCGGAGTGACTGGCTCACAACCATTCATCTAATCACTACTCTTTTCTCTATTTGTTAAAGACAAACTCAAGACTTTTAATTTGTTGCCAGCATTGTCAGTTTTGATGTTGTTATATTTGTCGTATCTGTCACACTTTCTCTCCCAGTCTGTCTTTGTAGCCTGTTGCAGTGCATTTTTAGTTGGGTTAGTAAACCTGCAGAGGAGGGGACAGATCACTGGACAGATGTGACCTGCCTTCACCCTATTCTGATCTTTTTAACTTTGACTTGCAAGTGAGTCATGAACGGATGTCCAAATCTGGCTGCCAGCACGCTTGTTCCACAAATACTTGAGGATCTACGTGCAGACACATGAACATATCTGTCCACACACACTCATTCATGCAGACAGTGCAGAGGAGCGGCAGCAGAAGGGAGATAATGAATTGATCCATATAAGTAATTTCCGCACACTGGGTCTTTGTGGTGCTTCCGCATCCAAAATTTGCACTCATGGAAAATTAAACAAAAACAATGTCTTTAATTTATTTAATTGGATTGGATTTAAAATATGTAATTTAAAAAAAAATTATAATAACTTTTTTTTTTCTCTTAAGTTCAATCTCATTTCTTGTTTTTGTCAAAGTGCTTGTTTTGTGCATCAAGTATTCGCCCTGGAGGCTTTCCAAAGGGTGACATTTTGGCCCCTTTTATCAAGTGACAATGGGATCATGGGATGCTGAGTGGCTGAACTCATAGGAAAGTCTCTCCTTACAAGAGAATTGACAGTGTTTCTATTCAAAATGTTTTATCATGACAGTGTAAGGGTCTTCTCAGCTCTCTGTTTGACCTCACTCTTCCACTGTGACTTTTCCGGTGCACAGGTTCACTGCCCTGCAGGCTCAGGTTGTCACATGCTGGACAATGAGAGTCAGCCAGAGCAACAGAGCTGCAAATGAAGTTCATCAATTATGAATATGACAGGCCAATTGTGTCATTGACCAAATCCTATTCTATTCTATTCTATTCTGTTCTATTCTATTCTATTAGATTAGATTAGATTAGATTAGATTAGATTAGATTAGATTAGATTAGATTAGATTAGATTAGATTAGATTAGATTAGATTAGATTGCATTATATTCTCAGAGAAAGTGCTCGGGCACTGACATGAATTGATTTCATCGTTTTCTTTGAGGCCCCTGACGTCAGGGTGTGAATCACAGTTCATCCTCTACAAACAACACGTGTGAACGTGAACGTCACCAAACACGCCAGCAAGACGCAAGCCAACACGCCAACTCATACAAGCCATCGCATAGACTTGGCCAAGACAGGCATTGCCATGTGGGAGAGGGACAGGGAGTGATAAGTGCTGGAGTGACAGGGCCTCAGACAAAGACAGAGTGACAGCAACATAAAAGGCTCACAAACACAAAAGAGAGGAAAGAAAGCACCCGTTAGGAAAATAGGACGAGAGAGAGAGAATTGGGGAAGAATGAGTGGGTGCACGTCATCAAAGTCTGGCGACTTCAGAGAAACTCTCCTTACTAATGGCGTCGTTGAGTCCCTGCACCGGAAAAAAACAAACAAGGCATGTCCCATGACCACCCAGGCAGTCGCTTTGGACCATATAAGGCAAAACGCCTACAGTTGTGCTGTGAACGGGGAACTTGGAAGTATGGAAAGAGTAATCATGTTGGTCACGACGACAGTTTTTGATGTGCATTTCCGCAGGTGCTTATCTCTGGCAGAGGAAGCTAAGAGGGCATGCTCACAGTCGCGTATTCCTGCCATTCCCTTAGTCCTGTGAAAGTATGGTCTGCAGCTAATGCTGTTTTATGTAACCTAAGTCCTAAAGTAAAAAAGTCAAAGGCACTTGAACCTATCCAGGCTGTATTTAGGTGAAAAGCACACTGCAATAATTGCACCATACCTTCTCAACGTACCACAAACACATCGGCTCGTTGCTTTTCCAATGAAACAAGATAGTATGAATCTCAATTTTTGAAATTTCTTTAGAAAAATTCAGTTTTTTCAAGCTTAATCACAAGATTTGTAAACCATCCATCCATCCACCCATTGATCTTTTATATCGCTCTATCTTGTGCAGGGCAGCGAGGTGCTGGAGTTCATCCCAGTTCACTATGGGCGGGGGCAGGCTACACCCTGGACAGGTCGCCAGTCCATCACAGGGCAGATTTGTAGTGAAGTAGTGTAAAGATAGAGTGACAAAGAAAATCATTCAATGTGGTTTTTCACTAAAATGTTATTCAATAGAATTTACTGTCATCGCAACATCTCACAAATGACCATTTAGGCCTATTTAGTATTTAAATTATGGATTACATTTGTCTTTAAGCAGTTGCTGGGCAGCTACAAAAAATTCAAGCAGACATAAGACCTTGACAAAAGTGCAAAGTCTTGAAAGTCAATTAAATTTTATTTAGATAGATAGATAGATAGATAGATAGATAGATAGATAGATAGATAGATAGATAGATAGATAGATAGATAGATAGATAGTGTGGAGGAAATAATCCTTAGTGGGACTAATACAGAGTTGAGGATATCATTGTCTACATCGACATGAAGATTAAAATCACCCGCTATGAATTTATCTGAACTCGGTACTAAATTGGAGAGATAGTCTGAGAAATCCGATAAAAATTCAGAGTATAAATGTGGAGGAAAAGAAATTATGACACGAAGGATAAGTCCAACTGAAATGTATTAGTTTGAAATTCCTTCTGCGTGACACAGATAAAAGGTGCAAAAGGTGTTCCTGAACACGAATCAATAACTTTCATGACCAGTTGACCAACTGCTGTGAGACTGGGTTGTTTGGTGGTTGAAGGATGAAATTAGTAAGGCAGCATATTCAGTATTTTCCTGTCCAGCTGTTTCTACTGATAAACAACCCAGGCGATTAACACATAGTAATTGGTGTGATTTCTATTGGTTGCTCGCTACAAAACAACAACAAAACCAGCCTACCTGTTTTGTCTTGATTCTAGCCTTCGAGCTAAACTTACCAAACTTAATAAGTCAAATGGCTGGAAGTGGCAGATATTTTTCACTCTGGAAAACAAAAAGAAAAGAAAAAAAGAAAAAAGAAAATGATATTTACATAAAGATTTGATTTGCAGGCCACGCCACAAAGCTTCCTTGATCTTCACAAATCTGAATGTGTCTTTGTATGTTAATGGGTTATGTGACCGAGTCCTTACGCACATGCGTGAATGTGTGCATCATAATCATTATTATGGAGTTAATCTGTTGAGGGGGTGTTGTGATGCCAGGACACTTTGTCACATTTTCATCTTGGAGCGTTCCCTATTCTATCTTGTCTCTGAATCATACCCCCCTCCTACTAAGCCCCCTGAACACACACACACACACACACACACACACACACACACACACACACACACACACACACACACACAGCTTAATCAGCCCTTTTCACTGTATAATGTGGCTCAATATAGCCGCCGTCTGTGCATGAGAAGAAAAGTGACGAGGATGAGGAGTGAACATATTTCAGGCTGGTGACCTTCAGTACTCACACTCACACACATGGACCGCTCACTGCACACAACTTTGTCAGATGTCTAACAAATCCCACCTCCCTCCTGTCATTGTGTGTACAGTACGTCCCTACAGCCACAGCTGTTATTCAGCCATGGTCATTGGTCTATATGCAACTGAATTTGCAGTGAGTGAAAGTCTAAAATAGTGTAATTCGCCAAATACAAATATTATTCAGTCATATATGCAAATACAAGATGTGGTAAACTAATGGCTGTGCAGTTGTCAGATTTGTGGTATACTCCTCACAACGTGTTGGCTCAATGTTCCTCGAGCCCATATCTCTTTATGTGCCAACGCATTAATCAAACTGGAGCTTCTCCTTTTGTTTAGAGGGTAAATATTACCTTAAACAACAACAGAGTCATTTGTGTCTGATTGTTTCTTTATTTTTTATTAAAAAACAAAACAACCTCACAACTCTTCCCATTGAAAAATACATAATATAACAACATCACAGTATCTTTCAGGTTCTTTTCAGAAACTCATTCATGACGCGGGTTGGGTTCAGAGTTTACATATGGTACAGTCAGGGAACATCCTTCATTGAGATGATTATAAAAGTGACACCATTTCTCACTCCAGTCAAACTGGAGGTAAAAAGGTCAGCACACACACAGACTGTAGAGCAAACGCAGGTCTAAGTGTTTTGAAACTGGAGTCAACGGAACAGCGACCCAAATGTAGGACTCGTGCCTCGTGTCACTTTATAGCCTGTTCTGTGTCAGTCTGGACATCCACACTAAACAGGCTGATTAACTCTGTCAGATTCAGAGTCGTACACATACGGGCACTTTGGTGATTTAGCTCACAACACTCGTTTCAAACACACAGCAAAAACAGAGACACACAAAATATGATTGTCTGGAGGATAAATGTTCTCATAAATGTAGTCATTTAAGTTCATTCATAAGATAAGATTTCTTCTTCAGACTGAGTGATCATAAAAAAGAAAGGAGAATGGACCAGAAAGGTAAACACACAGGGGGAAGGAAATGAGTTTCCACATGTAATCTTTTTGCCTTCATACTGTTTAAGTATCTATCCTATGACCAAAGTCATTTTTTTACTAAACTGTGTTAAAAATATAGTACAAATCCAACTAGTTAAAATAACTAGATGCAGTGAGTGTATGTACAGTGATGGTGTGTGCTATGTACAGGATGCAGTTTGCCGACATCACTGGATTTTCCATCTGAAGCGGAGCACAGAGTCACTCCTACCTGCAGATTTTATTATGCTTCTCCTATATTTTCTTCAAGTTGACCATCTAAAAATTTGTCTGCTTTTTTTGTTCTAATCCCTTCTTCTGGTAGTCTGACATTACCTACCATTGCCATCTTTTCGATTCATTATGAAAGAAAAAAAAATAATGAGGCATGATTTTAGTGTATCTTTGATGATGAGTACTAGTTAATATATATTCTAAAGAAAATAGTGGAGAAAATGACTCACAACGCCTGCGTTGTTTACAGCCTTGATGCCACAGAAACAGATCCTACTTGGGAGTTTTCTGTTTGTTACTCACTGCCGGAGCTGTTTTCCCTAATGATCATCTGCTTTTTAAAGACCTTATTCTGCTCAAACTCAACTCATCTACTGATCGCTGCTCTTTTGAACAGCGCCTTTGCCTCAGTGTTGCACTCCTGCATATCCAGGAAGCCACTGAAAAGACTCATGATCCAAGATTTGTTAGAGTTGGAAAGAGTAGGGGGAAGAAATCAGAGGAGAAATGTGACTGGAGAGGAGAAAGGAGTTCAGCTAAACAGAAAGTGCAGGGAAAATATGACAATGGAGAGGGAGAGTAGGTGGAGAGTGGATGGAGTGATGGTTAAAGAGGAGGACGAGGGGAAAGCTGGGTTGTCGTAGTTCGAAGCACAATCCGACTCATAGCAGCGGATAGAGGAGTCTTCGTTCCCATAGTTGGCCCAGTATTCTTCCTGGTCCAGCTTGGGGAGTGCGGCCTCATCCGCTGACAACTCATACTTGACGGGGATCGTTTCGATGGGGGTTTTGGGGAGGTACTGGGGCTTGACAGCAGAGGAAGGGAAAGCCTTCACGGTCTCCGAACTCTTCTGGTAAGAAGCTTTGGAGGAAGATGCAGCTTTGTGTTTAGAGAACCACCAGCGGGTCTTGGTGCTGAAGGTGGTCGTGGTGGATCCAGCCAATGAGCCAGGGTCAGGCATAGGGCATAGAGCGAAGTCCATCTCACGCAAGAATCGAAGGTCCTGGCCCCGACGCTGGGAAGGGGAGGAGCACATGAGCTCAGAGGAGGAGATGCGGGCCTCGCGGAACCACTCCCAGAGGGGACGAGCCTCACAGCCACAGGACCAGGGGTTTGCATTGAGGCGCAGGAACTGAATGCCCTGGGCATCTCTCATGGCCTGGCCTGGGAGCTCAGCCAGGGTGTTATTGAACAGGTAAAGGATGGTGAGTCGACCCAGGTCACGGAAGGCTCGGCGGTTCACCTGCCTAATGCGGTTGTCATGGAGAAGGAGGCGGTCCAAGTTGACCAGGCCTCTGAACGCATTCTCAGAAAGGGCACGGATTCGGTTTCCGTGCAAAAAGAGGTGGGTGAGGTTGACCAGATCTGAGAACAGGTCATCGTGCAGAAAGTGGAGTTGATTTTCCTGCAGCAAAGTCAGAACACAATACAATTAAGTGCCGTGAAGAAGCATTAAGGGAAAGTGAAAATGTTGGCTTCAGGTGTAAATGTTAAAAAGTAGGACTTCAAGAAACATATCTCTGAAATGATGCTCCTAATTACATGTGGAATGCATAATTTCTCTCAGGCGGGCTTAGTTAACCTTATTACTGCAATCAGTTGGTTGTGTAAAAAAGAGCCCCTCACTTCTTCTGAAGTTACCATTTATGTATATTTGGGAAATTTCCTGTTTGGATGCAGTGAAGTATTAAGTGACCTGAATTGTTCGGAGGCTCACTGAATGTGGGATGTGTTTTCTTTCATTTCAGGCTAAGGCATCTTGGCAGGGATTTGATTTCTGATTGGAACGGAGTTGCTTTCAAAGACACAGCTGCCAACAACTGACAGCATCCAAGAAAAACAACAACTTTGGCAAAAACAGTAACACAATATGCATGTGACATCTCTGCAAGTAATTTTTCTGAAGTGTTTTTAAGTGTATTATTGTTTGATAATACAGAACCAAAGAAAAAAATACAGCAAGACTAACACAAATCTTAATTCTGCTGTATTATGGTTTATCTCTCCTTCTCAGTTCACAACTACTCTGCTGATTCATACATGGTGTTTACCATTTAAAAGATTATCTTCCAAACATTTTTAGTAAAATTAAAGCATAAAAGTTTCATCAAATTGGGTATAGTAGGATCGTCAGTGATGCATTTCAAAGGTTTTATGTAATCAAGTTGAGAGCTTACATGTGTAATTTGGCTCTGAGCTGGAAACTGAAAGGAACTGTGTGGGCACATGTTCATTTTGTGTATTATATAGTCAGGATTGGCATTAACTTAGCTGATCACTCTGTGTTTTGTGAACTATTGAAATTTGCTTATTTGCATAAATGCAACAGTTTGTGTTGAGATTATTCAGATCTGTAAATTGTGCAGCTTGGTTAAATGCTTTGCTTCTAAATGATTTGTGATTTGTTTCAATAGTTGTCTCGTTTAGTTTTGCATTGTAGTGACTGCGCTGTGTGCATCTCTCTGGACTTGTGAGCGATCCTTCACGCTGCACATGCTGTATGGAGGCATCCATGCGTGGGTGTGCTGCCTCCATGTGGGCATTTGAAACTGACTAATGTTAAAAAAAAATTTGCCCTGCAAAAACAATGTGTGCTCCCGCAAGCATTATGACTATGACCATCCATCAATCTTTGTGTGTCCTGTGCATGTCTTGTGTGTGTTGTAGATAGACTGTGTGTGCCTTGAGCTTACCTGCAGGTAGAGAAACTGTAGGCTGTACAGCTTGTGGAAGATATCATGGGGGAGAGTGGCCAGCCTGCAGCGATGCATGTGCAGGCTCTGCAACTTCTCCAATCCCCTGAAAGCTCCACCTTCCAGGTGCCGCAGTGAGGGGTTGTCACCCAGATCAAGCTCCTCCAGTACCCTGAGGTTACTGAAAGCTCCAGCCTCTATCCATGTGATGTTGTTGCCATAAAGCCAAAGCACCTGCAAAAGGATTCAGTGGGTCAAGAATAAAGACAAACACAGAGCGATACAGTATAGGAATACAGTTCACTCCCACTTTTCTCACCTGAGTCTCAAAGCCAAAAGAGTCTGCGCGAAGCTCGGTGATGCGGTTGTTCTGCAGGAAAACACGTTGAGAGTCATAGGGCACGCCGGCCGGCACTATGGTGAGGTTCTGGGACTGGCAGCTGACTGTCATGGGCGTGGGGTAACACACGCACAGCTTAGGGCATGCTGTCACCCCGCCCGGCTTCACCACCACCAGCCATAGAACCAGCCACAAAGTCAGTCCGCCTGGAGGAAAGGCAAGAGAAAGAAAAGCATTATACATATCCCTAGAAAATGGGTGCACAATTTAGAGTCTGATTAGCAGCGGGGGGGATTGCTGCCGGTCCTGCATATTGTTTGGGAAAATGAGGAACAGACAAAGAAAGAGGTGGATTTCAGCTTTGGGAACCTGCTTGTCTTCTCTGCTTGTCAGTCAATCTTGTAGCTGTTGTCAGTGATTCTTTTTAGCACTGCTGTCCTCTCACCCATGACTTGTTGATGGCTTCCAGAACTCCCAACTTCATTTATAATTCACCAGATTGCATTACAAAAATCATTCACCTATTCATAGCCACCTGATCATTTTACATGGTAGGCATCCGTGTCTTTTGTTACATAGTTACATAACTTTGAATTTCAACAATTGGGGGGAAAAAAGAATCAAATTAAATCACCATCAATAGGCAGTTAGAATTTTAAAAAGACTAAAACCTGCATGTTGTCGTGGTTCCCTGCATTGCATTAACCTTGTTCTCAGACTGCATGTGCCTCGAGGATGTTCCCCCAAGAACTTAATCGTGCAGAAGGCACGCGTAAAGCCGGTAACCAGACCCAGATCAGTTTCAGTTATTGTAAATAATTTCGCAGCTTCTTGGCACAGCTCGGATATCCTTGCACAAAAGTGTCCATCGCAGGAAAAGTACATGCGTTAATATATAACGAAGTTCCCATTCATGCAACGTGCGCAAGATTTTCCAGCGTCTCACCCCTTGACCTTTTAACAAGTTGAACTATTAGGCGAGCCGGACTCAGCTTGATACGAGCCTCTTCAGATCACCAACAAGCTTCGCTGAGTATTACATGGTTGAAATGGTGACGTGAGATGGTGACAAATGTTTACGCGTAAAAGTCGCGCTTCTGTCTTTCCGTGCGTAAAGGAAGTTTTTGCATAGAATTTTATCAGCAGGTTTCGAAAAATTGAAACCATCAACACTATCAAGTGATGCTTAAGGTTGAATTTAACTTGTTGAATATTTGCACTTCTAAAAAAAAAGTTGAAACATAAACATTCTACTTGCAGCAGGCATGTAAATTCCATACATAGCATATAAATCAAATCGGTCCGGAACAATGTTAAATCACAAAAACGAGGACGAATTAAAGTTTTATATCATACATGCACAAGCAAACAAAAAATCAGAATAACAAAATATTTTTAAAATTTTGAATTTGCTATGTGACCATTGCAAAAATATAAAAACTAAAAAACTATGCATTTTCAAGGTACATCGACAATTTGCAAACGTTATAAGTCATGCAAAACTACTTCAGTTAATTGGCGATATTTCTTATTCACAAGTTTTAAAAAAAAATTAAAAATGCAAAAAAATGTGCAACTTACTCTTAAACTTGTGGGCGCCTGAGACCCTCATGGTGCTGCGAGTCAACATCTCGATCCAAAGCCGAAAGCGAGTTAGCCTGCGCGGCGTGGAGGTGCCTGCTTGCTGCTATCTCCGCTGGGCTTCAGCTCTGGTGTCCGAGTCGCTGCGGCTTCGAGCAGTGACGAGAAGGATTCCCGGGAAAGTGTTTATACCCGCGGCCGGAGCTCGCCCACGGCCGTGGGCAGCGGAGCATCCTCTGTGCGTCAGCCCGGGAGGAGGGGGGAGTCTCCGGAGGAAGGGACTAGAAAGGCACTGGCGGGGCGTGTTTTATTCTCAATGTAATAACAGCCTACTGTTTGTCAATGTGTCAACGAAATAATTTCGATTTTAATCATTAGGAATATTAATTATGGCAAATAAACTCACCTTGGAGGAAAAAAGAAAGTCTAGTAAAATCTTAAAAGATCTCATTAATTTATTTGAATATAGATCTTCTCTATTCATCATCTAAGACAAAGCACAATGTGGGAGTAAAAGTGTTGACAACAACCCATATCATATTCATTAGATGACTACTCCTTATTAGAAGTGTGCGGTTCCGCCGTGGCACATGCGCTCCCAGGGGGAGTTGGAGGAGGACACGAGAAGGGAGAAACTCATTTGGCATTAAAGAGAGAATAGCCTGTAGTACAGTGCCTCAGTGTAGGCTCGTTTGGAAGGAAGCCGAGAGTCGCCTACAATACAGAACAGATGAAGATGAGAGCAAAACCCAGCGGTGGAGCGAAATGATCTCACACAGCATATGGGGCCATTACAATTGTGTGAGGCAGAGATGACACTTTACAGATACATTTTTGTGCGGGACGACACACATTGTTCTTCAAGCAACGTTTGTCACCGAAAAAATGTTTTTGAAATAAAAGTCACACTGTTTGAAGAAATACAATCCAACACAGTGCCAACCCACCAAACCCCGCACGTGAATTAGACATTGTTTTTTTCAGCTGAATCTCATTGGTCAGTCATACCCTCAATTTAGCCCAAACATAATCTTTTAAATTGGGGTGTTATTGGACTGTTATTGGACTGTTATTGGACTGTTATTGGACTGTTTTTGGACGATAACACCCCAATTTAAACCACCAAAGTTGGGTTATATTTTGGCTAAATTTGGACCACATTGGTTGGTCCAATAACAACCTAGTTTAATGCAGACTGCACAGAGTTATGACCATTTTCTTATTTGGTCACAAGGCATTGAACTTTTGAGGCCTACACAGTGAGGCTCACCACTTTTATACCTTTTGATTTGTGAACACAACTATGTGCATAAACAAATGTATCAGCATTTTTGGGATTCAATTGTCTCATTCAGAGTCAAAGTCCAAAATCTACTGCATGAATTGATGACAGCCCCCCGGCTAGCTCAGTTGGTAGAGCATGAGACTCACAATCTCAAGGTAGTGGGTTTATGTCCCACGCCAGGCACAACCTTCCTGTGGGCTCACCACCTGCAGGAAGGTTCCTAATCGGTGCAACGTGATCTAGGTGACAGTGCTCAGACTGCCACCCCCGCGACCCGGAAATGGATAAGTGGGAGAAAATAGATGGATGAATTGATGACTGTCCTGCAGCCTGCCTGTGTGGGGTTTGCATGTTCTCCCTGTGTGGGTTTCCTCCCACAGTCAAAAAACATGCATGTGAGGTTAATTGGGTACCCTATATTTGCCTGTAGGTGTTTCAAAATCTTTTAAACCATTTTTTGCTGGGAGGGAATCACTTAACCGCAAGTCACATATGTATATGCTTATATGGCTGCGGAAGCGAAAGCTTATAGAAAATGAGACATAGCCTGGATGGGACGGAACACAGAGGTCTTGAGCATGTGCAATAAACTGTGTCATTGCAGGGGTGGGTCGTGTTTACTGATGACTGACTGCTTCATTCATGGCACGGGTCAAGGCCAAGTCCATCGTGATACACATCATCTGTTCCCAAGTGATCACATAACCACCAAAACCTGCTCCTTGGAAGGTCATCTGTAAGCCCAAGCTGTGGGCAGAGTGCGGGGAATAAATTGCTCCTGTGGAATCACACTGTTTCTTGGCTGCTGCGTGGTTGACTGCATGGGGGAGGCAGACAGCTCACCAAACAGGCCTCTGCAGGAGACCGTGGAGCCGATAAGGTCGCGTGTGTGTGTGTGTGTCTGTACATGTATGTATTCACAGCACCATTGGGTATCTGTGGGAGAGAGCCAGCTCACTAATTAGTGTTCATGTTCGAAGAGGCTTTGAGGGGCTGTGGTGCAGGAGTCACTGATAATGTGGGATCCTGGTTACAAGGCCCCGTTATGGGGGAAGAAAGAAAGTGATTTTAATCATAAAATCCAAAGGTTAGGGCAGGTGCAAGCATTCTCTTTTAGTTGTGGTGTTGAGGTCCAGAAACTTTGCTGATTTGTTTTGTCCACATCACCTTAATGTTGTGCATCATGATCAAGACCCGTGTACTTCCTGAAGAAAATGAAGACGTATTCATCTGGCTGGCAACATGTGTACACATTGACAGCTTAAAACTACTATTCTTTCAACGTTTCTTTTCAAACAAGGTAAGTTCTAATCTTCAAAATTTTGAATGATGTGAGCTGAACTAAGTTCTTAGGGTTTACAATGCTATATGTATATTTATACATATATTTTTTAAACTCTGGGCAGGATGGCGCTGATGGAATCGTATGAATCAGACAAAATGTGGGAGTCATTTGCGACAGCTACGATCTCACAAGACTTTGTTTGCAAGATAATGAATCATTTGATATTTACTTTAAGTGTCAGAAGAGACGCTTCGGTCGAAGCAAATCATGTTTACAACTGATTTACATTCCCGCCTATTCGGGGCCCTGAAAGGTCACAAAAGTGTAATGTGGGTGCATAAACTCAATAAAATGGCACATATGAATGTAACTTCAACAATAAATTAAAAGGTAGAAATATTACAAATAAAAGTGATTCTGATATGGCATATGAGCGTGCTGTGCAACTCAAAACGGTGCAGAGCTTATTTTTGCATCACATCTCTTTCCTCCCGTCGTTGCGCTAGTGGAAGGGAACAGTTGACAGTTTGAGGAAGCGGGTGTGTCAAAAACTCATCCACTGCAACACACAAGGATATAGCAAATAACCTCACTAACAACATTGCTTGTTTCTAACTAACCCTTCTTTGGACATCACATTCTGTCAGACAGTTATGCAAGTCTGTCTGTTTTGAAATTTGTGAGATACGGACCCTGTGATCATCGATGACTCAGATAATGGACATGTTCGCCACTCAGACGCACATACACTCATGTGCATGCATGCATACGCACTCGCACAAACACAACCTCGACTTTTTGATGCAATAGACTTGGAGTTGAAGTTCAAGTTATTTCTGGGCTGAGAGTGTGTGTGAGAGTTAGGGCAGAGCAGGTGTTGTGGGGGTGTGTCCCTGTTAATTCAGGTGTCTGAGATTTTTTTTTTCTCTTCCCCACTCTCTTCTCCCTCATGTAAAGTCTCTCCATCACTTCCAGGAATAACATGGCAGATGCTGTCCAGTATCACCAGTAGCAGTGTGAACGAAGAAGTTAGAATGTAATCCAAGGCTGCTCTGAAGTTCTGCAGACTTGAACTTTATACATAAAATCTTGGTTTTGTTTGAATCAAACATCCATAGGTTCAGGACTGCAGGACCTTGTCACCATACATCCATACATGATTTAAATCATTTATCAAACACCAGAATCATGCATGTAAGCCTATTTATTTAATGAAATTTGTTATTCATCCTGTAAGAAAAAAAATGTATTGTACAGCAAAGGATCAGGAAGATACTAGTTTAATGCAGGTTGAGATAGCTACTAGCTGGTAAGGTTAGATTTGCTCGTGGTTGCTAGTTTTAAAATGATAATAACAATCCTGAAACACGATCACTTTGATGCTCTACTGCTGCTGTTAAAGTCCAGAAACAAACAAGTCAGTCATCACATATATCAACCAAGAGGGATTAAAATGAAGCGCAGGAGGTGCATTTATGCACATCTATCTGCTCCTTGGCTGTTTCCTGTTGTTAGAATATTTGCATACCTTATAACTGCTGCCATAACGCTTCATAGTTACAAATGGCAAATCTGATTCACCGAATTGGCGAGTGGATGGGTCGTAATTGTTGCCAGTGAGTAAAAGCAAATTTATGATGAAAATGTTATTTGTGGGTGGGACAAGTATGTCTTCAATTTCACTTCAACTTTTTAGGTGCCATGTTGAGTAAAACCAGACATCCCCAACCTGAAAAGGTGAAGTGACACCTTTACAACTTGCTTGTTGCTCAGGGGAATGCAACATGAGTGTATTCATGAGTACTCAAACTGTGTACACTGTTATATGAGAGTGTAACTTATCTTTTACTGTGTAAAACCTGAAGTTTGCGTATATTCAGTTAAACTTGCACATTTGCATGAGAAATGCTGCGGTATCCCAAAGTACACCTTGCATTGTGGCACATTTAGTAAATACTGTGATGCACAGTGTTGCTGAACCCAAGTGATACTCGGTAAATGGTTTGTTTCTTTTGGACAACCACACACACCCACACACATCTGCTCGCCTTCGCTGCTGAATTACAGAATCATCAATAGAATGTACTGATGAGAAGATTGTTGATGAACAAAACTGGTCACATCTCCAAAACCTGTGGACCTGAATAAAGGGCTAGTCTGAAATCAAACCTGAGTTTTCTTCCTGTGAGACAACAAAGTGCATCACAAGTTCCACATAACCTTTTATTAATTATTTGGACTTTGGGAGGATGGTATTAATTCACAAGCAAAGAGCTTCTCCTTTACCTTCTGTTAGTTATATAATGGCTGGTTAAAATGCTAAACCATTTATGGTATTCATCTGGTATTTTGTACATTACACCTCACACATCCTGATAAATTCACTCATCAATCAGGAGATTCCAAGGACTCATTGAAAAACACTGTTGTAGCTAAGCTTTAAGTGAGCACTTTATTGGTGTTTTCATTACAGTTGCCGGCATGTATATAAATGACACATTATCTGAACACAAATCATGTATCTTTGTTTCACTTTCAATATCACCTGCAACCAGAAATCTGAATGTCATTGCATCACAGGAGCTGAAAACTAACAAAATATATTTTGACAGTCCAAGAGAAGCACAGCATCATCAATTCCCTTTTTAAGAAAACTGCTGTAGCTAATATCAAAAGCAAAATGACATTTGGTTGAGCACTGTGGATTAACTAAACATATACAAGCATTCATTTATTTTGCAGTACTCAGTAACACAAACCAACTGTTCTCAAAATAAAAATAAATTCCCTTCATGATTTTTTGCATATTAGTTATGTTACAGTACATTTGAACACCCTCATGACTCGAAAGACACCTGAGCCTTGTGTTTGATGGAAAGGTTGCTCTCTGACCGGTCCTGTTCAAATCCAGTAGAGGGCAGAGGTGTGTTTCCTCTGGTTGACTCCTATTGAACAGTGACAGATATCAAGACTCACAGAAAGGCTCCACTGACAAGTTGGTAAGGATACATCCGAATGTGATGCCAGAAGTTCCCACCTTGTGTGGTCTCCACCACACCTCACTGTGGTGGAGGTCTGCATTGATATACATTTTCAGCATCCTTAACCTTAAATTGCAGCTAACCATGATTACATGTCATATAAAGAGCAAAATTGGATGGATATGTTCATCAGTTGACTGCAGGGTACATATGATACATCATAGTTAATGCAGCTGACAATTAAAGCAGATGACACAAGTAAAAAAGATCATAGAGTGAAAACAAACATATAAATGATCATAATGACATATTCATAGATAGTTTTAAGTTCATATGAAGAGTTATTCAGTATAGCAGGTAATTTGTTTATACTGTTTGAACTCAGTTTACTATGTCAGACAATAGACAATTTAGCCCAGATCTTACATTTTTGCAATATAGCCTCCCTTTTGTGAGTGCAGGTCATCTTCTGCTGAATTATTCATAAAAAAAGATTACACTGAATCATTAGCTATAAATGGCTTTTTCAAATAGCGCTGTATTTTATATATTCTGCATTACATCAATACATTTAATTGTCTTAGTTATAGTTAAAATGTTTAATTGCAAATTTTATGCTTCAGCAAAACTAATATTGTTTTACTCTCTACTACAATGGCTTTTTCATTTGATTTCCTGTTTTTTATCCAACCAGCATTTGTTGAAATAAATCCCAATTCCTCTTTCAAGACAAAATGCCACTCTGCATTTCTGCAGAGTTCTACATTTTATGCTCTGTTCTTTGATTTTGTCCTTAATTTCACTCATATTGAAATAAAACAATGCACTCTAATGTCTCAGGTCTGAGCATGTTCAAGTAGCTTTATATCAGTAAAAACACAAGTGTGTGAGAGGTTTGACCTATTTCTTCTGTGTCTAAAACAACACGTTTATTTTGAAGCTGAGAGTTGACACTTGTGCTGTTATAAAGAATGCTGATGTGACTGTGGAAATAAAAGATATCATCATAAACAATAAAATAAGTCATTGAAAAAGGTAGAGGTAGTTGATTTGGCAACTTGAACATGATTTAAAGCACATTTGCAAACTAAACGTGTCTCTGGAGGAGCACAGTTTTGCGTGATGAAGAAAAACGTGCTCACCAAGACGAAGGCGTTCAAGAGAAGACTTCATGACATCTCCATGGGAATCTCAAAAGTTCACCACAAGCACCAGAAGCAGAGAACCGTCATCAAAATTACCTAAAGAGGACCATGTGGTGAAGTAGAAACACCCAAGAGCAAAACACCTCATGTGTTGGCTCAGGGATGACTTGAACATGTAAATGAGGAAATGACACATTTACTGATGATTCCACTGCTGAGGGAAGCAGCAGGACGAACACAGAGATAAGCAAGAGTATTATGTGTGCTCAGGTTGAGCCAAATGCTGCCAGACTAGATTCTCAAGCTGAGGAGGAGGAATATCCTCCAAGTGGCTGATGAGTCACTGGATTTCAGGCACAGAGGCATTTCTTTAACGGAGGAAGAGGAGCTGAAAGCTGATGATGAGCCAGAGCGAAGGTCAGCTGCAGGGAAGATTGCAGGCTGATGATTCTCTTTCACCATGTGTGACCTCCTCTCTGTTGCACACTCTGAAAATATGGATTGAATAGCAGTAGCTATTTCTTCACTGGAAAAAAGAACCTTAACCGTGCACCTGAGAGCAAAATCTAAAGAGGTGACGGCATGACTGATGGTAAATTCAGTGGACAAGTTCATCATTTTCATTTTACAGACTTCATGAGGAGGCAGTGACGGCTTTGTTTCTGGAAGTCCGGCGACAGTGCAGGTAGACAGAGATGGGATGGATGAAGGCGAGCAGACTGAGCAGCGTCAGGCCGACATTCACCTGCAGACACAAGGAGGACGATGAGGAATCCAAGTGAGAACATGACAGGAGGACCACAGTGTGAGTAGTGGATGACGTGTACTCACATATAAAGGATCTCCATTCAACGCGTCTTTCACCAGCGCAAAGCAGGGATACTGCAGTAAGGAAAACACTGCTGACAACCCCATGACCATACCATAGAGTTTCCCAAAGTGGCAGGAAGGGAACCTGGATACAGAAAAAGAGATGAAGTGATGAGGACGTTTGGGCCATTATAATAAACACAATGCATTCATTTGAAATGAATCTTAGTAATTTATTTAGTTCTAAAATTAATTTCTATTTTAGTTGGCTCCTACTCCCTTTTCTAGTTTACAAGGCAGCTGCTACATCACGGTGTATTCTGGCTGATGGGCATGACTGAACTTAAAACCTAATGTGAGTTAAGATCTTTATGAAATCTGTCCCGAAATATCAAACATCAGTATTTGGCACTGTAGTTCAATAAATATTGATGTGGCGACAGGGACCTAGAGTAATCTGATAAAGTGCTGATTACAATTATTTCATGTAAACACACGACAAGCTTGATTAGTCTTGACAGCAAATCCATCTTCAGTTCTGGTAAAGCTTCCAGGTAAACTTGGATGTGGAATCATGTGCACACGTCGAAAACAGCCAACGTCACAGAGCCAAGCATCGTGGGACAGATCAGCTGGCTGATTTGGATGATTTTCTTGATGCATATAAACCTGCACGTCGATCTGATCTCAGTGTTTCATGTAAACCGGACAATAAAATGACTCAATCAGAAAGAATTAAATCAGAATAACATAAAATATTGATCAAGTTGCGGTCTCTCAAGTTTCATCTTTGCAGATGAAAACACTTGAATGTGTTTGATACTCACGCCAAACTGATGAAGGCTGCATTCCCACCGTAGAGGAAGGAGCGGTTAAGCACCTGCAGGATGAAGGTGAGGTACTGGAGGGGCAGGTAGGGGGTGGTGGCACAAAGGGAGAACAGGACACACTGCAGCGCTGTCAGGAAGAGGGAAAGCACCGAGGCCCGCAAGTCTGCCTCCTGTTCTGTTTCCCCTGCAAACACACATATATGAAGTCATGCAGAAAAAAAACCCACAATCTAGTTCTTCCAGGAACAAACAAAAAAATTCAAACGCCACCGCTGTAACCTGATTGAGATTTCTGAATATGAGTCATGTTACCTGCAGCTCGAGGTTTGCCCTTGAGTCGGTCCATGATGAGGCCGTTCCAGGGAGCGCACAGCACTCCACACAGCTGGGTGATGGCAAAGGCATTGATGTACTGACTCACTGCAACCACAAAGTATTCAAACAGAGTTAAAACAGAAACAAAGGCTTTGTTTTAGATTATCTTTTTACTATTTGCTGCTTTCAAAGCAGCTGGTTGCTGTTAAATGTTCTTTTTATTCAAGAAGACAGGGGAGGTGCAGGAACAAATGCAGTGAGTGTTTGTTAAACTGGCCTTGCTAATGGGGAGGATGGTTAAAGATTCTCCCGACAAGAAAGTGTTTGCAAAGCATGCGTTTAGCGTCTCTGTGTGTTTACCCAGTGAGGCCTCGCCGCCTGTCAGCCTCTGCAGCATGGGGTTGAGGGTGCCGATGAACAGGTAATGCCTGAGCTGCATCACTGACAACCAAAGCAGGTGAAACACAAAGAACCTGGAGAGCAAACACTCGCGGAAACTCTTCTCTGAGGGAGACGAAGACAGGAGAACGAAATAAACAGGAGAGTAAAAATTATACAATGACAAAAATGCAGGAAACTATTATTTTTTTTTTTTCCCTAAACTCTCATATTGTATGTATGAAAGCACAAACCTTGTTTCACCGGTGAGTCCTTGTTGAGGGGTGTTTCCTCTATCGCCGGCTGTCCGGCTGACACCCCCGAGCTCAAAGCCTCTGATTTACTGCAGTTTATTCTGACAGTTAAAGATCACAGTGAGGTCAGCCAGATACCGACAAGATCTAGGAACCTATTTTCTGTGTATGTACGTGTTGAGCGTCTACTTTATAAATTAGCTTTTGAAATCCAAGCTCAATAATCAGAAGAGGAAATGAAGGGAGACTTTAGGGAGGTGTGATTGAACATAGTTAAGAACATGGTCATCTCAGCACAAGAGAGATTAGATGACAGATGTGTTCATGTTTGAAGGACATAGCTTAATTCTCATTTCTGTATATTTCAATAGTTAATTTCTATTGAGGATTCAACAGTTCCATCAAATTATTCCTATTTCCTTAAGTATTTATCTGATAAAGCCACTTTCTTAGTTTTAATTGTTGCTCAGCAGCCGGAAGGTTATTGGTCTGAACCTGTGGGGCACTTAATCCTTTCTGTGTTGAATTTGCATGTTCTCCCTGTGCCTGTAGGGATATTGGTTTGTTTGCGTGTTTACATTTTTCACACAGTTCTTGAATGATGCTAATATAAGTAAACTGGTGATTTTAAGGTGAATACGAATTTCCTGCCAGAATTAAATACTGTGACTCCTTAAAGTTTTCAACAGTTGCGTGTTGATGTCTGTTTGGCGATCCTTACCCGTAGGTGTAGTGATCAGGCACTGGGTAAGGTATGAATTTCCTTGGCAGCAAGAAGAAAGTCCTGAGCACATGAATGACGCTGCAGGCGGACAGGAAGAGGAAGGCGGCGCGAAGAGAGACACCAGACTCGTGAACCAGCTGCACAGGGTGTGGCGTAATCGTTAAGAGATGGCATGCAATCAATACATCCTGTTGGTTTTATAAATGTGTAAATATGTGTATGTGAGTCACCTTCATGATGAGGAAGAGGGCTGAGGAAGAATCAAAGGCCCCGTTATAAAGGGTGATGATGGTGGATCGATGTGAGCCAAATAAGTTTCCAACCTTCAGGGGAAAAAAACTCCATTTGAATTAGTTCAAACAAACAGGGATTAAAATGTGTTTACTGTGCAGGGCTTTCCTTAAAATCTTGTCTTTAAAATCTTGTCTCGATGTAACTGCTGTCATTAAGTGTGATAATATGCACTCGCTGGAGTAAATTGGGGTTTATGACTTATCATTATTTCAAATTGTTCAAATCTCTATTTAAAAAAAATTATTTGTTGTTTCTTATGTGTTTTAGGAATGAAACTTTCCTGTTCCGGTTGTAGTTTTAATCACATATGGTCCATCTAATCAGATTAAATACCAGCTGCATGCTCATACTTTGAGGAGTATCTGAGTTATTTATTACCTGCATGTTGGTGATCAGGAGGAAAATGCCCCCCATAGCCAAGGAGCACATGGCTGGGAAGAGCAGGTTTGGAATAGCTGAGGGGCGAAACAAGAGGAAGAAGTCATCTTTGCAACGTGTTCATCTTGTAAAACTTAGAGACACCAAAAGTCTAAAAAGATTGGAAGGAATTAAAGTTTGTTCACCTGAACTTGAGAAGGCCACCATCAAGGTACCGATTGTGTAAAGAAATCTGTTGGTCGGGAAGAAAAGTGTTGAAAGAGGCACAGAACAACAGAAAACTCATCTAATTTTCTTCAGTGGTTTGAATCACATTCTGTTTGAATTTGAAACTGAATCAGATCAAATTTAATAATCAAGTTATGTAGACATCCCGCTCTCTCTGTATATTTAAATAGATAGAAGAAAAATGTGAGTCTTAATAGAGTGGAATCCCATCAAAGACTTGCTAATCTCCAGATCGGTGTCTGGTTCTGTTTGGAGAACTTCTGGCCGACTTTAATTTCCTCTCTTGGCTTTTCTTAAGCATCTTGAACTTCACTTGCCAACTATTCATATTCCTTGGCTCTTTAGTGGAAACACATGGATGTTCCTAATGCCAGTTTGTTATTGTGGATTTAGATAAACAAGACAGGTACAGTGTGTATGTGGTGTTTTAATATATGAGCGATATTAACTGTGAGGAGAGAGGGAGGACGGCTTAGTCATGAAGTCTGAACATCTGTTGAAGAAAAAGCTCATACTTCTTTTCTTTTACTGACATTCCTCCACCCTCTGGTGAGTAATGGTCCTGACCTACATATCTATTCACATTTCTCTCTCCAGTGGGATGTATCGCACAGTTCAAAATGTGATCGAACTTTGGTTCCATCATTTTTTCAGAAATTTTTTCCAGTTGAGTTTCATGTCACCTTTAATGCACCACCTTTCGCTGCCCGTCTGGCAAAGTTTAAAAATGTTTAAACAAATTGAGCAGCTGTTTGGACAAGTCACAGGCAAAGTAGGTGGGGTACTTTAATCACCCCTCTTGTTTGTTTGTTTGCTGCATCATTTGGCTGCAGCAGTGCCAGTGCAGGGTGCAGGGGATCATTGCGGCCCAGTTAAGCATAATACTTGTTATCCCGTCGTGTGTTACCTGCAATGGCTATATGTTGTGCCCGCAAAACAGCTGTCGCAACAGGAAAGGTTTCTTTATTTTCTTAGTTTGCATTTTTTTTAGAGACGCCGATAAAACACAACTGATTGTGCTTAATTCTATTTCTGTTCCATGATTTTGTAAATGTTGGATGCAATTTTCTGAAGTGAAGAAAACATAGTTGTGGACATGATCAATAAAAAACCGAAACATTAAAAAAAAAATACAGCAGTTTCAGCATATGCAATGTTAAAGGAAAATATTCATCATGTCATATATCACCTTTTCCAACATGGAGCTGTGTTGAAATATTTCACAAAAACACGTCTTTTCCCCGTCAGACTGTTGGAGCTGAATCTGCTGCTTATTAACTTTGTGGCCTTTGTTTATTTAATACATTAGTTTGGATCTGAACTATGTTTAAAGAAAGGGAGTGATCGTTGAACAGTTAGTGCCCTGCTGTGTGAGGTAAAATTACTGTTATTGTTGTCAGAGTGTGGTGCCTTCAAAGAGCGTGTTAGATGGTAGTATGGCATATCTCCCTGCTGGAAATGACCTGATAGTGGAAAAATCTCAAAATATAGCTTCTTTAAGGAAAAGATTCTGAAACATCCGTTGATAGACCAATGAACTCGCAAATGTTCCAGTGGATTGAGCTTTTTCAATTATAAGTGAATGTAATGTTTTGATTAGCGGCTGACATCCCCCCAGAAAAACTATCCCTCTGAGAAAACTTCTGTCCTGCTGGATTGTAAAATTTGGCGGTAAAGTATTCAGCCTCCTTGTTATATTCATAAACTTGAGTTTGTGAGAAGGGCTGAAAAAGTGAAAAAGATTTTATGAGACGCAAGTGGAACACGGTAAAAATGCGTGATGTTGAAATATAACACTTGTTATGTTTAATGAAAATGTATTGTTTTGAGCTTTACGTACAAATAAAAAGTGTGTTATCTCATACAGATTTCATGGTGCTGCACATATTATCAGAGAAAAGAAATAAGCATGTATGGACATCCTCATTTATGGCAACATCTCACGAAGCAGAAAACCAACGTCTGCGGGTTAACACCCTACCCCACATCACAGCTGTTACTGGAAATAAACACATTTCTTTGGAGATGAATATCATAGAGACACACATATATAACACAAATATTAGCTCAGAGGCCACAGACATAGTCACAGCAGTGTAGGAAATGATGATGATGATGACAGAGAGCTTTTTGTCTGCCGTTGATATTTGTTTGTTTTTGTAAAGATAGCACTGTACATTGAAGGGTCCTCAGTTTTCTCTTGCTGCAGCATAATAAACATTAAGCTTTAGGCAAATGAAAACAACTGTTATGGACAAAATGTGTACAACGCATCAGAATTCGGGAGTAAACTGAACCTTACCAATTAGAAATGTCAAAATCAAACTCTCCTTAAAGTATCATTAAACTATCCAATGTCTAAATCAAGAATGTGCAACTTAGATCATTGTGAAAGCTATAACTATCATCATTACTCACAGAGGGACAACGATATATGAGAATTAGGGCTTATAATTTAATAACTGACTATACGTCTCGATTTTTGAGTTTATTGTGTAAGAGTTACTTGAAATATCATAAATAATACTAAGAGGAAACACACTTGAAACAAGGTTCAAATGTGGTTAAACTAACCTTTCTCCCAGCGTTACACATGAAAGCAATAACATATTTAGATTTAGATAAAGGCTGAGAAATAGAGGGTACATGAGGACCCATGTCTGCTGTTATGGTGCACATTAATCACAGCCATGAGGTAAAGGTCATGTTGTACCTTTTATCATGATTCATTAATCAATAAACAACTTCCTGATGCTATATTTTTAGTATGTCCTTTCATATTATGACACAGGAATTGTGTCAATACCATTAAAGTGTTGGATTTGAAATCATACACACATCTGATATGCCGATCATCACAGGTTTTGACAGGGAATAAAACCACACTTTTTAAAATAATTTTGATGAGTTTGGGTGTTGGACTTACATGCCAATAAGACGAGCCACTGTAGTGCCGTACCGGTCGAAGAGGAAACCGTTGGGCATCGTCATGAAGTTATTCATAAATGAGGCGATGGTGAAAATGAGTGAGAATTTCTCATCTTGTCTGCTGCAATCTGCAGACACAAAAACCAGAGCCAGAGTGGAGAAATAGGTCTACCACAAGTATGAGATGTCTTTTACTTAGGTTAAATATCTTCATTTATTCGGTATTTTTCAGGCTAACAGTGATGGACTTTCTGCAACTTAGAATCACAGCCGGGAGAACTGACCTAAGGTGTGTGTTGCGTTGACCCCGGTGGTATTGACACACAGCGAGCTGAAGTACCCGTCCTCTTTGAGCACAAAGACAAGCGAAGCCCACCCGAAGACTGCTCCAGCAAAGCACAGGCACTCCAGCAGGCCCGTGGCAAAGGTGAGGTAGCGCTTCACCGACATGGTCATGGGTATGGACACACGCGCTCACACTCGCACACAAACAGAAAATTCACAAACACTAAGAGTCAAACCCACACACACACACACACACACACACACACACACACTCACGCTGCCACAGTGCCTGTACCTGCCAAAAAGAAAAGAAAAAGGAATAACAAATGCGTTTGGTTCTTTGGTACCTCTGATACCTCTGATACCTCTGATACCCGCACCTGTAAAATGAGTTAAGTCGCTTTTTTGAATGAGGAATTAATCATGTATGTCACGTCACAGTGAAAGGAGAAGTCATGACGTTAGGAGATACCAGCCGCAACTCAATGAGGGCTCAAAACACCATGACCAAATCTAGTTCAACAGGTCACTCCACTTCCAAAGACACACAGACGATGAACAGAGAGCAAAAGTGAAGTGAGATTTACTAGGAAACTTACTGATCATAAGACACAAAGACGTAATTAAAAAAAAAAAAAAAGTCAGAATAACCTACTTGTGTTCTCACAAAATAAAAAAAACTCCATGCTTTGCGAACTTGTACTCACAGTTCAGTGATGATCCGTCCAAACTGCTCCTACAAACTACAACCTGTGTGCTCCAGCGCTGCAGCTTTATATAGACAAGCACTTCCTTCCTCCTCTGTGCCCTCCTTCTTTCCCCTCCTCAGTGTTTTCCTTTCTCAATCACTGCAGCAGAGAAAAACGGTTAAGCAATTCCCTGCGGAGCCTTGAGTTTGGGCCTCAAAAACTGCAAGACATATTCCAGATGTGGAAGCTGCGAGGGCTGGCCGGGCCAAGTTTAACCAAAAGATCATGGGAAAATGAAAGAAAATAACTTTTCTTTTGGGTCCGTATGACAAAACATCATTGATCTGACGTATCATTCAATGACGTGTCGTAAAAGGATGCTACAGTTCCTCATGACTTTTCGTGATGCTGCGCACATCTCACGAGAAGGAAACATAGCTTTAGAGTCATGAGATGATCTGAACTGTGGGCCTGGGATCAAATATCAGTGTAGTGAATCTGTCCCATGATAGAAACAGAAATCAGGTCGTCATAGTGAAGATTCGCCCCATGTTGATGTTGTATGCTGATGGCAGCCAAAGGGGCCTTTTGTTGTGGAGCCTCGAAATGTCTTGAAATGTTGTCTTTGTGTGTTTGTAGTGTCCACAAGATGATGGAGGATGAAGGTTCGACGCCGCCAAAGGCAGAGATGTTAGTCACCGGAGGAGGGCTAACAATAATCCAACTCATACGAGATGAGGACCTATGGAAATCTGCAATCATCATCATCATCACAAGACACCCCGCAAGCACACAGCAGTGGCGTGCAAGCCTCGAACACTTCCTAAAACCACTGACCCTGCGTTAACACCGTCATCATACTACATATATGTCAGAATGTGAAGCTCTGACCTGAAAACACGAACCCATGACTTCTTTCTGATCACAATCTAGAGTCATTATAGATGGACAGACAACAATACTGGCATTATTTCACCTTTCTACACAAGATTGATTTGATCTTTATGGTACGAGACTCCAAATATACACATCCCCCGTCTAGCACATATGTCTATTAATAAACCCTGCAATGGCCAGAGAGTAGTATTGTTACACTGGATTAAACTTAAATACTCACCTCAAGATACAGCAGTGCAATAAGAAAGAAAATACAGAAGAGCAGCTATTGTGCAGGTGGCAGAAATATCAATGTGGGATGTTATACTGCAGTAAGTGCAAAAGTGTAAATGTATCTTTGAGAGTCCAATAGAACTACTGGTATTAACTTGTTATTTAATGTGTCCCCCCCCCCCCCCCCCCCCCTCCACATCCTTTAAATGTTGCAATGAGTTTCACCATTCTTGCTGTTTGATTTCCTGCAAGTGAAAAAAAAAATATATATATAATCGACTGGATCACATGTTTTCTGATTGTGTAATCAGCCCACAACTCTCCCTCTCCATTTATGTCAATAGTAAAAGTGTTGGCATCAGCAACTTTGGGAAGAGTAAGAAAAGCTAAAAGAGACCAACCACGGGACTCTTTCTCTATCACACTCACTACTTCCTCTTTTTGTTTGAACTGAATGCGGCACATGATGCTTCAGCTTGTTGGAACCCGGCCTTGGGCCTGCTGGTTCCTCCCGGACCATTGATCCTGAACTTGGTCGTCTAAAAAAGTCTCAAGACAGTGACATACGTTTGACCATTTATTTGAGTAAATGTAGCCCAATAGAATAAGCAGTGCTGGACACCATGTGAGCTCACGCAGGAGCACACACAAAAAAGTGTGTCGAACTTTTCGGGATTGACAGTTTTCTTCTTGGACGTAGGCCTCGCCCCGACACCGGGTTGGTCTTTTCGCAATTGGTCAATTTGGTATTGGTAATTTGGTAATTCTGTTCCCAACCGAAATCAGACGTCCCATGTTTGATGAAACTGTGTGTGTGTTGTTTCGTCCAGAGAAGCTAACGAAGCTAAGATTCGTCAGTCGCTCTCATCTCAAGGACACAGTGGTTCCCCAGCAAGAGACTCCTGCAGGTGTTTTTATTATTATTATTTTAAAGTGACAAATGTTGTCTTCCATTGATAATGAACCACGAGAAGACCATGGAAATGGCTGAACTGTTTATAAAAAAATACACCGTTTGAAGCTCTTCACTTGCCTGCACTAACTGAGATTCCCTGCTAAATCCCGTTTTTATCTTCTTGGTTTGTACAATGCTTGTATTTTAAATTAAACTTAGTTTGGAAGTAACCTGCTCCTCAAGGAGGCTTATACTTTCCATCTGTACACTCAAAAGCTCATTGAAGTTAGAGGACATAAGCAGGATGTGTTGCGAAAATGTTAGAATTTAGGTGCGTGTTCCTCAGGTTCTCTGCACAAGAGGACATTTTTTACAGGCTGCTGAGGCCTCTATCAACAGTCGAACTTTAGAACCTGTATTTACACAGTAAGAGCGCAGTGGATTTTGTCCCCATCACTGATACTGGAGGACGCAGAACTTAAACATGTTGCAATATACGCATGTACATGTTCTCTGTTTAAAGACAGATTCATGCTGAGAGACGCAATGGTGTAGGCTCATGTCTCATTGTAAGTATATCCTCAGTTTGAGTTGAAGGAACCCCTTATGTAGAGTTTGCATGTTCTCCCTCTGCTTGTGTATTTTCTCTGGGTAAACCAGTTTCCTCCCAGAGTCCAAAGATTAAGATTAATTGATGATTCTAAATGTACCTCTTGTGTCAGATTGTGTGTGGTTGTGTTTGTTATGTGGTGGAATAGTTAATCTGTCCAGGTTGTACGATTCCTTCGCCCATAGTCAGGAAGGACTGGCTGTAGCACCCCATGACCCTGTGACCAAATCAGTACACTGTGTGTAGAGTTATGAGGCAGGTGAGTATTCTGACCATATCATTATTTTTATGCATATTTTCTAATTCCAAGCTACTAACTACTGACAGAACTTGTGGTCTCTTCTAAAACAGGGGATTTACCGTAAAGACAAACAGTCCAACTCTCTCCACAGTGTCTGGAGGTTTTGCTTGTTGCTGCACAAAAAGTCGACTGTGAACAGATAAAGAAATTGACAGAGTCCATGGATGGAAGGCTTGTGAACTTGTGAACGGTTATTGAAAAAAAAAGCCGACTATAGTAGGCAGTGATTTTGTAGTCAGTGACATGAGATGGGAAAATGTTAGTTTTTCATTTAATAATTCTGTGCACCAATATTTGCCAGATAATTGATATTAAATAACATATTCTCTTATTTTTAAAAGTAATTTTTTTTAAATTTTAAAACGGTTTGAGGTTTATTAACATTTTGGAGTGAGCGAGACCGCTTGTTGTTGGTGCACAGAAATATAATTAATCATCCAAAATACAACTTGCCTAATAATTCTGCACAAAGAATAAACTGAAGGATCAAACTAATTAATTATAAATACCCAGGTAAAGTCCAAACAACCACAGAGAGAACATGCAAACGCTACAAAGAAAGGTCCCTAAGCCCGTGCTCGAACTGGGAATATTTTTGATGTGAGACAACAGAGCGAACCACTGCAATTCTGTCTGGCTACTACTACTACTACTACTACTACTAATAATAATAATAATAATAATAATAATAATAAATGTGGTTTAATCTATCAAATCAGCTCTCGGTTCCTACAAGCCTGTTAAAACCTCATATTGAGTCCGAAATCTGCAAGACTGCAAAGGAATCTGATTCCTGCTGCTTGATGTTAAGAATAGATGTTAAAAATCACTCCTCTTTTACAGATTACAGTGTGATTGCTGCCTGGTGCCTGGTACGGTGTGGGCAGGTCTTGATGCTGTGGCCAACTCAGTGACTGCTGCTCACACTGAACTGTAACCTGCATTATCAGTCGTGTGACTTGTGCAAGCAGAAAGCTTCTCTTTTACTTCCAGGGTGCCTTTGCATGACAGTGTATGCACTTACTTGATGTTGTGATCTCCTACTGTGCTGCCATCGTCCATAAAAGCCATACATTGTCCGTCCAGTGGCTTTAAGACATAAGGACCTGCGGGGGCCCGTTGAGAAACACACACACTTTTTTTCCCCTCCTGATAACAAACACACGTTTGTCTCCTCCAGGTCCAAATGCCCCTAAAGGAGAAAAATCAACCAAGCTCGAAAAAGTTTTATTTATTTATTTATTTATTTATTTATTTATTTATTTATTTATTTATTTATTTATTTATTTATTTATTTATTTATTTATTATCATTTTGGTATTTATCTGTTCAACCCTATACTAATTTAAGAAGCAATTCATTCATTTGATTATGTATTTTGCTTTGTTCAAAATTATTCATCATTATGGAAGCTCGAGACGAGTAGTTAAATGTAAAAGGCACAGAAATGGTTTTAAAAAATTGTGGATAAAAAATTTATTCACGAGCTTTTCTGAGAGGAATGATATTTTCTGTACGGATTGTTGGCGACATCGTGTGGCGATAGAGTGTATCTGCATTGTTTAGTGTAAATTTTTAAAAGAAAATGCATCAGACTGGTTCAACAATTAACAAGATTTACTTTCAAAAAAATGAAAAATACTGTTCAAAGAGCAGCAGGATCTTAGTGACTACGTTGGAGGAGCTTTAAAAAAAGTTAAGCATTCATTTAAACTGATTTTATTTTGTGTATATTTTAAACTATTTGTATTCTTCCACAACCAATGTGCCCAGCTAATCTTTGATTAGTTTTTTAAAAAATAATTCTCGATATTTTTATGATGAAGTGTTTAAGGTGTGGAAACTATTTACAAAAATGACCAATAAAATGATTTGTGGAACAGGAAAACTAGTTTTACAGATTTTATCATATATACTGTAGATGGTATGAAAAGTGACAATGAAACGTCAGGAAAATGAAAGAGTCAGGCTTGAAATATCCTTCAACAATATCCTAATCTTCAAAATGTCCATTTCCAAGTACATCAGGAGTGCCTTATCAAAGGGTTGAATGATTTTTAATTCATTTCTGTGTTCAGAGTTAACACAAACAAATAATAATTGTGGGAAACTATTAACTCTTTTGTACTTGAGCTCAATTTAACCGAGATTTAACCTGTTGTCAGCTCATCAAGCTCCGACTGCAACTCTGCAGCATCACAAATAACCCAAAACATGTTTGCACTTGTCTCTACAGCTTGTAGATTAACTTGTCAAATTCTAGGCTGTTTCTGGACTCAATATTTATCATAAAGTATTTATTGGTTTTAAATAGACCTTGAGTTTGTTTTTAAGTACAGTTGTTTTTGAAATAGCATCAAGCTTTTATTCCTACACTGCCTGCTTGAATATCAGCAGTATTGCCACCAGGAGGATACCAAAATGACTTTGTAAGCACATAATTTTTTCATACTTAACTGCAATAACTTGCAGAATTTAATAATATGCACGTTATTTTTTTTTATTATTATTTTTTAAACTTAACATTTCTAGTGCAGGAAGACTGTGACACAATGAGGTATTTCTGTGAGCTTTCATTTCAAAATTCTACATGTGATTAACAAATGATGTAGACTGTTGTACATTGAGAGAACCTAACATGTTGAATGAAATGCCTACTTGTCAAATACATTGGACCCAACAAATGTAAAAAGTCCTTTTTTTTCAAACCACGTGAACTTAGATGACTTGATTTATTTTTTTCTCTCCATAAAACATGAAAAAAGAAAGAATGTGAGTGGAGGCTGTTTCAAGATTTTTCTTTTCTTTTTTTTTTAAATACCTGCAACCATAATTATATGGCAGATTTAGTCTTTCAATTCAATACCGATCCACTTAACCACTGTGCCATCCATTACGACATTCAGACTGCTCCTTTGTTTTGGTCACTGGTATTGCATAAAGTCTTCGGGTCTGAAAAATATTTGAGGCGCTGCGTGTGCACAGTTGTGCTTCAGTGATTGGACCACGAGGGAGTCGGAGGGATACACAAGACGGTGCTGGCATATTTACGGCCCCCAAGACACAGAGGGGAGGAGGAGATAATGACGGGGCTGGAATAAAGATAGACCTTTATTTTTAAAGCCATCTGTTCTGTGCTGAATGAGTTGGACTGCAAGTTGAGAGGCTTTACTTGTGTAACTATATTCCTACTTTATGTTGTAGGAGTAATTGGATGGAGGCAATACAATAACACAGATATGAACATAAAAATGAATCACAATGATTTTTTTTACGCAAACACATTCAGTAAGAAATCTTTTTAATCAGGTCAGGAAAATGGGAAAGTATGAATAATCTTTTTATATTTGAAAAAAAGTTGAAAAGTCAAAAAAATATTCTCTTTTAGGCTCTAATATCTGAAAGTTCACCTCAGTAAATTCCATTCCCAAGGTGGCATGAGCTGTCTGTGGAGGATTCACCAGCTCTTCATTCCCTTGAATCCCAGTCTCTTCAACGCTATCTGCTCCTCTCCACCATCCAGTCACACATCCTCCTTCATCAGATCCCTAAAACTCCAATTAAAAGTAAAACTTTATCACCGATATTCGTCTCTGAGTCAGGCTTTTTGGCCAAAACGCATGAGCATTTAACATCTTTAGCTTTGCTGTTTTGGAGCAAGACGATGAACTCAGTTTGTGATCCCATGAGAGGTTATCTCTGTACTGCAATGTGACGTTTGAGTTTAGTATGACATATTTGTATTTTAGTATTTCAGATAAATCTCTTTAATTTAGTATCAAATTGCAGTTGCAAATTACAGTTCCATTGTAGGTCTACAATCCGACTTATGGCCAGAAAGTCTTTTTTAGTTTTACCTAAGACTAGAAACTAAGGTTTTATTTATTGAGCTTCAAAAGTATTGGGTTATTGATTTGATTAGTTCCAATGTCCAATATTTGGTATACTTCTACAGTACAGGCATTAATCCCGTGATGTAGATATTGGCAGTGAAAGTGAAAAAGTGTGCATGTCCAGGTTTTTATTTCAGCCGTTCAAACATCCAAGCACTGCAAGTTCAACTCTCCTAATAGTTGTGTCTGCATATGTGAGCAGGCGTGTTTTAAGAAAGCCATGTGAGCACCCACATGTGCATTTGTGTGCACAACCACGGTTTCCACAGCAGACGCAGCTGTCCGGCCCAAAGGACCATGCCTATGCCACTATGGCTCTATTTCAGGAGCCTGTGTTGTTCAAAAGGTCAGATAAAGAAGCGCAGGAATCCTCACAACGAAGTGGGTGGGGGTGTCGGGTGAAGGGGGTTGAAGGCGGATGTCCACAAACACGGGGCAGTCCCCGACGGAGAGCGAGAGAGACGTTTGGTGGAGCTGTGTTGCAGAGGATTCACCTTTACTCAATGATAATCCTCTGAAAGGGAGTCCGACAGCATTAGTTCATCAGGAGGTCATTTGTGAAATTTGCTTTCAGTGGACAAATTGACATTTCTGGACATCATGGAAGGAGAAACACTCAGTCAGGATGCAGCCGAGTCTCCAGGGACGACCAATCAGACTGACACAAACAACAATGACGAGGTGTTTGCTTGCTTGTTTGTTTGTTTGTTTTCTTGCTTACATCTTCCTAAGCTTGGGTGTTTCCGTGTTTGTTTAACCCACTGACTGGCAATATGTTCCATTCTGGGAAAAGGCAGTAAGAGTATTTGTGTCGGTGACAGGTGCTGTGTCTTTTGAAGTGGAGCAGGAGAAGTGATTTTGACAGCATTTGCTGTTCTGCACCTGTTCTGTCTCCTGGCTGAAGCAGGACACACACACACACACACACACACACACACACACACACACACACACACACACACACACACACACACACACACACACACACACACACACACACACACACACACACACGCACGCAAAGTAAAGCACATGGTACACACAGACAGTGGAGTTTCCTATTCCTGCTGGTGAGTCACCACTGTAAAGTCTGACCTGGTGTGACTGATCCTGCAGTAGGTCGTCACAAAACAAGGCGCATTTAACGCGTTCAACACAATTTTTTAAAAACATCTTGATATTTATTCACCTCTCCGTATTTCATCATGAATGGAAAAAAAAGATTCTGAAATTAAGGATTTAAAAACCCTTTTTAATGTGCATACAAAGTGTTTTATTCTATGATATCATAATGGCACTTTTTATGTTTTTGGGCTTTAAAACTCCAAAACACTATTTTCCATCTGAGAGTTCAACATCTAGCTGATCTAAATCATGTATGCAAGATGATTAAAGAAAAAAAGAAACAGGAGACGGGAGCTTCAGGTCTCACGTTACGAGTACCATGTTATCCCTGAGTAATGTGCAGACACTAAATTTAGCAGTCCTTACATAATATCACTGTTCAAATGCAGACTGTGTTCCTAATTATTCCAAAACAACTTTCACTAGGCTATCCCTCTTTTTTTTACCTTTAATCTTCTTTGTGTTTATGACTAGTGTTAAACAAATCAAATATCTATCTATGCACTACACTAACAAGAACAGAGAAAGTGTTCATCATTACTCATCAGGATTACTTTTTATTATTGACATAGGAAAAAATCCAAGTATCTGGCAGAAAGTAATAGAAATGTTCCGTTTGAGATATTAACAACTGAAACTATAAATCAGCTGCTCTGTGTTACACAGGTTGAATATATAGCACATCTTATTGTTTGAGCAGTCTTAATGCGTTTCACGTCTGACTCATTAACACACAAAATGGCGACAACTGCAATTCAAAGTGCACAACATTGGAACAACATTGGACACTTTGACGCATACAGGGGAAAAGATGGGACGATGGAACCGACAATATTTAAATGAGAAGAATATCAGGTTCTAGCCACTCCATCACAGCTGGAAGTACATGGCGCCGTGTGGCCTCCACTAATGTTGAACACTCGCAAATTGTTTAATTTAAAGCAGAGGGAAACATCCTGAATGCAGCCGTGGTCAAACCGGTGAGTTACTGTATAAATTGTCACTGTTCACACATTTTATGAAGCTAAATGGCGACACAGTAACAGATTATAAGAGCTGCTGTGGTGAAGAGGGAGCTGACTAAGATAAGATAGTAAGATTGTGGACCTAAGCATCTATAATAGTACTTTGTATGGCGGTAGCCTCACTCTTAGTGAAGCACTCAACTGTTAGAGCCGCTGCTCCTCTTAAGAGGAGGATGTTGAGGTCGTTCATGCATCTGAACACGTCGCTTTCCTTTAAAGAAGATACATCCGGCTGGGACAAGGCGCCATGCTGGATGTAAAGGGTGGAATATGGGGTGCAATGCAAATAAAACGCATTCATATTATTATACAGCCGCCGTGAAATGTGTTAAATGTTTTTGTTATTGTTGTTGTCCAGACAGGGGAGCCAGAGCAGGTGGAAAATAAAGAACCGGCAACAGGAGAAGGTGAAGGGGTAATGGACGTGGGCGAGAAGGGGGAGGAAAGCACCGCACCAGAGCTCACCGGAGAAGAGACGGCCATTAGTGGTGAAACGGACAAACCCCAGACGGTGTCAAAGCCTAGTCAAAGTGATAGTGAAGAGGCCGGACAAGATAAAGACAAATCATCTGCTGGTGCTGGCGTGAAGGAATCAAAACTAACAGAGGAAGAAACTAAAGAAAAGGGAAAAGTGGAAGAAGACAAGAAGAAAGGGGAAGAAAAGTGTGGTGGGGATGAAAAGGAGACCAAGGACAAAAACAAAGACAAAGAGGAGAGTAAATCTGAGAAAGAGGTAGAGAAAGATGCCGCCGGCAAAGAGGCCAAAGGCGTGGAGAAGAACAAACAAGTCAAGGAGGCTGAAGCAGAAGCAAAAGACAAAGGGAAAACGAAGGAGGCAGAGAAACAGGGGAAGCCCAAAAGAAAGGCCGGTCCTCCCTCCTCTGTGGGCAGACCGAGGCAATCGGCGAGGTCAATTAGAGCCGCCGCTAGAAACGACATTATGGCTAAGTTCCAACAAGGCGCACCAGAGTGAGTCACTGTCCGACACAAAGGGTGAAAAACGGGTGTTTGAAGAGCGACTGCAAATTATGGGCCGATGAATATTTCAGTAAAAACTGTCTGATTCTGTGACATTTTTAGGACCCCAATAGCTCGCAACTTCAAAATTCAAAAGTCGTCTGCAGCAGGAGCGACGGGAGCGACAATCAAGCAGAAGATGCTTCAGTGGTGTCGGAGCAAGACTCGCAAGTACGAGGTGTGTTCAGCTCTAAATCCACATCCGTGCCTCGGGACTGATTCTCTTCATTTGGGAACAACAAAATGAGTAGAAGATTTGCTTTTCCATCCTTTGTCTCGTTGATATTTTCAGGGCGTCAACGTAGAAAACTTCTCCTCCTCCTGGTCTGATGGGATGGCGTTCTGCGCTCTGATCCATCGTTTCTTTCCGGAAGCTTTTGACTTCAAGTCGCTGGATCCAAAGAACAGGAAGAAAAACTTCACACTGGCCTTCGAAACTGCCGAGTAAATTCACTTATAGTTACTTCCCATTCGTTATCTCCTCTCTGTTCATTATCCTATTTTTTTCTTTGTAATCATCATTTATGTATTGGTTGATATTGTGGCCCCAGCATGAAACAGATCTTGTGTTACTGCTTTTTTTCATGTCGATCCTCACCTCCCTTTTTTCCTCCTCTCCTCTTCCTCTCTCCTCCGGTCTCACCAGGACTCTGGCTGACTGCTGCCCCTTGATAGAAGTGGACGACATGGTCATGATGGGCTCCAACCCAGACCCCATGTGCGTTTTCACCTACGTCCAGTCCCTCTGCCACAGCCTGTCTAAAATAGAGAAAGAGAGGAAAGACAAAGAAGAGAAGGAAAAGGAGAAAACCGGCAAAGAAGAGGAAGACAAGAAAGGAGACAACGAAGGGACAGAGGCATCGCAGAAGGACGAGGAAGAGTCTGCTGAGACGCCAGACAGCCAAGTGGAGGAGGAAGCAGATGACGTCGTAGCAGAGGAATCGGATAATCCACCAAAAAGTTGTGAGATGGGAGAGTGTGAGAGCCTGTTGGCCGACACAGAGTCCTAGGAGACAAAACAAAGAGACTGAAAAGACCAAAATGATTGCTGCTGGTTGTACAATGAGTAAGTCTTAGTTTGTTGTTGAATCGACGACTGTTACAGTAAGCTGACGTCCCAGATATAGTAGTCTGTTTGCAAATGGGCGGTACTGTGTGTATTCTTAGATTCACTTTTGAGCTTTTGTCTATGATTTGAACACAAAAGAAACCCTGCATCTACTTGTTTTTACTTTACTTGCTGTGTGTTTGTAGATAAAAAGATGATTAAATCCTGAGATTCTGAAAACTAAAGTTGTGTGTCAGTGAAAAGGTTCTGTTGACTGGATATGTGTTGGAATATCTTGTTTGTTTAATTTTTTTCCAGAGCAGCAGTAATATATCATATCTAATAGTAGTTATCCTAGTTGATAGTGGGATATATGATAAAACACAGGAGTCAGCCTTTCTTTGGGCAGTTTGCCTTTTCGCTACAGGTCTGCACAGAAAAATTGGTTTGGATCGACTTAAAATAATACAATTTTCAATAGATCTATAGTTACTGCATGAAAATTAAAAGGTTGCCATTACTCACACACACACACACAAACAGTATGAATAATGGCAACTTTTTAATTTTCATGCAAAATAGAAAGTAACAATAGATCTATTGAAAATTGTATTATTTTAAGTCTATCCAAACCAATTTTTCTGGGACAAAAATTACACCGTATAGAGCTTTAAAATGTTTGACAACCACTTAACTGAAACATTAGGGAATGAAAACGTAAACCTTCAGTGGACTATGATTTGTATTTTTACTTTCTATTAACTAAAAATAGAAATAGGTGTTTACAGATTAAAACTGTGCATTATATGCTACAAATAAGATATGATTAAATACACAAACGGAGATATAAAAAATGAATTAAATATACAATTAGATAAATAGCCCCCATTAAGAAAATAACACCAAAAAATTGCATTCATCCATTAATTGCGTATATCCAACTCAGGATTGCAAGGGGCTGGAGCCGATTCCTGCTGACAATGCAGGACAAATCAGTAGACCATCACAAGGTAACCAAAGAGACACTCACACTGACACAATTTATAGAAGAGGATCAACATTTAACGTCAAACGTATGTTTTTAGACTGCGATCCATGTTTATTCGATAAAAACCCACATTTCAGCGGGAGGTCTTCTCGTTGTGAGAGGAGAAAGCTTGTCATTATACTGCCTTACGGCGTCCGTGTACTACATTTAATGCAAATAATTATGAAGAGAAAACACGAACACAATAACCTCATACAGACTGAGCAGATGGATTTGGCTGTGGGTTTTCAGTTATTCTTGTTTGTATGTTAATAAAAAGCAATAAGTAAAGTTCTTAGAAAAATTATGAATAGACCAAGGGAGAGAGAGACACCATACATACAAAATATTGCTTTTCAGTAAAGTGCACTAAAGTACTTGGGGCCATGTTTATTTTTGTGAACCATTTTGCTTTTTGTAGGCCATCATACATGGCTAGTTGTCACTTTAATTCAGGATCACCAGTGTTGGTGAATGTACCCTTTTCAAGTGTTAACAGTATTTCTGTCAACGTTGCAGTGATAATGTTATCTAATAGTTCAGTGACAGTGGAGGAATTTTGTCAAACGCTTGAAAGAGACCTGAAGAAAGAAGGCAGACAGTTTAGGTGGTGCTCACATCAAAAAGGGGGTATATTGGCATGAAGTGTTAAAAAAAGCAAATACATTTTAACAAAGTAAAAAAAAAGTGAAATATGTAGAGTTTAGCAGATGCTGTATATCAGTGCTATATCTGCTTAATAACTGTCTTTGTTTCGTCTTTTTCAGGCGGTGTGTGGGTGTGTTTAATTAATATTATTGTATAAAATAAATAGAAATATATATCTTCCTCCAGAGTTATCATTGCTTCTTTCCAACCTTTCAGACCGTCCTGTTTGAAATCTAGACAACACAATGGTCATTGCATATGATTCCATTATTATTTTACCTGCTGTTTACTCAAATTAGAACAAAAGACCAGTCTTAGCAGTCAGGTTATGATATTGCAATAAGTGCTATCTGGGTGACAAAACGAAATTAAATCTTATGTCGGATGTGAAGTAGTACTCTGTGTGGTCGGCAGGTGGCGCTTGGAAGAAGCGCACCGCAGACACGTCGTAAACACACGCGGCGTCCGTTGTACGGTCATTACGGTAATGCGCGTCACCGGGTGACCAGGAAGGCCATTGTGCTGCCTCTTTTGTGGGCTAGGCTAAAACGAGTGTGTGTTGTGCTTCTCTCTTCAAAACTCTCCTCAGCGGCAGCTCAGTGAAACATGTCTGAAAACATGGCTCCGGGCAGCCTGAACCTGGAGTCGCAGCTTCTGTCCATCATGGACGTGCTGGTGAAGGCGGCGGTGGGGGAAATCACTCAGCTGTTCTCGGAGAGCTCGTCGTCTCTCCGCCTGCATCTGACCCAGAGCCTGAAGGAAAACGAAGCCCTGAGGATGAGGATGAAGGTGATGAAGAGCGAGCTCTTCTCCCTCCGGCTGCAGACCAGGACCAACAGACCCGCCAGCCGCTTCTCTCTGACCAGAGGAAGCGTCGCCAAACAGCGACCCAAGTGTCAAGGTAACGAGACTTTTACTTTAGGAATAGTTTGTGCTGCGGGAGCAGGAAGCCGCTTCGGGTAATTTAGTGGCCGTTGAGTCACTAACATGTCTGGGTGTTTATGTTAGTCAGTCTGAAACTAGAAGTGGATGGACAGTCAATAAACTACTCACCGTGAACACGTGACACACACCCCACGTGTTTCAATGTGACGTTAAAACTGTAAACAATGTATGTTATTATTCTGTTTTAATATATATGCAAGCACATTTGCAAAACAGACACCCAAAGATACAGTAAATTAGATTTGTACTAATCTTTTATTAACATTTACTTATTATTATTATTATTATTATTATTATTATTATTATGCATCCAGAAATAACTGGAATGTGGTCGTAGAATCGGTTCTGTCACAGTTATCTTTTTTCCTTATATTATTGTTACTATTATTGTTTTTTATTGTTCACTTTCTGCTGGAACAATAAAAAATTGCCCCATTGTTGGACAAATAATCCACCATTTATGGATTCAGGTTAAGTGGTCTCACTTCACTAAGGGTTTTGTGTGTGTGTCATTTGCGTTTTCCCAAAATGAAACATAGTGCCAGGCATAGTGGGAAATAAAAACATCAGTGCTTAGGATAATGTAAGCATGAAAACTAATAAACAAGCAAACACCTTATCATTGCTGTTTGTGTTGTCTGTCTGATTGGTTGTGATCTATTATCATGCATTTATAATGTAATGAAATCATTGTGAAAGAGAGCAATCACACTGTAAGTGAATTTTTCTGTAATGTTCATTTAAGAAAACTATATTTACTTTGAACATGTATGCAAATGATTAATTGTCTTAAATCGCAAATAAACTGAAATCGTGGCTTCCTGGTAGTTTGTCATTCCATTAGGAACCTTTTGTACCGAACAACTGTTCCCATGTTAACTTGGAAAGTTTCCTGCTGGGAAAGTCCCATTTCCCCATTCACAGTGTTCACACCACAACGACAAAAAAGAAGCTCCATCGTGGTGTGAAACATGTTTATTTAATTGGACTCAAGTTACTAAAGTAATATGGTTCACTTGAGACTTCAGTCACTTGTCTCTGTTGTTTGCCGTTGTAACGGCCTGACTAACACCAGCAGTGGAGTAAAGTCGGTGAATTGAATCGTCTGAGTCTGCAGCATTTTTTTTGGTGAGTCGGCTAATAACTCGCCTTGTGTACTCAGCCCGGCAGATGACTCACGGGATCTGGTAATAGATACCATGGACTCATTACTCTGGATTTGGTACAACAATCAAACCTGGATCCTCACCGCGGCTGGCAACGCTGAGTCAAACACTAGATCAGATTCACAAGTGACTCGTAGTAACCGGAGTCCATTAAGTAATCCAAGTTTTGTAAGACCTCAGCAACTTCATTTCCCTTTTGGTCGATGAGGAGTTTTTTTTCATCACTGTTCAGCGCCAATAAAGCGACACTGTAGGAGGCAGCCATGTTGATTGTTTATTATTGTCTGAATGATCGAAACTGGGAAGCAAGACTTGGATTAAAACCATCCCTCGGCCACAGCCTCTTTAATAGTGCAGCCTGCCTTGTCTTACGTGTTGATGGTTCGTTACTTTTTGTATTTGCATTCTATAAATACAGGTTTTTTTTTATACTGCAGCCATAGACCGTTTGTAAAGCAACAAATGTAGAAAAACTAAATTGAAGTAAGCTTGAGATACTTTATTAACAAGAACATAAATTGTGATCAAGGGAAACACTAAAACCTTAAATGATAATAAACTGAGAAATGTATGAAACTGCAAAAAAATGTATGAACAATAAAGTCAAACAATCTTAAATACATGAAATGTGTCAGCCCATTCTGTTGATGTTAAAACAATCAAGGAGTTTGACATGTTTCTTGATCGCTGCTTTTTAAAATATTTTAATTAATTAATGTTCTAATAGAATAGATAATTGGTTTTATCTGCAGTGCTGCTAAAAGAAAATCATCAATACCACTACTAGAGCTTTAAATAAAACCATTCAGTCAGAGTGCTTCTTAACATCTAAAAAAGCTGATTCGTGATAACATAAGGTAAATATGTTATTCAGAAATGTGGTTTCGAGGACATAAACAAACCTCTTCTTTGTTCTGAACCGTGCACCCCCTCCTGTTTATTTTTCTCTTCTCTACTGTGGCCTGACTATTAATTATGTCTTTTTTTTTTTCATCTTGCAGTTGTTATTAAGTCTCCAGTGGCCCAGAAAGCTGTTGTGGAAGCTGCTTCCATTACTCTGCAATCAGAGAGCAACATCTCCCCTGCAGTCACACAAGTGCAGGTTCGTACAGTGATGTGTATGTGCAGATAGGTCTGTTATTGTTTTGTTTTGGTTTTATTGCTTATGCATATCTGCTATTATTTTCCAGTGTGCAAAAGAGGAGACCCTAGATGTTATCCTGATCAAAGATGAAGATGACGTTGGTGGATGTGAGCCAGTCGATGGTGAGAAATCGTTTTTTTAACTTTAGTTAGCGGGGCATGATCCCCAATTGCGATTCTTACTTAGTGCAAAGGTTCTCGCACATTTTGACATCTTTTGCTTTCAATGCACATACAGTGTGGTCTCACACTAGACGAAAAGACCCCGGCCCTCACGTGTGCTCATTTTCTTCTGTCCCTGCAGGTCAGGATGAGTTTGGAAGCCACAGTATGCAGGCTGGTGTTTCCACTGAGACGCAGAATGTGGAGTCGTCCTGCTTGGCACATGAAGAAGAGTTGAGAATTGTGAGTGTTCACGGGAGAGGAGACGGCCCTCTAAAAGACCAGGTCGACACCCTCTTCTCTGCGTCTGAACTTGAAGCATTCACCTCACTGTCCGACCACAGCGTCCCCCATGACACTCTCCTGAATTTCACCACCGGTGTGAATGACAGGGCGCCGATGAGTGCGATGCAGGACAACAGTGTTGCGTCGGGGAGAAACAGCCGCCTTGAACGGACTCACGCCACACAAATGTCTTCAGTGGCGCTGAATCCTTCACTGAAATCGGCAATAGTGGGCGTTGAGAGCCAGGTGGGGCACCACAGTCACGTCAGTCAGTTTGGCCAGCAGCAGAACGTCTTCCCTCACGCCGCCAACAAATCGCTGGATTGTAGCTTCTGCAACGAGCGCTTCCTCACCCGCGAAGACCTGATCGTGCACCGGGCGAGTCACACCGGGGAGTCGCCCATCCCGTGCCCCATGTGCGGGAAGTCGTTTGTCAACAAGACCACACTGAGCATCCACATGCGTATTCACACGGGGGAGAAGCCGTACGCCTGCTCGCAGTGCGGGAAGCGCTTCACGCAGAACGGCAGCCTGAAGATCCACATGAGGACTCACTCCGGAGAGAAGCCGTACATATGCAACCAGTGTCCCGCCAGCTTCAACAACCCCAGCAACCTGCGCAGACACATGATCACACACAACTCCAACGGGGGCTTCTGACCATAACCCATGAGGAGATCCAGTGTGTTTAATGTGGATTTCACATGTTTCAGCATGTTGGTTTGACTGCGCTCAGTTTGTGGTGGCTGACATTTCAACAGTTTAAAATATTGATTGATCTTGACAAAATTGATCAAATATCATCAATTGTCCGACTCGTTCATTTGCCAAGTGTTGGCAGCTGTTTCTGTTGATTTGTGTTTATTTACCCAACTCAAGAGATACCTAATGTAAGTTAGGGTTAATGTAAACATATTTATTTTTCCATTTTTAATGTCCTACTTTTTCAGATCACAAAACTGACGAAATCCACCAAGCATGGCTTGATCGTTCAGCTCACCGTGTGCTGCTCATTCTTCATGTCTAATTTAACATTTGGGAAACTGACCTTGCTTCTTCCCTGATTTTAATTTTCATGTGTGTTTATGTAACTTTCCTATTGGAAAAAGAAACTACCTCTACTGGCATGTCTACAGCAGCTCCTTTTTTTTTTTTTTTTTTTAAACCTCCCAGTTAGTTTGAGACTGGGCAATAATCACTTAGTGTAGGTACTGTTTGTGGATTCGTTGTTTGGATATGCAGTCATGGATGAATACAGGTGTGTTTGTACTTCTTCTAATGTCTGGTGAGTCTCATTTCGCACCTCTAGGGAGCAGCATTGTTTTTGTAGCCTGTATTTATTGAACCTCAAGTTTACTCATACCGAAACACAGCCAGGGGTGGGAGGAGGGGGAAGAGGACAAGGGGGGGGGGGGGGGGGGCAACAACCCCAGGGAAATTCCATGCATTGTTCCTTTTTCCACCCAGCCCACCCTAAATGTATTGCTAAACAAGTTTTCAAGCTGACTATTGACAACTAAAACACAAGGAACCTCTTATAAGCTTGTGGCTGGACACTTGAATATGCAACACTCTGCAAATAGGAAAGTAGACATTAAAACATTCAGGATGTTACTTAAATGGACTTTTAGACGTGCAGTCACAGACTGATACCTAAATAGCTGCGGTCAAACATGATTCATAATGAGTGGGACTGTTTACCAGCAGTGTGCATTGATCAAGCCCATGTGGGGGGTGAGACGGTCACTGGTAGTGGTTTTTAATGTGACAATAGTTTTGTCGTGTTGGTGTGGAATGCTGCTGTTGTACTTCCCCCCCCTGAATGCTACTTCCTCTCCGACTATTGTTCTTGGGCAATCAATGAAACATCAGTGTGTGTGCGTGCGTGTGCGTGTGTGTGTCTGTGTGTGTGTGAGAGAGCAAGAAAGCAGTGACAGGGAAATAAGTGGGACAGGCCAGGAGGTGGTGGGAGGTATTTCCCACTCATGCAGCAAAGTTTAGATCACTTATTTGCCTTTTATTCTTAGTCTGTAAGTCAAGCTAGAAAAAAATATTAATGATCAATTACATTTTTTTTTAAAATAATAAAGACATTTTAGACTTCTGTGCTATATAACTTTTTTTTCTTTTAAAATGTAATGCCAAATTTTTTAAATCAAGTAAAACAATTGATTAATTTGCCTTTAATGTTACAGGTCAAATAGTAATGCAGTCATTTGTCCTGATGGAGAAAGTCTTAAATTTCTGATTCATAAATTAGTAGCTAGGTTACATGTTTAGAAGAAGACAATTCTAAACTCAGGCAATTTAAGTTTCACAAATGGAGCTAATGAAAAAGTGAGATATCAGTGCATATGTTGTATTATTTGTATATTAAAACGACCTGGAAAATATGCTTTTATTTACAAAAAAAACCTGATAACCCAGCCCAAATATAATCTAGTTAAATAGACAGCAATTCTAAAAATGAGACAAAGGTAAAGCAAGTACATTTCCATAAAGGTGTATCCAGTCAAAATAAAATAGTTAAGAATGCACAACATTCAAGACTAATTATTTAAAGAGTTGTTGAAATGTTTTTATCTTATATGCCGTATAGGCAAGGCAAGGCAAATATATTTATAGAACACAATTCAAACAAGCAGATTCGCAGTGCTTTACAGAGAAATATAAGAAACACATACAAGCTTTACAAAGAAATAAAATAAATTTGAAGAGGGCGGAATTTGTGGCTCAGTGTTGTATATTAGCTGTTCCCTTGAACCCTCCCTGAAATAGCCAGTCCTGTTGGTTTTGTAGTAAAATCATTCCTCCTGATAGATGCGTGTTTTAATGAATGAATGCTTCATTCCTGCGGACTCGTGACAGACACCTGTGTGGGGAGCAGGAGATGTGCGCGCGCCGTCTTTACGGTAAAAGCCGCTTGTTGATCCCGCCCCTCTCTTTTGATAGAAAACTCGGTGATGTCCCTTCGTCTTTAACGAGCTTGACCCAGAACCCGGGGAAGAGGAGGGGTAGCGGAGTGCAGAAAACACGAAGAAGAAAAAAAAGACGGGAATATCGTGGAAAGAGGGTCGGGGCAGGTTTTTTTTTTTTTTTTTTTAACCGAGAGCAGGTGAGTGGTTTTACTGAACGTCGGGAGTTGCTTCTTGTTTGTGTTGTCCACAGAGAGTGTTGCACTGCAGCGTTGGCAAAGGAGTGGTCACATCATCGACAGATGAAGCAGCACGGCTAGCGTTAGCTCACTCTGCTAACCGGAAAGTTAAAGTCCCAATCTTCACCTTCATCACTCGGCGTGCCTTCTCTTTTGGAGACTTAAACGGGGCTTTGCTGATTTTGCTATAAAACGTAAAAAAACTAGCCCGCGGTGACTTCGAAGGCCGCTCAGCTAACCCGCTAACTCTGGTGGCTAATCTGTGTTTGCTAGGCTAACGCTAGCACGGTGTTTCGGATTCATTGGTTTCCGTGTTAACTGATGAGCAACTTAATTAGGAGTGCCCCGCTGCTGCTTATAACAACAGATATTAAAGCGAGACTCGTAAAAGGTACGAGACTTAACGTTACCGTTGAATGCCGTTCGCCAGAACAGCTGAGAATTTTTGTCGGGTTTTGAAATAGCTGCTGTTAAAGGAAGTCGGTCGCCAGTTAACCGGCAAACCAGTGGGACCGAAACACCGGCTGTCGGCAGCGGTCTTTTGGGGCTCTGTGGGTTATTGTGATGCTAACGCAGCGAGACAGCCAAACCAGGTCAACACGGGCGATGAGCGAACATTTGAGTCAACCGAGGTTTGATTTGATTTCCAACGTTGTCATTTATTCGGATCGTGGCGTTATACCAGCAGCGAGTGATTCAAACGCGTGAGTCTTTGTTCGTGAGAGTCAGTTTATATCGACGGCTTTTTTTTTTTTTTTTTTTTTTTTTCCCCCTCACTGCTGCCCCACATTAGTATCTTACGTTAGCAAATCAATTGTGGTATTTGACTGGATCCAACACGGACAGTGTTCGCTGCTGCTTGCTCCTCCGGATGGTTCGTGGCCAGGAGGAGGAGGGGAGGGTTTCTCGGAGTTCAGTCTGGCTTGAGGAGGTGACGATCAGGCGGCTTCACAGCAGCCTGGTTATAGCCTGCCCCCCCAGCTCCGTGCACGTTTACTGTACGACGATTCGTTTCAGTCGAGGCTTTATTAACTTGAAAGCTTCGACGATTCAGGCATTAGGGTTGCGATTTACCGAACAGTTTATATTGTGCATCAAGCACTGTAGACTAGTATCGCTATTAAATCAGATTGTACATAAAAAAACCTGGAATGTCCATCACTTATTGATTCTAACGAGGGAGGAAAGGAAAAGACAACACCATGATTTATCAACTTTCTTCTCCGGTTTTCTTCTCTCATCTCCTTCATGGCATTTGTGTCATATATTCTTCACTTGAATTTCACATGTTCTGACAGCTGAACCCTGGAGGGCAAAAAATAAACATTATTTGATGTATTAGTTTTATTCTTTTCAATTTAAAAAAAAACTATTAAAAACAGCAACAGTCTTTCCAAATACAGGAATAATTTATTGGTGCTGAGCTATTCGAATAATGTTGGTGAATAAGATGTAGAGGCAAGTTGAAATGGTCTGTTTTCGGAGGTTAATAAACTCTTTAAGATGTGAACTAAAAATGGATAAACATTCAGTAAAGCACACTTTACTGAATGTTTGACCTAAAAAGGAAGTGGCTCTGTTGCTACTTTATCATGTGAACTGTTTTATGTTTGCCAGCATTTTTTTTTTTTGTTGTCTTCCTTATTTCATTTCTCTGTAGTTACTGAGTATGTATATTTTAGGATGCATCTCTGCTTGACCTAGTTAGAGATGCAGTTAATGTCTTGATTTTTGCATCTTCTGTCAGGCACTGGCAGTTTTATCAGACTGAGCTCCATCACGCCGCCGGCTTTCCCTGTTGAAAAGTCTCGAGAGATCCCAGAGTACCTGAAGGCAATCGTAAGCCTTTTTCAGTTGTTTGACAAGGTTTACACATGGAGCTGTGTGTTTGATGCCGTTTTGGAGTGGTGGTGGTCCTCTGTTAGCAGTTGAATTCACAGCCTGGGATTGTTAGTTTGTCAGTCTGTGAACCTGTTGGGTGGGTTCTGTGTCAGCTTGTTTTCTTTGGAAAACCTATGGGTGGGAATAACTGTCAGCCTGAATATAACACAAGTAAACCAGCTCTTTGTAAACACTGGTTACGTGTAGGCACATGTTGTGGTGTAGTTTACTGGCATTGCTGTAAACTCTGTCCTGGTTTATGTTTACACAATACTCAAGCACCACAGGTATTACCTGCTGTGGATTCTGAGTGCTACAGGTGCCAAGGCATTAATAAGACCACATGTCGGCTTTTTTTTTTTATTACTGTTTATCTCCAAGTCACTGTTTGATTGTTGATGCATGCTCCCAACAGTGACTTCTTTTGTGTCTGCTGTCTGAAAGGTGAGCAGGTTAATCCACAAAGGGCCTAGTGTGTCTGTGTGTGTCTATGTGCGCACATCACGTGTGTATGTGTTAGGGGGTAAGTGGATTAGTGGACTAAAGCTTCAATCCCATTAGAAGGCGTGCACATCTTAAACCAGCACCAGTGGCTTCGCGCAGACGATCAGCAAATTACAGTGTCTGTCACCTGAAGATGTGCAAACAGATGTGCATTTTGCCTCGTCGTGTTGTTTCAGTTGGATTTTTTGCTGCTGGCGGCAGGTGTGGACTTCACTAACCAGAGTTTCGACAGAAGCTGCATTGTAGGTTACGTGAGCCCAGGATCACAGATGTCTTCTGACAGGGTGGAGTGAGTCATGCTGACTGATGGCTGCAGAATGGGATGTAGATATGACTTGTGGTGTGTCAGGGGTCGATCATATGCTGCTGTTGACCTCACTCGTCATTGCTTGACATTTTAAACTTTTGATTTGTTCAAGACGTTCATGACATGACCTTTTATGTAAGAACACAATTTGCTTTCCTTTTGAAGTGAAAGTTTGGAAAGCTGTGCATATGATGTTAGCTTTCTTGTCAATAAATATCTTATTTTCTTTCTTTCTCTTGAATTTTTTGTCTTTTAGGATGTAAATTTAAATCACTCTGGCAAAAAATGTCTCCAGCTATATGGTCATTTTGAAATCAAAATGTGTCTTGTGCAAATGCTCAGTCGTGCTGATTAACAGATATCTTTTGAAAGCAGAACAGGAGACCGAGAACAGTATTAGTAAAATAGGAAGTGGCTTGTGTTCGCATGATATTGCGTGATATTCAAAAAGATCATGTACTGATAGTTTGTTTCCTCCATTAGGGTTGCTGGAGTATTGATGTGTATGTACTTGAGGCTCTTATGGTTTTTCCACTAGCAGTTGTGCAAAGGAAAAGGATTCATGGTAAGCCAAAGAAGCCATCGCGTCCCTTTTCACATCTCTTGATGTCGAGTTCATAACATCCTGTTTCTCGGGAAGTGGGTGAGCGAGAGAGAGGGGAGTGGCGGTGGGACAACGCTGATTGTTTTCATTGTTCAACGAAACTCACCGATGACTTTCAAGGCTAAAACTAACAGCTGTGAGAGAAGCAGACAGAAGTCATGTGTCTATTTGGAGCGACTTTATCTGGTCCCCCCCTCAGAAACGCACACGAGCTCCAGTGCATGCACAAACTGTCAAATGTGTCCAACGATGTTTGCCTTGCTGTCTGGCTCTTTTCACACTTGTGCTTGCGCTCTCAGTTGCACAAACTTCTCATTGTTTCACCAACCTACCGGACTGACAGCTGCAAATTCCCTTCTGGCTTCGGTCAAAACGCACACGCACAATTTCACATTCCCATCTCTGTCTGCCAAGAAATGTCAATCGCAGTTTATAATTCATCTTGTCAAACGGACAGTTGGGCTCGTTAGTGAAATACGATACATCACAGACTGTTATGGATGATTTTCTGTGTGTGTGTGGGATAAGCTGAGGCCATGCTGTAATGTGGTTTATAATATCAGAAGGAAGTGTGCTCAACAGAAATGAGTTCTGTCTGTGTTGGTGTCACTGTGACCAGCGAGTTTGCCTTGAAATGCTACAACAGCACAATAAACACAGATCTCTGAATGGTGATGAGCCAGTGTCATGCTAAGGTCGTTTTACAGTGAATGAGTGGGTGGGCTGCTGCACTCAATTGGCATGAGACAATGCTAGGAATGTGAGATTAGCTTTTATCTTTTATTTAGCCCTCTTTCCCTTATCTCCACCCCCCCTTAAACGCAAGCTCTTGTTCGCGCTGTCTTTCCCTCATCGTCTCTTTGTTTAATCTGTTTGTGGCTCTCGTGCTCTTGCTCCTCTCTGCTGTGGGTAATATGGGCCCTGCCCAAGCTATGACCATATATAGACGTGTGTGGATCAGCACAGCAGTTTGGGATTTGTTCAGGTACGAGGTAATGACTCTGGTTGAGTGTATGTGTCTGTGACATAATGTCTTCCTGTCAGCGAGCCATATCCCACAGTCATGCAAATCCTACTTTTAGTTCTTACAGATTCCTTTGTGTTGGGAAACACACTTTGGCCACTCCTTGTTTTCTCATCAGGCCTTCCCACTTTCCTCCCTTTTATTTCCCACAGTAGGCACTCCCCAAACTAGTTTTTTTTTCTTTTCTTTTTTTTTTTTCTAAGGGTAAAAATCGTCTGTGTGTTTGTACAAGTCATGGGTTTGAATTAAAAGAGATGATTAGATGTGGCCCGTACCCAAATTAGCACCTGTAATATACCCACTACAGTTTCATAGTAATCTGTCGATGGTGATATCACTGTCTGTCTTGCTTGGTTTCCACAGCCTGATGCAAGCTCAAACTGAGTCACTCATCACATCTCTTGAACTTATTACGCCTTCACTCGTCTCTCTTTGCACTTGGTAATACTCGACCTGTCAAAGTGTAAATGCAGGTACCTGTTTGTTCCTCGAACACCCAACTCTCAGAAGTGAACATGTGCAGGTTGGCTAGACTGAGAGACGCAGATTCTCAAGTTTGGTTTTCCCTCCTCTATTTCCTCTACCTCATCCAACCGGTCGTACAAGTAGATGTGTGGCAATATCTACGTTTATTCACCTTTCAAGCATAGAGTGTATCGGTAGATAAGAGACTCTGTCTGAGTCTCCACTGTTGAATTGTTTGGCTTAAATGCATCTTTTTTCTTTTCTTTTTTTTAAGCTGAGATGAAAAGGGTTGTAAGGGAAGGCACAAAACGCAGTTAAGTTGTAAGTACAAGAGTAGCAGGTTTAAAGAGTTGTGCCAGAGGAGGATGAAGGTTGATTAGAGAGAGAAAAAGCTGGAAGACAAACAAAATAAGCAAGGGTACGGTTTAGAAAGAAAACAAGAGCTGATAAGGGAACATATGGTTCTCGGTTATCTGGAAAACCCTCTTTCTTGTTTATGCTGACGTTGGATGTTCCCTGGTCCTGATAGAGTGGCAGGTTGGTCAGCTTCCCACAGCTCATGGCCACACACTGGCCGAATGTTGAGTAAATACAGGGTGTGTCCAACAGGCTACTGTATGCTCCTGTGTCTTGCTGCGCTTCTCTGCTCTCAGAGCAAATACAACTGTTGACACACTTGTATGGTATTCTCACTATGTTGCTGTTTTTCAAGCAGAGGTGCCTTCAGTAATACACCTTTCCCTGTCTGTGGTGTTCTCTCCCACCAACCCCTCTGTTTCTCTGTACAGTCGTTTCCTTCTTGTTTCTGGGCTTGGTGGTTCGTTGACCTTCTACACATGAGCAACTAGAGCTGCCCCCTTTGACCTCTGCGGGATCTCTCACCTCTTCCACCAAACCACGCCCACAGGTGAAGGTGTGTATTTTGGATTTTCTCTGAATATGTTTGAGATGATTGTCCATAATACGTGAGGTTAAACCAGAAAAAGATGCATGGCATTTTCCTTGGTTTAAATTTTGTGTTTCGCTGTGTTCACCTTCTGAGGTTAAAATGTTCAAAAGTCATAGCATATATCCTCTTCTCTGACATAATGCATTTTGCGGCTGATGCATTAAAAAGAAAACTTGGCTATTTCCCTTCAAAGTTCAGAATCCAAAGAAGGATATTCATATGTAATCAAAAAAACACTTATGCTCATGAGCTCTGTCTACTTTTGAAGGACATTTCCACTAATGCTTTTTAATTTGTCACTTTGGGTGTGGAACTCTCGAGAGATCCTCCATGTGTTCATCATGTGCTATTTTATTGATCTTCTTGCAAGAGGAGTTCATGTGATATTGAAAAATACAATATTGCTTTAACTACTGCGACATTATGGATATTAATGTGCTGAAAAATTTATGGTCATTGCAGCAAGCAGGCTTTTAAAGAATCACACTCTTCCTTCTTATCATCTCTGCTCTCCTCCTCCACTGTTTATCTTTTATTATGTCTACTGTCGGGTCTCAACTACACAGTACTGTTAGTATGAGGTTGAAATGGCACCAGTGGGATAGTTTATATTTTTGTTCTTTCCTTCGTTCACTTGGAATCATTTCAACTGTATCTCCAGCTGTAAGGGATTCAGGGGATGGAAAAAATAGGAATGAGTGGGTCTACCATGCTAGATTTTAGCAGACATGTCTTTGCATTGGTGGCTGCTTTAGTTTCTTCACGAAAGCCCGGACAGGGGATCAACTCTTGTGCAATCCCCACAGTGCCAGTAGCTTTCCAAGAAGGCATCTCGGCATCAAGTCACCAAACAAGATCAGATAGGAGGAATTATTTCACCCTATCAGCAGCAGAAATCCTGCATCCATGAATTCTTCTTTACTGACGTGCTTGGTCTTGTTGGATGAAGGCTGCCTGTGCTATAGTGCTTTTCTGAGGCTATATGTGTTTGTGTAATGCCCCCCCCCCCCCCCCCTCTCTTCGTGGGGCTGTGTAGTGTGTATGGAGCAGTGTGAGAGCGCAGCAGCTCTGCTGGAGTCGGTCAGGGAGCAGGAGGTGCAGTTTGAACAGCTGACCCGGGCGCTGGAGGAGGAGAGGAGGAGGGTGGGCCTCCCTGCCACCAGCCCCTCTGCCCTGGGTCGCCCACTCCCTCACATGCAGGTAACATTCCCCCGAGAACCCAAACATCCCAGTCTGTGGCCTCCCACAAGTGTCTGCCGTCTTCATCTTTCACTTCAGCATCAAGTACATGGATCATCATTCTTTCTCGTCTTTCCATTGACTTCAAAACATCATTTTTATACCTTTTTGAAATTCATCCACGAGTCATTTGGCTGATTTCTGTTGGCCTCCATCAACGGTCAACAAGCATTTGCCTGCGTATGTTTCTTGTTTCTTTGACCCTCATCAGCCCATGCATCAGTTCATGCCTGCTCTACTTTCTACTTGCCTGCGATGATAATCGCATGCCTTCTGTGTCCCTCACCGGATGCTTTCTTGACATGCACGTCTACCTTTCATCAGCCCCCGTTGTGGAATTTCAGTTATTTTGCTCCCTGTTTCAGCATGTCGTGTTACGAAATTGTCATTTGTTGTGCATGTGTCACACAGTCGTGTGTCCACTTGAGTTACATCATCTATAATGTTGTGTTTTCATTTAAAGCACAGATTTTCACTTCTCGTCTTTACTAATCATGTTCTCAATTAGTGGTGTAGTTAATTGGTGGAATTTGTTTTTTCTGTCCATCAACCTTGCAACATGTGCAGTGAATACTTTTATTATGACCATGTTAAATACTTGACTTCAAAAATGTGCCCGTTTTAGCTGACTGCTCTCATCTGCTGATAATAGCCCTACCCCATCATTCATGCTCATATTGAAAGATTGAAATATCATTTTTGTTGTTACAATTTTTCCAAATCATCAGTAAGATGGCAATTGCAGCGGATCTGTTATTATTTTGGCAGGTTACTCTTATTCAGAGGTTGACATTTTTTCACTTCAGGCAAAAAAAAGTCTACTACATTGTTTCTTTAGCACTTAATGACATGGATTATATGTTTCTGTTTTGTGTCATTACATCTTTGGAAGGTTGGTAAGAAATTTGTCTTGTTGGCCTTGTGCTGAATGTTTGTTTCCATGTTTGATCACTATAAATATTAGTGAAGACAAAGAAGGCTGCTTTGCCAGCACAGATCCAAAGGTAAGCAAGAGTTGATTATAGATCAGTTTGCATTATAGAAAGAGACAGGCTAGAGAGGATTTCTTGCCCCTTGAATTATTGTAATAAAGTATGCACTTCCGATGCTTTTTAAAACAGCCCTGCCTCCTTGTGGACACGATATTGGTTGCAGTATGGCATGCTGATAAATCTAACTGGGTGACGGGACGATCGGACAAAAATTTCCAGTTATCGCGCCTGATTGCTGAAAGCTGTGAGATTACGTCACGCTATGCATTTTTAAGTGTTATCTAGAAACCGTCCAAGTCGAACAGCGTGACAGTCAGTGATTATGCAAGACTTTGGTGCAGGAGGAAGTGGAGTGTGAGGATGAATGGCTGCACTCCAAATGTCCTCCTCTGTGTCTGGCAGTGATTCACAGACCATAAACAAGCTGGGAAGGTTTGATCAGCACTGAATGTGCTTCAGTAGCAGTAATTTCATCTGGGTTGGTTGTGAGGATAGATCATCCCTGGGTAACATGCCTTCAAGTTAACTTTTTTGTGTTTCTTTTTCCGGCAAATGTTTGTAATATATAATTTAAATATTGTTCTCTTTAATTCCAGAACGGGCGTTTATGTGATGCAGACATAGAACGGCTGAAACTGACTGACTCTTATATAAACGGCACACAGGTATGTCTTTGCAAACAACCAGATACAGATATGAAATAAATGATTTCCTTTCCATTTGTTCATTATTGGTCAGGGGTCAAACATGTGTGGTGTGTGTGTGCTTACAGTACAGAATGGTGGACCCTGCACATGGCGCTCTCGACGAGAGCTACACCCCTGAGGATGATTCCCATGAAGTGCACTCTGTCTTTTCTGAGGAAGGAACCACACGCCGGATGGATAACGGGGTAGGACCTTATGACACATTTCTGTTGAATTGATGTCAACAGACTTTATTCAAATCTAAAATTCCCTGAAACAGTTTGACATGTTAGTTTTGATCTTCTCTTTCAGATGAAGAAACCAATCTCACGCACCGTTCTGCCCTCTGACTCCATGTCCATCGATGGAGGCTTGACGATGCCCGGTATGGGGATCTACAGCGCCACGCTTGACCGGCCCTACCGGCCGCCTGGTGGTGACTACCCCACTGCCACCGTACCGAGAAATTACCACTACGCGCCTGTGGGCGGCTACGATGACTACCGGGGAGGTCCGCCATCTGAAGCATACACCAGTCTAAGCCGGGGCTCACACATGGATGAGCGATACAGGTTCGATGCAATAACATTTGTGTATTCATATCTAAATTTGAGGCATATGTTACTGGAGCTGTTCCAATTTTTGTGTGGACGGGATTACACATTTGTCATTTACTTCCCTGTTTCTTCAGGCCGATTGATGGCTACAGAACCCTGGACTCTGGTTATCGGGCCCCAAGCCGTCAGATGGACCCGTATGCAGCACAGCCCCAGGTGGGCCGTGGAATGAGAGGCATGGGCTCGGCGATGGATATGCGGTATGGCCATGCCCCCTACGGTTTGGAGGATGATCAGCGTAGTGTGGGATATGATGACTATGGTATGGGGCCTCCACCTATGCACCCAGGAGGCTATGGCACCATGCCACGCCTCGGAGCAGGCCCTGGGGGTATGGACCGACGAAGGCTCAGGTAAAACACAAATGTACTGATCTGTATTCAGCTTGTTAGCCTTGATTAATCTCTTGATTTGACAAATGACGGGAGGCAATTGTTTCTCTCTGACATGTAGGAGCTGTGAGGACACTCTGGATGTGGGCATGGGAGGAGTCGATCCTTATGCTTGGGGCGTTCCCATGACAATGGAGAGGGGGAGCATGGCTTCTTTGGACAGTACATTGAGAAAAGCTCCTCCCACCTCATGGAGACAGCCAGAGCTCCCCGAGGTCATTGCCATGTTGAACTACCGCCTGGACCCTGTCAAGACGAACGCTGCTGCCTTTCTCCAGCATCTCACTTTCAAAAATGACAAGGTGAAATATCTGTCACACAGCAGCAGTCAATTAGTGATATTATTCTTTCTCTTTGTGGTTTGATTAGTTTTAATGGCCAGTGTTCAGGACATCTTATACGAGACTGTGTTTAATATGTCTGCAGGTCAAGTCAGAGGTGCGTCGCCTGAAGGGCATCCCTGCCTTGGTGTCGCTACTGGACCACCCCAGTAAGGAAGTGCATCATTCAGCCTGTGGGGCATTAAAGAACATTTCATATGGGCGGGATCCAGACAATAAGATCGCCATCAAGAACTGCGATGGAGTGCCTGCTTTGGTCAGGCTATTGAGGAAAACCCGTGACCAAGACCTCACTGACACCATCACAGGTACTTCTGCTCGCACCGGAGCCCGTTTTTAAATTTCTTGGTTTCGGTATGTAAAATGATGATTGAGTAATTATGGCCAGTGACGTTTCTATATGTAAATACTTGGTGTTGCAAAATTTTATTTCAGACCACTGAACGCCAAAATAAAGTGGGCACAACTTTTTAGCCACAACATTATGACAACCATATAGGTCCTGACCCTGTGAAAAGGTTGAGCACTGAAGATAGCCAATCCCAAAAAAATTTATAAAAAAATGTTGGATAAGAATCGAACTGGGGCCTTATGTTTCTTAAATGAGAATTCTACCACTGGACCCCCGGCAAAGTTGCATATCTATGACAGTCGTACAAGGTCTTGCTCATTGCTTCACTCAGTGTACCACCAGGTACTTTTACTTTCTCCACTAAACTAAGAATTTCAAACTCGTACTCCAGTAAATATTCAACCTAATTAATTTTGATTCTTAACTGTTAGCCCAAGCTGCTCACAAGCTGGCATTCGTGACGACTCGCTCCATTTCTGTGAAGCAGTGCCTAAATCAGCGCCAGCCAATCGGCTCTGAATGTCCAAAGGACGTTTATTATTGAAAATCCCATGATCTGAATGAACGTGGCCACAGAATGAGCATGCACACTTACATTTTACTGCTTGCAATACACACTGCATGGTGAAAGAGGGGCTAGCGCCACTCGTACACCATCGGTCTAGATCCGGAGTAAACACAACCTGAAGCAGCAAGAGGAGGCCAATAACCAGGGAGTAGAGTCCTCACACACACAAATTATGTGCAATTTAGGAGGAAGCTTTATTCACCGACAGGAAAATATTGGCGATTACCTTGAAGAAATAATAACATCCTTTACATTCAAAGGGGCTCAGCTCCACCTGCCCCTAATGACCAGTTGCCTCTGATTATGTCTAACATTCAGGATTCTATTGGTTTAATCATTGCAAACATGCATATGTTCAATAAAAGTGGAAAATGTGCAAGATGCTCCTCCAGTTTGATTGATTTAATTTTTCAAGCTATCATTATTGTCATGTTGAACCTTTTTGATATTAATGGTACAATATCATCATCCCAGGCACCGTGTGGAACCTTTCATCGCATGATTCAGTGAAGATGGAGATTGTGGACCACGCCCTGCACGCCCTAGCTGATGAAGTGATCGTTCCACACTCGGGCTGGGAAAGAGGGAGTAATGGAGGAGGAGAAGAAAGCTGTAAACCACGCCATCTGGAGTGGGAGACCGCCTTGACCAACACTGCTGGCTGCCTTAGGTATGCCAGCGACCCAGCGATGGAAAGCAACAAAAAAGAGGCTTATTTTGAGAAGTAAACATACAATTATGTGCTTCTTCTTTGCCACCACCAACAGGAATGTGAGTTCAGAGCGCAGCGAGGCCAGGAGAAAGCTGAGGGAGTGCTCCGGGCTGGTGGATTCACTCATGTACATCGTCCAATCACAGATCAACCGCAAAGATGTGGATAACAAGGTTCAGTGGAGATACTTGTTTACGGTTTAAACATTTGATATTCAATAGTCCTCATATATGAGATGAAAGCGATGCCAGCTTGTATTCAGATTTTATAATTTCTTTTAATGTTTTTTGTTTTGTGTAGTTGGTGGAGAACAGCGTCTGCCTCCTGAGGAATCTGTCCTATCAGGTTCACCGTGAAGTCCCGGGCTGTGAACGCTATGCAGAGACCATGCCCGTCAACCAGGGCCCGGCTCCGGCCAAAGGCGGCTGCTTCGGTTCTCGGAAAGGAAAAGGTCAGTATCAGACCACTTCTGCAGCGCAGATGTTCACTGTGCAAGAGATTTGCTCTTATAAGACGGGCAGTTGCTGGTTGGTTTGAGCTTTGTTGTTGGCGGGAGCACCTCTTGCTGTTTTTCACATTCTACCAATGTGTCCCCCTGTTCCTCTCTTCTCTTCTTTTGCCTTCCCTTCTTCAATTCTTCCTTTCTCTCTGCTGTATTTAGATGAATGGTTTTCCAAAGGTAAGATTTTTCCTCTCGGTGTTGTCATGAACGTCACGTCATCACTTTATTCACTAATGCAAAACTTCACTAAAGAATGTCTAAGAATTGCCCTCCCCTCTGCAGTACATGCGCATGATGACTTGATGTCACACAAACAGCATTGCATGCTGACCTCACTTGCTCCATTGTTTGCATGTTTGCATTTTAAGTAACAAGGCACCGTCACAGAAGACTGAGGACATCTGAATGCGCATCTCACGAAACGAACCCAAATTCTTTCTTTTAATGACGTAACTTTTCCTGTTTTCTTTTTTTTTTTCAACATGCAGGAAAGAAGGATGGAGATGACGGAAGTGGAGATCAGGTTGACATTCCAAAGAGGACAACCCCTGCAAAAGGTGTTTGTGTCTTATCATCCACCAACATGTTTAAAGATTCTTCATTTTATGGAGGAACTGAAGATTGATCGACCTCTTAAATAGCTTTGTCTTTGTTGTTGGCTTCTACAGGGTTTCTGCTAAATGCTGAAATCCAGTGCAAAACAAGGGATTCTGTTCAAAAGGGGATCATACTTAGTTTAAGAATTTTTCTTTGTTTGAAACCAACTGAAATTATTGGCATTTTTAAAATTGTTAGCAATTCTAAGTCAAAACATTATCTGTAACTCAAAGGTTTATTTAGTTAGTTTCCTCAGTAACTATTTACACAGGCATTATTTTTTACTATTCAAGTTGAGCCTTGTAGTTCCCACTGTATCGTACTGAGTTGGTCAAAGTGTTGTAGGTTTTTATCTGTGTCCAGAGAAAATGTTGATATTCCTCAGAGTGTAATTGTAACATAACACACCTCTTGTATCAACTCCAGGTTTTGAGCTGTTGTTCCAGCCGGAGGTGGTTCGAGTTTACACTTCGCTGCTCAGAGAGAGCAAAAACCCCTCCGTGCTCGAGGCTGCTGCTGGTGCTGTTCAGAACTTGTGTGCTGGCAGATGGACCGTTAGTACCTTTTTTTTTTTTTTTTTTTTCATCATTGCCGAGCCTCAACTGTAAAACAGTTTTCATCTGTTCAGAATTCGATCTGAATTCAGATTACTTGTATCAAGACAATCTATGTATCCTGGATGGATGGTCATATCTTCCCGTGTGTGTTTCTCAGTATGGCCGGTACATCAGGGCCACTGTGCGTCTAGAGAAAGGTCTCCCGATGATGGCAGAGCTGCTGGCTCATGGCAATGATCGCGTTGTTCGCGCAATGTCTGGAGCATTGAGGAACCTCGCCATTGACAACCGCAACTGTGAATTACTTGGTGAGATAATCATTACATCTTCAGACATTGTGTTTTGAGAACACACCTCATTCAAAGTCAACTCATCTGGATTATATGTTTTTATCCTGCAGGTTTGCATGCAGTACCTCATCTTGTTGCCAACCTGCCTGGTGGGCAAAGTCAATCTGGACGCACTCTGTCAGAGGAGACGGTTGTTTCTGTGCTCAGCACGCTTGCCGAGGTGCTAGGCAACAGTCTGGAGGCTGCAAAGACCCTCCGAGCCTCGCAAGGCATCGAGAGACTGGTGCTCATCAACAAAGATGGGTAAGGGCTTGCAAACAACTTCAAGTCGAGTGCTTTCACAATTTGTAGCCTTTTGCAGGAACGTACCATTTAAAAGTGCTTTTTGGAGGCGAAGAGCTCTATTTCTGATGAAGATTGTTTTATATCAAAACTGTAATGTGTACTGATGCTTAATGTATCAAGAAATTGAGCTGATATGTGAGGAGAAGCCGGACGTCATTTTGAGATTGCATGTTTCAGTTCAAAAGCATTTATCTTGCCACACTTTGTCTCCGGGTGTCCCGCAGCAAGCGTTCGGATCGTGAGGTGCGGGGGGCGGGCCAGGTGCTGCAGCTCGTCTGGGCTCACAAAGAGCTGCGTCGTCCTCTGGAGAAGGACGGCTGGAAGAAGACGGACTTCATGGTCAACATTAACCCCAGCAACAGCACCACCAATGGCCCCAGCACCCGAGCCAACGGCACCTATGAAGACAGCACCACGCCTCTACTGGACAGAGGTCAGTGTGAGGGCGAGGATTTAGAATATTTTAAAGGAGAAAAACAAAAATGGATGTCTGAGTTTATATTCACATCACTTATGATCTTTTTTGTTTCATTATAGGGGAAAAGAGAGACATGATTCCACTGAACGACCTTGGCCCTGGTTAGTACATTTCTTTGCTGTACTTTTAAACCATAAATGTTTTTTTTTCTTGATGAAACCTGTGGTAACTCTTGTATTGTCACGCTCTGTCAGAAGCCTACTCTACACTGGACCAGAGGGAGAGGAGACACACTCTGGATGAGACCACAGACACTTTACCGGTATTTAATATTCCTGTCACATATATTGACAGTGAGCTCACTTAACAACACTAACCCTCAGCCTCCCGCACAGCTTATAAGTATTTCCTGACTGTAACCTTTTTAAGCCTCACAATTACTGACGCTTGTGTTTTCTCACACTCACTTCCTATGCATCATCTTTCTTTTTCTCTCTCTGTCTCTTTTTCTGGTCGTCTCTCAGCGAGGGGTGTATGGGGGCAGAAAGGGCTCCCTGCCTCTTTTGGACTCCTATGATGGTTAGCCCCCTCCCCCCCTCCCCCTCTACTCCCCCTCTGCATGTAACAGCATGGTATGTCCAACTGACCTCTAACCCTGCATGGGGCCTATGAGCTGTGTTCCTTTGTCTCTTATAGCGTTAGACCCTCCGTGCTTCCTGCTGTACTGAAACACAGGCGGAGGTCTGTTGTTCTGATGCTTAACTTTGACTCCCTGATGTGCTGTGTACATGCTGGTATAGTATGCCGCAAGGTTCTCCTTGTGCATTGTGGTTCATGTAGTTTGTTGGCGTGGAGTCATACTGACGATTAAGATTTCAATTTATAACAATAAGTTTTGCTTGAACAGTAGCGTTGTCACAATATCAGAAACTTCAGCGCTGTTGTTATGAAGCGCTAAGTTGTGGATCATCATTGGGGCTTTGCCACCAAAAAGAACCAGGAGCTAGTTCAGGGCCGGTGCCAGGGCCAATTCCTAAATGCGCACCGCCAAAGAACCTGTTGTTTTTCCCATTTTCAATGGAGCCAACTGATTGCCACGTCATTGCGTCACTCCAAAACGTCGTACGTCACTGATATCGCCAATGTAGCTCTCATACAGCAACAAGGAGACGGACTTTATTCATCGGTTTCGTCCGGGTCGCTCCATCGAGTTTGGCCTGAACTTCGAATGCAGACCAAAGAGCGAGAAAATATTGTGTAGCAGAGCGCAACGCAGCCTCATGCAGACCTCAGCCTGGAACAATGATGTTACGTTGAAAAGCGTGAAATAAAATTCTAAATTCTATATCCGATGCAGCTGACAGGGCAGCGCCGGAGCTCTGCAGCACAATAGTTCAATTAGAGCTACCGGCTCCACGATCGCGGATTGGATTATCTCCTTCCCTCATATTATTAACTTGAGCGAGCGACTTATTATATAGTTCCCACGCATTTATTTATTTTTTCTCTATAGCCACTCAGGGGCTCGGTGTTCGCTGTAGATTTCAGAAAGTCGGTTCAGCATCTCTTCCGCCTCGTAGGTAGCGATAACTCCGCCCCCAGCTGATGACTTGTCAGGCCCCACTCTGGTCCAGCAACAATGTGGGGCCAGCTTAGCACCTGTTTAGCCCCTGATATGCCGCGGTTTTGCCGGTGGAAAGACAAAGAACTGGTCCTAAATCTGGGCCTAGCTCCGAACTAGCACCTGGTTCTTTCTGGTGGAAAAGCCCCCAATGAGTAACGATCTGTTCTCAAATTGAACTCATGAACTTCAACACAATAAAAAACAAAAACAAACTACTTTAAGTTTCCCATTTAAATTAAACATTTTAGTCCAGCCACTAAAATACCTGCCAGCTTTTTTTTGTAAATGTTATAGTAAAGATTAGCGTCCATGTAAAGTAGTGATTCCGTCCCATAGACAGTCTCTGTTGGTATTTTGAGGTGTTCAGCGATCCCCCCCCTCTACATTTATATATCTGCAATTACAGTGAGAATCTTCCAGTTGTTTTACACTCGTATGAGCCGTCCTTCACCACACTATCCAGTTGCTCACACTGCAATGTATTTTAGTGCACCATGGAGTGTGAATTGAATGTACACTGCAAATAGTATGCAAGTATTCATTTGAGAGGGTGTAAAAGTCTTTACATTACTTCCCTCTTACTGCAGTTCTATAGGAGAAAAGGCCGTATTGTGAGTGACCGGCTTTGAAACTGTTTTCAAGATTAGTGTTCTACATGCAAGTTAAGCGCTGATGATGGTTAATAATGATTGCAAGTTTAAAGTGTACAGATATGACCTTTAATCTGGTCTAAATATCAAAATGTGTCAACGTAGATTGTATTAGTTTGCATTTGTACTTCATTCTTCTAACATTAAAACTTATTCTGTGATTCTACCCCAGTTTAATGTTGAAGTATTGTTACTGGATGTTTAATGTGACGGCGCTACTGTGCAACATGCCATACTAATACCACATTATAAGCCTTTGTGTCGCCTTCTGGTTCTATATTTTAGTCTGTCTCCTTTGTGTGGACGTTTCTGAATGGTGTGTTTCTTTGCTCTTCAGAAAAACTGATAGTGTGCATCACCCAGACCGGGCCGTCCCTGCCCTACCACTGCTACTGAGGAGAGAAGACCCACATATGCAGACTCTCTCCCTGTCGTCCCCCTCCCTCCCCCGTCTCTCCCCGACTCTCTCTTTCTCTTTTTATCCCCGCACTGATGGGATCAAAAGATGAGGGTTCGGCTTCCAAAGAAACTAGTTGTATATGTGTGTGTCTGATACCGCACACGCGTGTGCAGACTCGTACTCGCCTACTTTTTACAAACTCATTCAACTGTAGCAAGAGAATTATGCTCCGTTTATTAATGTCTCTGTAAAGGCAATCACCTTTGTTGACAATCATTTAATTCTGGTGTTGTCATCCTGCTTGTTTTTACTTTTTTTTTCTCTATTTTTTATTTTTTATTTTTTTCTTGCTACCATCGACATTTCCTGATAAACTTTGTCAACGTGTTGCTGCCAACACCCGCATCCTGATGACTTTGTATTTAGACGTGTGTGTGTGTGTAGGGTATATGCTGTATATAAAAAGATGGGATGACTGCGATAGTTTTGGCTCATTAATTTAAATTATCCCTGTGCTGGGACAGACTGATGGACCGCCCTGTAGATGGAGAATGTTGTTTATATCGGAGTTATTTTCTCTCTGTTTGGATGAGCACAGGCGTAGAAGGAGAGGGCAGGTGTGTATATTTGTCATACACTAAATGTGTGTGTAAGAAATGAATATGGACCTTTCATGAGCGAATGTGTTTCTGCGTGTGTTTCTGCACGGACCAGACCCATGAAAAATGCACGTTGATTATTCCATGCTGTCTTTTTTACACATATATATATATATAATTGTGTTTCCCTCCTGTGGCAAAACTTTTTTTTTTTTTAATTGTCTTAGTTTTTATCTACCAGCTGCCTCTTTTTTTGTGTTCAATAATTCAATTTCATACTTTTTTTTTTTTGTTTTTGTTTTTTTTCCACTTTTCAAGTGGAAAGATTCGTGTCGGTTGCTTTATTTGGAGGTTGCCTGTCTGGATTCAACCTGTGGGACCATTACAGCTCATCGACCTGGTACTGAGATGTGAAGCTGTGAGCAAACACTACGATATTTCAATATAAACCGTAATCATAGCGACACGTGCTGAAAGTGATACTGAAACTCTCGGCCAAGTCGTGCTACAGTTTTGTTCTTTGACTGACGGGAGGAACTCTTTGGGATACATACGTCTGAATTTTCATAAAAAAAACGAAACATGCATTTCCATCTGTTTATTGATCCCCATTGTACATAAAGCAGGCTTCTTCTCTTAGAGGAGGCTCCAGTGTGAACAGACCGTTCAGGTAGAGATTGTGACATTTAATTTAATTGGGAGGTGGATATGAAGCACATTTTTGGTCTATGATCCACTTTTTTTTTTTTTTTTATCTTCTTTCCTTTTGTGTCCAGTTTGTATTTTATTTTGGGATTTGTATGTCAGGGAGGGGTTGGTGTGATCATTATGCAATTCGTTCTACTTTTCAGTCCAACTTTTACAGCTAAGTTGTTGTTTTTCTAATTCAAAAGAGACCAATCATCTTTTCTGTTCATTTTTTTTTTTTTTTACTCTTCACACACATAGTATATTTGTACTGTTGCCTATCCATGTAAAATTACGATGTACCATTCATACCTGCCTTGGCTCTGAGAAGTTGCTTTTTTCAGTGAAGTATGTAACTGGTAATACTGTTTTTATAAATAAAGATCTTTTCTTAGACAAGCTTTGGTCGTGTGTGTGATTGATGTGGATGTGTGTCGAGCTTCAGTATCCCGTCGACAAACATGTCTAATTAAAGGAAGCCAGAATGTGTGTGTGTGTGTAATCTCATCCGCTCACGTCTCATCTTGACACTGTTTTCTATTCACTCGCTACCTTGAGTGACTTTCATCAGGCTTGTATGTTGGAGCGAATTATCGGAGGATCTATTGTCCTGTTTGTGTGACTTGTTGCACGGTTATCTCGGGAGTCAAAATGGCAAGATCTGACGTATCGTTTCCGAAGTGGCTTTCCAGCGCGGCACTGCGGTGCACGGTGCATTTTAAGACTTGAGCGACGACAATCTGAGCTCCGCCGTCCTCTCCGGTTACACACAGAGCGACATGTTGACACTCGGTGGTGTTACGTGCAGGAGTGTGACTGTGTTAAACACCGGAGATGCCAGAGGAACATGTGAGGATTCCTTCAGGTTGTGAAAACGTCTTGGCGGCTTTGAGGACCTGCGGTGTATCTGTAATTCATCCCACACAAACACAAGGAAGCAGCTGCTCGATCACGAGGGGCATCAAGTACATGTCGGAGTGTGAGAGTTTGACATTAGTGAGGCTTCGGTGTGTATGTGCTGGCATGTGACCCGAGGTTAACATGACATTTATTGTTAAAAGGAAAAAAGAAAATGTGGAGTCGTGGCCAATCATCTGAGACGATTTGAAGATGAACCTGAATGTGACCAACTCCTCATTTTTATCAAGACTAATTAATTCTGACAGACAAAGATCAAGTCAAAGATCGGGTAGCTTTTATAAAGTCCATGGCAAACTGTCCAAATGATCAGTTTGAGTAAAATGTCAAATGTGTCACATTTTTAAAAAGCATTTTTAATTAAAGGTTAATTGTTTAACTTTAACCTCTGGTTTAGAAAAACTTTTTAATTAAATATTGTGATATTTTAAAATACCACATGTGACTTTCATCTCTTATAAGCTAACATGAATAAAACAAAACAGCTTGAAATATTCCAGTTTACCACTAATAAATCTAAAATACAAGGACGTTTTGCTGTTTGAGTGAAAAGGTCTGTCAGCTACACGTCGTGTTCGTCAAGAAAAGAAGTTTAGATTTTGGCCATGAAACAAATATAAAGACAAAAAGTGATCAAACGTCTGTCTGATGACATCTTTATTTTCTTTCTAATGTTTCTTGACAACGAATCCTGCGGTGGAAAGCCTGATTCCATCCCCCTATGAATGGAGCCACATATATCCGAAACATGCATTTGTAGGATGAGCAGCAGGGCTGAATATGTGGTTCGCACCCATGAGAAACTGTGTGGGAAAAAAACATAAACAACCACAACAGCCCGGCAGCGCCTCGTCAGCGTGGTCACACACTGCTGGGGGATGAATCCCGTCGTTTAACCAGCAGCCAGGCTGATGCCACAAGTGCTCAATGGTGCTATTAGAGGTCAGGACTGCTGGCAGGCAGCGCCATCTTTTAAATGGTCTCTGATGAAACCTGCTTTGAGACGGCAAATACTTTTATCATAGAGGATGAGAGTTTGATCCCAGAGTCGGGGGGATATGGAGCTGCCACTGAACTTCACACCGATCTGTTGCTCTGCATTGAAAGAAATCAACCTGAAGCTCAACGCCAGAGTTGATGGTAGCAGCAATGAAAAGCTGTTTTTATCAAAGTCAGTGAAGATTTGTAAACATTTGTTATGGACGCCACCGCTGCTCATCATGCAGTTACGTCTTTCTGGTGGCTGATGGATGCATCGGGACATCATTCATGGCGCACATAGGAACTGAACTGCATCTGCAGTCACAGTTATTAGAAGGTGTCCCACATCCGCATCCGCTAAAAGGTCCAGACTGCGTCAGACAGAAAGTTGAGGTTAACCCCGTGAGTGCACAGTATGTCTAACTCCCAAGTGCTTTACATACACCAAACAGGAAATGCTCGGAGGTGAAAGCTGCTTTTTCGTGCAATTAGTTGAGGTTTTGAAGTGTGTGAATCTCTGCATGGAGCAGAGGCCACGTGCAGACTCCTGCAGGAGCGCCTGCAAAATACACCTGGGTTTGTTTTCATGTTGAGGTGGTTAACTCCAGCCCTTTGACTGCACTACTCCAGTGTGATAACTCCTCCATGACAGCGGCAGTTATCGTGCGTAGCTCCGTCGAGCTGCAGAGAAACATAAATTGCTTTTCTTCATGTAGATCTCTGACTCACCAGTGTGTGTGTGTGTGTGTGTGTGTGTGTGTGTGTGTGTGTGTGTGTGTGTGTGTGTGTGTGTGTGTGTGTGTGTGTGTGTGCGCGCGCGCGTGTGCCTGTCTGTGTGTGTGTGTGTGTGTGTGTGCGTGCCTGTCTGTGTTAGTTGAGTGTGTGTAATGTTTGTAACCTGCGCAGCTGGTACACTCACACACCCGTCCTTAAACCTGAAACCGCCAAACGCAGCAGATTCTCCCTCCCTCCTTCCCGGCGTCCTGTCATTCGGTGTCATATCTATTTAAGGCTCTCCCGCTGTTCTTGATTTCCCCTCAATCTCTCTAAAGCTCAAATAGAAGCTGCGACATTCAACTACTGTACACAGCATCTGAGGAGAACATTGCCGGGAAAGAAGAGAAACACATGGCCTCAGAGGAGGGACTGTGTGTGGGAGGAAATTCTCTTTTGATAAGTCACCGTGAGCCAGAGCTACTATTTATAATAAGGTAGGGAAATCAAACCGCTTGGAGAACATGCTCGGCTTTTCGCTCCCTTCTTCGTGATCCGTGGAGTCCGATCTGTGGCGACAAGTGCAAACAACGGGATCATTTTTGCCGTTTGGTGTTTTCACACATGGATTTCCTTGGTGTCCCGAGTCCGTCGTCTTCAAACTCAGATGACGAGTCGCCGGGTCGTACTCCAGTGCCAGACTCCTCCCGCCACACTTCTCACACTGGCAAGCAGAGCGGGCTCAGCAGCCTGGGCTACGGGTTCGGGGTGGCCTGGCATCACCTGAGGCCGTTCATCCCCTTCTTCCTCATCAGCTTCATGGTCGTTGCTCTTGTCTACCTGATGCAGGCCATCATCTACGGCGGGCCCTTCAAAGACCCCTACTTCTTTGTCAAGTTCAATGAGCGCTGGCCTCGACCGAACCTGGGAAACTCTCCACCTTCGTCGGAGGCTTTCGCTCCCTCCTCACCGCTGGAGTCAGTCCTGTTTGACATGGACAGGGACAACGGGACGATGTGAAGTGAAGGTATGGGTTGTTTTCTGTAAACCCACACAAGACTCATGATCAAAACAGAACTGTGGTGTGATTGTACCTTTCCTTCACATTGGACTCCAGCCTTTATGGGATGTGTATGAACTCGTGAGCCCAGATGGATTTTTATTCCTGTACATCATGAGCTGGTGCCTTGATGGGAGACCGGAAACCTCCCTCATCCAGCAATCACTTGTTTTTTTATTATTATTCATATGTAGACTGATGATGCGATGTTTTCACTGGGACTTTTGTAAGTTGTTTGAATCCAAATATGAATGTTAGTTAGTGATCCGCAAATGAGGAAATGTTTCAACATTACAGTCGTTGTTGTTGATGTCATAAATGATGAATGTCTGCTTGACCTGATCGTTCCATCTATATAACATCAGCCAAACTGTAATAGTCTTTTTTTGTCTTTTCACAAAGAAAAGAAATGCTCGTCTATTCAGCTGGAACCTCACTGCGAAAGGGACATTCAGTGTACAGACTGACATGATAGCAATGTGTTGCAGACTCAAAAAAGCTCACAATGCCAGCCTGTGTGACACCTCTGACCATGCAACCATTAATGTTATTGATGTACGATAACAAATGTTGGAACCATCCTTTGTTGGCCACAAATAGAACCACTCATAACCAGCCATAAAACCCTCTGAGATGCCTTGAATACTGTACAGTTGTTTACTTTATTTCACCTCTGGTTTTAAAGTTCAACACCAGGACATTTTCATATCAACGTATGCCTCATGTATCTTTTCTTGTGTATTGTACTAATCATATATCACTACATCAAAACGTAACTTCAAATTTCACCACCAAACAAGCTTAGTTTAAAAAAAGAAAACATTTGTCTTTACATGGGTACAAATGTCATTAAATGCATTTATTGATATCACTGTCTGAGTTTGAGGTTGATCAATAATCAGATTGTGACAGAGCTGAGTGGTGATTGCTAATAGAGTATTTTCAGCAATGGGAATGTGCCATTTATAGTGTCAAACCACAGCCCTCCACAGGTACTAATGAATTAAGAGAGCAAGGGGCCATGTCCATGTGACATGTGACAACACGCACACCATCTCCGGGAGGAGCAAAACCTGCTTGATGATAAAAGTCATGAGAAAAGGTTAAAAGGTGACTATATAGCAAGATCTTTCCAAATTAAATCCTGTCTAATGATGTTTGCTGTAAAAAAGGAGACACAAATTTCAATAGTCAAAGAAAGTGTTGAAAATCACTGCTTGAACATATCTTAATGTACACATGGATTGTATTAACAGTATATTGAGATGTGTAGTATATAAATACATGTATGCAGTATACTCAAACAATTGAAAAAAAACTAATGTATAGTTAAAAATAAATTAAATCTATCGGTGTTTAAACAACTGACCCGTTTAACCTGCATGAAAAATGCTTTAGGAACAAATTTAATATATTTTTGAACTGAAATCGAATAATTGAGCTCCCTTTGCTATCCACTCGGTGGTATCCGTATTCAGCAAATGTATTTCTTCTACAAACACAGTGATTATTCTGCTCTTTGTGTATTTTAACGGAGGCGGACGTGTGAGGAGTGAACCATCTTGCTCTTAATGTTGCTTCTGTCGTCTTTGACTGACTAGTCTTCTCGCTGCCGCCCTCTGGTGGCCAAACGGAAAACTACCGCCCCGGTCAGGGTAAGCGCCACGCTGACCCATGGTTGACCTCTTCAAATCAAAAAAAAAAAAAAGAAAAAAAAGAAGTTAATGCAACGCTCTCCGCTTATCGGAAAATAATCTAAATGTAAATTTTTTCATTCTTTCGGTGCAGAGGAGCGGATCAACGTGAGATTGGTTAACCTACTAACTGGTAAGTTCAGCAGCGTGTTTTAGCGCGACATTGATTAACCTGCAGGGAAATGTTTCATACTTTAAAAACAACATATCTACGATGAAGCCTGCGGAAGAAAACAAAACGCGCGATCAGACTCGTTATTGTGATGGAGATGATGAGTTAACAAACAGCTGGTCTGAATTCACATTTATCCACCTGTAGTGACGTTAGCTCGCTGCCAGCAGCAGCAGCAGCAGCATGTGCTTCTCCAGGTGAACTCTGCACTTCAACACAACCGACATCTATCGGACTTAAACACAATCAGAAGAAGAAGAAGAAAAAAAACGTTATCACTGCAGCTTGCGTCTGATTTTGTGGCGCTTTGTCATTGTTTTATATAAAATAAGATAAAAGTCCATCTGCGTGTATGTAATAGGAAATTGCATTGCATCGCAAGGTATTAAGCCTCGAATGAAATCAGTTCAAAGGTGTAAAACTGACTTAATGCACAGTTTGGCGCACCTAAACCCATATTTTAAATATATTCACTTAAAGCAGAAGGCCACCTCACAGCATTGATCTCGAGTATTTTAAAGCAGAAATTCCATTAGTAATCTTAATATTCATAAGCCCTGCCCAGGATTCACTTATCTAAACTACTTTAACTTCAAATAATCTATCACCGAATACATAAAGTAGAAAGACTTTGAGAGAACATACCCAATCAGGTGCAAGTATCCCAATATGCTACTGATTTACAGTAATATTACTATTTGTAATATGTTATTTTCACCCCTGAAAATATTGTATTTATGTGGTAGTGGTGGTGTTTGACTTGAACAGGATTTACAGAACGAAGCCAAAAAGTCCTAATAACAACACACAGGCTAAAGATGAGTTGAATTTTCTTTATTGTATCAACATAAACTAATATTATGTGTATAAAGTGATCATTATCCAGATAAAGCAGTCAGAGTTATTGCTGATATTACAAATATTTCATGATTTTTGGCTTCATGTTTGTCACTGCAAATCAATAAATTCAAATTTTATGATGTGAACAGAAGACGTTTGTCTCGGGCTACTTCCCGACCTGGGGTCTCGGATTTCCCTGTGAGGAAGGGTCAAAGGTTAAAGGGAGCGCTTGAAGCGTCACCATGTTCTGAGGTTTTCAAAGAAAACTGTAGTAAGACAATTTCCTCTATTAATCAAGACTTGCCCTCTTGGATTTTTAAAGTATTTCTATTCTAACACCCCCCTCGCTCTCTCCTCTGCAGCTCTTCTGAAGTGGATGGAGATATGTGGTGCTACCAGAGACCGGGGTTTAAATCCCTGCTCATCGCCGAGCTGCGGAGACAGCAGGAGTGCAGCCAGTACTGCGACGTCCTGCTCAAGGCCAAAGGTACATCACATGACCTTGAAGAAACAACGGCTCATTCTCGGACCTCCTGTGTTTATATCTCATATTGTTCCTCTTACTGACACTCTTGTCCTCCAGGGGCGTCGGTGTCGGCTCACAGTTGTGTTTTATCAGCGGTCAGCCCCCTCCTCTCCTCCTCCCTGTCCTCCATGCCGCCGTTGCCTGCCAGGACGACACAGCCGGTGGAGTTCCAGGACCTGGACGCCCAGACGCTCCGCCACATGGTGGAACTGCTCTACTCCGGAGAGATGGCCGGGGAGGGCGAGTGGGAGAGGCAGCAAGCTATTTCTATGGCGGCCAGGCTGGGCATCGACGGGCTGGTGGAGGTGAGGAGGAGCGACAGGAAGCAAAGACCTCAGGGGGAAGTAGGCCACTGTATGGCGGCGGCGGTGCAAACCTTTGTCATGGAGGTGGAGGCGGCGGTGCAAACCTCTGTCACGGTGGTGGATGCGACGGTGCAAACCTCTGCCACAGAGGCAGCGGTGCAAACCTCTGCCATGGAGGTGGATGCGACGGTGCAAACCTCTGCCATCGAGGTGGAGGCGGCGGTGCAAACCTCTGCCACTGAGGTGGCAGTGCAGACCTCTGCCACGGAGGTGGAGGCGGCGGTGCAAACCTCTGCCACGGAGGTGGCAGTGCAAACCTCTGCCACGGAGGTGGAGGTGGCGGTGCAAACCTCTGCCACTGAGGTGGCGGTGCAAACCTCTGCCACGGAGGTGGAGGTGGCGGTGCAAACGGAGCCCGAGGAGCGCGAGGTCGGCTGCACTCGATGGAGGAGAGAGATGAGGGACGGAGTCACCTTACTGTGGAAGGAAACTGAGTCAAGTGGTGGACAGAACACGTGGACTCAGACGGAGGAGCTGCCAATAATGACAGCACCTCCTCCTCCTCCTCCTCCTCCTCCACCTGCCTCCTTTCAAACCATCGATATTAACTCCCTCCAGACTTTAGGACAGACAAATCCCCAACTTGTTCCCATATCCATTGTCTACAATGAAAACCAGTGGGCCCACACCTCCTCCGCCCCCTCAGTCCCGGTAGAGGAGTCAACCCAATGTGTCGGTGCGTCTGCCCCCTTCTCTGTCTTCTATTCCGGCCACGTCGCGCCGTATGGCGCCGAGCCTCATGCCGGGTCTACCGCCCTTCAAGCGGCTGAGGAAATGGATCAGGAGCACTTTGACCAATTCCAGGGTGACATCCCGGGATTCATCAGCCACTTCCTGGATCCAGAGAAGGAGGGGCGCCCACGCGGGAGGCGAGCAGGGAGAAAGAGAGGAGCGGCGGTGGGAGGCGCCAGGAGAGCGGGGACCGCCGGGAGGAGGCCGCGAGGGGCGCCGCGGGGTCGGGGGCGGGGCCTGCTCACCCAGACGGTGGATGTGCAGGAGGTGTCGGTGGCGGGGAGGCTGCAGACGCTCTACCTGCAGCGCTTGGGGGGGAGGCTTTGCAGGAGCGGTCAGGGCGGCGGCGCCGCCGGGAGGAAGCTGAGGCTGAAGACCAGAGAGATGCTGAGCTCCAGCACGGACCAGCAGAAGAAACGGGTACGGAGTAAAGTGTGGCAGCTGGACCAGACCGGAGATCTGCGGCTGTGCAGCGGAGGAGGAGGAGGAAGAGGAAGAAGAGGCAGTGGCCAGCGGGGGAGGAAGAACGCAGCGCCGCCGGTAAAGCCACACTCAAGAAATACTATAACTGTTATCTGATGAACCGTGTTCCTTCATTCTGTAATGAAGGAAAGGAGCGGCTCAGTGATTCAAACTATTTCTGCTCATGAATCTCGTTTCTCTCCGGTCGCAGGCCGGTTCTTCTGCAGGTCGGACTCAGAGGTCGAGGAACCAGCTGTCATCCCCGGCGCCGTCCTCTCAACCCCCCGTGTGCGTCTATGACGTCAACACTTTACCTGCTGCCGCCGGCGCCGCCCTCCACTGCTCTGCGTCTCCTGCCCTGCGGCCGGCCGCCACCTCCTTCCTGTCTCCGGCGGCGTCCCTCCTCCACACCTGCCCCCTCCCTCCCGCGGCCTCCCTCCCTCAGGACGAGCAGCCCGAGCACATCGACCGTCTCCTGGAGGAGGTCATGATGGGGCTCGACATTTTACCGAAGAGCAGCGGTACTGCACGTCCTCCTCCCGCCAGCGGCAGCGGCGGCGGCACCCTGACCCACAATGAGCAGCAGAGCCTCTCCTCCGACCCCCGCGGGTCGTCACAGGAAGTGGGCGGAGCCGCCGGCGGGGAGGTCTGCGTTCTGCAGCAGGTGAGTGAGGGAGCGGTGAACAAGATCCTGGACCAGTTCCTTCAGTCGTACGAGCAGTACGTCAACAGCGAGGAGAAGCAGACCGCCGGCGAGAGCGGCGCCGAGGCGGCCCAGCCTCACGCCGTCCTCAGCAAGTACAAGAGATCTCTGTCGCCCCGTGTGCAAAACGCCGGAGCTCCGCTGCCGGTCAGACGCCCTCAGGCACCGAAAGAGAAGAGCGGTCGGACGCGGGCGAGCTCCTTGCAGCCGGGCGGTGCGACGACCCCCAAACATGGCCGAGCGCGGGCCAGGAGGAGGCCAAAGCAATACCCGCTGTCGCTGGAGAAGAAGAGACTCAAGCTGGAGATGGCCGTCACGATCCACGACGTCAGCGTCGACGTCAGCAGCCGAGCCGAGAAGCAGCTGCAGCAGATTCCCGTGGTGAAACTGAGGAGGAGCCCCTTCATGCCGGTCAGCGTCTCGCTGCGGGACCTCAAAGCCGAGGTGAGAAGCTCAAGGCCGAACAGGTCAAACACACTTTTTTTATTGAAAAACTTTATTTTAATTTATTTTAAAACCCGGAACGGTTTATTACTCGGTTCATTTGTCTTGTAGGATCCTGCAAGGATGGAGGTTTCACCGGCAGTGACAAACTCAAAGGACTTGCTTCCTGAAGAGTATCTGCAGTTGTTTGCAGACAGAAAAGTTTATCCAATCAGAAGCAGGTTGAAGAGAAAGAGCCTCATTGTGAGCATCTTGCTTTTCTTTTGTTTCTTTTTCTAAACCCGCTGCGCTGTTATTACAAAAGAAACCATCCATGTTTTCAGGATCTTTTCCGTCTGTGTGTGAACCTTCTTAAGACTCAAACTAGTAGTTTGTTTTAAAATTCCATGGTGAAGCTTGTAATTTGACACCTGGCTCATCACTTCATCACTTAGAATTTACAGCCGTCTGAAATGTTCATTTACAAAAGTGTTTTTTTTTTTTTTTTCACTTTTGAGTTTCATTTCAACGGATTTGTCTTCACAGGAGAGTTGTTCCTTTATCGACAAGCCACTGAAAGCAGTTAAAAAGGAACGGCCGCTCCGGGCCGACCAGCCACACCACAGGCCGGGCAAAAACCCGATCAACACCGACGGGGAGCTGAAGGTCAGCCAGGAGTCAAATGTCCAACCCCAAAAGGAGGCGGAGAACCCTGGAAGGAGACGGAAAAAGAGAAGAAAGTCAAGCCAGGGCCCGGGTGAGGGCGTCACAGCGGCCAAGAAGGTTTGCTTGGAGCACGCGGTGCAGCCGAGCCGCGGAGACCGCGGGGCGAGGTCCGAGTCTCAACCAGCAACCGAGCAGCCCGAGGGGGTCGGAGATGTACGGACCCGTCCACTCGGTGCAGCCGGTCGCTCGCAGGAAGATCGGAGAGGAACCGAGCAGCGTCCCGTCGCCGCCGATGGAGGAGAAACAGAGTCGCGGTCCCCGGAGAGCAGAACGTCTCCGGTCCACACGAAGCCGGGGGTGTCGCCTTGGCGTCCTGCGCGGGAGCAGGACGAAGACGTGGACGTGATCGGAGGCTCCAGCCCCGCCCCGCATCCCGTGACCATCAGCTGGACCGACTCCTCTGAGGAAGAGGAGCAGGAAGAGGACGTTGATGTCGTTGGGGAAAAGTGACTGTGATTAAAACGTTCTTTACCCCCACCGATGGTGACGAAAGAAGCTTCTTGTTTTCAAGTTTTTGACAGATATAAGAAATATATGCATCCCGGTGTATAAAAACAGCCTGCGTATTACAGGACTGTCGTATAAGTTCAGGCTTTTAGTTTACGAAGCTGATTTGTGTCTATTCAGCACTTTTGTTTTAATACAATTCACACAATAGTTTTAAAGGATAACTCCCCCACGAAAAAAAGAAATGTGTTTATGAAGCTGTTGGTTCAACTATGACAGTATAATAGTTGTACATTTAACCAAGTTCAACTTCTGTTCTTGCAAAATGTTCAAGATTTTCTTGTTTTCCTGTTATTGTCATGTTCTCTTGGGAAATGTTTCTCACGGTGCCTTTGGTTCCACCATCTGATTTTCTACAATAAAAAGAAGTTTAATTTTTTTATTAATGCGACTTCCGTTTAGTTTTTGCACATCTTACCACCTGTTTGTACTAGATTACGTTTTTTCTTTCTCCTTTTGATGTGTTTAGGATTAATTGAATTAAAATAAGATTTTTTTTCTACAACTCCACATGGAATATTTGAGATGGATTTAACTTTAACTTAACTTATAACCTGGAATCTTGAATCTTTCCCGTATACTTTTGTGTGAAAAGACCTCAGGACCTATTTTTTGTTGAACTAGTTAACTTGTTGTTTCCACTATGAGATTAGAAACCCTTTTTAATACCAAAATATGTTCAGGACACATGGCCTTGTGTTGATTTATAGAGCCAAAGAAAAAAGTTAAAATAACACAATTATATTTTATGATGGAATCCCTCACTCACACCTATATATTCGCTCTTTAAACACATTTGTTCATGTACTCTCAGAGATGATACTTAAATACACATTTGGAAATGATCAACAAAAAGCAATTTGACTTGAGGTGAAAACGACTTTATTTGTTGTCAACCGGTTGGATCGACCTCCAGAACACATCCGAGCTGCAGCGGAGATGTTTCTCCGCTCCGTTTGATTTTGGCGGCGCCGGCGTGTGCTTGTGTGTCGGTGCGTGGCGACCTCTTAAAAACCAGATAAAAAGACACTTGAGTGTCAAGTCATGTCGCTGTTTGTTTGTGTGTTTCCCTGTGCTTGAACAGTGTGATATTGTCTCTTATCACACTCTGGCAGCGGCTGTAAATCAGTAGTGGAGTTATTGGGGGGGGGGGGGGGGGGGGGGGGGGGGTTCAAATCGAGAAGAAGGAAATGACCCGAGAAAGAGAGAGAAGAGAGAGAGAGAGGAGGGGAGGGCGAAAGGTGGCTGCTGTCCGTGGGCCTCAGTCTCAGCGGTGTCCTCCTCTCAGTGCTGGATGCGCCTGATGGACTGGATCTGGGGGGTCTGGCAGTGGGAGCCCCAGTTCCTCCAGTGCTGGTAGTCTCCGCTGTGTCTCTCGCACTCCATGATGTACTGCTGGCCCCTGTAGCCAGGGAACTGGTAGCACACGAAGCTGCGGGAGGGACGGAGGTTGGCGGCAACAGTTACAGGAGACTTATTTCAGGAGCCGCTGTGAAAGTGCTGAGCGAGTGTGGGGCTTAGCGTGGCGCTTCGAGCTCTCGGCTGGTATGTCTGCCGAATTCATTACACGCTACGGAGGGATTACAGCGATTCCCACTGCAGATTGCAGAGAGTCACTCTAGCATTTAGTCTGTCTTCAGCAGGTAGATATTCCCACCAGCATGGCCCTCTGGGAGTGAATATGAAACGTGTGTGTGGCCCTCAAATCTTCCACATTGTCAATGTTAGCGTGTTCGATTTCCTCGGAAGTTCGCAACTTACGCGCCGCACTGCACGTGCATGGAGCCGACTTCAGGCATCATCCAGCCCATGCCCTGCAGAGAGGGGTAGTCATCGCAGAGCTCCACGCTGCGGCCCATGAAGTTCTCCTTCTCGAAGATGATCATGCGGCTGCTCTGGTGAGACTGGACGGGACAGAGAGGCAGGCTGACGTCTCAAGAGTTTGCGGGCCGGACGGATTCAGACGCAAGGAGGGGGAAACGGGCGGTCGGGGTACTCACGGCGCAGTAGATGGGGCGCAGGGACATCAGGCGCTCCACGTGGTAGGAGAGGGAGCCGCTGTAAGAGTCCCAGTGGGGGTACTCTCCTCTCTCCAGGATGAACTGCTGGCCCTGGAAGTCATGGTGCTCGAAGCCCACCCAACTTTATGGACACACACACACACACACACACAAACAGATGACTGCTTACATGATGCATCCTTGGTTTTTCTGAAGATGATGTCTGTAATCTAACTCCTTGCAGCCAATGATTTATCCCTTTGTTGGCCTCAACACTTTGCATCACTGCTTCGAGAGACTTACGCTCCGCTCTCCACCCTGATGGAGCGGATGTTGTCCAGTCCGCACTCCTGGATGTTGCAGCACTCGGAGGTGAACTCCAGGCACTTTCCCTGGAAGTGCTCCTGCTCGAACACAGTCACCTGAGGAGACGGAGTGAGGTCAAACACATTCAGCAGAGATGAACAGTCACCATATATGTTTTTTCTTCGTTTTTTTTTTTTTTTTCACAGAATACATGCAGAAATGAGCGTCTGTATACCTTAAAGAAAGGAGCCATGCCCATCCCTGAGTTGACCAGCGGCTGCATCATTGGGGACCTTGTAGTTCTGTACATCTTCGCTCCTGTGATTGAAGTTAAGGATTGAGAGGTGGGCATATGGAGGGGAAAATGTATAAGAGCAGATAAGTTTGTCACACAGGCATCGAAGTGCTTCAGGGTTTGTTTTGGTGAGCCAGTGAGACTCTGAGGTGAGAGCAGAGATGCAGCCTTACCTAGATTGGCACTTTATTAGAAGAGCTGGGAAGTGATACGCGCCTACCGCCTGCCTCGCGTAGAGCTTTGAGAGAACCTGGCGCTGCAGTTTTATACCGACGGTTGAGGGGCGCGCGCCTCCCGTTGCGCATCCCAGACTGTCCATTCTGTACAGAGGCGCGGCCGCGCGGCGCGTCCCCGCGGCTTTTCGGCGCGGCGCGTTGCGCTGTGGACCCTGTTTGTCCTCCTACAGCGGCCAGCTCAGCACATCCCATAGAGCCGCCGAGGCTCGGGAACAAAAGGCGCTCCGGTATGTTCGCACCCCGGTCAGCAGTCCGGCGCGTGGCCCGGCCCTTTGTGCCCGGGATCCGCGCGCAGAATGTGGAGGATTAACGGGGCTGCAGAGAAGGAGAGGTCATGTGGGTCACAGCCGATCAATGTTAGGACGCTGCAGGAGGGCCAAAGTTTGATTTCCTTCTTGGTTACAGGAATATAATCGTCGCCTATAAGCGCACGCCTTCATGGGTGAATCACCTGTCCACGTGTGGTTTGATCAGATGGGTCTTCATACAGTCCTAATGGTTCAGTGATATAAATATGATCTAAAGACTACAGATTATCAGCTTTCCTCCCCTTCTAAGAGTTCGATTTGTTAGTCCCCCACCCAAATAAACTACAACCTCAAAACAAACAACAAATAGATTTGTTATTTACATCACGCCACTATAAACTGGAAGCTATCTCATGTTTTCTGACAAGCATCAGAATCAAACCATCAGCTATACATGTGTGGCTTTATTCAAAGCTGCCAGAAGTTGGGTGCAAATCAGCCACAGTCACAATAAACCTGCCCGATTTCTCTGAATGAACAAAATCCAAGTCATTTGTTGATATTTTCTGATCAGTCAGGGTGTGAGGACAGTAAAATGAACCACCTTTAATAAAAAACTTTCATTTCTGTCACTATGACTGTTTATAATTTGTCAGTGAGTCGCCCAGCTTCTGTCTGCCTCCTCCCGTCCCCTTTGCCCGTCCCTCTCTGATGATGTGAGGGTTTCTTTTGTCTTGTGTCTCTGACCTCAGCAGGTTTGTTTCTCTCCCCATAATCCCTCTCCTGTGGGCGCCAGCGTATAAAAGCGAGGGGCGCACTCCGAGCCACACACACTCTGAGTGAGGCTCGGCGCAGTGATCGCACACACAGGTAAGCTATGCACACACACATGCATGCATACGTCTGTGGTCAAAGAACAACACCAGTAGAGGATGCAAACATTCGGCTCACACACACACACACACACACACACAACTTCTGAATTTTGCCTCCGATGCTTCTCTTGATTTCCTCAGATTAGTTTTCCCACATTAATTCTGTTCCATCTCTCTTTCTGCTCAGTAATCATGTCCAGTGGAGATAAGTCCAAGACTTCTTCCCAGACTGATGGGAAGGCTGCTCAGGGCAAGAAGTCTGAGATGGGAATGATGTCCTATAAGGTGGGTGACTCTCAGAGGACCCCCCTGCTTATGCACATATAGAAGTGGACATTTGACCTTTGCTGTTCTTGCTCTGACTCCCTCCTCCGTGCTTTCGTTCCCGTCAGATGTACGTGTTCGACCAGGAGAACTTCCAGGGTCGCATGATCGAGATCAGCAATGAGTGCATGAATGTGTGTGAGATGGGCATGGACCGCGTGCGTTCCCTGCGCGTTGAGTGCGGACCGTAAGTATAAGAATTTGACATGTTCGTTTGGTGTATTTTACCCATAAACTGGACACTGAAAAAAAGACCGTCTCGTCTGCAGCTTCGTGGGATTTGAGCAGATGAACTTCTGCGGTGAGATGTACATCCTGGAGAAGGGAGAGTATCCTCGCTGGGATTCCTGGAGCAACTGCCAGAAGAACGACTACCTGCTGTCCTTCAGGCCCGTCAGGATGGTAATCAACACTGAGATTTGGAGTTTCTCTCTCTGTTGCTTCTTACGCTTCACTAAACTAATGTTCCTTACTGGGTTGTTGTTTTTTCTTTGTTCTGTAGGACCCTGAGAAGCACAAGATCTGCCTGTATGAGGTTGGAGAGTTCAAGGGCCGCAAGATGGAGATCATGGACGACGACGTTCCCAGCCTGTTCTCCTACGGCTTCACCGACAGAGTGGGCAGCATCATCGTCAGCTGCGGAACGTGAGTGTTAGACCAGCGTCTCTGAGACAGCGAAAAAGAGTAGATCCCGATATTCTAAAAATCCCTTTTCCCTGTTTGGCCCCTCCAGCTGGGTGGGATACCAGTTCCCTGGATACCGTGGCAGCCAGTACCTGCTGGAGAAGGGCGACTTCAGGCACTTCAACGAGTACGGTGCCCGTCACCCTCAGTTCCAGTCTGTGAGGCGCATCCGTGACATGCAGTGGCACCAACAGGGCTGCTACACCATGGCCAGCAAGTGAGGCTCAGGGAAGGAGAGGAAGAGAAAGAGCGGAAGTGAGGGAGAGGGGCGGAGGAAGAGGGAAAGGGGGAGAGATGTCTGAGGTTTTTACCTCAGTACCTTAAAAACCAAAGTCTAATACTGCAAGGGGAAGGGGTGAGGATCTTTATCTGCTCCTGACCAGAGGCGACGCTGAAGTTAAAGGACCTGCTTGACCCCACCAGACCCCCCCCCCCCCCCGACCCACCCCCCCACCCCCCTCTGTTCCTCTCTATCTCTATTTTTCTCTTCCTCCCCTATGAACTGAGCTATTCTTTCCTCCCTTCTCTCCCCTCCTTTTTTTTTTTTTTTTTTAAGTCTCTGACTTCACTCCCCTCCACAGTCCTCTGAGACACCATAGAGGGACACCTCTTGCTGTTTTACACACACGATTCGGCTCAGGGTATGATGCATCATGGGAATCTGAGTCCCTTGAGCCCCTTGCCCCCCTGTCTTCTTGCCCCTGTGCATTGCACAGCCTCTCTGCTGTACAGAATCCTGGCCAAGTTTTCAATAAAAAAGAAAATCTTGATTTCAGAAGTGTTGTTGTTGTCGCTTGTTACTGAAAAACCTTCAAGAAAAAGCTTTTGAATGAAAAAGAATTCAATAAACAAAAACAAATTGAATAAAATTGCAGCATAGTAAATCAACATGCCAGAATAAGAACAGAACGTGCCAGTCGTCTCCACCAAAGAGTCATTCTTAGAAATTATGGATGATGGATCAGAATAATTCAATAGTTCATTCTTTTTGCAGAAGTTTTATTATTTAAAAGCTTACATATACAATATTACAAACAAGATTTTACACTCAGAGGAAAGACTTATAAAAATACATCTACAAAAACCCCAAAAAGTCATAAATATGAAGCTTCTGATATGTTTTACAGCTGTTCTTCTTCTTTACATTTCACCTCAGATTTATATGTATGCACTGTTGTTATTTGATGAGCTGCAGTTTTTTTTGTATTTTTTGTTTATTTTGTTTATTTTTGGTTAGTTAATACAAAAATATAATTTCCTCAGCACGATCTCAAGAGCAGAAGAAGAATGATTACTACAGTGTAGAGTGTTTCATTTATCCAGCAGCTGCACGGTGGTTGTCCGTCCGTCCGTCCATCCGTCCGTCCGTCCGTCCGTCTGTCAGCGGGACATCATTCGCACGAACTCTGTAAAAACAAAAGAAAGGAGTGAGAAGGAAGGAGAAGTGCTGATGAATGTAGCCTCTAATGTTTCCCGCCTCTTCTCACCTTCAAAGTCCACCAGGCCGTCTCCGTTGAGGTCCACGTCTCTGAGGATCTCGTTGATCTCCCTGTTGGTCACCTGTTCTCCCATCAGCTTCTTCATGGCCTCGCGGAGCTCCGTCAAACTGATCTGACCATCGCCATTGGAATCAAACTGGACGGGAAGACACAAAGCAAAGACCTGCTAATACTCATTTGCACAAAAAGGTTCCGTGAAAAAAAGGGGGTTAGGGTTAGGGTTAGTAATTTGCACATCGAATCCCCTCCTTACTTCCTATTAAAGGCTGCTTACTAATCCAGTGCGTGAGAATATGTCTTAATCCTGCGTCCATCGAAAAGTCCAAGTGTGGCCATGTTGCTACTGTCTCAGTATCGGTAAGCCGGGACAAGAAGTCAGCAGGAGCAACAGCAGGAGCCTGGAACTGCCTCACTTTCCCTTTTTCTCATTCAAAAATTGTCCTTGCTTGAAAAGCCAAAATGTGCACGCTGACCTCTTTAAAAGCGTCTCGTAGTTCTTTGACTCCGATCATGTCTGCGGTCTCTGCCAGCATCTTTGGTCCCATCAGCTCCACAAAGTCCTCAAAGTCCACTTTTCCTCCGCCTCGAAGACAAATAGAAACATGAGTCCAAAATAACTTCACATTGCTGCGTGTGTCACTTCAATGTAAAAAAACAAGACGACAACTGGCGAAGCAGCAAAAACATGCAATAGATTTGAATCTATTATTACATGAGAGGTTTGCGGTTCCGTTAGCCTTCATGTTCTTTCTCTTTTTTCACTCACAGATCTGCTGACTGAGCTCGATGAGCTCCATCTCCGTCGGCATGTATCCCATGGCCCTCATGCACTCCCCGAGGTCTTTATGGCTGATGTAGCCGTCTTTGTTCTTATCAAACTCCATAAAGGCCTCGCGAAGTTCTGCGGAGAAACACAAAGAAAAGTAAAAAAAAAAACCTTCAAGCCTGATATTGTTTTTTTTTGGTTTGTTAGTTTTTTTCCACGTCATCTCACCTTCGATCTCCTCTGGTCTCAGCTCTCGATCCTGTTGGAAAGAACAATTCATACATTAAGTTTATGTCTTTGTGCAGCTTTAAATTTCTGAAAACTTGTTTCGCACGACGCAGACATAAACCACAGGAAAAACACACGTCACTGTTATGAGGGGGACACCGAACAGGGATGGAGTTCAACCCCTCCAGCATACTTAGAATATTTCATTTAGATGAGTGACGTTGTAAGACTAACCTGTGTGTTTACGTAAGACTTTCAGCGTAATTCACATATGCAGAAATGTTCCTTTTGCAGACCGTGTTTCCAAATCTGCTCTTTAAAAAAAATCTATAAGGATTAAATGGCATAAGATCTCCTATGGAACAATTCATGCACCATAAAATGTAACCAGATTAGTGGCGGGAGACTGCAACCTCTAGAGATTAGGACATTTGGGAGATTTAGTGCAGCAGAGATCTTTGGACACATGTTCACTGGTTATGCATAAGTGCATACGTACACTTGCTTGCGTGTAAAAACATAAGCGCACAATATGAAAGCGATAAGTAAGTAAAGTGAATGTTATGATAAGAGCTTTAGAAAGAAACAATATGGGACAATCCTCTGAGATCTTTATGTTCTCGGCTTGCTTTTAGAAAATCTGCGTCAGAAATGAAAGCAAAAGATGGTTTAATTAGTTTTGCTTCTATTTACATTTATGTAATAAAATGAAACCAAAGGAGGGAAAGAGTTTTTAGTTTCCTCTATGGCTTATGTTGCCTCACAGGAAATTTTGTTTTAATTTATTTTTTCCTTCTGGATATTCTATTTAAGTGTGACGTGCCACAGATGCACTGTATTTCTTTGCAATAAAAATGAAGCTGCACTCAACACAGAACTGAAACGATAAAATGGCCGAGTCCTTTCTCCGAGGCATAGATCCAGCCACGGAGTTCAGTGGTGTTTCGATTTTTCTCCGCCTGAGGCAGAGCAACATTACTCCGCATGCCAATTTGTTTTGACTGCTTGGAAATTCGGCTCCCTGCGTGCCAAACGTTAGAAAATTAACTCCACAGAGCCGGCGAACGATTTTCCACTGAGCTCAGAGATCGACCCCTGCTGAGCGTGCAGAGCCCGGGGGGCTGTTGACCCGTCTGACCCGGGCTGGTGATGCAGGGAGATGAGGCGGGTGGTGCGAGAGAAGAGTGGACGGAAGGGATAAAAAAAAATAAAAAATGAGTGGACATGAGTGGAAGGAAGTTTGACTGTGTGAGGATCACATCACGGTCACTTTCAGTTACATACGAAGGTCTGAAAGCCCTGTTTGAGGAAGACGCAGGCCGGGCCCACGATGTTGTGCAGCATGTTGCAGTTCTGGACCAGAGCACCAAGGGGAGTTCTGCACGCTTCCTCCTCCTTCTCCTGCTCCTGCTCTCCTTCCGGCTGCAGACCCTGCTGGCCCACTGTCTTCCCCTTCCCCCAGAGGAACCCACACAGCCCCCCCTTTAGAGGCAGACCACACTGTTAACCCCCGGAAAGACAACGCTGCACTTCAAAGTCAAACATAATTATTTATATTCTATTAAATAAGCCCCGGGCATGGTTTTTGGAAGGAATAAATCAAATATATCACACTTTCTAACCTGAGATATTTATACTTGACAAATTCAAGACAGGATTTCAGTTAAAATGCTAAACTCCCGTTGAAATGTGATTGTCCTACATAATAAAGATATTTTTAAAACAAGGTGCCCAGATATAACATACACAATATATTAAACATGTGTTTAAATAAAAAGCCTGCCTCTTCAAGCAATATGCAAATGATTTGATTTATATTTTATATTTTAACAGATTATATTTTTACCCACCCAAAGTCAGAGATAGACGCAAAACATAATTACTTTTCTGTCCAAAGCAGAAGTATCATGTAGTGTCATACCTTCAAACATTTAAGAGCATCAGTGATGCATTTTTACCACCACTAATATTCATGTATTCTGTCACAGTCATTTAAAAAAAAAAGAAAGAAAAGCAAATTAAGAAGGAAATGACCGAATATAGAGTTTAGTTTGTTCACAGCACTGTCTCTCCATTAAGACAGACATTCAAACTGCTTATTGCATTAAAAACATCTTTATCAAGTGTTCTTACCTTCTTCATTTTGTCTTTCAGAGATGGTTCGGTGCAGTTGCCCATTACCTGCCCCTCTACCCCCTGTTTACCACCCGCTCTCCTCCTGCAGCTCCAATATCTCCTTTCTCTCTCAGCTTGTCTGCACTTTTCCTCTCTGCAAACCTCCTTTACGAATTTGCCTGAATAACTTCAGGCTCTCGCAGGAAGCGCCGAGAGCCTCCTTCTGCCCAGAAGTCTCAGCATCGGATCGGACAAGAGGTGGAAGAACCAGCAACTCAAATGGTGACCGACTCCCCCGGACCCTTTATGAGCCACAGTCAAAGACATAAACCACAGGAAATAAATAAACCCTGAACTGCACCGGCAGCGGCTCACTTGTGTGTCTCCTCACAGATGCAGCATCACTCTTTTCTCCTCACAGAGTGTTTTTAATCCTGCCTCCTCTCTCCCTCTCTCTCTCTCTCTCTTTACATCCCCCCCCCCCCCACCCCACCCCCCCAACCCCCCTCCAGTTCAGATGTCACACCAGCTTTCAAATGACTTCATCTACACCACATTGGAGAGTGTTAGAGGGAGAATTAAATATACAAGCAGGGATTAATCTCAACTATTTTAGATTAAAGACACAGTGTGAACAGAAACTATAGAGTAAAGAACAAAAAAAAAAAAAAAATGAAAAAAAGAGCAAGGATTTATTTTAAAGATTAACTGAAATACAATCTTTAAAATAAAAACACTGTCCTGAGTAAGGAGAATGATTACTGGGTGAAATGGAGCTGGATGTGTGTCTTTTCTTCACCTAAGATTGGATGCTCATCTATTTAATCTTAATTATACAGTAATCAAGCATCCCAATGTATTTTATTTCTGTTCTTTTTTGAATTCCACTGAGTTTTCTCAGGATAATGTTTCCCCGATCTATTTCCACGGAGACTTAAGATGTGATTCACACTTCAAACTGTGATGAACTTCCAAACTAATGAAAAAAAGAAAGTAAAAAAAAAACAAAACTTCAGGAAATTGCTGCTTATGCAAGACACAGCCCGGACCCGAGGTATCTGTCTGGTCAAACTCAACCAGATGTTGGAAATCGGAGGCGGTTGGAGCTCTGATTGCTGAACCTCGCCCTCCATCCCCACACCCGTTTGACCAAATGTTCCAAATAATGGCAAAGTTAAAATCTCAAGAGGAGGTTAGGGGTGCCGTTTTAAGTGGTCAGCTGAGCTTTCGACCAAGCATCTGTCTACAAATCTCCCCTGCAGCAGATTTGGTTCGTTTATTTCTACTGTACGAGCCTCAGCTCGAGTACATGTGTCTGTTACTCTTGATTTCATTCGTTTTTCAGTAATAAACCATTTGAGATAAAATCAGAATACACTGTGGAACTACACATTAATGTACAGTACATTAGATACTATATATAAAGTAATTTTCCCTTCAATCATTTATAAGTTATTTAAAGATGAAGTTAAGTATGAAAAAGATGGATGTTAAATATGTCAAAACCATCTTATAATATATCAATTTCTATAAGAAACTTGTTGGAGAGTGCAAAACAGAAGAAAATCACAATGTTCCCGCCATTTATACTTTAAAAATGTATTAAAATGTGGTAGAGTTCTCCCGATATTTACACAAATGCATCTGTATGCTACTGAGTGTAATTAAAAAAAAAAAAGATAATGTTAGTTAAATATGACTGACAAGGAACATTGGGGCATTTGTTAACCATCATGATTATAGCATAGCAGTGGATTAACATGTATTCTCTGACTATGGTTAGTTTGGTGAAATTGTGGAAGTTAAATGTGGCCACTCCTCCAATAAAGTGTATGAATGTTTAAAATTAAAATTAAATTTGGGCAACACTGGTTCATTTTCATGTCCATAATGCCAAAAGTACTGTTAGAAAAGTAAAAACCAAAAAAAAGAAGCTCCATTTTCTTCACTCAAAAGAAAATTTGCCAAGGTTTTTCAATAATTGATGAGAGTTTTTTCACATTTAAGGTAAATTAAAAATTCTTATTGATGAATTTGTTCATTCATACAACCGGTGGATTTGATAGTTTTCTGTGAAAAATAGGATGTGAACGTGAAGCAAACAATGACATGATCAACTAAACTTGACATTTTCCTAATGATAGTGGACAAAACAAGTCCGAATAGCAGAAAAACAACAACATGATCAAATCTCTTAATGGTGTATTTGTTGCAGTAAACAGAAATGACCACTAGAGGCCACTGCAGGAGAGGTCTGATAACTTCATCAGACAGCTGCCACTCTCAAAGTCTGCGGCAGTGAGGAGATAATAACTCCTATTTTTAGCAGAACTTCGCGACAGATTGAGCAGCTTAAGAGTGATCACTAACACGGAAATAAACACCAACAATTCCTCGGCAGAGTTTGCATGGATGCTCTTAGAGAAATGTGGCCAATATGCCCACAGGTATGCGTTGAGAGGCTGCTATTAAGTAAAGAGCAGCTTCAGAATGAACAACAGCGAGCTTAACATGCTGAAGAATTATATTTTCCTTACATAAAGTGCTGATACTTCCATGGTAAGTTTTATATTTAATGCTTATGAGTGAGGCCTATGGCCAGTTTGACATAAAAAGAAGAAAAAAGCGGAGAAGCAAACTATTGTAAAACAAACAGCAAAGCAAAACAAATCAGTATAATTTTTTTAACACGGCTTCTTTGCTTCCGAAAAACACAAGATTAATACAAGCGTCAACTTTCATGCTTTCACAACCTCATCCCCAGTATGCCTAACAATTACATTAAGATTATAGCTCTATAGCTGAGCTCTCCTCGGAGTGTTGCTGCCACCTGCTGTTCAGTTTTGGCTCTCAGCGTTGTCTTCTGTTGTCTCCCTCATCATCGCGTCCACTGACTGAGAAATAAGTCCAGCAAAACTGCATGACAGGGCACAACACCTGTTAACACAGCCAGACAACCACGTCAACATGAATCTAATTAGTGAGGCACTATCAGCTCCGCGCTGCTCAAAACAACCTGATTAATAATTCCTTGCTATGAGAGGCCTCGTGCCTCACCTCGTTGGTTGTCTGAAGACGAAACCGACACCAACGACCGAAGACGCACCTCTATACCATTAAAACTCATTAATCACAGGGTTAATTCTCTGTAACCGATGGTGACGAGATACTCTGGTGTGTATGTGTGTGTGTGTGTGTGTGATATCTGAGAGGTAACCTGAGTTCGCCTCTGGCCTAGAAGATGAGCATCTTCATGCTCTGAGCGAACACGTAAGCCAGAAGATGCATTGTGCACTGACGTGGTGTCAGATGTACATCTGCTGGTTTCCCGTAATGAGAGACGACAAGTACAGAAACTATAGAAGAGGCGGAGGGAGGGAGGGAGGGAGGGAGGGAGGAAAGAGACAACCACATGTATCATAGAAGAAAACTTTCTTTCACTCTAAAAAATAGAAGCAGAGAGATTTGACACTCGTTTTCAGACCTGAAGTCCTCCACTTCAATGCAGATCTGTAATCCAAGACAAAGAAGGTTCCATCTGCCTTTATCTAACTGGACTACATCAACATGCAACTTGTTGGAGATAAAAAAATATTTAAAAAAAAGAAAAAATCAGAAAAGAAATCCAGAACAGGCATGAATTTGTGACAATTTTCACTTTACAGGGAAAGTTAGTTTGTGTATTTAGCATGAACGGTGAAGTCGGGGTTAAAAATAAAAGTTCACATGGATCTTACTGGCTAAAGATTCACACCTCATCTAAATCTGTAAAGTTTTTTGCAAGAATATTGATTGATGGATTTATTTGTTTTTTTTAAATAAAGGGGTTTTTTTTTCAGTGGAGCAGTCAATCAGATTTTTTTTGAATTTTGAATAAAAAAAATGTTTTCGTTCTAAATCACAGAAACTAAACTGAGAAGAGCGCAACAAAAATGAAATTGTGAATCCCTGCAAATGTTTTGAGATGCTTGCTGTCCCCCGTATTCACTTGAATGAAGAAGATGAACTATAAACGTAGTGAATACTATGTTAACCTTTCAATGAAATTAACTTAAATAAACTGCTAAATAGCTGCGTTGAGCTCAACGTGCAGCAAAAATCAAAAGCAAAAAATGAAGAATTGACTTTGTCGTTATGGTTCCTGGTGTTTCTGTCTGACGCGCTGACCAGTTAGAGTGTGATGCAGCTGGTTGAGGTCACATGACGGCTCAATACAAGGCATTAAAAAATAGATTATTTCTTTGGATTCAGTGAGTTCAAAACTTGAATTCATCTTTGTTCACAACAAATCCTATAAAGGCGAAACTCACAGAAATCCCCCAAACGAAGACAAGTCCCATTGTCTGTGTCTCTCTGAAGGTTGAAATGTAATAAATCAACCGACGGTTATAAGAGCATTTACAACGTTACATGGTGAAAATGACCTGAATCTTTTCATCACATGTGAATTTCCAATCGATTGATTTAGCCAAATTGGCCAACTGGTTCAGAAATTACTGTATTCGCTTAAATTGGTCAGATTTGTTTTATTTTTTTTAACCTCCAAGTGTGTATTTCCTCACATAAATGTACTATGATGCTTTAATGAATCTTAATTTTGCAAGTTGATGGTTTAGTTTTGAAGTAACTTGTGCGTGTTGGTATAATTCACGATAAAACTAAAAAAAAAAGAAAAAAAAGAAAAACTCTTTCAGGAGATGACGAGTCTGAGCAAGCTGTCTGTTTTGGTTGGTTTCATTCTGTGGGGGCTGAATGTCTCGGGGGGGTGAGAGTCGCTGCTCAGCCTGTCAGCCTGAGACACAGACGTCCCTGAAGTCTCTCCTCTCCTAGTTGCTTCACTTCTCTTTGCTCCCTGCTCTCTCCCACTCACTCCTGTTTTTGCATCGCTCGCATCACCGCCGACATCATTTCCTTTTCATGCCGATTTCCTGTTTCTACTTGTCTCCTGCTTTAACTTTAATCTCCCTTGATTTTTATTTTCCCACTCAAACACGGCTTCCTCGCGCCGCGGCGCCACACGTCTGACCCGGACGCTGACAGATGCTGCGACGGCGAGGCCTCGCCGCGCCGCGCCGTGTCGTGTGTCACTTCTCGCCATGTGAGTGACGGGATGCGATGTGATACCGTGGCAGATACAATGGCGGCACCGATTGGGTGTTCGTCAGAGCTCCGGCTGACCGTGGCCGTATCTGTTACGGATTACACTTTCGTAATGTTTCCCAAAGTAAAAGACCTTTAATCCTCTCAAACAACACGCCACCGCCATCCTTGGCTTCACTCCCTCGTGCGTTGCAGCCACTTCCACGGGGGGTTTTATTTTTTGTCGGGGTTAATGTTGTTGGTTTTGCTGAATTGACTTTAACTTGGTACCGCGGGAGTCCGGTGAGGTCAGAGGTCAGGGCCGTGAAAGAGAGACGGTCACAAGAGCTGGAGCACCGAGCTTTGAATTCAAATAGGAGGCTTAGAGTTTCAATCAAGCCCTTCAATCGAGACATCCAATCAGCCAGAGAGCTTGATGAAGAAACTGAAATGCCAACACGCACGCGTGCACGGACACACGAGCGCCACACGCACGCACGCACACACACTCACATACACACACACACATTTATTGCACAGTTAAATCTTCCACACCGATGACCTCAACCCTCACACACACCCTTACCTGTCCGAACACGGAGTCCACTATAGGCAGCAGGTCGACAGGCTCCACCTCCTTCTCTCTCTCCCTCTCTCTCCTCTGCGGTCCCTCCATCATCTCCTCCAGCCTTTCGTCCAGCGTCTCTCCGTCCTCCGCCGCCTCGGCCGCCTCGGCCGCCGTCGTCTGGGGAGGCGGCTTGGGTTTCTGGTGGCGTGGAGGCTGCGGGGTCACGGTTTGGATGTCACCGGAGCTCCCTCCCTGCCCGTTGTTTCTCTTCTTCTGCTTCTCCATCTTCTTCCTGATGGCGGCCTGCACCTGAGGGCGCACAGGGGTGGAGGAGCGGAGGGTCTCTGAGGGCCAATATACACGAAGCCAAGGCACACACAGTTCAGCTTTAACAGTGCAATGCATTAGAGATGAGGTGTTGTGGTGCTCAGCAGCTCAGACTCCCTGAGACGGCAACCTGTTTTATTTTAAAAGAGACATAATGTGTCAAACAAATACACTTCAGCATAACCCCGAAACATCCTGCAGGTCATGAGGTCACGTCATGACATGCATCTTTTTCCCGTCCGAAATGTAAAAAATTAGCTATTGGAGAAATTCAGTTTATCACTAATTTACAACATAGATTTCTAACAAGAAACCAAATATTTGTTTTTTATGTAAGACAAACATGAAATCTTTCTTATAATTATCATTATGTTTTCATACAAATCCTCTATTTTGGTGAACATTTTTCATCATGCAGAACTGAACTAAAACATAAAACCTCATCTGAGATCAAACGTGAATCAGACATGCAGGAAACCAGACAAAGATCACTTTCATGAGAATTAACAGATTGATAGAGAGAGAAAACCCCCTGCACAGCCACACGTTTGTCTGAATCTGCAGTGTATATATACATATATACACACATATATACACAAATATACATATATAAATATACGCGTGCTCCCTGTTCACACACCTGCTTTGCACTCCTCTCCGGTGGCACGCTCATCGCTCCAGCACCGCCTCCTCCTGTGGTCGGCTCGCGAATGATCATGAACATCTCGGTGTCACAGCCTCACGTCGCTACGCTCTCTCTCTCTCTTCCTCGCTCACTCTCCCCCTCCCTCACCCTCTCCAGTCACTCTTCTCTCCTCAGCACAAGCTGAGCTTGTTTTTATTTGGAGTTTCTTTCACTTTAATGTGTCAAAATTCTCCACAAAGTCAAAAAATTGTGGTTATTAAATTAATCAATGAGTCTCTTGAAGAAATTAGAAATTCAGCTTAATTTGGTTTTCTTGAAGATTTTTGCTCAATTTTCGTTAAAAATAAAAATAAAGATGAGAGGATATATAAGAAGTTTTCAGGAATGAATTCAAGCTTGGATCTTCTCCCTGGTTCCTTCCTATCTCCCCTCTTGATCAATGTCTCCTCCAGTTGTCTTGCTCAGAGGTTCCTGGGGCTCCTGTCCATATCTGTCTCTCGGTGTGTTGCAGGCGAGGAGGTTTTTATCATCAGCCGCCGTCTCGGTTCCGGGATTGAGTTCCTGCGCCTCTGCCCTCGCTCGCTATCTCCTGATCCTTTAGGTGACACCCTATACCTTCCGAACTTTACCTCCCTCACGTTATCTACCTGTAAGACATCGACCTCTCTCTCTCCTTCACTTCCTTATCCACCTTTTCCCCTCCATCACAGGTAAACACTCCTCCTCCTCTTCCTCCTCCTCCTGCTTTGCTCCCTGCCACCTTCATGTCTTCATTTACCTCCAGACACTTGAGGGAATCGGTGATGTTTGCTTCAGGTGTCTTCAACCTGCAGCTCTGGAGCAACACGTGGATGTTTACGTTTCTCTGTGGCGGCTCAAAATTACACGTAAACAATCTTTTTTTTTTATGTTATTGTTATTGTTGTTGCACAGCTGGTGATGAATGTCCTGTGAGTAAACACACCTCTGGTGGAAATCAAACCCTGAATAAATCAAAATAAAGTCTCAGAGAAAAGTAGCGCTTGGTTCAACATTCACCTGCCGTCACGACCTTTAACCTGCAGGTTTGATATGTAGATAGAAACAAACAACTGAAATTTATGCTGCTTCTAAATCTGTTAAACTCTCCTAAAACAGATAAAAGCCCAACACAGCTTACAATAGCTGAAAAGAAAAACACAAATTTTGTTGTTAAAAGACTTCAAAAGGCTAAAACAAACAAAACTGATGAAACTATAAAGATGGCTAAAAGAGATGAATAAATAAAATGACTCAACCTGCTCAAACTGTTGAAACTGTGAAAATTACTCATAATTATTGCTAAAATGGCTTTCAAAAATTGTCTCAAAACTGTTAAAAACAAAAACAACTAAATTAGGCTAAAACATCAAAAGGAACTGAAACAGTCTGATCAACTAATTTAAACTGCTAAAACATGTAAAAATAAATAAAAAGCCTTTAGATTTTCTCTCCACTTAAATTTCAAAAATTCAATCTTAGTTTCATTTAAATATGGAAAAAAAAAACGGTGTGAATTATTGTTCTGAAGTTTGAATGTTTTCCAATTCTATTATTTCATTTGATGAGAAGTGAGTTCTTTTAGTCATAAAGCTTGCATCTTTTTTTTTTCTTTCATCCCCATTATTTTTGTTAAAGTAAGTGTGTTTGCTCTGTGTAGTTCTCCCTTTCTTTCAATCCACCCAACTTCATTTGAAGCCTTTGCTGTAACACAAATTGCCCCCCCCCCCCCTCCTTCCCGGGGGATTGAAAGAGGTGAAGGGATGCAACAAACTCGGCAGCTGTGTGATGATGAAAGGCTTTTGTTTCACCTCAATGTTGTCCTGCATGCATAATCTCATCCGACAAGCATGGCTGAACATGCACACACAGGTGAACATGTCACCGCCGACCTCTATTTTTAGACACGAACGTTCACGCGAGTGCGTGAGCGTCGCGCTGCGCTTTCATCTTTGCAGTATAATGCGACTGTTTTTTTTTTTTTTTCTTTACTACATACACTCACTCTTCATAACTGAAATGTCCCGTCGCTTCCTCTCGTCATCTCTCTCCCTTCTTCCACCGGGAGAGAGAGAGAGAGAGAGAGAGAGAGAGAGAGAGAGAGAGAGAGAGAGAGAGAGAGAGAGAGAGAGAGAGAGAGAGAGAAGGTGTTGGAAAGCTGATGAATTGGATCACTTTTACCCCTTTTGCCCTTAACTGCCTCAGCGGAAATCCGTCCTGCCCCTCCTGCTGTCTCACTCCGCATCTCCCGTTAACCTGCATTAAACATTTGTCATTCAAGCTGAAACCCTAATCGTGCATATGGATCCAGACTCGGGCCCAATGTATAGTTTGCCGTCTCTCCAGTTCCTAATGAGGTTTCCATTAATCACATCAACCCGGTCCAACCTGCTTCAGCCCCTCGCTTCTTCATTGATTATTGACGGGATGGGAAAGGTAAATTCTTCAATGAAGGCAGAAAAGAGATCCGGTACAGAAAAGAGAAGCTACACACAGCTGATGGTGGGGGGATGCTGCGTTGGGTACACGTGAAAGCAGTGATAAAACTTTCCTCGACACGAGAGGCACCTCGAGCGTCTCAGAAAGTGCTGAAAGACTTCAATGAACTGATAGCGGGCGTGATGTCGATGTCCAGGCTGGTGTCACTGCATGTTGATCAACCATCAATAATATCTAATTACAGATCAGGACGGTTAGAGGAGAGCCGCACACAACCCTGACAGGTAAAGGTAGATGACTCCCGGAGATTAGATACGTTTTATTGAGGTCAGACTGATTCTCATTACTTATTTGTTCGTAATTGTAGTCACAGGTTACCCGGCTGCTCGCCCTGCACAATGAGCTTGGGGGTGATTCGCCTTGTCCAACTGGTCCAGGAGTGAAAGAAGGAGCTCCGTACGGGTCGGTGACAGGTAAACACCGGAGCCAGGATCCTCTCAATCAACTGATTATTCAGTGGCATCGATCAAAAGCTTCGCTTGTGTTGGTTCCATTTAAAATCACCCTCATCAACAAGCATGAACTAATTAAAGCATCTTTTATTGTGAAAGTGCTTATGATCTTCAACATGACAATGACGAATGGGTATATGATCTAAATACATTCCTTGACTTTAATTACAGGATTTAGGATTACCAACAGTGGGATAATAACCATCACTTAAATGTGAGTAAACGATTTTGCAGGATGTTGAGATCGGTGCAGAACTTATGATGATCATGAAAACTTCCAGCCCTTCAACTTTAAGCGTCTCAAAATCCCACAAACATGATGTAGTACTTTGTCCTGCTGCTGACAAAGACTAACAATACTTAAATGGTTGACAATATGATTCTCATAATTATTTCATTAAGTGCTCTAGTTAACCCTTTCATAAACACTCACTAATAAATACGTGAGAAGAAATTTCAGTATTCAGTCATAATGTCCAACAATATCATTTGTTATTTGCAATAAAAGCTGCTGAAAGTGTCCAAAGTGTCTTTTAGAGGAAGTGTGAGTTACTTTCTGCACAAACAGGGAGGAAGACGTGTTTTTCCAAGCCAAAAAAAGACATTGCTGTATATATGTAAGCTTAAAGTAGGGGGGGAGGTCAGGGTGTTTTTTTATTTAAATTTTTCAGAAATCCAAAAATCCTCCACGATCATTAACTCACCACTGTTATTTTGACAGGACCTAATGAAGTCATCAAATATGAGCAAAAATATATTATAATAGTTATTTTTCTGCTTTGCTTCACAAAAAAATGAATCTGATAAATTCGTTAAAAAAAACAATTTCACTGAGTCTCTTCGTGTTTTTATCATGAATAGGCATTTCCTTCTTATTCCAAAGAGATTTGGCCCAAATCAGACCTGCCGAACGGGGAGGGGAAAATGTGTTTTGAATCACAATTTTAAGAAGAGATCTTCTCTAAATGCTTTAAGTGTGCAGCAGCTGGATGAACGCCGGCTTCCATATGGTTCATAAAAGCTCAAAGTGGCTTTGTAAACAGCTCTGCAGGACAGCAATGTCAGTTTAGGGCGCCCTCTAGTGGAAGCAAATGTGACAGCAACCTGGGTGTGAGATTCAGTGATACTATTCTGCAGGTTTTTCAGTCTTTCCCTGCTCACACGCTGACGTTGATAACTGGTTTTCTCCTCAACTTTCCTACAGAGTTTGATGACGATACACTTGTTCAATCAAGATGCGTTGAAGGGGAAATACATATAAAGAATGCAGGTAGTGGCCCTCCTGGATTTGACGGTTATACCGTCAGAAACTGTTTTTCAAAACAAATTACAATTCATTATTAGCATTTTGAAAACTGTCTTTAAAGCTTGAGCGCATATTATTCAGCCAATTACTAATTTTCAGGAGTAATCAAAGAATATGAAATATAAAGAAAATAATGTTTCTGTTGCTCACTGGGATGATGACGATGTTGAATATAAACTAAAACACAATCAGTTGCAAAATACTACACACATGCACACACACTATGCAAAAAAAAGGAACAGAAAACGGCACATTTTTGGTAACTACCTCTGGTGAACAATAATATTTTAATATTTTAAGTTGTGTAATCCTTGTAAAGCCATTCGAAGAACCTTTTTCCAAATTATAAAATCTTACATCACAATACACAGAAGAGCATATTGTGTGTGACTGATCAAAGAAATAGCCCGTGACCTAAAAATATAGAAACAATTTTTTGTTGTTGTTGTAATAACCAGTTAACAAACACACTGGAGAACATATATATATATATATATATATGCAATAATAACAACTTGGTGATGCGATTGAGAATTAACATATTTTCTTTCTTTCATGGCAGCTTGCATTCAAGATGGTTCTCAGTTGCATTGAAAATAGATTTCACATTTAAATTTTAACAAAATCTATCAAATAGAATCGATTTGGCAACCATGCATGACACATTCCCCTAAAGTGTTTCTTCCAGTACTAACACCTCGGCTCCAGGAACATGGCACCAGTTAGTATTCACAGTAGCAGGAGGGTATTGGTGTAATCCACTCTAAATAAAAGAGCACTATGTAAGAGTGTGTTCATCATAATGAAGGATGATGGCCGACTCTGCAGCACTGCGGCTGATCAATGTGTTCTCAATAAAGACAATTGTGATGCAGCTCAGAGGAATACGACTGTTCAAGCTTCGACAACACAAATTTGTTAGTAGGATCAGTTCATCGAGTGTTTTTGGTCCTTTCATAGGGTTTGTGGGAGTCATTTGTTCTTTTTGCTCAGAAGATGCATCGACGCTCAAGATATGACTCTATTAGCTGCTGAATCGCTGTCATGCGTTTGTGTGTCAGTCCTGCTTTGAAAAGACAAAACGTCTACCCCCAGTGTGGCTTGGCGATACTGAGGGGCTCTCGGTTGACTCCGTTGATGATTGGCCAGGGGTTGAAGTAGGGGAAAACCGGCTCTTCGAATTTTGCGTCGTAGAAAGTGAAGAGGTGACTCATGTCTCCGGCGTCATAAAAGGCCACTTCGCCTCTGCCGTAGTCCAGATAGACGCCCACCCTCCTGGGCGGCTTGGAGGGATGTAACAAGCTCTCCTCTGAGTCGGTGCAGGCTTCGTAATCACTCGTGCCATTGCCGTTGTCCCTCAGCACCAGCGTCCAGAAGCCATCGTCCGGACAGAGGCTGATCTCCTCCTTCCTGTTGACGGAGGCCCGCGCCACGCCCAGGCCCCACGCCGTCTTGGCGCCGACCTCCACCTCCCAGTAGTGTCTGCCCGAGGAGAACGCCTCCGAGCCCAGGACAATGTTATAGAGGGTGAAGCGCTCGGGGTTGTTGGGCAGGTCCGTTTGTATCCGTCCCACCTGGACGCTGGTGCGGCAGGGAGAAACCCACAGGCGCGGGTAGGCCGTGTTCGGGTCAAGGGTCACCGCCGTGACTGCTGGGAAAGCAGGAGAGCGAGGAAAGAGGCACAAATCAACGACGGCAACAACAGATGTGTTTAAACTGTGTGACCCGAGAGGGAACTTCAGCGGGACACCGAACGCCGACCTGCGCAATGCGTGTAACACGAGCTCGATAAGTGCATCAGCTAACATGGATCCAAATTAAAAATAAATGATGTCGCTCCAGAGATTCATTTAACTTGTGTGCGTCGGTCTAATTTTACACACTTAACAACCATGTGGAAAAACAAGCACACAGCGCTCACTATTTTAAACACTTTCAACAGATATATGTATTTATATATGCACCACAATATGTCTTTTCTAACACGTTCAGTGGTTTAAGAGCAGATGCTGCCAACGGTTACAAACAAAGTAAGTTCCTAATACACTTTTTTTTTTTTTAACCAGGAAGTCAAATCAAGATAAAGATTTCCGTTGAAAAGGAGACCTTGCCAGGGTTGCAGTCAGTATAAAATTACAAGACAAAACCTACGTGAATAGAAGTATCACAATAAAGAACACAAATAAACACAAAGCAGAGTAAAATATATGTAATTACAATACATTTTTTTTATATAATTATCATCATCATCATCAAGATATTTCAACTCCTCCTGGCTCAGTCTATTTTTCATGTATTTATTTTTAAAATCTAATAAGAAATAAGTGATCACTGTGATTTTAAATTTTTTTGTTTTAACACTTGTAACCCAGTGCTCTGAGCATCGTCTCACCTGGCTGGAAAATGGAGCTCATTTTCCTCCAGGTCCGGTACTGCAGAGGTCCCAGATACTCGGCAGACTGCAGGTCCACGCTGACGTCGGCGGGACGCTCAAACAAACCCTCGGCACTGAACGAGATGCGGAGGGAGGAAAGGTGAGGTAGAATCAAACATGTTTTGGGTTTTTTTTCTGGAAACAGTAATAAAAACATTTCATGGAACAAATGATGCAGGAAACAGTTCCGTGCAGCTTTAACTATCTTAGTGGGCGTGAGACCATATTTGGTAACTTGTACATTTCTTCCCGTGTCTTGCTTCTTAAAATGATCTTTAATGATAACTGGAAATGTCAAAGCATTTTATCAAGGGCTTAAGTCTATGTCCAAAATGTACATTCTTCTATTGGGAAATTTAAAAGAGATGTGGAATTGAAATAATGGTAACCAGATCTTTACTTTCCATATTTATGTACCTTTAAAAGTAACAAATGTCACTTTTCTATACTCTTATTTGGCTTTCTGCTTGACGTTGGCAACTCGTTGGCACAATTATACGTGACCAAGATGAGTCACCAAACCACACTATTACATTCACATCCTGTTTCAACAAGACTTAAAACCACTTGCGAAACAAAAACATCATTTTTTTTCGATGCCATCTTATGCTGGGAAACGATCCCACAGTCATACAGCCAAGAAGCTGAGTGATCTCATTAAATCACAGTCCAGGAATGATCTTATTGAGAAAAAAAAAGAGAGAAGATACTCACCCTCCAATGAAATCTTTAATTCCCTGAAACAGATCAGAACAGGCCTTTAAATTTCAAAATAATTCAGCCTCTGCTGCAACTCCCTGATTTTCTGTAATCTAACCCCAAAAAAATCTATTCTACGTTTTGTGTTTCCTCCTGGCTCGTCTCTTTTCTTTACCTTGAGCTGCTCTGGGTTTTCCTCCTCCCCGAGTTTGATCTGCAGTTGGTCAGCCGTGTTTTCCAGTTGGCTGATCTGTTGCGTCGCCTGCGTCAGCGCCTCCTCCAGCTGCTTGAGTTTCTCCTCTTTCTGCTTCTGCAGTTTCTCCTTGACGCGCTCCTCCTCCTCGAGGAGAAACTCTCTCAGGCGGTCAAACTCTGCAGTGACCAGCTCCTCTAGGTCTCCGGCGCGCTCCTGAAATACAGCAAGATCCCGCATGTCATTTGGAAATCCTTCACCTGCTTGGAAACAGAAACTATTCAAATTAGATGTCTGATCTGGACTGAGTCTTATTTTCTTTTTTTTTTATTATTAGGAAGCTTAAAATATGCTGGAAATATAGAATTATTTCAGCTCAGCTATTAACCACAAGACATATCTTGTAAGTATGATGCAAAGGTTAATTTCCTGTCAATCTATCTCTCATTATTCAACTGGAGAAAACCCGGGTATTGCAGTGATGATGCACAAAAGTGGCATTACTTATATTTTACTTAATACTTGTAGTGAGGCGCTCAAAGATGTTGGGTATTTATAGGCAACACAAAAGAAGCCACACAAACTAAAGTATTGCGTAACACGTGTGTTTTTGAAAGATGGAGATCTCTACACTTGTGTCATCAAACATTTGCAGGAAGCGACAAGTTGACAAAGTTCCCCTAAGCCCCGCTTACCCACATCCTGTCACGCTGACACACAGAGAAGTGAAAATCTGAGAATCTGCACATAAACTGGGTCAAACACACACACACACACACACACACACACACACACACACACACACACACACACACACACACACACACACACACACACACACACACACACACACACACACACACACACACACACACACACACACACACAAAACTGACTGAGGGGAAAAGGAAAAAGATGAGTGCGGCGACCTGCAGCAGAGAGATGGGAAATTATCTGTTATCTGTCCGCTGCAAACACTACCCTCATATCTCCTTCTTCAACAACACAGGCCTGGAGTGGAGGCCAACCGGGATCAGCCGCTATCGCCGTTTGTGAGACTGTGCAGTGAGCAGGTTTGAGCTGAGTCGTACATTCTGTACATGTGCGAGTGCGCTCCGCCGGGCGCGAGGACGGTAAACTCTCTCCGTGACACGTACGGATATTTAACCCCCCCCCCCCCCCCCCCCCCCCCCCCCCGTGAGCCGCAACGGCGATGAGTGACGGCCTGTTAAGTCACCTCCCGTCACGCTCAGAACAAGTCAGCCAACAGTCTCGGCTGTCGGGACAGGTGGAGGTGTCGGAATGCAGGTGACCCGTTGCCTAGCAACCGGGATTTCTGGTTAAACATGCAGGACGCCGAGAATATTTTTTATTGCTTTGTTATAGCCTGTCAAACACTTGACTAATGCTGACAAAAGAACTACTGTAGTTAAATACTGCAGTTTGTGGATCTCTGTTGTCATTTTCATTTCGTAGTATTTCACCTAATTCTACTTATTCATCCATTTATTAACCTACTCTTCATTCAAATTGTATAATTCTCTATTCATTATGACGTTCCATCTGGTTTTCAACATACATACTATTTCTTTTTGGGAGGGGGGGGCTGTGGCTCAGTTGGTAAAATAGAGCTTGTTCCCATGTCAAGGTTGGTGGTCCAATCCCTCATCTCGACCTGCCAAAGGGCCCTTGGAGGTCAACAGCGAAACACAAATTGCTCCCAATGGAGGTCAGGCATTCAGGAACCTTATATTTGCACGTCAGATGCCATCAGTGTGTGTGAATGTGACGTCCTGTGATAAGAAAGTTGCTTTTCGATCAGTGAAGCAGTAAAAAAGCTCGATATGTGAAGCCAGTTTACCATTTGCCTTCTGAAAAGCACATCTATTTTTTTTTTTAACCAATTTCCTGAAAAAGTTGACTTGGTGTTTTGTCCACACTGGTTGTCATGAAGCACTTTGAAGAACCTGTACGAAAGCGTGACGGTGAATAAATCTTGATGGCTTAAAACAGACGACGCACACGTTTCTTGGTACCTTAATGTGGAGGATCTTCTCGTTGGTCTCTCTCTGGAAGACATTGGCCTCCTCCGACTGGAGCTGAACTCTCTCGAGCGCCACAGAAAGTTTGTCCTGAAAAATCACATGCGATACGTGACCGATAAGCCGCGGCCAATGAGATTACACTCAAAAAGTCCAGTTAATTTGATCGCCGAGTCACTCTGGACAACAACATCTCATTAATCGGAGTCTTATGATGGTAACCCAACCTCCCCCTGAGCTCTCTGCCCCACAGGCTCAAGCAAAAACTGGAATTTAGCACCGGCAAAACATGTCGAACTACACAGAGAGGCCTTTCAGAGAGAATCTTCAAACAGACGGCGAAGTTAAAACTATAGAGGAGGGCTCAGAGCTGACACGGGCCTGCAGGATTCCCATAAAACACAAAATACCAGAAGGTTGCCGGGGCAAAGAGGGAGGGTACCTTCTAAACATTACCCCCATGTCAACTCTTACTATGGCTAGTTTAGTTTGTGTTTTTCAAACTGTAAAAAACTCTGAACAAGCTGTGAAGCTAAACAAGTATTTATTAGTCCACATCTCTAATAAGTTATCACACTTTAAGATCCAAATCTGTAACCCTGAAGAGATGCTGAGTGTAAAACACATAACAAAAACTCACATCACTGTATTAAAAATCATATTTAATGGCAATTTTATGTAATCGTACTCCTACTGAGTTACAAATTACAGTGTAATCTGCTTTTCACTATTCCAACCTTATGATCTGCACTCTTTCAACAGAGGCACTTGTTGTTCTATAGAAGTGCACAATGTGACTTTATTTACTTTGTGGTTTATCTGAAAACTGTATTATGAGAGGAGATCATCTGTATTGATCAAACAGAACAAATGCAATATGAAAAGCGTTTTTTTTAAAGAGTACTTTGTATTTCTACTTCAGTATCTCCCCCAACAGAACTTTTAGTTGTAATTTAGTCAAATCCAGGCAATGGAAGTTGATTTACTCTTTCCACATTTCCTGGAAGCAAACTTTTTGTCGCCTGGGGGAAACTGGGAGCACTCGGAGAAAGGAGGGCCTGAAGCCAGGCAATCCCACCCTACCTTGTAGATTTCAAAAGCCTCGGTAATGGGGATGACATTGTGGGTCTTGTGGTCCCGGGACATGCCGCACACCAGACAGATGGGGAGTTGGTCGTCCTCGCAGTACAGCTTCAGCTTCTCCTCATGCTCCTCGCACATATCAACACCCAAGTGCGGCCAGTGGCCGATGGACGAGGCCACACTGCTCATACTGGACCCGGGCTCACGCTCCTCGGGCATCTCCAGCGCTCCTTCGTGGTCCCACCCGGACGTCCCCGCCGCCGCCGCGTCCATGACCCGGGCTTTACGCACACTGTCCACCACGTTACACAGCAGCGAGTTGGGGCGCAGTTTGCGCCCGCACGACTTCCTACACTTGGGACAACTCGACAGCTCGTCTGCCTTGGCCTCCCAGCACTGGATGATGCACACCTGGCAGAAGTGGTGTCCGCATTCGAGGATGACGGGGTCGTGAAACAGCTCCAGACACACCGGGCAGGTGAGCTCCGACTGCAGCTCCTCAAGCGCGTTGGTGTCCGCCATTCTCCGCCGCCGCGCGCATAATCCTGAGCACAGAACGCTGGACGGCAACTCGCTCTGCGACAAGTAAAGGCTCGACTGTTACAGTTCTCACCGAGGGATGGGAGTGGCCTGACAGCTGAGCAAATGTTTTCAACAAAAGATGCGGAAGGCATGCAGGGACAGGCTCCGCGCAGAAGCTCAACGGAGCTGCGCGACAGGACGTACGTCAGGCACGACTTTAACCGCCAAACTGGTTTTCTCAGCTGTAACAGAACGTATGAAGCGCATTCCTCCACGAATAAAGATTTTCTTCTCCACTTAACAAAGAAACTACACCCAAATACAGATGGCGTGGACAAAGGAGGAATGTTTTCTAACTATCGCGTCAGGGGATCAGATAAGCGTTTGAATTGTGTGTTGAGTAAAGTAAACTTATTTCACCGTGGAAAGTTCAAATACACACACCCACAGCCTCTGATGTGTTCCTTTGGTGTCTGAGTCACCAAAACAAGTAACGAGACCGGCCAGCTCGGTAACTTCCCTTTATGTGTAAACTACTACTCTTAATATTACATTATGTATTCATTCTTGGATCGTTAGAAATCACATGCAATCTTTAATGACCGCAAATAAAGAAGTATTACTCCAGGAAAAGGAAGTTTCACAGACTTGAAAGTTTCAGTTTTCATAAGTCTGTCACGGTCCTGCCAAATGTCATACTGTCAAGTCTCCACTAGATGGAGATGAAGAGTCACTCATCACTCAATCAGTCTTCTATCCTGCTCAGGGTCACGATCTTCCTCAAACTGACTGACGTGTCTTCTGCTGAGCTTAATGTGTAAATCAGTCAGCCTGACCCAAGGGAGGCTGACAGCTCAGCTGACGTGACGAAGCAACACTGAAACATTACAGCATTTCGCTCACGAAGACAAGCCGAACTCAAAAAGACACAGAGCAACACAGCAACTCCTCATTGCTCTATTTGCACTGACTTGTACTCCACTGCTTCCAAAGAAGTAACTGTAATCAATCACTGTGTTTTCATTAGCTCGCCTAACACTGGTCAATAGTAACATAATGAGAAAACCTGTATTCATCCATCTTTAATGCCCACTCTGTCCTTAGTGTCTCTCTCTGCTGACACAGTTTAAAAACCAGGTTAGGCTTCATAGTGGACAGGAGGAACAAACATCCATTCATCTCCTATATTGTTTTACATTGATTGGGGGCGCACTTTGCTGGAGCCACTCCCATGTGACTGGGAAAGTCTGGGTGCAGAATGAACAAGCCGCCAGCACATCACAGTTCAACCTGTCCTCAATGCAAACTTGTTCCCAACGTCACAATAAAACTCACGAATGAGTCTTTGGATGAATTGCAAGGTTTATTTCTTACCAATGTGACCAAAACACAAACATACAAAATACTCAACTGTCAATTATATTGTCGGAAAAAAGACAAGGCCAACAGCTTCCATGTGAGTTAAGCAAGAATAAAAAGATAAAAATGTACAATTCATCATCTTAAAGAAGTCCAGGATTTGTACATACATACATACATACACATGAGATGACCTCCAGTTCAAATGGCTGAGATTAATTTCATTATCCCCTCTAAGAAAAAGAAACACTACTTGCAGTTGACTATCAACTTTGGAAAGTAGCTTTCTTTGCTTGACAAAAAATAATCCGTTGTGTATGTGCTTCTCCATATTAATCACTGAGAATAATACAAGAATATAACTGTCACTTTCCGCACCTAAAGTCTACCACAATCAAATAAATGAGAAATTTCTGTTCAAAGTTCCACTGGCGCTTTTGCGGACGAGGCTTTAAAAACACTGGTGGTTTTTAAGCTGCTCCACATCGCTAAAGCCCGTGCCACAGTTGGAGCACTGGAGTGCTGGCTTTTCACCGTTGTGTATGAGCTGGTGTCTCTTCAAGTACTCCACTCGACTGAAGCGTTTTCCGCACGCCTCGCAGCCGTACGGACGCTCGCCGGTGTGAATGCGCTGGTGCCGCTCCAAGTTGCCAAGACGACTGAAGCTGCGTCCGCACTGCAGACAGCGGTGTGGCCTCTCGCCCGTGTGGACCAGGTGATGGCGCTCCAGGGAGCGCGAGTGTGTGAAGCGCTTCCCGCAGATCTCGCAGCTGTGCGGCCGCTCGGCGGCGCAGGCGCACTCGTGATTCTTGAGAGCCCAGGCGTGGCTGAACGTGTTGCCACAGTGAGTGCAGGGGTAGAGACGCTCCTCATCGCCACTGTTCTGCATGTGGGCGCCTCCTAGTGGGCAGGGGTGCTCATCCAGCTCTGCCTCCGAGGTGAAGCCTCCTCCGCACTGTGGGCAGAAATGGAGCAGGTCTCCGCCGCCCTCCTCTTCCCCTCCGCTCTCGCCAACACTTCCTGGAGCGGACAGATGAGGAATATGCTCCGGCTCTCCCGGCTCCACCATGTTGCCTCCAGCAGACGAGTCGCCCTCCCTCAGCTTCTTCGACCAGCCTGACCTCACTGAATCCTTCGCCCTGCCCGGCCCCACGTGCTCTTCCCTGTGCAGAGTGGGCGGCTGAGGGTCCTGCTCGCCATCCTGCTCCATTCCATCCAGACCAATGTACTTTGGGGCCAGGCTGGTCTCACTCCCTCGCACCATCTCCGAGTCGGGGCTGTCGGGTTGAGAAGCTGTCATGGCAGCCTGCTCGCGTCCTCTCTCAGCCCTTAAAGCAGACTCCAGACCCCTGAGCTCCTCCATGGTCATTCCTCCCTCTGACGGTTCGGCCGAGTCCACGTCCCAGTCCTCCTCCTCCGTGTCTCCTGGATGAAGCGTTGGGGGACGATCTGACAAGTCTCCTGAGAATGAGAGAGCTGCTATGAGAAATCATTTCCACTTTCAACCTACTGGCCTCTGACCACTTCACTAACTTGCTTTTTCAATCAATCAGTAAGACGTGAGCTCATTACCTTCACTTTGGGATCTGGAGCCAGAATGAAGGTCCTGGCTGGGAATCTCCATCTTCAAAGCCTCTTTGATGAGCCCGAGAGAGGCAGGTGGATAATTGTCTGTTTGAGAATACTGCGTTGAGAAGCACAGAGAGCTTGAAGTAAACATTTATGTTGACGTGCATCGTGATGTTCATGGGTAAATTTGCAGACGCTCTTTGAGAGCAACCAGTTCACTTGGAGCAACATTCAACATAACTGCACATCACAAAGTTATCAATCGATGCATTCACATTGTGCACAAAATGAAAGCAATGTCATTGAGTAAACTCCATTAAAACATCTTGAAAGATGTCACAGTGACACTCATAACACTCTGAATAATCTGAATATTCAGCTGTGGAAGAGCAGGAAAGAGTTGACGTTTGCCTGTCGAATTGGTTATGTGATGTGATAGCCAAAAGCTTTTCACCCTACCAATAGCATTTTCTCCAAAGGCTTACAGCACTTGAGATCTGAAGGACCCTACTGAGCGACTCCTCTGAAAGCTTAATATCAATTCAATGGCCTCCGTTTTACCCACTACACCTCTGTAGCGATTTGATGTCTGATCTGCACAAAACTCTCATCTCTCCGATTCTGTCAACACATTTTCTTGGTTTATATGAAGCTGCTGAGTTGTGCAGAGATGCTGTGCCACTTTCTCCTCCTACTCCTCCTCCGAGAAAGATCGTCTCCCTCACCTCCTCTTTGATGTTGGTCTTCTCCTCCCCCTCACCACTGAGGCTGCCCTCCCCTTCCTCGTCCTCCGCCATCCCTCCCTCATCTTCTTCATCTCGGGGGAACTGAACGAGGTACATCTCTCTGGCCTCTTTCCCCCCTCTTCTTTCTGCTCCTGATACCATCCCTGTGGCTCCTCTACTTCCTCCTCTTCCTCCTCCCCCGCCACTGCTGCTGCCGCTGCTGCTGCTGCCGCCGCCGCCTCCTCCTCCTCCTCCTCCTTCCTCCCACACACCTTCAGGCCAGGCTTTGCCACAGGCTGCTGCTGGGCCCTTTTTTGACTTGCCTCCTGTGGAGAAGGGAGGGAAATGAAGGAAGGGAGGGTGATGAAGGAAGGGTGGGTGATGAAGGAAGGGAGGGCGGGTGGGAGGTGAAGGAGGGACGAAAAAGTGTGAGGGGGTGCAGGAGAAACGGAGAGCATCAGAAGACAGGAAGGAGAGCGAATGAAATAAAGGGGGGAGAGAGGCAAGTGGGAGGAGATGATTGGAAGGCCAAACGAGAGAAACGGGTGAGATGAGGGTGGAAAAGTAGGAGATGAGGATGACAGGATTGAAGAGGCAGAGGGAAAAGGAGGAAAGGAGAGGGAGAGACCAAAAGGAGCTCAGGGGAGGAGGAGTGAGCATGATGAACGAGAGAGGAGAGGGGGCGTAGAAGGACACACAACAGAGCGGGAAGGAGAGGAACAACACGTGACAGGGAGGAGAGGAGAGGAGAGAGGAAAAAGTGGAGTTTGTGAGGGTCATGGGGGGGAGAAAGAGGAAGAAGAAGAGAGGGAGGGCATGATGAAGGAGACAGATGAAGTAGGATGAAAAAAAAAGTGAAAAGAGGAGATAGAGAGAGCAGAGAAGTGGAAGTGGAGAGGGAGTGTGTAATTATGGTGGGTGGTGGAGGTGGAGAGAAGGAGAAGAGGAGCGGAGGAGGAAAGGAGGCGGGGGAGTGTGTGTGTGTGCAACGTGATGAAGGAGAGAGCAGAGCAGGAGGAGGTGGGGGAAGGGAGAGGAGGAGGAGGAGAAGAGGGCGTGAAGAGAGAGGAGCAGGAAGGGGAGGAGGTAGAGCCGCAGAGACAGAGGAGGAGGTGGGGGCAGGGAGAGAAGAAGGAGGAGGAGCAGGAGGAGGAGGGGGAGAGGGTGTGAAGGAGAGAGCAGAGCAGGAGGTGGGGGAAGGGAGAAAAGGAGGAGGAGAAGAGGGCGTGAAGAGAGAGGAGCAGGAAGGGGAGGAGGTAGAGCCGCAGAGACCAAGGAGGAGGAGGGGGCAGGGAGAGAAGAAGGAGGAGGAGGAGGAGTAGGAGGAGGGGGAGAGGGTATGAAGGAGAGAGCAGAGCAGGAGGAGGTGGGGGAAGGGAGATAAGGAGGAGGAGGAGGAACAGAAGGAGGTGGGGGAAGGGAGAAGAGGAGGAGGAGAGGGCGTGAAGGAGAGAGGAGCGCAAAGGGGAGGAGGCACAGTTGGAGAGACGGAGAAGGAGGTGGGGGGAGGGAGAGGAGCAAGGCAGGAAGGGAGGGAGTGAGCAAAAGCACAGAGGAGTGGGAGGGACAGAATGCAGTGGAGAGAGAGGAGAGGGGGAGGTGAAGGACAGAGGGAGCGATCATGAGGAGGAGGCGGAGGAGGAAGGGAGGAGAGAGGAGGAGGAGGAGGGAGAGATCAGCTCTTGCCAGATGGTTTCAAACAAAACAAGTGCGTCTTCACATAAGCCCTAACTGCATAAAGAGAACACTGCTTCTCATATTAAAAAACACAAATATGTATACGTGTAGGATGTGTTGATAAAGTGCCATTCAACTGATATGGCAGCTGGACACACAGTATACAAGAACGCTGTCAGATCATTATCGAGAGACATGTTCAAGTCATCCACCACAGCGTGGAGAAATACTTACGGCCCAAGTTCACTCTACGTTTCTTCCGACCTCCACCTTCTTCTTCCGATAGCCCTGCGTTGCGGCGGTTGGCGGCCCAGTCCATCCCGTACTTGCGCTCATTTCTCAGCAGGTTCTCCGTGTGCCTCAGTCGCAGTTTGAGCGCGTCGTTCTCCTTCCTGTTGAGGGACAGCTCCACCAGGTAGTCGTTCACAGTCTCCTGGAAGAGTTTGGTGATCTCACAGACCGAGGCTCGGATCAGACTGTCCATGATAGCCGTCAGGTGTGTCTCAAACATGTTCACCGATTCTTCCATCTTCATTACTCAGTGGGGTTGTGGCTGCAGATTTGATGAACAATTCAAAGAGATTCAATGATATCATTATCAAAACCACATCTTACACGTTGTCCTAAATATACTTTGATGGTTACGGTCATGACATGAGCAATGCTTTCTTAACACATTTATATTTGTCTTGGTGAATCAATCTGTGTTTGTTGTTCATTATTTATTTGTGAAATTGCCTGTGTTGTTACCCTTTCCATGTTTTCAATTGTCTGTATATGTCATTTTCGACGGTGTAATGATTCGGGTGGTAATTGTCATGTTATAAAGCCACCGCTGTATTATTAGGGATGCATTTAATACCGTTTTCTCAGTCGGATCACAAAACTTGTATATTATCCTATGTGTGATAAAGCCACCGTTGATACGTGTCGGATCCATACAAATAGCGTCGTTTAACTTTACCAGATAGCTCGCTTTAAAATAAAAAAAACCATAGCAGCGACAGTAATGTCGGACGAGGCTTAGTAACGACGTGGTAATTGCACCTCTGTTACAATTCATTTAAAGACGACACCTTCGCCGCTTATTGACGCAAAGATATCACAGCTGAGTCGACACCGAACACGCAGTCTGCGTCATGTTCGCCTGAGAGTAAACTTGTAACGCTGGTCGACACGCTCTCGTGTCAAAAGTAGAAAGGGAGCAGCAGCCTCAAACGCTGGAAAGTGTTAGCAGCCCGGCTAATGATTTAGCTCGGTACACGTACCGTGTGACAGGAGATACCAGGAGAGGGAACCGCTGCCGTGAACCGACGAAAGGCGGCACGACGTTACAAATCACCGAGGAGCTTGGTTGCCGTTGGTGAGCTCAAAAACGCGTCAACAAAAGAAGCCGCCATCCAACTTCTGCTCCGTCTGCCTCTCGAGCTTTCCTGATCGCCTCCTACGCTGCGCCTTCGAGCCCGCAGGCACACTGCGCATGCGCGCTACCGTAATCACCCGAGTCTGGAGCAGGCGCACGTTAAAAAAAAAAGCACACGTGCCCTCATTTCGAGATTCTTTTACACTTATATATTACTAATTACAGCACCACCATGTCGGGGAGTATAGATTTATAAATAGTTGATCTGACATGACGCAATCCCTTGTAAACTAAACAATTAAAGAAGTTCTATTCTATTCTATTCTAATCTCGTCTAGTCTAGTCTAGTCTATACTGGATTTTTCCATTATTAAATTAATTAGTTAATTAATTAACAATGGATAGACCTTCAAAAAAAAAAAAACATCCCTTTGTCTCGACCAGTTCAGGTCTGGGGAAATCAGAGAGAGGAAATATCAGGTTGGAGAAGAGCAAACAGCAATTGTCAATATGTGAACCAGAAATGCAAACCACAAACTCACAGATATCTGCAGGATGGTAAACATTCAATACACACACACACACACACACACACACACACACACACACACACACACACACACACACACACACACACACACACACACACACACACACACACACACACACACACACACACACACACACACACACACACACAGAAAGAGAGACAGAGTAAAAGAAAGTTCTGCAGATGCATACTATGCAGGCCAGTCAGACTTTTTTAATCTATTAAATTTAATATAAGATATTTTTATGATCATGTTAGTGTTGCCTCTCAAATATAGCTGATTCTCCAAGTGAGGTGCCATACAGCTGAGAACTCCATTCAACCTGCTAAATCTAATATGGCAATAGTAAGGGGTCATGCAATGGCACAATCGGTAGCACAAAGGAAGAAGATTGTGGGTTCAAATATGGGCCAGGCCCTTCTGTGTGAGGTTTGCATGTTCTCTCTCTATGCGTTTGGTCAAAAAGAGTTTTCTGCAAGAAGAAGGTTTTTTGTTTCTTTGTTTTTACAATGTCCCAGCTCTTCTCTTAAAGAATCAACCAGTGCTGTCAGGTTGGGTTTTTCCCAAATTGGGAGATATTAGGCTGAGTTCACACCAATATGATAGTTCCTAAGAGAAAAAGTAAAAACTTGCATATTTCAACAACCTGATGGGTCCTCTCATTCATATTCTATCATATCAGCTTTGTTAATTTATTTTTGAATTGACGGTAAATCTGCTTGACACTATATTTTTCATATAATCATTGGTTCATCAATTGTCATTCTGAAATATAATTAGTCACTGTCATTAAGTAAAAATGTTACTAACAAACATTTTACAAAACATACAAGGAATGCATTAGACAGCAATGGCTAACCAATAATTAAAGGTCACAACATCACAGAGAATACAAGTAATCAAAGTCAACAAATAGAAAACAAGACAATGAAAGCAAAAAAGACAGGCATCTTGGTCAAATTAAGAATAAATGTCACTGATTGTGAATAGGGATTATAAATAGAAATACAATTCAGCTTGGCATATTGGAATAGAGGTTTTTGTGACAATTTAAGTTTTTTTCTTGGTTTTTGAATTCTTTTTTTTTATTGTAAATTTTACAAATTTGAATATAATTTCAGATACCAGGAGAAAATTGCTCAATATAGGTATTAATTTGAAAACTTGTGTTTGGGAATAAAGTCCTTCCAGAACTTTCTAGATCTAGGGTTATCAAATATCACGTGCAGCCTTTCACATTTCATATAAATACTGGATTACTATGTGGTGGTTTCTGTGATCAAAGGGCCTTTTTTTGCAGCTTTCTGGTTGCCTATTTGTGTTTCCATTTCTTTGATTATCTATTACAGTTGGGAAACTTTGTGTGCTTACGTTATATTCTTTATATTCTTTTTTTTTTTTTTAACCTCGAATGGTTTTATCTTGTATTTGGGCTGAAAATGCAACAAATTAAAGGTAGGTTCACCCAGGTATCCCTGGATAATTTTGTAATGAAGCCACCACTACATGGAACATGTACAATATATGGGACACACACTTTGATGCAATGTTTCATTCCTTTCCATTCACCATTCAAGCAACACTAAACTACTCTGAAGTCCTTAACTGCACTCACTGATGGTCAATAACTACTCGTATCATCTCGGAAACCATGAAACTGAAGGTTTGTGATCTGTGTTTTCTCACCCCCTCAACTGTAATACATGTGGATCCGCTTGCTGTCTAATGTCAAATTGTTTGTTTTTGTCTATTATATTTTTCCTGCTTCCACATCGTCTCAGCAACATGAGCAAGGTGAACAACATGGGCCTTCCTACACATCAACCTTACATCTTTTGTCGTCAAATTATTTTGATTGAATATAAACTGACGACTGCATGTTCTGAAGCTGACCAAAGAAGAATGCAGCTAATTTTGTGATGCAGAGTGATCATAATTGCTAGCGATTGCTTAGGTATTGTCATTTTTTGGACAAGGGTAAAAACCAAACAAAAAAGCTTCTCGTCCTTAGATATTGATGTGTGCTTGAGCGAGAAAGAATTATTGCCCTTCACAGAATAAAATGTAATAAAAGGCTTTCATTTAAGATTAAATATTGGATAAGAGCAGCAAAAGGTGTGTGCGAATTATATTCCAGGACAGAGGGGGCGCTGTGGTCAACATCAGCTATAGCCTCAGCAGCAGAAGAAGAAAGCCCTACTTCTCTGCGCTGTCTTCTTCCGAGTTTGCAAACGGTGTGAGTGTGCGCCACAGAGTCTGCAGCTTGAGGGGAACCAACCGCTTCAAAAGAGAAAACCATGCCGATGTTCGTAGTGAACACCAACGTGGCCAGGAGCGAGGTCCCGGTGGCTCTCTTGTCCGAGGCCACGGAGAAGCTGGCCAGTGCGATGGGTAAACCTGCACAGGTAGGCCGAGACGAGCACTGAATGAGCTGTCCATCCATCTTCACCACTCTCCTTGTGTTTCAGCATTATTTAACTAGAAGCGTTTAGCACATTTAACCTGTTTTTGGAGTTTAAATTCGCAATCAAACCGTTTATTAACATTATTTTGATGCATGAACATTAAATCACCTTTACACTAACAAGTGAAAGAAGGCAGACTGAACTGAACAAAGTCACTAAAAGTTGCAGTCTTTAATTGAATACAATTTGTATTTGTACAATCTGGGATCTATTTGTTTAATTTCTCATAAGTGTGACAAGAGATATGCATATGACAGTTTTGTTCCTCCTGGATCACCTCAGGCCTTTATTGTGTTGTGAAATCATGAAAACATAACTGCCTGTTTAACCAAACCCTGCAATGGTAGATGATTAATGAAGCTTCTATTAATATGTCGAACAAGTGACTCTGCATATTTTTGCACATTTCCAGTTTTGAAGTGGCTGGAAAGACGTTAAGTTGTGGACATGACAGTTTGTATCAGTGTTGGGCATGTCACTTTATTACTTATAGATTTCCATTTAGGCGTCTTCTTTAAATCTTTATCCAACTTGAGGTATCTCTGTGTTGGAGCCCATTTGAGCTGACCGGTTGCCAGTACATCGCTGGGCAAACACGCACATTGCACTACAGCTACTTTTCCAGTCAACATTTAACCTCACATTTTTAAGTGTGGTTGAAGAAAAATGCACACACTGGGAGAACATGCTGATGCCTTTCAGAAAGGTCTCTAAATCAATCTGGGGACATTCACATCATGAGACTAGTGTAAGCCACTCTGTGGCCAAGGTCTAGCTTTTCGTCTTTCACAATTGTGTACCTTCAGTAATATTTTAATTTTGAGCACCAGGACTATTCTTTGCTCAGTAAATATTTACACATGTGTCTGGTCTTGCGCAGGTAAACTAAACTTTTAGCTGTACATTTATCATTCTCGAAGAACATAGTTAGAAATATTGACAGGCACATGCTCTTATGTTGACAGTTTTGAGTTCTACTTTTTTATTCAACATAATTTTCTATACAGAAGTTATGGTATTAACAATATTGATCCTTTATTGGGTCAAATGGGAGGAAGTGGGTAGATGGTATAAACTTGCTTATCACATTGACCACGGGTCTCCAATCTCGGTCCTAAAGTGCTTCCGTCCTGCATGTTTTAGGTCTCTCCCTGTGTAACACACTACATTATGTGAGGCGGTCCTTAATGGACTTTCTTCTCAGCTTTCCGATGAAACAATAATTGAGATTCAGGTGTGTTGAAGCAGGGATAATTTAAAACGTGCAGGGCATCAATCTCGACTATACCATTGGTAGTTTCAGCCTTTCCTAAGCTGCTTCTCAGTGACTCATCTTGTGGCGCAAACCTGAATTGCCATACTAAATGAGCTGTGGAAAGTTGGAAACCCTTTTGAATTTAATATCCAGAACAGGAGCACATCACAATAGTTTTTTTTTAATGTGATGACATCTTCAATGTTGGTTTTTTTTCATTCAGCTTATTTTTCTATAGATTTTTTTTATTTTACATAATGTACTTTTAATTAGCGTGGCCTTTTAAGTGAGAATTGGCTGCTAAGTTCACCAAATAACAGAAAACAATAAACTTTAGTTTGCATCATGATTAACTCCGACCACACTATGATCAAATAATAGAGCACATTTTCAAACACGAAAATTTTCCATCTGTAAAATTATATTCAGCATTTATAGACTGAAAGTTGAGCATAAAAACTGAAGAATACTGCAATGGAAATTAAATTGGTGACCCCAAATTTGACTGATATCTTTAATAACTTTGTTAAAAAAGAAAATCAGTTTCATTCTGTCATGATTAGAAAGAAAGACTCACTGCAGCCTGAGCCTTCACTGTAGTTTAGATTCTATATATGGTCACCTTTTTATAATGCTGAAACTGTCCATGATTGATCTTCTCAGTTAGGACTGACTTTTGCTTTATTTCTCTTGCGTATACCAGTACATTGCTGTGCACATCAATTCTGACCAAACAATGATGTTTGGAGGAAAGGGGGACCCTTGCGCTCTCTGCTCCCTGCACAGCATCGGCAAGATCAGTGGTGCACACAACAAGGAATATTCCAAACTCCTGTGTGGACTACTCAACAAACACCTGGGGATCTCTGCTGACAGGTAATGCATACGCACATCAACACGCACATCCAGTGTATATCATGTAATCAGTTATGGTAACATGGTTACAGCTACATACAAACTCAAACAGTTGCATTATCACTCCACATTAAGGCTGGCTCTCATTAACCTATTTCTCATGGTGTCTATTTCAGGATTTACATCAACTTTGTAGACATGGATTCTGCCAATGTGGGCTGGAGCAACTCTACATTTGGCTGAGATGGAGGACAACACAGTGAATTATAGGATCATTCCAGTTTTCCTTCATGCTTGCGTATGACGACTGCTTACATCAAAATGAGCAAAGATGAATGGTAATCTACAGGTTGATTTAATGTATGACTTACAAGCGCTTAGCCTCTTAGATTTGCACTGAACTTCTTCGACTGCAATAAAGAAAATTCTGTTGACCATGAATGACTCGCTGTTGTCCTTGTTTTGTTGAAGCTGTTGAGTAACCATCCCATTTTACATTGTTCCTTTATTTATTCAGTTATGTGAGACAAAAATCATCAGTCTTCATCAATTATTCCAATTTGAAGGTCACTGAAGCCTATTTTTTTCCGTCACAGGGAATCAATCACACACAAACGTGTTTGTATCAAGGGGCAATACAGTATATTATATAGCACTGTATATGGTACTCGAAGATCCTTATGTGAAAAATAAAAAAGGGATTAGGGTAGGGGAATTCACTTCCGGGCTTCGAGGGCCGGTGTCCTGCATGTTTTAGTTCGCTCCCAGTTGCAACACAGCTGAATGCAATAAGGGGCTCGCAATTGGGCTTTTTTTTTACAAGCTTGATGATAAGCGCAACATTAGATTGAGGTGTGCTGCAGCTTGGAGAGAGGTAAAACGTGCAGTACACCGGCCCCCGAGGCCCAGAATTGAAGACCCCTGGATTAGGGAGTTATTAAACTTTGTCTTATATGGAGCTTTTAACGATTCTGTATGACCTTCCAGAGGATAGTACTGAGAGCAGGCAAGGTTGATGAAAAGTAGAGCACCTTCAAATCATAGTTGGCCATGTTTTCTCTGTTTTTGGTTAGTGTAGATGTGATTAGAGAGAGTTCAACTACCCAGATAGTCTACCCAGGGTAATCATCTCTTTATGATGCACTCTGCCACTCTCACCACCTCCTGTAGGTAATTTCTGATCTCTTCTGTACAGCTGGAGAACCACACAGTGCAAGAAAAGGTTAGGAGGCCCTCAAAGTTTCAGCAGGGACTGAGGAACATGCTTAGTATTTGAGGGATTTCTTACATATTTTCGTTTTACTTGATGTCATAATTTTGCTTGGATCCAACAGCCTGATAATATTTTAATCGCCGTGATTACTGTACATGCGCATATAAGCACCCATACGTCATCACTTGGCGCAGTAGGAAAGCCAAACGTTTTAGTTCTTTCTTCTTTGTTGTTCCTCATAGCAACATGAAGCGAACCGTGTACAAAAGCAGTGGGACACTCTTTGGTCACTCGGTGTTTTAAATGGAATTGTTTTGTTAAGCAGGGACTCGTTTTATGTGTGTGTTGTTGCTATAGTTACCGGCGATGGATACCAACTCTGTTTTATTTCTTTGGACTTTTTTTTTAAGTCTATCTTTGCCAAAATTCTGTTCGAAGAAGCATGCATGTTTTATTCAGTACTCCAGACTGAAATTATTAAACTGTGTGATGAATAGTTAGCGTTATTTGAGTTTGCACAGTCGTCGCCGGGAGATGACGTCACTGCTCCCGCCGCTGTGGACCTAGGCTGGACAAATATGGTGGATCGCTGTTCAGGCGCATTACTCATCGGTTGAATAACCACAGGTAAACGCCGCTGCTTGGAAACTTTAGCCGTTAGCTGGACACATTTTATGCTCCACGTAAACGTAATTGTCGTTTGGTTTTGAGGCGAAGCGCGCGCCATCAAGCATCTTGACTTTCAGTCCGTGTATTTAGTGTGGACTGTTCAGATGCCCACCATGTGAGACACGATAGCTTTTCTGACATGTTTTACCTAATGATCTCTCATGGTTAATGTCACTGTCGTAATAATTTACACAAGTAACTGATTTGGGTTAATGGTAAGATGACGATCAGGGACTGTTTTGTAATTTTTAATTGGGATAATGACGGTAGTCTCTTTCAGATTCTTTAAAATAGTAAAGTTAAGGTAATGCCAGTAACGGAATCAAACCTGAAATAGAATAAACGTAGGGGAACACATACACACAATGTGTTCGGTAAATTGTATTTAGTGTCCTTTATTGGTGCAGCAGTAACCAAAGTTCTTCTTTCTCCAGGGTACAGGGACCACTTCAACAAGTCTTTCTCACTTCAAAGATCTGGAAGCATCTGTTCGTCATCCTCAAAGATGTCTGACAGCCTGACCAGGGGGTTTGGTGCCCAGCTGACCACATCAATGGATGCGGTCTTAAGGAGGGCGGTGTTTGAGATCATGAATATTTTTGAAAACACTGTGTATGACTATCGAATGGAGATTGCGCACAAAGGAGAAGAGGTGGCTCAACTCAAAATAAAGGTGCAGACGGCAGAGCTGAAGCTGAAAGAGAAGTTGTGTGGGAACGACGGGGGACAAGAAATTATCAAAATTTCAAGTCGAATTGAAACACCACCGACGGAAACACAGAGACAACCCATCGATGTGTCCAAAGTTGATGTTGATGGTATGCATGTAATATGAATGGCTGACTCTGATAACTAAATCTGTTGCTTTTTCACACTGATCATACATTATTAAGAAATATTGTCAAAAAATGTTAGACACTTCAAGTGCATTAAATTGCCTAGTTATGCTTTTAATAACCACTTTTACTTACAAGCTCATTTTACATGGAACAAGAATGTTCATTCATTCAATATCGCATGACTTTTAAATGCAAGTTAACCATGTGTCTTTTTTTATGGGTTTGAGCAGTCCCTGAAGACTGGTGTGCACCCGTGGGCTCCGAGACTGTGACCATTCGAGATGTTGGTGTCTGTCCCAGCATAAAACTTCGCCCGTTGTCCATCCCTCTTTGGCACATTCCGATCCGCAAAACTGAGGTGCGTCTATGAAGTGGAGAGCATTGATGTCTAGACAATAGATAAAGGATTCAACCAAAATCACATGATAAATGACGCTGTTGCACACAAAAGGGGAAACGTGTTTCAAATGGTCAGAAAAACTAATTTGTTGTGAAATTTCAAAATGCCATTACAATCTGTTGTGTTTTTATGTATATGAATGAATGTTATCTGGGTGTCTCATTTGTTTTCTAATTTGCTGTGCTTTCTGAATTCATTCATGTTTTAAAGGTGGACTTTAAAATGTTAGGGGTGTTTGGCTTTCAGGTGAAATTTCAAGATGAACCTAAACTCCAGTAGAACCTTTACAGGTGAACTTAATCTGACCTTCTCTAAACTTCTGAATACACGTGTCCAACTGTTCAACGTTTCAGTACGTTTTGAACAACTTTCAACAGCAATATTCACAACAGGTGTTTGATCCATGAATGGACAAATAAATTTTCTAGTTCAATTAGGATTGGTATTTAAGCAGCCCTCCTCATCACGTTGTTCACGTTTTGACAATGTGAGACCAAAACGATGCCTAACAATTGATCAAAAGTACCTCGCCATTGCGAGGCTTCAAACGGGATGTTCTCAGATGGAGAGAGACCACTGAGCTTAAGAGTGTCGTCAGCTGTTTGCAACACGGAGACAAGAAGAGTCACAAAAGACATAGAAGCTGCCCTTCACTTTGTGAATGGTACAGTGAATAACCCATACTACCTGAATAACGTTATTAATCCAGTCATTGTTCCCCCTGCATAAACAAGACGGGCCTCATTTCATCTTCATGGATGACAGTGTGACAGCTCACTGGGGGATCAGCTGAATCTCCATGTAGAGGCTGTCTGTACTCTCTGTAACTGTGTACCCCAGAACCCCAATGACCCGAGGCCCGCCCCTCAAGAAGAGTGGGATGCCATGTTGAGGCAGATAAGTCAACGTGTGAACAGCGTGAGACACTATTGTCAAGCTGTAATTGATGCTCAAGGCATTAATTACAAGTTATTGACATTGTTTGTTGTGGTTTACCCTCCACTGTTGTTGACTTATGTTTCACATGAGGAAATGATCATTGTGTCCTATTTCCATGAAATAACATCACTGTAGTATGAACGTTTGACATGTTCCATCCCTTTCAACCAAAAGCCAAATATCCTTAACTGTTTGTGAGTAGTGTATTTCTGTTTTGGGATTTGGGCCTTATATGTAGTTACTGTGGTGTGATTAGGCACAGCTACCTGGAGTGATGTGTTAATTTTGACTGTCGAAGCGGATAAAAGTGGATATTGATGCTTCTTTGTCCTGATAATTACCAAAGATGAACTGTAATGTTCTTGGTTTAGGAGGGTGCTTGTGATGTTGGCTCAGACCTGGAAACCTGCCGGCGTTCCAGGAGAAGTGAGTTTGACATTTAACTCTTCTTGCGTTCATGACTGTTCTATATATGATGTCAGTTTGTGTGTGTGCGAGTGCGAAAACGAATGAAGGACAATTCATTGGGTGTATATTCTGCAAGATAACTTACATAGCAATACACAAGGGTGTATTGTGTGATTTTAATCCGCTAAGAACTCTGCAACAATTTGTCAAATTCCTCTGGTATGCACATTGGTAATGATAAACGGTGAGGATGCAGCACCTCATTCTGTGAGACATCATCTTATATGGTCAGTGCTGCGTTCAGACTTGAGTCGCACTTTAATCATCAGTTTATTAGCAAGCGTCCTGAGTCCTACTGGGTCTGCTTGTTTGATGCACTGAAGCAGGAGTCATACCAGGGTTAACTTTAACGGGATACAATGTGACAAGAAAGAACACACCTTTAGTTTGGGCCTCACGCCTTTAGGTGCTTAGAAGTACAGGGTTACTAATTTAATATGGGGCTGCTCTCAAGACTGATTCCTTTCTAATAATTGGTGATTACAATTATTATTTTGAGCAAACGGCAATGAATTTAAATTCAATCAGTTCTTGACTGCAATCAGTTGGTATTGCTGTTATGAGTTGAGGCAAAGTTTTATGTACAGATATGATGACAAGATATGATAATCAGCCCCTGGTTTGTGTTAGAACATTCTCAGCTATGCTTTTGATCCAAATAAAATGGATGTGGCACAGCATTGTTTGTCTCCGGCAGTCGGGCACCAGCAGAAAGCTTATAAGCCCCAGTGATTATGTGACAGTCGAAGTCTGGCTTATTAGCACCGTCTGTGACGTCACAAAATAAACTCGTCATTCTCAGACAAATGTTCCCAGGCCAACATCCAACTTTGTTCTTTTACTTACTAACAAATGTTATTAGCAGTATAAAAAGTGCAAATGTTATTAGCAGTATAAAAAGTGCAGGTGTAAAGTCGTGGCTTTTTCTGCTTCCATATAAAATGCAAAAATAGTTCCTCAGTAAGTGGGTGTGGTGGTAAACACTTTCCTAATGGCTACAGCATGTTTATTGTCATTTGCTGGCTCATTTCTGTCCCACCTTGTAGTTGACGAGTGGCATGCCAGGTGGTATGCACGTACGTTTTTATTTTATATTCCGTTTCTTTTTTGCTTTTTCTCTCTTTCTTTTAGTACCTGCTTCTGACCGTCAGGATGTCGTTCCGGTTGAAAAAGTGCTAGTACCGAACCGAAAGGTCCCTCTGCTGAAGTTGAAACAGGAGTCATCTGACCTAGCACAAGTCAAAGAACTGAGAAGAAGCCAGAGAAAGTCAGCAGAAGAGGTGAACGAGCAAGCGATAAAGAAGAAGAAAAAGGCAAAAGGTTCAGCTGCGGCGTCCAGGCCTGCAGAGGTGAAAACAGTGGGAACAAAGGTTGAAAACATACACAGGTGCAAAATTTGCAGGAAAGAATTTGACACGGATTATGGCCAACGTGTTCATGCACGACTGCACAGGAAATGCTGGGGCTGCAACAAAGTCTTCCCAACTCAGAAAGAGCTCATTTTTCACAGGATGTCTTGTTCGGAATTCAGGAACAGGTTGACGGTAATCACAACCACCCCTGCCAAACTGCCCTCTGAACGTGAAAACAGGCCCACTGCAAGCAAAACGCCGACAACCGTTAAGAGAGGGAGCACACCTTCCTCTGACGGTAAATTGTCCACGCCGACAGACGCTTCCACCAAGAAGTACTCTTGTACAGAGTGTGACAAAAAGTGTGGTAATCCATACTTGCTAACGCAGCACATGAGAGTTCATCTGAGGAAGAAGTTGATTCCTTGCAGCCTGTGCCAATTGATGTGTCGCAGTAAGAGAGGCATGAAAATCCACAAGGCGAAAGCCCATAAAGATAGAGTCAATTCGGGTGACAGGGAAGACCTCACGTGGACTGAGCCCCTTGAGGAGATTGATGATGAAACACAGGATCCGATTTCCATTCGAACAAAGTCGAGTCAAACGTCCAACAAAAACAACGAAGAAAAAAGTAATTCGGTGCTAAGCTTGAAATGGCAAACAGTGGGCGAAGACGAGCAAAAGCGCTTCACGTGCTTATTGTGTAAGAAGATGTTTAAAGACAAATATGCCTTGATTGAACACATGGGTACCCACAAATGAGATGCCACTCATTTGTGAGAAGTGTCGGGCAAAGTTGTGTTCCCACAGCCAGCGAAATTATCAGTGAGACACTAATCATGCTCGCTGATCGAGGCTTCCATTAGAAGCTGTTCTTAATTTTTTACTTTTAGATATATCCATAAAGTGAATACATTCATATTGTGGTATATCGAGTTTCTACTAAAATTGGCTTCAGTATTATATGAACAGATTATGTAAGAAATATTTCACTCATCTGTGTGTGTGCTTTTATAAATAATTTGTGTTTGGGGAGCCTACTTTTATTGAACAGAGCAAAATCTGGCCATCTTATTTTTTGCTGGGTTGAAATATTACACCTTTAAGTATTGTCACATTGAGTGTTTGTGTTCTATGACAAGCCAAGTAAAAATGTTTTGGCTATAGTTCACTATTGGAATTGTGTCAGAAATAATTGTATTCACTTTTTTATAATTTTTTCACTTTTTATTTATCTAGCAAATGACTTATTTTGGAGGCCTTCGTGTTCTTAAAGTTCTATGTGCTAAATGTTTGATGTTATGGTATTTTATGATTTCTTTCAAATACATGTTTGATATTCCGTCCAAAATACGTTTTGTTGTTGACCAACGATCTTCAACCACATAGTATATTCGAGAGGCTGCATTTGTTTTTGTTTTGCAAATAAAGACTTGCATCTTTAACAACAGCGTCATCAATTAGCGAGACTTTCTCTTCTCGCGAGACTTCCGGCTGCCTCACATCACGTCCACCAACCTGCTGTCTGAGCGATGAGTTATTGCATCTCCGATCAGGAGGACATTATAAAGATGTGTTACAGTATATTTACATTTCATAACCGCTGCGGAGATTTGGCCTCGGACTGTCCAAAGCGTTTCCGACCAGCGGTTTGTGGTCGTTTCCGTCGCGTTAGCACAGTTAGCATCAGTTGTCGCTAAGCAGGGCTAGCGCTGGCTCGCTTGTTTGCACGTTGGACTGAAGTGACGTCTGCTTCCTTCGTTCACTGTCGCCACGAGTAGTTTTTATTTTTAAATACAGGTTTAAAATAGTCAATGTTCTTGCAAAATGCCACCCGTTTGATTTCACCATACTGCACCAGCTTTCTCTGCAAACAACAGCTCCAGCTTATGTAGGGAACCAGATCGTCTTAATTGACCTTAGATGAAGATTAACAATCAGTATTTGTCACCTTGCACGAGATTTCTTTAACTATTGCTGCTGTTAAACGGAGCAAGTTGGTTCTGCATTGCAACATTCGCTGGCCTGGAGATGCCCGGACGGAGGAGCAGCGGTAATCACATTTGAATCCGGAGGAAGGCATCAGCGTGTGTCAATTGTTTACATCGAAAGTGTATCGACGAAACAAAGGACAATGGAGTCTGCGAGGAGCGCCTTCCACGCTCAGCTGGCCTCCGTCATGGACTCGCTCCTGGCGGCCGCCGTGTGCGAGATCGCCAAGATCTTCGAGAGCAGCCTGTGCGAGCAGCAGGCGGAGCTGGCGCACAAAACCGAGGAGATCTCCACGCTCCGGTGCAAGCTGGACAAGGTGGAGAAGAGGCAGAAGGTGAAGGCTGGAGGCAGCGAGGATGGAGAGCTGTCATCCGGGGACAGCGTGAGGCAGCAGACTCTGGGTGGAGCAGGTATGACAGCTGACTGAGGAAGTTATTAAAAGTTGCATCATGTGTAGAATTCGGTCTTTCTTAATCCTACTTTAAATTGCTCGACTTGTTTTCCTCAGGACCAAGTGTGGAGCAGGATGTGTCATCGCCTCCAGACCCTTCAGATGGACTCAGCAGGCTGAAGGAAGAGGTCCCTGGTCAAGATGGAGTTTCAATAAAACATGAGGTCAGAATTAATCCCGCTTCTCAAATAGTCAAACTTTAAAAACTTCAGTTGTAATGTGACGCATGCAGATTTGTCTTTGCTTCAACTTTCTAAACTCTATTGGTGATTTTTTCATTTTATTGACAGCATGTAGCATCCCGCCCTAACCAGGGCTCTGTCACAGCCCAGGCATCAGAGGAAAGCCTTTCTGCAGCAGAGCAGAAGCAGATTGATGCCCTATCTGCCCTACAGGTCAAAACTAAATGTAAGACAGATTTATGTAACTGTTGGGTTATATTCCAATATGTTGCTGGTGTAAGATGACGTCAATGTATTAAAGTGTGTTTATCATCAATTAAAATTGCATTACATGTTTGTTTCTACATTAATATCTCTTCAGTAACCCATTGGGATCAGAGCGCGCGTGGTGTGGACCGAAGACCTCTTCGGGATCAAGGCTCTCCCCCTTTTCTCGCCATCTCTCAGAGTGGTCGTTGCTCCCCAAGGACTGACCCAAGCCTAGCTCAGCCAGGGGAATGGTTGCCCGGGCTGGACCCCACCCGAGGTGGCGTGACCGGTCTGGAGAACCTGCAGGCTGATGGCAGCAGCACTGGTGCAGACGCTTCTTGTTTCCGACCTGGTTTTGGCTCGGATGAAACCAGCAATGAAGGTGAAGAGTCTTTTCCATTCCTGGACCAAGAGCCAGAGAACCAGGACTCCAATCAGAATTCAGTGCAGGGCCAGGGAGTGGGACAAAGGGAGACTCACCAGGATCAATCCCAACTCGCTTCCAGTGAATCACCATGGAGATCAAGAGACGACAGAGATGGGCGAGGGCCCATTAATAACACACGGCGAAACGCAAATTTTGGCAACAGGGACCCTCTCCGGCTCCAATTGAATTCACAGTCGCTCACTCTGCGACACACAATCACTCTGAATCACCCTCCAGCTTCAGGCGGAGGAGCCGGACGCCCTTACACCTGCCCGTACTGCACAAAGTGCTTTACCTACCCCTCCCATCAGCGCAGACATCTTTTACGCCACACTGGCGTCAGACTGCATCCTTGTCAGTTTTGTGAGAAGAGCTTCCTCACGCCCTCGGAGCTCACTGTACACACTCGCACTCATACAGGGGAGCGGCCTTTTGGCTGTGCTCAGTGCGGTAAGCGCTTCGCCCGCAGCGGGAACTTGAGAGCCCACCAACGGGACGTTCACATGGGAAAGAGGCCCTTTGCTTGCACGGAGTGTGGGAAAAGATTCGCCCACAGGGGAAACCTGAGGGTGCATAATCACAGAGTCCATCAAGGAGATCCCTACTACATGGACGACCAGCCGGAGCCTGACATTGGGCCGAATCCTATTTAATGGAAATATAAAAACTTCTATTCTGCACTTTAAATTGAGTTCTCGGCATGAAGACTGGGAACTGCCAGAGTTTTTTTTTCTTTTTGTGTTATTAAATTTTATGCAATGAAATCTCAGAGTAAACAACCATATACATTTGTTATAAATTAACATTTTCAAAGTAAATGATCGACGTCTTGGAAAAAAAGAATTTCTGCCATTCAGACTGAAATGGAAAACTTTGTGCTCAATGTATTGTAAATGATTGGTTGCTGTTATCCATAAATAGGAAAGATTGGCTATTGTCAACTATGCAAAGCCTTCTCTGGTTGACCTTGACTTTTAATAATGTTTTGTCCTTTCATCAGATAAAAGTTGACTCAGCAGACCTGAGCATGTTTTTGTCATTCCCAGTGACAGAACCACAACTTACTGATTATGGAGCCAGAAGAGTCAAGCTGTTGTTAGGTTTAGACATGTGGCATGCCGAGGTAGGATAGCCCGTCTCTTCCCACAGAAGTGTGTATGTATGTATGTCTCATCTTCTCAAGTATTTATTTTGAGTGTGTTGTAAGATGAAAATATGTTATTGCAGCGAGTATATAACCATCTTGCTGAAGAAACGTGCTCTGATTTTTCATCCTGGTTTAGCAATGTGAAAATAAACAACATACTCACTGACTCAGGGCCTCCGTAGCTTTCATCGTGATTCTATGCCATCGATCCTGCAATCTTCCCTACCTGCTTTATCTAATCCTCCTGCAGACACAGTTTCAAAACGCTTTCAGACTCTTGCATTGTTCTTTACCAGTCAGCAGAGGGCAGTCTCCACATGTCTAAAATGCAGAGAACTGGTACTAAATGCCAATAGCTTTTTAACAGGGGCGATGCTCTCCAGGTTTCAACATGTTGCCCTAAATTTTTGGGATATTTGTCTATATTTACATTAGTGTGTTCAACGTTTTCACAATAACTCACCTTCTCGAATGTTCCAGCACTCAGTTACTGATTTTACTTTAAACACAGTGATTATTTCTCCACTGTAAGTCATGATGTAAACAATATGATAAATGGGGAACTTATTCTAATAACATCATAAAGCGTCCACTCCGTGTCTGAATGCATTCTGTTAAGACCTTAAGTAAGCTTCATCTCGATCTGCAAAGAAACCTTGAGCATTTCAGTTGTGTAGAGGGTGATGGGGTCCTTCTCCATGTTTCTGCTCTCTTTTCCACGCATTTTCAACAGCTGAATCAGGATTGGCTGATCACACTGCATGTATTCCCCGAGCTGCTGAGTCCTTGGTTTGCTCATAGAAAGATTACAGACATTGACCCGCCCTCCCCCCAAAGGTCACCTGTATCCGCTCTCGCTCTGGGCTCCTACACCACAGTCATAAAGAAAAACAACCTGAGTGGATTTAATAGTGCATGGTCACACAGGCCTACAGTTAACTGAAAGGAACACGGAGGGAAACAGTAATGGCTAAATAGATTTGCTCAAAAGAGCCAGGTCAGGGTAATGTGGGTATTTGCGTTAATACGAGAAGATTGAAACCCCGCTGAGAAAAGCTACAGACCTTTCAGAATATATACTGTTTAAATGCTGTATGAATGCGTGGATGAGATGAACGTCTATACACAGATCTAGGTCTCCAAAAAGGTCTGTATGTGTGTGTATTTACGTTCAGCAGCCACACAGGATTTGTAGTGTTTTCTGTTTGTGTGTCTAGTTATGTGTGTAATCCCCTTTCTGGCCTAAGCAGCTTTTCCCCATGCAGGAGGGGAAAGGCAACAAATGAACACTTGACCAGACTGGAAGGACTATAGAGCACAAACCCTTTCAGTTTATTAAAATGTAAATAATTGAGGCATTGCTTTAAAGAAAACTTAAATTTTTTAGCCTACTTTGTTACCAATGTACCAACAGCTCCACTATCCAGTTTTTGGGTGATATGTTGTTTTACATTGAAAACAGCTTCACCTGATTCGCACCAAGTGAAAGATTGGAAGAAATACAAAAGTGGTGACCCCAAAACGGTATATAATTTATCGCTGCATATTGACTACATCATTGTTCTAATCTTTCTCCTAATCCGAGTTTATCGCATGTTCAGAGTCCTGTGCTTTTATTTTCCACGAGGTTCTCTGTTCACCTGAACGTTGCCACGTTTCAATTTCTTTTGCCCTTCTGCTTTAACGTGCCTGGAATAACCCCCCCCCCCCCCCCCCAAAAAAAAAGCTTCTGTTGGTGCCATCTCGCTGCCTTTGCCCCAAAGAGTCATTCCATCACCATCTCATAAACCAGCCTGAGTAAAACGATCCCCCTGACACCCAGTAAGCGTGCCCCCCCCTCTTCCAAACATGTCACACAGATGTAAAACCAAGAGGAATTATTTACCCCTTCTGTGGTATCAGTCAAGTCTTTACTCTGTAAGATGTGTATGTGTTATTCTTTGGTGTGTGTGTGCGCGCCTGTTATTTCTTTCTATTATCCACCGCACTCGATTGCATGTTATGGTTGTAAAAGTGTGTGTGTGTGTGTGTATGGGTCTATGAGGGATTTAGCATTGCCCCAAGGCTATTCATAATCTACCCAGTCTCACCGCTCCCCAGGGGCCGTAGTTTCATACGGGCTGCCATTACTGTAGTGAACCCCCCCTTCAGGGGATTACAGTGCTGTCTCCCGCTCAAGGCACTGAGTTGATCCATCGTCTGCCGACTGTATTTAAGCACTCACTTAATGTGCTAATAGCGTTAGACTGGGGAGATGCTGTGGAGCTTTTTAACTTTCATCTCCTAAACCTCTTTGTCTGTTGGAAATGCTGATTTCATGCCTGCCAGCCTTAAATCCATCAGTATGCAGTCAAAATCACAAAATAATAAGTCAGGTTCTTGATGTAGATTGATGCGTTATAACGGAGGTTTTTTCTTTATTCAAAGATGTGAGATGGTTTCTGTTTGGTACAGTTGAGTGTATTGACCCGTCTGCTCTCAGGTACTCAGGTGTGTGTAAGCAAGTCTGTGTTGAACAGAGGGCCACAGTCACTGAGCTGGATGTCTTCCAGACACATCAGGCCAGACTGTGTCTCCTCATATCGGGCAGTGGAGGGGAGGGTCACTGAGCGTGATGAGGGACTGGAGTGAGAGAGAGCACATTATCTTCCTGCTTCAGAGTTCTTGGGTTTTCCAAATGTGTGTGTGTGTGTGTGTGTGTGTGTGTGTGTGTGTGTGTGTGTGTGTGTGTGTGTGTGTGTGTGTGTGTGTGTGTGTGTGTGTGTGTGTGTGTGTGTGTGTGTGTGTGTGTGTGTGTGTCAGGATGAGCGCGTGTTCCTATGTTGCCAGGCAACCCCGTGTCTGCACAGTGAAGTGGGGGTGGGATGACGGTGAAGCGCCAGGTCAACACAGGCAGGCACAGGCATCGCTGCATCTCATTGGACACCTTGGCACTCTTGATGAATGATGCTGATCATTATCACGCTGACAGGGAGTTGGCCTAACCTGCATTGGAAGCTGGAAGTCCACTTCCTCTCTGTGAAACGGAGTTCTCCATTGTGGGAGAACAACCTCTGAAAAGGAAAAGTAATGTGAATGAGTTCCTCCGATGTCCAGGTGTACTCTGCCTGTACCTGTAGTCACCCGGGATTGGTTTCTAAAAGCATGTCCTTTATTGTTATTAATCACTTCATATGTTTAATGTGAAGACCACAGAGAACTGATGAGAGGCTTCATTGTCCAGTCGTAGACTAGATTGTATTTTAGCTCATATTTCTCACCCGCGTTCCAGTGGATATAAAAGAAATGTTGTTCTGTACAGAAATACCTTGTCCCTTGCTCACAGAGCCTTTCAAAGGTACAAGACAAAAATACAATTGTCAAAGACTGGAAAACAGCTATCCTGTCCTATTTACACTGTATTGTTGAATATGATTGAGATATAATACTGTTCTTGGTTCAACTGATGGTATAATCACACAGAACTGATGATCTCTAGAAGGAAGCAAGTAACAAATTATTTGTACTACATTACTGTACTTTAAACAGATTCTTACTTTTTTTCCTTTGTTAAGTTAAGTCAAGTTTTGCTTTTGCTCCCTCCGTTTGATAGAAATATGTACTTTCTCTTTCATAAACTCTAAAAATGGGCTCATTGCTTCGTTTACCCTCTACAGATGGTAAAATGGATCAAAGCTGCTGATGGTAACAGTTATCCAGATTGAGGCTGCAGATTTGGACGAATTCAAGAGCAATCAAGTTACACCACCAGTGGATGAATGCTTGTTATTTGGAAAATAGTTTTATTCTCTGACTCAACCATATGGTAAAAGTTGAATTATGAAGAGTTAGTCTGTGCATCTGAAAATATGAGGACGCTTCAATGGTTCCCCAAGGTCCAGTTGACTGTAATGTACAGAGAAAATGTGATTTGATTTTAGTGTTGCGAGTTTACACAGGTGCAGAAAAGAGTTAAAAAAAATGTATCTAAAATTTGTAACTCATATGTTGCGTGGAATAGCTGAATGACTGAGAGAGGGAGGTATTGGCTGTGCTGCCTGTTGTTTTAAGAAGGCAGCCAGGGATCCGCACATCCTAAAATGTCCTTTAATAGATGTAATTGACTGTCCAAGAACAGCCTCGGCTGCTGACACTGGCTAATAAATTCTGCAGCACCGTAACTCACAAACCTATAGCCCTATGTTTTGTTTTAATTTTGATGAGCCTGGAAAGTGAAGAGGTTGGCCTTGAAGCATCAGCTGTGGACCTGGAGTGGGCAGATTAACTCAACAGATAGGAAAATATGATTGTCCTCAGATGAAATTGCCGAAAAATACTATTATAATATCTTCTACTTTTATCCATTTTGCACTGCTATCTTGAGCTGCTTTTTTTTTGTTTCGGAAACAACAATAATAAATTGTAATTTAATCTATTCTATGGCATCACAGTGAGATGTCATTGAAATTATCTTTTTTCACCAAAATTGTATATATACTGATACAGTATACTTTTGTCATATGTATCAGATTATTTACATAGAACTGACACACTTTCACTTTCCCTCCTTGTAAAATTCAGACCGTAAGACATCAGAAATGCTATTCTGTCATATTTTTGGACTAAATCTGACATAAATTATTTGGATGCCTGATTACGGGCTCGCGTGAAGTAGTTAGACGTTAAACGAAGACTGCAGCGTCCACACCATCTGCCCTGAAGCAGATGATGCGAGTCCAACAAAACTGCAGGGCATCAGGGCCCAGAGAGGGAGGGGATGGCGGGTGGTCACGCTCTCCTGTCACCAAGGAAACAGGTCTGAGGCCAAGTCTTCACGGCTGACTGACACTGTCTCGACAGCAGACAGGCCCTCGGCTGCTTCCACACATTCAGGTTGAGGGTCAGGCATGGCAGGTTCACAACTGGATCTACTATACCTGAACAAACCTGCCACATACCAGGGTGATGATGATAGTGATCACCCTCTTATCATGATTCTTACAATGGAAGAAAACACAGAAAGAGAACCTGCCCGTTGTGTGTATGTGCACATATTTCAAAGCATTTCTTTTTTTGTTTCATGAATTCATTCTGAGTGAGAGAATTTACTTTGTTAAAACACTTAAATGTGTCAAGTACATTTGATAAGATTGCCTCAAATCCCATTAAGTCATTAAAAATGAGTGCTTTAGCAGTTAAAATTAGTCTATAGAAATTAAACATAAATCTTGCAGTAAGTACTACAAATGGCATAGTATATCTATCTTAAAACTTATTTCAGTTTTTTGAGATATCAATTAAATGCTGTTGTATTAATTTGTCATTTTCAAAAGGTTTTTTGTAATAATTTTACTGGTGTGATCCACCACAGATCACATTGTGCTATATATGGCAAATAAATCAAAATGAGTTGGACCCTGCTGCCATGAATGTTATCATGTATTTTTACTATTGTTGTGTAGTAATACTCAGTGGTCCAGCTTGTGAGACAATACCATTGAGGTAAATTGCTATTTATTTCATAAAGGAGACTTACAAATTGTCTTTAAACTCAATTGGTTACTTTTCTTTCTTTCTTTCTTTCTTTCTTTCTTTCTTTCTTTCTTTCTTTCTTTCTTTCTTTCTTTCTTTCTTTCTTTCTTTCTTTCTTTCTAAGAATTCAATATCCAGGTTATTTGGCAAGAATTGTTTGGTTTAGCCACTCCCATCATCTGCTCTGCTTACTTGCTTTCATTGAGTTATTTCTCAAAGCATATATTTGGGGGACCAGCCGTGGCTGAAAGGTCAGTGGACAACTATGTTGACAAATATTCCACACACACATTACAAATGCAATTTTGCTAAAAACCCAAATGCAAACAGTCTCTGAGGAAACTTTATATAATAAGGAAACTGTTGCTAACACGTTAGCATGGTGACTGCTTTAAGCAAAATGATTTGTTTTTCGACAAATTCCAGTGTTAATGGGAACCAGTGGATTCACATAGGTGTCATTTTTGTTGCATAATTTAGTATCAAGTCAAATTTGGTTAATTTCTTTATTAATACAAAAGAAATTGGAAAATGATCTTGAAAAGAGTCCTGTGTAGAGAGTGTGTACAAACATCAACCAAACTCCTAAACTGTTTAAGTTACATGCATCTTTATTTAGAAAATATATTGCTCATACTTTCAATCTATGTTGAGTTACATTCAGCCACTGAAAAAACTAAGTTCGAAAGAGATCTGAAATAAGGTTAAAAATATTTCCAAAATTCAGTCAGTGGCTTCACGTGGCTGCATTTCTCTAGATTTGTGTGCAGCTTTCAATAAACAGAATTATAGCTGTAGATCTCAACTAACGTCAAGGAATCCAACAATCAAGCACAATGATTCCCATCATTGCTCACCACTACTTTTCTCTCCCTGTCCTGGCCTCAGCAGATGGATATTAACTGATACTAATGAATGGATGAATTTACCACCAAACCTTAAGAATTTAAAGATTCAACCAGGTGTGGGGTTTTAATGACATATATTTGAGGTGAATAGTGCCGAGATGACAGTGCAGCTATAGCTACATATGGTAAACAGTGGGTGAGCTCTGTGGTTGGTGTTAGGCTGGCGGGGGGCAGTTATAAGGGCAGAAATGGCAGTGGCATGTGCTCATCCTCAGTGAGTGGTGGGTGGGGGGTGGTTGCACTGGCAGTCTTGGAGTAAGTCACATAAACAGCCTCTTTTTGCTCCCCGGGAAGAGTGGGTTAAAGCCTGATGGCGGGCAGCCAGAAGCAGTGATGGCACCAACTGTCACCGGCCGCCCCTCACTCTGCTGCCACGCTGTGTGTGTGTGTGTGTGTGTGTGTGTGTGTGTGTGTGTGTGTGTGTGTGTGTGTGTGTGTGTGTGTGTGTGTGTGTGTGTGTGTGTGTGTGTGTGTGTGTATGCAGTGCAAATTAGATTTATCCATTAGTGGTTAAAAACACAATAACTAATTCATACCATTGATACAGATGAGATATGAGAATAACAAAAATTATGATTCTATGGGTCATCTATATGAATGTTATGAGTTCTAGATGATGGAACTGGATGTAAACATGGTTGTACGCTGGGTGTTTCAAAGAAGTTTGTTAAAATAAATGTTTTTATAGGATGTTTTGGACTTCATCCATTCATCTTCTATTCCCCTTTATCCAAGCCATTGTTTTGGTGCTGGAGTTGATCCCAGCACACTATAGTGATGGCAGGGTACGCCTGGGACAGGTCGCCCGTCCGTCACAGTTCAAACAGAAAGACAGACAATCACACACACACACTCACATTCACACTTGTGGTCAATTAATAGTTTCATATGTTTGTTTTTGAACTCAGGTAGGAAGCTGGAGTACCTGAGGATACATGATCAGGAAGAAGAGGGGGAACCACACACATGAAGCCCAACAAGAGATCCTAAATGTCTCACAATGAAGTGAGTGCTAATCAATAAATCACCGGGCGCTCCTTTATCCACACTTATTACAGTAAATCATAACACATATCTCTGCATTACGTAATGGTAGTTTTAACTGTAAAAAGCATGAAGGGTCAGTGATCTTGGTGGTACTGGGTATCAGAACAATTGCATGTTTCCTGGTATTGTCCACCTTGAGTTCAGAGCAATAAAGTATGTTTCAATGTATCTTGTGTCTTGTTTTTCTTTTCCAGATTATTTTACACGATAGAAGATCAATCGTCATCTGTCTGGTAAACATGGGGCTTAAGCCAGAAGATCGATATGAGAGAAAATGACCTGACCCACCAGAGGTTACGAAACTCAAGCAGAGATGTGTGTACTGACTCGTTTCACTTCCTGGAGTTTCTGTTGAATTACTGCTTGCTTTAAAGTATTGACATGATTCACATTATTCAGCAGAAAAACACAGCTTGTTTATTTGTTTCATTTGGACATAAAACATTGTCCAGTGTGTTGATTGTGTTGCTGACCTTTTCTAGCATTGGCTTCATACAAAACAGTAATTTAAAGGCTTTAATGCAGACATGACTGTAAGCGAATCGGCTACCTTCTACAATCTGTGTCAGGAGTGTGTTAATTGTTTCTGTGTAATTTAAATTGTGCCTCCAGGTTAATGCTTCAGCCGTCACTGTACTGTGGTTCATATTCAGCACCAAGTCAAGTGAAACAGTTCGACTCTCTGCCTCTCTCCTGCTCTCTCTGCTTTTTCTCTCATTAATCACGTCCTTATAAGACAGACACTCAGGCGCTTCCGCCGTGCCACCCACTCCGCCGTCCTCTCAGTTTCTCCCTCATATTTAATCACCTGCAATCAGTGGTCAGGCAGATCTCGAGTCCGTGATGATTGGCCACACCAAACTGTGGGCGGGGCTTCCTCTGATGCATCATGCACACGTACCAGCGCAGCAGGACCGATCCTCTCTCACCCGCCCTCCCCCTCTCTCTCTACCTCTCACTCTGCCTTTCACAGATACGCCAGAGCACAGACTGCAGCAGAACGCAGGGCCGGCAGGATTTTCCTCCTCATACTGAAGCAGCTGAGAATCCGGAGAGTCAGTCGCTCACCGAGGAGGAAAGAGAGAGAGAGAGAGAGAGAGAGCGAGAGAGAGAGCGAGAGACATCATTCATGGAGCATCCAGTGAGGAGGAGCTGACCCGCAGGCTGCAAGTGTGTAGGTGAGTGTGTCTGTGTGTATTAATCCCACTGTGAATGTGTGTCCATGCGTACGAGTTCACTGCAGAACCAGCAGCACTGCAGATACACCGACCAGGGGCTCTGCTCATCCCTTTCTCCCCTCCCCCCACTCTCCTTCTCCTCATCTTCTCCTCTCCTCTTCTTCTCGTGGAGCTTCCCGTCAGCACGCACTGACTTTGCCCATTTCCGAGGGGCACAGGCCGCTGTGTGTTTTGTGTGTTTTGTGTGAGAGTGGAACTGGTCTGGCCACACCTGAACTCAACAACTGCAGGGTGGACTCGAGGTGTGTTTCATTTCTACTGCCTCACAAGTGCTGCGTGCTCTTCAGGGGCACAAATTGAGCTTGCCACAGCAAATTTTTCCAACACCCTTTTCTAATAATTTCTCCCTCTGCAGGTTTGCGTCTGGCTCTCCGGGGCAGTTGTGTGGACTCTTCGACGCACCCACCCCTCCACTGGGACTGCCTCCATCCCTTGCTACCTGCCCCTCATCCTCAGTGAAGGATAGGATGCCCGGCTGCGCGCCCCTGTGCTGAGGAGGCGTCGGCGGGCAGCAGTATGGGAGCCGTGCTGACCAGCATCCCCACCACCCCCTTCACCACCTCTCTGCCACCACCACGCTGCCCCACCAAGAAGGGCGCTCCCCCCAGCCCCGCCGATGGGCGAAGACACTGACGCCACCTTGACGCTCAACCACCGCGGCTTCCTCCCCGACCACAACTATGTGACTGAAGGTAGGAGAGGGGAAGCTCCTTCATCGCGTTTTTAAGTGTTTCCCACCATGAGCGAGCATCCGCATACTGAACTTTTGGAGTGTGTATGTGTGTGACGGCGTGCCTAAGTGCTTGCCTCTCAGACGAAACAAGCTTAGGAGGGTTTCTTAATCTCCCATAAGCTCTGTGTTAAGACAGAGCAACAAGAAGTAAACATTTCCCTCTGCAAAATCAAACTATCTGGAGCAAACATTTTTTTTCTCTCCTTCTCCCCTCCTCTCATGCTGTTTTTTTTTTTTCCGGCTTTGTCCTGTGCTTTTTATACCTGTGATTGTGTTTAGCTGCTTTCCTCCCTTGTGTAACACTTGTATTTTGTAACACTGCAGGGAAGAATTGATCCGGTCAGTGAATGAATGAGTGTATGTACGTCTCCGTTTTGTGTCCCTGTATGTGAGAAATAGAGAGAGAAAGCAGGTTTCTTCTGCAAATAAAGAGCAGATAACTTGCACTTATTGCACTGATTGTCATGTCTCGCATCATAACAGAGGCACAGGCCTCCCACTCGTCTGTATAACAGGTGCAGCTGTCAAATTGCATTAGTCTCAGTAACTGACTGAGGAGATTACTCAAAAACCCTAGAATCGTATAAACCAGTGAATTCCTTTGCTTTGTTAATTTAGGAGATGGATTATAACTCGCACTCTGCTAATCTCAATAACACGGCTAATCTTACCTGCACTCTGTCTGTGTCTTACGCCCAGCTCATTGTTCGCCACGCCTCTTAGCCCAGAACAGCGGATTATCATTTAGGGGTCATGAATGTGTTGCAACCTCATTTATGATCCCTGTATCACTGCAGGAAGGGAATTGGCCTTCCTCTGTCTGTGCTGTAACATAATTTCTCCTTGCACAGAAGCACATGCTGGAGTCAGGGGAGACCTGTAGTGAAGCCTGTTGATCGCGTTAAATGTTCGTTTATGTGAAAGCTGCCTCAGTCTGCCTTTGTTCGTCTGTAGGTGAGAATGTCAACGCTTGTCTGTTTCATTTCATGAGAAATGTAGGCTTTTGTCTATTCTGGCGAAAATGATCTTGATGAGTGAGGGGCAAAAAAATGTTCTTAACATCCATCACCATCCATCCATTATTGCCATAGAAACAGTCAGTGATGACAAACATGCTGCTTTTCATGCTTGGCCAGTATGATTGACAGGCCATCTCCACCCACCAATAATGGCAGTATTAATTATTCCACACATGTGAGGCAGACACAGACATTATTCAGGGTGAATCGTTGATGAGCTCACAATAAGATGGACACACCATGAGCACGATTGGTGTGAAAGAGCTGTGTGACACCCCGTGACAGCTCGGATTATGTGGCTGGTGAATCAATTGAGCTCCGAAAATCTGGCATGCAGGAATTCATCCGATGACCAACAAGTCTGATTTTCTGTCACAGAGATAAAGGGGAGGAAAAAAAAGAAGGTCATTACCTGCCTCGTCATCTACATCCACTCCAACCCCCTCAACCTTTCCTCAATGCTCACCCCATCCCCCGTCCCACTCCCCATTTCCATCCCCCACTACCACACCACCACCCCTTATTTCCCCCCTCTTTCCCCCGTCGGTCCTCTAATGCACCTCGCAGCATTGCCCGGTGCTGAAGTGGTGCATCTGCCAAACAATTATCTGACAGTGCTCTAAAGGCTGCTCAAACACAATGTGCTTCTGTACGTGTGCGAGACAGACAGAGGGTGGTAGAGACAGACAGAGAGAGGGAGACAGCGAGAGACAGAGTGAGGACGTGTGATTTTATGCTTGGGTTTACTCTGCTGTCTTCTGTGTGTCTCCATCCTTCTGATATTGTGTCTGTTTCGTGTGCTCAGGTTTGTGTATGGATGTGTGTATGTGTGTGGGTATGTATCCGCAAGTGTGTTGTGTGTTTACGTGCGTGCATGTGCATACATAACTGTGTGTGTCTGTAGATCTTCCCATGGGGATTCCCTTGCCCTTTGACTCCTACAGGGGAGGGGAGCTTAACCTCCCGCTACCTCACTGTCCCCCCTCCCGCCCTCCTTCCCTCCCTCTCTCCCTCCCTCCTTTCATCCTGTACTCCCCTCGTTTCACCTTCTTCTGCCTACCAAAATCTGTCTTTGCTGCAACCTCTCTTCCAGGTTGAGTAGCAATAGATTTAAGGCTGGTTAAGGACATAACCACCGACTATGTATGTTCTATATTAGTCTGTCGCTACTTAGAAGTATCTACTATTAACCGGGAAATTGCAAACCACTTCACCTGAAAGGAAAAAAAAAAACCCTGATTTGGTATGTTTCTGAAAAAATCAGGTCATCACACCATTCATGAAACATATTTCTTTAAATATCACTTTATAGGACATTTATTGAAACCGTTAGAAATGAGAAATGTTAACCCTTTTGACGAACATTCCTTTTTTCTCATAAAAGTCTGAAAAAATCTAAATACAAGAAAATTTTATACAATTTTGAATAAAATCAAACACATATTTTATCTTATATCTTAAAATGTGTTTGGAAAAAGTCATGAATTGAATTTGATACCACACCAATTACTGTTACTCTACATTATAATGTGTTTCCAAACATTACATACTCTACACTAGATTTATATTCACAATGCATTTAATCAAATATGATGTCAAAAGGGGAAAATCACAATGGTGTTTATGTTAATTTGACAATTGTGAAGCAGAAGTGTTGTCTAGTTTCATATTTCAGTAGAAACAATTCAGAAGGTGAACTTATTTTTGTGCTCAGCACCACTCTGATTACCTTATCATCGTTCATTTTAAAGTCCCAAAAAGAAACACTAAAGTTATCAAATGTGTTCACCTGCCTGATAAAGGATTAAACTCCAACAACATGGAGACATTTCAAGTTCTACATGGTTTATTAAGGTAGGCCAAGCAAATAGGTAGGAACACTCAAAAATTGTACTTCTAGTGTTTTGATGGTCAATGTTTGTGAGACAAGACAAGATTACCTTAACAATGGAGCACTGGTCATTCCCTTTATAGATCACAATGGTGCCATCATTATAATTAACACAAGTTTAACCGACGATAACATGACTGACGATTAGCGGTAGCGGTATTTAGCGGTATTTGATCAATTTGGTTTCACACAAATATGGCTGTGACTTTTTTTTTTTTTAACCCCATGTGCAACAACAAAAACAATTATCTCAATGGAAGAACAAAGTTAGATCTAGATCAGGTCTAAGTGGAGAAGAAAAAAGAAGGAAAACTAATATAGAAATTTTGTGGCTTGTTCTCTTTACCTCATGCACTATTCCAAATGTGCAACCAATCACACAATAGTTGTTGGACAGCACACGAAAAAAAGTTCTGCTTATAGAACAAGGTGCATGGACTCCCAACCAGGAAAAGGATGACACCTTTCTTGCAGTTCTTTAGTTTCGTTTATTTTCCTGTAGAAACATCGCCGCTTTCACTTGAGGAAATCAGATGTGGTGAAATCCGGTCAAGGCTCATACTTGGAGCATTATAAATACATGCTGTGCCTTATTTCGCTTATCATTAATAATCTTTTTCAGCTGCTAAATAATAAATGCATCTAATACTGTACATCTTAAGGGAACATATTTTTTGCAACTTCACAAAAACCCTCAGAAAGATGCCACAAATCAAATGTTACAGGCTAATGCAACCAGTGGAACATAAACTGAAAAGAAACAAAACAAAAAATAAGTACAGAATTCCATGAATATTAGCTTTAGACATGAAATTGAATAGTTTTATTTTAACATTTCATACTTTATGTTATGTGTAAATAATAAATTCAATCCCTTTTAGTCATTGGATTGTTTAGTAGTTGTTACTTAATTTGCAGTTTTCATTATCTTCTATATTCTGTGATTAAAGGGTAATTGAATAAAATCTTCTTAATCCATATTAAGAGTAATTAAGTCACTTGGGTCATGTGGAACTAATCCACATCTCTTGATTTGTTCTCTTCCTTGTGGTTTGCAGTCTGCCCTTTTATCCACACCTGCGATGGTTAATTTCATGAAAGAGACCAAAGAAGACTGCGTCCCATTAGGTGTCTTCTCTCCATTCATCCTTCATGTCTTGCAAGCCTTTTCCACCAAGCCCCACATGTGAATATTTCATGTGACATAGATAAAGTGTGATTATTAATACACCACCGGTAGATATTCTTTGGTGAGTGCTCATGACCGGATGTGGTGATGTAGTAACTCAGTCCCTACCCTTAACCCCGCCTTCCTTCCTCACCCTCTGCCCTACCCTCTCCATTCCTTCCCCCCTTCCGTCCATCCTTGCTCCTCTTGCAGGGCTGCTCCTGGCTATAGCCTGAAGAGCTCCGCCCATCCTGTCCACCCCTCTCCACCCCGGAGTCCTCCCCCAGGATGTTGAGCCCCATCCAGGTCCTCTGCTCCGACATCACTACCCTTTCTCTGGAGCCTGAGCCGTTTGCCTCTTACACTGAAGGTGTGTGCTCTATCCTCTTTTATCCCGAAGGTCATATCTATGTCACACGACCCCAGAGTGGGGAACGAGAGCGTGGTGTGTATGCATATGAGAGGTTGTGTGTGTGTGTGTGTGTGTTCAGGGGCTGTGTCTGACATTAAGCATGTGTGCAGTTTGAGTGAGGTGATTTCTCATGTGTGTCTGAGTGTTATAAATATCTTGAACATCACTTAGTCTCTGTCTGTTCATCAGATCTTTTTTTGTGCAGCTCTATTTTGGGATGGAACTGGCTTTTTTTTTGTTTTTTTAGTTTTGTCTCACTCTGTCAGTTTCGGTGCGTGTGTGTGTCTACGTGTGTGTGCGCACGCGCACACGCCTTGGCTTTAAATAGTTTGACCTAATGACACAAAATCTCCTTCAAAGCACAGATATCCTGTGTCTGTTTCTTTTTCAATAACACACACACACACACACACACACACACACACACACACACACACACACACACACACACACACACACACACACACACACACACACACATGCAGAGTTAAGAATAGTTTTTGTTCAAAAGTCATCCCTATAATCTTTTCTGAATCGTTTGCATAGCAATAGAGGTTTTTAAAAATGTTTCAAACAATGACAAACACCCACAATATCACAGGGATCAGTTCACACACAAACATTGACAGACTCTGCTGCTTTTGCTCGGCTTGCAATTTTTTGATATTCATGCAATTTTCCAGCATGGAAGACAAAAACACAACTGCCCAGAAATGGTCACGTATGGAACACTATTGAAACGTTTGATTAAACTAGATGGTAACACAATCTGGAGAATTGGTCCCGTCAGCCAACAAAACTAACCATGTAAGACTACACACAACTCAGTGTTTGATTGTTTTGCATGAAGGTGGACCAAACTAGTTTGTACAACATCATTGAGGAGGAACCCAAGCACAAGTCTTGTGTGCATTGAAATCTTTCTGATAAGAACCTCTAAATGGCTTCATAACATCACGAAAGCTGGAATATGTAGCATGCACAGTCTTTAGAAGTCACATTGTCTTGTCTGACAGTGACAATAGCCACCTTGGAATTCTTCCAGTCCAGATTAGGTCCTGCAGGCGGTCGGAGCTCAGCCCTGCCAAAACGGGGCAAACAGCAGGGGGCACCATGTACAGGTGTCCAGCCCACCACGGGGTTAACAAAGGGAGACGCACAATCACCCCCACACACATTTATAGTCAATTCAAGGTGGATAGAGAGACATTTGTTTGCTTCTTCAAGAACAAAGTTACTTCCGATGAGGACAATTCAGACTTTGTGAAAAGCTCAAGTGCAGAAATTCTGACAGGAGAGGAGCAAAGAAAACAACACAAACAGATTTTTAGCATTAGCTACTCTCACTTCAAAATTTCGGGACCAATCACATTGTACTTGTTTTCTTTCTTTTCTTGCAGCCCTGAGAGAGAGAACATAATTCTCTGTATTTCTGAAGTATGTATCGACTTTCAGAGTCACCAATTAACCTCCACTAAAGAGGAGCATGTTTGTATTGTGGCTGGAAGCTGGAGTACCTGGAGTAAAACCACAAAGAGAACATGCAAATTTCACACTGATATGCAGCCAGCAGGTTTGAGTCTGACTCTTTGACACGGCCAATCACCATGGCTGACCCTTATTGCACCTTTTTCATAGTATAGAGGTTGTTTAATTATTACAGTAAAGGATTTCATGATCCCTTTTTTAGTTTGGAATTACAAAGATATTCTTTGTCAATTTCTGCACAAAATCACAAATTATCTCAGTGTTTCTTTTCCCTTCGCTGCAGAGTGAAGTTGTTTTGAGTACAATAATCACATAAAGACCTTGTGATCCCCTGCAGGGATTTTCTAAAACTCCAGACATTAAATTACCTACTGTAAAAAACAGAGGAGACGTGCAAAAGCTGTCATTGCTGCGCAAAAAACAGCTAATTCATTACCATACAAATCACTCTATTGCATTATTTACGCACATGCTGAGAGATGAGAGAGTGGGACAGCCTATAAAAAGTGCTGCTATTTATTGGACCGAAGGATTACATTTCATCATTTATGAATCCTCAACGCATAATCTGGGTTTTCAATATTGCGGGGGGTTAGATTGTGTGTAAATGCTAAAAAGGCTCAGCCCCTAATCTATTTTCCACGCTGCAGTTGTATAAATCCTGTAGCAAAACAAGAATTCATTTATTTTTGAAAACCAATCACTCTTTGCTGCTCTGACAGTTCGTGCCATTTGTGATTGTTTTTGCAGGATTACAGGTGTACTCGGTTCACGTGGAAGCTGGCTCGGTTTGTGATTCTAATTGTTTGTGTCTATAACCATTAGGCTCACACCAGCTCTGCTCCTTTGTGCCAGTATGTGTTTGGAGAAATGGCAGCTTCCCCGCTGTGGTGGGCTCAAATCACCCCTCTGCACACGTGTGCACCTCAAACGCAAACACATACACCAGTTTTTTTTTTTCCGCCGTTAACTCCAAAACTGCAGGACAGGGATCCATTTACTTTTTCCCTCTGGCAGTCTTTCCCCTCATCTCTTTTGCTCCATCCTCCTCCTCCTCCTCCTCCTCCTCACTCCTCCAGCCAGTGTGTTTCTTTACTGGCTAATTGAGTACACACACTTGTGCGTACGTACACAGGAAATGCGGGGTGCTTGAGCTACTGCACGCACACACGCACGCACGCACGCACGCACGCACGCACGCACGCACGCACGCACGCACACACACACACACACACACACACACACACACACACACACACACACACACACACACACAGTACGTCTCCTGCTGCGTGGTGGCTTGTTCTGGCTTTTGAGGAGTGTGTGTTTTTGGCTCGGCTTTAATGGTCTGTGTTTACCCAGACCAAAGATATCTATAATTGGGACTGTAGGACGTCTGCTTCCCCTCTCTGTCCCTATAGAAACCTTAACAATAAAATAAGGACTTCCCCCTCCCTGCCTGCACCCTCCTCTCCTCTCCTCTCCTCTCCTCTCCTCCTCCTCTCCTTAGTTTGTCAGTTAAACATTTAGTTTTTGCTTTGTTAGACATAAAAAAGTCAAATCTATCGAGCCTTTAGAAATTGTTTTTTGTAGTTGTAGCTGTTTGAGTTAAAAAAAAACAAAATAAAAAAAACCAAACAAACCCTAAATCTGACACCCGAATAGGAAATTTATTACTTTAATCAAGTCATTTATTCAAATTCTTATCCATCACATATTTTCCTCACCAGCAGGATACTGCATAAAATGCTGTGAAGTTGGGATATTGTGAAATTACTTATTTTTTTAAATAAATACCCACATGTACCTGACGTAACACAAAACTCACGACATGGTAGCTCGTTTAAACAATATTTCACATGTTCTCATGAAAACGTCAACGCAGGAAATGTGAGTTTTCTTTTGCATGTTTGTGTGTTTATAACTGCGGCATGTTTTTTGTGTGTCATTGGGTTCATTCATGTTTCTGTATCGCTTTGCGTTGGTTGGTATTCTGTGTGTGTGTGTGTGTGTGTGTGTGTGTGTGTGTGTGTGTGTGTGTGTGTGTGTGTGTGTGTGTGTGTGTGTGTGTGTGTGTGTGTGGGTGCGTCCCAGCATGCATGCACTTGCAGTCACAGTGTGTTCCATCATCATCTTCAATGTGAGGCAATGAGTCAGAAAGGCCTGCTGATGCTAATGGACTGTCTGTGGGAGACTGATACAGCCAGCTTGCTGTACTCGAGCACACACAACCTTATCTACACAATAAAACAATGATTTACAGACGCACAATCTACCATTCACACATACGTATCATTGTACCGGGCGGTGGTACCTCTTGGGGGAGGAACACAGTGCTCATGATTGTGCTTGTTTCTGCTGAGATTGTTTGTATGGGTAGTGGTTTACTTTTCTGTAGTGTACTTCTAATAAAGAGAGTGAAAGAGACAGATGGCTGTGAAGTGTGTGTGCATGTGTGTGTTCGTGTGTGTGTGTGTGTGTGTGCATGGGAGGGAAATAGAGAAATACAGAGATGAAGAGGGAGGAGGTTGAGAGCCGGCAGAGGATGAGACAGTGGAGTGTGTGCTCCATATTTTATTCAACTGTACTCTGTGCTGCTTCTGTGGTTTCTGCTTAGCTTCACTCTTTTTCCATGTGCGACCTGACGGTCGACACAGCCCTCTGTTAGTGCACGAGGCACTAATCTATACACACAGTGTCAAGCCCTCACATTTGTTCTATATCATGGGGGTGCCTGAGTGCATTTAAAATTGTGTGCACGTTTGTGAGTTTGTTTCACTCGAGTCATGCGAGGGGCATTCATTAATGTCTTTACTGTCTACTCCATCTCATGATATTAATTCGTCCACATTTGCCGAAGGACAAAACTGCAAAACGGCGTAATTACTTCACCGCGCTCCTTCCTGCGAGGATTGGATTGGATTGATGAATTCCACTTCCTCCTTCTCCACACTTCCATATACGGCTAACCGCCACGAGTGCCGCCACTACTGGCTGGCTCTACCCGTTACCGTGGCAACCCCTACTCACCAGAGTACCCCCTCCGCCGCCTCCGCCCCAGCGCCGCTTCCCTCTACCTTCCTTTCCCATCCTTCCCACTCTTCCAGCAGCCATACCACCACCACCACCACCACCACCGCGTACAACGCTAACGTACAGCCAGGCAGCGGAGTGCTGTGGGGGAGGGCAGAGAGAGCCCAATGTGGACGGAAAAATAATAAATGAGAGAATGGAACGGGGCAAAAAAAGAGAGGGATTGGGACGCGAGAGTGGCGAGATGACAAAGGACCATGTGATGGGAATGGGATTGAGAGGAGTGAAATTGAATTTTGAAGAAGGGTCTGCAGAACCTCAGAGATCAAGAAATTGTGTAATAACGAAAGGAGAGTTGATAGAAATGGAGAAAGAGGTTGGAACAGCATGAATAAGGTTAGGTAGTTGTAAAAATTGAGAGCAGCCTCGAACCGCCCCCTCCCCAATCATAAAACCTCTTTCAAGGCCACCACAAAATAGACAAGGCTACAGCTTTGAATCACTTTGACTCTCAATAAATACATTGTATTATTTCTTTGCAGCCAGTGGAAAACCCTCTACTTTTCTATCAAAACTGATCCTGGTGCCATTTTTAAAGCTGACCTATAAGATATTAAAAGATGTCATTTGACTATTTAGTAGTGTAGTCACTGGTTTGAGCATAAAAATGGCTTCTTTGTTCCACCTGAGAGTAAAATACCAGGAGAATCCAGAGTTGTTGTTTTTTTTATATATAAATATTATCTGAAAATGTAGCAGGATGTTTTTATCTTGGGAGGAAATATTTTATAACGGTTTAAATCGGCACTTTATCATCCTCTCTTCTTTTAAGCACATCTGGACCAGTTAGGCAAAACGAAAAGACGAAATGACTTGCAGGATTTTCTTGTTTTACTTCTTTTGTAATTTCATCTTTGCATATAAGAACATCTCTTAATAGAATATAATAATAATTTACATTTTCTTTGATTAAAAGCTTCAGAACTTCATTTTCTAGTTGAAGAGAAAGGTAAAATCAGTTTTACTACTCATTATGACACGAAGATAAATTCTTTTTGGAATATCACAAAGCTGCAGTGTAGACTTCATGCTGACGATTTGGCTCTGTGAAAAATGGTATGACACTGGTGTTTCCCTGAAAAGATACATGAGGATGCATCGATTCAACAACTGTTGAGAGGAGCCCTCAGATAAGAAGAAAAACATCTCAAACTACATCGTGCACATACTTTGTCTGACCCAGAAAAACAAAAGAAGACTGCTCTTTGATTTATTCAGAGTCCCAGCGACCAGCCTTGCTCAGGGCTAAATACAGCAAAGCCCAACTGGTCACCGCTATGCTGGAGATGACACTGCTCTTAAACACAATACCTTCTTTTCCTGGTCAGACTAAGAACATTTCAAAAGAAGTGCTGAAAGAAAGACAACAGGCTTAACTAGACTAGCTGATAAATCAATTTTTACTACATATCCAGGCAAAACATTATGGATGTCTGGACCAGATTATTCTGATATATTTAAACCTGCACATCAATCTGATCATTTCATTTAGCGTTCATGTAAATGGGAAATCTGATGCCTCAATCGGAAAGAATTCAATCAGACTGGTTAATGCAGTTAATGCAGTTGTCAGGTGTCGTAGTATAATGACACATTGTGATAAAGAGTGTATGGGAATTGTTGTAAGTTGCTGTCTTCAACATGGCTTTTGTGTTCGCAAATTAGCAGCTACAGATGTTCCTTTTGAAACGAGCTAAATTCTCAGCTCATATAAGTTAGTAAACTGGATTTAATTCTTAGTTTATTTGAATAATTCGAGTCCAGTGTAATAAAGAGACAACAGCAACTAAAGATACAGACATTAAAACAATGCACCTCTTGTTGGCGTGTTTAAAGTCCTACACTCATCGAGGTTCGTGGAGGATTATTCCATAACACAAGCCGAGCCAGAATAGTTTGTGCGGGGGCGAGATAACCTGAGATTACTTTGTACTATGTTAGGCACATCCTTTCTTCCGCAATCTATTTTGTCAAGCCTCAATCTGTAATCTCCCTGAATGAGCTTTACTTCTGATGCTTTACGTGTTTCTAACGCAGGTTCGTCACCGAATGAATATTTACAGCCAAATCTTCAATCTGCAATTCAAAGCAGGAGCGAAATTAGGAAACAGTGGGATGAGAGTAGATTATCGGCAACTTTAATCAGATTTCTCACATGATGCTTTTATTAGACTTTCCCTTTCAGATTGTGTGTTTTTTGTGATGTGGGACGGACCCCTTAAAAGCACCGAGGTAGCGCCGCGGTAAATGCTAAGTGATAAATAAGATGTTCTTTAGTCTCAATCAGAGTGTGTTGACTTTTTAAGGCATGACTAAGTTGTGATGTTGCAAAAAAAAATAAAAAATAAGTGAATGTACTAAAAAGTAATGATGCTTAATCACTGATTGAAATACACATGCTCTTTCAGGTACTACAGAGATTGAAGGGTACATATTCATCTCTGCACAAGATGAACTCAAGTGGCACTGTAATCTTGTGCGTCACCGTGTATGTGTCACAGTGGATCACAGATAACACCTGTGCCCACTGCAAGACAGCTGTGCTTCAGTGTGTGTGTGTGTGTGTGTGTATATTCGTTTTTATACGTGTTTTGATGGATTAATATGGTCTTTATTGAATGAATCTCCCTTAAAACGCTCCCACAATTCCATAGTGTTAGTAATCAAATACAATACCGTTCCTCATGTTAATTTATTTATGTCAATCCACTCACATGTTAATTCATTGAACATTGGTTTGGCTCAATATTTTACAGTCGGATAAGCAATATATACTGTAAATGAATAATGAGATGTGGTCAATCCAGTAATGGCTGCCTCTATTTCTCCCCGCCATTTCTCCTTTCATGCCACATCTCTTCTTCTCCTCCTCTTTCTTCCTCTGTATTCTCTCTTTGTGTCTTTCCAGCTGATATCATCTCCACTGTCGAGTTCAACCATACAGGAGAACTCCTAGCTACAGGGGACAAAGGAGGCCGTGTGGTCATCTTTCAGAGGGAACCTGAGGTACATACACACACACACACACACACACACACACACACACACACACACACACACACACACACACACACACACACACACACACACACACACACACACACACACACACACACACACACGCACACGTACAGTACCCTTGAATATACATTGTCATTCCAGCTGGGAGGGCAGTGATGAATGTTCTCGGTTCCCCTCCAGCGACTCTCTCGATTGGTTGATAAATAGTTTATGCCCCTGCTGTGTCAGAGAGTGTATCATTATAACTGTGCTGAGTCTGTGCCATGCTGTTTCCTCACATGATCGAGGTTAAGGTCACTGTATCAGGTCGCGAATGTGACACCGCGCCGTGACTGTGTCTGTGAGCCAGCGGGGGTTTATCATTCACACACGTTGACATTCATTTCCTCCTTATATTTCCACAGAGCAAGACTGAGCCATTTTCCCAGGGAGAGTACAATGTCTACAGCACCTTTCAGAGCCATGAGCCCGAATTTGACTACCTTAAGAGTCTGGAGATTGAGGAGAAGATCAATAAGATCCGATGGCTGCCTCAGCAGAACGCCGCACACTTTCTGCTCTCCACCAATGGTGAGACACACTTAAGAAGAAGCTGTGAAAGTGGGGCTGTGATCGATACTTTGAAGAACTCACTTCACAGGTCAAATGATTAAAGCTTCAAAATATGTCATAGGCGTGAGATTTTTGTCCCTTAAGGTGTTGGTATTGTGGCGCATGAGCATCTCCAAATGTCCTAACCAGGTAAAAAAAAGGGAGGGCGCCGACAACTTATATCATTTTCACACTGAAACCTGTTAAGCTGCTTTTTGAGCTGGTCGGAGTCTATAAAGCATTGGCATTTCCCAATTTTCGCATCAACAGCCACCCCGGGTTAAAACCACGAGATGGGATATGCCTGGTTTGTGGGTGCTTGTCAATTATATTGATATTTTGACAACGTGATTGAACTGGGTTGGCCTTTAAGATATATGCTGTTTAAACAGTTAAACGCCAGCATGATACCAACTCTGTAAGGTTGGCTGACCCTGCTCCTCATGCCAATTAGAAACATTTACTCCAGCCATGCGGGGTGGCTCAGATGAGTGGGCTGCCAGGTCAGTGTGAAAAGAAAAGATATAGATGTATTGTTTTGCTTTATTTATGTTATTTGTTTATTTTAAGTTGTTTATATTGCTTTATTAATTTCGATAAAATTCTAATTCAGAGCATGTACAAGCTACTGGCATCTATCAGTGTCTACTGAGTCATTTTCTGTACTCTTCAATTCTGTCACATTTATATATTTTAAGTTACAGTTGCACATGTGGTGTGATTAGAGTATGATTTTCTACTTTAGGATCTTTTAGGAGCTTACTTTTCTTGGCACAGAGGTCCCATTTTACAGTCTACATTGATTGTTTATGGTTGTATGGGACAATCTATACATTTACCCTTAAAGCCGTGTTATTGATTTCTGTAAGCACTGTATTATTTATAATTGAGGGTATAAAAAATGTAAGACCTGCCTCAGCAGAAGGGTGGAGATGGTTCTTAGATGGTTGCTGTCATTTTTTTCCCCCCAGAATAATATAGACAGTCAGATACTGACAGTTTGGAGGGTGGTGGATTGTCTTGTTGAAATGTCATTGGTAATGGATTCATGAGCTGACTGCCTGCTACGATCCTAAAATAGCTTAATTGAAGGCTTTAGGCTTTTATCTTTGATAAAATCGAACTTGACGTGACATCCTATGTTCAGAGTGGATGTTTTCAATTACATCTAATCTGAGATCTCCCGCTCATGCTCTGATCTCAAGTAATTTAATTTGTTACACTTCTTTCTGATGAGATAATGTTCAACTGTGTTTCACTTAGATAAGACCATCAAGTTGTGGAAGGTGAGTGAAAGAGACAAACGGCCGGAGGGGTACAACCTCAAAGATGAGGAGGGTCGCATCAAGGACATCTCCACAGTCACATCCCTACAGGTAACTGTCTGCCTATCTATCTATCTATCTATCTATCTATCTATCTATCTATCTATCTATCTATCTATCTATCTATCTATCTATCTATCTATCTATCTATCTATCTATCTATCTATCTATCTATCTATCTATCTATCTATCTATCTGGTGAAGGTGGAGTTGTGCCAATAAAAGTGGGTCAGTGCGTACAGATGTGTTTGCATGTGCAAAAATGGGTCACTGGCACAAGGTGCACGTGAGTACGTGGGAGTGTGTGGGGGTGGTGAAATCCTCTATTTCCATCTATCAGAGGAGCAACATAACATCTGCAGCGTTCTGCACGTGAACTAAAATAGTCAAAGCATCAGCGTTTCTTTTAGCTGGAAACTTGTGTGTTTTTGTATATGCAGCATATCTGTCCGTAGTCATGGTAACCAACCAGGGACATTCACTTCAGCAACATGCATTATTACTAAAAAGCAAATATTTTTCTTTTCTATCAGGACTGTATTATTGATGCCACAGGAAGTAATGCATTCAATTTGAATTCATAATACAATAAAATTATCTTAATTGATTAACTGTTTACTGACCATCTCTCATCTTTTATAATGAGTTACAAGGCTTGTTGAACTCTCTTTGGGTCTCTCCCAGGTGCCGGTGTTGAAGCCCATGGACCTGATGGTGGAGGTGAGCCCTCGGCGAGTGTTCGCCAACGCCCACACCTACCACGTAAACTCCATCTCGGTCAACTCCGACTATGAGACCTACATGTCGGCTGATGACCTGCGGATCAACCTCTGGCATCTAGACATCACTGACCGCAGCTTCAGTATCCTTGTTGAGTATGTGAATAATATGAACGCTGGCGATAAGGCGGGGAGAACGAACACAGACCCTGCAATGTTTACAAAGCAGCGATGGATTTATTAAAGCACAAGGACAATGATCATTAACGCACACGTCGACATATAGAGGCTCATACACGCTTTATAGTTGCCTGCTGTCTGTGTGCCCCCCACACACAGACACATTACAAATTCCTACATTTAAAAACACACTTTGATGTACATAAAAATACACAAAGCCACACTCGGTGTTGGGGGAGGGGAATATTATTCTTGAGGAGTGAAAATATATTTTAATGAATAATTCAGAAGCTGCATAAATATTTCAGCCTCTTTCTGAGTTTTAATCCAGCTCAATAGGACACAGAAAAGGCACATCCGTGACCCAGACAGGATTTAGAATATAACAATTTAGCTGAAATTACTTTTCTACCAACAATCCCCCCTAAGACATACTTAAATTGCTTTTTTTCTTCTGTAAATTATTACATTGCGTTAGCGATGTTTACATTTTGTATAGTTATATTTGATGATTATGGGCTTGTGTGGGCCTACTCCTGAAAAACAATATCGTTAATTGGTTTTTCGATCAATCTTTTAGTGAATAAATTGAAAAAAAGGGATGAACGTGTGAATGAATGATTGAATGAATGAACATGGCCAGAGTTCACAGTGTCGTGGTAATCATGCAAAGCAAAGTGCCCTTCCTCAGAAGCAGACTCTTTGTTGTTTCCCTGAGCGACGGCGCTTTCTACCAGACATCGTGGATATCAAGCCAGCCAACATGGAGGATCTGACAGAGGTGATCACAGCGGCTGAGTTTCACCCCCACCACTGTAACTTGTTCGTCTACAGCAGCAGCAAAGGCACGCTGCGCCTCTGTGACATGAGAGAAGCAGCGCTGTGCGACAAGCACTCCAAACGTGAGTACACCTGCTGAGAGACACAGACATATAGCACAAACCTTTTTTTTTTTTTTCCCCAGAGCATATTAATGTGAATATAAATCCATCTAAATGTACTCACTATTTCATTTTTAGTATTTCTTCAATGGCACGAGAGACATTTTCAGCAGTGGTCTTGTTGTCATGTTGTTACAAACAATAGTATTTTTGTAATCTTGGATGTTGGCTGCAATCTAAGAAGTTTGATTTCTGCCCAGTACTCTCTAGTAAAACATTTTGTACCTAGACAGTTCTGTTATTAGTAAAGAAGGATTCAGGGGCAACGATTCAATTCATGATACAGTTTTTCTCGTATTCGTGAGTCTCGGTTTTCTGAGTTTCTTTCTTCCCACTTTTTGTTCCTGTTGAAATGTTTTCCATTTGATTTACAGCTCTGACCATGAGTCACTCATGCAGTGATACTGCACAAGCTGTGCTCAGCAATAAGACAAACTTTTTTTTTATTTCTTATGTCCACTCTCTTCGTACAGCATCACACGTACAAGAAGACACAGAAGCCATCTGTGTGAGAGTTTAGCTCCTTTATAGTATGCATGTCTGTAAATGAAATGAGGACACATATACTGTCCTTTTCAGATTAATTTGTCCAGAACATAGACGATATGACAGTATGAGGCCAAATAATCAACGCCTGAAAAACTACCTAAGCAGTTCAACACTATTCATCAACATTTACAACAACAAATATGGGTTGTTCTAAATTCTGTAGCAAAGATTCAGGGGTGCCAAATATTCCGAGAACGATTTCTGACTGTGTTTGTGCCTGGCATCTAATCAGCTCTCCCTCCCCCTCTCTTTCCCTCCCTCTCACTCACACCGTTCAGTGTTTGAGGAGCCCGAGGATCCCAGCGCCCGCTCCTTTTTCTCCGAAATCATCTCCTCAGTGTCAGATGTCAAGTTCAGCCACAGCGGTCGCTACCTGCTCACCAGAGACTACCTGACTGCCAAAGTGTGGGACCTCAACATGGAGAGCAAGCCCCTGGAGACATACCAGGTGTGTGGCTGGCCATGTGGAACCAAAACAATGCGCTGTGTTACAATGACAAAAGGAACCACTTGAGCACATATTTTCCTTATCTTTACTCATCTAGTATGTGGAGCTTTTACTGTGGTGAGGAGTCTACCTGGGCAAATAGAATTGATTTGTCACTGAGCGTGCTCTAAAGTAGGACAGCGATCAGAATAGGTCACAATTCAACTGATATGTTGAACTTGTTCAATTTGATCATTATTTGAGCATTGTCAATGCACGTTTTCAAAGTCAGGGTTTGTGTACTTGAAGGCGCTAAAAGCGGTTTCAGGGGAGACTCAAGCAAGACAACGTCACTCCATCCTTTTAATTCCATAGAAGGGAGATTCTACAGAAATTAATAAATGTGTGTGATTTAAACAATTGAAGGGGGTTTGGGGCGGGTAGATACAGTTGCGCGTTTCTCAGTCTGAGCCACTGTGTGGTCACATGGGCCAAAGTGATCTGATTAAGTATTGATTTAATTACAATAATGTCATGCAAACAATTGTACCTGATTGGATTGGCTCTATCTGATTGAAGTTATGATCGCAGTGGAGGAGGCGGTGTACCTATGTTAATGATCCGACCAGAATCAATGTGAATGCAACGTCGAATTGACTCGCTCATGGTGCGTTGTGCAGGTTTGTTTCTTAACATTGCCACACGTTTTAAGAAAAATGGCTGTGGCATAGCTCAACAAGGAGAACAATTGTTTGGTGTTGCAATTTTAAAAGAAATGTTAACAAACCTGCATATTAACCTGAATTTGGGATCATGTGTGCATGTCATAAACAGCCAACTTCACAGTGCAAAGCATTATGGGATCGATGGACTGACTGATTCGATATTCATGGTGCATGTAAGCCCATTGCCTCCATCTGATCAATGTCTTTTTTTAAGTGAACATGTAAACATTACAATCGGAAATCTCAGTTGAAAGATTGAATCAGACTGATGAAAAAGTTATGATATAATCAGAGTCACCGGCATAGTTTTCAGAGAACTGTTGTTATATAAATAACTTAGTTTCTTAACTTTTATGTTGTTATCAAAGAAAAAAAACCTATGGAATGAGTGTTTAAAAAAATCATTCAGTCTTGAATTATGTAAACAGCAATATGAGGCCATCATGGTTTAACAGTTATTGATTCTATTGACATCCAGTAACTGAGTCAAACTGAGTAATTTAATGAAAGAGGTAGGAAAGGCCACTCTTTCCCAACGTTGTTCAAAGGACATTTGATTTAATCTAATAGTGCTGCTGGTCCTGCTTTTATCAAATGAAACACAATTGACTGAAATGACTAATTCATTTGTGACCACTTGTATCCTCCTCTTTATTGAATACTCAGGCCAACTCCAAATGTTTAACCAAAATTTCCTAAATGCCATGGACCTCAAGGTGTGGTGGAATCCTCTTGCTTGCACCACATACTGCAGCCATAAGGTCCCGTTTTATGTACTCATGCATGTGCTCATGTATCGTCATGTACTTGCATGGACATACAAGTGCACATGTACAAGTATGGGATATTTCTTTGTGCAGTTTACAAATCTGTTCTGCACAACAGTGAGTGTTGTGACTGTCAAATCAAGTACAGCAGAATAGTTTTTTTTAATTGCATGCTGTTATAGGCTGTATGTGACCCTGACTGAAGTCACAGTTGTGTCGTCCAAACAACTTTAGTGACTAACTGTTGGTTTGCTGAACGACAGTTTTATCTTCCTGGAAAAAGAAAAGTCATAATTGGTGACAGAAATTAATCGTGGGCAGAAGGTGGCTTCTGACAAACACAATACTTATTCATGATTAAATTTTGCCAAAACCTTTCAAAGATAATTGAATTGATTGCGGGCCAAAGAATCGACTTCTCATCGGCATGGGAACTCACTGCAGCCAAAGTTTTTACCTTCAGACTACGATCTGCAGATCATGTGTGCTGTAAAGATTTGAAAATACAGACAGCAAATGATCAATGTTGTGTGTGTAATGATGGGTTGTAAATGTACAGACACCACACAAAGCACTGAACTAACAGATATTTTACTCATATATGCTGTGTGTGTGTCTCCTGTGGCCCCTCTGAAAGATTACAACAGGCCACAGAGGCCGCTGTTCATGCATTTATAGGCAGTAGAAGTGTTTGTCAACATTTTTTTTCCAATGTGTGTTTAATATTCCTGCTGTGTGTGTGTGTGTGTTCGGGGGGGCTGCTTGGCGTGTGAGGGCCTATGAAGCAGCCGGGAGTGGGAGGCTAAGACGCACTGGAGCTATTTATAGCCCATTGAGCCTCCCCTCATAAAGTAAAGCGGGAAGGAGCGATACCTTGCACAGCGCCTGACACCTAGATCTGCAATGCAGCACAGAGAGGGAGGAAGAGGGGACGGAGTGAGGAGAGGGGTGAGGGTTTGGGAAGGATGAGGATGGCGTGATGAGAGGAGGAGTGAAGAGAGTAGGTGAATGGTGAGATGAAAGGGAGGGCAGCAGTCTCAGTAAACAGTCGCTGGATATTCTCTTGTTAGTGGCAAGTCTAAACAAACTCCATATATTGTGAGCCTGCAGAACGCTGTGTGAAGTAAAACAACTATGTAAACAACATGATGGCATGGTCCCTAATGACACATTTTCACTGCTTATGCAATCTCAAAGTGCTCAACACGATCTGCAAACTCTTTCACACACATCACTGAAGACATTCGGGGTGCTCACACACAATAGGAAGAAACTAGGAAAGCAACATGTTAGTGGACGACACAGAGACTGACACATACAGCTCACAGCGCCTGAACTCCATTGTGAGTATACGCAACACAGATGAGGTTCAATGAATCATTTGTATAATTATTTTCTGTCCCTCTTGTGAAGGTTTCACTTTGTTGTCGGGGAAGACCTCAATAATTCCCTTTGTGATGAGAGCATATTTACCATAGAAACAATGTAAATCTATGTGGTTCCTGCAGTTTTTCTTGTGCAGAAGAAGCAAGTTGCAATGTTGCCCTTTTGTTCCCGGTGGAACACAGAAAGTACCAACAAATTCATGAGGGATGAGGCACTATACGCTATATCAGAGATCATGCGCACTGAAAGAATAAATCAGTGCATTCAGCACCAGCTGACACGGTTTCATTTCACCGTGTGCAGAAAATCCCATAGGGGAAAAACTAAAACGTCACCGGGTTTGATGTACCGCCATGAGACGACCTCAGCTTGACCATATATCGATTGCAAAGAGACTGTTGATTGCTGACTTTATGCAGAATGTAGGAACCCGGGGGCTTGATGCAGTGCACGGTGGCTGGCGTAAGGTGTAGATTTACCAATGCTGACACAGGCAGGTTGGTAGAAAGCATGAGGGGAAAAGCATTATTAATCAGTGAATATATGTGTGTTTGTGCTTGCATCTTTGTATGTGTGTGTCCGTTATCGCGCCCTTGGTGGGTATGATGATAGAGAGCCCTACGTTAATGGATTTAGCGATATGGAAAAGGAGTTTAGATTAAAATGTGCTCCTGGCCCTCCTATGGCTGAGGCCAGGCCTGGTCTTATTAGTATTGCCGTCAGGGAGGCTCGTGTTACGGCTTGCTCACATTTAATGTGTTTTGTCTGTGCTGAGCCTTGTATGTTTGTGCATGCCCCCTCTATTTATAGTTTACACTGAGAGTCAATAGCTATGAGTAGAGCAGCTGTGTGCCAACTCATTTCTAATCAAATCTCTGTCTGTGTGTGCGTGTGTGTGTTGTGTGTGTGTGTGTGTGTGTGTGTGTGTGTGTGTGTGTGTGTGTGTGTGTGTGTGTGTGTGTGTGTGTGGTACGTGTTCTCCTCCAGGTTCATGATTACCTCCGCAGCAAGTTGTGTTCCCTTTATGAGAACGACTGCATCTTTGACAAGTTTGAGTGTGCGTGGAACGGCTCGGACAGGTACCAGAACTGAATCTGTTTCTGTCTTCCCTCTGTGACGAACTAAATTGATTGATGTAATGTTTTTAGTTTGGAACTTTTAATAGTTATGGACATCTTCTTTCCAAGGGAGAAGAGTCTAAGAATGGCAGCAACACGGAAACAGTTTCAGACATACAGAAGAGAAGGGAGATAAAAACACTAAATAGTTGAAATATATTATATACATTAAAAACTTCAGAACCAAATGTCTATTGCCGATTTACTCTTAATGTCCTTCCTGATGCAGTCTGGTAGATAATATTTTAAAATGACCGACCATTCGGATTTAAGTTTTTCTTCAATTGCCTCCGGTTGGAGGGAGCAGCAAACTGAAATGACTTAGCATCAAAAAATGGTGCAGAAGCTCTTTTATTTTCTTTCTGAAATTATAATTTGAGGTGGTTTAGATTTCATAGAAAATACACTAAATGTGTAGATTAACATGAGTATTCTTTTGAATTTAATCCGAAAAGACACTCAGGAGTATTTTTAGCTTTGTTTGTTATTATTTCACTGAACCAACTCACAAAATGAGGCTATATGTGGCCCCCGGACTACAATGAGTTTGACCACCAGAGGTTAGGCTATTGCTCGTACTATAGAGCGGAATATAATGTGTTTTTACTCGTAACATCAGAAAGTAACAAAGATCCTTCTCTACAAAGTTGCTTAATACAGGTTGTGTGCTATACTAGTACGGAAGGTTTCCATTTATTACTTATTTATTATCACTCAGACCTGCTTCATAGTCAGACAAAACCATTTTTTTTGTCCACAATACCTTCATGTCCAGGTTTATCTTTTAAAGTCCTTGATGTGCTATGTCCTTACGTGTGATATTTTTTAAATGATTACTAAATTGGCTTCTTCTCTCCCCCTCACTGTCCAGTGTGATCATGACCGGAGCCTACAACAACTTCTTCCGTATGTTTGACCGCAACACGAAGCGCGACGTGACGCTGGAGGCGTCCAGAGAGAGCAGCAAACCCCGGGCCGTCCTGAAGCCGCGGAGGGTCTGCGCCGCCGGAGGAAAGCGCCGGAAGGATGATATCAGCGTGGACAGCTTGGACTTCACCAAGAAGATCCTCCACACGGCGTGGCACCCGACGGAGAACATCATCGCCATCGCTGCCACCAACAACCTGTACATCTTCCAGGACAAGCTGAACTCTGAGATGCATTAACGAACGAATGTCAGACAAAACGAGTTTACACCTGAACACAACTATGCCAGAATGTACACGTGACCAGACAAACACTCTGTCGCACTCCCGGGAAGATGCCTAACACACTCGCCCGCCCTCACAAACACACGTGGCTCGACTACAATACATACACACATCTAGGTCTACCATTTCACACACACTCCTCTTCCTCTTCCTCCTCCTCCTGAGCCTCCCAGAACTTAAAGGACCTTGACAGGGCTAGAAATGGAACAGGCTGGATTACGCAATGGATTATGGTTACAAAAGGGTCTGAATGGAGGATTTTCTTGATTGTTGGCTTCTGGATTGCGTTTGATGGTGTGTTGATTGCTACAGCTCAGCTTGTGAGCAGGATCAACCTTCCCCAGACTGGAGGGATCTTTACACGTGTGTCTCTTTTTTCTTTAGGCTTATTTTTTTTTTTTTTTTTTTTTGCTTCTTACTCGTCCTGCTCCTCTCCTCTGATTGAACAAAGCCTATTCTCATCCCGTGTCCACTGTTTTGTGTAGCAAAATCCTTTGTGGTTGTCTACCAGCGGCGCAGATGAGAAACGGGGCGTTTATATAACTGGCTGTTTGATTTCACATGAGTTATCCCACTTATGTTCGTGTAACTTCATGTTTAAAGATGTTGACGGTGGTGATTTTGATGAAAAGCTTTGTGAGATGTGCAAGGATGTCCCTCCCTTAAACCAAGTGCACCGGACGCCTCTCAGCTCTCCCTGAATCAGGAGAGGTGACCACCGACTGGGCAATGTTCAGCCAGGTGACACATATAAACGCAGATGTTACCAGATTATCATGTCATGGCCTAAACGTGCGAACACACACTTGTATCCGCTCCACTCTGTGTCTTCGCATTTGTATCTGCTGAAATGGGGCCGAAACTCCTCCGACTGTGGTTTCTGCTTCTGGTCCGGGGCTGCATTGTGTGCTACTTCGAAAGAAAAATACTCAGATCAAGAAAAAAATTTAAAAGAAAAAAAAATCAAAAAAAAAATAAATACCTGAAACAATATGTCAACAATCAAGCAAAAAGATGCTGCATGTCAAACAGATTTAGCCTAGGTGTTTATAAGTCTGAACTGAGACTGACTGACTTGGCTGCCTTCTTAACCATTTAGACCCAGCTGTACAAAGGCTTCAGGGGCCTCGGGGCTCCTTGCAGCACGAGTAACCATAAATGACCGAGCTCTTCTACCTTTATTTGTGTCTTCGGACACTGAAGCATGTTTACCAGTGTTCGGTTCATACACGTACATTTTGAATGAAGCCGTCCGCGCGTCAGTTTCTACACACTGAAACTGAGAACCAAGAAGAATGGGGAATGTTTCTAATTATTGTTGTTCTCTAAAAGAAAAAGACAAAAAATCTAAGGGGCTAAATTGTGTCTGTATATATCAGCTGTTTTTCGTTTTTTTTTTTTTTTTTGTAAACGGACTGTTCTGTTCTGATGATTATCTCCAAAGCTACAGCAGAGAGATGGTACTTTTATCTCGTCCGCCTTCCTCACTGATTCCTTTGCTGATGTGCAGAAGATCTTATTTTTTAGAAAACAGCCTTTTCTTTTATTTTTCCTTCTGTTTTCTAACATCTGACAGTCGTTTCCACATCCTTACCAAACTAACATTAATTCACATATTTTTGTGTTAATGTATGTTGATGACAAACTTGCCAAATGGGCAGGTATAAATAATGTTAATATGTTTTTTTTTTTTCTGAATAAAATTTCAACGAAATTGCATCCAATGAGCGTACAGTTGTGATTTTTTATTGCAGTGTAATTTTATAGCTGACAATAGGGCCATTATGTTAATATGCCCCCTTTATAGCTTCAGTAGGAAAGATTTGTCAGGTTTCAGTTCAAATGGGTCTGAGGTCATGTTGTCTGCAGCGCCACCTACTGTTCATACACATTTGCTACAAGTGGCAATGAGAAGCACCATGAGCTGAGGTTTGTAACTTGAAATAGCCTCACATTTAAAACGGCAGAATAATCAAAGGGTAGTATTATCTGGGACTGTATCGATAAAGTGCCTTATTCATTGTCAGAAAGTTAAGCAACTGAGAAAAATAGACCTCGTATAATTTCCATTTCAAAGTTCTTTCAAAGTTCCCTGTCGAATATCTGTTCATTTTAAAACTTTCTGATTTGTGAGCCATCATGCCATAAAAGCTGCCTGCTGAGAAAAGTTACAGCGCCCTGCGTTGACAGGTTGGATAACTTGGTAAAGAAGATGGATGGGTGATGGGACTTCACGCCATTTTCACAGCAGACAGTCTGACTTGTCACAATTCAAAAAAGCATTAAATCATTGCATTAATTGGCTTTATTCTGTTCAATAGTCTCAATAATTCAAGGACAGCGAGCCAGAGCAGTAAACACCAGCAGGTCAAAACACTGCCAATTCTAATCTCCCTAATTTTCAGATTTTTATTCACGCTGGACTTTTTCTGCAGTGACATTTTAAAGCATCATCCCTGTAAAACCTGCCTACAACACTGCAAACATGCAGCATTTGCATAATAAATATCATTTGATCACAAAAATGTGAGCACCTGCTCCACAAATTGATTTTAAATACATCAAAATACAACAAAACCAGCAGGAAGCCTAAAGTTTCATCAATATTTATAGATCACATTTTGAAAAACAGTAGTGACATCCCATTTCTCAGCACACCATCACTTGGGACAGCAAATATTGAGTATAATTAAACCCTGCACAGCAGAGATGGAGACAAACAAGATGGGAGAAAAACACTTGGGGAGGAAGAGCGACATGGAAACACATTTCAGAGACAAACTGGGTTAAATCATCACTAATGTCAGAGTAGTAGTTATTAATTCTAGGTGGACAGTGAGTAGACTCACAATGAGGGAGGGCCAATCCCAGCTGACAGCTTGTGTACAGCACTTAGTCCATCGTTGAAAATGTATTAATTATATTTTTAACAAGTCTTAGTATTATATTAATAAATCTTGTGATGTCTTTGTGCTTTGGAATTTGTACTTTCAAGTGTTCTTTCTCTTCTTGGATCCAAGAAGTTTACCCACCACAACTGCATCGTCTTTTACTTCAGACACACATCTGTTGATGACTATTTATTTATGTTTGCCGTTATTTTTTGTGACTTTCATCTCAATTTTTGTGCTTTAGAATTCAGGCCTGTTGCCACCAAATATGATGTAATAAAAAAATAATGATGTGAAATATGATTATTCTCAAATCACTCAAGTGTGGTAAGATTCGACATGATTGGCCACAAGTTGAGATGCAGAATAGAATGCGTAGTGCATTAAAACATACTGTATTGCAGTTCAGGCAGAGTTTTGCAATGTGAATATTTAGGATCCTGATAACTCAACAAATACATTTGCAGTATATTCTCAGGTCAAGTATGGGCTTGGCCTATGTGGAGTTTGCATGTTCTCAGTGTGTGTGCAAGGGTCGTCTTCCACATTCCAAATTCATAGTCAGCTGGGATCGGCTTCAGAGATTGTGATCTTAAGTTGGAATCTTAAGAATTACAAATCACACTGTAGCAAACTAAGCAGACACAAAACTAAAACCGTCGCAGTTTTTAAATTAACAGGCGATGTTCCTGTAAGTGAAATTGCTCCTGCGATGCACGTTTCAGGCCCTTGTGTCATCAGCTGTCTGCAAATGTCAATAGACAGTGAGATCTTCTCACTGTTGCTGTGAACATGTGTTTTTAGTGTTTCTTACACACTGACTGAAATGCTCAACATGAGAGCATTTCAGTCATTCAGTGAAATACACTGTTGTGTACATAAAGGCATGAATGTTAAACTCTGTGTGTGTGTGTGTGTGTGTGTGTTAACAATGCGACAATGATTTAAATCCAGGCTTCCAAGCAGCAAATATCCTGAATGAATTGAAACTTTTAAAAGGTAAAATATGAACAATTCAGTCTGTTTCCTCCCCCAAATCATGTTTGAAATCTAATCTTTTCAAGGCACTTGAAACCACTTCCCCACTGAATCACTTCAAATACAATGGAGGATTGAAGGGTGATAAAAATGGAAACCTTTCATGATGTCATTTACAACTATAAGCTCATCTTACTGCTGTAATTCTAGGCCACAGAAAAAGAGCACAGGTTACTCAATACTGACGGCTTTTGCCACAAAATATTATGACATGGGCTGACGAACGGAAAAATCTGTGCTTCTGCACAGCATTGATACAGTACACTAGAAACAAATCAGTTAATTACTAAATTCACGCATTGCAGCTTCAATTGGATGAAATTTTTAGAACCAAAAATATACAGAGTTGAGGAGGTTTACATCCAGGTTTTCCGTATTTAGTATTAGGCAGTAAATTGAAAAACTGCAATACTGTGCGTTTATCCCATTTGAACACAAATGAATGAGGATCTGTCAGCAGTCGCACAGTAAATAACTCCTTAATATTGCAAACATGGATCATTTCCACCTGAGGGAAGTACCACCACCGTCATCACCCCCGGAGGAATGTCCTCTTCATCCTCCCTCCAGAGTCACGGTTTCTGTTTCATTCTCTGTCTCCGGGTGCTGCTCCAGCTGAGCGGTCAGGAAAGGGTTGAAGAAGAAGTCAAAGCCGAACTGCAGGGTGCTCTGAGCTGTGCGCCTCCAATCGTGCTCAATCTTGTACTGCCTGCGGCTGGGAACGTTGACGTCGCGACAGGAGATGCAGTTTATGGCTTTCAGCTCAAACACAGGCCATTTGGAGCCCAGACGCCCCTCCAGGATGGTGCTGAACTCCACCACGCTGCCGGTGTTCAGGTGCAGGAGCACGGACTTGAACTCATTGCTCGCGCGCAGGACGATGTCCTTTGTGGCATCTTCGTCCTCTATGATCGTCCCGTTTCTGGTCTTCCGCTCCAGCGGCATCCCCATCGTGACTTCAAACTTGTACCGGTCGAAGCGCTTGATGTGACATTCGTGCTTGGCGAGTTTTTTGAGTTTGCAGAGGGGATCTTCCGGCGGCGGCGCCGGAGCGGGCAGGGGCTGCGGCAAACCTGTGGCGTTTTTCACTTCGTCACACAGAGGATACGGCTCGCCGTACAGACACCTCATCCAGTTCCCCACAAACACGGGCAGCAGGTTGATGACTGAATGCGGCCCGTTCTCGATGTCCGTCACACGGACATATCTGAAGCGTCCCGTCCAGGTGACGCGGTGCCCCTCCAAATGGGAGCAGAGAATCTGTGTTTGGGCCATGTTGGACTCTTTCCAGGCGTGGGGGCCGCAGAGGTTGCCGTACTCGGGCCACGTCAGTGTGGAGTTATACACCTTCATGCCTTCAGACCTGTAGACGTACATCCAGCAGAAGAGCACCACGGCGCTGAGCCACACCAGGATGAGCTTGACGATGCTGCTCCGCGACAACGACCGAAAAACCGCGATGGGGTTGAGACTGAAGCGGGTCCAAAGCCTCAGGACCACCGGCACAAAACAAACGGTCAATGTCACCACCATCTTGGTCACCTCCAGAGTGAGGAACCACTGCAGCAGCTGTATAACGAGCATGGCAGCCACACCCAATGAGAGGATAGGCAGGGCAAACAGGAAGAGGAAGTAGCCCACGCCGGTGCGGATGAGTCCTATAGCCGAGGCGTTATTGAGAAACACCAAGCAGAGTTCACACCAGGTGAAGCACACCAGGTAGGGCACCAGACACAGGTATGTGCCCTTGAAGCCTCGCAGCTGCGCCATACGGAAGAGAAGATAGAACAGGTGTCCGTAAAGGAGCCACGGCATCCCCAGGTTCAGAGCCACCACATCTCCCAGCGGCACAGTGATGAACGTCACGCCAAAGATCCTGAGGAACCACAACGAGTCTGGCAGCAGGTATGTGAGGGCGCACGCTCCGGACAGGACCTCGGTGACCAGCGCTTTACGAGCAAAGAGCTGAGCGGAGGCGTGCAGGCTGAGGAAGGCAGTGATGGTGAAGAAGAGAGCGACGGCCGCCAGCTCTGAGCAGGGGATCCAGGACTTATCCGCCACGGGGAAGGAGAACACCACAAAGATCACAGAGAGAAGAAAATACCTGGGAACACAAAGACACAGGACGGACGTTCAGCTTTCCGTTTTGATGATAACAGATCAAATAACGGTTTAGTTCTAATATTAATAAATCATTAAACGCCATACTTTACAGTATTCGTGTTTTTAGCAAACTATTCCACCTCATTACTTAAGACTTATAAATTTACCAGGTTTTAGTGTTCGGGTGAATATTTTTTCGTGGTAACGCTGACATTCTGTCACAGGGTTTGTCTGAAGCTCTTCTGTAACTTTTGACTTCTTGCTATTTGATTTTAGTTTGGAAAAGTGTTGCTCAATAATACAAATTATCTTGCTGACAACAATATATAAACTATGTGTGTTAACTGCTAGGTGAGGCCTCAAAAACATGTCCCTGCACTCTGTGATCACATGTTTAAGATGAACCAGTAAAACCAGAAAAGCTTTCCGAATAGAACCGAGTGCTAATAGAAGAGAAAAAAGAGTGTTTGTTTGAAATAAATAGAGAGAAACTGAGAATGAGTTACAGGTAAGGCTCCAAGTGGGTCCATCCGAAGTTGGTCTCAGCCTGTTCCAGATCAAGACCAGGTTCAAAGTGAGAGAGCAGGTCTGTCAGAGCACGGAAGTTTTCCCACGCTTTGGAATTCTGTGGAAATAGAGATTTATTTCTTTTTCTTAGTTCTTAATACCTCAACATCTCCTCAACTCGATAACATTCGGGTAAGCAACATTCAGGTAAGTTTGTGGCGGTGGAGTCGAAAGACAAACCTGAAACACCCGAAGTGTGCAGATGACCATCGAGAAGAACGACAGGTAGAAGACCAGCAGTGGGATGAGGAAGATAAAGAACTCAATGGTGAGGTTAGAGATGATGAAGAAGAAGATGAGCGCGTTGACATGGTGGGTGGGGATCAGGGCGCTGAGCCACTGCATGCCAGCTCGTGAAGCCCAGTCGATGAGATGCTCCTTTATCTCCAGCAAAGCGTACAGGGGGAACTTCAAAAGCTGAGGGAGCCACAAGAAAGAAGGAGGAAAGAATCAAGGTCAGTAACAAGGTACTAAAGTCTGAGAAACATGAGCAACGCAAGTTTACCGACATAGTGACATTGGAACAAAACATTGAAGAAACATTCAAATGACATTTTAGAGCATTAAAAACAAAGTCAAAGCAAAATAATTGTTGATACCATTGCAGAAACTGCATTTAAATAGGAGACACACACTAAAACAAAATCTAAAAGCAGAACAATAAATAGTTAGAAAACAGTCAACAAATATGAAAGATATACCTATAGATGATCTTCACAATAACTTGTGACGATCAGGAGTACAGCAAATTAACCCATAAAGAGATTTCCCACCTTTTGGTGCAGGGGTAGTTCCTCTGGATGCTTCACTGGCACTTCATCGTCGTCGTCGTCATCATCGCCTCCGGCAGCTGCCATGACTGGAGGCGGTGCGATGCCCTGAGCATACTTTTTAGTCATCTCAACAAAGTCGTCAAGACCCACGTGGGAACTGGCTGCAAAGAAGCACAGAAGATGAGCTTATTTCACCAGAACTACCTCCTAACTATATATTCACGATCCTCCACACGTACCCTCACTGGTGACCATCGTCTCCAGGACTCGCCTCTGCTTCTTGGCAGAGCTGTTCAGTGGACCACGGGAGATTTGTTTGCCTGTAAATACAAAAAAAAAAAAGGTTATAATTAGCTCATAAAAAAAATCTAAGTGTGTCTAATACAGAGTCTGTCCATTGCGCTGCTCTACCTGGCTCTGCGTGGACATGCTCCACATTCTCCAGCATCTCAGAAACCGCCACTGACTTCTTCTTCTCAGGATTCAACTTCCAGTACATGAGCAGGGCCGCCTTCCTCACTCCCCGCTCGAACCGCGTCTCTGTGCACAGCTTCTTCACCTCCTCAAAGTTCTCCAAAGTGATGCCTTGAAAAGCAAAAGAAGCTCCGTCTCTAACACTGCACCACCGTCGCTGTACCGGCTGTATTCAGATTGAGCGTATTGAGAGGGGCATTTTCACACCTTTCCTGGAGGATAAGCACTGTTGCATCAGCCTCACAGCATCCTTGCGGCCCTGTTTTGCAGCCTGGATCAGCCAAGTGACCGCAGTGCAATTGTTGAGCTCCTCGTCCCTTTCTTCTGCCAGTGCCAGAAAATATCGGCCCATCTGGACAAACACAGACTTTTAGACTTGCAAGACAGGCATTACTGTGACTCATCGGCCTGTCCTTCCTGTCAAAATGTCACCTTAAGATGACAATTATCATTACTTGGCTGTTGAGTTCAGTGTGTACACCATATGGCCATTTTAGTCAGAAGTTTTTACAACATGCTCACTGCTACTGACCTTGGTTTGAGCTTTTGCATCACCCGACTTTGCTCTCTCCTCCAAATCTTCAACGCTGACTTCCTCCTCTGGCTCTTCTGAAACAAACAGAAAAAACCTCTATGAGACAAATGTCACACCTGATCTCAAATAGATTATGAGCTTCCTATATACTTATGAGGACTATAAATAATACTGGATTAATTCCTACAGCAATGTCCCATCTTCGTCTCATTGTTTTCTTTTTCTTTATGGGAATTAACATGAAATGGTAGCTTGCAACTTTTTACGTAATCATGGATTAAAATACACTTCACACATGACCTGCACAAACCAAAATAGCCTATGTAAACCAGGCCAGTGTGCCAGTGGGTGACAGGAGTGCTCGCAGCATGAGTCAGACCCGTCTAGAAACAGCTGATACACTCTATTTCTGAAAACTCTTGTCTTAATTATCATCTTCTTTCAGTTAATGACTTCTGAAACACTAAAAATGCACTTCCCTGGAGGAGTTTACGTTGAAAATGTGTCACATTTAGTCTGTTTAAAAGGAAAAGAAAAAAGGGGGAGGCGGGGACAGGTTTCCCACATTCACGACCGCCCACTCCATGTAAGTAATACTGGTGGGTGTGAGCTTGTGCTCGTCTGTATCAGGAGACGGAGGGAAATGTGACGAGATCTGGTAGCTCTCATTAGATGCTCCTGGGAAGCTGCTCGGCTTTTAGCCCTCTGCATTGGTACGCACAATCACGAAAATAACTGTTTGTTCAGCACAGTCAGCAGCAGCTGGTAGTTTTCTAGATCCCAGTAAACAAAAACAATCATGCTTACGCAATGATTAACACTCTGTAACCCCCCCCCCCCCCCCCCTTTTTTTTTGATTTCGAAATGTATTATACTTTTTCTGCTTTAGACAGCTGGACACACAATGTATTGTATGTGTTTTCTTTTTCATTTTACTTGAAGTATAAAATGAAATACATGTTTTTTTCAGTGTTGCTCAAATCCCTCCTACTACGTAACCTTTGCATGCAGCAGCTGTGGGATTGGATGAAAAGAGAATAGTGAGGCAAGCTTTTTCTTTCCCTTCAGGTCAGCTAAAAGGGAGAGGCTACTTTGCATGTTGTGGTACACGTTGTCATGGTGACCCTGGAGTACAGATGGAAAAAGCTGGCAGTGTTGGCTGCACTGATTGCTGAAGCAGTGCAAAGTGAAACCATGCTGTAAGACTTTATTTATACCAAGGAAATGCAGAAAGTCAAAGGTCAGAGTTTCATGCTCACCTGGCTCAGGTGTGGGAGGAGTCTGTGGCACCGCCCCAGCAGCTGAGGATCCAGTTATGGGATTCTCTGTGGCGGCTGCATTGAGTTGAGATCTGCCCGTCTGAGAAAGGCTCCTTAGAGGCTGACGGAGGGGTGAAGCTGTTGGTGTGGAGAGTGAGGAAGAGCGGGAATAAAATCCCGGGGAGGACTGAGGGGAGGTAGTGGAGGGAGAAGATGAGGGCGTTGATGGCGGCGTCGGCATTGAGAGTTTGGGCCTAGCCCGTTCTGAGGCTGGTGCCACTGTGGTGGGTGCTGCATTCAGGGACGAGGGGCCTGGCCTCAGGGTGGTGGGAGAAGATGTGGTGAGTTTGGGGACAGATGAATTCCCACTGGGATCCATGGCTGAAAGAATATGACAAACAAATCATACAATCCCAGTAAAACTTCACACTTCACTGTTGTAATGTGCAGCGAAGAGGAGGACGGCTGACAAAGGCCATCTTTGATGTCAGATGTCAGAATAACAGTTATACCGTAGTTTGATTACCTGCAGTTATTAAGCTATTTATAATCAACAATATTGTAGCACATAAACCAAATGAAAGAGATATGAAGCAGTTATTTTACGTATCTATTGGTCATTATGTGATGGTTTTGCAGAACAAGGTTGTTCTATGCTCCTGCCTGTTTTAGTTCCAGCTTTTACTCAAACGGGGGTCATCATACATGGTTTGGAGTTTGTTTGTGCTTCTCATGGTCATCAGGTATTTCAATGGAGCTGTAGTACATTATATTTTGCTTGTGGGTCGTTTGTGACTGTCGCTTGTTCAAATAGATTGTTAGCTGGGATCCTACCTGTGTGGAGTTTGCATGTTCTCCTGGCACGTGGGTTTTTCCGGGCGTGCTCCAGTTTCCTCTCAAAGTGCAAAGACATGCATTTGAAGGTAATTGGTGGATTAAATTACCTTTATATGTTGATGTGAATGGTGGTCTGTCCTTGTGTTTGCTCTGCGGTAGACTATTGATTGAATTACAGTGGCACTGATCAGGACAACAGTATAGAAGTTAAATTGATGTAACCTGAGAGATTATATGTTGTCTTCAATTTACATTCTTTTGATCTGTGTCTTTGTTGATTGCTTTAATTGTTGTCTTGAGATATGCTATCTGGGGGGAAATCTGTTATTTGTGATATCCTAGAAGATTTCAGTTAGATTTTCAATCTTTGTGGTTAAGACTCAAGCTGGGAAGCCAACAGTGATATTGATGTTATATAAAAAATTACATGATACAGAAATCTGAAAAACACGGTTAAGTCATTTGTATTCTGTTGATCTATTTTACTGATTAATGCCATTTGACCTTCCAGTTTCTTTTTCTGACAGTAAAGCTCACATGTGGTCCGTGGTCTATTTTTGGGTATCATGAAGTGAAGCCTGAGCAGCTATATTGAGAAGAAGTGACATCCTTGGAGGGCAGCAGAGAGGAATCCCCCTCCTGGCCACCAACACTGGGCTCCTCTGATCATCGGTACATAATGTACGGATCCAAATACAGCAGATGTTTCAATAATCAGAACACTGTGCGATACAGTTGTGGTTCACATGACACATTTTTCCAGGAGTTTACTGAGTTGCAGCGAAAGCTAACTCATATTGACATCAAACTTCTGCTGCCCACTCACCTTTCACACGGTCGATTGGAAATCCTGCCCGGGGTTCGGAGACAGTTCAGTTTCCTCTGTCGTCCTGAGACATTGTTCCTGTTTCTCAGAATGCAGCAGTCTGTCCTCCCCTGTCTCTCACTCTGTGGTCAAACTCCGAAAACACACACATCCTGCAGGAGAGTCTGCCAGCTGCTCCGAGTCTGGGACACGCCCACTTTATTTTCTGGACACTCTCATTGGCTGATACCGAAGCAACGTGTTTGATTCAGGCGAATTGATTGGCCTGAAGATCAGTGACGTCACAGACACTTTACCAGTCAAGAGCAATCGAGGGTCGGTAAACTTTTTGATCACAGATTACAAAATTCCGACTGTGAAGTCAGATTTGGGAGATTAACCAACAAAATCCAGTTTTTTAATAAGGACCTCATAATCGTCCACTTTAGTCGGGATATTAACGTATACGTGTGTTTCTTTTTGTTTCTTTTCTTCACAGTGTAAAATCAGTTGTAATCCACTAGATGGCAGCATACAACATTTTTTTTAATAGCTTCTTTTTAAAATGCCACAATCACTATTTTCATTAAATTTCTTTAAATGTTAAACTAAGTTTGCAGGCCTTTTATCAGTATTACTATGATAAACAATAGTGATTATTTCTGTACTTCTCTATTTGAGCCTTTTAAAAGAAGCGATATCTTAGAAACGATTCAAATTAAAGTCTTTGATCACAACATTTTTGGCCAAATGTTTGTAATAAGAAGAACTTGTAGCATCAGCCCACACAGAGAAGTAGAAGGATGAAAGAAACACAAGGTGTTTCTTTTTCTTTCTCTCTTTCTTTTTTACATTCTGTGTATTTCTCTTGTTATCTTCTTGTTTTTTCTTTGTTTTGTTTTGTAGTTATTTAAAAAAACACAAAATGCAAACACATGAACTGGTGAGGGGGTAGGATTTAATATCCAGATGCTTCTTCCTATTCTGTTTCAAGCAAGCAAGCAAACAAACAAACAAACAAACTCAATAGAGAAACACTAACTGTGCAAATATGCCATTTTATTGCACAGGCAGACAAGTGTTGTTTTAGATGTAACACTAAGTGGCTTAAATCTGCCAAGTATGCAATCAGATTTACTTTTGTATTCATCAATCATGCATAATCGTTTTGTTCAAACTCCACAAAATACATTACACAAACAAAGCAATCAGGCTAATATTGTTTTTTTGTTTGTTTGTTTTTTTGTTTTTGAATTACAACATTTTTTTGTTTTATACAAAAGTGGTATTTATGATCAAAAGCGTGAATACTTTTAGTGGCGAGTGAAACCTCCTGCCATAAGCAGCTAAACATACTAAATTAAGACAAATAGTGAAGTTCAAATGGGGGGCAACCTTCAAAAAAAAAAGAAAAAGAAAAGGAAGGAGAGCAGACAAAGAACTTTAAAGGCAACAGGACTTAGGGGAGAGATTGAGACTAAGATTCAAGTCTGAGAATGAGAGCTTTCTCATTGTGGGAAAAGAAGGAAATTAGGACAGTAATTGCTCAACTGCAGCTGCATTGAAACTGTTATGTAAATAGGTCTCGATTAGTAGATTAAAACAATCCATTTAAGAGGATAAACAAGACTCCTTCTAATAGTTTTGGTCACTCACATGGACACCGTAAATTTATCTGAGGCAATCCGTCTTTTAATGGGCTTAGACACACACGCATTCACACATGCATCTCATCTAAGTTAGGCTGAGCAGCTAAAGACGGATATTTGTAATAATCATCTTGTTATGAGTCCAAATCTTTGATTATGCAAATCCCAGATTAGTCGGGGCCACAATGCCCCTGTCCCCTCCTGCACAGTCAACACACGCATTTTTTTTCCAACTATTTGGTCTATATTCCCACAATGGAAAGTTGAAATAAGCCAGGGTGAGTGCAGTCTGCTTGTTTTCTCTCGCTCTGTAACTCCCTCCAGGATGTAATGACTCAGGTCTCAAGTGAGGGAGATTCCCTGTCATCACGTCAGAAACACATGACACAACAAAGGATTGTGAGTTGAACATCCACCCAGCCCAACGTTTTTTCCCCTCTCCCCTCTGTCCTGTGGTGACAGTAAAGGTATATGCAGTATAGACCTCAGCCACAGGTCCACTTCAGCAGAGCCAGTGACTCACAGAGAAGGAGAGACCTGAGGTAGAAAAGAGGTGGCACGGTCAGTAACCATAGCAACTACAGAGGTTACATCAGAATGGACGTTGACTGCCGTGAAGATGAGTACTCCCAACACGAATGGAACCTGGTGGTTATTCTGACATTTCAAGCTTCTGCCTGCGAGGGATGCAGTTAGCTGACACTCTGGCCAAATTTAAGAATTCACGGTGTTTCGTTGATTCCCTGGGTCACTCAGTGGTGTAGTGGTCCAAGCTGGGTCAATCCCTGTAGAGTTTGCACGTTCAATCTGGGTGTGTGGATGGGTTTTCTCAAGGTACTCCAGTTTCTCTCTAATATCCAACATTTGTTTGAGGTTGACTGCGTATTGGTCTGTCTCTCTCAGTTTGTTCTGTGATGGACTGACGATCTGTTCATCTCTCTCTTATCTTTGCCCACAGTCAGTTTGAATTCTCGTCAGCACCAAGTTGGATCAGTCAGGATGCACCTCGGACGGATATTAGAAGAACATACATATTTTCATACAATCAGTTGCATGTTTGAAACCACTAATGACGTAACTTGACTTGTGAAACGACATCCTGTTGTGGTTAAACCAGTGGACATTCCTGCACACTTTCAAAAGAGAGAAAGTGCAACTTCATCTTGTGAAATATTTCTCTTTTTCTTTTAGCAACCAGTTCCTCCATGTCTGCTGCTATTCTGAGGCAGAGTAAAACAGGGACAAACTAATAATACTGCACATTAAACAGAAGAAATTGGAGTAACTGTACACAGGGGGACTTTCGGTCTAACCATTCATTTAGCATTTCAGATTTATAATGTTAAATCTTTCCAGTTCACTGAAGATATGTTGATAAAAAATACTGTGATACTCTGATGACTCCAGAAAAACCTTCCACTTGAATCAGTTCACATTGGAAACAGAAAAAAAACCCGTCCAACATATGGTCGACTTGCCCCGGCAATAAATGCTAATGTGAACCTTAATGCATTTAGACTAATGCCATTTCCTCACACTGCCTGCGCTGTGGCCACATTTGAAGGTTTTTGTTGTGACTGAGGCAGTAAAACCGTATTTGTGGAGCTTTCAAATACTTGGACTGCACATTGGAAAATGTGAGAGCGACGAACAGCAGTTTTTCATGATTCATCTCATACCTCACACTGGTGCTCCTCCAGAAAATTTTTTACTAAAATCTTTAACAGAGGAAAGCGATATGGCGACTGTTGTTTCAATATTGTGAATGAAGGTTTTGGGGATGGATGTGGAACATCGAACTCAGACTTTTTTTTTTGTGACTAACAGCAGTGAGTCATGACCAGAAAGCATAATTACCTTCACATGAAAGTGTTGCATCACCGGGGACACTCCCGACTGTTGACTGGGGTTTACGTTGTATAAAACAGGTCAGTTTGCTGCATGGCTGCAGAAACAGACTGAAAGGTGAATATTGTTTGATTTTATGTCATTTCTGTGTGCACAGTTTTTTTCTTCTTAATCCTGGATGAACAGAAGGATAGCTAGTTATGGTAATCATTTGATGCTGTGACTACTGAAGGCACTCTCGTAAAGCTATATGAGTTTAATCTGCCCACAGTCATGAATATGTTAAGCTTATTATGGACAGCATTCATCAATCTGCTGAAAACCTAAGATGATTATGCTCAGTTAATCATGAAAGTGACTCCTCACAATACCATATTTATCCTTGGTTGAGCAAAGGGAATGCAAATGTCCTGACTAGATTTGTGTGTGGGTAAATAAAGAGCAAAAGATATGCTTCCAGCGATATTGTCACCTGAGTCTAAAAGCACCTCAAGTTCTTTTATCTGAGGATGAGACATCACAAGTCCCATCACAAGGTCAGTGTGTGACGCCAAACTGGAAGATTTCTCACACTTCCATTCATTCTGTTTCTATGAGCTGCACTCTTATCCCTACCGAATGGACTAATAAAACACAATGTTGTTTAAAACATTGAAAAAACAGCCCCCGAAAAAAATAAACAAAAGATTCAGCACATCATACATAATTGGCTGAGTTAATTTTGCACCAAACCAAAATACTTCTGTCTTCAATGTGTCTGCTAGTCTCGGGAGGAAGGAGACAGGAGTGTGGAATAATACCTCAACCTCATTCACAAATGTCCTATACAAATAAATAAAACACACAGGGGCAATTCTCAACGAGTGAGCAATTAGTCCGGAAGCAGGGCACACAATTGAACTCATCCCATGACTGTTTTCTTTTTGCCTCGGCCGCTTCCTGCAGTTTGCTTTGCCCTGCAGCAGTGGACCACATATGTTGCAGCCACGGAGAGCAGTGGCAACGTGTGCGGCGCTGCTCATGAATGGCAGACAGGCAGGCACAGTGTGGAAGTAATGCATCCTCCAGAAACTAGGCCACACTCACACCACTTTCATGTTGTCGGATTATTCTACCTACTGTTGTGATTTGACGACTCATATTGTCCTAGATTTAGAATGAATAAATAGATAAATAAATCAACAGAGAGGAGAGGCCAACACTCCCTTTAAGGTGAAGCTTTTCACTAGGAACGGAGTATAATGTTACCGTAAGAGCAATGCTTTATAATGATGACTGTAAAATCATTGTATGTTGTGTTTACTGAGAATATTGTTTACAGTAATGCAATTCATCAGCAGGGTACAACGAGGCAGAATTACAGTTTTTCTCCTTCACTTTGAAATCCTTGAATGAGTGTTGTTGTTGTTTTTTAACAATATATTGTTAAATTAAAGTGCACAAGCTTCAGCACATGGGGAGCAAAGGAATAAGATCAATTGTCCATCGTTTGCACAATTACTGAAACTGATAAATTTGTGATTGTTCACCATCATTTCTCCCCCCCCCATTGAACTACCACAATTTTTAGTTTTTCATTTATTGTATTAGTGTGGTTATGAAGTGGGTTTGCAAATACAGCGGGGCAGACAACTACACTCACATTCATATGCATTTTACAGTCTCCAATTAACCTCACGTGCATGTTGTTTGGATTGAGGGACGAAATTGAAGTACCCGGAAGAAACCAACCCAGGCACAGGGAGAACATGCAAACACCACGTTCAGGGTCACCAGTTAGCTGATATGCATGTTTTTGGACGGTGGTATGGAAACCAGATGAACAGGAGGAAACCTGCAAATACAGAGAGAACATACAAACTTCACGCATGAGGCAATAGTCCTAACCACAAGATCCGTAATGCATCAGTGAAATCTAGCTTCCTTGTTATACGCAAAGTAACAGCAGCATCAACGCTATGCTGTGCGGGTGGATTTGTGAAAACAAGCATCTTCATAGTTCATGAAGAGAAACTGACAAAAATATGATTTGATATATGTTTAACAGATTTTGAATTCTTCTGGTTTTTTGCACGAGCACTGCACTGCACGAGCAGAAGAATATCCCATTCTTAAAGGTGCGCAGCTGAATATTCAATTAAATGCAGGATTTCTCTTGTACTTGCAGCTCTTTGCACTAGGATACGTTATTTTACTATCAACCCGGTCCAATGGAGATCACAAAGAGCTGGATGTGTGTGATCTCGACGATGTTTCAGAGACAAATGCTGTTGTAGCGCGCGCGTGTGTTTGTGCCACTGTGCCAGCAGACGACGTAACGTCTCTCCCGCGCGCGCTGCGTTTCCACGCATTTACCGGCGCGCGGTGTCATCCTTGAACACGCAGTCAGGTGTCGCGCTTCTATCACGCTGCCGGTGACGCCCACCGGCTTCTCTCTTTTCTTTTTTTTTCTCTAACGTCCACGTCCGACACCAGCAAGGAAGCAGTGTTATTTATTTATCTATTTCCCCCCTCGTGTGTATGGGAACGGATGACGTAGCGTGCTTGTATGCGCGTGGGCGTGGAAGAAAAATGTCAACGTGCAGCGCGGGAGGAGGAGGAGGAGGAGGAAGAGGAGAAGCCCGGACCTGAGTCGCCGGGACCGCAGCCACGGGAGGGTTGTCAGCGGCGAGCGGCTACTCGGTGCCCGTGAAACGTGTGCTAAATCTGCGGGGTAAAGTTCTTAGCGGTCGCTGTGAGCGGTCTGCGCATCCCGCGGCGCCGGAGAGGTGAGCTAACCCGCACCGAAGCCCAGCCTCCCTTCCTGGATGTGAACACGCAGCGGCGTCCCGACATCAGACCGCTTGGGGACCGCCGAACGTCCATTTCATGTAAGTTTGTTGACTCGGGGCTTGTGTAACTTCTAATGACTGGTTTGTAGCCGCCGGCAAGCGGCGGGCTGCTGTTGCACAGCTCTGACATCCGTGTTTCATGAGCTCGCGGCGCAGTGACGGACAGGCAGCCCACCGCCCTCCTCTTCCCTCCCGGGCATCATCCTTTTAGCCTCTCCGTGTGAGTTTGAGCCGCCCATCCTCTCACGGACTCAGGGATGGGAAAATTATTGTTCTGATTGCATGCAGGAAGCTGTGAGGCATGATGAGTAATTAATATTAACGTTTTCCCCTTCCTGTCTCGTTGCATTTGCCTCCTTGTCCTGCCCAGTTTTGAACGAGGCCCCGTGGTGTAGTGTGGTAACTCTGCATGATGGCCATGCTGCATGGGAGTCAGACACTTCACATGAAGCTGCCAGAGTCCCTCTGTGGCTGGAGAGGATGCTGCAGCAGCCCCATGCATGTTGCTGTGGGGTGTGGTTGGCAAAGCGGGACAAACAAGGTGTCAGCAGTAGTGTGAAAGCACTCTCCTCCAGCAGCAAGCAGCACCTCATCCCTTAATCTCCTCTTTGACAGCTCATTAGAGAGCCAGCCACATCACAGTAAGCCACCCCGATGTCTGGCATAATCTTTTCACCCGGCGAGCCCACTGCCATACCTGACCGTTGTGTTTACAGGCGGAGGACTCGTGTCTGTCATAAGACTAGGGGACTGCTTCTGTAGCAGAGGCGGCACCGGGAGGCTCGTAAATCTGCCCCAGTGGACGTCCAGCATGTGTTGCACACTCACTTCGGTTTGATCAGAGGCTGATCCATACTGTGGGATGCTCCTAACTCAGGCTAATGCAGTCGGAAACAAAAGCAGCAGTACTGTAGATCGTGCCACATTTGTGATTTGTCAGTTGTTTTATTTTCAAGATGACCTCACCCAGTCACTGTTCAGGTCTCATATCAGGGATTTCCTTAAGTCTTACAGACGTAATGTACATGTCCTTATTCTCTCATGTCTTGAGTGACAGGCTGCTCCCAGAATAATCCCAGTGGACCTCCCCTTTGCCTAATAATTCTCACAACCACAGTTTATCCTTCCCAGACTATCATGTCTTGTAGAGGAGGATGAGGTTATCCCTGCTAACACATCTGCACTTCTGCATGCAAAAATGCCCCTTCACATTGTGTATGCAAACGTGGAAAACGCTCAGCCTCTGGTAATGGATAGCAGTATTGACTGATTCAGAGGCAAGGTGAAAGAGATCATAGCCTGTGCAATAAAACTAGCAATGCCAGTTCCTATAAAGCAGGGACCTGAGTCAGAAAGACCCTTCTTGTTTGTCTGTCTGGGTTGACTGGTCATTGAGGTCAGTCACTAGTAGTAATTCTGCTGGCGTAATAGTTTTCAGGTCATATGCTCCACTTGTGTTGCTCTTAGCAGGGTTACTCAGCCTCTCAGCGGGATCTTTGCCGTGTTTTAAGTGTGTGCGTCTGTCTGTGTAGACTGTGGAATGATGTCTGGACTGTTGCCAGACCTGTTCTGACAGTCTACACTTGGCTGATGCTGACACAAGGCTGCATTAGGGTTGTGTGTGTGTGTGTGTGTGTATGAGGGACAGAGAAACTATAAGATAAGGCAGCGTAACAAATGTGCAGTATATCAGGAGCACATATATCAGTCTTGCCACACCCTTGATGTTGATGTTTATCCTAGCCAGAGAAGTGAGGTGTCTTTCTTTGAGCACCAGCTGGAACACGTATTATCTTTACTGGGCTTTTATGTCACTCTGTGGTCTCGGTAATATATAACACATTGCGGATGTATCTGATTTGTCTGGCTCCTGCGTGTGAAGCAAGTTTGTGACCACTGCAAAGACTCTGTGAAACCAGACTTGACTGCATTAAAAACGTGTATCTGCACAAGCTTAAAAAATTGATTTGTAGTTTTGTTTAGTCCAATTGCTCAGTGATATTATGTTACATTATTGTTATGTTATATTATTATTATTTAACAGTCGCACATCTCCCAGCAAACAAAGGTGTTTAATAGCCCATAAACTAAATATAATGCTCTGAATGAAACTGGTTTTAAAGCATCAGAGAGGTTTCCACCTCTTAGTGTTGCTTACTTTTCCAATAGGGAAGGAGAGAAATACAAGACCAGAATAATACTGTTTAATGAAGTGATGCAGAATAAATTTGAAGGATTTGCCGATTAGACTATAGCAATTTGAAGCAACATCAGATAGAAACATCCCAGGAACCCCTGGAGTCCAGACACTGGTCTGGAGTAGAGTGGTGACAGAAATGCTGGACAGACTCACTGACCAGGTGGACTAGTGAGGCGGTGACAACAGAGAAGAGAGACTGAACTCAAATGGGATGATGTGATTGTGAGGCACAAAATAAGATCAGTTTATATATCTGTCTTGTCAAACTTAAAGTTGTTTCAGTTTTGCGTCTGAGCTGTTTTACTTGTATGAATAATTGCAAAAGCTGATAATGTGCATTAACAGTCATTCCTACATAATTCTCTACCAGGTTAAACCCGGAACACTCGGTACATTGCTGTCAAACCTTAGAGACCTGTCATCTCACACAGTAGATAAAATGAAAGATTTTGAACTGGTGATGAACCTACCTTTGTGTTCTAGATTTGCCATTCGTCAGACAGGAACTGAAGTCTTTTTTCTGCATGAATTTATGTATTATAACGTTTTATTGATGATGATGAATCCATATTGATGCTGACGATTTCCTTCAGCAATAGCTCTCCTTTGTGGGAAAATGCAGAATTTCATCATCACTTCCTTCTTTGCGCTCACTGTGCTTTGACTTAGTGTTTAAGCTGATCTCCTGAGTCCTACTTTCACTGGCTTTAAATAGACCTTGAAGGTGGTCCTTTGTTGATGTATTGCTCAATTTATGTAAGTGGTTCCAGTACGACTTGATTTAATGAGTCAGACATTTTTGAGGTTGGTTAGGAATGTAGGATCGCACCAACGTTTAAAAAAATAAAATAAAATTAGGAGTGATGATGGAAAAGTTTAGTCTGTTGAAGGGCTTCTTGTCATTTTCTGAGTGTTTCCAGCTGAACAGAAGATAAACTAACTGTTGATACTTGAAACACACAAAGCAACTTAACGACTAGGACCTGAACTGGCTTTTGTTCTGCTTCTGTGAACATTAAAGTTTCTCGTTGGCGTCTCATTGCCCCAATAAAACGTTCCAGTTTCCCACATAACATTCCTGGTTTTCAGAGAACTATAAACTTTGAGATTTAGCGCCCGGTTGGCAGCTTGGGAACATGTGGCTCCAGGACGCTCTGTGGGTGGCTGATATGTTTGTGCCTGTGCACACATGTTGGTCTCAGGTGAAATTTTGGGTTTATGGGGTGTGAGACATCGTCTTATTTCACCGGTACACTTTATAGTTTATTATTTTGACAACTCTCTTTGTATTACGTCGGGTGGAAAAAGAGAAAAATTGTTTGGCCAATTTAGAGAGGAGCTGTTTTTTGTGATGCTGTTACAAAAACTGTAATCTTCAGTAAAAAATAAGAGCACAGTACATCTGTATATATTAGTGGTATCCTAAATTCATAGACAGGACTTTCATGCAGAAGAACACTGAGAGAGCATGGCACCATGTTATAGGATTGCCATTCAGGCCTTCTCATTCATCGCAGAGTGACCTGTGAATTTTTATGTCTCTTCACTTGGATTCTTGTGAATTATATGTGCAGGATGTGAGACATGCTCGCACAGTGAGCTGATCAACGCACTGTAAATAAATAGATGTTTGTGACCAGAGAGAGAATACGTGTCAGCTGTGTCTGTCCCTGGTTGTTCGGTTTAGGGCTTGAGCGAATGCGTGCCTGTCGGAGCTCACTGTGTCTGAATGATCGCTCTCTGTCTCTGTGAATGAGAGTGAGATCAGCAGCATCACCATGCCAGCAAATAAATGGGGGTGGAGGGATTGAGAAGAGGTCAGGGAATGTAAGAGGAGAAGGGGGAGATGGTTAAAGATTGGTTCCTCCACTTGTGGTCTGCATTTCTTTCTACTTAGCTTCGGCTCTTTCCTCTCGTCTGCCTCGCTATTATCGGCGTAATCATCCTCCATCTTTCTCTCTCTCTGCTGGTTCTCACTCAGGGTTTGTCTGTGTGTGCTGTGTAAAGATTCATGCGGAAGAAAGCTTCCTTGCCCTCCAGCATCAGTGCATTTTTTTGTCTCTCACTCAAGCTCGGCTCAAAGATGGGACCAGATAACAAAAATCATGAGTACTTCAAACGCACAGCCTCTATACTACCATTACAGTGAGGGTGTGTGTGCCGTTTCTGTGTGTTTTCTATCCGCTTGAGACTAGTCCTTCCCATCATCCTTTGGTATCAAAGGAAGAGTTTTTGAGAGCAAGGGTTGCCTTGGTAACTATTTCTGCCATCTGTGTATGTTGTGTGAATGTTTGGCAATGTGTGTGCAGAAAAAAGATGGAGGCGCCCACGTTCTTAATGCTTCATCTCCCTTATCACTGCATTATTTATTTTATAGTAGACAGAACGACTGTAAGGTTACTGGGTTACAATTCACTCCAGGATGAGATTAGAGGAGTCCACTTTCAGCTCAGTAAATGCGTGTCACTGTAACACATCTATATCAAGTCTATATGTATAGAAAATATGCATGAGCTGGATGGAGAGGGTGAAGAAAGGGAAATTTCACATGCTCCCAGTTTAAGTCTGTGTCTGCTCTGTTTTGTGTGGCTCAGTGAGGTCGTGACATTTTGTGTAGCTTCGCTGAAGACATCAACCACTAATTATTGGGATAGTTGTATAATTGATCTGTCAAGCACAAGCATCCATAACATTTTCTAGTTATCTTCTTAAATTGTGTGGATTTTGTTCTTTACTCTTTGCACCTAGTAAGGGTTGGAATGATAACATGTGGCTTTGACTCAACTCGTAGGCTCGCTTCACAATAATTCACTTGATAAATTTACTTGAGATTTTTCCATTGGAAAATGAATCGCTGCAGAAAAAAGTGCTGCGGCCTCTTTTGACTTATCACTTATCTCTTTGGTATCAAAGTCTTTCCCATTTAAAGTAACTTAGTTAAGTGTTATAGTCAACTATTTCTGTTTTTATTCAAATATTTATTTAAAAAGTTCACACTTGCATATAAGTTTTCAAACTTCTATCTGCTGCAGACTGAATCCCAAAAGTTGGCAGGTATTCAGCCTTTCTAGTTTATCTAGTATTAGGAAAGGAAAGCTTGCTATTGGGTTACACTAATGGGTACAGTATAAGGAACAAATGTCAATCAGACGGTCGGTTGCTGTCTGTATTGAAATCGTTATTGAACTCACAATGAGGGTTCATAAATAAAAGGAAGCAGTGGAAAAGACGAACATCAGCATCAAGGACTGATGAAATGAAGCAGATACTTCTCACTAAAATGCTGAATGTTTCTCTGGGACGCCATTAGAGTAAGCTTTTTTTTGCAGTTAAGTAATGAAGGAATACTAATACCACATTAGTTTTTGCTGGGCACAAACAGATTATGGTCTCTCTTGACACAGGAATGGCCAGAATAATCTAACTAATGGAAGGATTTGTGATGGAAGGAAGAAAGAAGCGTCGAGCGAGGTGCAAGAAGCTAAGGTCCGAAACTGTGTTGGCCAGACACATTTTCATGCACTGTGGAGCTTCTAAGTACAGCCGAGGGACTGAAATAGGATGCTGATAAATGGCCCACAAGTATATGTTGTAGAGAACAGGGTGACAGAAGAGAGTGTAAATGTTATTCCCTAAAATAGTCTGTTTTCCCCTGGCTGGAGTGCGTCACATGTCTTTGGCGGAGAATATTGTTCAGAGTTGTTTCGTGTAACCCACTTTTTAACAATGACTCATACATTTTCCATCTTGTCTTTTTCTCTCTCTTGTCCACTTGTCTGTCTGTCAACCAGAAACTCTCCGACATCGAGCAGCTATGTAGACTTCTCAGTGGCATGTTGGTGATGCAGGGCCTTGCAGGGAGGAGGAGCAGCGACTGACTCTCCTCCGCTTGGGCACACCCAGCACTCTATGTCTGTCCTGATCAGACAACTGGAGTGCTATGTCATCAGCCACACCCCCCTCGGCCCAACCCCCAAAAAAGGGAAGGAAGCCTGAGAAATTGGAGGTGATGGCTGATTCGGTGCCGGCCACCAACGAGGAACTGAAGGGCAAACTGATGGATGTTCAGATCGAGCTCCAGCAGGAGCGTGGTAAGGTGAGGTGGCAGAGGAAGCGGAGGAACAAGTGGATGTGTACTCATTTGATTCCCGCGGCAGTATAAAGTCAACCTGCTATATATATATACCGGTATGAACAGTTTTACTAGCTGGATGCTCGCATAACCCTCGACATGCAGGATATACTGTATGTCATTGGCATGCACCAAACGAGGCAACATTGTATGGCTGCCCTGACGCTATAAATCTCTTTTCATTTCTACTGATTGACACCCTTACTCCCTCCCGCGCCTCCTTTCTGCATGCTTATAAAGCTGAGAGATAGCTGTAACAACGCTGAAAGTAGTTCCCAATTATGCAATGTGGAATAGATCAGATTACAACTTTTATATGAATGTGATAATTTAGGAAAGTCTAACATCTAACATCAGAATTGCATATGAAATAAGCTGATATCATAGACATTTACCCAGTTCTGACTTCTCTCAAGTAGTCCGATAGGACAAACTTACAAAACTAAAACAGATGTTGGCAACAAAAGTCTAGACTTTTTAACAATAAAATCTGCCACGTACTATAAATCTGAACACACAAACGACTATGCTGGTTTGAGAGTCATTTAACCCAAAAATATATTTATAATTTCAACACACGCATGAATGCACTGCGATGAGTAGATATTGATCCAACTCTAAGACAACCCCCCCCCCATCTCATATTTGAAAAACATTTTTTACAAGTAAAAATCTTTTATTTTTAACATGCTTTTTTGTTGTAAAATTGAAATAATGAAAACCTTCAGAATGAAACAGCTGCTGTTAAGATCAGAAGCTGCATTCACAACTGCATGCATGGACACACAGCGGCGTACTCACATTTTCAGATGTTTCTTTGTTACAGAGAGTATTTTATAAAGTCTACAGTCACCAGTGTACTTGGGCTATTCCTTGCAAAGATCCCCCGCCTTGCTGGTTTTGCTACAACTATCATTGCGCTCATGCTCTGGTTCCGCCTGGACCTACCACAGCTACCATCCAAAGTATTTGAGATTTGTCATTTTAAAGCCTTTGAATGGATTGTAAACTTCCAGCTGTTGTTATGCAGAACTTGGATTGAAATATTAGACCTCAAATATAAGACAACCCCTTTTTATTTTCCGATTTATACAGTATTCTGGCACACGGTGTATATAGCACCACACGTGCGCAATGCCAAATTTTCTTTATGCTTTCTTACAGGTATGTAAGCTTCGTGAACGGCTCCAGGAGCAGCGGCAGGCCCGAGAGCTCGAGCAACACAAGCATGCTGTTGCACTCACTGACCTGCGTGCCAAACTTCATGAAGAAAAGCTACGTGAGCTAGCCACTGCCCGTGAAACTCTGGCACGGCAGCATGAGGTTGAACTGGCCAGGTCCATCAAGATTCGCGATGCTGAGGTCCAGCGGCTCCAGGGGCTCGTGAACGCACTGAGAGATGGAGCAGCTGACAAGCTCAAAAATGCTCTGCTCGGAGAGGCTCGGGAGGAGGCCCGGAGAGCTTTTGACGGGGAGAGACTGAAGCTACAGCAGGAGGTGGGTTATTGTCTGATGCGTAGGTGACAACGTATTTTTGTGTTGATGTTAAAGATTGCAGGCACTGCAGTGATTACATATGAAATTGGCAACTTGTAATCTCAGAAAAGTGATTGTTGAAAACACTGATTATTGTTGAGATAGACATTTTTTCATTGGTCTACATGTGTGTATTTATGTGTGACTATGTCCTCCTTTTGTATTTTTGCTTCTGAAAAACAGGAAGTAGGGAGGAAAAGCTCATTGCCAAGCTATTGTTTCACTGTGGCCTTCTTAGACCGACATGACATCTAAATATACACCAGTTTAATGGGTTAGAAGCACTGATGTGTATGTGTGTATGTGTGTGGTTGTATTTTAGATTCAGGAGCAGAAAACAGCCAGGAAACAGGCTGATGAGGCGCATGCCAATGCTCTTCAAGCTGACAAAGCCAAAGCTGCTGATCTACGAACAGCCTACCAACAGCACCAAGATGAGGTGCATCGTATTAAACGCGACTGTGAGAGAGACATCCGTCGACTGGTGAGACCGCATGAAACTGGAAAACATGCACTACAGATAGTTCAAATCACTTCCCCAACTATGTCTTTAGAAAACTGAACAAGATCTGGTGAGACTCTTAATACCAATTTGTAGCTCTTGTTGTTTGAGTTGGTTTTTGATCAGTAATACTTCTTAGCAGCAACACTTCTGGTAATGGAAATCTGCTTTATTTCTCTTTTTAAATTATTCTTCCTTTAAAGAGAACAGGCATTCGTGGGATACAATCAAAAAAGGTCAATAGTGGAATAATCTGTCAATTAGAAATATTTTTTTATTGGCACAGTCTACATACTAAGCTCTGCTGCTCATCCCCCAAATGTGTATTCCTTACAAATTTCAAAAGGGAAAAGAACAGGATTTCAAACTGTTTAAGATGTATTGCCAGGAGCGTTGTTACAACAAACACATTTTCTTTTGGGGCTTAATTTATTAATACAGTTAAGTTGTACTACTGTGTCTGTTTGCTGAGCAAACAAACCTTAATATGTCATCATATTCAATATAAATTTTGATTCGTGGAGACACTAATGTAACCCTTTCTGTTGTTATTGCTAAGAAGCTGATTAACAAAACAGATTTTCTGGACCTTAAAATTGGATACCCCGCATGATCGTTTCCCCATAATGGCTTCTTTCAGAGAGTCAATGTGTCCTGTTATGTACATCACAATGAGCTGACCACGGTAGCGCTACAGAGTATGTGGAGGCAGGGGTGGTCTGGAGGTTGAAAAAGGGGACTTACAGGTTTGAATCCTCTTAGGGTCCCTGAGTTATTCGACGCTTGGGCTCCATGGGCACCACTCTGTGGCAGCCCACTACTTTTTGTATGTGTAGTTAAGCTTAACTATGAATAGGATGGGCTAATTGCAGATAAATAATTTCCCCAAGAGGATCAATAAAGTATGCTTCTTCTTTTTCTAAAATAATACAAAACCAAGACCACATTTTATTTATTCTATCTTGATATTTGCTTAACAATTTGTTATATATATTACAAACGGTATTTTTCTGGCCCGTGTCTTTCATGACCTCATTTGAATATCATCTGCAGTCCTCACACATCTGTTTTCCTGCTTTTGACGTTTAGCTCCAGCTCATCTTATCTGGCCTGTTGGAAGCGAATGGCTGCAGTGTCTGTCTGTAGTTTATCTTCACAGTGTGGCGCTTGTAAGCCTTTATACCTGCTGCAGTTAGTCATTAACCATCTAACAGGGCATGGCTGCAACAACATGTGTCCTTAGTGCAAGAATGTTTCACCAAGGAGAGTAAAAGAGTAGGATGTCGCATGGATGAATGATGAGAGCTGGCAGTGCAGGAAATACCAATGTTAAAGAACAAAATACGGAGGGAAGCAAAGGCGGTAACAGTTGTCAGAAGGAATTGTGCGAATACAGAGCAAGCACAAAGCCTCGTAATTTTATCAAGTTTGCACTCTGGTATTTTAAAGACTTCAGCATTGATAATAACTAACCAGGGGTCATCAACCATTTTGAAACTGAAACTACTTCAAGGTTACTGATTAGTCAGCCAGTTAGAAACTTAATGAATAATCCGAGTTGAGGGTTTGCCCTCATTAAGACTGAATATTCATTTGGGTGAATGAAGAATGATATACCATGCTGGGAAACAAATGCATTTAAATGAACATGATTAGTTTCTGTTCAGATTTGTGTAAAAAATACTCCTTTTACATTCTAGATGAAAACGGTGCTTTTTTTTTTAGAACATTCTACTTTCTCATTTATAAACCTTTATAATTTCAGTCACTGTGCCCTTATCCACCACTCTCATAGATGGATGAGTTGAAGGCGAAGGATCGGGTGATGTGTGCTCTGGAGCGGGAGCTGGGGGTGCAGGCAGGCTACGCTCAGAAGCTCCAGCTCCAAAAGGAAGCTCTGGATGAGCAGCTGGGTCAGGTACGAGAGGCTGAGAGACACAACCACGGCAGCCCCAAGAGAGAAGTGATGCCTGGGCTCGGGGAAAACCAAGACCTGGTCAACAACCAGGTACAGATCAACACACAGAGAAACAAATATCTATATTTAGAAGGGGAAATTCTTTCTTTGAGTAGATGTTTCATCAGTTTTTCCTCTTTAAGTTATCCCAAATAACAAGTTTTCAAATGGAATTGAAATATAAAGCAGGCATGTTCAAAATACGACTCCACTACCCATCAAGGCTCAAGGTTCAATTTATGACTTGTCTCCATTGTCCCTGAATGTTATACTCTTTGGCACAAGCAAAATCAAACAAATCAACATGCACTACTACTTTTAATCTGTCTTTTCAGCATGATTGTGTAACTTACCTGTGAATTATGTCACGTGTGGATCAATCACAGCCTTTTCAGTCTTGCATTACTTACTATGTCATGCAAATAGCATAACATGCTGGCTTACAAAAATGGAACTAAAATCAAATGTTGCAAGAAAACTTTTTAATTGTTTGGGACTGTTATCAGAGGCTGTTGGCCCTGAGGCACTTTCGCACACTCAAGTCTTATCCGTTGAAAAAAGGTTTGGATAACCCTGCCTGAAACCTTAGAGTCTACCATTTTTTAAAAATCTAATAACAAAGACAGATATTTTAAATAACGACCGTGTTCTTCACATTCACCATGTGAAATGACAACTCCTCCCTCACCCATCACCTCCTCTTTCCTATCCATCTCCATTACCTGCTTGCCTGCCTGCATGTTCTCCCCTTTTCAGTTTTTGTCTTCCTCCTCCTCTCCTCTCCCCCCGACTCAACAGGAGGTGGACGAGCGTGACATGAGGAGGTTCCAGCTGAAGATTGCCGAGCTCCACTCAGTCATCAGGAAACTGGAGGATAGAAATGCACTGCTGGCCGACGAGAGGAATGAACTAGTGAGGAACACATGTTAATAACTACACGTGTGCATTATAGTCATACATATACACATTTTCCGACAAAAAGTTGAAGTATATTGAAATATAGACTGATAAAGAAAAATATTTTTCTTTGAAACATAATGAAACTGGTTACTTTAGAAGTCCTTCAGTGCAGAGCTTACCTGCACACCACAGGGAGGAAATTCAGTGTCAGAGGTCAGAACATAAGATTAAAGTGTTTCCCCTTCCTGTTTCCGTCCTCTGTTCAGTTAAAGCGTGTCCGAGAGGCAGAAAGTCAGATGAAGCCCCTGTTTGAGAAAAACAAGCGGCTGTCCAAGAAGAACGACGACCTCCTGCAAACACTACAGCGCATGGAGGAGAAACTCAAGAATCTGAGCCGAGACAACGCTGAGATGGTGAGATGCACCTGCTTTACTTTATCATGTCTTATTTCTCTCTTGATACCAAAGATCAAATTAAATTTAAATACTCTAAACGCTAACATGTCCTGAGAGATATGAGTGTTTTGCAGTTCTCAAAGTGGTGCTTTGTTTTTGTCTTTTGGGTCTCATTGAGGCCTTCATTATAAAGAAAACAGGCCCTCTACTGGCTATGTGAGGAAAAGCCTCTTTTTTCTCTCTTTTCCTTCCTCAGAAGGAAAAAGCCGCCTCTTCTCGTCCACCCGCACAGCAGCAGTGTATTCAAACCCAGCTGAAGCGGCCGAGCTCTCTGACAGACCTGAGCCATGCCCACGAGGAGCAGGAAGTGGAGTTTCTCAAGCTGCAGGTTGCTGAGCAACGAGGCATCATTGACGAGCTCACGCAGGTCAAGATTTTCCTGGAACCTCGATAATCAAACTCCAGAGCACAATGTCTGTCATTCTTGAGACTTCTTACTGCCAATGTCTTATAGTTTCAATCAGATAGATATCATAAAAGTACAAACAACTGTGCACATCAATTCACACATCGTGTATTTGGTGTCCAATATCCTGTTTAAATACAATATCCAGACTATAGGCACAGAGGGAGGAGTCTCATAATCTCAAATGCCACTCACTGTTGGATAGTTTTGACATTTTGTCGCACGCAACATTATTATGCGATCTGCTGAAGTAATGAACCGAGGAGGATAAGTAGAGTTAGTGCAGCACATTACTGTTTAAGATCTTCTTTTGACATTTCTTTACATGAAGAGTTGCAACTGGATAAATAATCCAAATAATTGAATAGATTTTCCACCATCCAACTCTGTTTTATTTATACAGCAGTATCATGGCATATTGACTGAGGAAAAGCCCAACAATTCCACCTGAGCAAGTATAGATGACAGTGGAGAGGAATGACTCACTTTTAACAGGAAGAAACCTGAACTAGTCAGTGTTTGGAGATAAGAGAGAAAAGGATAGAGCAGAGAATAAACAAACTAAACAACGTGCTCCTTGCAGGAGGCAGAGATCATGCTCTTTCAGTTTCAGTTGTCATTAGTGACATCCATCAGTGACATATGAATGAATAGCAATTGACAAAAGGAGAGAAACTGTGAAACACAGAAAGTCTTGCAGCAATCTAAATCTATAGCAGCCTAAATAGAAAATGGTCCAGAGAGAGCCCAAACTTGCAAACTTGATCAAATAGTGAAGTTCTAGTAATTGTGATGATGGTGTTAGCTTCTCTAATTTAGGGCGCCAACTCCTAGAAGAACTACTGAAGAACCTGAAAACTTAAAACTCTGGGAACTTCAAAGAAGCATCACTTTTAGAATGAAATATTCTGAGGGGACTAGCAGCTTTTAGAGGTATGACTAAGCCTGGTTGTTAAAAGAAGAACCTTAGTTCCTGACAGGGAGCCATTGAAGAGATTCTAGTATATGAGAGAAGCAGCAGCATTTTGAATCGGTGAGAGATGTTGTGTACACCCTGATAGGGAATTACAAAGGCACAGGTACAGTTTTCAGCATCACTCTGTTCCTGACGGTCGTGATTTCAAACAGAATCTATTATCTTATCTTTCCATTTTCGCGATATAGGACAGAATAAAAACCTAGACTTCTTTCTAATCAGTCTAAATTAGACAATGCTAAATGAAATATTAAATTCTGCTGGCAGTTAATTTTTTCATTGATCAAAGTGGCTCCTCAGCGCACGGAGACATGTCATAAATTCAGATGTGATGGTGGTGTTGTGAAACTGCTGAGGTTGATCTGCTTTGTTCTCTTCCTCTGTAGGAACGTGACCGATTGGTGATGTGCAAGAAAACCAGAAGAAAACCTCTCAAAATGTCAAAAGTAAGCGTCCATGAGTTTTTCCAACACATCTGTTGAACCAGTGAGGCGTGACTAAGCAACTGCCATGTCTTGACTGATCGTCAAGCGCCGATTTCAGTTGTGTGTGTGTTCGTTTCTGTGTGTTTGTGTTTAATTGGACTCATGAGACAATAATGACAGCATCCATTCCAGCTGGGAGCATCATGCTGAGCACGCACACACACACACACACACACACACACACACACACACACACACACACACACACACTGCAATGATTCATGTTGGGAATAATTTTCTGTTTCTGTCTATTTAGAGTTTTTTTTTGTTTTGTTTTTATAATATTTCACAGATGGATCACAAAAGCTGCAAGTTCACTGTTGTATTGAATGTTTCTGTGCTTCACCAACTGGAAAAGTTGAGTGTTGATGATATTTAATTGGTTCTGTAAAAACGCAAACTGCTGTGTGCGTACATCTGAGTTGGCATGTTTGTTTTAATACATCAGGGGGCATTTCAGGGTCTGATGTTGCTAGGAGGAGGAGTTTGTAGATGCATGTCGTATAATTTCCTCTCACCTCTCCTGCTGGAAGCGGTTTAAGCTTGGAAAGTTCGATGCAGACTCGGGCAGAGCAGCTCTGCTTTTGGACCTGCATCTGGAATTTTTTTTCTCTCTTTTTTTTAGGAAAATTTTAATCACAGGAAAACAAGCACAGCAGCTGGGGAACAAATGCGGCTTTGTGCCTTCTACTTTATCTGTGATAGTAGTTTGATTATGTCTGAAACTTTCCATTTTTTGTGACAGTGAGAAATACTGTAAATTTTGGACCTTGGCCTGCAGTGCACTCCGTAGAGTGGAGAGTATTGTCCATGATATTCTAGACACATTTGGACCAGATTCTTTTGAGTTTATTGTTGGTGTTTTTGGTCTTGTGACAGAATGACGGAGTACCTCCTCCTCATCCTTTATTTCTCATCTTTCATTTGTTTGTGTGCGCTTGTCTGCCTTTATTTCTCGGGTTGCCAGGAGATGACTTACAAACATGATGGTAAGGAAGAAGTTAATGATAAAAAAAACATGCAGCAACTTGATCTTACTTGACATAAATTATAAAAGGATCAATGTGTTGTTTTGTAAAGTAGGCTGACATATTGAATTGTGTGTTTATGATGTGTGTATGATGATATGTTTTCCAATCTGAAATCAGGTGTAATCTAATCTTGGATGTGAGCTGCTGTTTGTGTGCTATTCCATTTGTTTCCTCTCTACTTCCTGCAGAGGCATGTTGTGGAGACATATTTTGGATTTGATGAGGAGTCGGTGGACTCCGAGACGTCCTCTCTGACCTCCTATAACACTGACCTCACTGACCGCACGCCTGCCACTCCAGAGGAGGACTTGGAAGAGGTACAACCTTTCTAAGCTTAGTGTTATTCACAGACCTTCATATTGCTTTATTGTTGGAATAGTTGCTGGTTTTGCTGAATAAATGTTGCAATTGTTAAAGGAAAAGTGAAACTGCATAAAATTTAAAAATCACTTTCCCACATGTGAAGGCGAAAGCTTTTTAGTTTGTTTGACCCGGTCACTTCTTTGTTACGGCAGAGTGTTTCCCGTGAAGAATCAGAACTTCGTTTCCGTCAACTCACCAGAGAGTATCAGGCTCTTCAGCGGGCATACGCCCTCCTGCAGGAGCAGACTGGGGGCTCTCTGGATGCAGAGAGAGAGGCTAGGGTTTGTATCTGTCATCTGTACCTTAAAACAGAGTTGAAGGTGTACATGAGAAATGAATACAGTTTCCAAATCAATAAAATGTTTATAACCAACATTTTTGCTGATTCAGCTTTTCTCTTCCCTTTGTCTCCCACAGACTCGCGAGCAGCTGCAGGTGGAGCTCAACAGCTGCCAGGCCAAGATAGTTGATCTGGAGAAGGCCCTGGCTGAGAGGGGGCAGGTAATAAAGACAAAGGATGGGGACTGGAGCTCACAGGTCCTGCTGTCAGTGGCTCTCCTGCATGTATGTCTGGCTGTTCTGCTCTTGGGCTGGCGCTATGCTGACCAGGTCTGCCGCAGAATCCTGTGATGTTTCTTCCTGCATGTGTCACCTCCCAGCTGTGCCTGCATGCTCCACTTTACCCTCTGTCCGTACTGTCGATGGTGGTGTTTCTCATTGTTTCTCAGCACTTTGGGGGAGTCGTGAAACAGTTTAACAAGTGATGATAATCTGAATGGATGAATAGAGATAAGCCTGGAGGATTTACCAATCATTACAAACTTGAACGTGCTGTTAGGGTTGATTTTATTTTACTGATATATGCAAAAGTTATCTTGAAACATTTTAATCCGAGAACTAAGCCAAACCAGTTCAACTGTAGAAGAAAAGCCTTTATTTTTGAGCACTTTAATTATCACCTACACTTAAATAATATCATGTGGGCTACAGAAAGTACAACTCTGAATTAATATTGGAAAGCCTAATATAACTGATCGTGAGGGTTTTCTTTGTCTTTTCCGCATGTTGCCTGTTGGACTGATGTGATCCAGCGCTGTGGTTCTGATTGGCTGCTCTGCTGTTTTTCTTTCACCTCACTGTAAACTCCTGTTGACTTGTGAATGCAACTCTTTTTGTTCTGTTATCTCAGGACCATGCTTCATTTCTGTGCATCAATAAAACTCGTGCCACTCTGTTCCTGTCTCTTTGTGTCTGTGTTACATCTGCATGCGTCAGGTGAAGGTCGCTCCGCAGTTGGACGTGTGATGACTGGTTTATGTCACTGCAATTTTTGTTCATTACACCCTGTCACTGGGGATCTTTCCCTTCCTGTCCTCTTCTTACCAGTGTCGTTTCTTGCTGATGTTTTGTTTGGTTGTTATGGCAGGATTCAAAGTGGGTGGAGGAGAAGCAATACTTGCTCAGGACCAACCAGGAACTGCACGAGAAGGTAGACCGACTCAGTCACTTACACCACAGCATACACAGATATTTTGTACCAGCTAGGCTTTTTTTTTTTTTTTTAACTACCTGAGATTAGTTAAAAGCATTTTATAAACCTGTTCTAACCTGAAACATAAATCTAGTTTACTTTAAAAAATAAAACGATCTTTCAATAGAAATGCCCAAGTTTTCTTATGTAGTTTTAAACTGGTTTCATACAAGCATAAGCTCATTTTACTCATCAGTCAACAAATTTATGTTTTACGATTCAATTCATTTATAACAAGCATATACAGATACCTCTTAGCCAGGTCACCCTTGTAAAAGAGATCTCGATCTCAATGGGTTTTTTTACTTTTCCTGGTTAAATAAAGGTTAATGAATAATGAGATGTATCTCTATAGATAGAATTGTAATGACTTGGTCTCAGTCAGAAATGCTATTAAAAACGGAGATAATTTACATCATATACTCATGGATATCTTAAATTTGTGATTATGTGTTTCCAGGTAATCCACTGTTGTCAGTATTTTCCATTATAATTTATTGGATTGTCATATTTGTGCAAAACTGATACAGGCACTCGCATTCTTTACTTAAAAACAATTACAGATACTAACTTCAGTAAAATTACAGGTTCTGAAATGTATTGATGAATAATGCCTTTTGATGGCTTGATTGTTATTATAATACAATGTTTTTAATGTGGATATATGATCAATTAAAGCTGATCACGGTTGAACTTGTCTCATAGTTTGTGTCACTAATCGCCTGTGTAGAATTTTTATTTTTATAAAACAAACTCTTTCAAACTTAACTCAAAAGAAAAATGTTCAAGTACGGTAGAGGAACCTGAAGAATTTACTTAAGTACAGAAGTACCAGTGACTTCTCTGTGTAATATAGACAGAGGTCTTTTCTACCTGCAGATATTAGACTTTAATGATCATAGGGTACAATACCTGGGCTTATCCTCAGATGTAAGTCATTTCCTTAATTGAACTTATCAAAGTAGATCAGTTCTTTGAGTATGTTGCGTGAGTATAATGCATTTATTCAAATTTATTTTCTTCCATTAGGTGTGATTTGGTTATTATCAATTGTTTTATCTCGTATGAGATATTAAGTTATTCTGCTGCAGCACTTGTAAATTCTGTTTATAGTTCAAAAACTCTCTTGAAGATTAAAGAAACATTTCTGTCTGCAGATGTGTGTCTTGCAGCAGACGGAGTCAAAGCTGCAGGCTGAAGTTCAGGACGCCCGGGACCAGAATGAGCTGCTGGAATTCAGAGTGCTGGAACTGGAAGTAAGAGACTGTACCAACATCAAGCTGTCGCCAGGAAGCGACAACCACAGCCTCAGCTCCAGACGCAGAACCTACATACAGTGACTCCTCAGACAGACATGCATTCCCTTCCTGCACTCATCTCAGTTTTTCACTGTATGCTTTTAAGTTCCCTTGTTTTGCATGGCAGCTGTGTGCATACTCTGTCACTGGACGGAAATGTTTTTTTTTTTTTTTTTTATTTCATTTCATGAATGTTAAATGTGTTGAGATGAATATAATTTTTCATTGAATAAAGATGTATTTACGTTCACCATCCATTCCCATCCTTGTTCACTTTGTCTACCATTTTGGCATGCATTTCCAGTTTATGTTACATTTTCTAAAGGCAAAAGATCTATAACATTGAGAACGGAAACGGTAGAAAATGTGCTAGATTCCTGCTGGTGGTTATTTTTGGTTAACATCACACAAACTGTATGACAGCTCGAAGGTAATCGGTGGCAATGGCTCCAGTCAATCAGTGGCTCCAGTGTCACTTAAACCAGTCAGTTTATCTGTTTATATCGAAGTTGTGTCGCGTAGGTGAAACACCAGATCACAATCTCAGGTTGAGGTTTCAAAAGCATGACTTCCTTCTGGTTTAGTTGGTTTGTCCTTTTTTAAAATTTTGGGTTTTCACCTCCCTCATTTTGGCAGATCCTGACCATGTTTTCAGTGTCATGTGAGTAAATTCCTCATTCCCTTCCATTTCACTTCAATATCCATTTATAGAGAGTATCTCTTAAGTTTTCCTCTCACTGCACTCGCAATCAGTGTGGTGATGAGCTGCTCTGTTGGTACCCAGGAATTGATGTGAAAGAATGTATTTCAATGTGTTTGTTGATTTGTGTGAATATTAACATGCTGTTTCCTCTCATAGGAGAGGGAGCGCAGATCTCCTGCCCTCAATCTGCACATGTCAGCGTTCCCTGAAAACAGCAGCAGTGCCCTGCAGATCTACTGCCACCAGGAGGGAGTCAAGGTACAAATTATTTCCGAAAATGGATTTTTTCCTATTAATTATGTCCTACGTGGTTTCTCACATGATGTCTTCGTTCTGACCTTTGTGCAGGATGTTATTATTCCTGAGCTAATGAAAAAACTGGATATTCTAGGTGATAACGGGGTGAGTGTGAGCAATTGTGTCATTAAAATGATCTCCAATGGTTCTCTTTTTTTAAACGTTCAATTTAATTTTCTCCTTCATTTTCTGTAGAATTTGAGGAATGAGGAGCAAGTAGCTGTGATTCAGGCAGGGACGGTAATTTCACTCTGTGAAAAGGTGAAGTAAAACCTCTCTGTGCTTTTAGTGACACACAGTGGACGCTCATTGCAAATCTCACTTCATAGCTCAATTCAACTATTGCATTTGAGTTGAGTGTTAAAGTTTGGGGAATGGAACAAATGAATGTTAACCAATGTAATTTGTAACAACGTTTTCTTGTCTGCATGATTGATCCTGAGATAAAATCTCAAGAAAAAAACCCATGACTCTAATTTTCTGATTCCTGCAGTGGTTAAAGCAGATAGATAGCACAGAGGCTGCTCTCACACAGAAGATGATTGATCTGGAAAATGACAAGGTAAATTAAAATGTATTTCAAAACTTTCAATTTAGCACCCACAAAATATTAGTATTTTATTTTATGAGAATGCACTAAAAAAATTGTTTTTATAAGTTTTCCTTCTATTCCGGTGTTAAAAAGCCTTTTTGTGTAGCTTTTTACGTGATTTTTCTTTCTTTCACTTTTGCATTGTGTGTTATTTTTTACACTGTTGTCTGATCTTGTTGCAGGAGCTATTCAGTAAGCAGAAAGGATTCCTTGAGGAAGAGTTGGACTACAGGAAACAGGCCTTGGACCAGGCCTACATGGTACGAAGTCTGGAGCAGTATTACACAGTGTGGTTTTCACGGTATCTAATTGGAAATGGCCAAACTGTGTTTCATATATTACTCACCAGTGTAAAAGGCAACATGTCTCATTATACAATGATTCAGGAATGCGGAGGCACCACATTGTCATTACAGCATGACACATAAACATTTGGGACCCCATTAAACATCATGAGTGCAACATACTCCATGAAGGTAAAATTGGTCACATTGTGTTGGGATACTGCATCTTTTACCAACTGAAGTCTAAACTATACAAATGATAATAATAGCCCGAGGCACTGAATTGGCAGAGGTATTTGCTTGTTTACAACTGCTTCCTCTTTTATCTTATCATAAGGCCAATCTCAGATTTTCTCTCTCAAAAAGCAGAACATTTAACAATGAACATTTGATTCATGAATATCCCACTGAACGGCCTTCATATGAAAGTCAAAGGAAAATTCCAGACAGGATGGGTTTAACCTGACTTAGTGGTAGATTTGTCAGAATTAATGATGTGTAAATATTCTCCTCCATACTGACTTCTACAGGCGATTGCCAATACACATCTAGTTCAATATCCATCTAGGTCTAACCATGTTGTTTGGTCAGTTTTGGTGTTGGTTTGTGTTTATGGTCTGAATTGACATTGTGTTGCTCAGCTTTTGGCTTTTACATGGTATTTGCCGTGCCAATATCAACTTTACTGTCAGAAAATAAGACCAAAAGCACGGTTTTGTGTCATAATGAAATTGCCATGTAAAGGTCATGTTTAAATACCCCCTTAATATAAAGTGGAACCGTATTCCCCCAATCTGCCATAGTCACAGTGATGTGTGTGTGTGTCTGTGTGTTCGTGTGCTTCCATGTGTGTCTTTTTGCATGCTTGTGTGTGTGTTTTTGCATGCGCATGTGCATGCGTGCGTCTGTGTGTGTGTGTTTGTATACTTGTATGTATGTATGTATGTATGTATGTATATTTGGCTGGCTATGCAGAGGATCGAGGAGCTGGAGGCCACGCTGTATAGCGCTCTGCAGCAGGAGCAGCCGGCATGCCAGGCGGTGGCTGAGTCGCTGACAGACAGGCAGAGGGAGGAGCTGAGGCTAGCCGTGGACAAGCTGCGGCGTCAGATTCTCAGGCAGAGCCGGCAGTTTGACAGTCAGATCTTACAGGAGCGCATGGAGCTCCTACAGCAGGCCCAGCAGGTAAGGCTCAAAGCAAACCAAGTCAGGTTGTTGAGTCCTACCCGCCCTCAGTCTGAACCCCGGTCCCCACCAGAAACCTCTGACCCCACCAGACCCCTGGTGCTTTGAAAAAGATGCAGTATCCCTGTGCGTGCTACCTGTACTGTGATTGTAAGTGCATCTGTAGTAGTGAAAGTGTGAACAGATGAGTGTGTGTGTGTGTGTGTGTGTGTGTGTGTGTGTGTGTGTGTGTACGTGTGTCATTTTAATATGAATATTCCCTCCCCAACTCCTTCAGTGTACCTCCATATTGCCACCACCTGACACCTGAGTAGATTTACACCCATGGCTTGTACACTTTGTTGTTGCTCATTGACTACATCAATAATCACCACGCCCTAATTGCCATTCCAGTCGTTTGAATTTCTCTTACTAACCCAGTAACCTCCAACATTAACATTCATTCAACAATCAGTTTGGATTTACAAAGTGATGACGCCACTCAAATTGAGGATTACATTCTGTTGATTTGTGGAACCGTTCAGCTTTAATCGTGGATTGATTTTGCAACATCTGATCATAATATTAAATGGCTGTGTTTCAGTTTCCAAAACAACTCACAGATGCCCTCATGTGCAGTCGTGTAGCGTAGCGAGGACACAGATGTTTTCTGTCGATCACAAAGCGGAGGGCGCTTTCATCCAAAGTGTTGTTCAGCTTTAAAGTCCCACCGACGGACTCACTTCAACCATTCAGTTAAATCTGCTCTGTGGTTGCCATGGCAACTCATTCCTATCCAACACAGCTGCCATGGAGACAGAGGGCATGATGGGAAGCCAGCTGATTATTTGAAGTATATGCTGTGATAATTGGTTCACCGTCTTAACTGTTTAGCGACTGTTTGTTTTCTAGTGTTATTGCCTTTTGTTTAAATATGTTTTGACCCACTAACCACTTCTGTTTTTGCTTTGCAGAGAATTAGAGAGCTGGAGGACAGGATTGACTTGCAAAAGAGACAAATAAAGGATATAGAGGAAAAGGTACACACTGAAACGGAACCTTTGCCACTGACTTGTAGAATAAGTGGGACAGAATTTCAATATTTGATCTCTGCTGCAATTAAATTGTGATATTTTACAAGGTTTTTTGACACATCTTTTCTTCTCTCTCCTTTAGTTTCTGTTCCTCTTTCTGTTCTTTTCTTTAGCATTTATTCTTTGGCCTTAATAAAAATAACAGTGGAACCACATCAGGTAAAGTGTGTGTGTTGAGTGTTTTATCACACTGAAGAGTTATGATGTTGATGAGTACAAAGATGATGCTGATAACCATCAGAATTTTCTTTATTTGTATCTTCTAGGTGTTTCGGTGCTGTGGATGCAAGCAAGGATGAAAGAGAAGCAACTTTTTTTATGCATTTGTAGACAGTTCACAAAAACCTAATGGCCTTTTTGATAAATGCGCACTTTTGCAGAGGACTCCTACCTGGAATGCAAACCTATTTGAGAATTTAATGAATACCCAGATATACATGAGATTATTGAGATTTATTTATAGAGAACATCTACTTTAGTGGTTCTTGAATCTGGACCATAAAACCCTTAACTCCTCTGTGAGAAGCAAACGTGGATTTACGGAGCGAAAACTCTGAATCAGAGGATTTACTTAAAGAGAGAAGAGCCACAGCCGCCTCAGCTGTGGGACCGCTCAGTAGGACAATGAAAAGTGGAGACACTGTGAGAGGAGAAATCAGAAGGCTGCGTGACGGGGTGAGCCAAAATCTGCATGCCAAGTGGAGAGGATAGAGGACTCTGGCAAAGTCCAACGTCTGTGTCGTTTCTACGGAGACAGCAGTGAAACCAAGTTCACAAAGCTGGAGCTGAACTTACTGGAAACTTGTTGCAGTTCGAGGAGGAAACTAGGACCAACGCAAAACCAGGTTATTGTTAAACCTTACGTCTTAGAAATTCCTTCTTTAAACCTTTGTTTTTTACAACTGATAATTCATGCTGGTGTTTCTATTGCTTTAGTTTGCATACATCAGAATCTTTTAAAGAATCATCTTTTGATTCTTCATTAATTTACTTGCTATTCGTACAGAGTTATGCATTAGCCAAACTTCCTGCAGAGCTTTAAGGAAAAGTCATACTTTTTCATGTCTACCTTAAAGCAAAAGTCAGTTTTCCATGTTTTTAAAGTAAAAGATGCAAAGCGGTAATGATTGCTGCAAACACTAGCTGTTTTGAATATTGCTTGAAAAGAGAATTGGAAAGAACGGCACTCCTCACTTATATATATGCATAGTAGGAGGTGGAGGACCAGTTTGGAGTTGGGGTAACCTGAGAGATACCTCTGCCCAACAACTTGCTACCAAGCTGTTGACATGTTGAATTATAGATAAGTGAATGTTAAGCGCATGCATCCTTTTCTGTTTTTGTTTATATTAAAATGGCAACAGTGTCAGACGTGTGTGTGTGGAAAACAAAATGTGTCAAAGATTTTAACTTTCACATAACAAGTTTGACATGATCAGTTCCTGTGTCACAGGTAACACTCACCAAGTGGGAACAGGCTGACCGGAAGAGGATCACATGACCTCGCCTGACACAGCAGGTACTGGAAGCAGTTCAGCCACCATTGTAACCGGCCCGCACCTGCAGGTTGTGCTTAACAAAGTGGAGATTCTGGAGCAGAATGCAGGTTCCTGCATTCAGACGGACAGCTATCTGACGAAAAGGTAAGAGACTGAGGGGGAGGGGATCCAGTGACATACACTCACACCTGCTACTATATACTCACTTTTGGCTCTGGTGATATCATGTATCACATACACACACACAGACACCTGACTGCACTGCACACTGCATGCTGCCAATGACTTACTGCAGGAGATTATGTTTATATGTTTTCTTCATTTCAGGCGGTAAAACTGAAGTTTGTAGCTTTTTAGATGAGAAATGTACTTTGTTGATGTTGTTATGCTGATGTAATGTGGGCTTCTCTTTATTGCACTCTGGCGATTTTAGAGTTTAGAAGTCTGAGAAGAGCCCGCTGCTACAGTTATATCACTTAGCCTTTGCCTGTCAGCTGCCCAGCATGCAGCACACCCAGAGGCTGGATCAGAGACTCCACGTGCTCAGGGAGGAGGTCAGGACCATGGTGAGTGAACATCTTCTGTCAGCTTTAATATGCAAACTGCGAAAACTAAATTTTCTGGAGCGCGTGGATTTTAAAAGCTGCTCCCAAACAATTTGAGTTGACATCTAACAGATGTTCTGCTGATATAAAAGCAAGTTTGAGTGGTAGTCAATGAAATGACCTGATAATAAAAGGAAAGGTCTATGGATACTAAGCACATTGTAAGCACTTTAGTGCAAAAAAGCATTTACTCATTACGAAAGATGGAGCAAAAAATACTTCTGTAAATGTCTCTGTATGAAGTAGTTTGGAAAAAGTCACAGGTTCCTATGTTGCATCCTCAGTACACAGATGAACTTCTATTTTAGCAATGTGGTCCTTAGTATTTATTTCATGTCATCTGCATATCATCTAAACGTTTTTGATTTGGCCTTTAAAATACAAAGATGGGCTTTAGATGTGTAACCCCGCCAACAATTAAACACATTGAGGTAGTGTTTTTAAGCTCAAATTAGTTTTAAACTATCAACTTTTTTTTGATTAAATGTGGCACTTTGTTGGCTACTAATGTGTGTAGTGGTTAGGAGAGTCCCCCAATGCTGAGAGGTTCTACAAATAGAAAACCTGGTTGGACTAGGGTAGTTAAAATAAGCTTTGAGTAATTTTATTCGGAAAAATGACACCTTGGTTTTCACACAGTAGTTTCTCTCTCTCTCTTCCTCTGATTCCTGTTTTCTCCTGTTTCCAGACTCAGGAGAAGCAGCAAGGGGAGCGGGTATGGAGGGAGAAACTGCAGCGCTGCCAGAGGCAACTGAAGGCCAAAGAGGAGGAGATGAGTCGCCAGTCGCAGTATTTTGAGAACTTTAAAGTGCAGCTCCAACACAAGCTGAGCGTAGCCCGGGACAGAGAGCAGACCCTGCAGAACCGTGTTTACACTCTAGAAAAGCAGCTGCTTGAGATGACGGTGAACGCTGCCACTGGCATGGCAACGATGAGGGCAGTCAGAATTACTGCTGGGACTGTCACACACTTGGAGGAACAAGACAGGCTGCCTTTCATGAGAGGAGAGGGTGAAGGGGAAGAGGAGAAAAGGGAGGAGAGGAGGCTGCAATGGCAGTCAAATGTGGCAACTGAGAGAGAAGAAAGGCAAGAGGAGGATGAAGGAAAGACAGAAAATGATGTAGGAGGACCAAACAATGATGCAAAACATCCCTCAAATGAGGCCAGACTGCAAAGCTTCATCATCAGCTTGCAGGAAGATCTCAAGGTGCTACTGGAGAGAGAGGAGGACCGGATGACTGAGCAGAGGGGCTTAATGGAGCAGCTACAGGAGGCCCAAGAGAACAGCCACTTCCTTGGTTGCAGAGTGGAGGAGATGAAGGCAGAGGTGCACCAGCTGAAACTTTCTGAAAGACACTTGATGGAGGAGGTTGAAGAGCTGAAAGAGGAGAACCACAGACTGCTGCAGATCTTCCGGGAGGCAGCTAACCAAACACCAAGTCCGTCTTTCTCAATCCCTGAGTCCTCATGCCTAAGTTCTGGTACCAGCTCACCAGGCATTAAGCCTAAATACACTCTCACATATACCACTGTCATGGGACCATCTTTGACAAGGAACTCTGGAGAGGTATGTGAAGATTGAGTAATTCCTAAAAAGTTTTAGTTTGAACTGATTCATGTGGTTTTGTTGCTCAATCTAACCATGGATTTATGTTGTAGTTAAAGATGAACATGCTATACCCGTCATGGCATGTAGGGCCCAGTAGTCAACAGTAAAACTAATTACGTTTAGCGTCAAATGAGCACCTTTACACTAAGCTGGATATTTTACTTGACCACTAGCAACATAATGGTTATTTTACTCCAGATCAAAATATGTCCTAATATGGTATACATTTATGTAGTTTAGTTTCTGCACAAACTATTCCTTATATTGTGTCTGTCTCAAATTTAGTTTGAAAGAGATAAACTGTAAACTGTATTTTTGCCATTATGTATCTGGATGGAAAATGTGTTCAAACATGTTTTCCAAATGTGGTTTGAAGTCTGTGAAGGGAGGTTTATCCTGCGGCACTTTGAGAGAGCAGGGGCTTATCGATAGGGTACATCATAATATTTTATTTGTATTCACTCGTTTCCTCTGATTCATTATTGTCTATTGTTCAAAAAGATTTAGTTTCAAATAGGCACTGTAATTATAGGAACATTTCGCATCTCAATGCAAAGATAAAACATAAGCATATTGGAATCTTTGTGTCGTTTCAGCCATCCTCAGAAGAAGTAACAGTTTCAGGTGTTCACCACCAGGCTGCAGCAGAGAGCACACCCAGGCACACAGAGGATCGCTCTACATCACCCAAATCAAAAACCACAGCTGAAAATGATCCTCTCAACAACCTTTTCTGCTTTGGTTCAGATTCTAACTCCAACTTGAAGTCACCGTCTTTCACTACAGAGTCAATAGACGAGTTCAAACTTGGGAAATGGTGCTCGAATAGGATTTTTGATGTGGAGGAAAGCCCAAGTGAGGAATCTGATGCCCTGAGGGAAGCGTACAGGAGCTTGGGGTTAGGGGAAGATCTTGAAAAGCTGCAGCAGCAACGTGACCACCTCGAGGCTGCCCTGCAGCGCACACAGGAAGAGCTGCAGAAGATGAGCCAGGAGAACGCTCAGCTGAAATTACAACTCAGGAAACTGGTGGAGGAACAACAGTCAGTGTCGGAGGAAGGATCTTCAGGTGAAAAGGTAAATTTCAGGTGTGTTTTTGACAATGAGCCGTCTCAACTCCAGTAAGTCACTAATCAATTCCTACCTTTCTGCAGATTTGCAGAACTGCTACTGATCATGGAGAGCTTCTGTCCTCTTCTACCGAAGATGACAGAACTCATGCCGTCCCCCAGGAAGATCTCATCCAATCCCTGAATAAAGAAAATCGGGCGTTGGCTGATCGGATCCAGGAGCTGTTTGTTCATATTAAGCTTAGAGAGGAGGAGACCGTGACAGAGCAAACACAGCTGAAAGAGAGTATCTCAAGACTAGAGGACAATGTTGTCAGGCTGGAGCAGGAGAAGCAGGAACAAACATGTTTGAACTCAGAACTTACTAAGAAGACTGAAGATGATCTCAATACGATCATGGAGCTGCAGCAAAAGTTGTTGGAGAGTGAAGAGCAGAGGCAGGAATCGGGTGATAAGCGTCCGGAGTGTAGCAACACTTTATGGTTAAGTGATTATAATTCTGTAATATCAGGACGTTTTCCACAAAGCAACAAAGACGAATACACAGACAGTTCAGCTGCAGATGTCCTTAAAAGAGAAGAAGCTCAGTTGATGTTCAATCAGGAGACTGAAGATTTAGCATCTGATTTCCATAAAAATAGTCAGAATGACTCATTAAGGAGCAATTCACAGAAAACTCTGCATGTCAGTGTACTGACAGATGAAATGGTCCAGCTATCCACATCAATACAGCGTCTCAAAACAGAACAACAAGTGCTGACTGACAACATAAATGCCCTCAAAGAGCAGCAACAAGATGTAACTCTGTCAGTCCACCAACAGACGGAAGAGAAAAAGCAGCTTACACGAGCAATCTGGGGACTGAAAGAGGAAAAAGACTGCGTCTCTCAGTCTTTGGCTTGTCTCAAGCAAGAGAAGGAGCAACTCAACAGGATGGTCTGTGGACTAAAAGACAAGAAAGACCAATTTGAGAGGTCCATGAGTGGCTTAAAACTGGAGAAAGAGCAGCTAACGCAGTCTAGTCTGGTTCTTGAAAGAGATAAAGAGGTAATACTAGAGTCTCTCTCCAGAGGAAAAGCAGAGAGAGATCAAATCATGCAGTCACTGCAAAGTTTACAGGCAGAAAGTGATGAGTTGAGCCAGGCAGTGATTCATTTGAAAGAGGAGAGAGACAAACTAACCAATTCCCTCCTGTGTCTCAAAGAAAAGAGAAACCAGGAACAATTATCTGATACTCTCAAAGAAAACCCGGCTGAGCTGATAAAGTCAGTCAGCACTCTCAAAGAAGAAAAAGAAAGTGCTGTTTGTTTCAAACAAAACAGAAAACAGATAATGTTAGTAATCCAGGGCCCAAGGGAGGACAAAAGCAGTTTACAAGCTGAAGACGTCCAAACACCGACAGAAACTAGGAGCGAGACGCAGAATCTGCTGAATGCAGGCAGCACTAATGTGACAAAGAACGCCGCACAACGATGTCAAACTGACCACGCAGGAAGCCTTACACAGGTAGCGTGTCATTTTACCTGTTGATTGATGCTGTAAATCCTCTTAGCGCTGTAGTTTATTATGTACGTGTCTTTTTGATCTGTAACAGGAAGAAAGTGACCTGATGAAGGAGATTGAAGCCTTGGGAGCAAAATTGAAGAGGTCACAAGAGGAGCTGGACAAGAGTCGCGTCGAGGTGAGATTGAGTCAAACTACTGAACGTGAGGAAGTAATATACATAAACATCCATCCATTAATCTTTTATACCTCTTTTACCCAAGTTAGGGTGTCGCGGTACAGAGCGCATCACAAGTCTAGTGAAAAGATCCTCCCAGCCTCTTCAAATATTTATTCATATATATTTTTCCAAATATTTTTCAAATGTGGCCTCTTTTCTTTCCCCACACATAATGCTTTCATTTCAGAACCCTTATGAGTTGTTTTTTTTTCTACTCATCAGTTTATGTTTTCGGTGCCACAATGCATCACTGAGAAATTCGCCAACTTATTTTCGTCTGCATTCTTCAGACAAAGAGATTGTGCAGTGAGCTGTGTCAGTCAGACGGCAGGAGGGAGGAGGCGGAGAGAAAAGCGGTTCAGGCAGCTGAGAAGCTGATGAGACTGTCAGACGTCCACAGTCAAATGGAGGAGATCAGAAAGGAAAATGACGACCTCACAACCCAGGTATTTAACTCCATATGCAATCAACACCGTCTCATCCCCTCAGCCTGCAAGACAGTGGTTAGATGAAGATATATTGAAAAATTAAACTCTGATAAAGGGTCAAAGGAAATATAACAATGAAAATATTAAAAAAAAATTTCACATATTGCTTAGTTCTAATCTTTAGTATTGTTTCCTCAACGCTTCTGATTTTTTTTATTTAAAAAGTGTTTTTGCACATATTCTTTTGTTTGCATGCAGCGACTTTCTTTATTTTAACGCTGTTAAAGTTTAGAACAAAGAAAATGAAATAAGTGTCACACTTGTGATTCCTCAACTTAGCTTCACTTTACTTAGAGCTGTGCTCGGATTGTTAAACTATCATGTGGTTGCCAAGCTTTCCCGCTGATGGTACAAACCTCTATTTATGATGGCTGTCAAATGTTCAAGTTCACCAGCGACACACCCCAACAGCATCAGAGACCCACCTCCGTACTTGACTATCAGGAGGCCGTGCTCAATGTCAAAGCGTCATTTTTTATTGAAACTGACTCACCGCCACCTCTCATTTCATCCCATCACTCCATGAAAGACTCCCTGATCTCAACAAGCTTTGCTTTCACAGCTCTTTATTGTTCAAGGCTGCATGTGTGAAAGTTTTCACTCCTGAAGTCGTTCCTACCTGTGCACTTTCACATCATTTAATTAGAGGCTGTTTCAAAATATCAGATATTTCTTGTCTCACGGTGGCGTAGTGGTTAGCGCTCACCTCATATGAAGAAGGTTGTAGGTTTGGGTCACTATGCCCCTCCTTTCCTTCAAAAAAAAGTTTTTCACAAAGCTGTATCTTCTCAAAGTCTGTGTTAGTACAATATGACCTCTTTTCTTCAGGAGAGAAACCAAAGAAAGCTGCTGCACCTGTCTGTCAGGCCTAAACAGTTTTGTGTGTGTGTGTGTGTGTTCCCATGCGTTTCAGGTGAAGCTGCTGCAGAACAAATTGATGAACCTGCTCAGGGAGAAGTCTGACATTCTGTCACTCAAGTCTCAAACCGAGGAGCAATACAATATCCTCACAGCTCAACTCAAGGCTAAGGTACAAATGACAAACACTCTTTATTCATTCTTGGATATATATATATATAAATTCCAGATCGCTTTACTCTTGTCTTCATCACTTGTGATGTGTGTCTTTGGAAAACCCTGCAGACTGTTGCTCTAGAGGAGTTGAACTCGGAGTATATAGTGCTGAAAAGAGGACAGGGCAACGGGGATGATCTGAGTACTGCTCTGGTTTCACTCAGGGCACGTTACAATGACATCAGAGCCAAGGTGGGCAACTTGTCAGGTGTAGTTTTACACTTGGATTGCATTTATAAACTGTTATCCTTCTGTATATCTTAGTTTTGGTTTGATTGTTTTTACTTTGGTTATAGTATGACGCGCTGCTGAAAAGGAAAAGCCAGACAGATCTGGACATAGCCCCCTTAAAGGTGAGGAAACAAAGTAATATTGACTGTTTGTGCTCTCGTTTTAGCGCTCTGACGAGTGTTTGTCCAATCACAGGCCAAGCTGTCTTGCCTGGTGATGAAGTGTCAGGAGAGGAACAACTTGTTAGCTCAGATGATGAAGATCATGCACAGAAGAGGCTTCATGGACTCAAATCTCACACAGCAGGTTGAGATGCTGCTCCGGGATGCCACCCTGCAGGTCTATACCGCAGCTTTCACACCCGCGGGAATCACAAAGAGACCGGATTGTTGGACTGGTTTAAAACCGGAATTTCTTTCAATGTTTCGAGATTATAACAGGGGAGTAATCCCAGATCCAGCATCCCTTCATGAGCTGAGCTCTGTGAGCAAGCAGCAAAAAACCTGGGTCACAGCTGAAGCTGAAACACAGCGCCGTGGAGGTGAAAAACACTCTTCTGCTGCAGTTACAACAAAGTCTCCAACAAACCTTAAAGTCTGCATTCATGTAGTCGCACCAGCAGGAAAGAAAATCACTGACTCGCCTGTGCAGGCGCCTGCTAGTGTGCAAGTGTCATCACCTGCTGTGCCACCGACGGAGGGCCTGATGACAGTCCAGGTGAGGCATCACGAGCAAAACCTTTTTTAAACTCATCTTAGAGCCATGAAATGCCATTGGGCTTGTAGGACTCAAAAATGGTAAAAAAAACCCAATAAATGCAAGTCATTTGTTTACCGTAAACCTAACAACATCCATCCATCCATCTTCTAAAAACAATTTTACAGACATTTAGTTTTAGACGACCAAACAAACAGTTTCTGTGCAGGACAGTAAAATTGAGACCATGTAAATAAAGTGCTTAAGATGATCGTTAGAAATATTTCAGTGGAAACTAGACAACTTCAGATCCTGTCGTGTTCCATTGGTGAGAATAAAATGGGCCGTTTTGCTTCTTGCTCTGTATGTACAGATCAAATACTTTTGGTAAAATAGGCCGGGATTGCCGACAGTGACTGCACTGACATTGTGACATTTAGGAGACATATGATGGTAGATAATATTCAGAAAAGTTGACAGTTCAGCAGACTATGTTTAAAAATTCATTCATCCATTCGTCTTCAAAACCACATTATAAAGTTCAGAGTCGCTGGGTACTGGAGCAAATCCCAGCGAACTTATGAGTACATGTTTACTCTATAACTGACTATAATGCTAATGATGAGCAGCACAAATTTAAAATGAATTGACAATAATTCTATTTTGTCCGTTTTTCAATTCCTCAGCAGCCATCTCATTCCGTCAGTGGACTTGAGGAAACTGGAGTTCACCACTTGGATGTAACAGAGAAATCCTCCCCAGATCAGACCAGTTTCACTGGGACCTCACTGAGTCGTGCCTCTCCCTCCTCAAACGCACGTTTCAGCCCGAGCAGGCGGCTGAGCAGCCCCGAGAAGATCCTCAACCTACACGAGCAGCTGCAGAAGACACTGATGAGCAGCTATCGGGTACACAGAGAATTTTAATAAGACAAAGTGCTGTGATTCATTCTGCTCTGCATGTTGGTCTGTGCTTAGAACTCTCCCCTGGTTTGATCATGTTTCTACTCAAGCTGCAATAAAATCTTTGTCTTCTTCTCCAGGACGAAGAGACCCGGGGAAGAGAACAAGAGTCCAGGAGGAGCCTGTCCCTCTCTGCTTCAGAAACCCTGAACGCATCCTCTCGCACAAAGAAGCAGAACCCGAGTTTCAATGTTCAGCAGACGGCCTCTCTCCCAGCCACCACTGCTTCAACACAAGCTAAACACTCTCCAGCAGAAACGGCTCAACCCGCTGCCACAAATAAGTCCAAGACACTTTTTAATGCCGTGATATCTCGGTCAGCCAGTGCAACATTCAGTCCTGGCAGGTTTACTAACCTTCCCTGTAAAGCGGAAACAAATAAAACAACATCTGCTCTTTCAAGCTCCTCTCTTGTCACCGTGGCACCGAGCAACCATAAAGCCGTTTCAAGTAATGGCCTTTATGGGACGTCCCCTAAACTGACCAATAAAATCGCTGCAAGTCCCGACACCCCGGACGCTCTCCGTCCAGGTTCTACTGATCAGAATCGGAGGACGACTGCCAATGATGGCAAAAGTGTGAAACCAGGAGAAACTGCCTCAAACACGACCTCTAAGATCAGTGGCACTGCCCTTGGATTTTCTACATCCTGCACTCGCTCTAGTTCTTGCTCTCCTGAGAAATCCAAGAAGTCTGCCAGAGAGAAGAACAACGCTGACAAACCCAAACCAGGTATGCTACAGTTAGTGACATGACCTTTTTGTTTTGACAATAAAACAACATTTTTAGCTTCGGTTCATCACGTTGCAATTGCAGAATATGAGTGTTTATGCTGCGTTCTGCTGTAATGTGATTACATTCTGCCTTGATGTGTGCCGTTTAGATCGGTCTTACGTATTAGAGGAAAAGCTGCGGCACATTTTGCTGTAGATTCTCTCAGCGTGGTGTTGTTTTATTTCCAAAACAACGCAGTTCGGTTAACTTTTGATAAATCACTGAGGTTTGTTTAAAATTGCTGGATTATAAAGTTGGATTTTGTTTCACAAAAGCAAAACCAAATCAAAAACTTTATGTGTTGGACCTTTTTTTAAAAAATGTTTAAAATCTATTTCCCCCCAGAGGCTCCAGCTGCGGTTGCCTTCATTGAGGTCATTAAAACAGTGGGTCAAAGCAGCCTCCTGATTGGCTGGGAGAGGCCGCCGCTCGACGAGCTGTTCTGCAGTAATGGCACATTTGTTTATGGATACAGGGTAAACAAATATCACCTTTTATTTCTAAAGATCTACTTTGTTTTCATTGCATTAAAAAAGACACTGTGTTCTTATCCTGTCGCCTCTCAGGTGTTCGTCGACGGGCAATTCCACAAATCTGTCATGAGCTCAGCCTGCACTAAGGTATCGGACACTTCCTGCTCTCCATCCCAGCTTCCTGTCCTGGTAAAAGATTAACCAACATGCGTGACATGTCTTGTGTTCCCTCTTTTCAGTGCGTCCTGGAGAATGTTGACCTGAGCCTCCCGCTCCACATCGGCGTCCAGACGCTGGGATCGAACGGTTTGGCTTCAAACAGCGTCCACACCATGTACAGGACATCAGCTCGTAGAGACCAGCGCTGACCGGCGGTCTCCTCCGTACTGCAACACACAGACGAGCAGGCAGGGGCAGGATTCTTGTACCTTTTCCTCTCAAGTGTACATGAAAACCTGCTTAATACTGTATCTGTCTCTTTCACACAGAGTGCAGTGACGTTAGTGTCCAGTCGATTTTTCGGTGAAAGAACGTCCTGACAAAGGATCAATGTCGAACGGTAAGTGATCATTATCGTTGCATCCATGCTTGTATGTGAGCTGCTGCACAGTACTGTTGATACATTCACTGCACTACAGACACTCAGAACATCGTTTTTTTGTCTGCTTAAATGCTTAAATATGTTTTTCCTAAATCCCATATTTAAATTCAAACAGTGAAACTTCTTCTCATTAATTACACATAAACTGAAGTAATTCAAGCCTTTTTCTGTGTAACTCTTCATTTTTGCTCATTAGTCACAAAAAATACAAGATAAACATTAATATTTTCACACGATCAGATGTTTTTACTAACTATTTAAGTCAATGTCAATAATTACAAATAAAAGGAAAAAAGATTGACATGAGTTTCTCTTTTCTCTCTTTTAATAGTTTTTATCACAAAACCAAGACAAATCTTGCTTTAAATAAATTTTTCTTATATTTTAGGATTTGAATAACTATTTTATATTGTTCGTATATATATATATATATATATATATATATATATATATATAGACAGATAAACTGGTTTCTCTGTAGCTGACATATTATTTTATTTCACAAAATATTTATTGTGCTTCAGCTTATTTATTAATTTGTATTCAATTTGAAAAGGTGTTTGTGATGCTGTTTTCACTGTGTGACGCACTTTGTCTTGCATTCTGAATGAAAAGTGCCTTACAACTAGTGTGAGTGATGAGTGAAGAAAAAACCGACCAAACAATTAACTTTGAAGTGATTTTGAACCTTTATCTATGTTGGCACATGACTTTTCTTTCAGTTTTTATGTGAAACAAATTCCAGGCATTGTGGTAAAAGTTTTTTTTATTAAAGGTTTGATTCATGATGTACATCATCGATTCTCCACTAAACGTTTTGAGAATCATTTATTTCCTTTTATTCATACCATTCTTCATGAAATCGCAGTCTTTCCAGTAATGGTCTACTTAATCTTTCCTGTCCTGTGTGTGTCATGTATGTGTGTCTGTCCTTCTGTGCACAGCCATCTATAGCTGCAGGCCTCTCCGGGACCGTCCTAACCTCCACCTCCACCTCGCCTCTGACAGCGTCACACTGCTGGGACAACTGCGCCATATGAGGCTCAGGTTAACCAATCAGAAAAAAACTCCACCTCACGTGGTCATTACCAGCCTGTACGAACACGCAGCGACCTGCAGCCAGCTGCTCAAACCTCCAAATGATTAACTGAAGATGTCAAAAAAACAAAAACAAAACTGTGACAAAAGCAGGCTGATTGTCGGGATGGACTTTCTGTTTCAGGGGTGAACCCGATGGACCTCTCGGTCAGATCGCCAATACAAGTGATTTCCAGAGTTGCTGCCAATCAAATAAGTCCCAAGGCTTTTCTGAGAGGAAAGATTTATGCAGTTGAAGTTGAATCCCATTGTGAAAAGCTGCAGATGACACCAAGACGAAGTTTACTCACGCAAAAACAGTTGGGAGTGACGTCTGCATCATGTTTACACCACGTTGACCGCTGAGAGATCATGTGTCGTGTCACTTCAACAAGGAGCTCCACTGCTGCCTCCCCGGACTTCTGATATGCCTGCAAAAGCCCCCCCCCCCCCCTCTCCTTTCTTTTTTTGTACAACACATCCCGTCCACTGAGGTCATAGTACTTGATTTTTACACATGAAGCCAAATATGTGACAAGGTGAATCACTCCAAAGACTTTTCTGTCTCCTTCTCCACGCAGGTCTGTGAGATGTCTTGAAACACTGAAGCCAGATGTTGCTTATGTCAAAAAGTTTGCACACAGCTAATGATATTAATATCTAAAGGATAGAATGAAAAAAGAAATTAACACGGATATTTTTTTGTGAAGAATATTACCACTATATGCCAATATACCACACACTGTATGTCTTTGTTTTTAACAACTAATAGAGCTCATTTTTGCACGCTATATTGTTTTTCTATTTTCTATTTGTTAAAAACACATCCTTTCTTCTTTTCCTACTTACTCACTGTATATGTACGGGTGTGGAGTGATCATGGTGCAACAGAGTATTTTTCTATCTGTACTTGATAATATTGATTTCCCATTACAACTATACAGAGATTAAATGTTTCTATAATATTATCTGTCCAACCAGCAGCTGTCTGTCTCTGTGTGTACACACAAAACACCAAACAGTTGTATTTTATACATGCGAGTTGCTAAAATGTATTTTACTTAGAATAATTGAAGCGTTCAGCGTGCCCTTTGCTACTGGAGAAAAATTAAGCCATAGGAAACACAGTCAGGGAGTGTTTGTGGAAGCATGCATGCTGCAGAATTATGCAATCAAAGAAGCAACAGGAACGCTCCCGCATCAGTCTGGAGAGAAACATTAGATTAAAGCACCACTCAGATATATTATTGTGTTGTCCTGATCAGAGTCTGCAAAAAGACAACGTTTGTTTATTTAGCTTAATACATACAGTAAATATACAGCTCTGGCCTTATTGTGATCAAACTGAGCTAAACCCCTGTCCAATTGGAAATCCTCTCCTAATCAACACTAGATGGCAGTCAGCTGGACTGAAAGCTTTTTTTTTTTTTAAGCACTGTGCCTATGTTTACCTCTGACAGCTGTTTTCACCAAAGATTTACTGAAGTGGATAATGCTGATGCGCTAAAGGAGTCTAAAACATCTTAGCCACTGCTTCACCATTCAATAGAAATCAGGCACAATTCCAAAACCTGAAGCAAGGGGGAAGAAAAGGAGACGCATCAGCAGCATGGAGGAGGTTGATATTACCTGCTGTGCTCTGCAGCTTTGGGACCTCATTGCTCATGCTCAGCAGAAGAGCACAGGTGGAGGAGGGGACTGTGTTGTGGTGAGTGTGGTGTGGTGTGGTGGAGGTGTGTCAGATCTGGAGGGAGCTAATCTGCTCATAAACACAAAACAACGTTTCAGTCTTTTTCTTTTTTTTTTTTTAATTTTGTGCAAAAATAAATATCCACCACACTTAGAAAAGCAGTAATAGCAGGATTCATGTTGGTGTAATGGTTGCCACCTTGATCAGCCTGCAGTCTCACGCGTGTGATATTTGAGCAATTCAAAGCTTTGTAATGCATGATTCATTGTGTGCAATGTTGAACAAACGCATTTAGTTTCTATGTATGCAATAGACTCATACATTATTAGTTGCATTGCATATTTGCATGATTATTGCAGATTTGCGGATGTTTAGTCTCAAATTTCTGAGAAATGGTGGTCCACGAAGGTCCTGCATTTCACCTTGTGAAGAAATGTAAAATAAATAAATAAATTAATGCTGTGTTGAGGTTTTTTATGCACCTCGCCCCTAAATCAGAAGCTCTGCTGAACCCACAGGACTCCATTCTCCCTCTCGAGGGACACTTGCCTTTATTAACAATATGTGCTCCAACATGCATGATGCAAAGGCCTCCGGTACTGTAGTATACGCTTAACGTCTTGTTTACATGAGTTAATGACTCCTGGGTTAATTAATTTTACAAGCTGGATGTTAACGATGCATAGCTCAGCCCTGACTATTCCATGCAGGCCATCATGGGTGATGGAGAGAGATGGAAGAAAAACAGGCGCTACGGATCAATGTGTGCACATGCATGGTTTGTCAGAGGGAGGTCAGTGACGGTGACAGATGTGCTTGAGCGTCTTGCAAGAATATTTAGGTTGGTGGCGCTTTAAAGACACTTCTGGAGCTTTCTTCCAGTGTGTGTGCTTGTCTGAGAGCATATCATCTCTGCAGGGGATATCTCCTTCCTGCAGGAGTACGTGTGCATGTGGCTGTGCAATGATGCAGACAGACAGTTGTCATCGGCAGGGAAGCTTGAGGGTGGGGGGGGGGGGGTTCGCTGGAAAAAAGAGCGGCAGATGAGAAGGAGAGATGGAGGGTCGGGGGTTGTGATTTCACCCAGAGGGGACAATGTCACTCCACCACTTGCCGCTGACACTTTGAGCATCCGGGGCCTGAGCCGGGTGGCACTTTGAAGTCGACTTCCAAGAACCTCCAGGGCAACGTTTGCCACTCACACCCAAAGACGAGCTCTAAATGTGGGTTTATCTTTCTGCTGTGTCTGGGCAGATGGGTCTTGATGCTGGAAGGTTTGCTGTGTTCGGTGGAGTTGTCATGCAACAGCAACGCCATTGTGATAGTCTTGCCAGTGGTTGTATTTGTGGCCACAGGCACATGTTTTGTCAGCGCAGGGAATCGTATTATGCAGACCCGCTTGTATGGGGTGAAACTAGCACCCCACGCACACCAAAAAATTAAAACTGGCAAGTGGCATTTCTTTTTGTGTTTTGTTCTTATGCGTAGGGCATTTAGAGTCCCGTCTCTCTTCAGGCATGGGTTGTGAGGCGTTCTTTATTCTCACCCTTTCCGTGTCTGTTGTTGTGGCCCTATCAGTCCATCTCAGGCTGTTATATTTAGAGGCAGAGCACTATCAGAGCTTACAGCTGGCCGCCTCTGATTCAATTCTGACAGATCTACAGCGTTCAAAGCAATCTCCCCTCTTTTTGTCTCGCTCATTTTTCTGCCCATCTCCACCTCCCCTTCTCTCTCTTTCTCTCTTATCTCCCTCACTGTCCTCCCTTTTCCTTTCTTCTTCGTCTCCCCTTCTTCTTCCGTCTCCTTCTTTTAGGTTTTTACCCCATTTGCATACATGTGTCGTTTCACAATTCTGTTTTCTCCCTTTTTCTTTTTTTCTTGTGGTCTTTATGAACTATAATCTCTCTATTCCCTTTCAGTCCGTATCAAAAAATCCTCTTTTCTTTTCACACCTCTTAGCAGCATACATCGACCCCTTTCTCTTTTCTTCCACCCCCTGCTTTTTTTTTTTTTTTTTTTTTAACCAAGTTTGTCCATTTCCTAGTTCATTCTGAAATACTTCTTGCTGTTATGAACCATGAAACTCAATCTCCTCCAGCCAGTTTTGGTTTTCCTCTGCCCCTCTCTGGTTTCCTGTCTATTTTCTCTCCATCTTTATCATTTACAGTGCCTATCAGGTAGGCACTCTCTCCCACTAGGCAGAGAAAAACTGGAGCTTCGTCACTTTGAGCAAACCCATGTTGAAGCAAACATCAAACAACGCAACTTCTAATTTGGGAAGAGACAAGCAATTAGCTGCCATTACATCCTTGAATCTGTGTGCTAAGGCAGGCCTAATCTCATTAATCACCAACAATGGGGGCGGTAATAGAGAAGCATGTTTATGTAAATTCCCCCGCAAAGTAATCTCCTTCATTCCTAATAGCCAAGACAGTGGTGGTGCCTGAGCAAACAATCCTTCCTCCTCTTTTTCTGCACTCAAGCGTTTGACTTGTTTCTGTTTTCCTAAGCTTTCTTCTTTTTTCTTTTTTTCTTTTTACCCTTTCTCTTTTTGCTGAACTCACTTTGCCGAGGCCCTCTTTCAGTAAACCAGAACGTTCAGAGCCGGTATTGATCCCCATCCCTGCAGAACCTTTCACTTTGACAGCAAATAACCCTGAGACCGTATGGGGCATTGAGCTTTACACTCCACCTCCAGCCAACCCCTCCCTCCTCCACCTCCAGGCAAACTCCCCTGCTCATTCTCCCTTCTCCTCCATCTATTCTCTCTATTTCTGCTGTTTTTATGTCTTGCATTTGCATTTTTATTGTTTCATTGCTTTTGTCCCCCCTCCCCAGCCTTATAGTGACTGTTTTCATCTATTTCTTCATTTCTCCTCCACGTAACTTTGCCCTTATTGCTGGGTTTTTTTTTCCTCCCAGCATTTTTGCATCCTAACCATTGGTCCAGTAACCATACATGATTCAATACTAAATATAGCGCAGAAAGACATTATAAGATTATCTCCCTGCATCCTATTTCTCATTTGTTCTCTCTCTTGAGTTTGCCTTTTTTTTTTTTTTTTCCTTTCTTCTCTTTTAGTCTCACCATCTCTCTTGAGTTATGTGCCAGTTTCAGATGATGGTGACGGTGCAGTGTAAAGTCTTTTAAGGACAAATCAGGGCCCTTATGAAGGTCAAAAGCACATAATCCAACTGCTGGATTAAGTTGATTGAGGTGTATAGATGGTATTGAGAGGCAGGTCATTGCAATTGATGAGGTAACACATCAGAAGAAAATAAAAACAAAAAACACATGAAGATTCAATAATGATGAGCAAAAACATCCAATCATCTAAAAAAATTTAATAAAAAAGCTCTTGTGCACCTTTGCCGAACATTGTTATTTCAGAATCCGATTCTATATATACTGTAAATTTTATTAGAGATAAATTATTAAACTGCTAATTACTCCCTCAGAAACTGAAATTATACATACATAAAACATCTACTAGAATAATATGTACCATGTTGTTTGCAGCTTAATACTGCCAATATACTATCCTTTTTACGACCTATAATTAACTCAGTAAAGATTCCTTTGTATGAAAAATCTCAGTTTAAGTAAATGTTATGACTTAGACGACGATGTTCCTAATTTATCTAATGACACTTATGCATGCTAACTTTTGAATTTTTGAATTTAACTGAGCACTGCATGTATAAATAGTCTTTTCTTTTGTGCCTGTGGCCATTGAATCGCATTAAAATTCAATCACCTTTGTCTTTTTATCATTGCATTTATGAAGAACTCCAGGTACATATATGTACATGTTATATTTTAAACTAGGCTGTTTTAAATTGTTTCCCCTGGGATAAAATTTATGTTTAATTATAATCCTCAAACATGCCAAGAAACTGGAAAACCTGCTATTACAATCTTGTGTACATGCCAATAAACATCACATGCAGGTAAAAGATGAAGCAGAAGTAAATCAAACTGCAGGAATTATGGTAAAAGTGCACAAGATGTATTGGGGGCTATTTGTAATAACTTGTGCTTTAAAATGAGAAAATATGATGTGAACAATCACTAAAGATATATCACAAAAACAGTTAAATATACATATAAATATATCTACATGTTTCAATGAAGGAAGTTGATTACGCTTTGAAAGATAAACACATATACAAGCCCACCACAGCTCATGTTATGAACTGATGAACACCAAGTGTGTTCATGTGCTACATGAGGGCTGTGGGAGGGGTTAAAGGAGGAGTGTGTACAGTAGACGTGAGAGTGTGTGTATCACTGTGTGTCTGTGTGTGTTTGCCTACAGAATAAAAACAGAAGGAGCCCAGTGTGTTTGCGCTGCATTGTTGGGAGCTGTCCATTGTCACTGGTGCTGAAAGTGGATTACTGCGTCGCCACTTAAAAGCGGGTCAACTTTGATAAGCAGCGGGAAAGAAGAAGAAAAGAAGAAAAAGAGGACAGAGAGAGAAATAAAACCCCAACAAGAGTTTATTACTCCAGTCCCAAAGCCTGGTGGCAGATTGGAAGGAAGTTTTTGAGAAACTTGGATTGGTAAGTGCACCTCCTAACAAGCTGCAGTTGTTTTACTTTGAAATTGAATTTACTTCTTTAACGCACCTTCAGCCTATTTCACTTTCCCTCTCCTTTTTCTGCCTTCCAAACTCCCCCGACATGCACATCTCACTCTCTAATTTGGACACATTCAGAGGTGGGATGCAGAAAGAGGAGGAGGAGGAGGACGAGTAAGAGGAAGAGGAGGGGGAGGGAAAACGGGGAGAACAGAGGGGAGATCACCACTTATTTTTTCTCCCTCCAGCCTTGCAGGACGAAAGGCAGCACAGGAAGAGGAGCTTGGATTGACAAAGTGCCGCAGAAGAAGTTGTATTGATTGCCACTCTGATAGGGGACGGGGCTTCTGCTGGAGCTGGAGCTGGAGCTGGAGCTGCTGCTGCCGGTGCTGACTTGGACCTGGAACCCCTGGTCCTGCTCTGGCCCTGCTCAGCCTGCTGTGTCCCGGGTCACTGTCAGGATGGCGGGGTGCGCCAAACGCTGTAAACAGGGACTCGTCAAGTTTGCCATGTCGGTGCACAAACTAGTCACTGGGACTCTCATCAAAGGTATGTGCTTAGACGTGGGGTTTGCTTTTGTGCGTTCATGTGAGTGAAGTCTTTATGTCGCAGGCATCAATAGTAGTTCAAAGTGGTTGCCTGTGCTTTGCGAAGAGGAGCCGTCTTGCAGGCGAGCTCACAAATTTACGCTTCAGCGCCACAAAAGCAGAAGTCAAAGTTCACTCCACTCCATCTTTAGTCTCCTGCAACTCTTTTCTTCACTCTCCTCCTTCTCCACTTTGGGTCTGCCGTTGACCTCGTTTTGTTCCGTCTGTGGTTCTCTGGAGGGACGAGAGAAGGAGTCAGAGAGGAAGGCAGTAAGCAGCTAATAGAGAGGAAAGATAAAGTTGATATAGAGCGTGGAATGTGTCTGAGTGAGCTGCCATGATGAATGTGAGTAATAAAACGTGTTTGTGTGGTAGTGGGGAAGAGCGGCTGTACACAGGCTGATGCTGAGGGGAGGATGAGCTGTTTTACTACCGTGATTCATTAGCATTTTTTCTTCTTCAATCTTTAAAGGTCCAGTTTTTTGTTGTAAAATTAATTTTTTTTGTCCACATTATTCAATAGACAATTTTTAGGAGTTTTTTTGGTGGGGGATTTTACTGTTGGAACTCATCAGGAAATTCTTACAAAGCCTTCAGAAGCCATATGTAGCGCAGAACTAGCCTGAAGACACACACACACACACACACACACACACACACACACACACACACACACACACACACACACACACACACACACACACACACACACACACACACACACACACACACACACACACACACACACACACACACACAACTTACAGTATAAAAACCAATTGACATTTTGTCTGCAGGGATGGGAAACATCAAAGAAGTCACTCACTCACATACAGTAACAGCACAAAGACAAACTCAAATGCACACACACACACGCACACACACACATGTTTGTGGAGGGCTTGAGCATTCAGCCACAGTGGGTAAAATTGCCCTGAAGGTCTCACACACTCATAACGTCATGAAGGAGCTGCTGCTGAGGTTTTGGTTGCGTAACAAATGAATCTTTAGCTGAACAAGTCGTACACAGTCCGAGGGGAGGAAGCAGCAATAAGCATAAAAAAAAGAAAAGACTTAAAGCCTTTTCTCCGTCACAAAATATAAAATAAAGTCTCACTGATGAGCTTTCATGAAGGAACACATTCACATATTTATGTGAAAAATCACCCATGACATGCAACACCATTAAATCGCCCACACAGACAACTTGGCGATGAGCTACACACACACACACACACACACACACACACACACACACACACACACACACACACACACACACACACACACACACACACACACACACACACACACACACACACACACACACACACACACACACACACACACACCAGCCGCTTAAAGAGCCATCACACTTTGCAGTTTTATGGATTGTATTTACTGCCTGTTCTCGCTCAGTATTTGATTTTGTCTTAATTGGATTTGAGAAAAAAACTGACCGTCCCCCCCCCCCTTTTTTTTTTTCAGTCACCGGTGGTAGAAATACTAATCACATTTCGTCCAGGCTTTTAATAACTAATGATAATAACACACATCATCTGGCTTTTTTTTTTAAATTTATTTATTTTTTTTATTACACACTGTTTTACTGAGGGCTGGGGTCTCATGTAAATCCAGTTCAGACTGCCTGCATCAGAAACTGGATAGTTGTTATGAAGCCATCTGGCATAAATGGACTGAGAGTGTAATAGTGATAATGTGGTTTCATTTGGATTTATGCTTCTCTAATGATACTTAATTGCATCTAATTTTACGATATTTTATTTTTTCAAATACAATTTTCCATTAGGCTTCTGAAGGTCAGATGACAAAACTGTTTCATAACTAAAGTGTCTGTAGAAGTTAGGAAAGTGCTTATAGCAGAGAGAGAAAAAAAGAAAGACAGCTTATAATTCAGCCTTCACAAACATAATGGACTGTACACAACATGAGTTGTAATTGATAGAAACATCCCAACCTTCGTATGTCCCTTTCTATAACTCAGGGGCTAGTTTCTGTTGCTGTTTTTAATCTGCGTGGCTTTGAACTATCCAAACCTTTTACATCCCTTCGGAATTCATGCATAGTCAATTATGACCAAGTGCAATCAATCAATGATTGCCCTTTTTAGGACATTGATCCAAACATCCATCTCGGCAGCCAGCCCTGGCTTTTCGCACACTCACTGCCTGACCGATTAATAATTTTCTCTCCTCACATATTGAAACCAGTAGGATGGAGTTTCAGGTGTTTTCTTGAGAAACGCGTCACTGTGAGTTACAGACTTATTATCAGATGACCTTTACTAGTCAGCATTTTTGGACACTTTGAGATCCACAGTAAAGAACAGCATGATGAATAGTTGTGCTCCTATAGTATCTTTAAAAGTAGCTGCATTGCTGGTAAAATATACTGATGGTTTGTATTTTTCCTGTGGGCTGCTCTCAGTATATTCAGCTTTAGAAGACTGTAAGAGCAGCATTGACCTCTGCTGGTAGTTCTGAGAAAATACAAGTTGTCTTTAAAAACAAAACAAATAAAAAAACAAAAACATCCTTCCTGCTGTTTAAACTCTACAGACACATGCTTCAGATTTACACAGATTTTCCTGTTTGAAAATCCACAGCACATATATCGTGTACTTTTATGCTCAGTGTTGAAAATATGATTTAGAATTTTTGCTTTATTATTTATTTTCATTGATTTGGTGGTGGTAGTTGTTCTATACACATACATGTTGCATGTATGTGCACAAGACAACATCATGTGCACACAGAGACTTTATATAGAACCATAAATTCATATAAAAGCTTTGTTTTGGAAAGAGTTTTTATTATAGAAACAGGAATAGGTGGTATTTACATTCAACCATCATTAATTCAAGTTGGTCCCATGGTAAATTGACGAACTTCTGCACCTTCACTCTGAATAACGGTTACTATCATCTGCTTTTTATTCTTTGACTGAAACTCTGAATCACGGTTGAAATTATGAGTAGAAACTACCGCTGAATGAAGTAAAAGTAAAAATCCTTTCCGTGTTACCGTGTACCGTGTTACAAATATGTTGTACCTGACCCCCTTTGTTCACGGCACAGAAAGGAGGAAATGAAATTGCACCGTACATATTCAGGTTAGAGATGAAAAGACCTGGTCTGCAGCCTCGAACATAATATATTCTTGATGCTTCATGTGCCATTATTACCAGAGCCCTTCATGATGCACATGCTCAGTTAGTCTTTGCCAGTTTTAATTTATTAATGGTGAGAAAATAAGGGGGAAAAAAAAACATCCCTCGTTTATCTACTTGCTGGTGTTTCACAGAAATCACCTCCCGAGTTGTGTACTCTTCCTATAGCTGCAGGCTGATGACACCAAATCCCCTTTATCGCTTTAGCTTCCCTTTTTCGCTCACCTCTACCTGTCTGTCACTTTTTGCACGGCCTCAGCTCTAAACTTCTCCTCGGCTTCCCGTCATCTCGAGAAACAAAACAACAAAACCCTGTAAACATCCTGTCAAGCCGCGCCTGGCAGTAAACAGCCTGCCTCATTTCACTTATCCTCCACATGCAGCCTGCCCTCTGGTACATCCCACTGGCACACAAAACCAACCTGCCTGGTGGTTGAAATGTGTGCTCTGCAGTAGTCTGGGCACACGTGAATGCACCTGATGGCAGTCATCAACAAACAAAAACAGGTTTGGCTGAAAATCCAAAGCAAAACACAGAAAGTGTCTGAGCCAGAGCAAGCCAAAAGGAAGGCTGCTGCCACTCGCATCCCTCAAAGAGCATGACAACGGTTATTTCTTCTTCTTTGCTCTGTTTCTTATGGTTCTCTCTTTTTTCTTACTTGACTCTATTTGTTGCATCAAAAATCTTTCGACTTTTTGAATACTAAACTTTCTACAGTTTCCTCTGGATGTTCTCTACCGAAAAAAAAAAAAAAAAAGAAAAAGCAGTGAAATTCAGCTTTTCAAAGCACAGCGAGAAACTTTCTCTGTGTTGACTCTTCTGTGGGGAAAAGGAAGCACTTGCAATGTTAATTACCCTCCTTGTCCTCCTTTCCGTTAGCTCTTTGTTCCACTGAAAACAGCTCAGTTCCAGAAGTTAGAAAAGAAAAAATAAATATTGCTGTCATTTACTGATGAAAACATATATTAGAGTCAGATCACTCCGTTTATTAAATGTTTCAGTTGATAAACGCTTCAAATATTCTGTCAGTAACATCATAAGTGTCTTTTGAAGAGGACTGTAAGTGTTTGTTTTGTGTGAATATTAGTACGTTTCAGTATTCGACTGAAGGGGCTGCACAGTGGTGTCGTGATTACATCTTAACAGCAAGAAGATTCCCAGTTTGAGTCTGCTTGTTGAGTGACATTTCTTTTTTGAGTTATCATGTTATCTCTGTGTGTGCATGGGTTTCACCTGACACGGGTGGATGGACGGATGGACGGATGGATAACCTGCTTTACAACAGGACCTCTGTGACTTAAACTGAATGAAATGGTACAGCAGAAGGACGCTTGTCTTGAAAGTCCATCGTTGTGTTTCTCAGTTTGCGCAGCAGAGGGCGTCAGGTTTTCTCTTTGTTTTCACATTAAGCGCACATGCCCACAGCAGATTGGTGAAGTGAAGTTGACTCTAACCACGTGAAGCTTTGAATATTCAGTTTTGCACAGTGCGTGCTGATGAGGCTGCTCGTCTGATGGTAGATGAGTGACACGGTTTTCAAGCTGAGGGTTCATTGTCATCAGCCACAAAGACTCAGTTCTGCAGTGTGCCTCATAAGCACCTGATCAAATATTCAGCTATTCTTTTTTTTTTTTCTCCCCCTCACTCCTATCAAACATTCGCTTCAAGTTCCTCTCAGCTTTGAGGGGGGGGGGTTAATGTTGGTATTCAGGAAAGAGAAAGAAGGTCAGCCAGATCACAATAGAGCACAGGGAAGAACGAAAAACACAAGAGGAGAGACAATATAACACAGTTTGCACGTGCAATCAACCACATGTTTTATGTGTGTGTGCTCACATGCTTCCATGTGGATACAGTTACAGTTTGCGTGTGTTTTTGTGTGTGTGTGCATGTGTGTGCGCTTTCCTAATCTGTCCTATTTGCATCTGTGTGCATGTGAGTGTTTGCACACTGCTTCTCTCCAAAGTGCTGCCATATCACTTTCAACATGCCACAGGGGACACAAACCAATGTTTAATACAAAATATAATGGCCAATAATTCATATGAAAAAAAGGCTCTCTTTGGACCAGCTGCCGTTGTCCCCTCATTGCTATAATCAATCCCCAAGCTGCATACAATTAAGACTCCCATCACTTTCATCTGCTGAGGTGGAGGAAAAGGGAGGCTCGGAGGGGAGAGTCGATAGAGGTGTTTGTATTCACTTCACACTAAACCACTGGGGTGCTCACATGGTAAAGGAACAAGACGTAGCAGCAGTTAACAAAAATGTAAATTGGATTTTTCATTTGAGCTTTCGAGGAATCAAACACTCCAGAGCGTTTGGTGTTGACTATGTCCAGAAATAGCAGCTGTTGGAGGGTGACAGGGCCCTAGTGCGGCTGCACCCACGGGCAAGGTGACACTGTCAATAAAACATTTATGACAAATGAAGCTGTAAATATTTCACCCAAGCTGAGGAATGAATGGATAAACAGCTCGGTGTCGGAGTGCTTCCTACTGGTTTATGTCCTACAAATTCAACCTCACCCTGACCAGAGTTTAAAGAGTTCTGCGGGACGTGTCATCTGTCTGCTGACCAGAGGGAGTCGGACGGTTTGAAGCTGCTAAAGTGGTATTTTTCACGTCTTGACAGGCTACATAAAATTTGTGGGCGGCGTGCCGCGGTGAGTCTTCAGAGAGAATCACTGTGGGACAGAAAAATAGCTGCAGTGGCCATGAGGAGAACAAAATGTTGTCATGGAGAAATACGCCAGACTCACCAACGTGAGGCCTCCGTTCTTTTAAATGAATCACACTGTTACTACTGTCAGTCATAAAAACATTCATTTAAATTCAATTTGCTGTGTTTTCTCTCACACAAGCTTTACCCAGTGTAACAACAATAATGCATTTGCAGGTGTGAAGACTCATGAAACCTCAGTGTAGGTTCTGGCTTTTAAACGGATAACGATCAGATGGTTATTTTCTTCATTCCCGATTTGTTGTTTTTATTGTCTAATAAAGTCAAACTTCTCGCTCCAGAAATCAGATGGGGGGGATTTAGAGGTTTCACTTGTTCGAAGTAAAGGAAGTGAATGCAATGCGGATGACAGAGATTGGGACCAGGGTTGTATAGATAAGGAGAAAATATAGGAACTTGGCAGCAAATCTATGAATGCTGCCTCCTCCAGGACGGCAACACATAGCTTATGTGGTGACAGGTTAGTTGGGAAGGGTTTGTAGAGAAGTTACAGGATGTTACACCTTTAACTTGCATTAATGGTTCGAACAGAGAATAATTTGTTTAAATGTTCCTGAGCTCATCTGGGTTTCCCGCATACAGTCCTACCTGTCTTTCTTCTGCTTCTTCAGTATTTGCCTTCACAATCACCGCCAACAAGTCTAAAATAACTAAGATATTACATAAATGGTGGCTTATTTAACATGTTATCATCTTTGTTCTGTTCTGAATGGAACACTGAAAATCACATTTAACTGAAAAATGTATGGAATAAATCTAATGAGCAACCATGTAAATGTTGGTTGCAGAGACTCTGAGTCATCCTATATGTACTATATGTACAGCTCAGCCTTTCAAGATAATATATGTATTTTTTAAGTAGTGGATAACAAGCATTCAACCTAAATGTACCATTTGCCTTGATTTGAGGCAAATAGGTGCAACATGACTGTGAGTGTACAATTAATCCTGTGAGATGTGACAGTTCTGCTTTTATTTCATTTTAAAGACACGCAGCAAAGAAACTGCAGCATATGGCTGGTGATCGCAATACATGCTGTGCTGTTTGCTCTATAGCTGTGGATTTACTTTCACATCGATAATTACAGTAAAGGTAGATGAAGAAATATTTTCCTCCTGCAAGATGTTCTGTTCTTCGCCTTGAAGACTCATCGGAATTCGTGTTTTTAGATCTTGCACCGCTGACCTGCACGTGTAAGAATCACAGTTCCTTTGGTTTATGTTTTGTTTTGATCTGAACTCCCTATGTGAACTGACTTAAAAAAATATTTCAGTGAAATCGTTGTACATCAAAACGGATCAGCTGGCAGCTGCTCAGATTTAAGACAGTCAAAGTCAATTCCATTTTTCCACTGCATCACATAGAAGAAGGTTAAAAAAGAAGAGGTTTTTCTTGCATTTCAGGGTAGAACATCTGCAGCTCACTGAACTTGGAATACAGGAACAAAAGCCCAGAGAAATAACCGCTAGCTGTAAGTTGTAAATGACTATCATGAAGAAAAACAAGGAACCAAACCAGGTTGTGTAGAATTATAATAACAACAAAAGCACAAAGCAAAGGATGTATACAATCCACAAGGGTGTGGATTGTACACTCACAGTACAGGTCTCTGAAATAAACGCATAATTAGCATTTAAATGTTGAAGTATAATAGCACGGCTCAAAGATTATGTCGGTATATTCATCAGTCAATTACAATAAAACCAATAAGCTGTATAATGTATTCATATATTGGCAAATGCCAGTTTTTCTAACTGAAATACTCTAAATGGAATGACTAAAATATGAAGATTTTCCATTTCCCCCACTAAATATTAGTAAGAATTGATTGTTAGAATTTCTGAGTACTGGAGGATTGGTTAAATTAATAACACCGTAATGAGCTCGGAGCAAGTGCAACCAAACAATCTATAACTAATTGAGCAAATATGAAGCAGGCTCATACATTATGAAACTCTTCGGCAGTGGCTTTGTTCCATTCTCTCGTTATTCATGCATCAGCAAAACAACACCGGCCTCATGTCTCACACTGTCACAGAAATTATATTTCTGCTCTGAGGATTTTTGTTTTGGTTTACATACTTTTGGTTTTTTAAATTTGCACAATTGTATTATGGAATACAGCTTTAATTACTTACTTCCCCCCACCGCATCACTGCAGCCCTTTGATAATGAAGATGTGTGCAGTGTTTATTATCATCATCATCATCATTATCATTATCATCAACAACAAGCCTTACGTCTATGTTGTTAGACTGTGATAGGAATTCAGAGTGTCTAGAGAAAACCCATGCACGCATGGGGAGAACATGTAAATTCACCGTAGAAAGACTCCCAAACCAACCTGAACGAAGGTGAGAAAACCAACCACTACATCACTGTGTGGATTTTTTTTGTGATCCACTGTTGGAAAGAAACAAAAATTTCTGAGCCACTTTTATATCGTCAGATTTTCGTGCTGATCCATGGGAATCTTTTCCATACTTTATTAAACAATATAAGCAGCTAATTATCATACTTTTTGGCGGGTAGTTTCACTGACAAATTGTAATTTTTTGCGCTTTACCAAAGAAACGGTCCCTCTGCATGTGTTTGATTGCCGTCATCAACACAAGTGAGACACCTCTTACGATGAAATATCTCAGATTGGCGTATTACAGCTTGAACAATCAAAACAAAGACTGTCTGCATGGCTTGCTGCTAATAGAGGTAATTTATTCATTGTAATTTGAATTAAATGATCCAAAACAACGACGCTATGATTTACTTGTGGCGACCGATGGACTTGAGAGGCGAAGTGATTTTGCCAGTGTTTGTTTGCTCGCTGCATATTGATCGCAGTCGAGTCCAGTGGAGCTCGCTGGTGTTGGAGCAACTGACACGTGTATGTGTGGCTTTGTGAGTCTAAAACTGACTCCTGATTGGCTCGATGCTGCAAGAACTGACTTACCTTGGTGTTACTCCTCATCCCCGTGTCTGTTGGGATTGCTGAGTTTGTCTGCTTCTCTCTTCACGTCAGTAAATCAATCTCTTTGTTTTGATGACTCAGACATCGCCGAGCCTGTTGGAGGCCGGCTGCAGATTTGGATTGTCTCTCTCGTGTGTTCTCTGTTCGGTCTCTTTCACCTGAAGACCCTCTGTCCTGCTCTCCTCTCCCATGACTCGGCTCTCATCCCCCTCGCCGATCTATCTATAGTTCCTTCCCTCCAAGACCCCCACTCTTGTTTGTCTTCTCGCTTCCCACAGTTATTGCTCCCCTGTCTCCTTTTATTCCCTCACCTCTGCCTCCCTTCCTTCTCCGTCTCCTCCTCCGTGTGGTCATTGCTATGACAGATTCCATCCAGCATTCCTCTAATAAGACCAGACAGCGACTAACCAGCCAATTTATTATTCACTGCCTGTTCACCACTTTGTGTGCTTGTCAACGCCGCCTCTTGCTGCTGTCAGATGCTTGCTACTTTTCAACTCCACTGTCTAAAACCATGTTTTGCTCCATTTATTCATTCGGGCTGCCATCTCAGTCCTGTAAAAGGTCTGTTGTGTAATGCTTAATAAATGATGAGGAAGAGCTTGGCTGGCACCCCAGATGATCCGCAGCCTCCTGGACAGGACGGAGTAGCAGCACAGACCGTGTCCAGCTTAATGTCTTGGAAGAGTTTGGCGTTCAGCCTAATGTGATGAACCTGTTGACGTTAGGATTCTGTTAATGCCTCAGTCAGTTGCCTTGTTTAACATGATTTAAACACTTTAAAATGTATTAGATGGTGGCTATGCTTTTTAAAAAAAGATATATTAAAGTATTTGATACGTTCTCTGCAGTCGAGCTAAACACAACATGAATAAATGAGCCAAGTAAAATAACATTTGTTTCGGTCATTAATTCCAAATTCCCAAAATAATTTCTAGGCAATTTTCATGAACATTTGGCAACTTAATTTATTTCAGCGTTTGCTTCAACCTTTGGGGTCCGAGATGTTCTCCTGCAGCTGAAGGAATTATGATTCTCATTTGTCTGGAGCAAAGGTGCATTTTATTGTTTAAGGACCACAAAGCTCACAGATGGTGATGATTGGGGAATGGGTGGTGTGGGGTGGAGGATTGGAGGGGGGGGCAGTGAAGGACTGTGATCATACTTGAGTTTTCAATGCTCAAACTTGATCAAATTGGATTATGACGCATTTAACTGGAACCTTAAAGACATCATTAGGAATCATTATGTTTTGCTTTCAGAGGTATGTGGCTTCAAACAACTCTTGTAGGGTCTACTGTTCCTATAATGGCTGAACCTCACTGTGGTGTAGTGACCGACACTCTTCCCTTACGACAAGGACATTTTTGGTTTGATTACTGACTGGAGGACTTTCTGCTTGAAGTTTGCTTGTTCTTCCTGGCCCTGCATGGTCTCCTGTGGCAACTCCAGTTTCTTCCCACACTCCCTAAGCGTTTCAGTTAAAACCAAATAATGACTCTGAACTCCACAAAGTTTGAATGTGTGTCCGAGATTGTCTCTGTGTTAACCCTTTACCCCAGTACCTCCCCCAGTTCTTCCTGTTTTTTTTTTAAAAATAATGGTAAAATCATGACTTAATGCCAGAACTTTGGATAGGTGGAGACCTCTGCTTTACAAGTCACACAATTGCAGCAGCTTATTTGGCTATGTGCTTTAGCCTACAATTTGATTGATGCGTTCAACTAAAAAATAAATAAAATAAAATTGGACTTTTGCAAATAACACATTCAAAGTGTCGGATATCATTTTCTAATGGTTAATAGACAATTCTTACTCTATTTTCCTCAGACATTTTGTGAGAAATATATCCAATATTGAGATATTTATGATAGTATAGTGTGTGGAATGTGTGAAATTGTTTTCCTCAAATAAAACAATTAAAATGAGCTCAGACTTTTCATGTTGTATTGATTGATAAAGGAGAGAAATAAGCGTGTTATGGCTTGTTCTCTTCATCTTTGTAGATTTTGTGGCTCTGAAACAACAGCCCGGTATTTTCTTTCCTCCTCCCATCAGATCGGAGCGGCAATTCTTGTTGTCAATGTATGAAACGGAATGTAAACATATGAGCGTTTGCTTGCTGAAATGATGAATGTTGTTTTTATTTCTTGGGGATAGATTCTCAGACATTCTCTGGGTTGTGAAGCAACAGTAATGAAGTATTTTCCATTTCAGTTGACAAAAACAGCCTCACCATGAGATCCATTTAAAAGTCGTTCAGGATCGTTCACATATATAGTCTCGGGATCCTCTTCAGAGATATCTGAGATTCCAACCCGACCTTGAACAAAGCAGTTCACAAAAATCAGCACAAGGTTGATCCAGTAGGACTTTTGATCTTGAAACAAGATCTTCTGCTCCTCTGCTGTAACTATTCTATTTCATTCCATCTGTATTCTGTGATTGCGTTCTGTTTTCTCCCTTCTGTGTTTGAAATCTTGGTATTTACAAAATGTCAGCTTTGCAGACACTGAGCCAAATTGCCAGTTTTTCAGCTCTCCTACTGTGCCCCCCCCTCTTCAGTTTACCGAGTTTTGAAAGTGTTTGATCAACCAAGCTCTTTCTTTCCACTGACAGATGTGTGTGCAGCTCCTCCACCGAAGTTAAACATCATCGCTACAGCAAATCACGCTCCCTTATCTCGTCTATTCAGCCGGGTCTACAGAATTTAATCAGCATGTCTGCTTGTCGCCGCTGTGGTGTGTAGTTAAAGACCTGTTTCTCCTGATACGTTGTGACTGTTTCTCGCTGTACCCGCTGAACCTTTTTGTGTATACACATGCGGGTGCTTGTGTTCATGTGTGAAATGTTTGAGTCCGTGTTTGATTTAGATAAGCTACTGTCAGATTTATCTCTATCTGGAGAGTTGGAGAAAAAGAAGTTTGAGGTGGGGGGGGGGGGGGGGGGTACTCTTTCATACCGCCAAAGAAATGTCTCACTACTAAACACACACTTCTGCCTAACATTGCCCAGTTTGGAACTAACTTTGTTGTTTTATTTATTTTTTTCTGCCTCCTTCCCTCTTTCGGTTTCTGATTTTACCCTGCATTGATTCTCAGCATGCAGGCTCCTGCAGCCAGCAGCTTTTAATGAATGCCATGGCCTAATGGCTTTATCATTGGCCTTGATGGCCTCGGTTCAACCACAGCGATGGCTTGGCTGAAAATTGTTTTCTTAACTAAAGCCATGTAAGGAATTTCAATAGGGGCAGCCATCCATCCCGTCTGGAAAGCAGGGTGCTACAAAGAGGCCGGGAAGGGGTTAAGCAAGACTGAATGGGGAGTACATGTGTGAGGTGGACTGTGTAGTAGACCGGAATCAATTGCTGTACCCCGGACCGACTGTCGTGGAGGGAGCACGGTCTGTACACGTGTGCGTGTGAATGCGTGTGCTTAGTGGATGGACTCATCAGCATGCTTGCGAGCAAAGACATGTCCATTACAGCATGCTGATGCAGACACTGACACATGCGGGGCGACGTTTCTGCACATGTCGCGGTGTCAGATGAACAGGGTTTTGTCCGTGACCCACCAGCGAGCAGGATAATCACAAAGGCACGTACACACACACACACACACACACACACACACACACACACACACACACACACACACACACACACACACACACACACACACACACACACACACACACACACACACACACACACACACACACACACACACACACACACCACCTGTCAGACATTGTGCATGTGATAATAAAGCAGCAAATACTCTCCACACTCCAGTTTCTTTGCTGCGTGTTCTCCAGACTGTTTGCCTGCTGAATCACAAAGGGGGGGCGGATCAGTCGAGCCTGTCGTTATCTCTCCTCACCTCTTGCACTCTTCATCTTGCTCTATCTCTTTCTTTCACCCTCATCCCTCCCACCCTCTCTCCTCTTCACTTTGCCTCCCCAGCTGTTTGTGAATCCTCCAAATATGTCTCCTGTCTGCCTTCTCTTCTCTCCTCTTTTTCCGTCACCATTTTCTTCTTTCTTTCCCCCTCAAGTTTCGTCCTCTCTTGCACACTCCCCGCTGCTCTGCCCCTCTCGTCGTCTCTATCCGTTTTCCGTGCAACAGTGTGCAATCCCTTGTTCCCCACCAGACAGACAAAGAGACAGAGCGGCTGAGAGGAGCAGGCGGGGAGGAGGAATCAGGAGGAAGCAGAGACAGAGAGAGGAAGACACATAAAGAGGCACAGAGGAATTGATGGAATGATGGGGGATATGCTGAGAGAGAGAGTTACAGCGACGGTGTGCAAGGTAGAGAGAAGGATGGGGGGATGAAACATAGGCAGCTTCAGTGACGGGGTAGACAAAGGTAGCTTCAGAGTGCATGTGTGCTGTTTATTTCATTCACACACACACACATACACGCTCTCTCTCTCTTCCTCTCGCTCTCTTGCTCTCACGCACCCTTTCCCTACCTCTCTCTCTTTTGCTCTCTCCCTTGCTTACACACACCCTCAAGCAGAAGCAGCAGAGCTGTGTGGGTGTGAGGCAGCATGCGAAGTGATATCTGTACTTCCTCACATACAGCTGGCTGATGGACTAACTTAATCCCAAATTACACACACAGATAAACAGACAGTCTTACTGATCACATACTCATTAGGACACCTTATCAGGAGCACAGAAAAACATAGAAATACACGAGCGAGCGCTCTCAACCAGAAGTCAACATGGGTCTTGTGATGGGAACCTTTTCAATGCAATCCAAGCAAGTGAGCTACCACAGAGGTAAGAATTCCCGTTTAACTTGATAAAAAAAAAGAACTTGATGAAAACGTCACTCAGGATGCATGCAAGCGTGTTTTATTTGACTGTCATTCGAGCGAGGCGCCAGTCATGTTGTGTGTGTGTGTGTTTGCTCTGAAACTGATAAATATGGAAAAACAAAAGATGTTATTGGAAGAAGTTGAAAGTAAGCAGAGTGACAATGTGAAGTTGGTCTCTAAAATGTAGTCTACTGTTGGTTTATGGTGCAATCACCAGGCCACCTGTCCTCTGTTTGAACTGTGTGCGTGTGTGCGTGCGTGTGTGCGTGTGTGCGTGTGTATGTGTGTGTGTGTGCCAGTGGGTATGTCTATAATAGGTGATGGTATTCACCCACGTCTGCTCTCCTAACCAGACTGCATCCTGCGTTGCTACTGTTTGAAAGCCGCTGACACTTGACACATGGAGGCTAGCTCATGTGTGTTTTTTTTCTTTCTTTTTTTAAGATTACAAGAGTGGGATTACCTTTGTCCACAAATATATTCATGCAGGTAATTTCCTGCCAAAACGCAGTGTGGACGGTTGGCATTTGTTTTCTGGGCGTTGTGTTGTGTGGTGGTTGTGGGGATGTGCTATAAATCAGGGTGGTGTAATCTGTCAGCCTTTGGCCATGGTATGTCCTGCATCTGCTGACCTTAAACTTGATGGCTATCACTGACAGGCACAAACCCACATGACACACGACACAGACAGAGAACTGAATCGAGATGAATAGTAATGAAAAAACAAGCTGGATAAAAATCAGATATCAATATATAATTGAACAATTAACCAGATTTACAAGAGATGATGCAAAATTGGCAACATTTAACAGAATAACCATGAAGGTGATGTAAGTGATGTAAATGATGTGCTGCCAGTGTAATTCCCTCAGGAAAATTCCTGTCAGTTGCCATATTTTTGAATATACCTGTCAAACTGGAAAGTCAGACCTCAAAGGTTATTTGGAATAGCTGGGGGAAAAATAAAATTGGTAGAGGTCCTATAAATGGTTCCCTGAGATGCAGACATATATAGCACCCTACGTGGGTTGTTTATTTTAATTCCTGACCTGCAACAGATTTTACTGCGTGGCAACACCTCTTAGCAGACACTTCAGATCTGGCGGAGGGTTTTTCTGCAGCGTAAAATATGAAACCTTGAGGTTTCACATTACAGAAACAACACAGATATCGTGTTGTCTTCTTCCATTTCAGGCGCGACTCATTTACTAATCAGGAGGCAACAATGCTTACGAAGCAAGTTTTATTTTTAGCCAATTCAGCCAGAAAAGCTCTCCACAACTCGGAGTAAACAATAAATACCAGCCACTTTGAAGTTTGCGCTGTTTGGGTGTGAGGAAGAAGCGATAGATGAGAAAATGAGAATAGTTGAGAGGGGAGGAGGAGATGTTGCCCCTCCGGGGGCTGCAGTGTGCATGTCACCGAATGTGTGTGTGTGCGTTTCACCATCTGCTGCAGTGTTATAGAAAAAAATAGCCTGATGAAAGCAGGGCGGAATTCATTTGGTTTGAAAGGTTGGCCCATCGTTGATCACAACCCAACATGAGGTAATGACCAGCTGAGAGGGACCCAAAGTGAACTTGATGAGGATTCACTTAGAGGATGAAAATAAGTCTGTCGCGTCGACCCTGACTGCACTCCCTCACTGATTATGAGAGCTCGGGATGTGAAACATGCAGAAAATCCATTGAGGTTTAGCATTGTCACCATTGTTTGACTCCCAGAAATTATGCTATAAAATACTGCGCAGTGTAACAGCACTTTTATCATAAGCAATTTTTTAGCTCTTTAACTAAGAGACTTTTTAAAACAAGGCAATCTAGACTATCAGACAACAGACCTGTTTAACATATTTAGATCTAAATTAGATGAACAACAACCGCAAAATGTTTCATTCAAATGAATTATTAATTGTCAATTATATAGCAAGTTACTCAACCAACCATTGCAACACGTTGTTAAGCACATGTTGGGACACAGATACACACTCTGGTCTACAAACTGAGCCATTCCACGGTCATGTGATGTTATATTATTACATATACACATACAGGCATTGCAAAATAGGCACACAGATCATTTTTATGGTTAAAGGTTTAAAACTAAATGGGGGAAGATTGACTAGAAATGTTTTGGTTCGACTTGATGAGACCTCCATTCATCACTCTTCTGTTCCACTTCATGCAACTCGTCGTGGAGCACTGGAGCAGATCCCAGCCGGTTTTAGGTGCAAGCAAGGTACAACCTGGACACCGGTCCATTCCAGGGCAAACAGAGAGAGAGAGAGAGAGACTGACACTAACATACACTCACATACATCCTCACATTCATACTTAATTTAGAAGGACCAATTAACCTCAATTATGTGTTTTTGGACTGTAAGTGGTAACTCCTGGAAACTGATATTTTAGTAAAATGTATAAGCAGCCGCCTTATATCATTCTGTGAATTTGTCTCCTGTCATGTAATGTTGTTGCATCACTTTCAGTTACATAAAATGAATTGCACAGTGAGATTTATACGGACGTACTCGCAATCTTTTATTACAAATGGAAATAAAACTTATTGGATCGTATTATTTACTGCAACCCCCCCAAAAAAAGAAAAAAAGAGAGCCCAACGCATTACATACAGAAGAAAAAGCACCAGAATACAGGGTGTGCATGGTGAGCAGTGGAGCAGCAATAGTAACTGCTCTGACTCACAGCTTTTGTGGTCTGTGCTGCATGTTCACTCATACGTACACCATAACCTATAATTTGACAAGGAAATATAATTTATACTTGATAGTCTTTTGTAATGACATTTACTGTTACCATGGAAACCTGGGGGATTATGTGTAATTTTTTTTGCAGATCAAGCCATCTATACATCCCTCCATGCTTTCCACCAGCCTGCCAGCCATTCATCTTTGGCTCCTGCTTTACCCCGACAAATGTCAATGGGGCCGGGTACGATTCCATTTCACACTGAATGAAATGTAAGGTGGCCTCCAGAGAGGGTCACAACGCTGACAGAGAGGCACACACAAGTCCGGATCATTTAAGGAAACCATACGTGTCTTTGGATTGTGGGATAGAGTCAAAGTTCCTGTTTGGTTTCACACCCACATCCTGTCACTGTGAGGCCACTCATGTGCCGCTCACTTTCGGACCCAAAAAATAACTTAACTGTCACAGGCTTGCTCATTCATGGGCAATGCAGATGATTACCTTCACCATCAAAAGTTGGGTGACGAATGAAAGTTGGGTGACGAATGAAACTTGGGGTGACTAACGAAGGTTGTCCGAGAAGGTTATGCTTTTGTCTGGATATTTTTATTTATTTATCTATTCATTTGATTTGTATGTATGCTTTTTACCAACCTTTCGCAAAAACTGCTCACCCGACTTGCATAACATTTTCAGGGATGATTTGTCGTCATCCATGGGCCAATCGATTAGAGTTTGGGGTCATTAACAGCAAAACGTTTCCAAATAAATCCCCCAAAAAACCGTGAAACAAATTGCCCGTACAAAGTGGACGATAGAGGCACCTCATGGAGATCAAAAGAGATCAGCATCTGTTGCCATGGAGACGTGTTTCACACAGTGACATGATCTATCTAGTTCGCTTCAATATGAGCTTGCGGCTATCATGCTAGCGGTGTTAACTCAGTTCCGCAAACACATGTGCCGTTGGCGAAGGTCTGCGCTCTACCGAGTGACGTTCTTCTTTAAATCTGTGTCACAAACCAATAAAATAACTTTAAAGTGGCCGGTGTTTCCTGATATGGGAAACGGGTCGTTAAAAAAAGAGCTCAGGATAGCGCAGGGGTTGAAATGATAAATTCATCAGAAAAGACTTAAAATATATCTTTAAATAAAAGAAGCATCGGAATAAAAAATGTTTTCTTCTTTTTTGATGATTTTTGTTCTTCATTTATGATTAAGGCAGGCGGCAGACGTGGAAAGAGAGTGAATGAACTGCAGCAATGTTTGCAGTCTCGTGATTCTAGTTCTGCATCTTCGCCATCAGCCCAAACCATAATTGCTGTTTTTGTACGCAGTAGATTAATTAATTTCAGTATGTTCATTGAATTTAAATGAATGAGAGAGGACATCGTTCGTAGATTGACATACACTTTTATAATTATGATAAGTGCTCACAGCGAGACTAATTTATTTTCATTGGATCACAAGTTGAATAAAATGTATTTGTAAATAGCAAATATTCTGTCCAAAACTTTTATTTGAATGAATCCATTCATTGAGGGCCACACAGTGGTGTAGTGGTTAGAACTCTTGTCTCAAAGTGAGAAAGTTCCTCCCACAGTAGAGTTGAGTTGAATGATCCAGGCCTTCATCAGATAGTCCAGTCTGCTAATCCGATTGTTGATACCTGATCTGATCGATGGACGGGAGCGCTGGATGTGTACAGACACTGTAAACTACTCTGTCATGGTGCGTGACCGTGTTAGATTACAGTCGTCTGTAAGAAATGTTGACTTCTTTCTTCACTATTTCATTGCTGCTGACCGTCATCGGTCCATATACAGACCTTATGTTATTGAGAAGTCATGTGGAACAAACATCTGGATCCAGAGTTCTTGAAGATTTTGTCTCAGACTTAAATATTGCAATGTGCTAACTGAACCTCAGTTAAGTGCTTTTGATCCCTCTGTTTTCCACCTTTTTTTAAGAAAATATTTCCAAACACAGCCGGATATTCAGTACAAAGAAAAGTTCCACTTTCAGACTGCAACATTTTGATAGTGATTGCAGTGCATTTCAGAAAAGTTGCATTATCCCTGTTTATATGGAGACAGTCAACAGTTTTGCTTTGAAAATGTTTCACTCTGACATAATTCAGTGACATCGAATGCCATTGTTGTTTAAACAAACAGTCACAACGTAATTGAAAATGTGTCATTTTCTCTTTAAAACGGTGCTGCGTAAACAGGGTCTGCTACACACCACCGTCCAGCGTGCATGAGCTTTAAATCCGTTTGCTCGCTGCTTGTTCTATCGTTAGGCACTTCAATTTGAAAGCGCAGGATGAATTCAGACCATTTACAGTCCCATCCGGAGCTTTTTATTGTGATGAATTGACCGAACAGAACTTAACAGAGTTGCTAAACCACACAGCTAAAGTCGGTGTGTTTGTTTCTGGTGTAGGTTACTAAATGAAGCTGCACCGACGCTGTGGCCTACATAAAGCTTTTGCACAAGGGAAGGCAGACATATAAGCCGATGCCCACACTGACTCATGAACCCATAGTTTGGCATCAAGGCATTTATCTGTATGTGTCTCATTTCACCTGGGGCAAAAAAAAAAAAAAAAAAAGGTATCTTCTGTTTTTCGAGAACGAACTACTCGGGTCCCATGAAATATTTCCCAACGGTTATAAACTACAAAACTCGCAGCTTGTCGGCACATTCATCTCCCTGTCAGTTCGCTCCATTTGTTCCTGCCTTTACTTTCATTTCTGTGTACCCTCTCGCTCTGTCAAGTAAATTTTCACTCTCTCTCTCTTTGTCTTACTCGCCTTCACCTCATTTCACCTCCTCGTTTTATCTCTTATGTGTCGGTCCTCTCAAGTTTCTACCATCTTTTGATTGAACTACTTTCCTCTTGATCTGTGGTTATCCGTCTGCCGTTGCTATTTATCTCTGGGCTTCTGTCTCTTCTGCTCGCTTCATCGTAGACACTTATTGTTTTATAAGTTATATGCCCTTGCTCTCCTGTAAGATCACTCCCGACTGAAGTTTCCCTAATCATGCAAAGTTTTAGTTTAGGGGCGGCAGAATTTATGTAAATATGTGTGTGTTTGTGTATCTGGAGACTGGAGAACAAGTGTGTTTTTTCAATGTTTCCATCCACTTCAGGCCTGAAGCGTGAAGCATAGAGGATCCCTGTTTCTTTAATAGGCTTTGCAGTTTCCACCCCTCTCTCTCATCCCCGTACATCAAAAGAAGTGCACTGAAAGAGCCAATTAGGACAGCAAAAGAGATTTATTAGGCACATGGCAACATGAAAACGGGTTTCTGCTTAATCTCGTGCCCGAAGTTTGCGTGCGTTTGTGTAATGCATATGAGCGTGCCATGATGAGATGAGATTGTGATATTACAACCTCAAATCTTATATTTCTATACACTGCAGTTATACGAGCAACATTTCCATTAAAAAAAAAAAGTGTGTCTTTTAAGATCCCCTGTAAGATCTTCATGTGTTGCAAATTAAACCTACATTAAAGCATTTTATTAAATCAGACAAAATGATATAGGGGATACAGAAAATAAATACTTGATTTGCATGTTATATGCAGGCAAATGCTTTGCTCAGTTCTTGAAAGATAAACAACATTTTCCAGGCCATTTATCTCTGACGACAGTTCAGTCTTGTGCTTGCCTTTGGGCCTTTTGTTATCCTGGAGCCAATGAGAGAAATGTAGATGATGAATATAGATAGCTTTTTATCTTTGACTGTATGGATCAGTCTATATGCTCAGTTTTGACAGCTGCGATGCACTTCACTTGAGCAAAATTAATGACACAAACCAAATGACACTCCTGGGAAATACTACATGTACTGGATGTGCTAAAAAAAAAAGCAGATCCTCTGTATGCTGCCCAAAACCCAGCTGTTATTAAACATAAACAGTAAAGGGAATTATGCTGCCCACAGAGCTCAGTTAGTGTAGTTATTATAATGGTTGAGGAAAAACAAAAGAACCATTATAGCATACGGTAGATGACCTATTAAAGACAATCAAACTTAGACTTAATTCAATTTTCCTTCCCCGCTTTGCCCTTTTACTCCAAATAGCAGCACTGAGTGTGGAGCAGTGGTTCGCTCTGGGACCTCACAGCCAGAGGATCCATGCTTGAGCCTCAACGGGGTCTTTCTTTCTGAAGTTTGCATGTTCTCCCTTTGCCCGTTTGAGTTTTCTTCATGTTTTCCAGCCTCATCCTTCAAACCAAACATATCCTCATTGGTGCAAATGGCCACAATAAATTATTCATAAGTGTGAGACTGTAGCAAGATTGTTTGTTGTTTGTTTTCATAGTGTGAATGTTTCATATTTGGCATTACATGGCAGCTTTTAAAAAAAAAAAAAAAGAGAGAGATTTTAACAAATCTCAGTTGTCGCTACTTACAGTGAATTCAATTCTAACAAGGTGGTTTATTGGGATAATTATGCTCTCCACTGGGGATACACTCATACCACATTTTTAAAGGACAAGTACAAGTACAAGCACTAACCTTCAACTACTTGCCAATACCGAGTACTGATAGGAGTACTTGATAAATGCCAATAAGGCTAATTCATACTCCATCTGCAAATGATGTCTAAAGGCTATGTGTCGCCACAAACCACCTCTGCACAGCCTGTGTGTTGATAGTACTGGTATCGGTATCAGTGCATCCCCACTGTTATTCCCATTCTCATCTTTTGCAAAAGAATAAGCAAAAAGGAGAACATTTATCATTGCATTTACTCACATTCACATATATAATACTGTCGCTCTGCACAATACAAAAAAAATAAAGGTTTCTTGTTCTTTTGCAAATGATCAGACAGATTGGATTGCACTGTGCTGGAGCCTCTAACATCAGAAGAAAATGATGAACCCATATCAAATAAAAACTCCTGGAATATTTAAATCCTTCCTCCCCCGCTATCAGTAACAAAGAACAGTTGGACAGGAGGAGTCAGTATTCCCATCGCCGGAATTAAAACAAGAGAGGCAAAATCTCCAGATGAGTTACAAACTGCTCTCGACTCAAGAGACTGAGACGTTACTTTTAGGGCCGCGTGGTCTTTTTTTATGAGCACAGCGAGAAGGCAGGGCGGCTCCTGGCACATCAGATGAAGAGTCAATCCACCTCCCAGCAAGTTAATTCGATAACAACCCAACCAGGTGAACTCACTGTAACTCCGTCAGGTAAAAATGAAAATATTAAAACATTTCATTCTGAATTATGTACTTCCACAATTTCCCACTGATTATTCAGATATGATCAGATTCCTTGATGAACTGGAATTTCCAATTGCAAATGCAATTAAATTTATGCAAAGTGGCAAGGCCTCTGGTCCTGATGGCTTCCCATTACAGTTTTACAAAACATTTGCTGATGAATTAACTCCTCTTCTTCTCAACATGCTGGTTGACTCCCAGACCGTCGAGCCTTGCCACAATCTAACTGAAGCTTCAATAACGTTAATTCTAAAACCAGGCAAAGATTCATCTGTTTATAGCTCCTATCATCTCATATCTCTTTATTAGAAAATCTTAGCTAAAGCAACAGCTCTGCAACTCGAATCAGTCACGCTGAATATAATGTCTGCAGACGAAATCGGGTTCATGAGGCTCCGCACTCCTCCAATATTCGCCGCCTTCTTGACATTCCTTCCTCCCCTGCATCCACTGAGACACCAGAGGGATGCAGAGAAGGGTTTCAATAGGGTAGAATGGAGATATTTATTTGAGGTTCTCAAAAGGTTTGCTATAGATTCTATTTTCATATCCTGGATTTCCATTTCAAGGAGTGCCTCCCGCAGCCTGTCACTTCTCGCTTTGGCAACTGAACCTCTATCTATCGTGCTTAAATCTTCAGATGTGGTTTAGAACACACACTTCTGTTATAAGCAGACGATCATATGATAGTATCATATGATAATATTGATATGATGCAGATATGTTGCTCTGCTCTCGTATGTCACAGTGTGTTATGTTTCTGCTTATTTCACAATTCTGCCGTTTGCTTCACAAGCAACACATAATACTGGATGGAACACGCTCACTGTTCATCTGTTCAAAAAGCATGTCATCTGACTCCAAGGTTACATCTGTGTTTGAGTGAGTGAGCCCTGTGAGTGCTCTTATATCAGGTCAGTGAGTCATGCTTCCCAGTCTTGTCATGTCTGTGATAGATGTCCTCACACAGTGAAGTCACAAAGACACACACACATTGACTTTACTTTGGGTAGTTTGGATTTTCTCCCACAATCCAAAAACATATGCTTGAGGTGAATTTGTTTACTCTAAAGCAGGGGTGTCCAACCTGTGGCTTTTGAGCCAAAATCACCCTAAAAGAAAATCCGCTATGACCCACAGGCCAACATTGCAAAGTGTAAGAATGACGAGGAATATAAAAGAAGAACTTACATGGAATTTCTTCAATGAAACTAACTGCTGTTGCCAGTCCGTCCACTGGGTGTCACACTGTTTCAGTAAGAGTAAAGGTCATAATGCTTCAGACCCAAAGCTAAACTGCAGATGGACCACAATGCTTGTAGCCAGCAGATCAGTTGATATATATATTTATAGGAGGACTTTCTGGAAACACGTGAACGGCTTCAGAAATTGGCTTTTCTATATTAGTCTGAAGTGACACTGTTGCTGACATCCCAATACCTCACATCCCCGAGCTGGATGAAGCGGTATAGAAAATTAATGGATGAATATGATGACTCATTTTTCAGTGAGAAATTCTCCATATCACTAATTGGACTAAAACTACTGAGTGCTGTGAAGTCAGTCCTTTGGTTCCCTTCAGGGGCTGCACATCTAGACTGTCAGTCACAAGACCTTTACTTCGGTTTTCTCTCCTGAAGCTAAAAACAACCTCTTCAAAGAACCAACTGAATGTGGATATCCCCACACTGCTGCTTCTGCGGCTGTGGGTGTGTTTACTAAGGCATCAGTGCCAATCCAGATAGCTGAAAGAACAACAGTGGAGCAGAAACCATGTTGAGGAGTATCACGGCCATTTCCTATGCCCGCTCTTTCTCTCTTTATTGATTCCCCTTTTAATCACTCTCCATCTCCCATTTAAACTTTATCATCTGCTTTCACTTACTCTAAATTCAGCCCCGTTTGTATTTTATGTCTCTCTTTTCCTCGTCTACACGTCCATGCCTTCTAGCCGTATGCTTTGCATTTATTTATATTCCTACTTGCCTCTTCCCACACATCACTTTGTCTTTTTTTTAATCATTCTTCCTCGATAATGACAAATCAATAGCAGGCGCTCCTTTAATCATTCCCTTTTTCTTAATGCAAAAGGAGCCTGTAAGACACTAAGGATGTGCTCACTAACAAAGATACAGAGAAGTGTCTGTGAGAGAAGTCATTTGGACAGCGACAGATATGAGTATTGATTTTCCTAATAGACATGTTCCGTGGCCAACGCCACGCTGTCCATGTGGAGTAATTGCCCGAGCCTTGTGTGTAGACAGGATGGTGCCATACAACAGCACGGAGGATTTAGAATCTTTAACTGTTGAGCTGAATCTTTTAGGAGGAGAAGAATGATTTTTAAAGCTGTTGGCACTGCTGGCTAAAGCTTTGAGGTTGGTCTGAATGTGCAGCTCCGACTTTGCTGAGCAGATTCCCAAAAGCTTCCACTCGGCGTTTTAATCTTAATCAACATCTTCAGAGTTTCAAATTTTCTCCTGCTGGTGCGCCCACCCCCCTCTTTGTTCTTTCATCCTCGTTTCTGGAAATGTGGTGTTTTTGGATGTCCCACTTGCTCTGCTCTGCCTTTTCTTTCCCACTGTACCACTCGCCCACTCTCCTGGCTCTTGTTCCCCACTTCCTTCTCTTTCATTCTCTCCCAACATCGCACTCTAATCTCCCACTGGAAGCTTTTCTGCCGTGTTCCTCTTCCTCCCTCTTCTTCATCCTTCACTGTCAAAATGTGTTTCCATTTCCACCATAGCTGCTTCACCCTTCCTCCTTGAGTAACAGGAAGGGGCATCCACGCTCCACATGTCTTTCTCCACGCCCACAGTTTTCATCTACCTTGTGTCTCGTATCATTTATTTCCTTAAAAGTGTGACAAGGGTCTTGTAAAACAGTCCGCTGCCACTCGCTCACATGCCTGCAGGGAAGCACCAGGCAGTTCAAGAGCAAAACTGCACACACAAGCCTGAAAACAAGCACACGCGCTCACTCCTACCTCGAGCTCGTCCTCACCGCTCTACAGTCAGACTTGGAAATTCTCACTAGATAAAGAAACATTTCTGTCAGTGTGGAAACAGGCCTGTCAGAGACCGCGGGGAGACGGAGAAGGATGGAGATTTGAGATTGGAACAGGCTGGCAACAGTGTTTGAAACGACAGAAACACTGTGCTGATACAAGCACCAAGATTTATATGGAGAGATGACGAGATAAAGGAGTATTGGTGTAGACCGTATGCCTGAAGACAAATCAGAGGAGGAGGGAGATCGATAGATGTGGTTTAAGGCTAAAGATGAAGTACAGATGGGAGGAAATAACTTTGATACCCTGTGAAATCCTATAGGTGCAATATGTTGTGTGAGTGTTAAAGCAGGGCATGCAGAGAGGAAGCGCAGTGAGTGTGTGCTTGTCTATGTGTGTCGCAGGAAATATTCATGCATGATGTGCATGCTGTTTGGATGCCACTTATGCCCACAGAGACCCCATCCTATCATTCATCGTACCCATGGTTGTTGCACGTGTAAAACGTATGTGCTGATCTCTGTGTGTCAGCATGGTGTGTGTGTGTGTGTGTGTGTGAGGATAGGGTGAAAGCAGTGCTCCCTACTGCTGTCCATTCTGTCCCTCTCTCCGCTGTGAGGAAAGAAAAAACACGTCTATGAGCACATTTTCACAGAAGCAGATTGCACTTTTGTTTTTTTCTTCTACCCGCCAAACAAAATCTTTTCAGCTAAATCGGCCCATATGGCTTCGTAACAATCCCACTTCATTCATTATTCACCATCAACTGACAAAAATTGCCCCATATTTAGAGCCGTTGCCACATTTCGCAGAGGCTCTATTACAGGCGGCTGTCTTCATAAAAAAGGACAACGTGTCTATTCTGTAAATCAAATGCTGCAAACCTGTCTTATCCATCATTTTTAGAAACAATCACTAGTTTTTCAAAACAATTTTCTTTGGTCCATTTAGTTGCAAAAAACACGTTTTCACCCATAAAAGCAACTGTAACCTTGAGTCAAGCTGAAAGGGTCAATTGCATTTTGTAGATTATGTTATATCTTGAGGCTTGAGGGTTTTTTTATGGGTGAATATTGGCCACGCTGGTGATGAATGGACGAAGTGGCTATGTGTGACTCTCACGTCTCAAAACTCATGAAGTATTTAGGCTCTCGGCTGATGGCTACAGGTTACTTTTGATAGTGTGAGCCTATGAACACTATCCATGTTTTCTCTGATGTCTAAATGCAAAGCCATTATAAAATGTTCATGAGTAGTGTATTTATAAACTGAGTGTGATTCGGGGGGTATGTCTCTCTCGAAACAGCATTCCTGGAATCCGATAAGTTCACCAAATCATGATCAAAAAGTTAGACATGGAGTTTACAACTATTTTATTGGATTAAAATCCAAATTTTTAGAATAGAGTTTAATGCAAATGCAATAAAAAAAACACATCCAATTTGCAGTAGAACAACCAGAAGTGACAGACTAACATGCCTTTACATGAAAACCAAACACTCGGATTTACACTTTCTATGTAATGTAAGCACAAATCAGATAAAGTAGGTATAGAACATTTTTGAAGTATAACAAGTGACTTCAACTATTTTGAGTCTTAACAGTTCTGTTAAGGTCATGGCCACCATTTCAGTAAAAAAAAAAAAAAAAAAAAGGCAAGTTCTCTACTTTAAGCTACAATGAAACAGGTTTAGGATTTTCCTCTCTGAATTTACATGATAATAAAGTCCAGAATGATGGCAACACTTAGAATTTAAAATCATTATACATCTCTGTGACACTGTTGTAAAATCACCATGCCAGGCCCCATGATAGGAAATGTAATGTAATAACAGTTTTGTTATATTGGATTTGGTGTCTTTATAAATCAGTTACGGACTGCCTGCTGGTATCAGTGTGGAGCATTTTATTTGCATCATTGCAGAACCTTTTCTTGTCTGGATGGACTCTTTTCACAAAGTGTTGAGTCTACATTATGCTTTCCCGCACCTCATTAGTGATCTGCTTGGTGTCTGCAGTGTTTTCATGTTCAAAACGCAACACATGTCGTTTGCCACCTGCGATTGTTTTTCAAGTGTTTTCTTTGTATTATGAAAAATGGTGTAATTGGTTTGCATTAATGGGCTGGTAATTAAAACACGGTTTATTCTGTGTGTGCAGCTCTCACAGGCAAAAGCAAGGCTCACACTCCTGCAGTACTATCTGACACGTGTCCTTAGCTCTTCTTTTTTTTTTGTTCTATTAAACATTTCTTTCTTCTTACCCCTTTGCTTCATCCTGCTTTTAATCTTTCTCTCTTCTCCCTCTCTTGACTTTAAGCTTTTTCCTTCTTTCCTGTCCGCCCCTCTCTCCTTACTCCTTTTTCTGCTGTCTTGGGAGCCAATGTGCTACCATGCACGCGCACGCACACGCAGAAAAATCCCATTTATTCGGTATGTGTGCATGTGAATGTTTGGGCATCATGGATGGATGAACGAGAATGATGGATTTCAGTGGAGGTGCTGATGGATTGCGACGGCCTTTTCATGAACAAACCGTGACGTTGAGGAAAAACAGAAGCAATGCTCAGGGCTCTTCCTTTTTTCTGTCACTTTCACATGTTTTCTCCTCACTCTATTATTCATGTTTACTTCTCCAGTCGATATTTGAGCCTATTTGCATATTCAATCTCCATCAGAGAAGTAACAGATGCTTTTTGCAAATCTAACAGGGCATGTTTGTTGTTTTTGTCCGTGCTGATGATTCATGCCATGTTATCATCTACGAATCAAAAAGGTGCACTCATGTTAATTCATAATTTAGTGAATCAACATCCCGGCGATTTCATACTGAATCACTGATGCTTCACCCTGGCTTTTGGCTGATGCTGAAGGTGGGAGGGTGATAGCTGTATTGACAAGAAAATGGAAATGGGAGCGAGGCTACAACCCCTAATAAAAAATAAAAAAAAAAGGAACTGAGAGGGAGGGAGAGCGAGAGTGTAAGAGTGTGGCGAGAAATAAAAGAGAGAGAGAAAGAGAGAGAGAGAGAGAGAGGAGGAGCACTGCGAGATGGAGTGAGAATGCATGAAAGGAGGGATGATAGGAAGAGGGTTTCTGCCGAGAGCAGTCATCGAGAGGAGGTGTAGAGGGAGAGAGAGGAGAAGAGGATGAAAGAGGGAGAGAGGGCGAGGGAGTGCATGTGTGTGTTCTAGCTGTCCAAACACGTGACGAAGAGATACAGACTTCAGCATACAGACGCATTTGTTTCCACGACGACAACGGCAAACATGGGGGCTGTGGTGGGCACGTTGACCATGCAGACCAAGCAGAGGAGGCCATCCAGGGGTGAGGGAATACACACACACACACACACACACACACACACACACACACACACACACACACACACACACACACACACACACACACACACACACACGCGCGCACATGTTTATACATGTCCCTCACATACCAGCACACAGTCACAAACTCGGCACACTTGCATGGAAGCAAGCATATGGCAGGTGAAACTTTTAACAGTGTGTTTACTTGTGGCTCACGCCCGCATGCACACGCACCAGCCTGCAGCTGCAGAACAAAGATTAATAACTGCTGGTGTTTTAGGTAAAATGCAGTGAAGGAAAGACGGCTGTATGCTTATAGGAGGAAAGGAAGTAATGAAGCAAGAGGGACCAACAAGTGTTCCCAGATGAAGAAAAAAGTGTGATTGTTTATTTTAGAACAAACTTTAAGTGAGGCAGTTTGTTTGTGTCTGTGAGATCGGTGGTTGTGTTTTTCTGTATTCAGATACCGCAAAGGAAGAAGTCAAGTAAGAGATGGTTTGTGTGTGTGTGTGTGTGTGTACATGTGTGTCTGGTTGTGTGTGCAGACATGAGCGAAGGCGCTGGGGTAAACACACACACACACACACACATGTCGAAGGTATTTGTCACTCTGCTCACACACTGCTTTTCTGTCTTGCTGTTACCTTGGAAGCACCGTAGCCATGGCAACAAAAGATGTGGGTTTTGGGGCGGGAGGGGTTGGGGTGGGGATCGGTTGGGGGTGGGGGGGGGGGGGGCATTGATGAGATTGGGGGATTCCTTAGTAAGTCGTGGCCGTGTGAAAAAGGGTGAGATGGTGAGAAATGGAAATATGCAGAAGAAGGATTTTGTGTGTGTGTGAAGACCTGTTGACTGCAAGAAATGTTTCACTCACTTGTTTGTCATTGTAGTAAAAAAATTTTGGATAATAATCCAAACCTCGTTTATACAAAAGTCACACATCCAAGCTGGCAGGTCCGATGAATGGGCACCAGTGCCAGAGTGAAAATATCTCCTATTTAACGTGAGCAGTCATTTAACTCATTTGCTGAGGCAGGTAAACCAGCCAGAATATTTTCCGAGTGAGTGCATATGGCTGGCTTCATCCTTTGAAAAGCTTTTTCTTTCTACTCAAGCTGAAACAAACACCTTCCCCGAGGGGTGCTAAATAGGCAAGGCGCAAATTTGCTGCTATTTTGAAATATGAGGCGATTGTAGGTGCACTTCCAATGTGGTTCATGTGTGAAATCTGACTCTGCAAATGAAAACACACATTTATTTTTTTGCCTCCGTAAACGCCTGCAAAGACGTGAAAGAATAGATCATAGCGCTGGAGCTATTTGGGGGGGGGGGGGGCTGATTGTAATTCTGATGTTGTGTTGTTACCCCCAGCATCCTTTTTTTTTTCCCTTCTTCTCCCGGCCTGACATGTTTGCTGCTCGGAGAATTAGTGGAGCAAGGCTTGAATGTATTCAGCCGCCTCTTTCTGCGGTGCTGCTGATAGTTCGCCCAGAATCACAACATCGACACGTAGAGAGGGAGACGGGCACAGCTGTAATATTGTGAGATTAGATTGCAACATGATTGATTTCTTGAGCAGGGGATCCTCACAGTTGGCATCCTGGACATGCCTGGACTGTTCTCTTAACTTGCTTTTTTTATTCTCTCAAGTATGTTTGTCTTGTTTGGTTTTTTTTTCTTCCTCTTTCTGTTGCTCTTTCCTTTTTCTAGAATTTTCTCTAACCTGTTGTTTTGTCTGCTTGTTTCTATCCAGCAGCGGTCTCGTTGCTCTTTGCTTCAGCATTGCTCGTGGTGGCCTTTGACATATCGTCTCTCAAGAAAATATTATAGCTGGTAGTTTTCTTCACTCTCCGATGAATCCCCCCCCCCCCCCCCCCCCCCCCCCCCACACACACACACACATCACTGCCTTCCTCAGTTACTCCCTGAAGCTATGTTGTCTCAATCATCCCCCTGCTCCTCTTCTTCTCCTGTCACTTCTCTGCTCTTCCTTTTATCTTTTCTTTCTTTTTGCTCTTCTCTGCCACACAACAGCTTCTCCTTGTTTATTTCCTCACACGTTCTCCTTTCCCCCCATCCCTTTCACCCCACAGTGTTTGTTTCCCCAGTTTCTGCCTCCCACTCCTTTTTTCATGCTTGTTTCTTTTCATCTGACTTCCCTATAATTTTCCCTGCCACACACTGCCGCCACCTTTACAATCCTCTTCTCCAAAGCTCTCCTTGCTCTCTTTTTATGCCTCTATTCTTTCTCTCATTTACTCGCTTTCTCCATCACCCACACTCCCATTAGCTGGTGTGAGTGCTTATTAAGTCATCTCGACATCCTTATCCCTTGGTATCCAGCAGTGTGTGTGTGTGTGTGTGTGTGTGTGTGTGTGTGTGTGTGTGTGTGTGTGTGTGTGTGTGTGTGTGTTTCCTGCTGATTCTCAGTCTAGACATGTATTTACTCAGAAATCAATATTGGTACGCTGCTACGAGTATCTAAATTGGCTCTATTCAACTCAACCTTCCCAAACATAATCAACAGTGGCACACAAATATGTGAGGAAATGACATGAGGCTGGTGTGTGTGTGTGTGTGTGTGTGTGTGTGTGTGTGTGTGTGTGTGTGTGTGTGTGTGTGTGTGTGTGTGTGTGTGTGTGTGTGTGTGTGTGTGTGTGTGTGTGTGTGTGTGTGTGTGTGTGGCACTACCACTACATTGCATACACATAATGCTGCAGACACCCTTGAGCACTCCGTTCCTCCTTCTCAAGCTGAGGGTTAACAAGCACAGAGAAATGTGTGGGAAAGCAGGAGACGTTTGAATTGTTTATGCACATGGTTGCTTTGATATTCTGCTCATCACTGACTCTTAAAAGGATTTGCTCATGTTTGTCTTGTCAGTAGGCGTGGGACTGAGTGTGGAAGTTGAGTGTTCAGTGACCCACCGAAGACCAGTGAGGAATTGTCCCTGCGTCCACTGACTGTGGAGAAACAATGCATCTCAGGACGGGAGCTTGAATTCGTCTGTAAAACGTGATTATGTGCTTCGTTTTCGACACCAAATAAGACTGTTGCAGCTGAAAGGAGTTTTCAAGGGCCTTCCTCTAAACCTTGTGGAAGCTCGTCGTGATCGCCACTTTCTTGGAGAGTTCATTTCACCATTAGGGAGTCCGGTGAGAGCAACCCCTTCTCCATCGCCGCCAGGATTGCAGATTAGGCTAATTCAGATTATGCAAATGCCACACTCTCTGGCAAGGATTACAGGACAAGAGGAGGAGGAACGAGAAAGAGAGTGGTGGACCGAGAAGAGAGTTTGGCAGAGCGAGAGATAAGAAAAGGAGAAGGAAGGTTCAGTTGCAGAGAGAGAAGAAAGAAGGAGATGGAGGAAAAATAGGGCAAGAATTAAAAAAAACTGAGGACGCACACAGGAGACGGCAAGGAGTTAAATCCAGTGATCCGGCTTCAGGATGTCTGTGTCTTGATGTAAGAGATATTTTTTGTGACAGCTTCTGGCTTGGGAGACTGACAGGCAGTCTTTCTTTGCTGACAGTTCAGGCTTCCCCTTAAACCTCCAAACAAGCACTGAGAGAAAAGGGTCCGGCCTTTCGGTCACTGTCAGACTTCACAGCCTCTGTAAAGGATAGAAGCTACTGTGGCGGCTTTCTAGGTTGGATTATTTTAGGTTTACGTAGAGGTTTCTTAACCCGCTATGTTTGCAGATTGCGGAGTGTTTTTTTTTTAAGAGTCCACCTGTTCAGTTAAAAGTTTTCGATGGCACACGGGGTCTATGAAAACTCTGTTATACGCTGACCCAGTTGCATCTCGCCTCCTTAATGAGAGGATGCTGCAATAAAAAATTCAGTCACAAAAGCTGGTATAAGTAACGCTGCAGTCAGATAGAGGTGATTGGAAAAAATTATGAAAACATACGAGCACTTAGATCAGCAGAATTCCCACGGACTAATTTCTTTATAATGAATACCAAAGCACCTTTAATCCTATGGTGATATTGATCATGAGATTAATACCTTGAGTGGAAAATGTATTATTATAGCTCCAGTATCTGCTGATGCTAAGGCTGGTTACATAAAAAAAAACACACAAATTGAGCACATGAAACATCTTGAACTACATGATTGTCTGAATTTATTTTTGTGGACGCTTTCAGGGAAATTTAGTTTGTCATGATTGTATGTGATCAAAAACTGAAAGAAAGTATATTCTATACTATATTTGTCACAACGGATTCGTGATTATTCAATGAAACTCACTGGGCCTAAAAACTCCATGTTTGATTCATCTGCACTGGAAAATAAGCAAAAAGAGGAAGGTCACAGTTAAAAGTAAGTACAGATTAATGAATTATTTGTGTTTTGGTTCTTTATAAAAAGGAAGAAAAATCTTAACTCTGTTGATCTTAGGATGATACTGCAGAAACATTTTTCCCAAGATCATAAATCCTTCATTATTCAGTAAGCAAAGCTTAATGTTTTACTTTATGGTTTCTTAACCGGTCATACGGGAGAAACGTGCTGGAAAAGTCAGATTCACTGAAATGAGAAGAGAAAACAAAGCGGTTCATATGTTTACTTTTTGCCATTCACTTTCTCACTTGCGGTTTTTTTCAGTGCATCAGTTTTCTCCCCCACGGCTCAAAAATAAGCATGCGTGGTTGACTAGTGAGACTAAATTGCTCGTAGAGGTGACCGTGATCGTGTGTGGTTGTCTGTCTGTGGTGGTCCTGTAATGGACTGGTCACTTTTTCCAGGCTGCCTTCGGCTGCCTTCGCTGGTCCATAACTGGAGCTTGAGTTGGAGAAAGAAAAAAAGAAATGTTTGGAAAACCTTGAAATCGGTGAATTGAAACGATGTGCTCCCCGTTTCAAACCAGACTTTACTAAGAAATCAGCAAGTAGCACAAACGGCTGCATTCCAAATTTCATTTTAAAGCCAAATCTCGTACTCAATATAACCGACTGACTTATATTTAAGAGAAACATTCAGTGCTTCAAAGTGGAATCCCACTCAATAGGATGTGTTGTTTCTAAGCAGGGACTTCCCCACTGTGTGTGGGTGGTGGTGTGATATAAACACAGATGGCAAACACGTGCTAATGGACAACAATTGTTGGCTTGTCAGTTCTGTTTGCTTTGTTATATTGATTGTTTTAAGTTAGAAGCAGGTGAAAGCAGCTTTGCAGCATTAAATATTAGCCGTCTGACGGTTAAACAATCTTTTAAATGATAGGAGGGAAATTAGGTTGGAAAGAAACAGAAACATGTAATATGTGTTTGGATGACGTTAGGAATGTGACATGCTCATTTCAAAGAGTGTGTTTAATGAGATTCCTGGCTTATTTAATCAGCGCATTGCTGATTAGTGTGCATATTTGATGTCAGTTTAATTTATGCTCATTTATGAATTATTTTTCAAATCAAATTCTTTTTTTTACATGAATTATTTTCATCTTGCTTCAACACTTGACGTGCATCCGAATAAAATCTTAAAACACCGAGAGTTCAATTTAGATCTTATTTATTCAATATTGAGCTGATATATCTTAGCTGATGTTGCGTGACTGGCATGTTACAACCTACACCTGATCCATCACTGTGCTCAATACTTCTAATTAAGTATCGGATGATAATACAAAGTTGTTAATAATATTTTTCATTGATTTAACCTGTGTACTTATGATCAATATGCCACCAGTACTGGTTTGCTGAGCTGACCTCCCCATGGAGCCGTGCTCTTGGACATGAAACATGTTGTCTCAACCATGAAAGCTGTTTACAGTCTTAGGAAAAGATTAAGAGGAGAAAATAAATAAAGCAGCTCCAATTCTCTCAGGAACACAAGTGTATGGAAGTAGATGTCGAAAAGAAAGCGACAGAAGTCACATGTTCCATGGTAGACGTGTGAAAAATGCTTGGAAAAGGCAATCCTTTGGTCGAATGAACAAGCCCCGGCTGGATTTGTTACACTTGATGATCGGCCATTTTCATGTTAGAAACCCGGGGATTTATTTAGTCTGCTAATAACACATTTGAATTGTGCTGCACTCTCACAAGCAGCTACACGGCGGTCAGACCTTTATGTTATCTTCCACACTGATCCACCAATCTAAGTTAGATTGATTATCAGGCATATGTAAAAGAACTTTCCTTAAAAAAAAGAACGAAATAGTTCAATGGCAAATCATCACTTTTAGTTTTTAGTGTTTCACATCGTAACTGTTTACTGGGTCCAGCTTTATATGTCCATGTATGAATGACTGAACCAACCTGCTGTAATCCTAACATTGGTCCATGGTGTACTCCACTGTTGATGGTCCGACCGCTGTGAAAGTCAGAATCACATTTCAACAAGCCATTATTTAGAGGAATAATCCAATGATGGGTTCAGCTGTCCCCAGATAGAGACTCCAAAATTAAATTAGCATTAGTTGTGTTTTAAAAAGCAACTATTTAAAATGATGTATGCAAAGATAGTTTTGTTTTCAAGGCTGCGGGGAGCTTTGTGTTCCTCATCCCCAATGTAATCTTAAATGAGGAAACCAGATTCAGAGTCAGTTAGAGACCCAGAATATCCACAATCATCAAAGACGAAGCCGGCTAATATTAATCTGAAGTATTATTTTAGTCTGCAGTAACAAACTTGTTTTTGTAGCAGACAAGTAAAGGTTTAAATGTTCAATATTTTATTGTTGATTATTGTGATAATACTGATGCTCATGTTGTAGTCCAGAATTACACTAACTGTTGTGGTTTTTAAAAAAATTTTTGGGGGGGGGTATTTATATGGTAGGAACTATGACTCTTGCGCACCTCAATACAACTGTTCTGGACTGTCCAGCTGTCTCGCTTCAGCCCCTGCTGACGTTTTCCAGCTATCAATGCAGGGGAGGCCGCTGACTGTGTCGTGTATACAAGTTGTTTTCAGTTCACTTTGGAGAATCAGAAAGAAAATCTCCCACACATAGCAAATCAACTCTTAGGGTGACGGTGTCTCGTTTTCATTGTCCACCATTTGCAACGTGTTTGTGAAAGTAACCTGGGAGGTGGAGGTGGGAAAGGAAACAACATGGGAGAAATAGAATGAGTCAAAAACAAGACATTGTGTTCAAATGGTGCTGGATCATTAATTAACCTATACACGTTTTAAACACAATATAAAACTGTATGGATAACAACAACAACAATAATAATAAAACCATATACCAAGTTTTCTGTAATATTCTGTGGTTGATTTCTATGAATACTATTCAAAGAACCTATTTGAAGAACACAGTTGGTGTGAATCATCAATTGTGGGAATTTTCATTTTCTGTATCCGTGAAGAACATCAAAGCAATAATAATTAATACTCTGAAGCAGCTCATTGTTCATGACTTGAATAAACACAATACACACTATGCTTAATCGTCCATATCGAGTGCTGTTCATGCTAACAAGCATCTTTTCCAATGTGTGGAAAATTAAATTAAATGTGGCTCCTGCTACTAAAATTAATTTTGCTCAGCACTGCTGCTTTACCTCCAGAAGAGTAAATAAAGCAAACTTGCAATTGACAACTCTGTGGGAAACCTCCTGCTACGGCAGAGCCCCCTGCAGTCTGCAAGTCAGCACTTCAGTCTGCAAATCACAGCTCTTTTCTGCATTCACACTATTGACCACTAAAGAAAGCCCACTCATCGGTGTGGACAATGCACACAAACTGAATAAATATCCCTTTAGAATGTGTGATTATCAGTGTGTTTTAGCTTGCTATTGTGGAAAGACACTAGTTAATTAAGAAATCAGATCAAACGGTCATATCCCTCTTAGTTAAAAGTGAGTTTTCTACCAAACACATAATAAAAGCTGTCTCATGTCTTCATTAGAAGAGCTGACAACCTGGTGGCCTCTTTCTTTGTGTCTGCTGCCCCCTGCTGGTATATATATGTTACAGCAGGTAATAATCAGCAGTTCCTTGTCCTCAAACCTCACTGCAATATTTAGTTAACAGAATGTCCACAAGGTGATGAGGATGGATCTTGTTATATCACCAGGTATGTTCATCACTGATATTGTGGAGTAAGTCACACGAAAGGACTCAAGGCATGTGTGAGCCAGGAAAGTCACTTTGTGTTAAATTAAGCCTTCTGTCGCAGAGGGATGGCTGTGTGTCATGATGTCAACGATTAATTAAGCACTGATCTGCTCGTAAACACACACACACACACACACACACACACACACACACACACACACACACACACACACACACACACACACACACACACACACACACACACACACACACACACACACACACACACACACACACACACACACGCACACACAGGAAGGTGAGTTTATCATTGTTACAGTGCTTTCAGGTTGGAGCTCCAACTTAAAGCTCCCGAAAGACTGAAGGACACAATGGCTGTAACACACAGTGTCGAGCAGAGAGAGAGAGAGAGAGAGAGAGAGAGGGAGAAAGGGAGAGAGAGAGAGAGAGAGAGAGAGAAAGATGCCCACAGGGAGTGGAGAGACAAGGGGATAAAAAGACAGAGATAGAGAGAAGCAGGTGAGTACTGATCTCACAGTGGGAGAGGGCCAGATGAAGGGAAAGTTTCTCACAATGAGAGAGAGAGCTGTATAGAAGAAAAGTAGCCATTCGCATGTGGTAAAAAGCTGCAGGCAGTTCTGATTTTAAAGTTTTGAGAACATAGCACAGGAATCAAAACCACGACTAAAGACTGAAGAAGAAAAGTCAGAGACTTCAAGTTGACAACGAGGCCAGAGGAAAGAAAGAATTAAGGAAGGGATCAAAATGGAAAGGGAGGAGCAAAGTGAGAACAGCCTACATGCCATAGTCATCATCCTGCTGTGCTGTGGGGCCGTTAAGCTGCTGCACCTGCTGGGAGTCATCACTGTGGAGGGTGAGTCATTATGAACACTACCATTCAGCTCCAACTCAGGCAAAAAAACTAAACAAAACACAATATTGTTTTATTAATGTGTGGATTTCGGATAACTGGGACTCATATTTTATTCAGAAAACAAAAGGAGAACCAAAAAATTAATAATTAACAAACCGTGAATAAATATAAACAGTTAGATGCTCCTGGCTGTTTACTTGTCAGATTTCTTTTAACTAACTTGCCTGAACGCTTTGATTTGTCCACTGGCAGCAATACTGCTGCAATACTCGTTGCTTCAGCCAGTGTGTGATGCCACCCAGGGCAGAAAGCAGAGCGAGTCTTACAGCTGTATTGCACAAACTTCAAGTAATAATGGAGGTTTTTATGCTTATGATAATTTAGTTTGTTTTAACGGCTAATTTACTATTCAGTGCTCTTCATTGAGTTTTTTTTGTGCCTGAAAAGACAAAGCAGATAAACAAACCAGTGAATTGTATTCACTAGTTATGCACAACCTCTTTAATTTCCTCATAATCACGTATTAATGTTGCATAATTGCTGATATTGCCGCTAACACTCAATTGAATTACCACTGTGTAACTATTCAGCACAAGAAGACAGTGAGGAAACTTCATTTAAAGTGCTTTTTAATTAATCAGCAGCTCAGGTTTTCTCACTGTAGGTGTGGAAAACACACCTCAATACTAACTAATGGTAATTTTTTTTACACTTGGGAGTCCCTTGTCATTGATTCACTCCAGTCCGATTTGTTTACACGGGCCAACATTGCAAATTTGCTTGGAACGGCTTCACAGTCTGTGAGAAGTTCGAGTTTCTCCTCAGACCTCAGAATAATTGTTCTCTCTGTCGTTGGTATTTGTCTCAATATCTTCTTAATGCAGTATTTATACTGCTCTGAATATCACATTTTTGTTGTGGCTTTTCCATAACAGGGTTTTTTTTATTTTTATGATTATGATGGATTTTGTATAGCTTTTGAGGCATTTTCATTATCTTGAGCAGAAGACTGAACCCACAGCCGAATGTGAGGCTGGCAAAGTTTGATGTGGTGACGCTGTTGAAGAAAGTGACCTTCATCGGCTGTGGGGGCGTGTCGTGTGCCTGCATACGTGTGTGTGTGTGTTAAACAGTGTGAGGGCAGAGTGATAAGGAGCTATATGAGGACGGGCGGCTTTACAAGTTATACAAAGTAATAAAGTTGCATTGCTCCCGTAACGTAGGAATTTAATGAGTTCCTGCTGCCATGCAATAATATAATGTAATATAGGTGACAATCAAAGAGTGAGATTCCATCAGAGTGCCGCTTGCTTCAACATTACAAAGCATCTGAAGTGTCATGAGGTGTAACAGCATAACAAGAAGGTTGAAACCCAATTCACATGAAGTGCAAACAATAGCTGCCGAAACCGAAAAGGTCAGACGGATGACCGTGGGCGAATTCAGCAGAGAGATAAAAATGCTGTGAAATGCTGACCCAGGACCTGTAATTCATTGAGAGAACACAGTTGAAGAGTCCCTGGTGTGCAGAAGCTTTGCAGAGCACTAATGGCTCGGCCACACAGATAAAATAATATCTGTTTCAGGACTATTAATGTTTTAAAATCCAGGTTGCCGAGGACAAAGTGAACGTCCCACACAGTGACACTTAGAGCTGAAAGGAAGCTTTTAAAGTCTCTGGAGACCATGACCGTACCAGTTCATGTTAAATTGGAACTGCTTGTTTTCAGTGTGCGATTCTAACTGCAGATACAGGAGATTAAAGCAGAAACCCGGACGTTCTTCAGACAGGAGGCTTCTTTTTTCTTTTTTCTTTTTGAGGCAATCTGGGTGGACTTCACTGAAAGAAGATTGAAAATCACCACAACAGAAAACCAACCGAGAACCCAAAAAGACGTTTATCTTGACTGATCCACATAAATACATTAAAAACGAACATGCTTGGTATGAATGTCAAATAAATTGTGAACTTTCTCCTAACAAACTGACTTTGTTTGCACACAAACCCCGACTCAATAAAACGTTAAGTCCTGGATGACAAATTTGAAACACCAAGCGACAACAGAAGAAATAAAGTACTACGATCGTATTAATTATACTGATACTGAAAGTTTCTTCAACGTATCTTGATGAACTAAGTCAAATGTCAGCCAGTTCATATTTTAAATACACGCCACTTTGAAGTCATACAGACTTTAGTAAACAAACTACATCCTCAAATTGAAAATGTAGACCCCCATTTACCGATCACTGTCTGATACATTTGGACATGCTGATGGGATTCGGCACGACAGAACTGCATTTGTAGTTGAAAACGTATCCTCACCCATATTTTAATTGAATTAAATGAAGTTGTAACTTTTTCCGTCAGCCCAATAACATATATGAAAAAGGCCAAATCGTATCCAGGATCACGTTAGATTGTACAGGTTAATAAAGTGGCTGGTAAGCGACGCTCACAAGCTTATTTTACATGATGCTCCTCGTCTCCCAGCTTAACCAAAAGAATAAATGGATGCATTAGAGGAATATAATACCATCAGTTTATGAAAATGATAATGGGACTCTCAAATGTGGCTCAATCACCCAACCATTACTCTGAAAAGATTTTGATTAAACATAAAATCTTGTTATTCAAATGCAAGATTTTTATCAATCTTTTCACTGGTGCAGCTTTTTTACTACTATACATTATGACCACTTTATCATGTTCTGAATTTTCATCTCTGCGTGTATTAAATTATGCACACTTAGGACAGTATGCATAATTATCCAACTGAAGATTGCTTCTGGGAACTTGTGCGCTCGTACAAATGTGCAGATGAGCGTCTGTGAGAGAGAGAGAGAGAGAGAGAGAGAGAGAGAGAGAGAGAGAGGTCATCCCGATTTTGAACCGTCATTTTCACCTATAGTCACTGCATTTGTGTGTATGTGTGCGTGTGCGTGTGTGTGTGTGTGTGTCAGAGTCAGTGGTGTGTCCTCTCTCTCCTCCCCCCCAGCGAGGAGAGTAATGAGTTGTTAATGATAGGGCCGCTGAGAGGAGAAACAGAGCTGTTAAACTGACCTCTACAGTTCTGCACCCACCTCTTTCATCCTCCCCGCCTCTTGGTTTGGGTGTGTAATTTAGACTCGGTTATACGCGAGTTAATTTCCCTGCAATTATGTGTCATTTCTTCTCCTCTTCACAAAAGCCAGCTTTTGTTTTCTACGTCTGAGCTGTAATTACAAATTTGCGTCTTCTTTTGTTTTCGCCCCTTTCAGACAAAGCTGACGATGACTTGGAGATGACCATGGTGTGCCATCGACCGGAGGGCCTCGACCAGCTCGAGGCTCAAACCAACTTCAGCAAAAGAGAGCTGCAAGTTCTTTATCGAGGATTCAAGAATGTGAGTGACGGTGGTACCAGAGCAAAGAGAAGAAAAACCTTCACTCTCACTGGATTTATCGCCTCATTCACCTGGATGAAGATGAGGACATACTTTAAATAGCACAGCCCCTTCTGTTAGGCTTGTTTGGAAGGATTTCTTGTGAAATACTTTCCTTATTGTTACAGGCAATGGTGTGTCATGTAAATGGTCTCCTGCAATGTGTCTACTGCATTTATAGTTGTGGCACTTTGTCATGCTCTCTCTAGATTATTTAAAATCAGGATTCAATGTCAGGTACATGGCGGAGGGCATAAGCTCTGGCAACGATTAATTATGACTCCCAATCACAACAACAACAATCTCCTAAAAGGAGAGGGCTTTTTTAAACATACCGTCTTTATTTGTAACTACACTGTTTATTTTCATGCTTCACTTGCATAGTGGAGTAGTGGTTAGCACTCTCAAGTCCCAGGAAGAATGTCCAGGGATGAAAACCAGGTTTTATCAGAGGGTCTCGCTGTCCAGAGATTACATGTTCTTACAGTGTTTGCATGAGTTTATTTTCCAGGTGTCCCGGTTCCCTTACAAAGTCCATAAACATGCATCTGAGGGCGATTGTCGACCCTTAATAGAATGTATGTTTAAATTGAGGATGTTTGATTGTCTCTCTGTGTTTGCTGTGTGAAGGCCCAGTGACACAGTAGTCTCAGTGTTTCAGTGTAATTGTACATCCCTGAATTACTGAATGAGACAATAATACCACACATAAGCTATTTGGAATGGTTTTGACTGCTGGTCACATCACATTAAAGTTAACATCAACTTCATGTGTTCTTATTGCCCTCAGACTCAAACGGCACCTCCGTTTGACTTGTCCCAGAGGTGATATCGTCTTGGTTTCTCTTATTTCTGTGTCCCTCTCTCTTTCCAGGAGTGTCCGAGTGGGGTTGTTAATGAGGATACCTTCAAGCAAATATACTCCCAGTTCTTTCCGCACGGAGGTAAGAAAGTGTGCTGGTGTGTGTTGTGGTTTGGTTGATGTGTGTACCCAACTTTGCCTCTGGACATTTCTTTTTAACAAACTTTTTTTTTATCTCCTCCAACAGATGCCAGCACTTATGCACACTTCCTGTTTAATGCATTTGACACAGGAAATACAGGATCCATAATGTTTGAGGTATATTTTACCCTCATATTTTAGGCATGTCTGCTCACTGATTTTAGATTTCATACTTTGTGTCTGGGGTCATATCCGTTAAAAGTGTGAAGCTTTGTTTCCTCTAAGATTACCAAAATTATATGTAAAGACAACAGTAGAAATGAAAATATCACCGTGAGCCCATAGAATACCTCAGCATAGATTGTACTATGAGCAGCATTCACATTGACTTCTTACCTCAGTCAGTGTATTGAGGTTTTAAGGACCTCATCCTCCTTTACTCAGTGTGCAGTTTTCTCTTCTTCAGGACTTTGTAACCGCTCTGTCCATCCTGCTGAGGGGCTCCATCACGGAGAAGCTCCAGTGGACCTTTAACCTCTATGATATCAACAGAGACGGATACATCAACAAAGAAGTTTGTGTTTCTGCCTCGATCTTAATCAGTAATCCTCTGCAATTCTTTAAAAAAAAAATTGTGCCTCGTTTTTTTTCTGCTCCATTTCTAAGGAGATGACGGACATCGTCAGAGCAATATATGACATGATGGGCAAATACACATACCCTGTGTTAAAAACGGACGCTCCCAAACAGCATGTGGAGGCCTTTTTTCAGGTACAAAAGCCTGATTCCTTTATTTATGTCTCATCAAACCCGACAACATAAACACAGATGAGAAACTAAATATAGATGAGTTAATGCTACATACATCACACATTTAGATGCTGTTCTTGCACCTCAGGAGTACGATAAAATATAAAAAAACTACTTAATTTAACAGATGAAAAGCCACCGCAGTCAAAAAGTTGACTGATGATTAATAGATTCCATGACATTTCTATAACTAACATTCTCACGGGGAGCTTACAAATTCGCCACTCGCTTTAGTGATGTGTGTGTAGTCTAGATATTTGTTCAGAAACTGCATTTCTGTGTTAGAATCTGACACTTGGCATAACAAGCTTGACGTCAGATGTGCCTCTTTCTACAGAAAATGGACAAAAACAGAGACGGTGTGGTCACTCTAGATGAATTCCTCCTGTCCTGTCAAGAGGTACTTTGTTCTTTCTCCATTTTCAGAATTTTTGTAACTTTCATGTTTTGATGTGGTGCAGGAGGTTTGCAGAATGCCACAAGATAGAGTTATTACCTTGTTTGATATGACTGTCCATGGTGCATATCCGCGCGCCACAGCGAATTAAGAGATTTGTACATTTCCCTTATGTTATATTCCCTTTCTGGAGACCTGCTGGCAGTCGGATTCGAAACAGTGAACTTCCACTTATGAGCTCACTTTAATCACCTTTCGGAAACCACTGCTAGAAGGTAGCAGGCATAACTGTTATCAGTCTGAATCCTTGTACCATTGAAAAAGAAAGAAAATTAAATCATTAAATCAATTGTGTTGATTGATTCTCAAACGCTCCCACTTTTACAGGTCTCACTGCACAAACCATGAATCAGGATCCTTTTAAAATATATAATTTATTCACTATCAGTATTTGTTTACTGAATGAGCATTATGGGTGTTTTATGGGCTTTGCCTGCCCCCTTGTGGCCAGTAGATGAATTTAAAAATGATTTTTGGACTACAGTTGGTCTCACAGTACACTCCTCATTGAAATACATAGTGATTGTTAATGTCAACGCAATATTGATGTTATAGGAAATTATATAAGTTTGGTTTTTTTCTATTTTATGAAGTCATTATTGATAACGTTTATTATCCATCCATTTTTTTTTTTGTAAACTTGACCACAATCACACATATAGTATGAAGTAAATCTTGAAAAGTTGTCTAAATTTGTTCAACTATAACTTATTGCCACTGGTAGTATTTATAAGATGCTTGCTTGAGAAACAGTTAATTCGCCTTCTTCTCTGTACAGGATGAAAACATCATGAGGTCTCTACAGCTCTTTGAAAATGTCATCTAGACAATAAATATGGGGGAGATGTTGCATCTGACAAAAGCACAGCACAATGAAAGACAAAGAAGAAGAAGAAGTAGACGAAGAACGGCGTGAACAGGATTCTGCAAAATAAAAATAAAAATAAAGAAGGAAGCGCTTCACATGTGAATGAATGAAAAAGGAAGCTTGACACGGGGTGGCAGTGGGCCACAGAACCATATGGAGGGCATCTTACTGTAACAAATCAATGGCGACGAACCACCACTGTTTTTGGAAACATGTCCTCTCGACTTCATTTAACCTTTCTGTAACCATTTACCTCGTCTACATTTCCATTGCATTTTGCTGATGTTCCGGTATCTTGGACTGTGTGTAAATACTGCTCCCCTCCGACGTTTTCTCAAATAACTCTCTATATTACGTAAATTGTTCTCAAGCGGGACAGATTTGGCTGAAAGCAGCTCAGCAGCGACACCAAACAAGTGCACACTTTCCTCATCCGAGGCTTCAAGAATAGCTGTTTTCATTACGAACTTCTGTGTCAGTGCAAGAAATATGAGCAATATTGTGACGCATGCAAACAGAGGCCTTTAAGCAGATTTAGTGTATATGTCCCATAAAAAAAAAAAGAAAAAATCTTGGTGGCAATATACTCTACTTTTTGCAGGAGTGTTAAATTTTCCAGACACCTCATCTTCTTCAGACGTCGTGTAAATTCAGACTTGGGGCCTGCACAAGGTCAGCAGAGGTGACCGTGAACCCCAGCTGCCTCACGACAGTTTTACGTCTCGGTACAGTCTCCAACAGACTTCTGAAGTCCTGCTCCGTGTTCCAGTGGTGTTCATCGATGTTTGAATGTTGTATCGACTTGCCTGTAGATATTTAACCTTTGTGTTTGTGACTTCTTCTTACTGTCTGACATCGCTCACGTCTGTCTGTGTTTTTCGATTTGGACTTCCTGTCTGTCTGTCTTTCTGTCTGATTGGATCTAAGTCTGTAAATTCTCCTCCGCGACATCTTTGGGTAGAATCCAGAGGTTTACTGGCACACAGACGGAGAGCAATACAGAGATGTGCATGCGTTTGTGTCTGTGTCGTCCTGGTGTTAAAGGTCCCGTTTCCTTCAGAGTGTCATTTATCAGTTTCATTTTGGGGACACGACGGTCAGTCCAGCCGAAGTGACCGTGTTTTATGCCCGAGAGAGAGTTTAGTCTTCGACTGTGTGTTGCGTGTGTGTTACAAACGTCGATCTGGAGTGACCACGCAGCTGTACACTGTGAGGGAGGCCGGCGAGATAGAATAAGACGGGAGATGAGTGTGAAGACCTTTTCACTGATTCTGGAGGAATGGAAAGCCATGTTTCAACCAAGAGCCATCGTGAAAGAGAAAGCAGAAAACACAGATTTAGAAAGGATTTACTGTCACACCCGCTCACTGTGCTACCAAGAGTGTCATTAAAGTGGCTGAGTGTGCTCTATCGCTCCTCTGAAAACGTACCCGGACACACCTTCAAATAGACTGACAGACAGGACAGATAGACAGGCATACAGACAGACACTTACAACTGTCAGAATGAAATAATGTGTGTATTGAAATATTGTATAAAATCATTATATTTATCAATAAACTTTTCAGAAATAAAATGAACTCAAGTCTGCTTTTTTTTTTTTTTCTTCTCCCAACTTTGTCGCTTAATTTTTTCTTTTTTTTCTTTTTCTTTACCTTGATATTAGACAACAGTTTGTGAAAACCTTCAAATAATTTCTATGGCACGTTGTAAAGAGCAAAAGCAAAAAAGGTCACAAGAACAGTTTATACTGTTATTTACACATATACAAGTAAAGTACAAAAAAGAGATGTACACTTGTGCCTCAATCAAAACAGACACAGGCTACAAATGAAGCATGACAATGTGCATATGTAAGAACTTCACCACCGTCACTGAGCATGCATCACTGTCCTTTATTCCTCAGCTCACAGCCTGACTCATGTTTCCTTCAACATTCCCCCTGTCATGATGATATCTACACTCCTACTGCACACAACAGTACTTTTTTTTTTTTTTAAACTGCATTTTAACACTGTTGTTGTGGCCAAGGTGATACGTTGTACCTGTGCACATGTGCATTTTAAAATAAGAGGAGCTGAAGTTTCAAGCACCAGTGAATCAGATGTATGTAGCGTTTTTTTGATCGTACAGAGCAGACTTTGTCAAATCTCATCAACACTCACTGCAGTTTCTCTTTTTGTTTGGATGTTGAAGTCCTTAAAGTCAGGATGGGCACAGTTTGTTTCAGATTAAAGAGAAGGTTGCATTAAGAGAAAACACCTTCAGTAACATGAATTTTCTGTCTCTGTCGATAATTTAGGACCTTTTCCAAAGTCAGTACATACACCCCCCCCTTCCCATCTTATTCTAACAAACAGAATAAGATGATGCATAAGAGGACAATCACAAGTAGAACAAGAGAATCAATGAAAACTCCTCCTGTTCTCCAGAGCTGCAAACTATTGTCCAGCAAAGTCTCTGTGTCAGGACAGGCGTCACTCACCATCACTTTAGGTCCTGTTTTACGAACATCCAGTCAAATGTGTGTGACTTTTTTTTCCCGCCCCCATCCAGAGCGACAACACAAAATCCCACGCTGCAATATTTTATTTTATCCACCCGGGCAGAGCAGGGGTGACGGACGGGGAGGTCTGTCTCTATTCCCGTTCCTCGGCCCAGGGTTGGAGGTTCTGCAGCGCGTACAGGGAGGAGTTGTGGGCGCACAGAGGATCCGACACGGCGGATTCGCTGAGGGACTTCTGGAGGGCGGACTGCTGCAGCTGCAGGATGAGACGATTGGCCTGCTGACGCTCCGCCTCTCGCTCCTCGGCTGTCTGCCTCCTGGAGGAAAACATACAAACACACAAAAAAGATGGATTAAAAATATATATTAACAATAATGATAGTAAAATAAAAGAGGGGCAAAAAAGAGTGAACATTTGTGAAATTTCTCAAAGATTACATCAAATAGTGACGAGTTCTTGGAATTAAAAAATAAATTAAAAAGGTTATACGGTGATTTGGGAAGAGATTTAATTATTAAACTTCGACTGTAAAATTACAAAAATAAAAAATATAGTTTATTATTTAAAATGAGTCATAATGGGTTGTTCTATAGATTTAAAATAAAAATTATAATTTGAGCTACAACTATACGAGATGTACTGTTTTCATTAAATTCTTAAATCACCAGCAGTATTTTATTTCAGCTTTTCTTTTGGACCTTTTTAATGTTCGTGATACTTTTCAGAGATTTTTCATTGTAGTTCCGTGTCGTCCTCAATTACCAGGAAATTACGCACGGGGTCAAAGAGGGGAAAAAAAAAGACAACTTTCTTTGAAAAGGATGTTGTTCTTTCTGTTACACGGTCAGTGTTTTGGGTTGCAATGTGGCCACAGTGGAAGTTAGTGGTGACGGTTTCAATCAGGACATTTCAAACCCACCTCCACTTGGTCCTGCGGTTCTGAAACCAGGTTTTGACCTGTGCGTCCGTCATCTTCAGGCTCTTGGCCAGAGCCGCCCGCTCGGCGCTGGCCAGGTACTTCTGCCGGTGGAAACGTTTCTCCAGCTCGCAGATCTGCACCCTGGAGAAGGAGGTCCGGGGTTTTTTCCGCTTTGGGGGCGTCCGGTTCTGGTACGGGTGTCCTATCCGCCGTGTCACGGCGAACGGCACCAGAGCTGCTGCGGAGAGCGGGGACAAGGACGCACCGGTAAGTTGGAATATGAGCGTTTACACAGCACCGAACACACTAATTTACTCCTCATTGTGTTTGGAAATTCAAGGCCATATATCAAGCGTATCGTCCTGTTTGACAACATTTCTCTACTTTTACTATTTAGGCCTTATGTGAGAAATATGTTGTTTTATTTACTGTGGATGAAAGCATTTTACACGAGGGCATTTATATTAGTCTTGGTCGGTTAGACTAAAAAGGATCATGTCTGATCTGATGAAAGAGAAGACAGAAGGCCTTTTGACATAACGACTGTACTATTTTATATTTTAAAAAATTAATTAAATTAAATGGAACAGTTATGAAACTTATATTTTGTAATTAACGTATATACTAGAATACTTTCCTAATATTATATTGAGTTCATCTTTATACAGCTCAGTTGTCTGATTTACTTTTCTTTTTTTAAAGTCATCTCTAAACTACTGGATCAATAATATTCTAGGTAATTTTCAGAGTAACATTACATTTGGGACAATAGCTTGTTTCTGTGTGATTTATTGAAGTATAAGAATATGATTATTCTGGGTGTGTTTTGCTTATTCACCCAGTGTAACATTAAATATTTAGTTCAATAAATACAAGATGAATCATCCACATGGACACTGGCATTTTAATACGTAATAATTATTTGAGTAAAGTTGAAGGATGCTGCACCATTATGCATTCAAGTTATTAATTAGTAACGATATTAATTGACTGTAAAGAGAAACAAATAAATATGCACAAGTGTGTTTGCACTTTTTCCACTTTATGAAATATTAATAAGGGGAAAGTCTGGGCTTTAACAGCCGGCCTACCTGATATTCTGTCCTTGGCGAACCTGTTTCCAATCCAAGGGAAGCACAGACCTCCAAACCCCGGAACGGCGCTCTGAACGGGGGCCGCGGGCCCCGGGGCAGCGACGGGTCTGTGGGCTGGGACTCGAATCACCCCCCGACTGCCCAAACTCCTGCTCTCTCCGTATGAACCTGAAGCCTCCACCGGAGGCATTATCCCGGAGAGGGAGATCGACAGCGCGGTGTACGAGGGCGCGTTGGCCCCAGTCGGGCTTCCTAAACTGTAATAGCCGTCCCCGCTGCTCACATCCGATCCAGTCTGTCTCCCGGCCGTGCGCCCGCTCTCCGGCTCCGTCCCGGCTCCGAGAATCTGGTCGATGCCGAAGCTGATGGGCTCATGGTGGGCTGGTTTCGGGGGAGGGCTCGGCGCGCTTGGTGCTTGTTCCATCCCTCCGCTGTGGCGCAAAAAGACGAGAAAACTGAATGTGAAGCTTTCAGACGGGCTCACAGTCGGGTCAAACTGGACCAAAAGTCATCATCAGAAGTGTTTCCATCGCCGTCCAGCCGTTTGCCCCAAATCCAGCGCGTCCTTGCGTCTACCAGGCCCCTTTCAGAGGACTGGGTTCTCTCTACAGGCTGTGGTGAAAGTTTGATGGGCGTTTGGAGAGATGTGACGCTCTGTCCTCCTCTCAGCGCGTCAAAACGCTCAGTCTAGCAGCTCCGTCCTCCTCCATCCCTCTCCACCTTTCATTGGCTGGCACCGGGATGACTGATTGAATGTCAGTGGGGGTAGGCCCACGATTTGGCACAATAATCAAGATTCCCCATACCCACGGACCTAGGCGTGTTATAGATATGGTAAGATATGGTATATTCATGACCTGTGAGTGCGTCAGTATGTCATTTGGCTTGTCAAGTAATTGTAATAGAGAGTTAGGGGCAAGCCATAACTCCATGAAAATTTAAACGACATGTTGGGGAAAAACACTCGAACCAGTGAGGGACACCGATGTTCTCGGCGGTTTGAGGGTGAATTTGATCTTTTCTATCTGATTTAGGCTCCCCAAATGTCTAAAAACATATAGTCAGTTTTATTACCAAATTTTACGAAAAGGAAAAAAAAAGCAAAAAAAACTTTTTAAATACTTAAGTGGCCTATCGAGATTTGATGCTTCATTTTATTTCCGTTGTTAGACATTAATTAGGCTTTGGATCATTTTGCTGTGCGTGTCACTTCAGTCTTTATCATTTCAGACATGTAAAATGAAATGTGCAGGGATGATGTGTTCACATGAAAACGGACTGAAGTTCATGATGGAAACTAGCGGCAGTGGATATATTATGAAAGAGACATCAAAAGAAAAGTAGTATCAGTCTCAATCTACACCTCCTTAAATTTAAACCCCTCACTTCGTCTACGTCCTGTAACCAAATGAGAGAGTTATTTTTATATTCATATATCCTCTTGCACTGTGGCTTGTAATGTTCAGCTGTTTAATATGTCCGATTTATAAGTGGAAACAAAAAAAATGAATTTCTCACTGTTCATGGGCCCAATGCATCAAAGTTAAAACTAATCTCCACACTTTTTAACCAAATAAGCGATTCTCGTGTCTGTGGACGGTTAAAAGGAGTGATATTGTGTTAGTTTTCACTTTAAACCTTTATCTCAAAATTGCTGTCCAATCTTTATTCACAGTTTTTTTTTCTTCTAAATTAAAATTATTCCGAGGTTATAAAAACTGTTATGAACTAACATTAACTGCGAAAAAGTGCGTAATTACGCAAATCCACTTCATGACGTGACACCAACCATGTTCCTCTTTAAAATAATAATAATTAAAAAAAAAGGACAACAGCCTTATTGAACACTGGCAGAATCACCAGCACCTATTGAGCTTGGCAAAGCATTACGTGGCCTTATTTGTTCCTGGTAGCCAGTGCCACATTAAATGACCTGACAAGGGAAAGCCACGGGCTACTTCAGATAAAGTGTCCGGGCTTTGGAAGCTGCTAACCGCTCAGATTCAGTGTAACAGGCGCCCAAAGTGACCGGATAATCTCATTTCCACTAACTTGTCTCATGGACAGACAAATGCGCATCGAGTTTGGATGCGGCAGGTGGCTTTTTAAGCGATCGCATTACACAGCTTTAACAAACTAGTGACCAATATATTCATTCACTGACAATGCGAGTTATACTTGTAGGCTTTTGCTCAACATTTTAATTAAACACAATTTTATTTAATCTATGACGACATTTTTATATTTTAGCTTGATTATAAAATATTATGTTTATTATATGAGTTTTGTTTTGTTTTGGGAAAATATTTAAGGTTAATTTCTTATATTTCTGGCATTCATTTCGTGTTTTTGTAATTACAATGAGTTATTTATATAGGTAAAGCCTGAACTTCACGTGAATTCATATAGTTGTTATTAATGTAAATGGGTGAGTTTCCGTGTGTAAGGTCACAAGTGACACAATCACATAGAATGCAAAGAGTTTAGTAATATATATTTCATTATGAATCATACCTCTTCCTTTACAATAAAGTATTATGAAGCAATAAGAGATGGGACAAGGCCCGAGGTGTTTGTTTGGCAATATGGACAGACTCAGAGTGTTGGCTGCTTCAGCCCGCCATATGTGAGCACACCGGTGGCTTTTGATGGGGGAGAATTGGTCTGTTATAGCTGTCATCATTTCAGACATTTTTATGTTTCTCTTGATGACATAAAAAAACAACAAAAAAACATTTTATAGAAATTTGAATATAATTTGTCTCATTCACCTTCTTTTAATTGTACGGACACTTTTGTCATATGAGCCATACCTGGATCATAATAATTAATAAATAACAACGTCGTGAAAATTAATAATAAGTGTATTTTTCCTGCCTGCACCGCAGAGTGAAGGCAGTCCCAAAGCAGGAGGGGTCCCAGTGGCTGCAGATGTTATTGTTGGTAATCTGGTGTAATCCGGTGATTATGACACATTATCTCTGACCTACCGGGATAACACTGTGACACCGGTTATCCAAAATCACACACAGCTCACTTCCTGTCAATTCTTTATGAATTTATTCACGTCAGCTTTGGACATTTTCCATTGCCTCGGTGAAAAGGTGAAGAAATAAAGACACCGAGAGTCCGTCCAAAATGAAGCCTCGGGTCATCAGGTTTGGACCAGAAACATTTTAGGTGCAGTTTTCTGAAGGAACCTTACAACCAGCTTTAACAATTACGCAGCACATCAATCCTCTTTTCTTTTTTTTTCTCTTTTTTTTTCCCACAGGCAATTTAAAAGCTGACACCCTGATTCCAAAAGTCCAAAAAGAAACGACAACAAAAGAGTGAAAGAGTGCGATTTGTTTGAGAAATTACCACTTGATCTGCATAATCGGGGGGTCTGGGCTGCAGCTCGGTACCCGGGGGCTGCGTTTTTATTGCGCGTCGCTTCGCCGTTATCAATTTCAGCAGCGCGCCTGACTTTTTAAAAGGGGGACGAGGCCGGCTGCCTCTGAATAATGAATGACACGCTTTTATATTGTCGCTAAAGTGCCCGTGATGTTACAATATGAAAAGGCAGCGGTAAGTAATAGTGCATTTAAAGGGGATGTAGTGTATTATTATGATGTAAAAGAGAAGGAGAGAGGCGGTGGAGAGAGGGAGATGAGTGGAGAGCAGAACCCAGAGAAAGAGAGAGAGATTGTTTTATTACAATAAGAGGAGATGAGTTTGCCTCGCAGCGAAATGGGGACCAGTTAATGAAACTTTACCGCAGCTAACGATTTCCCCTCCCTCGCTTTAAAAAGCCGCCCTTATGAAATATTTAAACTATTTAATATAGGTGGTATTAAGCTGAAAGACACTGGCATTGGCCATCTGACAACATTTACAAGGCT